>NC_086101.1:14884050-16084050 GCF_963921235.1 Mobula hypostoma | reverse complement strand
CCACTCTTTGCTTCCTGTCTGCTAACCAATTCTCTATCCACATCAATACCTTACTCCCAATACCGTGTGCTTTAAATTTGCACACTAATCTCCTGTGTGGGACCCTGTCAAAAGCCTTTTGAAAATCCAAATATACCACATCCACTGGTTCTCCCCTATCCACTCTACTAGTTACATCCTCAAAAAATTCTATGAGATTCGTCAGACATGATTTTCCTTTCACAAATCCATGCTGACTTTGTCCGATGATTTCACCGCTTTCCAAATGTGCTGTTATCACATCTTTGATAACTGACTCCAGCAGTTTCCCCACCACCGACGTTAGGCTAACCGGTCTATAATTCCCTGGTTTCTCTCTCCCTCCTCTTTTAAAAAGTGGGGTTACATTAGCCACCCTCCATCCTCAGGAACTAGTCCAGAATCTAACGAGTTTTGAAAAATTATCACTAATGCATCCACTGTTTCTTGGGCTACTTCCTTAAGCACTCTAGGATGCAGACCATCTGGCCCTGGGGATTTATCTGCCTTCAATCCCTTCAATTTACCTAACACCACTTCCCTACTAACATGTATTTCGCTCAGTTCCTCCATCTCACTGGACCCTCTGTCCCCTACTATTTCTGGAAGATTATTTATGTCCTCATTAGTGAAGACAGAACCAAAGTAATTATTCAATTGGTCTGCCTTGTCCTTGCTCCCCATAATCAATTCACCTGTTTCTGTCTGTAGGGGACCTACATTTGTCTTTACCAGTCTTTTCCTTTTTACATATCTATAAAAGATTTTACAGTCAGTTTTTATGTTCCCTGCCAGTTTTCTCTCATAATCTTTTTTCCCCTTCCTAATTAAGCCCTTTGTCCTCCTCTGCTGAACTCTGAATTTCTCCCGGTCCCTCAGGTGAGCCACTTTCTCTGGCTAAATTTTATGCTCCTTCTTTGGAATTGATACTATCCCTAATTTCTCTTGTCAGCCACGGGTGCACCACCTTCCTTGATTTATTCTTTTGCCAAACTGGGATGAACAATTGTTGTAGTTCATCCATGCAAACCTTTAAATGCTTGCCATTGCATATCCACCGTCAATCCTTTAAGTGTCATTTGCCAGTCTATCTTAGCTAATTCACGTCTCATACCTTCAAAGTTACCCCTCTTTAAGTTCAGAAACTTTGTTTCTGAATTAACTATGTCACTTTCCATCTTAATGAAGAATTCCACTATATTATGGTTACCCTTACCCAAGGGGCCTCTCACGACAAGATTGCTAATTATCCATTCCTCATTGCTCAAAACCCAGTCCAGAATAGCCTGCTCTCTAGTCGGTTCCTCGACATGTTGGTCCAAAAAACCATCCCGCATACATTCCAAGAAATCCTCTTCCTCAGCACCTTTACCAATTTGGTTCACCCAATCTACATGTAGACTGAAGTTACCCATTATAACTGCTGTTCCTTTATTGCACACATTTCTAATTTCCTGTTTACTGCCATCTCCGACCTCACTACTACTGTTAGGTGGCCTGTACATAACTCCCACCAGCATCTTCTGCCCCTTAGCGTTACGCAGCTCTACCCATATCGATTCCACATCTTCCCGGCTTATGTCCTTCCCTTCTATTGCGTTAATCTCTTCTTTAACCAGCAACGCCACCCCACCTCCCTTCTCGGCTGGGATCGGCGTCAACGGTTTCTTCGTTTCTTCAAGAATCGCCTCATCGCTGCTTCATGAAGACTGTCTTCTCACTTATTTCATGAATCACTTGGACCTCTTAGACTACCACTTTAAGACTGCTTGAGTAAGATCTGTTAAAAATTGTCTCTGAGTTCGACTGTTTGATAGCTATACACGCATAACACTGTTAACTTCCGTTTAAGTTAGTCGTTTGTTTACTTTTCTATGTTTTTGAGTAAAGGTTAATAAATATCGTTGTTTATCTATAAAAACCCGACTTAATTTCATATCTATTGCTGCTGGTATGTAAGATAAAAATTGAGGGCTCGTCCCGATATGAACAAATTCAGTGCTTATTGATTGTTTAATTATCGATCTGATTGGGAGAAGGGAAATACCCAATTCTTTTTGTTTGATTGGTTTGTGTGTGATGACCAGCAGCAATGGATGTTGGGGACTTTCTGGAATCACAACCCCTGCGGCATTAGAGAAAGTGAAAAATGGTGAGGTGCTGGAGATTGCTAAAGAACTGAAGCTTACAGGGATAACGACGACTACAACAAAGCCAGTGATTCAGAGGAAAATAGCTGAGTATTATATAGCTACGAAATTGTTTGATGAAGAGATATTAGAGAAGTTTCCTACAAGTAAACTTGAGATGCAGCTACAACTGGAACAAATTAAGTTAGAGAGATTTAACGTATAGGTGGCGGAAAGGGACAGATAAAGAGAGAGAAGCTGCAGAAAAACAAAGGTAATTTGAGCTAGCGATAGAGAAGTTAAGGCTCGAGAAGCAAGCTGGTTCAAGGAAACCGGTTGTACCGTTTGTTGCTAGTCAGGCCATTAAATTGGTTCCTCTAGTTAATGAGGCAGAAGTTGATAACTACTTCCAGCATTTTGAAAAAGTTGCTCGGAGTTCACAGTGGCCGAAAGAGGGCTGGCTCATCCTTTTACAAAGTGTAATGAAAGGTAAAACACAACAGGTTTATATGGCCTTAACCAGTGAACAGGCTGTTGATTACGATATTGTGAAGCAGGTTATACTTAAAGGTTATGAACTAGTTCTGGAAGCTTATAGACAAAGATTTAGGAGTCTGAAGACATCTGTGAACCAGACTTATGTGGAATTTGCCTATGACAATTCTGTGTGTTTTGAGCGCTGGTGCATCTCTAAAAGTGTGAATGGAGGTTATGACAAGTTGAAAGAGTTGGTTTTAATTGAGGAATTTAAAAGGTGCGTCCCCAATGACACAAAGGCATATTTGGATGAGAAAGACACTGCCACATTGCAACAGTCTGCTAAATTAGCAGATGAGTTTGCTGTAACCCACAAGGGTAAGTTTACTCGTAGTAAAATTTTCCAAAAGAATAGCATGGATAGTCAGGGTAAACCAGAAATTAAGTCGGAAGCTAGTGATAAAGGAAAAACATTTTGGTCCTATTTGTCTCTATTGTAGGAAATCTGGTCATGTTATGGCTAACTGCTTCTGTCTGAAGAAGAAGCAAAAGGAAGCAGTTCCAGATGCCTGTGTGCAACACTTTGAAACAGCAAGAAACCCTCAGGGTTCGGGACATTCATAGGAGGCTCTGTCAAGGTCTGACCGAGTTCGGAAGGGATTTGATCATTTTATGTCAGAGGGATTTGTTTCAGTGAAAGAAGGGTCCTCCCAAGCACCGGTAAAAATTCTTTGGGATACTGGGGCTTCTCAGTCACTTATGTTAGATAGTGTTTTGTGATGAGACTGCCACTGGTGAGGTAAATCTTATACGAGGTATTGGGGACCACCTGTACCTCTGCACAAAGAGTCAGGGTTAGTTTCAGGACCTGTTAAAATAGGACTACGTACCAGTTTACCGGTGGATGGTGTTTCTTTATTGTTAGGGAATAACATAGCAAGGGGAAAAGTTGTTCTTGCAGTGCTGCTGACAACTAAGCCAATCAGTGATGATCCAAAGATGGATTCTAGCATGTACCCCTCCTGTGCAGTAACCCGAGCTATGGCCAAAAAGTCCGCCAAGGCAGATAGTTCTGTGCAGCTTGTGTCTGCTGCACATGACAGTTCAAATCGGGATTCAGATTTTGATGATTTGTCAGTAACTTTTATACCTTCATTGTTTGATCAAGATCCTTGTAGTAAGTCTGACCATAAAGACTTGTCTCTTCTGTCTAGGAAGGAGATTATAGCGGAGCAGTACAGAGACCCTGAGATTGCCACCTTAAGAGGAAAAGTTGTCCCAGATAATGAGATTGAGAAGGTGCCAGTAGGGTCGTATTTCAAGAGTGGGGTGTTAATGAGGAAGTGGAGACCAACTGAGATTCGTGCAAGTGAGAATTGGGCTGATATCCACCAGGTAGTAGTCCCTAAAGTCTATAGAAATCAGATTTTAACTTTGGCTGATAGTATGCCCTTGGGTAGCCGTCTTGGTGGGAATAAAACCGTGGACAAGGTTTTTAAACACTTTTTCTGGCCTGCTTTGAGGAAATATATGGCGACAGAGGAAGAGGTTCTCCCTCTTGGAAGCTGTCGAAACAGAAGACTGTGCCAATCTGAGAGACGGACAGGTCTGCGAGTCAACAATCGGCGCTGAGGCAAAGCCGAGGAGACAGACATCAGGCAGAGCCATGGTAGAAGGGAACTCCATAGTGAGAGGTACAGAAAGGAGTTTCTGTGGCAACGGGCGAGATTTAAGGATGGTGTGTTGCCTCCCTGGTGCCGGGATCCAGGATGTCACGGACCGATTTCAGGGAATCCTCAAGAGTGAAGGTGAACATCTGGAAGTGGTGATGCATGTTGGCACAAATGACGTGGGGAAGAAGAGGAAAGACATTCTACAGCGCGACTTCAGAGAACTCGGAAGAAGGCTGAAAAGCAGGACTTCCAGGGTGGTTATCTCTGGTTTGCTTCCAGTTCGCCGTGTTGGAGTGGTCAAGAAAAGGGACATAATGGATCTGAATGTGTGGCTGAGCAACTGGTGCAGGAAGCAAGGATTTACATTCTTGGACCACTGGAGTATGTTTCGGGGTAAGGATGAATTGTACAAAAGGGTTGCACCTTAATAAGCGGGGCACCAGCATTCTGGCAGGCAGGTTTGCCTCTGCAACACGGGTGTGTTTAAATTAAGTAGTTGGGGGGGGCGGCAAGGGGACGAACTGCAAACATAAGGATGGAGATAAAAGGAAAGTGAGAATAAAGAAAAGTTAAGAAAGACAGCAGAATCAACAGAGCAGAAAGCTCAAGAAGGGATCGTACAGTATGGCCAAGTGAAATAGGAATTGATATGGGAGGTGAGGGGAGTAATGAATTAAAAATATTGTATATGGATGCACGGAGTATAAGAAATAAAGTGGACGAGCTTGAGGCACAGTTGCAAATTGGTAAGTATGATGTTGTGGGAATAACAGAGGCATGGTTTCAAGTTGACATAGAATAGTACAGCACAGTACAGGCCCTTCGGCCCACAATGTTGTGCCGACCCTCAAACCCTGCCTCCCATATAAGCCCCCACCTTCGATTCCTCCATATACCTGTCTAGTAGTCTCTTAAAGTTCACTAGTGTATCTGCCTCCACCACTGACTCAGGCAGTGCATTCCACACACCAACCACTCTCTGAGTAAAAAACCTTCCTCTAATATCCCCCTTGAACTTCCCACCCTTACCTTAAAGCTATGTCCTCTTGTATTGAGCAGTGGTGCCCTGGGGAAGAGGCGCTGGCTATCCACTCTATCTATTCCTCTTATTATCTTGTACACCTCTATCATGTCTCCTCTCATCCTCCTTCTCTCCAAAGAGTAAAGCCCAAGCTCCCTTAATCTCTGATCATAATGCATACTTTCTAAACCAGGCAACATCCTGGTAAATCTCCTCTGTACCCTTTCCAATGCTTCCACATCCTTTCTATAGTGAGGTGACCAGAACTGGACACAATACTCCAAGTGTGGCCGAACCAGAGTTTTATAGAGCTGCATCATTACATCGCGACTCTTAAACTCTGTCCCTTGACTTATGAAAGCTAACACCCCATAAGCTTTCTTAACTACCCTATCCACCTGTGAGGCAACTTTCCGTCAGGGATCTGTGGACATGTACCCCGAGATCCCTCTGCTCCTCCACACTACCAAATATCCTGCCATTTACTTTGTACTCTGCCTTGAAGTTTGTCCTTCCAAAGTGTACCACCTCACACTTTTCCGGGTTGAACTCCATCTGCCACTTTTCAGCCCATTTCTGCATCCTATCAATGTCTCTCTGCAATCTTTGACAATCCTCTACACTATCTGCAACACCACCAACCTTTGTGTTGTCTGCAAACTTGCCAACCCACCCTTCTACCCCGACATCCAGGTCGTTAATAAAAATCATGAAAAGTAGAGGTCCCAGAACAGATCCTTGTGGGACACCACTAGTCACAATCCTCCAATCTGAATGTACTCCCTCCACCACGACCCTCTGCCTTCTGCAGGCAAGCCAATTCTGAATCCACCTGGCCAAACTTCCCCGGATCCCATGCCTTCTAACTTTCTGAATAATCCTACCGTGTGGAACCTTGTCAAATGCCTTACTAAAATCCATATAGATCACATCCACTGCACTACCCTCATCTATATGCCTGGTCACCTCCTCAAAGAAATCTATCAACTTGTTAGACACGATCTGCCCTTCACAAAGCCATGCTGACTGTCCCTGATCAGACCATGATTCTCTAAATGCCTATAGATCCTATCTCTAAGAATCTTTTCCAACAGCTTTCCCACCACAGTCGAAAGGCTCACTGGTCTATAATTACCTGGACTATCCCTACTACCTTTTTTGAACAAGGGAACAACATTCGCCTCCCTCCAATCCTCCGGTACCATTCCCGTGGACAACGAGGACATAAAGATCCTAGCCAGAGGCTCAGCAATCTCTTCTCTCGCCTCGTGGAGCAGCCTGGGGAATATTCCGTCAGGCCCCGGGGACTTATCTGTCCTAATGTATTTTAAGAACTCCAACACCTCCTCTCCCTTAAGATCAGTATGCTCCAGAACATCAACCTCACTCATATTGTCCTCACCATCATCAAGTTCCCTCTCATTGGTGAATACCGAAGAGAAGTATTTATTGAGGACCTCGCTCACTTCCACAGCCTCCAGGTACATCTTCCCACCTTTATCTCTAATCGGTCCTACCTTCACTCCTGTCATCCTTTTGTTCTTCACATAATTGAAGAATGCCTGGGGGTTTTCCTGTACCCTACTCGCCAAGGCCTTCTCATGCCCCCTTCTTGCTCTTCTCAGCCCCGTCTTAAGCTCCTTTCTTGCTTCCCTATATTCCTCAATAGACCCATCTGATCTTTGCTTCCTAAACCTCATGTATGCTACCTTCTTCCTCCTGACTAGATTTTCCACCTCACTTGTCACCCATGGTTCCTTCACCCTACCGTTCTTTATCTTCCTCACTGGGACAAATTTATCCCTTACATCCCGCAAGAGATCTCTAAACATCGATCACATGTCCATAGTACATTTCCCTGCAAAAACATCATCCCAATTGACACCCGCAAGTTCTAGCCTTATAGCCTCATAATTTGCCTTTCCCCAATTAAAAATTTTCCTGTCCTCTTTGATTCTATCCTTTTCCATGATAATTATAAAGGCCAGGGAGTGGTGGTCACTGTCCCCCAGATGCTCACCCACTGAGAGATCTGTGACCTGACCCGGTTCATTACCTAGTACTAGATCTAGTATGGCATTCCCCCTGGTCGGCCTGTCCAAATACTGTGACAGGAATCCATCCTGGACACACTTAACAAATTCTGCCCCATCTAAACCCTTGGAACTAATCAGGTGCCAATCAATATTAGGGAAGTTAAAGTCACCCATGATAACAACCCTGTTATTTTTGCACCTTTCCAAAATCTGCCTCCCAATCTGCTCCTCTGTATCTCTGCTGCTACCAGGGGGCCTATAGAATACCCCCAATAGAGTAACTGCTCCCTTCCTGTTCCTGACTTCCACCCATACTGACTCAAAAGAGGATCCTGCTACATTACCCACCCTTTCTGTAGCTGTAATATTATCCCTGACCAGTAATGCCACCCCTCCTCCCATTTTTCTGCCCTCTCTATCCCTTTCAAAGGACTGAAATCCAGGAATATTGAGAATCCATTCCTGCCCTGGTGCCAGCCAAGTCTCTGTAATGGCCACTACATCATAATTCCATGTATGTATCCAAGCTCTCAATTCATCACCTTTGTTCCTGATGCTTCTTGCATTGAGGTACACACATTTCAGCCCTTCTACCTTACTGTCTTTATACCGTTTATTCTGCTTCTCTTTCCTCAAAGCCTCTCTATATGTTAGATCTGGCTTTACTCCATGCACTTCTTTCAGTGCTCTATCGCTCTGGGTCCCATCCCCCTCGCAAATTAGTTTAAACCCTCCCGAACCATGCTAGCAAACCTACCTGCAAGGATATTGCTATCCGTCGAGTTCAGGTGCAACCCATCCAATCTGTCCAGGTCCCACCTTCCCCAGAAGAGATCCCAATGATCTAAAAATCTAAAACCCTGCTCCCTGCACCAACTCCTCAGCCATGCATTCAACTGCCATCTCCTCCAATTCTTACCATCTCTGTCACGTAGCACTGGCAGCAATCCTGAGGACGTCACCCTTGAGGTCCTGTTCTTCAGCCTTCTGCCTAATTCCCGAAACTCACACTTCAGGACCTCATCCCTCTTCCTGCCTGTGTCGTTGGTCCCAACATGTATCACGACTTCTGGTTGCTTTCCCTCTCGTACCAGGATGTCGTGCACCCGGTCAGAGACATCCCGGACCCTGGCACCCGGGAGCCAACAAACCATACGGGTGTCCTTCTCACGTCCACAAAATCTCCTGTCTGCTCCCCTGACTATAGAGTCTCCAATGACGACAGCTCTCCTCTTCTCCATCCCACCCTTCTGCACCACAGGGTCAGATGCAGTGCCGGAGGCCCTGCCACCGTGTCTCACACCTGGTCGGTCATCCCGGCCAACAGTATCCAGGACGGTAAACTTATTATTCAGGGGAATGGCTACAGGGGTGCTCTGCACTACCTGTCTGCTCACCTTCGCTTTCCCCCCTCTGACTGTCACCCAACGACCTGCTTCCGACAGCCGAGGTGTGACTACCCCCGGTAGCTCTCATCTATGACTGCCTCATTCTCCCTTATGAGTCGAAGGTCATCCAGCTGCTGCTCCAGATTCCTTACACGATCTTCCAGATCGCCCAGCGATATGCACTTCTGGCAGATGTGATTCTGCGGGAGAGGGCCTGGGAAATGAATATTCAAGGGTAGACGTCCTATCGAAAGGACAGACAGGTTGGCAGAGGGGGTGGGGTGGCTCTGTTGGTGAGGAATGATATTCAGTCCCTTGCGAGGGGGGCATAGAATCAGGAGACGAAGAGTCAGTATGGATAGAACTGAGAAATTCTAAGGGTAGAAAGACCCTAATGGGAGTTATCTACAGGCCCCCAAACAGTAGTCTGAATGTAGGGTGTAAGTTGAATCAAGAGTTAAAATTGGCATGTCGCAAAGGTAATGCTACAGTTGTTATGGGGGACTTCAACATGCAGGTAGACTGGAGGAATCAGGTTGGTGCTGGACCCCAAGAAAGGGAGTTTGTGGAGTCCCTCCGAGTTGGATTCTTAGAACAGCTTGTACTGGAGCCTACCAGAGAGAACGGAATTCTAGATTTAGTGCTGTGCAATGAACCAGATTTGATCAGGGACCTCGAGGTAAAGGAGCCATTAGGAGGTAGTGACCATAATATGATAAATTTTAATCTACAATTTGAGAGGGAGAAGGGAAACTCAGAAGTGTCAGTATTACAGTTGAACAAAGGGAACTGTGGTGCTATGAGAGGGGAGCTGGCCAAAGTTCAATGGAACAATACCCTAGCAGGGATGACAGTGGAACAGCAATGGCAAGTGTTTCTGGGAATAATGCAGAAGGTGCAGGATCGGTTCATTCTAAAGAGGAAGAAAGATCCTAAGGGGAGTAAGGGGAGGCCGTGGCTGACAAGGGAAGTAATGGACAGTATAAAAATAAAAGAGAATAAGTATTGTGACGAGAATACACATAAATTAAGATGTTTGCTGGCCTGGGCTAGCATCAGTGGCATCAGCAGTTGGTCTGTCACCTGTCCTCAGGGGAAGGAGAGATAAGGAACAATGAAGCAGCATCTGGAGATGTGTAATGAAGGGACGGGACAGAGAGCTGTCGAGAGCGGCTCCCCCTTTGAACCCTGAACTGTTTGAAGTGATGGACAGGCGATCTGGAGATGTGTAATGAAGGGACGGGACAGAGAGCCGTCTGGAGCGGCTCCCCCTTTGAACCCTGAACTGTTTGAAGTGATGGACAGGCGATACCCCAGCAGGGGGATAAAAAGGGACAGGTTCGCTAAGGCAGGACACACACACGACACCTGAGGTAACGAGACCCTGGAAGCGGTGCACCTCTCACGAGTCAGTGGGAAGTACCGGACCTTAAACGCACAGGGTGGAAAGGTACGATCAGCGGGAACCCGGTGTGTGTCCACCCTCGCTTGGGTGCCAGGTTCACTGCAGAGGATCGAGTGCATCTGGAGGAGGGGTCACAGTCGGTGACCTCAGGCAACATCACAAAGGACCCGCCCGAAAGCTGCTTGTGAGCAATATCGCCGGTCTGTGAGTGGAAGCCGTTTCTGAATGATCAGTCGTTCTTGTTCTCTCTCTCCCTCCCCCCACGTTGTCCATCGCCATGGCAACAATTACTGCGAACTGAACTAAACCGAACTGGACTTTTGTGTCACTTTGAAATTGGTCATTTACCCCTAGACAACGATAGAGCTTGATTGATGCTGTTATCTTAATTCTGTGCACATGTGTGTTTATTATTGCTGAACTGTTGCATTTATTATTCTTTCGATTACTGTGTTGCTTGTTTCTTTAATAAAACTTTCTTAGTTCTAGTAATCCAGACTCCAACTGAGTGATCCATTTCTGCTGGTTTGGCAACCCAGTTACGGAGTACGTAACAGTATAACATGGCAAAGATGAGTGGGAAGCCGGAGGATTGGGAAACTTTTAAAGAGCAACAGAAGGTGACTAACAAGGCAATACACGGAGAAAAAATGAGGTACGAAGGTAAACTAGCCAAGAATATAAAGGAGGATAGTAAAAGCTTCTTTAGGTATGTGGAAAGGAAAAAAAGTAGTTAAGACCAAAATTGGGCCCTTGAAGACAGAAGCGGGTGAATTTATTATGGGGAACAAGGAAATGGCAGACGAGTTGAACAGGTACTTTGGATCTGTCTTCACTAGGGAAGACACAAACAATCTCCCAGATGTAATAGTGGCCAAAGGACCTAGGGTAATGGATGAATTGAAGGAAATTTATATTAGCCAGGAAATGGTGTTGGATAGGCTGTTGGGTCTGAAGGCTAATAAGTCCCTGGGACCTGATGGTCTGCATCCCAGGGTACTTAAGGAGGTGGCTTTAGAAAGTGTGGACGCATTGGTAATCATTTTCCAATGTTCTATAGATTCAGGATCAGTTCCTTTGGATTGGAGGGTGGCTAATGTTGTCCCTCTCTTCAAGAAGGGAGGAAGAGAGAAAACAAGGAATTATAGACCGGTTAGCCTGACGTCGGTGGTGGGAAAGATGCTGGAGTCAATTATAAAAAATGAAATTATGACACAACTGGATAGCAGTAACACGATTGGTCCGAGTCAGCATGAATTTACGAAGGGGAAATCGTGCTTGACTAATCTTCTGGAATTTTCTGAGGATGTAATTATGAAAATGGATAACGGAGAGCCAGTGGATGTAGTGTACCTGGACTTTCAGAAAACCTTTGATAAAGTCCCACATAGGAGATCAATGGGCAAAATTAGGGCACATGATATTGTGGGCAGAGTACTGACATGGATTGAAAATTGGCTGGCTGACAGAAAACAAAGAGTAGCGATTAACGGGTCCCTTTCGGAATGGCAGTCGGTGACCAGTGGGGTAAACATAGAAACATAGAAAATAGGTGCAGGAGAAAGCCATTCGGCCCTTCAAGCCTGCACCGCCATTTATTGTGATCATGGCTGATCATCCAACTCAGAACTCTGCCCCAGCCTTCCCTCCATACCCCCTGATCCCCGTAGCCACAAGGGCCATATCTAACTCCCTCTTAAATATAGCCAATGAACTGGCCTCAACTGTTTCTTGTGGCAGAGAATTCCACAGATTCACCACTCTCTGTGTGAAGAAGTTTTTCCTAATCTCAGTCCTAAAAGGCTTCCCCTTTATCCTCAAACTGTGACCCCTCGTTCTGGACTTCCCCAACATCGGGAACAATCTTCCTGCATCTAGTCTGTCCAATCCCTTTAGAATTTTATACGTTTCAATCAGATCCCCTCTCAATCTTCTAAATTCCAATGAGTACAAGCCCAGTTCATCCAGTCTTTCTTCATATGAAAGTCCTGCCATCCCAGGAATCAATCTGGTGAACCTTCTTTGTACTCCCTCTATGGCAAGGATGTCTTTCCTCAGATTAGGGGACCAAAACTGCACACAATACTCCAGGTGTGGTCTCACCAAGGCCTTGTACAACTGCAGTAGTACCTCCCTGCTCCTGTACTCGAATCCTCTCGCCATAAATGCCAGCATACCATTCGCCTTTTTCACCGCTTGCTGTACCTGCATGCCCACTTTCAATGACTGGTGTATAATGACACCCAGGTCTCATTGCACCTCCCCTTTTCCTAATCTGGCACCATTCAGATAATAATCTGTTTTCCTATTTTTGCCACCAAAGTGGATAACTTCACATTTATCCACATTAAATTGCATCTGCCATGAATTTGCCCACTCACCCAACCTATCCAAGTCACCCTGCATCCTCTTAGCATCCTCCTCACAGCTAACACTGCCACCCAGCTTCGTGTCATCTGCAAACTTGGAGATGCTGCATTTAATTCCCTCATCCAAGTCATTAATATATATTGTAAACAACTGGGGTCCCAGCACTGAGCCTTGCGGTACCCCACTAGTCACTGCCTGCCATTCTGAAAAGGTCCCGTTTATTCCCACACTTTGCTTCCTGTCTGCTAACCAATTCTCTATCCACATCAATACCTTACCCCCAATACCATGTGCTTTAAGTTTGCACACTAATCTCCTGTGTGGGACCTTGTCAAAAGCCTTTTGAAAATCCAAATAAACCACATCCACTGGCTCTCCCATATCCACTCTACCAGTTACATCCTCAAAAAATTCTATGAGATTCGTCAGACATGATTTTCCTTTCACAAATCCATGCTGACTTTGTCCGATGATTTCACCGCTTTCCAAATGTGCTGTTATCACATCTTTGATAACTGACTCCAGCAGTTTCCCCACCACCGACGTTAGGCTAACTGGTCTATAATTCCCCGGTTTCTCTCTCCCTCCTTTTTTAAAAAGTGGTGTTACATTAGCCACCCTCCAATCCTCAGGAACTAGTCCAGAATCTAACGAGTTTTGAAAAATTATCACTAATGCATCCACTATTTCTTGGGCTACTTCCTTAAGCACTCTGGGATGCAGACCATCTGGCCCTGGGGATTTATCTGCCTTCAATCCCTTCAATTTACCTAACACCACTTCCCTACTAACCTGTATTTCACTCAGTTCCTCCACCTCACTGGACCCTCTGTCCCCTACTATTTCTGGAAGATTATTTATGTCCTCCTTAGTGAAGACAGAACCAAAGTAATTATTCAAATGGTCTGCCATGTCCTTACTCCCCATAATCAATTCACCTGTTTCTGTCTGTAGGGGACCTACATTTGTCTTTACCAGTCTTTTCCTTTTTACATATCTATAAAAGCTTTTACAGTCAGTTTTTATGTTCCCTGCCAGTTTTCTCTCATAATCTTTTTTCCCCTTCCTAATCAAGCACTTTGTCCTCCTCTGCTGAACTCTGAATTTCGCCCAGTCCTCAGGTGAGCCACTTTTTCTGGCTAATTTGTATGCTTCTTCTTTGGAATTGATACTATCCCTAATTTCTCGTGTCAGCCACGGGTGCACTACCTTCCTTGATTTATTCTTTTGCCAAACTGGGATGAACAATTGTTGTAGTTCATCCATGCAATCTTTAAATGCTTGCCATTGCATATCCACCGTCAATCCTTTAAGTGTCATTTGCCAGTCTATCTTAGCCAATTCACGTCTCATACCTTCAAAGTTACCCCTCTTTAAGTTCAGAACCTTTGTTTCTGAATTAACTATGTCACTCTCCATCTTAATGAAGAATTCCACCATATTATGGTCACTCTTACCCAAGGGGCCTCTCACGACAAGATTGCTAATTAACCCTTCCTCATTGCTCAAAACCCAGTCTAGAATAGCCTGTTCTCTAGTTGGTTCCTCGACATGTTGGTTCAAAAAACCATCCCGCATACATTCCAAGAAATCCTCTTCCTCAGCACCTTTACCAATTTGGTTCACCCAATCTACATGTAGATTGAAGTCACCCATTATAACTGCTGTTCCTTTATTGCACACATTTCTAATTTCCTGTTTAATACCATCTCCGACCTCACTACTACTGTTAGGTGGCCTGTACACAACTCCCACCAGCGTTTTCTGCCCCTTAGTGTTATGCAGCTCTACCCATATCGATTCCACATCTTCCCGGCTTATGTCCTTCCTTTCTATTGCGTTAATCTCTCCTTTAACCAGCAACGCCCCCCCCACCTCCCCTTCCTTCATGTCTATCCCTCCTGAATATTGAATATTCCTGAATGTTGAGCTCCCATCCTTGGTCACCCTGGAGCCATGTCTCTGTGATCCCAACTATATCATAATCATTAATAACAATCTGCACTTTCAATTCATCCACCTTATTATGAATGCTCCTTGCATTGACACACAAAGCCTTCAGGTGCTCTTTTAGAACTCTCTTAGCCCTTATACAATTATGTTGAAAAGTGGCCCTTTTTAATGCTTGCCCTGGATTTGTCGGCCTGCCACATTTACTTTTCTCCTTAGTACTTTTTGCTTCCACCCTCACTTTACACCCCTCTGTCTCTCTGCACTCGTTCCCATCCCCCTGTTGTGAACTAACCTCCTCTCGCCTAGCCTCTTTAATTTGATTCCCACCCCCCAACCATTCTAGGGTACCACAGGGTTCAGTGCTGGGACCGCAGCTGTTTACAATATATATTAATGATTTAGATGAGGGAATTAAAAGTAACATTAGCAAATTTGCCGATGACACAAAGCTGGGTGGCAGTGTGAAATGTGAGGAGGATGTCATGAGAATGCAGGGTGACTTGGACAGGCTGGGTGAGTGGGCAGATGCATGACAGATGCAGTTTAATGTGGATAAATGTGATGTTATCCACTTTGGTGGTAAGAACGGGAAGGCAGATTATTATCTAAATGGAGTCAAGTTAGGAAAAGGGGAAGCACAACGAGATCTCGGTGTTCTTGTACATCAGTCACTGAAAGCAAGCATGCAAGTACAGCAGGCAGCGAAGAAAGCTAATTGCATGCTGGCCTTCATAACAAGGGGAATTGAGTATGTTACATGCTCAAGGAGATGTGGTTTTTTGTGAGAATGATATAATAGTCTTTTGGAGGTCACCTGATGTGATTTTCCCGCTGATGTGAGGTCATGTGATGATATGTGACTCATGACTATATAAGGTTCGACCCAGGTGAAGCAGGGTTTTTTTTTAGTTTGTAGATTTCCTGGTAGAACGTGATGTATCTCCGTTTCTGTTGCGTGTTTGTGTTTCGTGACGCAGTTTAATTTTTAAAACGGTTGTGTGGACTGGAAATTTTTGCTAGATGTGTTGATTTATCCAATTCCAACATTAGAAGGGAGAGTGAAGAATTTATCGAAGTACACGATCGAGGGATCGAGAGAAGTCGGCATCGTTTGGCAGTTAATAAGGACCGACCTTATTGAGTTTTCGTTGGAGTAGCAACCTGCATCGAGGATAACTCTTGCCAAACAGAGCAAGGAGTTCATGCAAAAAGGTGCTCTCTGTCTCTCTCTCTAAAGGAATTTAAAGTCAGTTGATTTAAACATAGAAACATAGAAAATAGGTGCAGAAGTAGGCCATTCGGCCCTTCGAGCCTGCACCGCCATTTATTATGATCATGGCTGATCATCCAACTCAGAACCCCGCCCCAGCCTTCCCTCCATACCCCCTGATCCCCGTAGACACAAGGGCCATATCTAACTCCCTCTTAAATATAGCCAATGAACTGGCCTCAACTGTTTCATGTGGCAGAGAATTCCACAGATTCACCACTCTCTGTGTGAAGAAGTTTTTCCTAATCTCAGTCCTAAAAGGCTTCCCCTCTATCCTCAAACTGTGACCCCTCGTTCTGGACTTCCCCAACATCGGGAACAATCTTCCTGCATCTAGCCTGTCCAATCCCTTTAGAATTTTATACGTTTCAATCAGATCCCCCCTCAATCTTCTAAATTCCAACGAGTACAAGCCCAGTTCATCCAGTCTTTCTTCATATGAAAGTCCTGCCATCCCAGGAATCAATCTGGTGAACCTTCTTTGTACTCCCTCTATGGCAAAGATGTCTTTCCTCAGATTAGGGGACCAAAACTGCACACAATACTCCAGGTGTGGTCTCACCAAGGCCTTGTACAACTGCAGTAGTACCTCCCTGCTCCTGTACTCGAATCCTCTCGCTATAAATGCCAGCATACCATTCACCTTTTTCACCGCCTGTTGTACCTGCATGCCCACTTTCAATGACTGGTGTATAATGACACCCAGGTCTCGTTGCACCTCCCCTTTTCCTAATCGGCCACCATTCAGATAATAATCTGCCTTCAATCCCTTCAATTTACCTAACACCAGTTCCCTACTAACTTGTATTTTGCTCAGTTCCTCCATCTCACTGGACCCTCTGTCACTTACTATTTCTGGAAGATTATTTATGTCCTCCTTAGTGAAGACAGAACCAAAGTAATTATTCAATTGGTCTGCCATGTCCTTGCTCCCCATAATCAATTCACCTGTTTCTGTCTGCAGGGGACCTACATTTGTCTTTACCAGTCTTTTCCTTTTTACATATCTATAAAAGCTTTTACAGTCCGTTTTTATGTTTCTTGCCAGTTTTCTCTCATACTCTTTTTTCCCCTTCCTAATTAAGCCCTTTGTCCTCCTCTGCTGAACTCTGAATTTCTCCCAGTCCTCAGGTGAGCCACTTTCTCTGGCTAATTTGTATGCTTCTTCTTTGGAATTGATACTATCCCTAATTTCTCTTGTCAGCCACGGGTGCACTACCTTCCTTGATTTATTCTTTTGCCAAACTGGGATGAACAATTGTTGTAGTTCATCCATGCAACCTTTAAATGCTTGCCATTGCATATCCACCGTCAATCCTTTAAGTGTCATTTGCCAGTCTGTCTTAGCTAATTCACGTCTCATACCTTCAAAGTTACCCCTCTTTAAGTTCAGAACCTTTGTTTCTGAATTAACTATGTCACTCTCCATCTTAATGAAGAATTCCACCATATTATGGTCACTCTTACCCAAGGGGCCTCTCACGACTATATTTATTTTCACGGCTGTTTATTTTCGGCATCGTGAATCCTGTGGACAGAACCAGCGGTAAAGGTGCGTCTGTGAAGAAATTCTTCTCCAGAGAAGTCTCTCCCAATTGAAAGTGTAAATCTGTTGGACTTTCCAAGTTATTGCTTTAAAAACTATGTCTGACTTTATCGCTTTAAGAACTGTTTTCGCATTTAACGCTTTAAGAACCAGAGCCGAGTGGCGAGTTGGCGAACGGCTGCATACCTGTTAACATCCGGTTAAGGTTCGTTTGTTTTTTTTTCCTCATTGTTTATCCGTGTTTAATAAATGTTTGGTTGTTTTTCTATGACCTGTCTCGATTAATATTCCTTGTTGTTGATACGTAACATAAACTGTGGGGGCTCGGCCAGGAAATGTTCCGATTTTGAGTTTTAAGTGCTGGTAATTGCCATTTTGATTTGGATAAGGGGAATACCCGATTTTTTTTGGTTTGATTGGTGTGTGTGTTGTATTTGACAGCAATGGATATTGACGGGTTTTTGAAGACGCCTGACTCGGGATCTTTAGAGAATGCGAGAAAACCTGAGGTTTTAGAGATTGCTAGGAAGTTGGATATTAAAGGAATTACGAAAAATTCCACCAAGGCTTTCATACAAAGAAAAATTGCTGAACATTATATTAATTTGGAATTGTTTGATCAGGAGGTGTTAGATAAGTTTCCAATGAGTAATCTGGAAATGCAGTTGCATCTTGAACAGTTAAAGTTTGAAAGATTTAAAGTGGAAATGGCCGAAAGAGAGGCTAATAAAATAAGGGAATTCGAAGAAAGAGAGGCCCTTAAAAAAGGGGAATTTGCAGAAAGAGAAGCTGAAAACCAGAGGAAATTCGAGCTAGAGATGCAGAAACTAAAGTCCAGGAGTCAGTCTTCTGGTTCTACTAAACAGTTTATTGCTTGTCGTGAGGTTATTTTGGCTCCTCCATTTAATGAAGCTGATGTGGACACATATTTCCAACATTTCAAAACAGTTGCTCCGAGTTTAAAGTGGCCGAAAGACCAATGGCCAGTGATGTTACAAAGTGTAATTAAAGGCAAGGCACAACAAGTTTATACTGTACAGCTTTAAATGCTGAGCAAGCACTGGATTATATTGTTAAGCAGCAAATATTGAAGTCATACGAGATGGTTCCGGAAGCGTATAGAGAAAGATTTAGAAGTTTGAAGAAATTGGTGGAAAAAACTTATGGAATTTAACTATGAGAAATCTCTGTGTTTTGAGAGATGGGTTTCCTCTAAAAATGTGAATGGGAAGTATAATAAATTGAAAGAGCTGATTTTGCAGGAGCAATTTAAAAGAAGCATTCCTGTTGAAGTGAGAACATACTTAAATGAACGGGACACTGCTACATTGCAGGAGATTGCTAAATTGGCTGATGAGTATGTTTTAATTCACAAGAATAAATTTTCTCCAGGTAAAATTTTTAAAAGGAAAACTAGCACAGAGAGTCAAGGTAAACCAGAAATTAAATCTGAAGTTAGTGAGAAAAGTAAGGATGAAGGGAGACATGTGAAGGAAAGACATTTTGGTATTATTTGTAATTATTGTAAGAAACCTGGACATGTAGCAGCTAATTGCCTCCGATTGAAACGGAAAGAGAAAGAAGTGGCCCCAGATGCTTGTGTGCAGCATATTGGAAAACCTGTAAAACCACAGGGTTCAGAAAATACTAATGAAGCTGTGTCAGAGTCTGACCAAGTTAAGAAGGGATATGAAACTTTTATAACAGAAGGATTCGTATCCTTGAAAGAAAGATCCAATTCAGTACCAATAAGAATACTTGGAGATACTGGAGCTTCTCCATCACTAATATTAGACAGTGTGCTAAGGTTTAGTGATGAGTCTGACATTGCTGAGGTAAATTATATAAGAGGGGTAGGGAGTGCCCTTATGCCAGAACATTTACACAGAGTAAATTTAAGGTCAGGATTAGTTACAGGAGTTGTTTAAGTAGGACTTCAATCCAGTTTACCTGTGAATAATGTTTCTCTTTTGTTAGGGAATGATTTAGCAGGTGGACAAGTTTTTCCTGAAGTGTATTTGACAATAAATTCAAATTCTGAGGAACCACAGAGGGATTCTAACACAGATTCTTCCTGTGTTGTAACAAGAGCTATGGCTAAAAAGACTGATGCAAAGGATGAGGTTGTTACCCGTAACAATTCAAATCAAGTTTCGAATTTTGAGTATGTATCAGAAACTTTCTTACCTGCATTATTTGATCAGTATTGTGGTGGTAAGTCTGACCAAGAAGATTTGTCTTTATCTCGGAAGGAGATGATAGCAGAGCAGGGTAGAGATCCTGAGATAGTTAAATAAAAGAACAAGCTCTTCCAGATAATGAAATTGGAAAAGTACCAGTAGGATATTATTTTGAAAAAGAGGTATTAATGAGAAAGTGGAGATCACCTACAATTCCTGCTAGTGAGGAATGGGAAGTTAATAATCAGGTAGTAGTTCCCAACTTTTACCGAAATGCGATTTTAACTATGGCTCATAGTATTCCTTTGGGTGGTCATTTAGGTGTAAACAAAGCTATGAACGAAGTTTCTAAACATTTTTATTGGCCTAGTTTAAGACAAGATGTGGCGACATTTTGTAGAACGTGTCATACGTGTCAAATTGTGGGTAAACCTAATCAGGTTACTCCAGTGGCCTCACTGCAACCAATTCCAGTATTTGGTGAGCCATTCTCAAAACTCATTGTAGACTGTGTAGGCCCTTTGACAAAAACTAAAACTGTACATCAATATTTATTAACTATTATGTGCACAGCATCTAGGTTTCCAGAAGCAGTACCTCTTAGGAATATAACAGCCAAGACTGTGCCAAAGGCTCTTATAAAACTCTTTACTTATTTCGGGTTGCCTAAGGAAATACAATCGGATCAAGGTAGTAATTTTATGTATGGGTTGTTTCAGCAGATAGTTTATAAACTGGGAGCAAAACAGATTATTTCCTCAGCCTATCATCCAGAATCACAAGACGCCTTGAAGAGATTTCATTCTACACTAAAAACTATGATTAGGACATATTGTGTGGAAAATGAAAAGGACTGGGATGGAGGTATACATTTACTACTTTTTGCAGTAAGAGAGGCAGTGCAGGAATCATTAGGTTTTAGTCCTTTTGAACTTGTGTGTGGGCATAGAGTTCGAGGACCTTTGGCCTTGTTGAAGGAACAGTGGATTAATAAAGAGGTACACACTAATTTGCTGGATTAGGTTTTAAAATTTAAGGGAAGATTGTATAAAGCTTGTAGCTTAGCCAAGGAAAATTTAAAATTAGCTCAAGAGAAGATGAAGACTTGGTATGATAAGGAAGCTAGGAAAAGGTCATTTAAGCCTGTAGATAAAGTGTTAGATCTTTTCCCAGTGCAAATGAATCCATTACAAGCTAAATTTCATGGTCCTTATGAGATTAAATCTGAGGTAAATGATGTAGATTACGTGGTAAAAACCCCAGATCGGAGAAAGACAACACAGCTGTGTCATATAAATATGATAAATCCGTATTATGAGAGAGAAGTTGCTACTATGACTGTTGTGATCAATAATCAGTCTGATCTTGATAAAAACTTAATAGAGGATTCATCTGAAACTCATTTTAAACCCAACATTATTTCAGCCAGGTTACTAAATTCAAAAATTCTAGAAAATATTGATGGAAAATTAGTTCATTTACAGCCAGAGCAGAGAGAGCAGATGAAACAGTTAATTTTTAAATATAGAGATTTATTTCCAGACGACCCTAGAAGAACCACTGTAGCTACACCTGCTGTAGATGTTAGAGATGCAAAACCTATAAAACAATATCCGTATCGAATGAACAGGGAAAAATGTGAACTTGCTGAACAAGAAATTAAGTATATGTTAGAGAATGATAATATTAGACATTCTAATTCGAATTGGAGTTCACTGTGTGTTATGGTGCCTAAGCCAGACAATAGTATTAGGTTTTGTACAGATTACAGAAAGGTGAATGCTGTGACAAAAACTGATGCATTTCCAATCCCTAGAGTAGATGATTGTGTGGATAAAGTTGGACAGGCCAAATTCCTTACAAAAATTGATTTGCTAAAAGGTTATTGGTGTGTTCCATTGATGGATAGAGGTAGAGAGATTTCAGCATTTGTAACCCCATCTGGGTTATATGAATGTAATGTTCTTCCATTTGGGATGAAGAATGCACCAGGTCGTTTTCAGAGGATGATTAATAGCGTGATTCAGGGATTAAATGATACAAATGCCTGTATTGATGATTTAGTTACGGGAAATAATACATGGAAAGCACATATTACTGCAGTGGAGAAACTATTTGAAAGACTTTCAAAAGCCAACTTAACTATTAACTTAGCTAAAAGTAAATTTGGTCATGCCACAGTGACTTATCTTGGTTATGTTGTGGGTCAGGGGAAATTGGCACCTGTTCAAGCGAAAGTTCAGGGAATTTTAGAAGTACCCACTCCAACTGGTAGAAAAACTTCCAGAAGATTCTTTGGTATGGTAGGATATTACAGAAAATTTTGTAAGGATTTTGCAAACATTGCTCTTCCATTAACTAATCTCTTGAAGAAAAATGAAAAGTTTGTTTGGACAGAGTTTTGTCAGGAGGCATTTGATAAATTGAAAACTATAATATGTAGTCAACAAGTACTCCTCCTGACTTTGAAAAATTATTTTTGTTAGCTGTAGATGCTACTGATGAAGCTGCAGGAACAGTGTTACTTCAAAGAGATGATGGTGATGAAGTTGATCGTCCGGTAGCTTATTTTTCTAAGAAATTTAATGCGCATTAAAGAAATTAGTCAACAATAGAAGAAGAATTGTATCTCTTGCTTTAGCTTTACAACATTTTGAAGTGTATGTTGGTACTACTCCTAAACCACTCACAGTTTATACCGATCACAATCCGTTACTGTTTTTGAGTAAGATGAAAAACAAAAATAGAAGATTATTAAATTGGAGTCTAATGTTACAGGAGTACAATATTTTGATCACTCATATTAAGGGTAAAGATAATGTGATTGCTGATTGTTTATCTAGATGTTAAATGTACAATGAAAATCTGTTTTTTTATGGAGTGGTATTCTAATATTGGTAACATTCCTACTGTATATTAGTTTGTAAAGTGCTGAAAGATAAGACTGTGTATATTGTGTATGTTGTAAATTTTATACCTTTGTATTTTTTTTTTGTAAATTGTTAATTGTTAAAATTTTGTTCTTTAAGAGACCAAAAATTCTTTTTTTTGGAGGGAGGTGTTACATACCTCAAGGAGATTTGTGTGTTTTTTTGTGAGAATGATGTAATGGTCTTTTGGAGGTCACCTGATGTAATTTTCCCGCCGATGTGAGGTCACGTGATGACGTGCACCACGGGTATGCAAGGGAAGACCCCAGATGACGCAGTTAGTTTTTAGTTTTTAGATTTCCAGCTAGAACGTACTGTGTCTCCGTCTCTGTTGCGTATTTATTTTTATGACGCAGTTTCATTTTTAAAATGGTTATTATGTTCTGTTGCAAGATACAATATTGCTGGATCGAAGTTTTTGCTAGATGTGTTGATGTACCCTATTCCAGCAGTAGTAGTGGGGAGTGAAGACTTTATCAAAGTACAGGAGCCGAAGGATTGAGAGGAGTTGGCATCGTTCAGCAGTTTAACAAGGAATCGACCTTATTGAGTCTTCTTTGGAGGAGTAGTGACCTGGATCAAAGATAACTCTTGCCAAAAGAGCAAAGAGTTCATGCAAGGTTTGCTCTCTCTAGAATTTAAGGTCAGATGTTTTAAACTGTTTATTTACTGCATCGTGAATCCTTTGGACAGAGCCAGCAAGAAAGTCGCGTCTATGAAGAAATCCTTCTCCGGAGAAGGCTCTCCCAATTGAACGTATAAATCTGTTGGACTTTCAAATTTACCATTTTAAGAACTATATCTGACTTTACCGCTTTAAGAACGGTTTTCAATAGACAATACGTGCAGGAGTAGGCCATTCGGCCCTTCAAGCCAGCACAGCCATTCACTGTGATCATGGATGATCATCCAGTTCCTGCCTTGTACAACTGCAGAAGGACCTCTTTGCTCCTATATTCAATTCCCCTTGTTATGAAGGCCAGCATGCCATTAGCTTTCTTCACTGCCTGCTGTACTTGCATGTTTGCTTTCAGTGACTGATGTACAAGAACACCTAGATCTCTTGTGTTTCCCCTTTTCCTAATTTGACTCCATTTAGATAATAATTTGCCTTCCCGTTCTTACTACCAAAGTGGATAACCTCACATTTATCCACATTAAACTGCATCTGCCCTACATCTGCCCACTCACCCAGCCTGTCCAAGTCACCCTGCATTTTCATAACATCCTCCTCACATTGCACACTGCTACCCAGCTTTGTGTCATCGGATTTAACGCTTTAAGAACCATTGCCTAGTGACAATTTGTTGAACAGCAGCATAGCGGTTAACTTCCGGTTAAGGGTTTTCTTTGTTTTTTTTTAATCGTTTATCCGTGTTTAATAAATGTTTGGTTGTTTTTATATAACTTGTCTCGACTGATATTCATTGTTGCCGGTTACATAACACCCCGCAGTGAACTATAGAAGTTTTTGAGTGTTTTAGTTCACAAACCAAATCTTTTCAAACTCCTAATGAAATATATCCGTTGTGTTGCCTTCCTTATAGCTGCATCGATATGTCTGGACTAAGTTAGATGTTCTGACATCTTCACACATTGGAACTTGAAATTGCTCACTCTCCCCACTTACGATCCCTCTATGAGGATTGGTTTGTGATCCCTCACTTTACCCTTCCTGAAGTCCACAATCAGCCCTTCTGTCTTACTGAAGTTTGAGTGCCAGGTTGTTGGTATGACACTACGCAACTAGCTGCTGTATCTATCTCCTGTGCACTGTACCATCTGTAGCATTTCTGCGGTATCCTGAAGGATTCAGCAGAATGGACTCTCAGGAATGCAGGTACGATTGCAGCAGCCATGGCTGGAGCAGACTTCAGGCCCAAGAGCGAAAAAAAAACATTATTTAGCCGATTTAAGCGCCGAACCTGATTAAAAAGATTATGTCACGGTCCTGATCATTTGTTCCCTAGTTTCCTGTAATTTCCTTCGATTGTGCCACAGTTCCGACCATTAATTTCCCAATGGCTTCTAATTTTCTTTGATGACGGCACACTTAGTCTCCATCAAGACCTACAGTATAAGAACCTCGGCGTTACAAACCCTAGTTTCCAGATCGTTGGCCTTTTTTCTGTGTGATAACTAATGTTTCCCATCCGCTTAGAACTGTTTGTTCTAAGTTTATCTCCAGTTTCAAGGTTTACCTATGAGACTCCATGTCAAGTCTCTGAATCAAGGCTCCGTATCAAGACCCCGTGTCAAGGCTCCATATCAGGGCTTCGTGTCAAGATCCCTCCTGTTCGCTGTTCAGCGTTTATGCCAGTGTAAGCATCCTCAATCTCCGTGCTTGTGTCCTGCACTTGGGTTCGCCTCATTCGCCATGTTGCATTGCAACAGGTTTAAGGTGTCAAGGCCGAGGGTAAAGAACAAACCAGTGTTCAGCTCACTACTCCGTGAGGTTCTCAGCACACAACTGGCTCTGTGGCTGCGTACTCACTTTCGGGGACCCTGCGGTTCATGTTCTATCTGTTACTTGTTTACTTTTAATTGTTTGCACAATTTGTTCTTTTTTCGCACATTGGATATTTGAATGTCTTGGTTGTGTGGGTTCTTTTTAAAATCGTGTATTCTACTGTGCTTTTCTTATTTTGCGGCTATCTGCAACAATCTCCATCTCAGGGTTGCATATGGTATATATACTGTGATAATAATAATGTACTTTGGACTGTTAAACCTTGAAAAGAGACAAAGTGAGATGTGCTTTTCTTCCCTCTGGTCCGTCAGTAGAGGACAGAGTTGCAGTGAAAGGGTGCCGGCCAGCAGGGGTCAGTGTTGCGCTATGCTCGGGAAAACCCAACACCACACAAAGGTGCTGAAGGACCCCTCACTGGGTCAGGTTGAACCTGTGGAGGGAAATGGGCAGTCAGCGTCACAGATGGAGACCCTTCCTCGGGTCTGAAGTGCCCAAATGTCCATCTGCATGAGAGGAAATCTGCCCCTCTGCATCCCCCTTTGGGATGGACTTTGAGTTGTGTTGAGGCCTCCGCCGGACAAAATTTGTCATGGATATTGCATCTAGATCAGCAAGCCAGGGCAGTATGATGTGGAGAGCAAGTTCCCCCCCCCTCTCCATGCATCTGTTGAACCCAAAGGAACGGTAGAGACCGATACCAGAAGTGTCGCCAGATCTACCAGTCAGCATTGAACTCAGTTTGGCACCAGAAATCTGTCAGCTCGATGGAGGACTGCCTTAGGGAATCCAACTCAGGATTTTTCCCCTGGGTTTACGCCCGAAGCCTTCCCCATGAGCGGGTAGAGCTGCAAGGCAGCGGAGGTTTCAGATCAGAGTTTTACTTTTTCCTGGATGAGCTGCGAACCATGGCTGGCGAGCTCCATCCGCCCGAAGCAACAGGTTTTAAGGTGCCAATAACCCGCCTTTATCCTTTTCCTGTCAGTAGGGAGCAACGGTGCAAATAATATATATGATATTATTATATATACATATTATTCTTATATTCATTAATATTATAATGCGATAGGATACTGCATTATATTATGTGTCTGTGCACATGTCTATTTATCTATGTGTGTGTGTGTGTGTGTGTGTGTGCACGCGCGTCGGTGACTATCTCTGTGACTCGGTTCTGTGTGGTTCCACCTGCGAGGCTCTTTTACATACGAGTGGCTCAGCAGACATTTTAACAAAGCGGCAGGTATTTTTGGTAGCGTGAATACATCTATATTAATAGCACCACGTATTACACGTGCGATGCCTGTCTGTGTGAACATACTACAATATTTATGCAATTATCTTGGGGGAGGGGAAAGGGGGGACCATGTGTCTATTTGTCAGTACCTATGTATCCCTGTTCACAAACACGCACCAACTTACTCATATCAGGCACATGCTGTACCATCCATGAAAGAGTGAGCGGTTCACAGTTTGGGCTCATTCTCCACCACAGAAACGGAAAACCTAAAGTTGAAGCAAATTATCCTCGGAGTGAGGGAGAGAGTGAGGGAGGGAGAGTGGGAGCGGGGGAGAGAGAGAGGAGAGGAGACAGAGGAGAGAGAGAGGGGAGAGAGATAGTTTGTGAAAGACGGAGACAGATTGAGATCGTAATCAGGGAGAGTCAAGAGTGAATGTGTGTGCATGTGAGTGTGTGTATGAATGCGAGTTATGTTTATGAATGTGTGTAAGAGAGAGAGAGAGAGAGAGAGAATCGTTAAGGAGGAGATGGTTCTGTGGATAATCTGTATGTATGTGTGTACCTGTAGCAGAGAGATATGCTTGTGTATATATGAGGGAGAGAATGTTACCAGGTCCAGGAAGGACACTCTCTGTGGATCTGTTCAGCAGGGGACACCGGGATTGCTCTGAAGGGGTGGAAAATTAGCGAGGCACTTTCGTTTGCTCCTCTCTGAACTTCTGTCGCCTGGAAGTCTCAGGTTAGGTACCATCCAGGGCTACTGGGATCCGTTTCAGGCTACCCGGACTACAAGCTGCAGGCCGTAGTGAACTACAGTGTTACCGAGTCATACAACAAATAATCAGGCCCTTCAGCCCACCTGGTCCATACCGACGAAAATGTTCATCTAAACTAATCATGTTTGCCCATGTTTGGGCCATCTGCCTCTCACCCTTTCCTACCAAGGCTCTTTTAAAATTTGCGTTTGTACGTGTCTCATTCCATATTCTTCCTATTGCTCTCTCACTTTAAACCTCTGGTCTCTAGATTTTGGTTCCCTTTCCATGGGACAAAAGATTGTTGGCGTTCACCCTATCTATGCAGTCGTGATTCTATACATCTCTTTAACATCACCCTTCAATCTCCTAAATTCCAAGGAATAAAATTCTAACCTGTCCAACCTCTCCCTATATAACAGCCTCTGTAGTTCTGGCAAATATTCTTTTCATTTCTTTTTCTGCTTAAAGACGTCTTTCCTGGGGAATAATCATCATTATGCGCCGTTTTGTATAACGTGGGCGGTCGTAGTCTTTCCATGACCATGATTGTTCTTGGTAAATATTTCTACAGAAGTGGTTTGCCATTGACTTCTTTGATGCCGAGTCTATATAAAACCATAA
Source organism: Mobula hypostoma (assembly GCF_963921235.1). Taxonomy (NCBI): domain Eukaryota; kingdom Metazoa; phylum Chordata; class Chondrichthyes; order Myliobatiformes; family Myliobatidae; genus Mobula; species Mobula hypostoma. The sequence goes on along the minus strand of NC_086101.1, from coordinate 16,056,568 downwards.
GACCATGAGACAGAGGAGCATAATTAGGCCAGCTGGCCCATCGAGTCTGCTCCGCCATTAATAATGGCTGATCCTTTGTTCCCTTCCCCAACCCCACTCCCCGGCTTTCTCCCAGTAACCTTTGATTCCATGTCCAATCAAGAACCCATTAGGCTCTGCTTTAAACATATCCAAAAACCTGGCCTCGACAACTGCCTGTGGAAACAAATTCCACAAATTCCCCACCCGCTGACTAAAGAGATTTCGAACAGAAATCTCCTTTTTAAATGGACGACCCTTTATCCTGAGGCTGTGTCCTCTTGTCCTAGCCGCCCCCACCATGGGAAACACCCTTTTAACATCTCGTCTGCCTGGATCTTTCAACATTCGAAAGGTTTCAATGAGATTCTCATCCTTCTAAATCCTAGCGAGTACAAACCCAGAGCCATCAAATGTTCCCCGTACGGTAACCCTTTCATTCCCGAAATCATCCTTCTGAACATCCTCTGGACCCTCTGCAAAGCCCACGCATATTTTCTTACATGAGGAGACCCAAACCGTTCACAATACGCGAGGTGAAACCTCACCAGTGCCTTATAAAGCCTCAGCATCACATCCTTGCTCTTGTATTCTAGACCTCCTGAAATGAATGCTAACATTGCATTTGCTTTCCTCACCACCGATTCAACCTGCAAGTTACCCTTTAGGGTGTTCTGCACAAGGACTCCCACGTCCTTTTGTGCCTTGGATTTTCTCCCCATTTAGAAAATACTCTGCACATTTGTTTCTACTACAGATGCATGACCATGCATTTTCCAACAGTGTATTTCATTTGCCACTTTTTTGCCCATTCTCATAATCTGTCTAAATCCTTCTGAAGCCTACCTGTTTCCTCAACACTACTAGCCCCTCCACCAATCTTCGTATCATCTATAACCTTGGCAACAAAGCCATCTATTCCATCAGCATAAAATGGGTGACTCCAGTCTCTTCAGAGATGGTTTGTCTGGCGTCAGTGGGCGCATTGCCAGGACTTGTGATATGTACCAGCTGCCCATATGACCATTCACCACCTGCTCCCATGGCTTCACTGGACCCTGATTCAGGGGACGGTGGGAATTGGGGGTGGGGGGGGGGGTTGCTACACCTTGTCCAGGGCGACTGGCAGATGTACGTCCTTCCCGCCACCTGATAGCTTATCCGACAGCAGGGTGACCAAAAGAGGAGCGGCCTTATCAATGTCTTGTACAGCTGCAAGATGACATTCCAACTCTGATTCTCTGTGCCAAATACCTTCTTCACCTCCTTGTCTGCCGGTGACGTTACTTTCAGGGAATTGTGTATTTATATCTCCGTCTCTCTGTTCTACAGCACTCCCCTGTGATCAGCCACTAACTGTGAAAGTTCGACCTTGGTTAAAATGCAAAACAGCACACAAAAATGAATTCAACGCTATTCGCCAATATAATTTTCCTACTTAGTCAGCCGACCAAGAACCCCTGTAGTTGTTCATAACCTTCTACACTGCCTACGGTATCAGCTATTTTGGTGTCAACTGCAAGCTAACCATTCTCAACCGGATTGTTGATATAAATGATGAACAACAATGGGCGCACCAGTCCCTGCGGGACATCACTAGTCACATACCTCCAGTCCGGAAAGCAACCTTCCACCATTAGCTTCTGCTTCCTATCAATGATGAATCCACTTAGCTCTCTCACCCCGGATCCCAAGCCTTCCCCAGGGGACCTCGTCAAATGTCTTGCTAAAGTTCATATAGACCACATTCACCACTTTGCCCTCATCAGTCGTCGTGTTTACCTCTTCTAAAATTTCGAATAGAGTTGTGAGATGTCATTTCCCACACACAAAGCTAATCAGTCCTGTCTATCTAAATGCTGGTAGATCCCGTCCCTCAGATTTAATTCCAGTATTTTATCACCACTGATGTCAGGCTCACCTTGCAGAATAACGTAATGATTGGCTGTTAGATCGGAGTTCGATTCAAACCGCTGTCAGTAAGGAAACCATGCGGGTTTCCTACGGGCACGCCGATTTCCTCCGGCATTCCAAAGGCGTGCAGTTATTGCTCGGCTTACTGAGTTATTGGCATGCTAAACTAGCCCCGGAAACGTGGCGACAATCCTCGCTGATATGAATTGACGCAAGCGACGCATTTCGCTGTACGTTTCGATGTCCATGTGATAGGTAAAACTAATCTTTAATCTTTTGTCTTTGCTGCCCTCATGAACGAACATTAGCCATCCTCCAGTCCTCTGGAACCTCTCCTGTAGGTAAAGAGGTTCCAGGAATCTTTGCAAGTGCCTCTGCAATTTCGTCCCTAGCTTCACATGAGATCCCAAGAATGAATTTTATCAGGAACAGAGTATTTATCCACCTTAATGTGCTTTCAGGGTGCCGATACCTCCTATATAAACGCTGGTTACTGTTTTTGCAACTATCCCATAAACTCCGGGGCAGGACCTTTACCGTTGTATATTTAAGTTAACGACGGAGCTGCTCGCAGCGCACACAGCGGTACACAGGCACCGAAGCTCCTCAATGCACAAAGCTTTACCTCACTCTATACACAGCGCATGCGGGGTGGAGAGAGTGGGCTCATGTAGATCAGTCAGAGCATGGGAACGATGGAAGCTTTGGATCGGGGAGCATTCGTCCCGGGAGGACTGACTCTCCATTGACGTCTGGTTAAACTAAAATAAATTTGTTCTGGACTCCATATGAATAATTATTTCCAACGGCAAAATCAGTGTGTCTGTGTAAGAACGTATGTTTGTATATTGAGTGTGCTTCTGTTGTGAATGGGTGTCTGCATGTATGTTTACACGTGTGAGTGTGCATGTTTATGTGTATGTATGTTTGAGTATGAGTGTGTACGCTTCTGTGTCTGTGTGTCTGTGTTTGATGCATGAGTGTGCATGTTTGTGTGTATGTGTGTTTGTGTGTATGACTGTGTACATGATTGTGACCCACAGAATCACACAGCACAGAGCTCCTTTGTCCCATCATATCTATACTAGCCATCAAGTAGCTTTCTGTACTGGGCCTATTTACCAGCACGTGGTCTGTAACCTTCTCTCCCTTTATCGTTCACGCTCATCCGAATGTTTCTTCAATGCAGCGAGAGCTTCTTTCTCCACCACCCCCACAGGCACTGTGTCCCAGATTACAAGCATCCTCTGATGCAAAAAAATTCTCACTCATATCCTTTCTTACTCCTCTCCTTAAACCCATAAGACACCTCTACCATTGTGAAGTTTATTAATATCTACTCTATCAATACCTTTGGCAATTTAGTGCATTTTCTATCGTACACCCTCGAATTATCTAGTCTGTCCTCATAATATAACACAAACCATATGAAGCCCTCTAAACCAGCCAGAATCCCGGTAAACCTATTTTGCACCCTCTCCTCATCCTTCCTATAATCCTATAATGAGGTGGGGGAAGGGGGCAGAATTAAAACCTTCTATTGCAGGCAAAATCAGGCGATCTCCACAGCACATTTTGTGAGTGTGTGTGTGTATATACAGATATTTTACTAAATCCTTCCTGTGCTGACCACCATCCACACTGTAATTTCGAACTGCAAACTGCCTCATCATCCTCTGCGGTAATAAAAACAACCAGTTCACTTGCTGATCTCTGAGCTCGGTGGGGCGGTGAGTCGACGACTGCTCACGGCTTCTCACGGCTTCTCGCTGGGCTGAACATGGAGCGGGCGGTTTGCCTGCATCAGCTCTTCACACCGCTACCGCAGCTGCCGAACGCTGAGCGACAAGTTTTCCACGCGGCCGGAAACCGGACGCTGTGAGAGAGGCAAGGGTGGGAGCGGGGTAAAGATCTAGTGCAAAGTTAGTTGACATTTGAAAGCAAGCCGGATTTATCGGCAGGGAGTTGTCATCTCGGATGCATGTGGACTTTCGGATAATTTACCTGATAAAGAACAAAGGTAGAATTAGAATTACACCTTTATTAATTATTAGCTCTTCCGGGAGGGATCCGTGGAGAATCTGTCTTCGACGATATAAAACTTCTGTAATTTCCATTCCCTTACGGATTGTGAACTGCATCGAATTGTGGAACCTTCCCTAATTCCCAATAAAACAGGAAATAATGGGAGTCCATGGAATGGGAAACAGAGTTAATGTTTACAGTTCTGAGATCCTTCAGGAGAAACCGAAACGTTAACGTCTGGTTCTGACTCAGGATAGAAATATTAATTGTTTCTCTCTCCGCAGATGGTGCCTAACTTGCACAGTTTTTTTAAGCACTTTCTGTTTTTATTTCAGATTTCCAAAATCTATCAACTATCTTAACTATTTTATCTATTCGGTCAAGAGGTGTGAACGACGCGATTCGTTTGTTGGCGGTTGCCCGGCGTACCAACAAACACAGGAGACCTGAGCGGGGTTTCTAACGTGGGAGAGTTAACTGGGACAGTTCCACACTCTTACCCTCGGAGGTCTGGGTGCAGTGGTACGAGTAGTCGACACAAACTGGTGTCTTCCTTGGTTGTAGTGGGTGACCATGACATCTTCCGTGCCTTGTCATGCCGTGCGCTGTCCACGGAGTGTTGCAGAACGGCCTTCCCGCCTGTTGGATCTGGCTGTTGGATCTCACTGTTGATCACATCTGTCCAGTCCGCCGGATGAGTTCAACATTAATTCTGTTTCCCATTCCATAGATTTCCATTAGTTTCCTTCGTATGATAGGACAGGGATTCCCCTATCTCATTCGAGTATGAGGTCCACCGGCTGTCTTCACCTGGTTTAGCCCGTCTGTCGAAGCGGTCTACCCGAGTGTGGCCGCTTTCGCATGCAGACAGGTACTGGAGCTGAGCGTCTGGTGGAACCCAAAGGTAAGTGAGTTGTCCCAGAATGGAGAGGTGAAGCCGCTTCAGCAGAGGTGCTACCCCTCCCTGGACAGCCCGTTTCACCAACTACTACCAATTGATATGTTACCAATTATTTAACCTCTTCCGTAAAGTGACACGTTGTTGTGGGGATTGAAGTCAAATGCGAAATAATTTATATGAACTGAGATATGACAGTTTTGTAAGCTTACGTTGACCATTTCGGTTTTCTACATTGAACCATTGCCGCAAATGTTAGCGCTGTTTTCTCGCAGCTCCTGCGACCACGGGTTCGACCTCGATCTTTGGTGCATTTTGTATGGGTGGAGTTTGCATATTCCGCCTGATTCCCTGCGGGTGCACCAGCCGTGTGGGCTCCCCCCACTCCGCCGGGTGCTACGGATTCAATCCTTGTCCAGACGAATTGTGGATTGGATCTGGGAATTGTCTCAAGTGTGCTGGGGAGAATGTGTAGCCCAGTCAGCACTGGAGTAGTGTAGGCGATCGGCGTGGGCTGAATTGCCTTTTTCGCACGCTGCGCGATGAGGGATTTGAACGTGAAACTGTGTTTGGAATCTGTCAGTCCAAAAGACCAGCTTACCAAGAATTGGCCGTGGCTCATCGCTGAACGTCCCTAACGTCAATGAAGCGTTTACTGTCACCCTTCCCCCGCTTCTAATCACTTTGTAACTCTCCTGGTGGTTTATCCAGCTCGACGCATTTCACCCTATGTTTCGATGTACATGTGATAGGTAAAACTAATCTTTAATCTTTTGACTTTGCTGCCACTATAAATGAACATTAGCCATCCTCCAGTCCTCTGGAACTTCTCCTATAGGTAAAGAGAATCCAAGAATCTTTGCAAGTGCCTCTGCAATTTCGTCTCTGGCTTCACATGAGATCCCAAGAATGCATTTGATCAGGAACACGGTATTTATCCACCTAAATGCGATTTAAGTGTTCCTATACCTCTTATAATAAACTCGTGCTTACTGGTTTTGCAACTATCCCATAAACTCCAGGGCAGGGCCTTTCCATTGTATATTTAAGTTCAAGACGGAACTGCTCGCACCTCACGCGGCAGCATGCAGGCTCCGAAGTTCCTCAATGCACAAAGTTTTACCTCACTCTAAGTATAAACAGCGTATGTGGGGTGCAGAGTGTTGGGGATGTGTTGATCAGACAGAGCATGGGAACGATAGAAACTTTAGATCGGGGAGCATTCATCCCAGGAGGACTGACTCTCCGATCGACGTCTGGTTAAAGTAAAATAAATTTGTTCTGTCGGTAAACACCGGATTCCATGCGAATTCCTTCCAACAGCATTCCAACAGCAAAATCATTGTGTGTGTGTGTGTGTGTGTGTGTGTGTGTAAAAACGTATATTATTGGAAATTGAGTATGCTTCTGTTGTGAATGACTGTGTGCATGTATGTTTATATGTGTATGTATGTTTATGTGTATTTATGTGTGTTTTTGTATGAGTGTGTGTTTGTTAGTATGTCTGTATGTTTGAGTATGAGTGTGTATCTTTGTGTTTGTATATGAGTGTTTATGTTTGTGTCTATGTGTGTTTGTGTGTATGACTGTGTGCATAATTGTGACCCACAGAATCACACAGCACAGAGCTCCTTTGTCCCATCAAATCTATACTAGCCATCAAGTAGCATTCTGTGCTCAGCCCATTTACCAGCACGTGGTCTGCAGCCTTCTCCCCCGTTAACGTGCACGCTCATCCGAATGCTTCTTCAATGCAGCGAGAGTTTCTTTCTCCACCACCCCCACAGGCACTGTGTCCCAGATTACAAGCATCCTCTGAGGCAAACAAATTCTCACTCATATCGTTTCTTACTCCTCTCCTTAAACCCATAAGACACCTCTGCCATTGTGAAGTTTATTAATATCTATTCTATCAATACCTTTGATAATTTAGTGCATTTCCTATCGTACACCCTCGACTGGTCTAGTCCTCATAATGTAACATAAACCATATGAAGCCCTCTACTCCAGCCAGAATCCGGGTAAACCTATTTTGCACCCTCTCCTCATCCTTCCTATAATCCCATAATGGGGAAGGGGGCAGAATTAAAACCTTTTATTCCAGGCAAAATCAGGCGAGTCTCTACAGCACCTTCTGTGTGTGTGTGTGTGTGTGTGTGTATGTGTGTGTGTGTGTGTGTGTGTGTGTGTGTGTGTGTGTGTGTGTGTGTGTGCGCGCGCGCGCGCGCGCTTGTGTGTATACAGCTATTTTACTAAATCCTTGCTGTGCTGACAGTTCTGAGTTTACAGTGTTTACAGCTCTGAGATCCTTCAGGAGAAACCGAAACGTTAACATCTCGCTCTGAATCAGGATAGAAATATATATTATTTCTCTCTCCGCAGATAGTGCTTGACCTGCTGGGTTTTTTAAGCACTTTCTGTTTTTATATCCAATTTCCAAAATCTACAATATACTATCTTAATTGTTTTATCTATTCGGTCAAGAGGTTCGTGGTTTGTTGGTGGTTGTCCGGTGTACCAACAATCACAGGAGACCCGTGCGGGAAAGTTTTTAAAGTGGAAAAGCCATTGCACTGGGACAGTTCCACACTCTCGCCCTCGGATGTCCGGGTGCAGTGGTACGAGTAGTCGACACAAACTACGGTCTTCCTTGGTTGTAGTGGGTGACCATGACATCTTCCGTGCCTTGTCATGCCGTGCGCTGTCCACGGAGTGTTGCAGAACCGCCTTCCTGGCGTTGAATCTCACTGTTGATCACATCTGTTCAGTCCGGCTGATGAGATGGACATTAACCCGGTTTCTCATTCCATAGATTTCCATTAGTTTCCTTCGCATACTAGGACTGGCACGTGCGTATCTCACCCGGGTGTGAGGTCGGCCGGCTTCCTTCACCTGGTTTAGCCCGCCTGTCGTAGCGGAGTACCGGGGAGTGCCCGCTGTCGCATGCAAACAGGTGCTTGGAGCCACGATTGAGAGCTGAGCATCCGGTAGAACCCAAAGATAAGTGAGCTGTCCCAGAATGGACACAAACCCCTCCAGCAGAGGTGCTACCCCTCCTCGGGCAGCCGGTTCACCAATTATTACCAATTGGTTTGTTACCAATTATTTAACCTCTTCCGTTAAAGTGACACGTTGTTGTGGGGATTGGAGTCAAATATGAAATAATTTACATTAACAGATAACGACAGTTTCAAAAACTAACATTAAACATTTCGGTTTGATACGTAGAACGATTGCCGCAACTGTTAGCGCTGCTTTCTCGCAGCTCCTGCGACCACGGATTCGACCCCGACCTTTGGTGCAGTTTGTAAGTGGAATGTGCATATTCCGCCTGTTTCCCTGCGGGTGCAGCAGCTGTGTGGGTTCCTCTCCACACCGCCGGGTGCTCCGCTTTCATCCCGCGTCCCTGCGACTTGTGGATTGGATCTGGGAATTGTCTCAAGTGTGCGTGCGAATTAAGGGAGGAGTGGAAGGGAAGATAGAGAGAATGTGTAGCCCAGTAAGCACAGAAGGTGTAGGTGATCAGCAAGAAGTTAATGGCTCGTATCTCCGCCGCGCGGTAAGGGAATTGAACGTGCAACTCCGAGACTAGAATCCGCCAGGCCAGGCGGGCGACCTCACCACGAAGTGGCCGTGGCTCATCGCCGAACGACCCTAGCCTCAATGAAGCGCTTACTGTCACGGTTCCCCCAGTTCCTAATCTCTTTGTAACCCTCCCGGTGGTTTATCTATCTCGTTCCAGTGATTTGGAAATCAATTGGAAAAATCCAGTGGACAGTACTTAAACCCTCCCAATTTTCCAACAGGTTGCACGAGGAGGGAGGCGCGGCTGTAAGAAGGGAGAAGTAGCGAACACTAAATATCTCCTCTGTTTTAGTGGAGTAACGATGAAGGTGGGCGCCATTCTGTGGCTGCTGACCGTCTCCTCCGGTAAGTAGCTTTCTGTTCCTTTACAGCTACAGCTTGGGGGAGAAGGCAATGGGCAGCGCGGGAAAAGCGGGAAGGTTCGTCTGCTTCATTTGCGTTAACAACCAACACACCTACGGAGGCACTGTGGGCAGCCCGCGAGGGTCGCCACACATTCCGGCGCCAACATTAATGTCCACAATGTCGGCAGGACAACACAGAGCACAACAAAACGCAAAAAAACAAGCCCCTTTCCTTCGCTCCCACGCGCACACACAGACTGCCCTCCAATTCCAAGAACGACGCCCCGGCTTCTAGCCTCCAGGCGTCAAACATCGACCCCCGAACTAGCACACGGGGGAAAGGGGGACCCTGAATTCCAGGTCGAACACTGAGCACGCCGACTTCTCGCTTCTCCCTCTTTCCTTTCCAATCCTGATGAAGGGTCTCAGCCCGAAACGTCATCTGTTTATTCCCCTCCATGCCGACCGTGTTGCCCAGCGAAGTAGTCCCATCTGCCCGCGTTTGGCCCACTGCCCCCTACACCTCCCCTATTCATGTACTTATCTGGAAGGCTTTAAAATATTGGTAATTTATTCACCGCAAACGCCATTTCTCTCAGCTCATTTCAAACACGTAACACAATTTGCGTGAAGAAATTGTCCTAACATCGATGTTAAAACTCTCCTATGTCCTCTTGTTTTGAGCAACCCCGCCACCCCCCACCCCCCCGGGTGGAAAAATGGTGCTTTCCGACTATCTATGTCCCTTATTGTGTTGCATCAGGTCACCCCTCAATCTCCTACATTCCAGAGAATAAGGTCCTGGTCTATGTAACCTCTCCTTGTAACTCAGACCCCCAGATTCAGACGATATCCAGGTGATTTTTTTTCCTGCATGCTTTCTAATTAGTAACATCTATAATAGGATGGCCAATTCTCTACAAAATATTCCACATGCAACGGCACCAACGACTTGTACAACAGAAACATAACTTCTAGACTCCGATCCGGAAAGCTCTGACTGAGCGATCAGCGTACTAAACATCTTCTTCACTACCTGTCTGCCGCTTTCAATGAACTATGCTCTGATTCTCCTTTGTTCTCTCTTTCCAGGCTCCGAGCCGCACTTTCTCTGTAACTGTAACACTTTATTCCGCATTCTGCTATTGTTCCTTCTTTGCACTAACTCACGAATCGATGTGATGAAATGATCTGTATGGATGGCAGACAAAACGTAGTTTTTCACTGTACCTCAGTACATGTGACCATAATAAACCAATTTACCCATTTTAAAGTTTGCTCCCTGCTTTCAGGCATTGGTGCTGAGAAGTTTGTGGTGATTCAGGACAAGTCCAGCATTGTTGCCACAGAAGGGGAGACGGTGGTTATTCCATGCAGACACAATTCCACGAGTAAGATATGGTCATACCACTGGTTCAAGGGAGCCCGAAATGGAACAGAAGTGACCAATGAAACAGCAGAGTACAGAGGCCGGTTCCTCAGATTTGAAGGGGGTGAACCCTCCACTAACAGCATAGACGTTTCTCTGCGACTGAAGTACGGGCGGCCGAGTGATTCTGGGATGTACTTCTGCAAGTTGAAGACAATGGAATTGGAAATGTATGGGGCGGGGACGTATCTCACAGTGAGAGGTAAGTCAACCATCAAGTATCTCCTTGTCCGTGCGAATCAGACCCACCACCCAAACAGAATTTGGCCAAGGCAGGAAAATGATGGAAACACTCAGCAGGTCAGTCAGCCACTGCGGAGAGAGAAGCAGTTAAATGTTTAAGTCAGCGACCCATCCTCAGAGCAGGGAAGCGAAAAAAAAGAAGAATCTTGTAAACAACCTTTTTTTTTTACCCAGTTCTGAGGAATGATCTTTCACTTCAAACATTCATTCTGCTTCTCATCCTGCAGATGCTGCCTGACCTGCTGAATATTTCCAGCATTCCCAGTTTTTACCGCAGATTTCAGCATCTGCAGGCTTTTAATTTTTATTGTTAGTATTTCACCAACAGGAGAATAACAAAAGAGATTCAGCACAGAAAAAGGGGAGGGTGTGTTCCCAAATCAAACCTTCCTTCCATGGACTCTGTCTACTGACTTTTTCAGGCCTCAGTAAAACAGCCAGTATAATCGAAGACCCCACCCACCTGAGACATTCTCTCTTCTTCCTTCTCCTAATGGACAGAAGTGTCATGGTCCAGTCCATGAAGTCCCCATTCGGGTTAGCGGTCCGGCCCGTGGACTCCCGACTCCTGGTCTTTCTGCTGTCCCTTGTTTCAGTTGGGCTTAATCATAGGCACCTGATGCTCGTCTTGCAGCTGGGACTGTAAGTGGCCCTGGCATCGAGTGTGGGGACTGGTTCATCTCGTCAGTATCCCCTTGGAGCAACCCGCCAGAGGACAGCTAGAGCAGTCATTCCTGATCTCCAGGGCTGGTTGGAAGACCACCGCTTCATGGAGCCTTGTTGTCTCTAGTCGGAGCAGTCACCGTGGTATGGATTCGGCCGTTTCCGGGGCCAGCTGAGCGGCCGTCTGCCGCTCCAAACTGGATATAGATTCGGCTGTTTCCGTAGCCAGCCAAGGTTGCTGGCCGCTCCGAGACTCAGAGCCACCCCAGAATGAGCTCCCTTTCTGTCCTTCCCTCCGTGGGGTAAGTCAGGCTGTCCTTGCCTTTACCCTGCGGTTGGATCTGTCCCTTCCTGTCCTCGCCTCCGTTTGGGTAAGTCAGGTCGTCTTTGCCGTTACCCTGAGGCTGGTTTGTTCCCTTCCCCTCTCCATCTGAATCCCTGATTGTTTCCTCGGTGGTTTACCTCGGCAGTCATCCCAGTCCCGCATCCTAGTAAGCATCCCGGATCGGCGTCCAAGGAAGGGGCCCAGCCCTGCGTTACAAGAAGGAGCTCCTCGTCCTGCCCAGGAGCTCCTCGTCCTGCCCGGGAGCTCCTCAATCCAAGCCTTGTCCAGTCCTGTAGCTACGTCATGTCTTTGCCTACTTCCGGAGTCCGAGCCCGAGTCAAGACCCAGGTTCTGAGTCCTTGCCTAGTCTCTGGCTCGGAGACCATACCCAAGCCTCGAAGAACCCAAGCCTCGTCTAGTCCTGTAGCCAAGCCTGGAAGAACCAAAGCCTCGTCTAGTCCTGTAGCCAAGCTTCGAAGAACCCAAGCCTCGTCTAGTCCTGTAGCCAAGACTCGAGGAACAAGAAGCTCTCTAGTCCTGTAGTGAAGCCTCGAAGGACCCAAGCCATGTCCAGGTCTATAGCCACGTCATGTCCTTGCCTAGTTCCGGGGGTCCGAGCCCGAGTCAAGACCCAGGTTCGGGGTCCTTGTCCTGTCTCTGGCTCGGAGTCCAAACCCAAGCTCCTAGTTCCCAGTTCCTTGTCCTGGTCCCGCTTTCCCAGCCAAAGTCCTAGCCGATGTCTGTGTTCCTATCCCAGCTCCTAATCTGTGTCCAGTCACGTCCCTAACTGTAGTCCAGTCCAGTTCCCAGTACTTCAGTGTCCGTGTCTTGCAGTTGAGTCCGCCATTAACGCCCACATTATGACAAGAAGATACAAAAGCCTGAAAGCACGAACCGCCAGGCGCAAGGACAGCTTCTATTCCACTGTGATAAGACTATTAACTGGTTCCCTGCTATGATCAGATGGGCTCCTGACCTCACAACTTACCTCGTTATGACACCCGTCTACCTACATTGTTCTTCTCTGTCACTGGTGCACTTCATTCTGCTATTGTTTCACCTAGTACTACCTCATTGTGCTGAGTAGTGAGTTGATCTGAATGAGCAGTATGCAAGACAAGTTTTTCACTGAACGTCATTATATGGGACAATAATAAACTGAAACCAATTCCAAAGAGGCTGCAGATGCTGGAACCTGGAGCAAAGGAAGCAGAATGCTGGAGGAACATGGCAGGTTAGGCAGCATCTGGGCAGGGAGATGAGCAGCTGTCCTTTCAAAAGGGGCCATTCAGTCCATTCTGTCCATGCAGCAGCAATTCTATTCTCCAGCTTTTCTCCAGAGCTTCGCAAACCCTTCCGAGTCCGATGCTGCCCAGTTCCCTCTTGAACACTAACATTATTCAAATGTATACACACAGTGAGCCGTTACTGGCAAGATCCTGAACAGAATCAATAAGCAGAAGGATCTTGGGGTCCAGGTTCAAAGCACTCTGAAAGTGGCCACGTATGTTGATAAGGTGGAAAGAAGGCACATGGCACATTTGTCTTCATTATTCAAAGAAATGAGATCAAGCGTTGGGAAGCTGCATTGCAGCTTTATATAATTATGTAGTTTGCATGTGGTTCTGGTCATCCCAATTTAGAAAAGATGATGAGGTTGTGGAGAAGGTGCAGAAGATATCTGCCAGGATTCTGACGGGGTTAGAGGGCAGGTGTTATTAGGAAAGGGTGGACGAACATGGGTTGTTTTCACTGGAGAAGGAGAAACTGAAAAGAGACATAGAGCATAGAAACCAACAGCTTGTTACAGGCCCTTCGACCCACAATGTTGTGCCGACCATGTACTCTACTCTAGAAACTGCCTAGATTTGCCCTACCACATAGCCCTCTATTTTTCTGAGCTCCATCTACCTATCTAAAAGTCTCTTAAAAGATCCTGTTGTATCCTCCTCTAGCACAGTCGCTCAAGAGCATTCCACACACCCACCACTCTCTGTGTGGAAAACTTACATCTGACATCCCCGCATACCTACTTCAAAGCACCTTAAAACTATGCCCCCTTGTGTTAGCCATTTCAACCCTGGGATAAAGCCTCTGGCTATCCACATGATAAATGCCCTTCATCATCTTATATACCTCTATCAGGTCACCTCTCATCCTCCATTGCTCCAAGGAGAAAAGGCTAAGTTCACTCAACCTATTCTCATAAGGTACGCTCTCCAATCCAGGCAACATCTTTGTAATTCTCCTCTGCACTCTCTCAACAGTATCTGAACACAGTATTCCAAGTGGAGTCTAACCAATGTTTTATATACCTGTAACATTACCTCACAGCTCTTGAACTTAATTCCGTGGTCAATGAAGGCCAACACACCATATGCCTTCTTAACAACATCGTCAACCTGCACAGCGGCTTTGAGTGCCCTATGGACACGGACCCCAATATCTCTCAGATCCTCCACACTGCCAAGAGTCTTCCCATTAATATTTTATTCTGTCTTCAGTTTTGATCTACTAAAATGAACTACTTCACACTTACCTGGGTTCAACTCCAGCTGCCATTTCTCAACCATTTCTGCATCCTATCGATGTCCCGCTGTAACCTCTGACAAACCTCCAGACTATCCACAACACCCCAAGCTTTTGTGTCATCAGCAAACTTACCTACCCACATTTCCACTTCCTCATCCAGGTCGTTTATTAAAATCATAAAGATGAGGGGTCCCATAACAGATCCCTGCGGAACACCACTGGCACCGACCTCCATGTAGAATACGAACCATCTACAACCACCTTTGACCTTCTCTGGGCAAACCAATTCTAGATTCACAAAGCAAGGTCTCCTTGGATCCCATGCCTCCTTACTTTCTGAAGAAGCCTTGCATGTGGAACCTTATCAAATGCCTTGCTGAAATCTATATACACTACACTCACTGCTCTATCTTCATCAACGTGTTTTGTTACATCCTCAAAGAATTCAATCAGGCTTGTCAAACATGACCTGCCCTTGACAAAGCCATGCTGACTATCCCTAATCAGATTATGTCTCTCCAAATGCTCATAGATCTTGCCTCTCAGGATCTTCTCCAACAACTTTCCCACCAAGACTCACTGGTCTATATTTTCCTGGGTCAACTCTACTCCCTTTCTTGAAAAGGGGAACAACATTTGCGACCGTCTAATCTTTTAGTACTTTTCCCATTCTTTTTGATGATGAGACTCAGAAATCTCCTCCCTTACTTTCCACAGTTGCCTGGGGTATATTTCGTCTGGTCGTGGCAACTTAAATAAATTAATACTTATCAAAAGCTCCAGCACATCCTCTTTCTTTATGTCTATATGCTCAAACATTTCTGTCAGCTGGAAGTCATCCCCATAATTGCCAAGGTTCATTTCACTGGTGAATACTGAAGAGAAGTATTCATTAAGTACCACCATTTCCTCCTTCGAATCCATGCACACGTTTCCACTATCGCACTTGATTGGTCCTATTCTCAGACAGTTCATCCTCTTGCCCTTCACACACTTGTAGAATGCCTTGGGGTTTTCCTTAACGCTACTCGCCAAGTCCTTTTCATTGCCCCTTCTCACTCTCATAATTTCATTCTTCAGCTCCTTTCTGGCAACCTTGTTATTTTCCAGAGTTCTAGCAGTACCTAGTTTCTTGAACCTTTTGTAAGCTCTTTTTTTATTCTTATCTTGACTTTCTACATCCTTTGTACAACATGATTTTTTAACCCCACTATCCTTTCCCTACCTCAATGGAACATACCTATGCGGAATGCCATGCAAAATTTCCCTGAACATTTGCCACATTTCTGCTCCCAATTTATGTTCCCAAGTTTCTGCATAATAGCCTCATATTTCCCCTTACCCCAATTAAATGCTTTTACAAATTGTCTGCTCTTATCCATCCCTCTCCAGTGAATTGAATTGACTTTATTTCTTACATCCTTCAGATACATGAGGAGTAACAATCTTTACATTACGTCTCCATAAAATGTGCAATCATTGTAATTTATAATAATTTATAATAAGTAGAACAGTCAGTGTAATATAGAGTACACTCAAATCAGTGTGAGTTCATCGGTCTGATGGCCTCATGGAAGAAGCTGTTCCGGAGTCTTTTGGTCCTGACTTTTATGCTGCAGTCCCGCTTCCCGGATGGTAGCAGCTGGAATAGATGGTGGTTGGGATGACATGGGTCCCCAATGATCCTATGGGCCCTTTTATACATACCTGACCTTGTAAATGTCCTGAATCATGGGAAGTTCACAACTACTGATGCACTGGGCTGTCCTCAACACTCTCTACAGAGTCCTGCAATTAAGGGAGGTACAGCTCCCATACCAGGCAGTGATGCAGCCAGTCAGGATGCTCTCAGTTGTGCTCCTGTAGAAAGTTTTAAGGGTTTGGGGGTCCGTACCAAACTTCCTCAACCGTCTGAGGTGAAAGAGGCGCTGTTGTGCCTTTTTCACCACACTGCTGGTATGTACAGACTACGTGAGGTCCTCGGTGATGTGGATGCCGAGGAACTTGAAGTTGTTTACCCTCTCAACCCCAGATCCATTGATGTCAATAGGGGTTAGCCCCTCTCCATTCCTCCTGCAATCGACAACCAGCTCCTTTGTTTATGCGACATTGAGGGAGAGGGTTGTTTTCTTGACACCACTGTGTCAGAGAGATGGCTTCTTCCCTGTAGGCCACCTCATTATGGTTTGAGATAAGGCCAATCAGTGTAATGTCGTCAGCAAAATTAATTAGCAGATTGGAGCTATGCGTGGCGATACAGACACGGGTATACAGGGAGTAAAGGAGGTGGCTAAGGACACAGCCCAGAGGGGCACCTATATTGAGAGTCGAGGGTTGGAGGTGAAGGAGCCCACTATTACAACCTGCTGGCGATCTGACAGGAAGTCCAGGATCCAGCTACACAAGGCAGGGTCAAGGCCGAGGTCTCTGAGCTTCTTGTCGAGCCTGGATGGAACTATGGTGTTGAATGCTGAGCTGTAGTCCAAGAACAGCATTCACACTTAAGAATCCATCTTCTTCGGATGTATAAGGACGGCATGTAGAGCTGTGGCTATTGCGTCATCTGTCGATTGGTTGTGTCAGTAAGTGAATCATAGGCAGTCCAGTGTGGGTGGTAGCATGCTGCAGATGTAATCCTTGACCAGCCTCTCAAAGCATTTGCTTACTATTGAGGTGAGTGTGACAGGACGCTAGTCATTCAGGTATGTTACCTTGGTCTTTTTTGGTACAGGGAGAATGGTAGGTAATTTGAAGCAGGAGGGCACTCTACACTGGGAGAGGGAGAGATTAAAAGTATCAGTAAACACACCTGCCAGTTGTGCAGTGCACATACTAAGTACTCGCCCTGGGTTGCCTTCCAGTCCCGCAGCCTTGCGACTGTCAACTGGTTGGAAACGTCTGTGTACCTCAGCCTCAGAGATGACCAGGTTACAGGTTGTAGCGGTGGCTTTCCTCGGAACTCAGAGTTAGTGACATCGAACCGAGCATAAAGGCGATTGAGCTCTTCTGGGAGAGAGTCCGCGATGTTGGCGGTACCACAAAGTTTGGCTTTGAAGACTGCGATGGTATGCAGCCCTTGCCACTGATGGTATTCCCCTCAGCAGTGTTATGGGACAGGAGATAGAGTTGCGATTACTACCTCCGAAGTGTTCTCCCTCCGAGAGTTCTGTCACCTGACCAGGTTCGTTTGCCAATACCAGATCAAGTACAGCCTCTCCTCTGGTTGATGTTTCTACATATTGCATCAGGAAACCTTCCTGAACATACCTAACAAACTACCGCATCCAAACCCCTTGCTCTAAGGAGATGCCAGTCAATGTTAGGATGTTAAAATCACCCATCACAACAACCCTATTATCATTATTCCATTCCACAATCTGCCTCCCTATCTGCTCCTCCATGTCTCTGTTACTACTGGGGATCTATAAAAACACCCAGCAGAGCTATTGCCCACTTTCCGTTTCTGACTTGCACCACACTGACTCAGGAGAGAATACCTCTACTACTTCATCCATTTCTGCAGCCGTGACAATATCCCTAATTAGCAATGCCACACCGACACCTCTCCATTCGTTTTGAATCATCTAAAGCCCGACACGCTCAGTAGTCATTCCTGCCCTTGAGACAGCCAAATCCCTTTGTAATGTACACAACGTTATAGTTCCATTATTGATCCACTCCCCAAGTTTATCCGCCTTATTTATGATATTCTTTGCATTTCAAAACATCTGACTGAGTGCATCTTTGCTCTATCATCTGCCTGTCCTTCCTCACAAACTCCCTGCAAGCTGTCTCGACTTGTGCACCAACCACCCCATCCCCTGCCTTTTCACTTCAGTTCCACCCCCTTCAAGTCTCGTTTAAACCCTCACCAACAGCACTTGCAAACCTTCTCCCAGAATATTAGTTGCCTTGCAGTTCAGGTGCAATCCGTCCTACTTGTACAGGTCACCCCTTCCCCAGAAAGATTCCAATGATCTAAGAACTGGAAACTCTACTCCCTGTACCATCTCCTCAGCCATTCATTCTTCTGCACTGTCCTCCTGTCCCTCCCCAGCTCGTGGCACAGGGAGTAATCCAGAGGACGTTGGAAGTCCTGCTCTTCAGCCTTCTTCCTAACTTCTTAATCTTACTGCACATGACCGCTACCACTCTCCTGCCTATGTCATTGATCCAACATGTACCATGACCTCCAGCTGCTCACCAACCGCTTCAAGAATATTCTGCAACCGCTCAGAGCCATCCTGCACTCTAGCACCTGGAAGACAACACACTGTCCTGGCGTCTCTTTTGCTGCCACCGAGTCTCCTATTTGCCCCCTAACTATCAAGTCCCCTATGATTATTGCTTCGCCTGACTTCACCCTACTCTTCTGAGGCTCAGAGCCGATTACAGTGCTTTTGGTCTGTCTGCTGCTGCCTTACCCAGGGAGGTCAGCCCCCTCAGCAGTATCGAAAGGGGTATACCTGTTGCTGAGGGGAATGGCCACAGGGGGGCGCTGCAATGACATCTTTCTCCCTTTATCTTTTCAGTGTTCACCCATCTACTCCCTGAATTATGCACTCTGGATGTAAAGATCTGCTCAAAACTCTTATCTATCAGCTTACCTCCCTCCCAGATGATCCTTAGTTTATCCAACTCCAGCTCCTGCTCTTTAATGTGGTCTTTCAGGAGCTGGAGTTGGCTGCACTTCTCACAGGTGTAGTCATCAGTGAGACCATCAGGTTCCATGAATCCCCATCTTACAGGAGCAGCATTCCACAACCATATCTGCCATCCTGCCTGCAATGTACTATGGGCCGCCAAGACCAAATTCGCAATAACGAAAGGGAAAAACCTACCCTTCCTCCCTGTTTCTTTGGCCTCAGCCTCTTCTCGTCCCACTCTGATGATGACCACTCCTCTGGACCCGATCTCTCTTTTATGGTTTAAAAATTAAGAAAAATTCCCCACACAAGGAGAAGGAACTCATCACGTTTGGTGGTGCTCCGCCTGTCTTCCGCTGCCGCTGAAGCCTCTGAGTTGATAGAGGTTTATAGTTTATTAGAGACACAGACAGAGAAGACAATTGATATCATTGTCACAGGGGAAAAATGTCCAATTCCAGAGGGCATGAATTTAAAGTAAGAGGGGGTATGTTCAAAGGAGAAGTGCGGGCAAGTGTTTTTCACAGACAGATGCAATCAGGCATTCAACAGGCTCTTAAACAGGCACATGGATGTGCAGGAAATGAGGGATACGGACATTATGTTGGGAAGGGTGAGTTTAATTGTACATCTGGTCACCAACTAGTTTGGCACAACATTGTTTACCGAAGGGCCAGTTCCTGTACAGTACTGTATAACATATTTAAAATAGTAACTGCCCAACTGTCCTGTCCATAGACCAATCACACTCTTCGTTAAAATATTTCTGCTCACGTTTTACCACCTCAATCTTTCTAAGATTCTATCCCCAATTCCAACTCCTACTGATGACAGGATCAGGACCAGAAACAGGTTTAAAACCACCGGCATATATCGTGAAATTTGTTCACTTAAGCAGCAATACAATGCAATAAGTACATGATAATATAGAAAAAAATAATAAATAAATAGGTCAATTACAGTATAAGTCTGAGTGTGCGTGTATGTGTGTGGTGTGGTGTGTGTGTGTGTGTGTGTGTGTGTGTTTATTTATTTATATGTATATTAAATAGTTAAATTTAAAAATTGTGCAAAAACAGAAATAATTATTTAAAAAAAAATGAACAATGATTTCATCCTTCTTTAAACTCTTGTACTGACGATTGACAACAAACAATTTTGAATGTTGAATGCATCCGATCTTTAACACTGGGCCTTAATTCTCACCCCAATAGCCAACTTCCAAACGGAAATCATTGACATAAACACTTGGCCTCCACAGCTGTCTGTGACAACAAATCCCAGAGATTAACCACTCAATGGCTGAAGAAACTTCTCCTCAGCTCCATTCAAAAAAGGACGCCCCTCTGTTCTGAGTCTGTGTCCTCTGGTCTTAGACTCGTCCTCCATAGGAACATCCTCCCCACATCCACTCTATCAAGGCCTTTCACTATTCGATAGGTTTCAATGAGGTCACCCCTTGTTCTGAATTCCAGCGAATACAGACCCAGAGCCATCAAATAATCTTCATATGACAAGCCAATGAAGAGCTTGTCATATGAGCCCTTCAAAATGCAGAACACAACCTCGGTATCGGCATATCCACCATCATGGACCAGACTCAAAAACAGACACTTCATCCAATTGTATCAGGTTGACCAACACCTCCATCATTAACCCACCCCACCACCACTACATCCACATCAGCCACTCCTCTCCACAGCCCTCAGCACCCTTCCCATGCACTGTCACTTTACAGTTACTTGTACATTGTGTTTTATAGAATGGGTGTGTATTTATAAACGTCTTTTGTTTTTATGCTTATTGTCTCATTTTAATGCTGCATCAGAACTGAAGAAACTCTGATTTCATCCTCCTTCAAGCTGTTGTACTGACGATTGACAACAAACAATCTCAAATGTTGAATGTGTCCAGTCTTTAACACTGGGCCTTAATTCTCACCCCAATGGCCAATTTCTAAATGGGAAGCATTGACTTTCTCTTTTCCCATTGCAGGAAAAAGCAAGAGCTTCACGGTTACACAAGGCCAGTCCAGTATATTTGTAGGTGTGGGTGAAACGGTCCTCATGGTCTGTAGCCATAATGCCAATCACTCCGGAGACATTGTGTTCTACAGCTGGTACCGGAACACATCCGAAGTCTCCAACAGGACGGCAGAGTATGCAGGGCGCGTCCTTGGGCCTGACCAGGAGGATTCCTTCAAAGCTTCCATAAAGCTGGTGGATGTGAGAGAGAGCGATTCCGGAATGTACTACTGCAAAGTACGGATAGACGGGATTGGTGAGGAAATCGGAGAAGGAGTATGGCTGACAGTGAGTCACACACGTGAGTGGTTTCCCAGCCCGAGACAATACTGAGCTTATTACCAACCACTAATACCCACCCTCCCCCATCAACTTTCTACTCGTGGAGCCCTGTCCGATTTCCTGCCTTCACTTCCAGTGTCATCACCAACGGGACCGGCTGACCATCGCTGAATGTAGATGGGAGACTACAGATAACAAGAATTACATTGGGGTGACTGGCTGGAGATCACACACTTATCAACCCATCAACAATGATTGGCTCAGTGTGCAGATTATAGAACAGTGGCAATGGGTCACACACGATCCTCCCTCACACTGGTACCCAGTACGGCAGTGGGTCACACACTGTCCTCTTCCCTCTGTGACTGGGTGGGGCAGTGAGTTACAAGGTCTCTCCCCATCTGGGTCGAGGTGAAGCAGTCAGTCACACACTACCCTCTTCCCTCTCTGGCGCTAGGTGAGGCAATGGGTCACACACTGTCCTATCCTTTTCTCAATGGATTCTTCCTGTGATGGTGTGGCCAACCCCCACCTCCGTTTGCTCTGGTTTTCTCCCACACGCCAAGGATGTGTGGGTCACTGGTTTAGTTGGTTGCTGTAAATTGCCCCCTGTTTGTTGTGAAGTGGTAGAAGTTGGAAGGATTTGAAGAGAAGGTGGGGAGGATCGGTTATCAGTAAAATTAATAGGAAAATAAATGGGATTAGTGTAGGACGTATAAATGTTAGACAAAGATCAACATTCGATGTAACTTTATCACCTTTTGGTCATAATATACAATTATTGGAAGAGCAACTTCCCTGCGCTTCCTGCCCTGGAATTGGCAGGAGGGGCTGTGGCAGGAACAGGAATGATTTCGCCAGTGGGGTTAAACACTTTCAGGTTAGCTGCCATATCATTGCGTGCTTCATCAGTCTCGAAGGGCCAAATGGCCCATTTGTGCTCGTGTGTTCTGAGATGTTTTTCCCCCCACAGGCAAAATGAGATTTGTCACGCTTCTCCTGGTGATCCTGTTAACGGTCTTTGGAATATCAGGGAGCATCCTGCTCGTCAGCATCCTGTTTCGGAGAAAAGTATGCAGCAAAGAAAGTAAGGAGACTGAATCATTTACCTCTATGGCCAGTATAGGATCATCAGACATAGCAGGATTTGGCCATTCGGCCCAGCAAGTTTACTCCACTATTCCATATTGAGGGAATTTTTTCCCTCTCAACACCATTCTCCTGCATTCCTCCATAACCTTAGAAACCAATACTCAACCTATCAACTTGTGCTTTAAATTTACCCAATCATTTGGCCTCCACATTCATCTGTGGCAATGAATCTTCTGGGTAATGAAACTCCTCCTTATATCCTATTCTGAGCGCTGCCCTCAGGTCCAAGACTCTCTCAATATTGGAAATATCTTCTCCACATACACTCTGTTTAGACATTTCAGTATTTGATAGATGTCAGTAAGATCCCTCCCCACCATCCCTCTAAACTCCAGCGAGTACGGCCCAGAGCTAGCAATCCTCATACATTAACTCTTTCATTCCCAAATCAGTTTTGTCATTCTCCTCTGGATCCTCCCCAATGCCAGCATATTGTTTCTTAGATATGGAGCCCAAAACTGCACACAACACTGCCAATGTTCTTTGACTAATGCTTTATATCCTTAAAGGTGAGGAACATTTGGAAAGCCCAAGGGGTTCATCAGCATGTGCAGATAAGCAGGGCAATTGAGGTAGTAGATCTGTGAGTCATCAGCACAGACACAGGCCCTTCAGCCCAACTCATCTCTGCTGACTGAGATGTCTGGTCCCATTAACCAGTGTTTGGCCCATAAATCTTTGGTCATGATGGTGTGAGCTGTGGTCTCTCTTGAGATCATGGCCCAGACTTAGTTGTACTTTTAAGTTTGTAGGGATGGTTTTCAGGACAGAGAGTGGAGTTAGGGGTCAGGTTTTGGTGTATGGACAGGGACATGAAGGAGGTAGAGGTCAGCACTCCACTCTGCTCCCAGTGATGTGGACGGTTGACAAGCAGCACTGCGAGTACAGGACTCTGCTCCGCACTTAAAATCCAGCGATACTGTCATGGCGATGAAGTACATTCAGAGTTTAGGCCTCTGCTCTGTGCACAAAGGTTAGTAATGTGGGTGGAAATCTACACGAAGGACACCCATGAATTCCGGACTGTCTCGAGTTGGTGGGTCCCAGTATTGAACATCAGTGCGATCAATAGGCACAAGACCCTGTCAGTCAGCATCTAATTGTAATTGTGCCCAATTCTGCAGCTCTCTCTGATGACTAGGCTGGATAAATTTATTGTCAACCGCTCCAAGATGCGATGAAATCCCTTCCCTGTTTGAAGCTCACTGGTGTACGTGGTAACATTAAATACAACAACAAATACAGCCATGAGGACAAGACAACAGCCTGGTGCAAGGAGAGCAGTGCAATGCATCGTAGTGCAAAAAGAAATGCTCATCAGGGACAGTGAAGGTAGAATAGTGGGGTGGCGCGGTGACATTGTGGTTCCTGTAACACTGTTACAGTGCCAGCGAAGGGGTGGCACAATTCCTTCCACTGACTCTAAGGAATTTGTGTGTTCTCCCCGTGAATGCGTAGGTTTCCATTGGGTGCAGCAGTTCCCTCCACATCCTAAAGACATACAAGTTGTCAGGTTAATTGGTGACATGGGTGTAACTGCACAGAGCAGTCTCGTTGGGCTGGAAGGGTCTGTTACTGCCCTGTGTCCCTAAATAAAAATAACATAAACAAGAATGAAGAGACCAAGAACAATTTATTTCTAAATGAGTGGCAGTGGGTCACATCCTCGTAAATCGTCTTTACACCTTCTCCAGCGCAATTACATCCTTCCTTCAGCGTGGTACCTGAATTGTGTACAGACCTCCAGCTGTGACCTGACCAATACCTTATAAAGCCGTATCATAATCTTTTATACTCCCTGCGTTGCCCAATGGAAGCAAGTATCCATATGATTTGTCCATACAACTGACTCGGTTATGAGTGCTAAGTGGGAAACCAGTGCATTCTGAAGCCACCTTTCCCTCCTGGGTGGAACTGCGAACAAGCGCACTCATTTCAATTTGACTTCCTATTCCCATTCTGACATGACTGTCCATGGCTTCCTCTACCACCACAATGAGGCCAAACTTACGATGGAGGAGCAACACCTCATATTCCATGTAGGTAGCCTCCAACCTGGTGGCACAAACATTGATTTCTCTCCTCTTCTCTCCTTCTCTCTTTTTCCATTCCTCATTCTGGTTACCCTCTCAGCCCCTTTCCTTCTCCTTACCCATTCATCACCTTCATCAGATGCCCCTTGTCCTTCCCTTCAATTGTCCTCTGTCCTCTCCTGTCAGATTCCTTCATCTTCAGCCCTTCACCTGTTCTACTTATCACCCTCCCCCCAGCTTCTTATTTCATGCGCCTTCCATCACCTGCCCACCTTCCCCCTCACCTGGTCTCACCTAACACTTGGCAGTTTGTACTCCACTCCCTTCCCCTCACATTATCTTCTTGTTCTGGCTTCTACCCCCTTCCTTTCCAGTCCTGTTGGAGGCTCTTGATCAGAAGCATCGACCGTTTATTGCTTTCCATAAATGCTGCCTGACCTGCTGAGTTCATCCAGCATTTTGTGTGTGGTTCGCTGGACTTCCAGCATCTGCAGAATCACTTGTGTTTATTGATTAATCGGCATCTTTCTTCTCTCCTTCCCTTCACAGATTCTGTCCTGTTTCAAAGGTGAGTGCTTGATACACACTTTTGTTTTACAGAATGTGTGCCATTACAATGTAAAGCGACACACAGGGAGTAAACATTTTCCAATTTTTCTCTTCAGACAGCAGCTATCTACTCTGAATGACAGCACCACAGCGGGTAAGTAAAAGCTCCCAGAGCCAATCCGCGTGAGTGTATTATGCTGACTTGTCTGTGATGTTAGTTAGAGTGTCATACAGTATAGAACCTTCCATTCGGTCCTTCTTCTCCAAGCTGACCTGTGGGTACCCATCAGAATTAACCCCGCCTTCCACCACTTAGCCTCGTGTCCTTGACAATTCAAATGTCGATTCAGAATTGCCTTACCCACAGAGGGGATTCAGAATTTTCTTCCATGAAGAAGGCAGAGGGTAGTTGGAGATGGAGCCTATTCTGCCTGGAGGATGGGAAACTGTGGTGCTCTGAAGTTATAGAACATAGAACAGTGCAGCACAGTACAGGCCCTTCAGCCCACAATGTTGTGCCGACCTTAAACCCTGCCTCCCATAAAACCCCCCACCTTAAATTCCTCCATTTACCTGTCTAGTAGTCTCTTAAATTTCAGTAGTGTATCTGCCTCCACCACTGACTCAGGCAGTGCATTCCACGCACCAACCACTCTCTGAGTAAAAAACCTTCTTCTAATATCCCCCTTGAACTTCCCACCCCTTACCTTAAGGCTATGTCCTCTTGTATTGAGCAGTGGTGCCCTAGGGAAGAGGCGCTGGCTGTCCACTCTATCTATTCCTCTTAATATCTTGTACACCTCTATCATGTCTCCTTTCATCCTCCTTCTCTCCAAAGAGTAGAGCCCTAGTTCCCTTAATCTCTGATCATAATGCATACTCTCTCTGTTCTGGGACCATTGCTCTTTGTGATTTTTATAAATGATTCAGATGAAGAAGTGGGAGGGTGTGTTAGTAAGCTTGTAGATAACATGAAGGATGTGGATTTGTGGATAGTGTGAAATGGTGGCAAGGAATACAACAAGACATTGATAGGATGCAGAGCTGGGTTGAGAATGGCATGTGGAATTCTATCCTGAAAAGTGGGAATTGATTCACTTATGAAGCTTAATTTGAAGGCAGAATACAGGGTGAATGGCAGATCTCCTAGCAATATGGAGAAATAGAGGGATCTTGGAGTCCATGTCCACAGATCCCTCAACGTTGCCGTGCAGGTTGATTGAGCTGTGAAAAAGGCGTACGGTGTGTTGGTCTTCATTAATTGCGTGATTGAGTTCAAGAACTGTGAAGTAATGTTGCAGCTCTGTAAAACCCTTTGTGTATTGTGTTGAGTTGAGCGGAGATGTTAGGGATAAGTTTTTTATTCAGAGAGTGGTGAGTGTGTGGAATGGGCTGCCGGCAACGATGGTGGAGGCGGATACGATAAGGTCTTATTAGAGACTCCTGGATAGGTACACGGAGCTGAGATATGGATGGATATGGGTAACTCTGGGTGATTTCTAAAATAAGTACATGTTCGGCACAGCATTGTGGGTTGAAGGGCCTGTACTATGCTGTAGGTTTTCTATGTTTCCACTGAGATCTCATCACATCATTATTTACCACAATGCTGCCTGGATTGGAGAGGATAGGCTGAGTGTGGCAGGGCTTTCCTCTTTAGAGTGAAGGATAGAGGTGAATTGATAGAGGAGTACAAAATGATAAGAGGCATAGATCAATTGGATTCTTTCCCAAGGCTGAACTCGCTAATACTGTATGAGGGGCCATAATTTTATTGTGTTCGGAGGAAAGTATAGGGGGAATATCAGAGGTAAGTTCTTTACACAGTGAGTGTGGGTGCCTGTAGGAAGCAGAGAACAATTGTAGACCTGCCAGTGTTTGTATTAATATGCACATAATTAATTTTACAGATGATTTAACTGCACGCCAATTGGATGATGGACCTGGGACGGTAAGTCGTAAAGCAAAATAAAAGCCCGCAGATGCTGGAAATCTGAAATAAAATCAGAGAATGCTGGGATATTCAGCAGGTTAAACAGCATCTGCAGAGAATCAAGCAGAGTTAAAGTACTGGAATAGTGGGTTTTCAACAGAACTGGGCAAAATTGAAAATATAGTTTAGAGGAAGGGATGGGTGGAGAGAATAAAAGCGTGGAGAGCAGGAGAGACTGGATGTTATAAGTGGGGATTGCACGCGATGAGGGAGGACGTGGATAACTAGTTCATTTTGCACAGAAAAGGTTCAAGTGCTCATCTCTGTGTTTTCTCTCTTTTGCGAAAGTCTCTGCTTCACCTTATTTACAAGGAGCACTGCCACAAGAAAGGAGCATCCATTATTAAGGATCCCACCATCCAAGCCATGCTGTCTTCTCACTACTAACATAAAGCATGAAGTACCGGAGCCTTAGGTCCCATGCTGCCAGTTCAGGAACAGTTATTACCTCACAACATGGGTTCCCAGTCTTTTTTTATGCCATTGACCAATACCATTAGGCAAGGGGTCCGTGGATCCCAGGTTTCAAACCCTGCCCTATAACCATCAGGCTCCTGAACCAGTGTGAATAATCTCACTCACCTCAGCGCTAAACTGACTCCACAACCAATAGACTCGCTTTCAAGAACTTTCAAATTCAATATTATTTATTTATTTTTGTTTATTGTAAGTCTTCTTTTGCACTCTGGTTGTTTGTCAGCTTTGTTCAACATAGTTTGTCATAAATTCTATTGTATTTCTTTACTTTACTGTAAATCCTTGCAAGAAATTTTTTCTCAAGGGGAGATACAGTATATGTTCTTCAATAATAAATGTATTTGACCTCTGAAGTGATAAGATAGAATTAAAGGTTCGGGAAGTGGCAGCACCACCGCGACAGGGACGTGAAAGAGGGGTGTCATTCAAAACTCTGACAGCAATGGGGAAGAAGCTGTTCTGGGAACAAAGGGCATAGGACATAGAATGTCAAGCAGTAGAGCACAGGAATAGGATTTCAGCCCACAATTAATGCTGGACTAATTAAAGGGTTTCTAATTATGTGCATCTCTTCCATTTGTACATGGTTCACTTCCCTCCATTCAGTCCAATGTCATGTGGGTATCTACGATCCTCTTAAACATCTCCATTGTATCTGCCTTCTCCACCACTACCCCTGGCAGCACATTCCCAGCATCATCACTCGGTGTGGAAAGAAAAACTTACTCTGCCCACCTCCTTTAATCTTGCCCTGTCTCAGTCTAAATGTTGAGTCTGGACACCCAGGCTCTCGAGCTCCTGTAGACCAATAGAAATGCTCATTGTAATATCTTATTTCACAACAGGCTCAAGATGGGAATGCCCCTGCATGCCCGGTAAGATGGTGTCCTTTTCACTCGGATTGTTCATAAGAAGAAAACTGATTTGTAACAAAATGTCACCAGTTTGATGTTCTCTACTTCTCGGTTCAATGCCAGTTCTTGATCCAATCTGCCCAACCCTATTCACTGCCCCAGTATGACAACATTTTGCAACTATAGATGAACTCTTTTTGGTCTAAGTGTGTTCTCTATTGCAAAAATTGTGTGTAATTGATGCTTCATTGATGTTTTTCTTGTGAATGTTATGTAACTGATGCTGTATGCCTATGATGCTTCTGCAAGTCAGTTTTTCATTGCACTTGTGCATACATATGACTATGTTATTGACCCAGGAGAGCTCCTAATCACCGTTATTGACCTAAAGTGACCTCTGCCTCCTCTGTTGACCCAGGGAGGTCCTATTAACTCCACACAAGATCCCAGACTCCTTTCCTAATAAAATCCATGGATATTCTGCACAACCCTAATCACTACCTCAATAGAGCAACATTACACTACAATAGACTTTGTATTTGTTCTAATTGGGTTTTCTCTTAAGTAATTGGAGCCATCGAGATCTGCAACACAAAAGCAGGTTCTTCTAATAACGACAATGGCCTTTGAGTGTTATGGACTCGCAAGGTCACTTGTTGCATGTAAATATCGTTTTTTTTAAATTAAGCTGTACTACATGCACTGTAAATATGTTTTGCACAGACTGGAGTAACACCACAATCTCCTTGTCTTGAACAATGACAATAAAGTTCAATTCCATTCTATTCTTTGACTAATCTAGTCCATGCCAACCCAACACCTGTCCTTACACCTCCTCCCTCACCTCCATTCAGGGCTACAAACAGTCCTTCCAGGTGATGCAACACTTCATGTGCGATTATGTCTGTTGTGTCTGGTGCTCCTGATATGACCTCCTCTGCATTGGTGAGACACGTTGTAAATTGGGGAACTGCTTCATCGAACACCTCCTCACCATCCGCAAGAAGCAGGACTCCCCTGGTGGTCAAACAGGTTAATTCCAAAATCCCATTCCTATTCTGACGTGTCGATCTATGGCCTCCTCTTCTGCCAAGGTGAGGCCAACCTCAGGGTGGAGGAGTAACAACTTATACTCCGTCTTGGTACCCTCGAATCTGATGGCATGAATATTGATTACTCCTTCTGGGAAGCAATTCCCCCTCCCCCCACAAACTACCTCTATTCCCCATTCTGACCTTTCACTTCTTCTCATCTGCCTATTCCTTCCCTCTGGGTTCCTTTCTTCCTATGGTACACTCTTCTTTTCTATCTGGTTCTTTCTTGTCTAGTCCTTGACCTTTCAAATCCACCTGGCTTCACATAACACCTGCCAACTAGACTCTTTTTCTCCCCACACCTCACCTTTTAATTCTGGTATCTTACCCCTTCCTTCTGAGTCCTGAAGAAGGGCCTCGGTCTGAATCGTCGACAGTTTATTCTTTTCCATAGATGCTGCCTGACCTGCTGAGTTCCTCCAGCACTTTGTGTGTGTCACTTTGGATTTCCATCATCTGCAGACTTTCTCATCTTTGCATGTTGTGTAGGCTTCATGTTTAATACATATTTTTCTGTGAATGTTGTGTACCTGATGCTGATGCCTGTGATGTTGCTGCAAGTAAGCTTTTCATTGCACCTGTACATGCACATACTGTACTTGTGCATCGAACAATAAACTTGACCTTGGAATTTTTAAAATCTCTTGATGTCATAGAATCAAACATGCACTGGGCGTGATCTTTCAAGAATCACTTGATTCTGGTATGGTCACAGATTGCAAATGTCACTCCACTCTTTAAGAAGACAGGAAGGCAAAAGAATGGAAATTGTAGGCCAGTTAACCTAACCCCAGTGGTTGAGAAACTGTTGGAATCCATAAGTCAAAGTCAGCATGGTTTCTGTGAAGGGAAATCTTGCCTGAGAAATCTTTTGGAGTTCTTCAAGGAAGTTACAAGCAGGGTGGACAAAGGAGAGGCAGTGGATGTTATTTACTTGGATTTTCAGAAGGCGATTGATAAGGTGCCACACAAGAGGCTGCTTAACAAGATAAAATCCAGTGACATTAAAGGAAAGAGATATGGATGGATAGAAGAATAGCTGACAGGCAGGAGACAGTGAGTGCGAATGAAGGGGGTCTTTTCCAGTTGGCTGCCAATGACTACTTGTGTTCCTCAGGGGTCAGTATTGGGAGTGATGCTTTGCACATTGTTTGTCAATGATTTGGATAGTTGAATTGATGGTTTTGTGGAAAAGTAGGTGAAGGGGTAGGTAGTGCTGAGGAAGCATTGCGATTTCTGCAAGGCTCTGACAAATTGGAAGAATGGGCAAAAATGTGGCAGATGGGGTACAGTGCTGGGAAATGAATGATAATGCATTTTGGTAAAAGGAACAATCGTGCAGACTATTATTTAAATGGAGAGAAAATTCAAGCATCAGAGGTGCAGAGGGAGCTAGGGATCCTCGTGCAAGACTCCAGAAGTTTAAATTACAGGTTAAGTCTGTGGTAAAGAAGGCAAATGCAATGTGGCATTCATTTCAAGGAGAATCGAATATAAAAACAAGGAGATTATTCTGAGCCTTTATAAGACACTAGTCAGGCCGCACTTGCAGTATTGTCAACAATTGTCAACAGTTTTGAGCTCCATACCTCAGAAAGGATTTGTTGTCGTTGGAGAGATTCCAGAGGAGGTTCACAAGGATGATTACAGGAATGAAAGAGTTAACACTTGAGGAGCGTTTGGCAGCTTTGGGCCTGTACTCACTGGAATTTAGCAGCACGCGGATATGGGAGAATCTCATTGAAACCTACCAAATGTTGGAAAGATCAGATAGGGTTTAAGTAGAGAGCATGTTTCCTTGGGTGGGTGTATCCAGAACTAGAGAGCACAGCCTCAGTATTGAGGGGTGACCCTTTAGAACAGTGTAATGAATTTTTTTAGGCAGAGAGTAGTGAATCTGTGGAATTCTCTGCCACAGACTGCAGTAGAGGCCAAGTCCATGGGTATATGTAAGGCAGAAGTTGATCATTTCCTGATTGGTCAGGGCATCAAAGGATATGGCGAGAAGACAGTGTGTGGGGTTGAGTGGGATCTGGGATCAGCCAGGTTGGAATGGCAGAGCAGAATTGATGGGCTGAATAGCCCAATTCCGTTTCTATGTCTATGGTCTTATACTCCTTTCTCTTATGGTCTTATGATCTGTGACATGCCTTAATTTTCATTCTTTCCAGCGACAAGACCAATTGATCTACACACCAATGAAAGGGTGAGTATGGATTCAGCCACCGCTAGATTAGTTGGCCTGCTACAAATGGAGCGTTACCCAGTGTCCAGTGTTACACTGCTGTCTGCGTGCTCTATTCAGCAGGGAAGCAGTGAGATGTATCACCATCCCAAAATGACCCTCTGCTGAGGAGAGTTCATTATCAGGTAATGGTGCAGTTTGTTGTCCATCCAGTGAGCAGACTGGACCAGCAGGATGAAGCGGTGAAGCCTGGTGCCCTGACAGCATGGTAGGAGTAGTTGGTATTCAAGTTGATGCATTGTATAGTGAGGTTAGGTAGATGATGGAGCAAAATTGTAGTCAGTGGGATGGGCTGAAGTGTAACATGGGGTCAAAGTCAAAAAGGGTGATGAATACAGGACTATTTCAATAGGTTCAATGGGTACATTTAATGTCAGAGAAATGTACACGATATACATCCTGAACTTCTTTTTCTCGCAAACATTCAGGAAAACGGAGCAGTGCCCCAAAGAATGATTGACAGTTAAACGTTTGAACCCCAAAGACCCCCTACCAGCTCCCCCTCCCACGCACAAGCAGCAGCAGGGCAGCGAGTCCCCCCTTCCCCACCAGTGAAAAGCATCGGCGCACTCCACCAAGCAGTCAAACGTACAGCAAAATATCAATAAAGACACAGACTTGCAGTACTCCAAAGACTACTCATTTACCCGGTAATTCGCATGCAACAGGCTCTCTCTTGCCCTAATAAGGGAAAAAACATGTCCCTGTTTCACAATGACAGAGGAGACATAACAAACAACTCACTGATAATAGGGTTTTAAAAGTCTTCTGGGTCATTTTTTAACCAAGCTCTCTGCCCAAAGAACGTACGCCTCTGGGCACACAGCCGGCAGCTAGCCCACTGCTCCCGATGCTCCATGTTTTTCTGCGACGCCTCAGTCGGACACTGACCTTGAATCAACCCATCTCCAGAGCCACGAAAATCTAGCAGCCTGAAGGCGCGCTAGTCTTCCAGGCCGCATCCAGGGATATCAAAAAGCAGCCGGTCGTGAGGCCCTGAGAGCGGGTCCCATCCCCACAAAGAACCAAAGTCAGTATGTAACTCCAGGTCAGGGTCTTCAGAAGAACCTTTAAAGGGAAAAAGATAGAAATAGAGCTGTTTCCGAGGATGCAAGCAAAGGAGTCGCCATTTATTGCACGTTATACAGAATAAATTAGATTATCTTTGGCACAATTAGAGATTGGCAGATGTGATATTGTGGGCATCATGTTGCTGAAAAATCATAATTGGGAGCTTAAGGATACACCTTGTACCAATAGGGCAGGCAGGTGGGGGCGGTGTGACTCTGCTGGTAAAAAATGAGATGAAATCCTTAGAAATCAGAGGCATAGGATTGGAAGGTGTAGAATTCCTATTGGTAGAGTTAAGAAACTGCAAGGCTGAAAAGACCCTGATGCAAGTTATATACAGGCTCTGAACCGAAGCTAGCATGTGAGATACAGATTTCAGCAGGAACAAGAAAAGACATTTAACAAGGGGAATGTTATGATAGTCGTGGTAGAATTCCATGTGCAGGTAGATTGGGAAAATCAGATTGGTGCTGGATCCCGAGAGGGAATTCCTAGAATTCCTGCGAGATGACATTTTAGATCAGCTTATGGTTGAACCCAGTGGGGGACAGGCGATTCTGGATTGGGTGTTGTGTAATGAACCAAATTTGATAACGGACCTTACAGCAAAGACACTTTGGAAGGCGGTGACTTTAATATGATAAAATTCACCCTGCATTTTGAGAGGGAGAAAAAATATTACAGTGGATTAAAGGGAGTTACGGAGGCATGAGTGTACAGCTGGCCAAAGCTGATTGCAAGGGGTCACTATCAGCGATTATAGCAGAGCAGCAATGACTGGAGCTTCTAGGGGCAATGTGGGAAGAACAAGATAGATACATCCCAAAGATGAAGAAGTATTCTAAAGGGAAGGCGAATCAACCGGGGCTGACAAAGAAAGTCAAGGAAAGCATAAAGGCAAAAGAGAGGGCATATAATATAGCAAAACAGTGAGATATTAGGGGATTGGGAAGCTTTTAAAAACCAACAGAAGGCAACTAAAAATCCATAAGGAGAGAAAAGATGAAATATGAAGGTAAGCTAGTTCATTTCTTCTGGAAAGGAGGGAGGCAGAAGGCGGAAATTATAGGCTAGTTAGCCTGACTTCAGTGTTGCGAAGATGTTAGAGTACATTATTAATAATAGGTTTCAGAGTACATGATAAAGTAGGCTAAATTCAGAATTGATTCCTTAAGGAGAAATATTGCCTGAGAAATTTGTTGGAATTCTTTAAGGAAATAATAAAGGAGAGTCGGTAGATGTTGCTTACTTCGATTTTCAGAAGGCCTTTGACAAGGTGCCGCACATGGAGGTGATTAACAAGATAAGACACCACGTAATTACAGGAAAGATACTAGCATGGATAGAAAATTGCCAGGAGTGTTGGAAGGTTAGAATAAAGGGGACCAATCCTATTTGACTGCTGATGTCTAGTCCTGTTCCTCAGGGGTCAGTATTAGGACCGCTTCGTTTCACATTTTATGTCAACAATTTGAACAGCAGAATTTATAGGGTTGTGGCCAAGTTTGCAGATGATACAATGATAGATGGAGAGAGAAGTAGTGTTGAGGAAGCAGGGGCTCTGACAGAATGGGTAAAGTGGCAGGTGGAATATAGTGTAAAGAAGTGTGTGATCATGAACTTTGCTAGAAGGAATAAAGGCATAGACTATTTTCTAAATGGAGATAAAATTCAAAATTTGGAGGTGCAACTTGTGCAGGATTCCCAAAGGTGGATTATCAGATTGAGTCAGTGGTAAGGAAGGCAAATGTAATGTTAGCATTCATTTCAAGAGGATTAGAATATAAAAGCAAGGTTGTGATGCTAAGGCTTTATAAGGCATTGGTCAGACTGCACTTGGAGTATTGGGCCCCATATCTAAGAAAAGATGCTTTAGCACTGGATAGAGTCCAGAGGAGTTTCAAGAGAATGATCCAGAATGAAAAGCTTACGGTATGTGGAACATTTGATGGCTCTGGACCTGTACTCCCTGGAGCTTAGAACAAAGAAGGGGAATCTCATTGAAACCTATAGAATTATGAGGGATATTGATAGGATGATAGCAAGCAGGCTTTCTTCCATTGAGGTTGGGTGGGATTGTAACCATTTGTCATGGCTTAAGGGTGAAAGATGAGAAGTTTAAGGGGAACATGGGGGTGAAACTTCTTCACTCAGAGGGTCATGAGAGTGTGGGATGAGCTGCCCATGCAAGTGCTCCACACGAGATCGACTTCAAAGTTTAAGAGAAGTTTGGACATGAATAGTAGGAATCTGGAGGGCTGTAGACCTGGTGCAGGTTGATGAGATTAGGCAGTTTAAATGGTTTTGGGCATGGACTACATGGCCGAAGGGTTATTTTCTGTGCTGTACTTCTTTATAGCTCTATGAATATTGAAAGGCCTAGGCAGAGAGGATTGCTCCTATAGTGGTGGAATCTAGGACCAAAGAGCACAGCCTCAGAATAGAGGGATGTATATTTAGAACAGAGATGAGTAGAAATTTCTTCAGCCAGAGGGTGATGAGTCTATGGAATTCATTGCTATGGACGGCTGCAGAGGCCAATTCATTGGGTATATTTAAAGCAGGGGTTGATAGTTTCTTGGTTAGTCAGGCTGTCAGACACCTGACCCAAGGCTGCTGCACAAAGATTACACTGGGCCTGCGTACATATCTGACTCCAGGTCCCTCTCTTCGCCCTGATGCATTATCCCATTGTCTTTTGGTAATTTGGCTACTCCTGTCTGGGGCACCTCCTGCCCCAGTACTGGCCACAGCGACACAGGTTTATGAAGCAATACATGAGCAGGACAATTCCCCCAACCACCCCCCTTTTCACTTTATCAATGAGTGACCTCCTTCCCCCTCTTTCTCCTCACAGACTGAAGACATTCAAAATCTCAACGGACAATGGCATGGGTAAGTAAATCCCCTTGAGTGTGGCTGATGCAAAAAAGGGTGCATCCTCCGAACTCCCTGACACCCCAGTCACTCCTCACCTCAGCAGGCCATCTGTCCCATGGGTCCTAGTTGTCAGCATTACCAACAGCCTGTCCTGGTTCGTCCACATTGATGCTACAGCCAGGAAAGTTCACCAACACCTCTACTTCCTAAGGCAGTATCACGGCTTGGTAGGGCAACTGCTGTGCCCATGACCACATCGAATTGCACAGCTCGGCACATCATGGAAACTGGCCTCACCTCCATGCACTCTGTATTTCTCGCTGACTTGGCAAAGCAGCCAGCATAATCAAAGATCCTATCCACCCTGGTCATTGTCGCTCATTCCCCATCCCATTAGGCAGTAGATACAAAAGTCTGAAAGCACGTACCACCAGGATTCAGGACAGCTTCTACCCCACTGTTATCAGAGTATTGAATCGTTCGCTTGTACGATCAGATGGAGTCTTGACCTCACAATCCACCTCCTCATGTCCTTGCACCACACTTTCTCTGTAAATATAACACTACATTCAGCATTATGTTACTGCTTTTCCCTTGTACTATCTCGATGCACTGACGTAATGGTATGGTTTGTATGATGACTGTACTTCAGTGCAATAATGAACAACTCACCAATGTAAGCAGACCAGGGTTTAGAATTGTCTTCAGACGAGAGGGCACTTTCAGCCAGTGAAATCCACCATTTATTCCCAATGCAGAAACCAATCCCTGCACAGGAGTAACCCACAAGGAGACAGCAAAAGGAATTAGGAACAAGAATTGTGTCCTGTGACACTATTCACTCCTCCTCGCCCGCACTCTCCATGTTCTTGCCAGTTGTTTTCATCTGCGGTAGAAGTTCACTGACATTCTCGTATTCTCTCTCACAGATGTGAACACCCAGAGTAGACCAGACAACTCGCTGGTCTCCGATGGAGAGGTAAGTACATATATAGTAGCTCATATCCTTGACAAATTGATGACCATTCAGCCTGTTCATGTCTGTCCGCCCTAATTCTTCCACTTGAACCCCTGCAACCTGTTCTGCCCACATTCCCACTGGGCTGCTCCTTGTTGGATATTCGCCTAGTGCTTTCCTTGTAGGTTTACTTTCCTATGCTTGCTTACATTTTTATGTAATCACCTATATGGGAAAATTGTTCAGTAAGTTTTCTAGTAATTTGAGTACAGCTGATTCTGTATTTTTCTAAAAGCTTCTAAGTTTCTTTGCAGCAGGTATCATGCTACATGAGCCTGTCTATTTTATAGGTTCATTGCTGTCGCTGGGATGTTGTTATCTCT
Source organism: Mobula hypostoma (assembly GCF_963921235.1). NCBI lineage: Eukaryota > Metazoa > Chordata > Chondrichthyes > Myliobatiformes > Myliobatidae > Mobula > Mobula hypostoma. Next base: position 16,019,951 of record NC_086101.1, on the reverse strand, counting down.
AGTCTGAATCTGAGGCAATCACGATTTCTTTTTCTTTGTCTTTTCCTTGTGAGTTCATTTTTCTTGTACATCTTAACAAAACGATTGTAGCTACCTACTTTTATGTCTCATTCTTGCCTTTCAAAGAACCTCGATTCTAAATGACCAGACCCAACACCCTCAGACAAGAGAAAATCTGCAGATGCTGGAAATCCGAGCAACACATCCAAAAGGTTGGAGGAACAGCACTTTAAATTCTGATTGGGTAGCCCCCAACCTGATGGCATCAACATCAATTTCTTGAACTTCTGGTAATGCCCCCCCCCACCCCCCACTCTCCCTCACCATTCCCCATTCCCATTTCCCTTTCTCACCTTATCTCTTTGCCTGCCCATTGCCTCCCTCTGGTGATCCTCCCCCTTTTCTTCCTTCCATGACCTTCTGTCTCTTTCACCAAGTTACTTCCCAGCTCTTTACTTCATCCCTCCCTGTTCAGGTTTCACCCATCACCTGGCGTTTCTCTCTCCACTCCCCCACCTTTTAAATCTACTCCTCAGCTTTTTTTCTCCAGTTATGCTGAAGGGTCTCGACTCAAAATGTCGACTGTACTCTTTTCCCAGATGCTGCCTGGCCTGCTGAGTTCCTCCAGCGTTTTGTGTGTGAGACCCAACACCCTGTACCAAGAGTAGAAGTTGATGTAATTTATTGTGGATTGGGAGAATGTTCTGGAAAGTTTGTGGCTGGAACTGAGAGCCGTTGCCAAAAAAGTTCCAGAGACCAAATTTCAATATGACTTCTTATCTCAGCGGGTCATGTGAATGCGGAACGAGGGGCCAGTGCAAGTGATGCATGGGAGTTCAATTTCAGTGCTTAAGAGAAGTTTGGATAGGTACTTGGATAGCAGTGGCATCTGGCATGGATGGCTTTGGTCTGGATAATGGTCAATGGGACGAGGCAGTTTGAATGGTCAAGTAGAATTGGCCCCCTTTATTCAAACCTTCCAACCCACTTGCCAATCAGCCAATCTTCTACCATGTTAGTATCTCTCCTGTTATACCATGGGGTCTTATCTTGTTAATCAGCCTCATGTGCTGTACTTTTCCTCCCACATTCCGAAATTGAGCAGCTTGATAACTTGATAGTCCGCTGTAAGTTGCAAAGGTGGGCAGTGGAATCTGGGTCTAGGAATGTTGGAGAGAGAATATTGCAGGCTGGTATTGATCTGGTGGGCTGAGTTTCATTCTGTGACGCGATGTGGGTGATATTACATTACCCGGAACGGGTTAAAAGAAACAGCAGTAATGGAACACACCTGGAGTCTGGTTTTGCTGTTAACTAGCACTATTTTATTAGTAACTACGTAATAAAGTAACATGAAACCAGATAAATCAAACAGGTTAGCAGTTTTTGCATATATAGGTGTGTAAATACAAAACCCAAACTTCTTCAAAATTAAGTGGTAACTGATACAGTTTTACGATGGTATGTAAACGAAGTCAGTTCAGTTCGTGATATTCAGCTGAGTAGAATTGAGGAGAGAAAGAGCTGATTTGTTATCCAAGTAAGTCGATGCCGTCGATCGTTCCGTAGCCCTCCGAATCCTTTAAGGTCACCGAATGTAACCACACTAAAGGTACCGTCTTCACGTGGTAAAACTATAAACCCAGGCAAGGGTTAAACACACTGATAGCTTTCCACCGGTCACCCCTTTTCCCGCACTGCGAGAGCCACTAGTCGATTCTCCTGATCGATCCACAAAACCCACCCGTTTTGGGGCACTCAAAGCTCATCTGGTGTCAGTTTCTTCTGTGTGTCTACCAGAAAGCCAGCTGACCTTGTATATATATCCAAACATGCTGAACACCAGCTGTCCAGAATATAGCTCCGCCCTTCTATCACAATGGCGACTCACGAGATGCTCGGTGCCTCTCTCTCTGAACCAGCGGCACACTCACTCTCTTTTTAAAGGTACAGTCCGTAATGAATAATCCTTAAGATTTCGTTGCAGTGAACCATCTGTAAATAACTAGCTGGAGACGCAAGAGAAGGCAAATGCTAGAATCTGGAGTGTCAAAAAATCTGCTGGAGGAGTCATCGGGTTGAGCAGCCTCTGTGGCGGGGAGTGGTGGTGTGGGACATTTCCATTCAAAACCCTGAACCCTGCACCAGGGCTTGGAAGTGGAGATGGCCTGTACAAAGAGATGAGCGTGTGACGGTGGTAACTGGTAGGGGCTGCTGGATAACAGGTTCTGCAGATGACAGAGAGGGTGGAATTTAGAGGCAAGGGTGGATGGCAGACAGCTCTGGGAAGGATGGGATATTTGGAAGTTTGGTTGATCGGCCAGCCTGGCAAGATTTTACGAGATGTTTCGGCTACAATCATGTGGGATATGATTGGTTGTCATATCTCTTGGCTCTGGATCTGGCTCTTCGGAGAGCATCAGGGCAGACATGGACCTGGTCTAATCTAATCCTTCACTGTATTGCCGTGCCTACAGTGAAAAGCTTAGATTTCCATGCCGATTGTAATAAGATCATTCTAATCTAATCCTTTTCTCCACAAGGTACCCACTGTAGAGAACATCCAGTATGCAGTGATATATCCAAGTTACTCCAAAAACCGAACTCCTGCCAAGACATCGGTGGAAGATGGCGATTTGGAGTGAGTTACTTATGAGTGGCTGGATACACGATTTGAAGTGGGTTACTTATGAGTGGCTGGATACATAGAGTGACTGAGCGTGCAGAATCACAGCACAGAAACAGGCCCTTCAGCACAGCATAATCCTCGGACTATGTTGTTCGAGGACGCAAACTACTCATTTCACTGTACAGGGTTCGATATGCACGTGTCAGGTAAAGATCACCTTTAACTCTGGCACCAAATCAGAGGTGGAAGGATTGGAGAGAAGATTGGGAACAACATTTTCACAAGAGTGGAGCGGGAGTCCAGAACTCCTTTGTGAAAGGGCAGGAGACACAGAAATCTTCAGCACCTTAAACTGTGTGATGTGTGTGTGTGTGTCCTGTATGAGTAACTCTGTGAGTGTATCTTTCTGTCTGTCTGCCTGTGTGATCTAACAGCCTCTCAAATGTACTTCTATATCAATTTGCACCATTCCAGGCAGCTACCACTCTGTGTGTTTTTTAAAAAAGCACTTACTCCACAATCTCCTCTGAAATTTCTCCCTCTGACCTTAAATGCATTTCCTCTAGAAAGAGGAAGAAATTGCCTTTAAACTCACAAGAGAACATAGGACATCAAACTTTTTTGCTGTTGACGTTTCTGTAGCAGGCAATTTCCTTTTTACAAGGTCGAGTTGCTAGCTCGACGCTCAACCCAGCACGGGTGGAAAGCTGCCTGAGGAGCCGACTGGGTTCGAACTCGGGAACCTTCGCTCCGAAGTCCAGCGCTGATGCCACTACGCCACCAGCCGGCTACATTTTCTCTAATATTCAATGTTTATTATAATTATTCAATTTCAATATTAATGAAATAATCAAACTATTAAAATAATGATAAAATGCATTAATATATAACCAAAAAGAACACCAAATGGTCATATTAGACATGGTTGAATTCTGTGAGTAAAAGTCACACTGGAGCTTATTGTCATATGCATGGATGCAATGAAACACCTAATTGCAGCAGCATCGCATAGCATCACGTAAACAGAGTTACACACAAAATGCTGGAGGAACTCAGCAGGTCAGGCAGCATCTATGGAGAGGAACAAACACTCTGTTTCTGGTTGAGACCTTTCATCGTGACTGAAAAGGAAGTGGGGGTGGTGGGGGGAGAAGGAGAGAAGCAGGAATGAGAAGGGAATGATGGTGGGGGTAAGGAATACAAGCTGGCAGGTGATAGGTGAGACCAGGTGAGAGGGAAGCTGAGTGGTATTTGTCTGTGTTGCGTTGGATTTATAGCATCTGCAGAATCTCCTGTGTTTATCGTACTGACATTATTCTCAAGCAACGCATACACATTTTTTTTTCATGACTTTACTCGCCTCTTGAATGAGTTGAGTAGTTTTGCTTCTTTTCCTGCAGAACATTGGGTCAGAAACACAGTACTGGGGGAGAGGGCACTGCATGGATGCCTGTTACAAAATGCACCAAAGGTCTGGCCCCAGTGCAACCAGTGTCACTGTGCACCGGGTGCAGAATGTAATGGTGGGAGTAGGGAGATACTGTGGGGCTGCCCCAATGCACACACTACAAGAGGTAAATGCTGAATTTCGTAAAATAAAAATTTGACACTATCACCACAGAAACGTAAAGTGCCACCAGCACAGAGTCTGGGTCTCATTAACCCCATCCTCCCCTACTTCCTTTGGCAGGCAGGACGACGGCTACGACGAGCTGAACGTGATAGGTGAGTATCAAGGGTAGCAAAGCATGGTGGAGAGACTGGGGCAAAGAGGATTCTGGGGCTGCATGGGAACTGCGGTAAAATAGTGGGGTTAAAATAGGGACTGGGGTAAAATATTGATGTTAAAATGGGGACTAGGTTAAATAGTCAGTGGGGTTAAAGTGGAGACTGAGGGGTTAAAATGGATACAGTCATTAAAATGGAGACTCAGAGGTAAAATGTGAATGGGGTTCAGGGGAACTGGGGTAAATAGTGGGATTAAAATGGGGACTGGGGTAAAATACTGGGGATAAATGGGGAATGGGGTAAAATAATCAATGGGGTTTAAATAGGGACTGGGGTAAAATCGTGGGGTTAAATAGGAACGGGGTAAACTAGTCAGTGGGGTTAAAATGGCAACTTTAAAATGGGGACTGAAATAACATGGGGATGGGGTAACTATATCAGTGGGGTTAAAATGAGGATGGAGTGGTTAAAATGGATACAGTCATTAGAGTGGAGATTGAGGTGTAAAATGAGAATACGGGTTCTATGGGATCTGGGTAAAATAGGCAGAGATGTTAAAATGGTGACAGGAAGCAGGCTAAGTAGGGATTGAGGGGATTGAACAAGAATGGGGATAAATGGGAACTGAGGAGATTAAACAGATATGGGGCTAAATGGAGACTTGAGGTTAAATTGGAATGGTGCTAAATGGGGACTGAGGGGGTTAAGCAGGAATGGGGCAAAATGGAGACTGAGGGGGTTAAACAGAAATGGGGCTAAATAGGGATTGAGGATTAAACAGGAATGGGGCGAAATGGTGACTGAGGATTAAACAAGATAGGCTTAAATGGGGACTGGGGATTAAAACAATGGGATAAAGTGGGGTCTGATGATTGAACAGGAATGGAGCTTAATGGGGATTGAAGATTAAACAGGATGGGGTTAATTGGGGACTGGGGATTAAAACAATGGGGTAAAATGGGGACTGAGGTTTAAAACATGAATAGGGTAAAAGGTGACTGGAATAAATGAGCAGCGGGGGTAAAACATCAAAGGATATAGTGCTGGTTCCAGAAAATGGCACCAAGTTAGCAGATCATCATCAATTATCTTAAATGATCGAGCAGGTGTCCTAATCTGACATCTGTCAGTAAAGTTTACTGATGCTTTAGATGCCTCATTTGCTTCTTTCTCTACTTCACAGCAAAACGTAGCTGAAGAGAACACAAACCAGGTAAGAAACCAAGCATTTGCTGAGGTCAGGGCAAGTGGGGAGATCCCGGAGAGATTCGAAAATGTAGCCGAGAAATGTTAAATTGAGCTGTGTTTAGCCCTTAGCTTCAGAAATGAAATGAAGTGGTGATTGGGTTAAAATCCGTCAGAACATTTTTCATTTCCTGTCCATGTGGCTGGATTATTTCCAATAAGTCCCTGAACTGGAGATCTGAGAGGGGAGACTGAGTAGATGACGGTGTATTCCCTTGAGTCTAGATTAACTAGAAATCCCAGACCATCAGTGTTCACACATCTGTGGGAACTAAAACTGCTCTCGACTGGGAGAGTGTACATCAGAGGCCACTTGACACAAGTGATTCAGAAACTGCTCACCTTATTGATAAGGACAATGATCTGTGCCTCCCAGACCCCAGCATGTGCGGGCTGTGTCAGTAGGATAATCGGCCATTGTAAGTTATCCAATTGTGTAGATGAGTGGCTGAGTCGGGTGGGGGAGGAGCTGACAGGCATGCAAAGAGGGTAAAATGTGTGAGAGTAGGATCAGATTGATCATTGGCACGGACACGATGGGCCACAGAACTTTTTCTCTGACCTCATGAGACAAGAGGGACTTTTTTCACTCAGTGAATTATTGGAACCTGGGGTTAGATTCCACCACAGTGAGCAGAAGGGAGCTGGAAGAGTGTCTGAAGGTCGATGGGCTGAGAGTGGAGCAATGGAATAAGCTGGATTGCTTTAGTAAGAGCCAGTACAGCCTAGATAGGCCGAATATCCTCCTCCTGTAGCTTGCCACTACAGAGGAGTTGTTTTTATCCTCCCAACGGTCGGGCCACTCAACTTAACAGAATTAAATTGGCTCCTCTGTGTTTTCAGTAGGAAGATGGGTCCATGAACCAACAGGTCATGAGGAAGATTGGGAGAGAAGCAGGTCCTCAACCGTGCTCTCAGCAGTTCGGTCATGAATATGATAAAGATTCCAGTTTCCGTTCCTTTGATTGAACCTTGAACCCCGGATGGCATCAGATTGTTCACAACTGCTCCCCGTCTTCGAGGAAAGAAATCTGTTAATGGCTCGAGTTTCTGTCTCTGTGCTTACATCAGCTTCCACCTCAGTTACTCTCTCCGAATTAACAGAGCATCAGATTAACCAAGCTCTCTAGTCAAGTGTGGGATTGCTGGCATAATAAACCTATAGAGGAATCATACTCTCTATAGCCATCCCAGAGACACATACTCGGGCCGATGCTGGAATCCGGAGCAGTACACACAATGCTGGAGGAACTCAGTGTGTCGGGAAATATCTGTGGAGGGAAATGGAGAGTCAAAGTCTCTGGTTTAGACCCTTCCTCTGCATTGGAAACTAGAGGGGAGATAGCCAAATGTATAAAGATGGAGCATGTGCTGGCAGGTGAGGGGGGTGATCGGCAGATGGGGGTCTAAAGTGGAAGCGGGTTCATGGGTTTGGTGAGTCAGGCAGAAGACACTGACTACAAATAAGCATATTAATGATTTATTTACCAACAGTAAAAGATTCGACCAAACATCTAAGTCCCCAAGTTATACAAACGACAAAACTAAATATTCAACAAACACAAACCTTGTGCACAGGGGCCTTTTAAATCTGGAGCAAACTTTCCCAATGGTTCTTTAGCACAGGTTGCAACGTCAATGTGAAGAGTCCCTGGAGACAAAGGCAAAGCTACCAAGCCTCCCACATGATCTATTCTTATACGGGTGACTGACACGGGACACCGGTGCCATGGAACACAAGACAACCAATGGAAAACAGCTGCTTCATACCTCAAACGGGCCATTCGATGACCAGCACGATGGAAGCGGTTTTCGACTGACAGGTTAACTATTCCCCAAAAACGGGGAGTGGGGCAGAGAGTGGGAATGTTGTCAGAGACTGAAAGATAGGAGGGATATAGTAACCACGTCCTCGCTCCCTTCTACCTTTCAGTTCTTGTGAATAGTCTTGACCAGAAACATTAATAGTCGATTCTTTCCATCTGGATCCTAGAACCTACTAGAACCTGTGGTCCTCTATGACTCATTGAATCTAAATCACCATGTTGTGCTAATCGGATGAGCGCCTGCAGTGTTTTCTTTAATAAAGCCACTTTTCTATTTCCTACTCTGCCTGTCTGGCCGACCCAGGTTCCAAGATGTTACTGTTGAGACAAGGCGACATTTTTTGAGCAGCGAACAAAACTAACTTCCACCAACTTCATCAGAATCCTACCACTATACATATCCACCATCTTCAATGAGATCCCAGCACTGAACATATCCGCCATCTCCAACGGGACCCTACCTCTAAGCAGATCAGCCATCTTCAGAATCCTATCACTGAACATATCTTTACAGGGATCACTCCATCTGCAATTCCCTTGTTCATTCACCCCTCACCACTAATCTCCTTCCCGGCACTTATCCTTGTTAGCACCTAAAGTGCTACACCTGCCTATTCGCCTCTTCCTTCATCTCCCTACACTATTTTTCCAAGTGAGGAAGGCTTCACCTGCAAATCTGTTGGGTTTGTCTATTGTGTCCACTTCTTCTGCTGTGGCCTTCTCTACAATAGTGAGACCCGTCATAAATTGGGGGAGGAGGTGCCAGTTCTTTGAGCACCTCCACTCCATCCACCAAAAGCGGAACTTCCCGGTGCCCAAATATTTTAATTCCACACCCAGTCCTGTTCCTACATGTTGGTCCATGGACTCTTGTGCCTAGATGACGCCACCCTCTGGGTGGAGTGGAAAAACCTTATATTCTGTTTGGGTAGCCTCCATGCCAAATGGCATGAGTACCTATTTCTCCCCCTTCTTCCTTTTCGCCTATGGTCCACCCTCCTCTCATTATCAGATTCCTTCTCCTCCAGCCCTTTATCTGTCCAGCTCACCTGCCTTCACCTATCACCTTTGAGCTAGCTAGCTTCCTTCCCTTACCCCCACCTTTTTATTCCGGTGTCTTCCCCCTTCTATCCCGCTCCTGAAGAAGGGGTTCAGCCCGAAACGTCAACAGTTTACTAATTTCCATAGATACTGCCTCACTTGCTGAGTTCCTGTAGCTTTTTTGTGCTTTGCTTTGGATTTCCATCATCTGCAGATTTTTGCTTGTAAACAAAACTAATCTATTAAATATACATTTTTGGACAACAATCACTGAAATCGGCAGCCTGTAAATTCCTTTTGGGAGCTATGTGTTTGAATAAGAATCAGGTTTATTATCACTGGCATGTGTCATGAAATTTGATATCTTAACAGTAGTAGTTCAATGTAATACATGAAAATATAAGTAAATAAGTTACTGTAGCCTAAACAAAATACTGTTCTTGGACTACAATTTAGCATCCAACACCATAATTTCTCCAGGCTTGACAAGGAACTCCGAGACCTCAGACTTCATGCTTCCTTGTGTAGCTGGATCCCTCACCTCTGCCCTTTTGACCCTCAAAACAGGTGCCATTCACACCAGTGTACTAAGCCACCTCCTTATTCTCTGAATGCTCATGACTGTGTCACTACCCACAGCTCCAACCTGCCAATTAAGTTTGCAGAAGATACTATATTAATTGGCCTTATCTCACATAATAACTAAGCAATCTACAGACAAGAAGTCATCGCGCTGACACAGTGATGTAAAGAAAACAACCTCTCTCTCAATGTCGCAAAACAAAGGAGCTGGTTGTGGACTACAGGAGGAATGGAGACAGGCTAAGCCCTATTGACATCAATGGATCTGGGGTTGAGAGGGTGAACAGCTTTAAATTCCTCGGCATAAACATCACCAAGGATCTCACATGGTCTGTACATACTGGCTATGTGGTGAAAAAGGCACAACAGCCCCTCTATCACCTCAAATGGTTGAAGAAGTTTGGTATGGGCTTCCAAATCCTAAGAGCTTTCTACAGGGGCACAAATGAGAGCATCCTGACTGGCTGCTTCACTGCCTGGTATGGGAACTGTACCTCCCTTAATCACAGATGTTACCTATCCACAGTATCGATTCCTGTGAGTGTTCTCGTGATTCCCATGAGTATCGATTCCCGTGAGTCTGTCGTGATTCTCGTGGGCATCCCATGACTTTGTTACTTGTGAGCGTCACATGATGGCATATCCCAACGGTCTGAAAAGGGGGACCGCTGATTGTTGGGAGTCGCAGTCGGTGGTTACGAAATTGTAGAAGGAGAGAGAGAGTGAAGATTGCAGGCGACGAACGAACCCAAAAGATTGGGGTTAATCAGGCGGCATTTGGTGCATTTCGGGTGTGACTGACACTGGGTATAATCCATACGTGGCACGGCCTTTTGTTAACCCTTACATGGTTTTGGTGTTGTGTGGTGACCACTTTGGCGAATGGTCAGTTATTTTGAGAAAACTTACTCTTCGTAGACTGTACTTCTCAGCTGGGATCGGTTTCAACGTTTTCTTTGTTTCTACGAGAATCGACTCATTGCTGCTTCGTGAAGTCTCTCCTCTCACTTATTTCATGAATCGCTTGGACCCTTAGACTACCACTTTAAGACTGCACTTGAGTAAGATCTGTTAAGAATTGTCTCTAAGTTCGACTGTTTGATACCTATAGACGCATAACACTGTTAACTTCCGTTTAAGTGAGTTGTTTGTTTACTTTTCTATGTCTTTGAGCAGAGGTTAATAAATTTCGTTGTTTATCTCTAAAATCCCGACTTAATTTCATATCTATTGCTGCTGGTACGTAACATAAAAATTGGGTCTCATCCAGATGTGAACAAATTTAGAGCTTATTTACTGTTTAATTATTGATTTGTTTGGGGAAAGGGAAATACCCAATTCCTTTTCTTTGATTGGTTTGTGTGTGGCGATCAGCAGCAATGGATGTTAGAACCATAGAATCATAGAACACTACAGCACAGACAACAGGCCATTCAGCCCTTCTAGTCTGTGCCAAACTTTATTCCGCTCTTCCCATTGACCCGCACCCAGTCCATAACCCTCCATACCTTTGTCATCCATGTATCTATCCAATTTGTTCTTAAAATTAAGAGTGATCCCGCATTTACCACGTCAGATGGCAGCTCGTTCCACACTCCCACCACACTCTAATCCCACGTGCTAATCCACGTCCTGACGAAGGGTTCCGGCCCGAAACGTCGACCGATCTTTTCCACGGATGCTGCCCGACCTGCTGAGTTCCTCCAGCATGTTGTGAGTGTTTCTTTGACCCCAGCATCTGCAGATTATTTTGTATTCACGCTCTGCGCTCATCTGCATTACCGACAATACTCCTTGCATTGAAATAGATGCACCTGAGAACATTTCTATCTCATACAAACCGTTGCTTTCTGTCTATACTTGCAGTTCTCGTGTGACGTTTATCCTCCTCCGCCTCACTATTTGCTCTAACACTTTGGTACCCCTCCCCCTGCACATCTAGTTTAAACCCCCTGGAGCAGCACTAGCAAACCTTCCCACAAGGATGTTAGTCTCTCTCCAGTTCAGGTGCAACCCATCCCGTCGGAACAGGTCCCACCTTCCCGGGAACAAGACCCAATTGTCGAGAAACATGAAGCCCTCCCTCCTGCACCAATTCCTTAGTCACGTATTTAGCTGAATTATCTTCCTGTTTCTAGACTCCCTCGCACGTGGCACGGGTAGCAATCCTGAGATTGCAACCCTGGAAGTCCTGTTCTTCAACTTTGCACCTAACTCCCTAAACCCTCTTTGCAGGACCTACTCCTTCTTTCGATCCACGTCATAGGTCCCTACATGGACCACGACATCTGGATGCTCACCCCCGCCCCCCCCCCTTGAGAATACTGAGAACTCGATCCGAGATATTGTGGACCTTGGCACCAGGGAGGCAACAGACCATCCGGGATTCTCGATCTCTCCCACAGAACCTCTTATCTGTCCCCCTAACTATCGAATCCCCTATCACTACTGCTCTCCTCTTTTCCTCACTTCCCTTCTGAGTTGAGGGTCCAGTCATGGTGCCAGACACGTGACCACTACAACTTGTCTCTGGTAGGTCGTCCATGAGGAAATTTGCAAATGCTGGAATTTCAAGCAACACACACAAAAAATGTTGGTGAACGCAGCAGGCCAGGCAGCATCTATAGGAAGAGGCGCAATCGACGTCTTGGCCCAAAGCGTCGAGTGTACCTCTTCTAATAGATGCTGCCTGGCCTGCTGCGTTCTCCAGCATTTTTCGTGAGTGTTGCCTTCCTAATTTGTCTCCCACTATTCCGTCGCCTGCTCCGTTTATCTGCTCGCTTTTTAAACTCTCCCGCTATTCTCACAGGCCGACATTCACGCGCTTGCGCTGTCGTTCCCCGTTCAAACTGCCGAAAAAAGAAGTGTTGGGGACTTTCTGGAATCACCAACCCCTGCGGCATTAGAGAAAGCGAAAAAGGGTGAGGTGCTGGAGATTGCTAAAGAACTGAAGCTTACAGGGATAACGACGGCTACGGCAAAGCCAGTGGTTCAGAGGAAAATAGCTGAGCAGTATATAGCCACGAAAGTGTTTGATGAAGAGGTGTTAGGGAAGTTTCCTGTAAGTAAACTTGAGATGCAGCCACAACTGGGAAAAATGAAGTTCGAGGTATTTAAAGTAGAGATGGTGGAAAGGGAAAGAGATAAAGAGAGAGAAGCTGCAGAAAAACAAAGGTAATTTGAGCTAGCGATAGAGAAGTTGAGGCTCGAGAAGCAAGCTGGTTCGAGGAAACCGGTTGTACCGTTTGTTGCCAGTCAGGAAGTTAAATTGGTTCCTCTAGTTAATAAGGCAGAAGTTGATAAATACTTCCAGCATTTTGAAAAAGTTGCTTGGAGTTCACAGTGGCCGAAAGATGGCTGGCTTGCCCTTTTGCAAAGTGTAATTAAAGGTAAAGCACAACAGGTTTATACAGCCTTAACCAGCGAACAGGCTGCTGATTACGATACTGTGAAGCAGGTTATACTTAAAGCTTATGAATTGCTTCTGGAAGCTTATAGACAAAGATTTAGGGGTCTGAAGACATCTGTGAATGTGTAATTTGCTTATGACAAATCTGTGTGTTTTGTGCGCTGGTGTACCTCTAAAAATGTGAATGGAGGTTATGACAACTTGAAAGAGTTGGTTTTCATTGGGGAATTTAAAAGGTGCGTCCCTAATGACATAAAGGCATATCTGAATGAGAAGAACTCTGCCAAGTTGCAAGAGTCTGCTAAATTGGCAGATGAGTTTGCTTTAACCCACAAGGGTAAGTTTACTCCGAGTAAAACTTTTCAAAAGAGCAGCATGGATAGTCAGGGTAAACCAGAAATTAAATCGGAAGCTAGTGATAAAGGTAAGGATGAAGGGAAGCAAGTGAAGAAAAAACATTTTGTCCTATTTGTCACTATTGTAGGAAATCTGCTCATGTTATGGCGAACTGTTTCCGACTGAAGAAAAGGGAAAAGGAGGCAGTTCCCGATGCCTGTGTGCAACCCTTTGAAACACCCATAAACCAGCAGGGTTCGGGACATTCAAAGGAGGCTCTGTCAAGGTCTGACCAAGTTAGGAAGGAATTTGATCATTTTATGTCAGAGGGATTTGTTTCCGTGAAAGTAGGGTCCACCCAAGTACCCGTAAAAATTCTTTGGGATACTGGGGCTTCTCAATCACTTATGTTAGATAGTGTTTTGTGATGAGACTGCCACTGGTGAGGTAAATCTTATACGAGGTATTGGGGACCACCTGTACCTCTGCTCAAAGAGTCAGGGTTAGTTTCAGGACCTGTTAAAATAGGACTACGTACCAGTTTACCGGTGGATGGTGTTTCTTTACTGTTAGGGAATAACATGGCAAGGGGAAAAGTTGTTCCTGCAGTGCTGCTGACAACTAAGCCAATCAGTGATGATCCAAAGATGGATTCTAACATGTACCCCTCCTGTGCAGTAACCCGAGCTATGGCCAAAAAGTCTGCCAAGGCAGATATTTCTATGCAGCATGTGTCTGCTGCACATGACAGTTCAAATCTGGATTCAGATTTTGATGATTTGTCAGTAACTTTTATACCTTCATTGTTTGATCAAGATCCTTGTAGTAAGTCTGACCATAAAGACTTGTCTCTGTCTAGGAAGGAGACTATAGCAGAGCAGAAACCCTGAGATTGCCACTTTAAGAGGAAAAGCTGTCCCAGATAATGAGATTGAGAAGGTGCCAGTAGGGTCGTATTTCAAGGGTAGGATGTAAATGAGGAAGTGGAGACCAACTGAGATTCCTGCAAGTGAGAATTGGGCAGTTCTTCACCAGGTAGTAGATTAGATTAGATTATGAGAACACTCAGTCCTCCTTTATTGCCGTTTAGAAACGCATACATGCATTAAGAAATGATACAATGTTTCTCCTGCGTGATATCACAGAAAACAAGACAGACCAAAGACTAATACTGACAGAACCACATAATTATACCATATAGTTACAGCAGTGAAAAGCAATACCATAATTTGATGAAGAACAGTCCAGAGGCACAGTAAAAAAAGGTCTCAAAGTCCCCGAGTCGATCGACTCCCGAGTCCCCGATAGCAGCGGCAAAAAGGAGAAACTCCCTGCCATAAACCTCCAGGCACCGTCAACTTGCCGATACCTTGGAAGCAACCGACCACCGCTGACCCTGAGTCCATCCGTCCGAAAACTCCGAGCTTCCGAGCAGCCTCTCCGATACAGCCTTCCGAGCGCCATCCTCTGCCAAGCGCCTTCAACCTCTCCCCGGCCGCTGAAACACGCAAAGCCGAGGATTTCGAGGCCTTCAGCTCCAGAGATTCCGGTACCACACAGTAGCAGCGGTAGCAAAGCAGACATTTCAGAAGTTTGCCAGATGTTCCGCTATGCACTCACATCTATCTCCATCAAATCAGGATTGTGCACGGTCCCCTACTTGCCACTAACAGCTATTCATCACCGGAGAGGCCGCGCACGCTGTCGTCGCGCCGCCATCTTCTCCCGATAGCGGATTTCCTGAAGTCTAGGAGGAATGAGATTTTAACTTTGGCTCATAGTATGCCCCTGAGTGGCTATCTTGGTGTGAATAAAACTGTGAACAATGTTTTCAAACACTTTTTCTGGCCTGGGTTGAGGAAAGATGTGGCGAAATTTTGTCGAGCTTGTCACACTTGTCAGGTTGGGGGTAAACCTAATCAAGTCACCCTAGTGGTCCCATTGCAACCTATCCCTGCATTTGGTGAACCGTTTTCTAAAGTTATTGTGGATTGTGTTGGCCCATTGCCAAAAACTAAAGCTGGCCGTCAATATTTACTGACCATCATGTGTACAGCATCTAGGTTTCCAGAAGCAGTACCTCCCAGGAATATAAAAACTAAAACTGTGTCGAAGGCTCTCATAAAGTTTTTTTTACTTTATTTGGGTTGCCTAAAGAAATCCAGTCTGATCAGGAAAGTAATTTTATGTCGGCATTATTTCAGCAGGTAGTTTATAAACAGGGAGCCAAACAGATTGCGTCATCTGCGTACCATCCAGAATCACAAGGGGCCTTAGAAAGGTTCCATTCTACCATAAAAGCCATGATTAGGACATTTTGTATTGAAAAAGAGAAGGACTGGGATGAGGGAGTTCATTTGCTTTTGTTTGCAGTAAGGGAGTCAGTGCGCGAATCCCTAGGCTTTAGTCCCATTGAACTTGTGTTTGGGCACCGAGTCCAAGGACCTTTGGCATTGTTAAAAGAACAGTGGGTTAACAAAGAACTACATACTAATTTGCTGTATTATGTCTTAATTTTCAGGAGAGATTGCAAATGTTTGCAGCTTAGCAAGGGAAAATTTAAAATCTGCTCAGGAAAGAATAAAAACTTGGTGTGACAAAAAAAGCTAGAATGATGTCATTCAAGCCGGGAGATAAGGTGTTGGTTCTTTTCCCTGTGCAAACGAACCCTTTGTATTTTATTTTTTATTGAAGTTCATCATCAAACAAACATTTCCATAAGACGTATTTCAGGTATTGTACATATATATCATATAATCATATTTGCCATAAATCTGCACATAATATTTATCTGAGGTATACACCTATAGAAAAGTGAGGAAAGAAGGAACAAGCAAAAAGAGAAAACTATGTACAAGTAGGGAGTGATCTTTTTTTTACAACATATTCATTGATTTGTGAGAATAAAATCAGGCCTATGAGGTGTTATGTAGTTGAACCATCTTTCCCAGTATGAATCAAATTGTTCCAACTTATGATTAACAGTTTCTGTTATCTTCTCCATTTTGTAAATATCCATTGTAATTTCCATCCATGCATTTAACGTTGGACTTTCCTGTGATAACCATTTCCTGGTAAGAGTCTTTTTACCAGTCACCAGCAGTATATTCATTAAATAGTTATCTCTTTTCAACCATTCTTGAGGTACATACCCAAGATATATGGTCTTACTTTCTAGGGGTATTTCACATTTAAAGATGTTTTGTAGGGCATTGTATATTGGACCCCATCAGTCTTTTATAATGGGGCAATCCCAGAAAATATGATAATGGTTTGCATTTTGATTTCTAGAATTTCTTCAGCAAATAGGGAGGTTACTACAATATCATAATGGGATTTCTGAGAGGGTGTAATAAAATATCTTATCAAGTTTTTTCTATCCAAACTCCCTCCATTTCTGTGAACTGGTACACTTCCATTGATACCTCCATATTATTGTCCATTCTTCCTCAGATATAATTATCCCTCCTTTCTTTTCCCATTTTGTTTTAATGTATGAAGTCGAACGTGTTTTAAGATTTGAAAAACCCTTATACATGCTTGAAATGATTCTACTACAGTTATCTGAATTATATGCTTTTCTAAATAGCTCTATCAAATATTTACTTACATTGGTTACATTTTTAACCCTCCTATTAACATAATGTCGCATCTGTAGATACTGATAAAAGTCTTGTTTTTCTAATAAGTGTTTCTCTTTAAGTAATTTAAAACTGAACAGTGTTCCTTCTTTCATTATATTGCAAAGAATTGTTATTCCTTTAGCTGTCCAGTCCTTCAATCTGGTATCCAGTTTATTAGGCGTAAAATCCGAGTCATATGCACACCATTTAAGAATTGCAATATCTCCCTCTAGTTTATATTCTTTTACAATAGTTTTCCATATTTTAAGAGTCCATTTCACCCATGGATTATCAATAGTATTTATGTTCCTTTGTCGGTTATTATCAGCCAATATTGCTTGTATGGGGATGGGAAGTATCCCCACCTCAATGTTTTTCCACTGAGCATCATATGATGGATTGCACCAACATATCACAGCTCTCAACTGTGCTGCAAAATAATAATCTCAAAGAGAAGGTAGGCCCCATCCCCCCTTTTCCTTGTCTAATTGCAAAGTTTTTAGACGAACTCCAGGCCATTTACCTTGCCATATATATCTTGATAACATTTTGTTCCATTCATTGAATTGATTCTGATTAATCTCTTTTGGTAGGGTCTGAAAGACATATGGTAGCCTGGGCAATATATTCATTTTAATAGATTCAATCCTTGAACTGAGACTAAAAAAAGGAAATAGGTTCCATTTTGTTATATCTTCCTTAATTGTTTTTATATATAGGCTGATAATAGCATTCTGATAATTTTGACAAATCTTTTGGCATAATGATGCCCAAATATTTGAAAGACTGTTTGCCATGCCCAGGGATATCTACTTTCAATTACTCTTGGTGGGCTATAGTTATACAAAAGTAATTGTGTTTTGTCTATGTTGATCTTGTATCCTGATAATTGACCATATTGTTCAAAGGATTGCATCAAATTAGGTAAAGAGTATGTTGGTTGCCCTAGGTAAATCAAAATGTCATTCGCGTAACAGGCCAATTTATGCTCTGTCCCTTTAATAGTAATTACCCTGTTATCTTCATTTTGTCTGATGTATTGTACTAATGGTTCCAGATATAATGCGAAGAGTAGCGGTGACCATGCACAACCCTGTTTCTTGTGTCCCTTTCTAGGGTAAAACAACTTGATAAATATCCCAGCAACACTCACAAAATGCTGGTGAACGCAGCAGGCCAGGCAGCATCTATAGGAAGAGGTACAGTCGTAATTTCGGGCCGGGACCCTTCGTCAGGACTAACTGAAAGAAGACATAGTAAGAGAGTTGAAATTGAGAAGGGCGAGGGGGAGATCCGAAATGATAGGAGAAGACAGCAGGGGAGGAGTGGATCTAAGAGCTGGACAGTTGATTGGCAAAAGGGATACCAGGCTGGAGAAGGGAGAGGATCATGGGACGGGAAGCCTGGAGAGAAAGAGAAGGAGGGAGGGGAGCCCGGTGGGTGGAGAACAGGCAAGGAGTTATAGTGAGAGGGACAGAGGGAGAAAAGAGAGAGACTGAGAAAAGGGGGGGGGGAATAAAAAAAGAGTTAAAAAAATTATTAAATAAACAAATAAGGAAGGAGCATTAACGGAAGTTAGAGAAGTCAATAGTTATGCCATCAGGTTGGAGGCTACCCAAACGAAATATAAGGTGTTCTTCCTCCAACCTGAGTGTATCTTCATCTTGACAGTCTCCTCTACTGTCAAGATGAAGCCACACTCAGGTTGGAGGAACAACACCTTATATTCCGTCTGGGTAGCCTCCAACCTGATGGCATGAATATTGACTTCCTTAACTTCCGTTAATGCTCTTCCTCCCCTTCACACCCCATCCCTTATTTGTTTATTTATTAGTTCTTTATATATATATATATAATCCCCCCCCCCCTTTTTTTCTCTCTCTCTCTTTTTTCTTCCTCTGTCCCACTTACTATAACTCCTTGCCTGCTCTCCACCATCCGGGCTCCCCTCCCCACTTCTCTTTCTCCCCAGGCATCCCATCCCATGATCTTCTCCCTTCTCCAGCCTGGTATCCGTTTTGCCAATCAACTTTCCAGCTCTTAGATTCACCACCACCCCCTCTCTTCTCCTATCATTTCCGATCTCTCCTCCCCCTCCCACTTTCAAATCTCTTACTATCTCTTCTTTCAGTTAGTCCTGATGAAGGGTCCTGGTCCGCAACGTCGACTGTTCCTTTTCCTATAGATGCTGCCTGGCCTGCTGCGTTCCAGCATTTTTTGTATGTGTTGCTTGAATTTCCAGTATCTGTAGTTTTCCTCATGTCTGCGTTTGATAAATATCCATTGATTTTAATCCCAGCAGTGGGGTGTCATATAGTGCTTGTATAGTTTTAATAACTGTGTCATGGAAATGAAATCTATGTAAAACTCTGTAAAGAAAATTCCAATTAACCGAATGAAATGCCTCCTCAGCGTCCACGTCTATCACTATTGCTTCGATTTTATTTTTTTTTTGTATATGATTCATAATGTGAAGTGTCCTTCATCTATTGTCTTGTGTTTGGCGTTGTTGTATAAAACCTGTCTGATCCTTATGTATCAGTATGAGTAGAAACCCTTCTAATTGTTTGGCCATGATGGAGGGAAATAATCTGTAATCTACATTAAGAACGGATATTGGTCTAAATGGCCCACATTCCATTTTATCCTTGCCTTCTTTCGGTATAGCTGAGATTATCGCCTCCTTCCAGCTGGGTGGCATTTGCGCGTTTTTAGAGCCGAGTTCAGTGTGGGGACTAAGACAGGAATTAACACATTTTTAATATCTTTGTACCACTCTGCCGACCCATCTGAATCTGGTAACTTGCTTAATTTAAGCCTACTAATTGCGGCTTTTATTTCAACTTCAGTTATGTCAGCAGTCATCGTTCTATTTTGTTCTTCGCTTAAAGTGGGTAACTCTAGAGAATTCAGGAAAGTGTCAAATTTGATTATGTTTCTCCCTGGAACTTTGGAATATAGAGTTTTGTAAAACACTTCAAAAGCTTCTTGAATTTCACTTAGTTTATTTTTTATCATTTTTGTTCTTGAATCCCTAATTCTATGAATTGTATTTTTTTGCTGTCTTATTCTTCAGTCTCCACGCCAGTATTTTCATAGACTTAGATGCACTCTCATAATGTCTCTGTGTCACATAACGTGCTGGGAACAGACCCAAATGCAAGACACAGACACTGAAGTACAAGGAACAGAACTTGACTAGAGTAGGGACGTGATAGGATTCAGGCAAGGAGCAGTGACAAGAACGCAGACTTGGGCTAGGGAAAGCGGGACCAGGACTAGGAACCATGGACTAGGAGACAAGGTTTGGACTCCGAGCCCCAGACTGGACAAGGACCCATAACCTGGGTCTTGCCTCGGGCTTGTATCCCGGAACCAGGCAAGGACATGACATGGCTTCAGGACAGGACGTGGCTGGGGTCTGGAGGCCAGAGCTTGGAGACAGGCTGGGGTCTTAGCTCTTGAGGCTTGAGGCTGCAGTCTTGGGTCTTGAGTTTGGCTTGGGATCCTCGGCTTGGGTTCTTGAGTCTTGAGCTTGGATACGGAATCTTCGAGGCTTGGGCTCTTGGAGCTTGGCTGCGGGATCTTCGACGCTTGGTTTCTTGGAGCTTGGCTGCGGGATCTTCGAGGCTTGGATCTTGGAGCTTGGCTGCGGGATCTTTGTCTTGAAATGCGGAGGCTGATAACTCGGAGGCTGGAGCTGAGAGACCAACTGAGAACTGAACATTAACATAGAGCCGGGTCTTGTCCTCCGAAAAGCCGGGACTCATCGTTAACACGACACCAACATGAGACAGGACAGGACATGGACATAGAGCTGGGACTTATACTTAGACAATCCAGGACTCAACCTCTCCATACCAAGGTGGGACTGGTCCACCTGTTGGGTAACGGCAGAACAGCCAGACTTACCCAACAGAGGCAAAGACAAGACAAGACATGTCCCCCTCACAGGGCAATGGCAAAACGGCCTGACTTACCCCACGGAGGCGAGGACAAGAAAAGACAAACACCAAAGAACGACAGACAGTTCCATCTCTGCTTCAGGGTAGCTCTGAGTCTCAGTTCGGACAGCAATCTCAGCTGGCTACGGAAACAGCCGGATCCCTACCTAGATCGGAGTGGCTGACGGCCACTCAGCTGGCCCAGGAAACAGCTGAATCCATACCACAAAGACAGCTCTGACTACTGACAGCAAGGGCTCCATGAGGGGATGATTCCCCAACATGGCTTAAAGATGGCAAGTGGTCGCTCCAGACTTCCACCGGCAGGTTGCTCCCAAGGGATCTTGACAAAACAAACCAGCAGCCCACACTCAATCCCAAGGCTACTTATATTGCAAGCCCAAAGATGGGAATCAGGTACCTATGATTAACTCAAACAAGGGACAGCTGGAAGACCCGGAGCCCTGAGTCCACAGGCCGGACCGTGAACCGGAATGCGGACTTCATGGACCGGACCATGACACTCTGTTTCAGAAGCATTAAATTTTTCCTCATTTCTTGCGTAGCCAAACGATTAATTTCATTCCTAATCATTTTAATTTCCTCTATTGTATTCTGTGCCAAATTCAATTTGTGTTTTTTGTCCAGTTCCTTCAGCCTATTTTGTAATTCCTCAGATGTTTTATTCCTTATTTTTTTCTTATATGAAGATATCGCTATAATTTCTCCTCCTAAGACAGCCTTCAGAATATCCCACAGAATGGGAGATGAAACCTCTCCATTATCATTGAATTCTAAGTAAAGACCAATTTCTTTTTTAATTTGTTCGTTAAAGTAGGGATCATTGAGTAGACTTGAATTTAGTTTCCAAATAGTATTCTTTGGTTGTAGGTCAAAATCAACAGATAAATATATAGGTGCATGGTCACTTTCATCTATTGTCCCAATTCCACAGGTCTTTGTCTTTTCAAAATGTTATGAAATAGTCTATTCTTGTATATACAGAATGGGTGGCAGAATAATGAGTGTAATCCCTTCTGTCGGGGAAAAGGTACCTCCATATACCAATTAAATGAACATCCTCAAAAAGTGTATTAACTTTCTTATGTAAGGATTTTGTTTCATAGGTCTTTCTATTGGAAGAGTCTAACTTTGGTTGTAGTTGTAAATTTAAGTCTCCACCACATATGACCTTCTGTTTCCATTACCATAATATTAGTAATTTTCTGAAAGAAACTAATATACTTCCTGGGGTGTGTATACATTCAATAGAGTAACTGAATTTCCATCTATTTACCCCCCTACCAGAATATATCTGCCCTCCTTATCTCCCATGTCAAATACTTCTTCAAAATTTAACTTGCTTGAGATAAGAATAGCATCTCCTCTCCTATGTCCTGATTTATATGAGGAGTAAAACAAATTAGTGAAGCCCATTCTCTTTAGTTTTCCATGCTCATTATCACTTTACTGAGTTTCCTGTAAATATACTACATGGGCTTGTTCTTTTTTCATTTTGGATAGAATTTACTGCGTTTGATTGGATTCAACAGCCCATTGTCACTAAAAGAAATGATTTTTACTTTGTCCTTAGCCATGTGTATTTATCTGTCAATATATCATTGAAATTAGGAGAATAAAACTTAATCGATCTACTCCCTCAACAAATAAGAACCAATAAATGTGAATAATAAAAAAGGCAACGAAGGTGTGATTCTAAGGCTGAGGTCTCCAGTAGATGACCCTGGATTGAGCTAAAGGAAATGTCTAGCCGTGGGGGATAGCCCTTCCTCCCTGTGAGTTGAGGGCCCCCATTACAGTACTCATAAAAGTAAGTGAACAAGTCTATGTCCATTACACAGAAAAGACTCCCTGTGTATTCCTCCCACATAGATATATTCTCATTTAGGTGGGGAAAAAGGAGTGAATGAATGAATAAAAAAAATTAAGTAATATAAAATCCACATTATAATAAGTATTTCTTGAAATAGGTATAGCACCGTCTATTTTTGCTTCCGTTTATCTCATCATCACTTTTAAAGTTAGCCAAACCTTATGGCTCTTCTGGAGGGGGTGAAGGCTGTCTTCGGAAAACTCAGTCTCTTTCTGATATTCTCTCGCCCTGCTCCCGTCCCCTGCTTTCTCGGTTCTCTTACTATTTCCCAAGCAGATCGGGATAACTGCTCAGCCAGGTTTTCCCTTGGTTTGATCATGCTGATGGGCAGCCCTCTGTTCCTCATGTCTGTCGTCGCCTCTTCCACTGTCTGATACAGTTGCATATCATTTTCATAAAACACCCGCAGTTTAGCAGGGTACGGATTTTGGAATCTAATCTTTCCTTGCTTTAATATTCGTCTTACTGCAGAGCGTTCTTTACGTTTCTGCAGACCGCTGGGGGTTAATCTTGATCGAAATATATTAATTTCCTGTCCAAAAACACCCTCTTCTTACACCAGGCCAATCGTAGAATCTCTGCCTTGGTATAGTGTCGAATGAATCTAATTACTATTGAGCGAAGCTTATCTTCTCTGTCTCCAGTAGGCCTCGGGATCAGCACACGATGAGCCCTCGCAATTTCAAGCTCCATAGAGGAGGGAATCTCTAGCGCGTCCCACTGCAACTTTCCTACAAACTCCATCATAGACAAACCCTCCGCTCCTTCAGGAACATTGTATATCCTGATATTTTTCCGTCGTGGTCTTCCCTCCTGGTCAATCAGTTTACTTCCTTGTTGATTTTATATTTTTATCGTCTATGAGTACCGGTTCTACGTTTTGCATGAGATCTTCCACCTTCTCAATTCGAGTATCTGCCACCGCTATTTTTTGATTGACGTTGGCGAGCTCTGACTTGATATCATTGAGTTGCTGTTTTATATCTTTTTGGAATTCCCGTATCTCTTCCAAAATTTTTATCATATTTGCCGCTTCGCCTGAATGAGGCCTATCGTCAGCCTCGCTAGCACGCGTTCGGTTAGGAGAGCAGCGTGTTGCAACTCTCTCGTCCATAGGCCCCGCAGTGATGCTTTTTTTTAAAATCTCCATTCTTTTTCCCTATTCTTGCCCCCCTTATCAATTCAGATATTTTCGAAAGATCTTATAATTTGATGGATTAACGGGGCAATACATGGGTTTTTCCGGAGGATATATTGATTTAAGGTGCCATTCTGAACTATGACGTCACCGGAACAGCAAACGAACCCTTTGCAAGCTAAATTTCATGGTGCTTAGGAGATATATATCTAAAGTTAATAATGTGGACGATGTGGTAAAAACACCAGATCGACAAAGGTCAACGCAGCTTTGTCATGTAAACATGATAAAACCATATTATGAAAAACAGTCCGCCGCTATGACTGTTGTTGTCAATAACAATGAGTCCGCCCTCCCTGGGAACTTGGTAGTTGATCCATCTGAGGCTTATTTTAAACGGAACATTATTTCTTCCAGACTAACAAATTCGACAATTTTGCAAAATATTGATGACGAATTGGCTCATCTACAGCCACAGCAGTGGCAGCAAATGAAATTTAAAAATTTATTTCCAGAAGTTCCAAAAAGAACCACAGTAGCCTCACAAGATGTAGATCAGGGGTCCCCAACCTATTTTGCACTGCGGACCGGTTTATTATTGACAATATTCTTGCGGACCGGCTGATCCTGTGGGGCGGGGGGGGGGGGATTGCCAATGGACAAGAGTAGCAGTCAAATACGTTGTGTTTACCCCAAGAGACTACAATGACCATGAAGCCTTGCGCGGGCACCAGTGCGCATGCGTGTACGCGACGATTTTTTTTCCCCTACGATTCGTTTTTGGCGATTCTGTGCGGGTGGGGAGGGGGTTAATCACGGCCGGAATATAGGTCAATTTTGTTTCTAAAAGGGTTTATATAACGAATTTAATATTAAACACACAGCGCATATTTTCCTCGCTTGAATATAGTGATAAGTCAATTATCAGGGGAGGATAGGGTAGCTTGAAGTAAGTGTTGAACGAACTTCCAGTAGGAGGGGGTTGACGCAGGTTCGATATTATCATTTAAAGAAAAATTGGATAGGTATATGGACAGGAGAGGAATGGAGGGTTATGGGCTGAGTGCAGGTCGGTAGGACTAGGTAAGAGTAAGAGTTTGCCATGGACTAGAAGGGCAGAGATGCCCTGTTTCTGTGCTGTAATTGTTATATAGTTATATAAATCACTTATGTCAATAGCATCATAACATTTTAAGTAACGTTTGGATATTAAACACACAGCACATATTTTCCCCATATGAACATATAAAATCATTGCAACACACCAATATCGCTGAATCAGTGGGAGCCCTGGGCTTGTTTTCCTGCAACAAGACGGTCCTATCGAGGGGTAATAGGAGACAGTGATACTCGAAGGGGGTTTCTTATGTCCAGTCTATTCCGTAATTTAGTTTTCGTTGCATTCATTGCGGAAAACTCTGCTTCGCAGCCATATGATGTTGGAAATGGAAGCAACGTTTTCAGTGCTTTCGTGGCTATCTCAGGATATTTAGCCGCAAACAACAGGAATTCTGCAGATGCTGGAAATTCAAGCAACCTACATCAAAGTTGCTGGTGAACGCAGCAGGCCAAGCAGCATCTATAGGAAGAAGCGCAGTCGACGTTTCAGGCCGAGACCCTTCGTCAGGACCCTGATTTCTTCCTATAGATGCTGCTTGGCCTGCTGCGTTCACCAGCAACTTTGATGTATGTTGTCAGGATATTTAGCCTTGACTTTGATCCAGAATGCCGGCAGAGATGTTATGTCAAACATACTTTTCAGCCCGCTGTCATTTGCAAGCTCGAGGAGTTGATCTCCTTCCTGCGCTGACATGAATGACGCGCGGGTAATGACCTCGCGTGCATTCAAGCTCAATAGTGCATGACAGGGAATGAGGAAAGGTGCTGCTGACTCATGTCGCCAAATCATATCATTTCCTTGTAGATGCTGGAAACGCCAAACCCGTAAAGCAACATCCAAATCGAATGATCGTGGAAAAATATTCACTTGCCGAACAAGAAATTAAGTATATGTTAGAAAATGATATTATTAGATCTTCTGATTGGGATTGGAGTTCAACTTGTGTCATGGTGCCTAAACCAGATAGTAGTATTCGGTTTTGTACTGCTTGCAGAAAGGTGAATGCTGTAACAAAAACAGATGCTTATCTAATCCCTAGGGTAGATGATTGTGTGGACAAGGTTGGAAAAGCTAAGTTTCTTACAAAGATTGATCTGTTAAAAGGGTGTTGGTGTGCTCCATTGACGGATAAATGTAGAGAAATTTCTGCATTTGTAATGCTATCTGAGTTATATGAATACAATGTTTTGCCATTTGGAATGAAGAATGCTCCAGGAACCTTCCAGAGAATGATTAATTCTGTAATTCAAGGGTTAAAACACACAGATGCCTATATTGATGATTTAGTAATAGGGAATCACACTTGGGAAGCATATATCTCTGCAGTGGAAAAGCTATTTGAAAGGCTCTCAAAAGCTAACCTCGCCATTAACTTAGCAAAAACTGAATTTGGCCATGCCACTGTGACCTATCTTGGTTACGTTGTGAGTCAAGGCAGGCTGGCTCCTGTTCAGGCAATTTTAGAGGTTCCCACTCCAACGGTTAAAAAGGCTCTCAGAAGATTCTCGGGAATGGTAGGATATTACTGTAAGTTCCATAAGAATTTGCTGATATTGTTCTCCCATTGACTGACCTCCTGAAGAAGGGTGAAAAGTTTGTTTTCACAGAACCTTGTCAGGAGGCATTTGATAAATTGAAAGCTATCTTATGTCACCAACCTGTGCTCAGGTCACATGATTTTGCCAAGCCATTTTCCCGAGCTGTGGATGCCAGTGACGAGGTTGCAGTAGCAATATTACTGCAAAGGGATACTTATGATGATGTTGACCATTTTGTGCCTTACTTTTCCAGAAATTTAATGGACATCAAAGAAAGTATTCAACCATAGAAAAGGAATTATTATCCCTTATTTTGGCTCTGCAACATTTGTTGTTTATGTTGGCGCAACTCAGAAACCATTTGTGGTTTACACCGATCATAACACATTGGTATATTTGAGTAAACTGAAAAACAAAATAGAAATTTGCTGAATAGGAGTTTAATTTTACAGGAATATGATCTCTTAATAACTCGCACTAAAGGCAAAGATAATGTAATTGCCGACTGTCTGTCCAGATGATGAACTTGAAAAATAATGTTTTTTTCATTAATGGAGTTGAATTTTGATATTTGTAAACACTCCTGCCATATGTTATATTAATTTGTAGGGTGCTCTATGATAACTGTATGTGTATTGGGCATTTTGTAAATTTTATACAATTGTATATTTTGTAAATTGTAGTTAAAATTTGCTCCGGATAGATCAAAAGTTTCTTTTCTTGGGGGGAGGTGTTACTTGTCAGCATTATCGATTCCCGTGAGTGTCTCATGATTCCCGTGAGTGTTCCATGACCTTGTTACCTGTGAGCGTCACATGATTGCATATCCCACTGGTATAAAAAGAGGGACCGCCGATTGTTGGGAGTTGCTTTGTTGGGGAGTTGCAGTCGAACCCAAAGGACTGGGGTTAATCATCGGCATTCGGTGCATTTCGGGTGTGAATGACACTGGGTATAATTCATAGATGGCGCGCACTTTTGTTAACCCTTACATGGTTTGAGTGATGCGTCATGACCACTTCAGCGAAAGGTCAGTTACTGTGAGAAAACTCACTCTTCGTAGAAGATACTTCTCGGCTGGGATTGGCGTCAACGTATTCTTCGTTTCTTCATGAATCGCCTCATCACTGTTTCATGAAGATTGTCCCCTCACTTATTTCATGAATCACTTGGACTTTTAGACTACCAGTTTAAGACTGTGCTTGAGTAAGATCTCTTAAGAATTGTCTCTAAGTTCGACTGTTTGATAGCTATAGACGCACAGCATGCCATATGGGCGTGGCTGGGAACGGACCCAAGTGCAAGAGACAGACACTGAAGGACTAGGGACAGGACTAGGATACAGGCTGAGGGCAAGGACATGGACACGAAAATCAGGAACCTGGAACAGGACTGGACAAGAGAGCTAGGAGTCCGGGCTTGGACTCAGAGCCAGAGACTGGACAAGGACCCAGTACCTGAGTCTTACCTCTGGCTCAGACCCCAGAACCAGGCAAGGACGAGGCTTGGCAGGCAGGCAGGACGAGGCTGGAGTCTTCAGGCTTAAGGCTAGAGGCGAGACTTGGCAAGAGGCAGGAGGCTGCAGTCTTCAGGCTTGAGGCTAGGCAGGCTCCTCCTGGGCAGGGCGCGGATCACCACCCGACAGAGGCAAGGGACAGGAAGGGACAGAACCAACCACAGGTAATGGCAAGACGGCCTGGCTTACCTGGGAAGAGGCAAGGGACAGGAAGGGAGCTAGGTACAGGGTGGCTCCAGGACAAGACTGCAGGCGAGAAGAGGCGAGAGTACCAGCAAGACAAAGCAAGGCTTCAGGCAATGCAAGGCGGGATGAGAACTTCAGGCAAGGCGAGAGTTACCAGCAAGACAAGGCAGGACTACAGGCCAGGAACAGAAGGCAAGAGAAGGGATACAAGGAGTAAGGACAAGAACAATCTAGCAGACACGCCTGGGTCTCTGAAGGTATTTATGCAGCCAGCCCCAACAGGCATCAGCTGCCTATATTAGTGCTTAACAGGAACAGAAACAGGGTAGACAGGAAAACCTGGAGGAAGGGTGGATGGACCAGACTGTGAACTGGAATACGGATTTCACGGACCGGAACATGATAGTAATCCCCCCCCCTCCCCCTTACGGGAGCCTCCTTGCGACCAAACAGGGAATACAGACTATGGAAGACCTGGGCGGGTGAGAGGGTATTTAACAGAAAGCAACCCCGGGTGGCAAGAGGAAAACGACAGTGTCTGTGTCGCTGGGTCCATGGTTGGCTGGATCGTTCTTTCATACAGGCGTGGCTGGGAACAGACCCAAGTGCAAGAGACAGACACTGAAGGACTAGGGACAGGACTAGGATACAGGCTGAGGGTAAGGACATGGACACGAAAACCTGGAACCTGGAACAGGACTGGACAAGAGAGCTAGGAGCCCGGGCTTGGACTCCGAGCCAGAGACTGGACAAGGACCCACTACCTGGGTCTTGCCTCTGGCTCGTACCCCAGAACCAGGCAAGGACAAGGCTTGGCAGGCAGGCAGGATGAGGCTGGAGTCTTCAGGCTTGAGGCTAGAGGCGAGACTTGGCAGGAGGCAGGAGGCTGGAGTCTTCAGGCTTGAGGCTAGAGGCGAGACTTGGCAGGAGGCTACAGTCTTCGGACTTGAGGCTAGAGGCGAGGCTTGGCAGGAGGCAGGAGGCTGGAGTCTTCAGGCTTGAGGCTAGAGGCAAGGCTTGGCAGGAGGCAGGAGACTGGAGTCTTCAGGCTTGAGGCTAGAGGCAAGGCTTGGCAGGAGGCAGGAGGCTGCAGTCTTCAGGCTTGAGGCTAGGCAGGCTCCTCCTAGGCAAGGTGCGGTACTCCTGGGCAGGGCGTGGATCACCACCCGACAGGGGCAAGGGACAGGAAGGGACAGAACCAACCACAGGTAACGGCAAGACGGCCTGGCTTACCTGGGTGGAGGCAAGGGACAGGAAGGGAGCTAGGTATAGGGTTGCTCCAGGACAAGACTGCAGGCGAGACGAGGCGAGAGCACCAGCAAGACAAGGCAAGGCTTCAGGCAATGCAAGGCGAGACGAGAACTTCAGGCGAGGCGAGAGTTACCGGCAAGACAAGGCTAGGCTCCAGGCGAGGAAACAGAAGGCAGAGGAAGAGATACAAGGAGCAAGGACAAGAACAATCCAGTAGCCGCGCCTGGGTCTCTGAAGGTATTTATGCAGCCAGCCCCAACAGGCATCAGCTGCCTTAATTAGTGCTTAACAGGAACAGAAACCGGGCGGACAGGAAAAACCTAGAGCAAGGGTCGACGGACCGGACCGTGAACCCGAATACGGATTTCACGGACCGGACCATGACACAGCATTGTTAACGTCCATTTAAGTTAGTCGTTTGTTTACTTTGGTATGTTTTTCAGTCGAGGTTAATAAATTTCGTTGTTTATCTATAAAAACCCAACTTAATTTCATATCTATTGCTGCTGGCACGTAACAGAGGACTCTGCAGAGAGTGGTGCGGACAGGCCAGCGCATCTGCAGATGTGAACTTCCCACTATTCAGGACATTTACCAAGATAGGTGTGTAAAAAGGGCCCGAAGGGTCATTGGAGACCCGAATCACCCCAACCACAAACTGTTCTAGCTGCTACCTTCCAGGAAACGGCACTGCAGCACAAAATTGAATTGAACTGACTTTATTTCTTGCATTTTTCACATACATGAGCAGTAAAAGTCTTTACGTTACATCTGCATCTAAATGTACAATGTGCAATGGTAGTAATTTATAATAAATAGAACAGGCGATGCAATATACTGTACACTCAAGTTAGCGTGCGTTCATCAGTCTGAGGGAAGAAGCTGTATCAGAAACTGTTGGTCCTGGCTTTTCGGTTGCAGTACCGCTTCCCGGATGGTAGCAGCCGGAATAGATTGTGGTTGGGTTGGCTTGGGTCCCCAGTGATCGCACGGGCCCTTTATACACACCTGGTCTTGTAGATTTCCTGAATCATAGGAAGTTCACAACCACAGATGCGCTGGGCCGTCCGCACCACTATCAGCAGATTGCTGCGAAAAAGAGAGGTATCTTTCCCATACCAGGCAATGATGCAGCCAGTCAGGATGCTCCCAATTGTGCTCCTGTAGAAAGTTGTTAGGATTTAGGAGCCCGTACCAAACTTCCTCAAACGTCTGAGATGAAAGAGGCACCGTTTTGCCTTTTTCACCACAGAGCTGGTGTGCACAGACCAAGCGAGGTCGTCGGTGAAGCCAGGACTAACAGGCTTTGGGTCAGCTTCTTCCACCAGGCCATCAAACTGATTAATTCATGCTGATACAATTGAATTTCTGTGTTATATTGACTGGCCTGTTGTACATATTATAAATTACCATAAGTCCTGTGCGGCCGCCGCCACCCGCGCCCCCCCCCCGCCGCATTCCAGAATGTAACGCAGCCTGTCAGAATACTCTCCGCAGTGTATCTATAGATTGTTTCGAGTGTTTTTGTTGACAAACCAAATCTCTTCAAACTCCAAATGCAATATTTCCGCTGTCTTGCCTTCCTTACAGCTGCATCGGTATTTCGGGACTAGGTGAGATCTTCCGACATCTTCACACCTGGGAACTTGAAATGCATCTCCATGCATCTGTTGAACGCAAACGAACTGTAGAGACCGATACCAGAAGCGTCGCAACAGCTACTAGTCAGCATTGAACTCTGTTCGGTACGAATAAATGTGTCAGCTCAAAGGCTTTATATCATACGAGTGGCTCAGCAGACTTTATAACAAAGCGGCAGGTATTTTTGGCAGCGTGAAGCGTGAATACATCTATATTAATAGCATCACGTATTACACGTGCGAAGCCTGTCTGTGTGAACATACTACAATATTTATGTAATTATCTTGGGGGAGCGGGGGGTGGGGGCTGTGGGGGGTGATTATGTGTCCATCTGTCAGTATCTATATATCCCTGTTCACAAACACGCACCAACTTACTCATATCAGGCACATGCTGTACCATCCGTGAAAGTGTGAGCGGGTCACATTTTGTGCTCATTGTCCACCGGAAAACAGAGAGAGACACAGAGAGAGAGAGAAAAGAGTGAATGTGTGTGTGTGCGTGTGTCTATGAATGCGAGTTCTGTTTATGAATGTGTGTATGTGTGTGAGAAAGAGAAAGAATCGTTAAGGAGGAGATGGTTCTGTGGATAATCTGTATGCGTGTGTGTACCTGTAGCAGAGAGATATGCATGTGTATATATATGAGGGAGAGGATGTTACCAGGACCAGGAAGGATATACTCTGTGGATCTGTGCAGCAGGGGACACCGGGACACCTCTGGAGGGGTGGAAAATTAGCGAGGCACTTTTGTTTGCTCCTCTCTGAAACTCTGTCGCCTGGAAGTCTCAGGTTAGGTACCAGCCAGGGCTACTGGGATCCGTTTCAAGCTACCCGGACCACAAGCTGCAGGCCACCGTGAACTACAGTGTTATCGAGTCATACAACAAACAGCCAGGCCCTTCAGAATACCTGGTCCATACAGACGAAAATGTTCTTCTAAACTAATCATGTTTACCCATGTTTGGGCCATCTGCCTCTCACCCTTTCCTATCCAACGGTCTTTTAAATTTTGCGATTGTACTCGCCTCAATCATTTCCTTTGACAGCTCATTCCATATTCTCCCTATTGCCCTCTCACTTTAAATCTATGGCCTCTAGATTTTGGGTCCCTTTCCGTTGGATAAAAGATTGTTGGCGTTCATCCTATCTACGCACTCGTGATTCTATACACCTCTTTAACATCACCCGTCAGTCTCCTACGTTCCAAGGAATAAAGTTCTATCGTGTCTCACCTCTCCCTGTAACACAGCCTCTGTCGTCCTGGCAAATATTGTTTTCATTTCTTTTTCTGCTTAACGAAGTCTTTCCTGGGGAATAACCATCATTATGCGCCGTTTTGTATAACGTGGGCGCTCGTGGTCTTTCCATGACCATGATTGTTCTTGCTAAATTTTTCTACGGAAGTGGTTTGCCATTGACTTCTTTGATGCCAAGTATGTACAAGACCATCAGACCATTAGACAGAGGAGCATAATTAAGCCATTTGGCCCACCAAGTCTGCCTCGCCGTTAATCTTGGCTGATCCTTTGTTTCCTTCCTCAGCCCCACTCCCCGGCTTTCTCCCAGTAACCTTTGATTCCATGTCTAATCAAGAACCTATTAAATTCTGCTTTAACCATATCAAAATACCTGGCCTCGACAGATGCCTGTGGAAACAAATTCCACAAATTCCCCACCCGCTGCCTAAAGAAATTTCCAACAGAAATCTCTGTTTTAAATGGACGATCCTCTATCCTCAGGCTGTGCCCTGTTGTCCTAGCCTCCCCCATCATGGGGAACATCTTTTCAACAATTCGTCTGCCTAGATCTTTCAATATTGAAAAGGTTTCAATGAGATTCCCCCTCATCCTGCATTCCAGCGAGTACAGACCCAGAGCCATCAAATGTTCCTCGAAAAGTAACCCTTTCATTCCTGAAATCATCCTTGTGAACCTCCTCTGGACCCTCTGCAAGGCTAGGGCATCTTTTCTTCGAGGAGGAGCCGCAAACCGTTCACAATACTCGAGGTGAAACCTCACCAGTGCCTTATAAAGCCTCAGTATCACATCCTTGCTCTTGTATTCTGGACTTCTTGAAATAAATGCTAAGATTGAATCTGCTTTCCTCACCGCCGATTCAACCTGCAAGTTACCCTTTAGGGTGCTCTGCACAAGGATTCCCAATTCCTTTTGTGTCTTACAGTTTGGATTTTCTCCCCATTCAGGAAATAGTCTGCACATTTATTTCTACTACAGATGCGTGACCATGCATTTTCCAACATTGTATTTCATTTGTCACTTTCTTGCCCATTCTCCTAATCTGTCTAAGTCCTTCTGCAGCCTGCCTGTTTCCTCAACATCTACTAGCCACTCCACCAATCTTCATATCATCTGTAGCCTTGGTAACAAAGCCATCTATTCCATCATCATAAAATGGGTAACTCCAGTATCTTCAGAGATTGATTGCCTGGCGTTAGTGGGCGCATTGCCAGGACTTTTGATATGTACCAGCAGCCCATATGACCATCACCACCACCTGCTCCCATGGCTTCATATGACTCTGATTCAGGGGACGGTGGGAATTTGGGGGGGGCGGGGTGCTACGCAGGTGCTACACCTTGCCCAGGGCGACTGGCAGATGTACCTCCTTCCCGCCACCTGATAGCTTATCCGACAGCGGGGTGACCAAAAGAGGTGCAGCCTTATCAATGTCTTGCACAACTGCAAGTTGAAATTTCAACTCTGATTCTGTGTGCCAAATACCTTCTTCACCTCCTTGTCTCCCGGTGACGTTACTTTCAGGGAACTATGTATTTGTATTCCTCGGTCCCTCTGTTCTACAGCACTCCCCAGCGACCAGCCACTAACTGTGAAAGTTCGACCTTGGTTAAAATGCAAAACAGCATACAAAATTGAATTCAACGCTATTCGTCAATATAACTTTTCCTATTTAGTCAGCTGATCAAGAAACCCTGTTGTTCTTCATAATCTTCTGCACTGCCTATGGTAACAGCTATTTTGGTGTCAAGTGCAAACTAACCATTCTCAACCGAGTTGTTGATGTAAATGATGAACAACAATGGGCGCACCTGTGGGACATCACTAGTCACAGACCTCCAGTCCGGAAAGCAACCTTCCACTATTAGCTTCTGCTTCCTATCAATGATGAATCCACTTAGCTCTCTCACCCCGGATCCCAAGCCTTCCACAAGGGACCTCATCAAAGGTCTTGCTAAAGTTCATATAGACCACATCCACCACTTTGCCCTCATCAGTCCTCTTGATTACTTCTTTTATAATTTCTAATAGAGTTGTGAGTGTTGCAAAGTGGCGCTGGTAGCGGACCCAAATGCAAGACACAGTCGCAGAAGTACCAGGAACAGCACTAGAATTATCAAGACAGCAAGGTGAGTCAGGAAGAAAAGACTCTAGACATTAACACAGGCCCTGGACGACACTAGGATTCAGGGCCTGGGCTCGGACTTGGGTTAGAAATACGGGACACGGACGTGGAACTAGGAACAAGGAGCCTGGACTAGGAAGATGGAACTCGGAACCAGAGTCTGGACAAGGACCCGGAACCTGGGTCTTGGTTGGGACTCAGAACCTGGGTCTTGACTCGGAACAGGAACCCGGCTGTGGGCAAGGACTCGGTACTAGGATCTTGGCAAGGACAGGACGAGGCTACAGGACAGGACGAGGTACTCCAGCACAGGACGAGGTACTCAAGGACTGGACATGGATCTCCAGCACAGGACGAGGACAGGAAGCTCAGATTTGGACGGGGCTGGAACACGGAACCGGGACTTGGTCTTGGAACACAGAAACACAGAGCCTTGGACTTTGACTGGACACTCAGAGCCTTGCACATGGACTGGACGAGGTACTCCAGGGCAGGACGAGGCTCTTGGATTAGGTTTGGCTGGGCTCTTGGACTCGGCTTGGTTAGGCTCTTGGGTGCGGAGCCGGGACTCCTCCTAGGACGCAGGGCCGGGATGCTTTCGCAGGGCTGGGACCCATTCTTGGACGCAGCGCCTGGATGCTTCCTAGGACGCAGGGCCAGGACCCTTTTTAGGACGCAGGGCCAGGACGACTGACAAGGTCAACTGCCGAGGTAAACTGTCCAGGTGAACTGCCGAGGATTCGGATGGGGACGATCCAGCACAGGATGAGGAATCTCCAGCACCGGGCTGGGCGAGGTAATCCTGGGCTGGGCGAGGTAATCCTGGGCTGGGCGAGGTAATCCTGGGCTGGGCGAGGTATTCCTGGGCTGTGCGAGGTACTCCTGGTCTGGGCGAGGTACTCCTGGGCTGGGCGAGGTAATCCCGGGCTGGGCGAGAAACATGGACTGGAAGAGGCACCAGAACTGCATGAGGACAGGAAGCTCAGACGTTGACAGGGCTGGAACACGGGCGCCTGGACTTGACAGCGATACTGACGAGATTTCAGGCGAGGGTTTCAGAAGGAAGGGGAGGGAACTGTCCAGTAGGGAATTCTTGGTTTGCAGAGGTATTTATGTGCCAACCCAAAAAGCGAATCAGGTGCCTCAATTATGGAACCCAATGGAACCTGGGGGAAACCGGAAAACCTGGAATAAGGATCGATGGACCGGACCATGAACTGGAATGTGGAATTTACGGACCGCACCATGAGAGTGAGATGTCATTTACCACACATAAAGCTAATCAGTCCTGTTTATCTAAATGCTGGTAGATCCCGTCCATCAGATTTAATTCCAATATTTTATCACCTCCGATGTTAGGCTCACTTGGCAGAGTAACGTCATGATTAGCTGTTAGATCGGAGTACGATTACCACCACTGTCAGCAAGGAAACCATGTGGGTTTCCTACGGGCACGCCGATTTCCTCCGGCATTCCAAAGGCGTGCAGTTATTGCTCGGCTTACTGAGTTATTGGCATGCTAAGCTAGCCCCCGAAGCGTGGCGACAATCCTCGCTGGTATGAATTGACGCACGCGATGCATTTCACTGTATGTTTCGATGTCCATGTGATAGGTGAAACCAATCTTTAATCTTTTGTCTTTTCTGCCCCTATGAATGAACCTTAGCCATCCTCTAGTCCTTTGGAACCTCTCCCGTAGGTAAGGAGGATCCAAGAATCTTTGCAAGTGCCTCTGCAATTTCTTCCGTAGCTTCACATGAGATCCAAGAATGCACTTGATCAGGCTTAGGGTATTTCCCCATCTTAATGTGCGTTAAGGGCGCCGATACCTCCTATAACTGTTTTTGCAACTATCCCATAAACTCCGGGGCAGGACCTTACCATTGTATGTTTAAGTTAACGACGGAGCTGCTCGCAGCTCACACAGCGGTACCCAGGCACCGAAGCTCCTCAATGAACAAAGCTTTACCTCACTCGGGTATACACAGCGCATGCGGGGTGGAGAGAGTGGGCTCATGTAGATCAGTCAGAGCATGGGAACGATGGAAGCTTTGGATCGGAGAGCATTCGCCCCAGGAGGAGTGACTCTCTGATTGACGTCTGGTTAAAGCAAAATAAATTTGTCCTGTAAGTAAACGCCGGACTCCATGTGAATAACTTCCAACAGTAAAATCAGTGTGACGTATATGTTTGTATATTGAGTGTGTGTCTGTTGTGAATGACTGTGTGCACGTGTGTACGTATGAGTGCGTATATTTATGTAAGTGTGTGTGTATTTGTATATTTCTGCGTGTGTTTGTGTTTGAGTGTGTATGTTTGTGTCATGGTCCCGACTGGCTGTCCACCATCTCGCTCCTATCTCCTTGATTATACATTAATTCTAGTCATTAGATTCCCAGTTGCTGCTAGTTCACTTAATTACAGCACATCTGGTTTCCATCAGAGACCGCAAGTTAAGAACTCTGGCGTCACAGCCAGGGGTCGCCAGTTCGTTGGTCTATTCCCGTGTGAAAACTTCGTCTCCCGACCGCTTAGAACCGTTAGTTCTAAGTTCAGGTCTAGCTTCAAGATATTCCATGAAAACCCCGTCTAGACAGGTTGAGTGACCCCATGGCGGTTCGACTCAAACTGCCTAAATCTATACACATCCATCCTACATTTCACGTTTCCCAATTAAAACCGGTTTCCGTCCGCCCCTTGTGCCCTCCGACCGAACACAAGTTATTCAATGAAAACCCCGTCTCCGTGTCAAGAATCCTCCTGGCTATCTGTTCCACTTTCGCGACGGTGCAAGGACCTCTCAACCCTATCTCCGTACCTGTGTCCTGCACTTAGGTGCACTTCAGTCGCTGCTTGTAACAGTTTGTGTGTGTGTGTGTGTGTGTGTTTGTGTGTATGTCTGTGTGTTTCTGAATGAGCGTGTATATTTGTGTGTAGGAGTGTGTGCATGACTGTGACCCACAGAATCACTCAGCACAGAGCTCCTTTGTTCCATCATATCTATAAAGTAGCATTCTGTACTCAGCCCATCATACCAGCATGTGGTCTGCAACCTTCTCCCCCTTTACAGTTCACACTCATCCAAATGCTTCTTC
The DNA here is from genome assembly GCF_963921235.1 of Mobula hypostoma. Taxonomy (NCBI): domain Eukaryota; kingdom Metazoa; phylum Chordata; class Chondrichthyes; order Myliobatiformes; family Myliobatidae; genus Mobula; species Mobula hypostoma. The sequence goes on along the minus strand of NC_086101.1, from coordinate 15,982,826 downwards.
AATGTAGTGAGAGTGTCTGCCTCCACCACCCCTCAGACATTGTATCCCAGGTTCCAAGCATCCTCTTAAGCAAAAAAAAAATCTCACTCAGATCTTCGCTTACTCTTCTCCTTAAACCCATTCTCTCCGGTATAAGACACCTCTGCCTTTGTGAAGTTTATTAATACCTACCCTATCAATGCCTTTGATAATATAGTGCATATCGTACACGCTTGACTAGTCTAGTCTGTCCTCATAATATAACGCAAAACTTATGAAGCCATCTAATCTAGCCAGAATCCCGGTAAACCTATTTTTCACCCTCTCCTCATCCTTCCTATAATCCTATACTCGGTGGTGCGGTGAGTTAGAGCTGCTTCTCGCTGGGCTGAGCACGGAGCGGGCGGTTTGCCTGCATCAGCTCTTCACACCGCTACCGCAGCTGCCGAACGCTGAGCGACTAGTTTTACAGGCGGCCGGAAACCGGACGCTGTGAGACAGGCAAGGGTGGGAGTGGGGTAAAGATCTACTGCAAAGTTAGTTGACATCTGAAAGCAAGCCGGATTTATCGGCAGGGAGTTGTCATCTCGGACGCATGTGGGGTCTCGGATAATTTACCTGATAGAGAGCAAAGGTAGAATTAGAACTAAATTTTTATTAATTATTAGCTTTTCCGGGAGGGATCGGGGAGAATTTGTCTTCGACGATATAAAAGTTCTGTAATTTCCATTCCTTTGCGGATTGTGGACTGCATCGAATTGTGGAACCTTTCCTAATTCCCAATAAAACAGGAAATAGTGGGGGTCCATGGAATGGAAATTACAGTTAATGTTTACAGTTCTGAGATCCTTCAGGCAAAACGGAAACGTTAACATCTCGCTGTGACTCAGGATAGAAATATTAATTGTTTCTCTTTTCGCAGATGCTGCGTGACTTGCTGAGTTTTTTAAAGCATTTTCTGTTTTTATTTCATATTTCCAAAATCTACAATATGCTATCTTAATTGTTTTATCTATTCCGTCAAGAGGTGTGAACGACGCGATCGTTTGTTGGCGGTTTTCCGGCGTACCAACAATCACAGGAGACCCGCGCGGGGTTTCTAACGTGGGAAAGTTAACAGGAGCAGTTCCACACTCTTACCCTCGGATGTCCGGGTGCAGTGGTACGAGTAGTCGACACAAACTGGGGTCTTCCTTGGTTGTAGTGGGTGACCATGACATCTTCCGTGCCTTGTCATGCCGTGCGCTGTCCATGGAGAGTTGCAGAACGGCCTTCCTGGCTGTTGGATCTCACTGTTGATCACATCTGTCCAGTCCGGCGGATGAGATCAATATTAATTCTGTTTCCCATTGAATAGATTTCCATTAGTTTCCTTCGTATGATAGGACAGGGATTTCCCTATCTCACTCGAGTATGAGGTCCACCGGCTGTCTTCACCTGGTTTAGCCCGCCTGTCGAACCGGTGTAACCGAATGTGGCCGCTTTCGCATGCAGACAGGAACTTGGAGCTGAGCGTCTGGTGGAACCCAAGGGTAGGTGAGTTGTCCCAGAATGGAGAGGTCAAGCCGCTTCAGCAGAGGTGCTCGCCCTCCCTGGACAGCCCATTTCACTATTACCAACTGATATGTTACCAATTATTTAACCTCTTCCGTTAAAGTGACACGTTGTTGTGGGGATTAAAGTCAAATACGAAATAATTTACATTAACTGAGATACGACAGTTTCGCAAGCTTTCGTTAACCATTTCGGTTTAATACGAAAAACCATTGCCGCAAATGTTAGCGCTGTTTTCTCGCAGCTCCTGCGACACGGGTTCGACCCCTAACTTTGGTGCAGTTTTTATGGGTGGAGTTTGCATATTCCACCTGTTTCCCTGCGGGTGCACCAGCCGTGTGGACTCCCCCGACACCGCCGGGAGCTACGATTCATTCCGCGTCCCTACGACTTGTGGATTGCATCTGGGAATTGTCTCAGGTGTGGGAGCGAATTACGGGAGGAGTGGAAGGGTAATTGGGGAGAATGTGTAGCCCAGTCAGCACTGGAGTAGAGCCGGCGATCGGCGTGGGCTGAATTGCCTTCTTCGCGCGCTGCGCGGTGAGGGATTTGAACGTGAAACTGTGTTTGGAATCTGTCAGTCCAAAAGGGCATCTTACCAAGAAGAGGACGTGGCTCATCGCTGAGCGTCCCTAACATCAGTGAAGTGCTTACTGTCACGCTTCCCCCGCTTCTAATCTCTTTGTAACTCTCCTAGTGGTTTATCCAGCTCGTTCCGGTGATTTGGAAATCAACTGGAAAAATCCAGTGGACAGTACTTAATTCCTCCCAATTTTCCAACAGGTTGCACGAGGAGGCGCGGCTGTAAGAAGGGAGAAGTAGCGAACACTAAATATCTCCTCTGCTTTAGTGGAGCAACGATGGAGGTGGGCGCCATTCTGTGGCTCCTGACCGTCTCCTCCGGTAAGTAGCTTTCTGTTCCTTTACAGCTACAGCTTGGGGGAGAAGGCAATGGGCAGCGCGGGAAAAGCGGGAAGGTTCGTCTGCTTCATTTGCGTTCACAACCAACACACCTACGGAGGCACTGTGGGCAGCCCGCGAGGGTCGCCACACATTCCGGCGCCAACATTAATGTCCACAATGTCGGCAGAACAACATAAAGCACAACAAAACGCAACAAAACAAGCCCCTTTCCTCCCTCCCACGCGCACACACGGACAGTCCACCAATTCCGAGAACAACGTTCGGGCTTCTAGTCTCCAGGCTTCCGGCATCGACCCCCTGACTAGCCGACGGGGGGGGGGGGGGGGGGGGGGCTGAATTCCAGGTCGAACACTGAGGACGCAGACTTCTCGTTTCTCCCTCTTTCTTTTCCAATCATGATGAAGGGTCTCAGCCCGGAACGTCAACTGGTTATTCCCCTCCACAACTGCTGCCTGACCTCCCGAGTTCGTCCTGTTACTCTGGATTTCCCGCATGTGCAGAATCTCTTGAGTGTGGGAATTGGGAGGTTTTGTTACAGATGTACCAGTGACCGTGAGGCCGCACTTGGGATATTCTGTACAATTTTAGCCTCCGTGATTGTGGACTCCTAGCCCCGAAACAGGCCCTTCGGCCCAACTCGTCCTTGTCGATCGTGTTAACCAGCGAACTCGTCCCATCTGCCCGCGTTTGGCCCACAGCTCCCTAAAATCCCTCCGACCCATGTACTCATCTACAAGGCTTTAAGATATTTGTAGTTTACTCGCCGCCACCGCCATTTCTGTCAGCTCATTTCAGCCACGTAACACCACCAATTTTGTGTGAAGAAATTGTCTAATATCCCTTTCAAAACTCTCTCATCTATTCTTAAACCCATGCTCTCTTGTTGTTAACAACACCCTCCCCCCCCCCCCACCGGTGTAAAATGCTGCTTTCAGAATATCTATGCCCTTTATTGTGTTTCATATCCCTATCAGGTGACCCCCTCAATCTCCTACATTCCAGAGAATAAAGTACTAGTCTATGCAACCTCTCCTTGTAACTCGGGCCCCCAAATTCTGACGACATCCAGGTAAACCATATCTGCGCGCTTTCTAATTAATAACATCTGCAACAGGGTGGCCAATTCTGTACAAAATATTCCAAATGCAGCCTCACCAACGACTTGTACAACAGTAACATAACTTCTGGACTCCTGTCCGCAAAGCTCTGACTGAAGCTCAGCGTACTGAACATTGTCTTCACTACCTGTCTGCCGCTTTCAATGAGCTGTGCACTCGTACTCCTAGGTTCCTCTTTTCCAGGCTCCGATCCGCACTTTCTCGGTAACTGTAACACTTCATTCCCCATTCTGTTATTGTTCCTCCTTTACACTAACTCATTGGATCGATGTGATAAAATGATATGTATGAAGAACAAAATGTGACCACAGTAAACCAATTTACCAATTTTTAAAGTTTGCTCCCTGCTTTCAGGCATTGGTGCTGAGAAGTTTGTGGTCATTCAGGACAAGTCCAGCATTGTTGCCACAGAAGGGGAGACGGTGGTTATTCCATGCAGACACAATGTCACGAATAAGGTATGGTCATACCGTTGGTTCAAAGGTGCCCAAAATGGAATAGAAGTGACCAATCAAACAGCAGAGTACAGAGGCCGCTTCTTCAAACCTCAAGGGGGTGATCCCTCCACTAACAGCATAGATGTTTCTATGCAACTGAAGGACGTGCGGCCGAGTGATTCTGGGATGTACTTCTGCAAGTTGGAGGCAATAAAATGGAAAATGTGTGGGGCAGGGACGAATCTCGCAGTGAGAGGTAAGCTAATCATCAAGTATCTCCTTGTCTAAGCAAATCAGACCCACCACCCGAACAGAATTTGGTCAAGGCTGGAAAATGCTGGAGTCACTTAGCAGGTCAGTCAGCTACTGTGGGGAGAGAAGCAGCAAAATGTTCAGATCTGTGACCAATCCTCAGGGAAGAGAAGGAGGGTAAACAAGAAGAAAGAAATATCTTGTAAACAATTTTTGCCCAGTGCTGAGGAAAGATCTTCCCCTTCAAGCATTAACTCTGTTTCACTTCCCACAGATGCTACCTGACCTGCTGAGCGTTTCCAGCATATCTAGTTTTTTTTTACCACAGATTTCCCGCATCTGCAGGTTTTAAATTTTCATTATTAGAATTTCACCAACTGGATAATGATAAAATCGTTCCAGAACAGAAAATGTGGGAGAGGGGGTGAGTACTAACAAATCAAACCTTCCCTCCAAGGACTCTGTCTTCTGATTTCTTGCTGCCTCAGTAAAGCTTCCAACATAATGAAGGACCCCACCCACCCAGGACATTCTCTCCTCTCCCCTCTCCCCCGGGCAGAAGATACAAAAGCCTGAAACCACAAACTACCAGGCGCAAGGACAGCTTCTATCCCACTGTTATCAGACTATTACCTGGTTCCCAGGTATGATCAGATGGGCTCTGGACCTCATAATTTACCTCGTTATGACATTGTCTCCCTACACTGCACTTTCTCTGTCACTGTTACACATTACTCTGCTATTGATTTACCGAGTACAGTACTACCTCACCGTGCGCCATGTAATGATCTGATCTGAATGAACAGTATGCAAGACAAGTTTTTCACTGTACCTCAGATTATGGGACAATAATAAACTAATACCAATTCCAAAGAGGCTGCAGATGCTGAAACCTGGAATGAACGAAACACAATGCTGGAGGAACTCGTATTTCAGGCAGAATATAGGGAGGGAGATTGAGAGTTGACCTTTCAAAAGGGGACACTCGGCCCATTCTGTCTGTACTGAGTCCATGCACCAACAATTACATGCTTCAGCTTCTCTCCAGAGCCTGGCAAACACTTCCCAGTCAAATACCTCCCTGTTTGCTCTTGAACAGTAATATTATTCAAATGTATACACCGAGTACGCTGTTAGTGGCAAGTCCCTTAACAATACAAATGAGCAGAAGGATCTCTTGGAGTCCAAGTCCAAAGCTCCCTTGAAGGGGGCCAGATACGTTAATAGGATGGAAAAGAAGACTTACGGCTTATTTTCCATAATTACTCAAAGAAATCAGTTCAAGAGTTGGGAAGTTGCATTGCAGCTTTACATAATTATTTAGTTTGCATCTGGTATTGCATTCAGTTCTGTTCACCCCGTTATAAAAACAGGGTGAGGTTTTGGAAAAGGTGCAGAAGAGGTTTACCTGCAGTCCGTCTGGATTAGAGGGCAGGTGCTATAAGGGAAGGTTGGACGAATGAGGGTTGTTTTCTCTGGAGCAGCAGAAGCTGAGCAGAGACCTGGTAGAGGTTTATAATTTATAAGAGACACGGACAGAGCAGACAGTTGATATCATTTTCACAGGGAAAAGTGTCTAATACCAGAGTGAATGCATTTATAGTGAGAGGGGGTCTATTCAAAGATGTGTGGGCAATTGTTTTACACGGAGAATGGCGGGTACCTGGAATGCACTGGTGGTGGTCGAGGTAGAGGCAGATACAATAGGGCATTGAACAGACTCTTAAACAGGCACATGGATGTGCAGGAAATCAGGGATACGGACATTATGTTGGGAAGGGTTAGTCTAATTGGACATCTGGTCACCAATTAGTTTGTCACAACATTGTTTACCGAAGGGCCCGTTACTGTACGGTATTGTCTAATGTTTTTAAAATAGCAATTGCTGAATTATCCAGTCCATAGCCCAATCACACCCTTTGTTAAAATATTTCTGCTCACGTTTTACCACCTCATTCTTTCAAAGTTTCTACCCCCAATGCCAACTCCGGCTGATGGCAGGATCAGAACCGGAAACGACATCACTATCTGAATCGGGTTTAATATCCTCGGCTGCCGTTTTAACAGTCGAAGATTATTAAATATTATTCATTCTTCTCCATCGAAAGAATTTGAATGTGTTGCTTCTCTTGATGCGGAGACAGCCCTTGATAGGGTGGAGTGGTCTTACTTATTTGAGGCTTTGGAAAGATGTCATCTTGGCCCGGGATTTATTTCCTGGATTAATTTGATCTATTATGCTCCTATAGCTGCGGTTATAACTAATAATAAAAAAGTTCTCCCTATTTTAGATTATACAGAGATACACAGCGGAGATGTTGTCTTAGCCCTTTATTATTTAACTTGGCTTTAGAACCCCTTGCTATTGCTCTTAGAGATTCTAACACTGTTCAGGGTATTAAAAGAGTGGACAAAATACACAAGGTTTCTTTATATGCAGATGTCCTGTTAGTTTATATTTCAGATCCTAGGAAATCTGTTCCTTCTATGTTATCTATATTTTCTGAATTCAGTTGTTTTACTGAGTATAAATTAGATTTACATAAAGGTGAGTTACTTCCTATTTATAATTACTCGTATCCAAATCATCAAGTACCATTTAGTATTGCTAAAAATTAATTTATCTATCTTTGTATTAAAATTACTAAAATTTTGAGGATCTCTATAAATATATTTTTCCATTAATTGACTACACCAAACAAATCTTTCTAAATGGTCTCCTATGACATTATGATTAATAGTTCGAATTAATGATAATAAAATGATAGTTTTACCGAAACTCTTATATATATATTTCAAGCAGTTCCTTCCTTTGTTCCTAAAAAGTTTTTTGATAGAATAGATTCTATAACCTTATCTTATATTGGGAACAATAAAAATCCTAGTTTTTAGGATGGCCAAGTGGTTAAGGCGTTCGTCTAGTTATCTGAAGGTCGCTAGGTCGAGCACTGGCTGAGGCAACATGTTGTATCCTTGAGCAAGGCACTTAAACACATTTTGCTCTGCGACGACACAGGTGCCAAGCTGTATGGGTCCCAATGCCCTTCCCTTGGACAACATCGGTTCCGTGGAGAGGGAATGCTTGCAGCATGAGCAACTGCAGGTCTTCCATACAACCTTGCCCAGGCCTGCACCCTGGAAACTTTCCAAGGCGCAAATCGATTGTCTCATGAGACTAACGGAACCCTATAAAATAAAAATCCTAGATTGAGTAAACCCTGTTTGCAGAAATTAAAAAAGGATGGTGGTATAGTTTTGCCAAATTTTAGAATTAACTTTAGGGCAATTAATATTCGGTATATTACTTTTTGGATTCACTATTCAGGTACACATTAATGTCCTTCATGGTTGGATTTGGAGGAAAACTCTGTGAAAGGATTCTCTTTGACCTCTTTACTGGGAGCTCCTCTTCCCTTTTTGTTTTCTAAGATTAGTAGACAAGATTTTAATCCCATTAATAAACATACGTTAAGAATTTGCTTTCAGTTTCGTAGATTTTTGAGTTAAATAATTTTATCCTTTCTGGTAATATCCATCTCAATATTTTTAAACTATCAATTTTGGATAAGGCTTTTTTAAATTTGGAAACCAAGGGAATAATAACTTTTTCAGATTTGTTTTTAGAGGACTGTTTAAGGTCTTTTTCTCAGTTCGTGGATAAATATGATTTATCTGATGTACACTTTTTTAGATATTTACAAATTAGGAACTTTTTACATGGTTTGTTGCCATATTTGTTGCTTATCCACTTCATATGACAAATGCTCTCTTTCAGTTTAAACCATTTCAAAAAGGGTTGATATAATCTATAAACCGTTATTGAACTCACGAATGACATCTATTGATAAAATTAAATGCGCTTGGGAATCGGAATTTCAAGAGTCATTTTCAGATAATCAACGGAGTAAAACTTTTCATTTGGTTAATAACTCATCTATTGGTGCCCGACATTCCTTGATAGAGCTCAAAGTGGTGCATCAGGCCCATATGTCAAAGGATAAATGTGCATATTTTCTCCAATATCAATCCTATTTGTGACAGATGTAATACTGAGCTGCCCACTGTAACTCATATGTATTGGTCTTGTATCAAGCTAGATAACTTTTGGAGAGATGTTTTTAAAATGCTATCAAAAGTTTTGGATCTGGATTTACAACCTCATTTGCTAACGGCAAGTTTTGGGGATTATCCCACTGGAAGCAGGAAGTATTCCTGTTTACGCTCAACGTATGATAGCCTTTTCAAACCTTACTGACTTGGAGAATCATTTTATTGAAGTGGCAGGATTCTAATCCACCGACAGTCTTTTATTGGCTCTCCTCCATTATGTCCTGTTTAAGTTTAGAGAAAATAAGAAATCGGACATTTGATACATCCTTTAAACTTGAGCAAATCTGGGGACCTTTTATCCAATGTTTTCATTTAATTTGATTGATTACTCTTTCAATATTTTTTCAAAATTTTAGATTTGATCAGAAAGTCTTTCTTTCTTTTTTTTTTTGGTCGTATCCTCAAAATGGACTGCCCAGTCGCTTTTTTTTGTTTTTTTTAACATAGTGTAGTGGGATTTTTTTTCTCTTCATTTAAAACTCAATTTTTTTTTCTTTTCTCTTCATAAACTGATAAGAGGAGAATTGCTATTTTCATTTTTTTATTATATATTTTATACTTGTTTAACAATATCGATAAATTTGAAAATGTCTACCTTAATCTCAGTTGGACTGCTACTGATATATATATTTGAGATAATTCGCCACTTGATTGTATTTTTGCTCCTTTTAAATCTATAAAAAGATTACTAAAGAAAGAAAGATTATCATAACATTGCCCTTTTGACACATCTTTTGTATCTTCTGCTGTAATTTGTAATCCACATCCCGGGTGCTGTTTTTGGAGGCCTGTATACAACTGACATTATGGTCCTTTTACCCTTGCCGTTTCTTAACTCAACCCATAGAGACTGTACACCTTGCAATTCTGTGTCATCTCTTTCTAATGACTTAATATTATTTCTTATACACAGAGCCACATCACCCCCTCTGCCTACTAACCTATCTTTCCAATATACCATACATTCTTGGAAGTTAAGCTCCCAATGGCAGCCATCCTTTAGCCAAGTTTCAGAGATGGCCATAACATCATATTTGCTGATCTGTCGCTGAATTTCAAGATCGTCCATTTTATTACCTATGCTGTGTGCATTAAAATACAACACAATCAACCTTGTATGTTATTCTCTGCCTGCATTGCACTTTCCCTGTAACTGTAACACTTTATTACCCATTCTGCTATTGTTCCTCCTTTGCACGAACTGATTGAATTGATGTGATAAAATGATCTGTATGGATGGCAGACAAAACGTAGCTTTTCACTGTACCTCAATACATGTGACCATAATAAACCAATTTACCCATTTTAAAGTTTGCTCCCTGCTTTCAGGCATTGGTGCTGAGAAGTTTGTGGTCATTCAGGACAAGTCCAGCATCGTTGCCACAGAAGGGGAGACGGTGGTTATTCCATGCAGACACAATTCCACGAGTAAGATATGGTCGCACCACTGGGTCAAGGGTGCCAGAAATGGAACAGAAGTGACCAATGAAACAGCAGAGTACAGAGGCCGCTTCTTGAGACCTCAAGGGGATGATCCCTCCACTAACAGCACAGATGTCTCCCTGCAACTGAAGCACGTGCGGCTGAGTGATTCTGCGATGTACTTCTGCAAGTTAGAGACTAAGGAATGGGAAATATGTGGGGCGGGGACGAATCTCACAGTGAGAGGTAAGTCAGCCTTCAAGTATCTCCTTGTAAGTGCGAATCAGACACACCACACAAACAGAATCTGGTCATGGCTGGTCAAGGCCGAACGTGTGCTGTTTTCCCTGGAGAGGCAGAAACTGATCAGAGACCTAGACCATAGAACATAGACCCTACAGCACTTTACAGGCCCTTCAGTCTACAATGTTGTGCCGACCATGTAACCTATTCTAGAAACTGCCTAGAATTTCCCTACCACATAGCCCTCTATTTTCTAAGCTCCCTGTATCTAAGAGTCCCTTATCTGTTTTTACTACCATCACTGGCAGTGCGTGCCACACATTCACCACTCTCTGTGTGAAAAACTTACCTCTCACAACCCCCATTACCTACTTCCAAGCACCTTAAAACTGTGCCCTCTCATGATAGCCACTTCAGTCCTGGGAAAACGCCTCTGACTATCCACACGATCAAAGCCTCTCATCATCTTATACCCCTCTGTCAGGTCAGGTCTCATCCTTCATCCCTCCAGGCAGAAAAGGCCACATTCACTCACCTATTCTCATAAGGTACACTCTACAATCCAGGCAACATCCTTGTAAATCTCCTCTGCACACTCTGTATGTTATCCACATCCTTCCTGAACTGAGCACAGAATCCCAAGTGGGGACTGCCCAATGTCTAATACTGCAGTTGCAACATTACCTCACACTCTTGAACTCAATCCATGGTTGTTGAAGACCATCACACCATACACCTTCTTAACAACACCGTTAACCTGCGCAGCAGCTTTGAGTGTCCTTTCGATCTCTGTGATTCGGCATACTGCCAAGAGTCTTACCATTAATTTCATATTCTGTCTTCAAAGTTGACCTACCAAAATGAACCACTTCACACTTATCTCAGTTGAAATCCATCTGCCATTTCTCAGCCAGTTCTGTATCCTATCAATGTCCCGTTGTAATTTCTGACAACCCTCCAGACTATTCACAACACCTTCAGCTTTTGTGTCAAAAGCAAACGTACAAAATTACATTTCTACTTCCTAATTCAGGTCATTTATAAAACTCTCAAAGAGGAGAGGGTCCCAGAACAGATCCCTGCAGAACACTGCATCATTGACCTCCATGTAGAATACAAACCATCTACACCCCTTACCTTCTCTAGGCAAGCCAATTCTGAATCCACAATGCAAAGTCTCCCTGGATCCCAGGTTGTCTTAATTTCTGAAAGAGCCTTGCATGGGAAACCTTATCAACTGCCTTACTGAAATCCATATGCAGTGCATCCACTACTCTTCGATCATCGATGTATTTTGTTACATCCACAAAGAATTCAATCAGGCTTGTAAGGCATGACCTGCCCTTGACAAAGCCATGCTGACTATCCCTAATCAGGTTATGCCTCTCCAAATGCTCATAAATCCTGCCTCTCAGAATCTTCTCCAACAACCTGCCCACCACTGAAGTTAGAGTCACTGGTCTATAATTTCCTGTGTTATCTTTACTCCTTTTCTTGAACAGGGGAACAACATTTGCAACCCTCTCATCCTCTAGTGCTTCACTAATCCATATTAGTGATGCAAAGATCATCAACAGAGGCTCAGCAATCTTCTCCCTTACTGTCCACAGTAGCCTGGAGTGTATTTCGTCTGGTCCCAGAGACATATCTAACTTAATACTTTTCAAAATCTCCAGCACATCCTTTTCCTTAGGGTCTATATGCTCAAGTGGTTCAGTCTGCTGTACGTCATCCCTACAATTGCCAAGTTTCTTTCCTCTGGTGAATACTGAAGCAAAGTTTTCATTAAGTACCTCTGCTTCTGCCTCCGACACCATGCACATGTTTTCACTTTTGTACCTGATTGGTCCTATTCCCACATGGCTCATCCCCTTGCTCTTCACATACTTGTAAACTGCCTTGGGGTTTTCCTTAATCCTTCTTACTAAGGCCTTCTCGTGGCTCCTTCTAGCTCTCCTAGTTTCATTCTTAAGCTCCTTCCTAGCAACCTTGTAATTTTCTAGAGCTCGAACAGTACCAAGTTTCTTGAACCTCTCATAAACTTTTCTTTCCTTCTTAACTATGTGTTTAGTGGTGGGACGAGGGAGATGTCCTCCTTTTTTTTTAAGAAAGGGGCTTCCCTTCCTCCACCATCAACTCTGCTCTCAAACGCATCTCCCCCATTTCACGCACATCTGCTCTCACTCCATCTTCCCGCCACCCCACTAGGAATAGGGTTCCCCTTGTCCTCACCTACCACCCCACCAGCCTCTGGGTCCAGCATATTATTCTCCGTAACTTCCGCCACCTCCAACGGGATCCCACCACCACTAAGCACATCTTTTCCTCTCCCGCTCTCTCTGCTTTCCACAGGGATCGCTCCCAACGCGACTCCCTTGTCCATTGGTCCCCCCCATCCCTCCCCACCGATCTCCCTCCTGGCACTTATCCTTGTAAGCGGAACTAGTGCTACACATGCCCTTACACTTCCTCCCTTACCACCATTCAGGGCCCCAGACAGTCCTTCCAGGTGAGGCAACACTTCACCTGTGAGTCAGCTGGGGTGATATACTGCGTCCGGTGCTCCTGATGTGGCCTTTTATATATTGGTGAGACCCGACGCAGACTGTGAGATCATTTCACTGAACACCTACGCTCTGCCCGCCAGAGAAAGCAGGATCTCCCAGTGGCCACACATTTTAATTCCACATCCCATTCCTGTTCTGATATGTCTATCCACGGCCTCCTCTACTGTAAAGATGAAGCCACACTCAGGTTGGAGGAACGACACCTTATATTCCGTCTGGGTAGCCTCCAACCTGATGGCATGAACATTGACTTCTCAAACTTCCGCTAATGCCCCACCTCCCCCTCATACCTCATCCGTTATTTATTTATATACACACATTCTTTCTCTCTCTCTCCTTTTTCTCCCTCTGTCCCTCTCACTATATCCCTTGCCCATCCTCTGGTTCCCCCCCGCCCGCTTCTTTCTCCCTAGGCCTCCTGTCCCATGATCCTCTCATATCTCTTTTGCCAATCACCTGTCCAGCTGTTGGCTCCATCCCTCCCCCTCCTGTCTTCTCCTGTCATTTTGGATCTCCTCCTCCCCCTCCCACTTTCAAATCTCTTAGTAGTTCTTCTTTCAGTTAGTCCTGACGTAGGGTCTCAGCCCGAAACGTCAACTGTACTTCCTCCTAGAGATGCTGCCTGGCCTGCTACGTTCACCAGCAACCTTGATGTGTGTTGCTCCAGCTCCATCATGTAGTCTTTCATGAGCTGGAGTTGGCTGCACCTCCCACAGTTGTAGACATCAGGGAGACGATCAGGTTCCATGAATTGCCACATCCTGAAAGAGCAGCATTCCACTGCCACATCTGCCATCCTGCCTGCACTGTACTATGGGCAGCCAAGACCAAATCAGCAATAACGAAAGGGAAAAAAAACTCCCCTTGCTACCTGTTTCATTGGCCTCAGCCGCTTCTTGTTCAAAGATGGCCACTCCGCTGGATCTGATCTCTCTTTTACGGTTTAAAAATAAGAAAAATCCCCACACAAGGAGAAGGAACTCATCACGTTTGGTGGTGCACTGCCTGCCTTCCACTGCCGCCGATGCCTTTGACCTGATAGAGGTTTATAGCTTATTAGAGACAGACAGAGCATACAATTGATATCATTGTCACAGGGGAAAAATGTCCGATTCCAGAGGGCATGAATTTTAAGTGAGAGGGGATATATTCAAAGGAGAAGTGTGGGCAAGTGTTTTTCACAGACAGATACAATCAGGCATTCAACAGGCTCTTAAACAGGCACATGGATGTGCAGGAAATGAGGGATACGGACATTATGTTGGGAAGGGTTAGTTTAATTGGACATTTGGTCACCAATTAGTTTGGCACAACATTGTTTACTGAAGGGCCCGTTCCTGTACAGTACTGTCAAATGTATTTGAAATAGTAACTACTGAACTGTCCGGTCCATAGCCCAATCACACTCTTTGTTAAAATATTTCTGCTCAAGTTTTACCACCTCATTCTTCCAAAGTTTCTACCCCCAATGCCAACTCTGACTGATGGCAGGATCCGAAGCAGAAACGGAATCAGTAACAGAATCGGGTTTAATATCACCGGCATATGTTGTGAAATTTGTTTACTTAAGCTGCAATACAATGCAATACATGATAATGTAGAAAAAGTAATAGATAAGCAGATCAATTACAGTAAGTATAAATGTATATTAAATACTTAATTTAAAAATCGTGCAAAAACAGAAATAATTTTAAAAAATATAAGGTAGTGTTCATGGGTTCAAAATCCATTGAGAAATCAGACGGCAGAGGGAAGAAGCTGTTCCTGAACCGCTGAGTGTGTGAGCCTTCAGGCTTCTGTACCTCCTTCCCGATGGTAACAATGAGAAGAGGGCATGTCTTGGGTGATGGGGGTCCTTAATGATGGACGCCACCTTTCGGAGGCACCACTGCTTGAAGATGTCTTAGATACTGCGGAGGCTGGTACCCAAGATGGAGCTGACTAATTTTACAGATATCTGTAGCTTCTTCTGATGCTGTGCAGTAGCACACCTCCCCACCCCCTACCCATACCAGACTTGATGCAGCCTGTCAAAATGCTCCCCATGGTACATCTGTAGAAGTTTTCAAGTGTTTTAGGTAACAAAACAGATCCCCTTAAATTCGTAATAAAATACAGTTGCTGTCTTGCCTCCTTTATCACTGCATCAATATGTTGCGGCCAGGTTAGATCCCCAGACAGCCAGGAACTTGACATTGCTCACTCTCTCCACTTCTGATCCCTGCATATGGATTGGCTCGTGTTTCCTCATTTTACCCTTTCTCAAGTCTGCCAGATTACCTACCATGTGGGGCGAGTCTATCCCCCTCCTTGGGTCTTGAACTGGGGCAGCTACGTTCAGAGGGGCCTCGAAGAGTTGAGTGGTAAATTCCCGGTTTGAGATCATCCATTTCTCTCCTTGAAGGATGCTGGCAGGATATTTGGGCAAGTTGTTGCTTCCATGGTGACTGACACAAGCTCACTCGAGCTAGTATGGATGATGTTCCCCATTCTCAGTTGCTACCCATTTCATTTCCACTCCACCCCCCGCCCAATCTCCATACCAACACATCTATCCTCAGTCTCCTCAGTCAGGGTCAGCTCAAACGCAAGCTAGAGGAACGTCATTTTCCACTTCCCCCTGGGCTGTCCACAAGCTGACAGTGTGAACTTTGAATTCTTCAACTTACTGTAAACTGCTCCCCCTCTGACCCTTTTCCCCTCCTCCTGATCTACTCCGTTATCCCTACAAACAAAAGACGACAAACTGCACAATAATGAAATGCTGAGACCTGAGTTCTAAAACTCCAACATCTGCAGTACTTTGTCACAGCTACCTACCACCTCCCAGCCTCCATGGCTACCTCCACCTTCCTTCCCCCTTCTGCCTATCACCTCCTCCTCACTTGGATCCACCTGCACTTGCTCTACCCCTTCCCCATTACCTTTCTGTTTCTGGCCAATTCTCTTCAGTCTTCCAGTCCAGACGACTGGAAATTTCTCCTGCC
Source organism: Mobula hypostoma (assembly GCF_963921235.1). NCBI lineage: Eukaryota > Metazoa > Chordata > Chondrichthyes > Myliobatiformes > Myliobatidae > Mobula > Mobula hypostoma. The sequence goes on along the minus strand of NC_086101.1, from coordinate 15,967,233 downwards.
ATAGCTGCTGCCCGACCCACTGAGTTCCTCCATCATCTGCTGTGTTCTCCATTAGTATGGGAAAACTCTGGTTCCAAAATCACAGTGACGGAAGGCAGAATCTGTCAAACTCTGCTTGAACATACTCTGCAGCTCAGCTTCTATAACCATCCTAAGGCTCTCCAGCCCATGGACCCATCTATCCCAAATAGCCAGCTCCTTTGTTGAGACTGGACCGCCCCCCAGAATAATACTCCCAGATAGGGGAAGATATTCCATGCATCTCAGAGAGAGACTGATTGTCTCTCACTGAAATCTCTATTTTATGCAACTTTTTCCAGTCCTGTGCAGAGGCCGCTCAATGTCAGGCAGTAATGCAAACAGTTAGCACATCTGTAGAAATCTACAAATCTGCAGGTATCTTTGATGACGTACCAAATCTCCAGAGTCCGAATACAATATTGAATATGTTGTACCTTCTGTGTCATTGGATCAATATCCTGGGGCCAGGATAGATCCACAGGGATGGTGACACCCACGAACTTGAAACCGCTCACCCTTTCCACTTCTGATGAGGACTGGGGTGTGTTCCCTTGACTTCCCCTTCATGAAGTACACAATCAATTTATTGGTCTTATTGATATTAAATTCAAGTTTGTTGTTGCAACACCACTCAACCAGCTGGTCTTTCTCACTCCTGTACACCTCCTCATCACCATCTAAAATTTTACCAACAATAATTATGATGACAGCCAATTTATAAATGGCAGTTGAGCTGTGCCTAGCCACACAATTGCCAGTGTAGAGATAGTAGAGCAGTGGGCCAAGCATGCATCCTTGAGGTACACCAGTGTTGATTGTCAGCGAGGTGGTGATATTATTTCCAACCCGCACAGACTCTGGTCTCCCAGTGAGGATGGCAAGAATAGAGTTGCAGAGGGACGTTTAGAAGCCCAGGTTATGGAACATGTTTGGATGCACATTAGAGAGCATCCTAACATGCTGGATCGCTGTGTGGTACAGAAACTCACAGTGATGGATAGGACGACTCTACAGCAGGTAGTTAAATAACACCATAAGATATAGGTGTAGAATTAGGCCATTTGGCCTGATTTGGAAGAGTCTGTTCCGTTATTTCATCATGTCTGATCCATTCTCCTCTCAACCCCAATCACTTGCCTTCTCTCTGTGTCTCTTCATGTCCTGACCAATCAAGAACCTCTGTCTCAAGTATACATGAACACTTGGCCTCCACAGCTGTCTGTGGCAAGAAATTCCAGAGATTAACCACTCAATGGCTAAAGAAACTGCTCCTCATCTCCTTCCTAAAGGACACCCCTCTATTCTGAGGCTGTGTCCTCCGGTCTTAGACTCGTCCTCCATAGGAACATCCTCCCCATATCCACTCTTTCAAGGCCTTTCACTGTTTGATAGGCTTCAATGAGGTCACCCCTTGTTCTGAATTCCAGCGAATACAGACCCAGACCCAGAGCCATCAAACACTCTTCATATGACAAGCCAATGAACAGCTTGTCATATGTGTCCTTCAAAATGCAGAACACAACCTCGGTATTGGCCTATCCACCATCAAAGATCAGAATCAAAATCAGATACTTCAACCAATGTTATCAGGTTGATCAACACCTCCACCATTAACCCACCCCACCACCACTACATCCACATCAGCCACTCCTCTCCACAGCCCTCAGCACCCTTCCCATGCACTGTCACTTTACAGTTACTTGTACATTGTGTTTTATAGGATCAGTTAAAAGTTAAAGTCTGAGCCTTTGTTGCCCAGCGGGCCGGTGCTTATGCCAGTTTCAGCGGCGTGAAGCGACTGAGAGTACCTGACTACCCTGCGGATTGGACGCCAGTCTATCGTGAGGTTAACCCCCAGTATTTTGCCAGTACCCATTTTCAGCTGGGGGTGGACTGGAGCAGTATGTGGTAATGTGCCTTGCTGAAAGACACAACACGCTGCCTTGACCGAAACTCGAACCCACGACCTTCAGATCGTGAACCCAACGCCCTAACCACTTGGCCACGCGCCACACATTTTACAGGATGGGTGTATATTTATACACTATAGTTTTTTGTTTTTATGCTTATTGTCTCTTTTTAATGCTGCATCAGAACTGGAGAAACAATGATTTCATCTTCCTTTAAACTATTGTACTGACGATTGACAACAAACAATCTCAAATGTTGAATGTTTCCAGTCTTTAACACTGGGCCTTAATTCCCACCCCAATGGCCAACTTCCAAACGGGAAGCATTTACTTTCTCCTTTCCCATTTCAGGAAAAAGCAAGAGCTTCACGGTTACGCAAGGCCAGTCCAGTATATTTGTACGTGAGGGTGAAACGGACCTCATGATCTGTAGGTCAAATGCCAATCACTCCGGAGACATTGTGTTCTACAGCTGGTACAGCAAAGCATCTGAAGCCTCCAACGGGACGGCAGAGTATGCAGGGCGCGTCCTTGGGCCTGACCAGGAGGATTCCTTCAAAGCTTCCATGAAGCGGATGGATGTGAAGGAGTGTGATACCGCAATGTACCACTGCAAAGTACGGATAGACGGGATTGGCGAGGAAATCGGAGAAGGAGTATGGCTGACAGTCAGTCACACACGTGAGTGGTTCCCCAGCCCAGACAATACTGAGCTTATTACCACCCACTAACACACACCCTCCCCCATCAACTTTCTATTCATGAGCCCTGTCTGGTTTCCTGCCTTCACTTCCAGTGTCATCACCAACAGGACTGGCTGACCATCGTTGAATGTAGATGGGAGACTAAAGATAACAAGAATTACATTGGGGTGACTGGCTAGAGATCACACACTTATCAACCCGTAAACAATGATTGGCTCAGTGTGCAGATTATAGAACAGTGGCAATGGGTCACACACGATCCTCCCTCACACTGGTACCCAGTACGGCAGTGGGTCACACACTGTCCTCTTCCCTCTGGTACTGGGTGGGGCAGTGAGTTACAAGATGTTCTCTGCCCCTCTTGGTCGAGGTGAAGCAGTCAGTCACACACTACCCTCTTCCCCCTCTGGGACTTGCTGGGGCAGTGGGTTATACTCTGTCGAACCCCACTCTGGGACCCGGAGGGGCAGTGGGTCACACACTGTCCTATCCCCCTCTGGGACCCGGTGGGGTAGTGGGTTACACACTGTCCTATCCTATTCTCAATGCATTCTTCCTGTGATGGTGTGGCCAACCCCCACCTCCGGTTGTTGGTGTTTTCTCCCACACCCCAAGGATGTGTGGGTCAGTGGTTTAATTGATTGCTGTAAGTTGCCCCCAGTGTGTTGCCAAGTGGAAAAAGTTGGATGGATTTGAAGAGAAGGTGGAGAGGATCAGTTATCAGTAAAATTAATAGGAAAATGTAAATGGGATTAGTGTAGGACTTATTAATGTTAGACGAAGATCAACGTTTGATATGACTTTATCACCTTTTGGTCATCCTATACAATTATTGGAAGAGCAACTTCCCTGTGCTTCCTGCCCTGGAATAGTGAGGAGGGGGTGTGGCAGGGACAGGAACGATCTCACCACTGGGGTTAATCACTTTCAGGTCAGCTGCCATATCATTGTGTGCTTCACCAGTCTCGAAGGGCCAAATGGCCCATATGTGCTCGTGTGTTCTGAGTTGTTTTCTCTCCCACAGGCAAAATGAAACCTGTCACGATTGTCCTGGTGATCCTGTTAACGGTCTTTGGAATACAAGGGAGCATCCTGCTCGTCAGCATCCTGTTTCTTCGAAAACTACGCAGAGCGGAAAGTAAAGAGACTGAATTCTTTACCTCTATGGCCAGTTTAGGATCATCAGACATATAAGGATTTGGCCATTTGGCCCAACGAATTTACTCCATCATTCCACATTGAGGGATTTTTTTCCGTCTCAACACCATTCTCCTGCCTTCCTCCATAACCTTAGAAACCAATACTCAACCTATCACCTTCTGTTTTAAATATACCCAATCATTTGGCCTCCACATTCATCTGTGGTAATGAATCTTCTGGGTAATGAAACTCCTCCTTATATCCTATTCTGAGCAGTGCCCTCAGGTCCAAGACTCTCTCAATATTGGAAATATTCTCTCCACATACACTCTGTTTAGGCCTTTCAGTATTTGATAGATGTCAGTAAGATCCCTCCCCACCATTCTTCTAAACTCCAGCAAGTACGGCTCAGAGTCTGCAATCCTCATACGTTAACTCTTTCATTCCCAGATCTGTTTTGTCATTCTCCTCTGGATCCTCTCCAACACCTGCACATTGTTTCTTAGATATGAAGCCCAAAACTGCACACAACACTGCCAATGTTCTTTGACCAATGCCTTATATCCTTAAAGGAGAGGAACATCTGGAAAGCCCAAGGGGTTCACCAGCATGTGCAGATAAGTGGGGCAATTGAGGTAGTAGATCTGTGAGTCATCAGCACAGACACAGGCCCTTCAGCCCAACTCATCTCTGCTGACTGAGATGGCCCATAAATCTTTGGTCATAATGGTGCGAGCTGTGGTATCTCTTGAGATCATGGCCCAGACTTTGTTGTGCTTTTAAGTTTGTAGGAATGGTTTTCAGGACAGTGAATGGAGTTAGGGGTCAGATTAGGGTGTATGGACATAGACAGGGACATGAAGGAGGTAGAGGTCAGCACTCCACTCTGCACCCAGTGATGTGGATAGTTGAGAAGGTGCACTCCGAGTCCAGGACTCTGCTCCGTGCTTGAAATCCAGTGATACTGTCATGGCGATGAAGTACATTCAGAGTTTAGGCCTCTCCTCTGTGCACAAAGGTTAGTAATGTGGGTGAAAATTTACACGAAGGACACCCGTGAATACCGGACTGTCTCGAGTTGGTGGGTCCCAGTATTGAACATCAGTGCGATCAAGAGGCACAAGGCCCAGTCAGCTGGCCTCTAATTGTAATTGTGCCCAATTCTGCAGCTTTCTCTGATGACTAGGCTGGATAAATTTATTGTCAACCGCTCCAAGATGCGATGAAATCCTTTCCCTGTTTGAAGCTCACTGGTGTACGTGGTAATATTAAATACAACATCAAATACAGCCATGAGGACAAGACAACAGACTGGTGCAAGGAGAGCAGTGCAATGCATCGTAGTGCAAAAAGAAATGCTCATCAGGGACAGTGAAGGTAGAATAGTGGGGTGGCGCGGTGACATTGTGGTTCCTGTAACACTGTTACAGTGCCAGCAAAGGGGTGGCACAATTCCTTCCACTGACTCTAAGGAATTTGTGTGTTCTCCCCGTGAATGCGTAGGTTTCCATTGGGTGCAGCAGTTCCCTCCACATCCTAAAGACATACAAGTTGTCAGGTTAATTGGTGACATGGGTGTAACTGCACAGAGCAGTCTCGTTGGGCTGGAAGGGTCTGTTACTGCCCTGTGTCCCTAAATAAAAATAACATAAACAAGAATGAAGATACTAAGAACAATTATCTCTATGTGAGTGGCAGTGGGTCACATCCTTGTAAATTGTCTTTGCACCCTCTCCAGTGCAATCACATCCTTCCTTCAGCGTGGTACCTGAATTGTGTACAGTCCTCCAGCTGTGACCTAACCAATTCCTTATAAAGCCGTATCATTATCTTTTATACTCCCTGCGTTGCCCAATGGAAGCAAGTATCCATATGATTTGTCCATACAACTGACTCGGTTATGAGTGCTAAGTGGGAAACCAGTGCATTCTGAAGCCACCTTTCCCTCCTGGGTGGAACTGAGAACAAGCGCACTCATTTCGATTTGACTTCCTATTCCCATTCTGACATGACTGTCCATGGCTTCCTCTACCACCACAATGAGGTCAAACTTAGGATGGAGGAGCAACACCTCATATTCCATGTAGGTAGCCTCCAACCTGGTGGCATTAACATTGGTTTCTCTCAGCTTCTCTCCCCTCTCTTTTTCCATTCCTCATTCTGGTTACCCTCTCAGCCCCTTTCCTTCTCCTTACCCAATCATCTCCTTCCTCAGATGCCCCTTGTCCTTCCCTTCAATTATTCTCTGTCCTCTCCTGTCAGATTCCTTCATCTTCAGCCCTTCACCTGTTCTACTTATCACCCTCCCCCCAGCTTCTTATTTCATGCGCCTTCCATCACCTGCCCACCTTCCCCCTCACCTGGTCTCACCTATCACTTGGCAGTTTGTACTCCACTCCCTTCCCCTCACATTATCTTCTTGTTCTGGCTTCTACCCCCTTCCTTTCCAGTCCTGTTGGAGGCTCTTGATCAGAAGCATCGACCGTTTATTGCTTTCCATCAATGCTGCCTGACCCGCTGAGTTCATCCAGCATTTTGTGTGTGGATCGCTGGACTTCCAGCATCTGCAGAATCACTTGTGTTTATTGATTAATCAGCATCTTTCTTCTCTCCTTCCCTTCACAGATTCTCTCCGGGTTCAAAGGTGAGTGCTTGTTGCACGCTTGTGTTTTACAGAATGTGTTCCATTGCAATGTAAAGGGACACACAGGGAGTAAACATTTTCCACTTTTTCTCTTCAGACAGGAGCTATCTACTCTGAATGACAGCACCACATCGGGTAAGTAAAAGCCCCCAGAGCCAAACCGTGTGAGTGTATTAAGCAGATTTGTCTGTGATGTTAGTTGGAGAGTCATACAGCCTAGAACCTGGCCATTCATCCCTTCTTCTCCATGCTGACCTGTGATTACCCATCAGTATTAACCCCGCCTTCCACTACTTAGCCTCGTGCCCTTGGTAATTCGAATATCGATTCAGGATTGCCTTGCCCACAGAGGGGATTCAGAATTTGCTTGCCTGTACATGGCAGAGGGTAGTTGAAGGTGAAGTCTATTCTGCCTGGAGAATGGTGAACTGTGGTGCTCTGTAGCGATCTGTTCTGGGACCATCGGTCTTCGTGATTTTTGTTAATGATTCAGTTGAAGTGGGAGGATGTGTTTCTAAGCTTGTACATAACATTAAGGTTGTGGAGTTGTGGATAGTGTGAAATGGTGGCAAGGAGTACAACAGGGCATTGATAGGATGCAGAGCTGGGCTGAGAATGGCACGCGGAATTCTATCCTGAAAAGTGGGAAGTGATTCACTTCAGAAGCCTTAATTTGAAGGCAGAATACAGGGTGAATGGCAGAATTTCTAGCAATGTGGAGGAACAGAGGGAACTTGGAGTCCACATCCATAGATCCCTCAAAGTTGCCGTGCAGGTTGATTGAGACATGACAAAAGTGTATAGTGTGTTGACCTTCATTAATTGGGAGATTGAGTTTAAGAACTGTGAAGTAATGTTGCATCTCTATAAAACCCTTTGTTTATTGTGTTAAGTTGTATGGAGATGGTAGGGGTAAGTTTTTTTTTTATGCAGAGAGTAGTGAGTGCGTGGAATGGGCTGCCGGCAACGATGGTGGAGGCGGAAACGATCGGGTCTTTTAAGAGACTCCTGGATAGGTACATGGAGCTTAGAAAACAGAGGGCTATGGGTAACCCTTGGTAATGTCTAAAATAAGTACATACTCGGCACAGCATTGTGGGTTGAAGGGGCCTGTACTGTGCTGTAGGTTTTTAATGTTTCCACTGTGTTCGCACCACATCATTATTTACATGGCCAATGCCACCTGGATTGGAGAGGATAGGCTGAGTGAGCCAGGGCTTTTCTCTTTAGAGTGAAGGAGGAAAGATGTGAATTGACAGAGGAGTACAAAATGACAAGAGGCAGAGATCAGAGGGAAGTTCTTTACACAGAGAGTGTGGGTGCCTGTAGAACGCAGAGGATAGTTGTAAATCTGCCAGTGTTTGCATTAATATGCACATCATTAATTTTACAGATGATTTAACTTCAGACCAATTGGAGGAAGGACCTGAGACGGTAAGTCGTAAAAAGCCCGCAGATGCTGGAAATCTGAAGTAAAATCAGAGAATGTTGGGATATTCAGCAGGTTAAACAGCATCTGCAGAGAATCAAGCAGAGTTAAGGTTCTGGAAAATCGGGTTTTCAACAGAACTGGGCAAAATTGAAAACATAAATTGGATTTCTGTGAGCAGGGGATGGGTAGAGGGAATAAAAGAGTGGAGAGCGAGAGAGACTGCATGTCATAAGTGGGGATTGCTCGCCATGAGGGAGGACGTGGACATTTTGCTTAGAAAAGCGTCAAGTGTTCATCTCTGTGCTTTTCCTCTTTTGTGAAAGTCTCTGCTTCACCTTATTTACAAGGAGCTCTGCCACAAGAAAGGAGCATCCATTATCAAGGATCCCACCATCCAGGCGATGCTGTCTTCTCACTACTAACATCAAGCATGAAGTACCAAAGCCTTTGGTCCCATGCTACCAGTTCAGGAACAGTTATTACCTGATAACACGCGATCCCAATCATTTTTAATGCCATGGACCAATTCCATTAGGCAAAGGGTCCATGGATCCCAGGTTTCAAACCCTTTCCTGCAACCATCAGGCTCCTGAAACAATGTGAACAATCTTACTCACCTCAGCGCTAAATTGACTCCACAACCAATACACTCGCTTTCAAGATCTTTCAAATTCAATATTACTTGAGTATTTATATTTATTATTTATCTTCTTTTGCACTCTGGTTGTTTGTCAGCCTTTGTTCATCATAGTTTGTCAAACAGTAGACCACAGGAACAGGATTTCAGCCCACAATTAATGCTGGACTAAATAAAGTACTGGTGTCTAATTACGCTCATCTCTTCCACCTGTGCATGTTTCAATTCTCTCCATTCTGTCCATTGTCATGAGTATCCACGACTCTGTTAATCACTGTTATTGACCTTAAGTTTTCTCTGCCTCCTCTATTGACCCAGGGAGCTCCCACTAACTCCACACAAGGTGCCGGAACCCTTTCCTAATGGAATCCATGGATATTATTCCTTATCTGATCACTGAACATTCGTTTCTTGAACCAAGCTGCACAACCCTACTTCCCACCTCAGTATAACAACGTAACACTACAGTGGACTTTGTATTTGTTCTAGTTGGGTTTTCTCTTAAATCATTGGAGCCATTGAGCACCATAACACAAAAACAGGTTCTTCTAATACTGACAGTGGCTTCTGTGTGTTATGGACTAGCAAAGTCACTTGTTGCATGTAAATACTGTTTTTTTTTAAATTAAGCCGTACCTCATGCTTTGTAAATATCTGTTTTGCACGGACTGGAGTAGCACCACAATATCGTTGTCTTGAGCAACAACAATAAGGTTCAATTCTATTCTATTCTTCGACGAATCTAGTCCATGCCAACCCAACACCTGTCCTTAGACCTCCTCCCTCACCTCCATTCAGGGCCCCAAACAGTCCTTCCAGGTGATGCAACTCTTAACGTGCGAATCTGCTGGGGACATCTATTGCGTCTGGTCCTCCTGATATGGCCTCCTCTGCATTGGGGAGACACATTGTAAATTGGGGGACTGCTTCATCGAGCACCTCCTCACCATCTACAAGAAGTGGGACTCCCTGGTGGCCAAATAGGTCAATTCCAATATCCCATTCCTATTCTGACGTGTCGATCTATGGCCTGCTCTTGTGCCAAGGGGAGGCCAACCTCAGGGTGGAGGAGTAAAACCTTATTCCTGGTCTGGGTATCCTCGAATCTGATGGCATGAATATTGATTTCTCCTTCTGGGAAGCAAATTCCGCCCCAACTCCCAACATCCTCTATTCTCCATTCAGACTTTTTACTTCTTCTCACCTGCCTATTCTTTCCCTCTAGGTTCCCTTCCTCCTATGGTACACTTTTCTCTTCTATCTGATTCTTTCTTCTCCAGTCCTTGACCCTTCCCATCCATCTGGCTTCACTTAACACCTTCTAACTAGACTCGTTCTCTACCCCCCACCCCCATCTTTTGATTCTGGCATCTTCCCCCTTCCTTCTCAGACCTGAAGAAGGGCCTCGGTCTGAATCATCGACAGTTTATTCTTTTCCATACATCCTGCTGAGTTCCTCCAGCACTTTGTGTGTGTCACTTTGGATTTCTATCATCTGCAGACTTTCTCATGTTTCTATGTTGTGTATGTTTTATGTTTAACATATATTTTTCTGTGAATGTTGTGTACCTGATGCTGATGCCTGTGATGTTGCTGCAAGTAAGCTTTTCATTGCACCTGTACATGCACATACTGTACTTGTGCATCGAACAATAAACTTGACCTTGGAATTTTTAAAATCTCTTGATGTCATAGAATCAAACTTGCATTGGGCATGATCTTTCAACAATCACTTGATTCTGGCATGGTCGCAGCGGACTGGAAGAATGCAAATATTACTTCACTCTTTAAGAAGAGAGGAAGGCAAAAGAAAGGAAATTATAGGCCTGTTAGCCTAACCCCAGTGGTTGGGAAAACTGTTGGAGTCCATTGTTAAGGATGAGTTTAATGATAAAGTAAGTCAAAGTCAGCATGGTTTCTGTGAAGGGCAATCTTGCCTGGGAAATCTGTTAGAGTTCTTTGAGGAAGTTACAAGCAGGGTGAACAAAGGAAAGGCAGTAGATGTCATTTACCTGGATTTTCAGAAGGCGTTTGATAAGGTGCAACACATGAAGCTGCTTAACAAGATGAAATCCAATACATTAAAGGAAAGAGATATGGATGGATAAAGGAATGGCTAACAGGCACAGGACAGTGAGTGGGAATAAAGAGGGCCTTTTCTCGTTGGCTGCCATTGTTGACTTGTGCTCCTCAGGAGTCAGTATTGGGACCGCTGCTTTTCACATTGTTTGTCAATGATTTAGATAGTTGAATTGATGGCTTTGTGGAAAAGTAGGTGAAGGGGTAGATAGCGCTGAAGAAGCAATTCATTTGCAACAAATTGGAAGAATGGGCAAAAATGTGGCAGATGGGATGCAGTGTTGGGAACTGAATGATACTGCATTTTGGTAAAAGGAACAATAGTGCAGACTATTATGTAAATAAGGAGAAAATTCAAACATCAGAGGTGCATAGGGACCTAGGGATCCTCATGCAAGACTCCCAGAAGGTTAACTTACAGGTTGAGTTTGTAGTAAAGAAGTCAAATGCAATGTAGGCATTCACGTCAAGGGGAATCGAATCTAAAAGCAAGGAGATAATGCTAATCCTTTATAAGACACTAGTCAGGCCGCACTTGGAGTATTGTCAACAGTTGTCAACAGTTTTGAGCCCCATACCTCAGAAAGGACGTGTTGTCATTGGAGAGATTCCAGAGGAGGTTCACAAGGATGATTCCAGGAATGAAGGAGTTAACACATGAGGAGCATTTGGCAACTTTGGGCCTGTACTCACTGGAATTTAGAAGCATGTGGAGGTGGGAGGATCTCATTGAAACCTACCAAATGTTGGAAGGACTAGATAGGGTTTAAGTGGAGAGCATGTTTCCTTGGGTGGGTGTATCCAGAACTAGAGGGCACAGCCTCAAAATTGAGGGGCGACCCTTTAAAACAGAGTAATGCTTTTTTTTGGTGGGGGCAGAGAGTAATGAATCTGTAGAATGCTCTGCCACTGACTGCAGTGGAGGCCAAATCCGTGAGTATATTTAAGGCAGAAGTTGATCGTTTCCTGATCAGTCAGGGCATCAAAGGATATGGCGAGAAGGCAGGTGTGTGGGGTTGAGTGGGATCCTGAATCATCCAGAATGGAATGGCAGAGGAGATTCGAAGGGCTGAATGGCCCAATTCTGCTTCTATGTCTTGGGTCTTATACTCCTACGTCTTACGGTGTTATGATCTGTGACATGGCTTAATTTTCCTTCTTTAGGAGTTCCAGCCAGAAGAGCAATTGATCTGCCCACCAATGCAAATGTGAGTATGGATTCAGCCACCGCTAGATTAGTTGGCTTGGCCCAAATGGAGCATTACCTAGGGTCCAGTGTTACACTGCTGTCTGCGTGCTCTATTCAGCAGGGAAGCAGGGAGATGGATCGCCATCCGCAAACTGACCCTCTGCTGAGGAGAGTTCATTATCAGGTAACGGTACAGCTTGTTGTCCATCCAATGAGCAGACTGGACTAGCAGGATGAAGCGGTGAAGCCTGGTGCCCTGACATCATGGTAGGAAGGGAATAAGGTAGAGAGGGTCATGGTGTACAATGTGAGGGGTGGTGTGTGTCAATGTGGCGAGTGGGATTTCCCCAGGGAAGGGGGTTTTACCTTGCTCAGAGTCTCTGATAATTGGTGTGAACTTTAACCTGTCTCTGGATGTGAACTGCAGGTCGTTGTATCTGGACAGTGCACAGACCTGAGCTTGTGCTCTTGATCCCGGGCTGTGCACAAACCGAACCTCAGGCTTCTGCATTAAGATTCCACTAGGCCTGTGTCTGTACCTGACCACTGGGTCTTTTTACATATTTGATCTCTGTCTGTATATGTGCCTGACCCTGAGCCCACGTATGCATCTGTATATATACATGAATCAGAGAGAGTGAATGTAGCCAAACCAGGCACTATGCACTACGCACACACCTGACACTATGCCTGTCCTCTAGGACTATTTCATAACCTGATCTCAAGTCTGCCTATGCACATGTCACAAGCTTGTTTGCACACTTATCTTAAGCCTGTGCATGCAACGTACACTTATCTTAAGCCTGTGCATGCACCTGACATTGAGCCTGTGTGTACCTGATCTGGCACCTGTGTAATTCCTGACCCAGACCTGTGTTCACACCTGACCCCACACCTATGTGCACACGTGACTCCAGGCCTGTTTGCTCGAACTGTAGGGGAGGGGTTAAGCTAAGTCGGCAAGGGGATGGGAACCTTAGTGATAGGGCTGCGGATGGAGTAGTTGGTATTCAAGTCGATACATTGTGTTATGAGATTATGTATATGACAGAGCAAAATTGTAGTCAGTGGGATGGGTGGAACTGTAACATGGGGTCAAAATCAAAAAGGGTGATGAATACAGAATTGAGATGTTATATTTTAATAGGGTCAATGGGTACGTTTAATGTCAGGGAAATATATATAATATACATCCTGAAATTATTTTTCTTCACAAACATCCACGAAAGCAGAGGAGTTCCCGAAAGAATGAATGACAGTTAAACGTTAGAAACCCAAAGACCCCCCCCTCCCCCCTTCCATACACAAGCAGCAGCAAGGCAGTGAGTCCCCCCTTCCCCACCTGCAAAAAGCATTGGCGACCCCCACCAAGCTGTCAAGCGTACAGCAAAGTATCAATAAAGACACAGACTTGCAGTAATCCAAAGACTACTCATTCACCCGGTAAATCGACATACTACAGGCTCTCCCTTGCCCTGATAAGTGAAAAAAAAGTTGTCCCTCTTTCAAAATGAGAGAGGAGACGAAGCAAACAACTCACTGATAACAAGGTCTTAAAAGTCTGTTGTGTCATTCTTTACCGAGCTCTCTGCCCAAAGAACTTAGGCCTCTGGGCACACAGCCAGCAGCTAGCCCACTGCTCCCGATATTCCGTGTTCTCCTGCGACGCCTCAGTCAGACACTGACCTTGAATCAACCCATCTCCAGAGCCACTGAAATCCGGCACCCTGAAGGCGCGCTAGTCTTCCAGGCCCCATCCTCGGGATATCAAAAAGTTGCTGGTCTTGAGGCCCTGAGAGCAGGTCCCATTCCCACAAAGAACCAGGTCGGATCTTCAGAAGGAACTTTAAAGGGAAAAAGATAGAAATAGAGCTGCTTCCGAGGATGCAAGCAAAGGAGTCGCCATTTATTGCACGTTATACAGAATAAGTTAGATTATCTTTGGCACAGTTAGAGATTGGCAGACGTGATATTGTGGGCATCACGTCGCAGAAAGATCATAATTGGGAGCTTAACATCCAAGAATACACCTTGTACCAATAGGATAGGCAGGTAGGCAGGGGGGTGGGGTGACACTGCTGGTAAAAAATGAAATGAAATCCTTAGAAAGCAGTGACATAGGGTTGGAAGATGTAGAGTTATTATGGCTACAGTTAAGAAACTGCAAGGCTGAAAAGACCCTGATGCAAGTTATGTACAGGCTCCCGAACAGAAGCTAGGAATTGAGATACAGATTTCAACAGGAACTAGAAAAGGCATTTAACAAGGGCAATGTTACGATAGTCATGGTGGAATTCCATGTGCAGGTAGATTGCGAAAATCAGATTGGTGCTGGATCCTGAGAGGGAATTCGTAGAATGCTTGCAAGATGACATTTTAGATCAGCTTGTTGTTGAACCCAGTGGGAGAAAGGCGATTCTGGATTGGGTGTTGTGTAATGAACCAAATTTGGTAATGGACATTAAAGCAAAGAAACATTTGGATGGTAGTGACCTCAATATGACAGAATATACCCTGCATTTTCAGAGGGAGAATATAAACTCAGATGTATCAGTACCATTACCAGATGTACCATTAGTTTCAATATAATTATGGAGCAGGATAGGACTGGACACAGGGTTCAGATTTTTGATTGGAGAAAGGCTAACTTTGAAGAGATGCGAAAGGATTTAGAAGGAGTGGATTGGGACAATTTGTTTTATGGGAAGGATGTTATAGAGAAATGGAGGTCATTTAAAGCTGAAATTTTGAGGGTAGAGGATCTTTATGTTCCTGTTAGGTTGAAAGGAAAGGTTAAAAGTTTGAGAGAGCCATGGTTTTCAAGGGATATTGGAAACTTGGTTTGGAAATAGAGAGGGATCTACAATAAATATAGGCAACTTGGAGTTAATGAGGTGCTCGAGGAATATAAAGAATATAAGAAGAATCTTAGGAAAGAAATTAGAAAAGCTAAAAGAAAATACGAGGCAGCTTTAGCTAGTAAGGTGAAAATAAATCCAAAGGGTTTCCACAGTTATATTAACAGCAAAAGGATAGTGAGAGATAAAATTGGTCCCTTAGAGAATCAGATTGGACGGCTATGTGCGGAGCCAAAAGGGATGGGGGAGATTTTGAACAATTTCTTTTCTTCGGTATTCACTAAGGAGAAGGATATTGAATTGTGTAAGGTAAGGGAAACAAGTAGGGTAGTTATGGAAGCTATGATGATTAAAGAGGAGGAAGTACAGGTGCTTTTAAGGAATATAAAAGTGTCTAAGTCTCCGATTCCGGACAAGATATTCCATAGGACCTTGAAGGAAATTAGTGTGGAAATAGCAGGGGCTCTGACAGAAATATTTCAAATGTCATTAGAAACGAGGATGGTGCCAGAGGATTGGCGTATTGCTCATGTGGTTCCATTGTTTAAAAAGGGTTCTAAGAGTAAACCTAGCAATTATCAGCCTGTGAGTTTGACATCAGTGGTGGGTAAATTGATGGAAGGTATTCTTAGAGATTGTATATATAATTATAGGAACAGTCAACATGGATTTGTGCATGGAAGATCGTGTTTGACAAATCTTATTGAATTTTTTGATGAGGTTACTAGGAAGGCTAATGAGGGTAGTGTGGTGGATGTTGTCTATATGGACTTCAATGAGGCCTTTGACAAGGTTCCACACGGAAGGTTAGTTAGGAAGGTTCAATCGTCAGGCATTAATATCGAAGTAGTAAAATGGATTCAGCAGTGGCTGGATGGGAGACGTCAGAGAGTAGTGGTGGATAACTGTGTGTCAGATTGGAGGACGGTGTGTAGTGGTGTGCCTCAGGGATCTGTACTGGTTCCAATGTTGTTTGTCATATATATAAATGATCTGGATGATGGGGTTGTAAATTGGATTAGTAAGTATGCAGATGATACTAAGATAGGTGGCGTTGTGGATAATGAAGTAGGTTTCCAAAGCTTGCAGAGAGATTTAGGCCATTTAGAAGAGTGGGCTGAAAGATGGCAGATGGAGTTTAATGCTGAAAAATGTGAGGTGCTACATTTTGGTAGGACTAACCAAAATAGGACATACATGGTAAATGGTAGGGCATTGAAGAATGCTGTAGAACAGAGGGATCTAGGAATAATGGTGCATAGTTCCCTGAAGGTGGAATCTCATGTGGATAGAGTGGTGAAGAAAGCTTTTGGTATGCTAGCCTTTATAAATCAGAGCATTGAGTATAGGAGTTGGGATGTAATGTTTAAATTGTATAAGGCATTGGTAAGGCCAAATTTGGAGTATTGTGTACAGTTCTGGTCACCGAATTATAGGAAATATATCAATAAAGTTGAGAGAGTACAGAGAAGATTTACTAAAATGTTGCCTGGGTTTCATCTCCTAAGTTACAGAGACAGGTTGAACAAGTTAGGTTTTTATTCTTTGGAGGGTAAAAGGTTGAGAGGGGACTTGATAGAGGTGTTTAAAATTATGAGGGTGAAAGATAGAGTTGACGTGGATAGGTTTTTCCATTGAGAGTGGGGGAGATTCAAACAAGAGGACATGAGTTGAGAGTTAAAGGGCAAAAGTTTAGGGGTAACATGAGGGGGAGCTTCTTTATTCAGAGAGTGGTAGCTGTGTGGAACGAGCTTCCAGCAGAAGTGGTTGAGGCAAGTTCGATGTTGTTGTTTAAAGTTAAATTGGATAGCTATATGGACAGGAAAGGAATGGAGGGTTATGGGCTGAGTGCAGGTCGGTGGGACTAGGTGAGAGTAAGAGTTCGGCACGTACTAGAAGGGCCGCGATGGCCTGTTTCCGTGCTGTAATTGTTATATGGTTATATGGTTATAGTATTACAGTGGAGTAAAGGGAGTTACAGAGGCATGAGAGTGCAGCTGGCCAAAGTTGATTGGAAGGGGTCACTATCAGGTATGATAGCAGAGCAACAATGGCTGGAGCTTCTGGGGGTAATGTGGGAAGAACAAAAGAGATACATCCCAAAGATGAACAAGTTTTCTAAAGGGAAGATAAGTCAACGGGGGCTAACAAACAAAGTCAAAGGCAGCGTAAGGTTCTGAGAGCTAGATAATAGAGGATAAGATGTGAAAGAATAGGACCTATCAAGTGTGATGGTGGGAAAGTGTGTATGGAACCGGAGGAAATAACAGAGGTACTTAATGAATACTTTACTTCAGTATTCACTATGGAAAAGGATCTTGGTGATGGTAGTGATGACTTACAGCAGACTGAAAAGCTTGAACATGTAGATATTAAGAAAAAGGTTGTGCTGGAGCTTTTGGAAAGCATCAAGTTGGATAAGTCGCCAGGACCTGATGGGATGTACCCTAACCTACTGTGGAAGGCGAGGGAGGAGATTGCTGAGCCTCTGGTGATGATCTCTGCATCAACAATCCCCGGAGAGGTTCCAGAGGATTGGAGGGTTGCGGATGTTGTTCCCTCATTCAAGAAAGGGAGTAGAGATGGCCCAGGAAATTGTAGACCAGTGAGTCTTACTTCAGTGGTTGGTAAGTTGATGGAGAATATCCTGAGAGGCAGGATTTATGAATATTTGGGGAGTTATAATCTGATTTGGAATTGTCAGCATGGCTTTGCCAAGGGCAGGTCGTGCCTTACGAGCCTGATTGAATTTGTTGAGGATGTGACTAAACATATTGTTGAAGGAAAAGCAGTAGATATAGCATATATGGATTTCAGCAAGGCATTTCATAAGGTACCCCATGAAAGGCTTATTGAGAAAGTAAGGAGGCATGGGATCCAAGGGGACATTCCTTTGTGGATCCAGAACTGGCTTGCCCACAGAAGGCAAAGAGTGGTTGTAGACGGGTCATATTCTGCATGGAGGTCGTTCACCAGTAGTGTGGCTCAGGGATCTGATCTGGGACCTCTACTCCTTCTGAATTTTATAAATGACCTGGATAAGGAAGTGGAATTACAGTTAGTAAGTTTTCTGATGACACAAAGATTGGCGGCGTTGTGGATAGTGTAGACAGCTGTCAGAGGTTGCAGCGGGACATTGATAGGATGCAAAACTGGGCTGAGAAGTGGCAGGTGGAATTCAGCCCAGATAAGTGTGAAGTGGTTCATTTTGGTAGGTCAAATATGATGGCGGAATATAGTATTAATGGTAAGACTCTTGGCAGTGTGGAGGATCAGAGGGATCTTGGGGTCCGAGTCCATAGGACGCTCAAAGCAGCTGTGTAGGTTGTCTCTGTGGTTAAGAAGGCATATGGTGTATTGCCTTTCATCAATCGTGGAATTGAATTTAGGAGCCGAGAGATAATGTTGCAGCTATATAGGACCCTGGTCAGACACCCCTTGGAGTACTGTGCTCAGTTCTGGTCGCCTCACTACAGGAATGATGTGGAAATCATAGAAAGGGTGCAGAGGAGATTTACAAGGATGTTGCCTGGATTGGGGAGCATACCTTATGAAAACAGGTTGAGAGAACTTGGCCTTTTCTCCTTGGAGCGCTAGAGGATGGGAGGTGACCTGAAAGAGGTGTACTAGAGGATGAGAGGCATTGATCGTGTGGATATTCAGAGGTTCTATCCCAGAGACGAAATGGCTGCCACAAGAGGGCACAGGTTTATGGTGCTTGGGAGTAGTTACAGATGAGATGTCAGGGGTAAGTTTTTTATGCAGAGCGTGGTGAGTGTGTGGAATGGGTTGCCGGCAACGTTGGTGAAGGCGGATACGATAGGGTTTTTTAAGAGACTTTTGGATAGGTACATGAAGCTTTGAAAAATAGAGGGCTATGGGCAACCCTAGTAATCTCTAAGGTAGGGACAAGTTCAGCACAACTTTGTGGGCCTAAGGGCCTGTATTGTGCTGTAGGTTTCTATGTTTCTATATTTCTATAAAAGCAAAAGAGAGGGCATATAATATAGAAAAACAGCGAGATGTTAGGGGATTGGGAAGCTTTTAAAAACCAACAGAAGGCATCTAAAATCCATAAGGAGAGAAAAGATGAAATATGAAGGTAAGCTAGTTCGTTCTTCTGGAAGGGAGGGAGAAGGAGGAAATTATCTGCTAGTTAGCCTGACTTCAGTGTTGTGAAGAGGTTGGAGTCCATTATTAAGAATGAGGTTTCAGGGTACTTGTAGGCGCATGATAAAATAGGCCAAATTCAGAATTGATTCCTTAAGGAGAAATATTGCCTGACCAATCTATTGGAATTCTTAAAGGAAATAACAGGCGGGATAGACAAGGGAGTTTCCGATGTGTATGTTGCTTATGTGGATTTTCAGAAGGCCTTTGACAAGGTGCCACACATGAGGCTGAATGACAAGATAAGACCCCATGGTATAACAGGAGAGATGCTAACGTGGACAGAAGGTTGGCTGATTGGCAAGAGGGTTGGAAGGTTGGAATAAATGGGGCCAATTCTGGTTGACTGCCGGTGACTAGTAGTATTCCTCAGGGGTCAGTGTTGGGAGCACTTCTTTTCATGTTGTATGTCAACAATTTGAATAGCAGAGGTTATGGAGTTGTGGCCAAGTTTGCAGATGATACAATGATAGATGGAGAGGGCTGGTAGTGTTGAGGAAGCAGGGATTCTGACAGACTGGGAAAATGGGTAAAGTGGCAGATGGAATATAGTGTAGAGAAGTGAATGGTCATGCACTTTGGTAGAAGGTATAAAGGCATAGACTACTTTCTAAATGGGGATAAAATTCAAAAATTAGAGGTGCAACGGGACTTAGAAGCCCCTGTTCAAGATTCCCAAATGTGAACTTACAGATTGAGTCAGTGGTAAGGAAGGCAAATGAAAAGTTAGTATTCATTCCACGAGGATTAGAGTATAAAAGGAAGACTGTGATGCTCAGGCTTTATAAGGCATTGGTCGACTGCACTTGGAGCATTGAGAGCAGTTCTGGGCCCCATATCTAAGAAAAGATGTGTTGGTACTGGATACAGTCCAGAGGAGGTTCAAGAGAATGATTCAGAATGAATGACTCATTCCACCGAGATGCAGCACAGAGCGTCATAGGAAGTCATTCCTGCCTGTGTCCATCAAACTTTACAACTCCTCCCTTGGAGGGTCAAACATCCTGAGACGATAGGCTGGTCCTGGACTTATTTTATAGTTTACTGGTATAATTTACATATTACTATCTAACTATTTATGGTTCTATTACTATTTATCATTTATGGTGCAACTGTAACGAAAACCAGTTTTCCCCGGGATCAATAAAGTATGACTATGACTATGACTATGAAAAGATTATGGTATGAGGAGCACTTGATAGCTCTGTACCTGTACTCCCTGGTTTAGAGCAATGAAGGGGGATCTCAAAGATTCAAGATTCAAGATTCAAAAAACTTTATTGTCATTCTAACCATACACCAGCTCTGCAGGGCAGAATGAGACAGCATTTCTCAGGGGCAGTGCAATCATAACATAACAAACGCAGCACTAAATAATAAACATAACAATAAATAGTAAAACACAATAGCCACATGTCAGTTAAAATCAGTTATAAGTGTCCAGTGCAAGTTAAAAGTGTCCAAAGCAGAGTCAGGTGGAGCAGCTATTTAGCAGTCTGACTGCCTGTGGGAGGAAGCTGTTTAGTAGCCTTGTGGTTTTAGTTTTGATGCTCCTGTAACGTTTGCCTGATGGCAGAAGAACAAACAGTTCTTGGAGAGGGTGTGAGGGGTCTTTAATGATGTACCGTGTCTTCTGGAGGCATCGACTCTGAAAGAGGTCTTGGACAGAAGGTAGGGAGACCCCAATAACCTTCTCTGCTCCCCTAACCACCCTCTGCAAGGCTTTTTTGTCGACAGCACTGCAGCTGGAGTACCAGGTTGTGATGCAAAAGGTCAGCACACTCTCAACCACGCCTCTGTAGAATGTAGTTAAGATGTTAGTGGGGAGTGATGCTTGTTTAAACTTCCTCAGAAAGTGCAATCTCTGCTGGACCCGTTTCACAATCCCAGTGGTGTTCCTGGACCAGGTGAGATTGTCCGAGATCTGCACCCCAAGGAACTTGATGTTTTCCAGTCTCTCCACTGTGCAGCCGCTGATGCTGAAGGGTGTGTGATCAGGCTGAGACCGTCTGAAATCGACGATCATCTCCTTGGTTTTGGTGACATTAAGCATCAAGTTGTTATCCCTGCACCAGCTCTCTAGGTGTTTGACCTCCTCCCTGTACATTGTTTCATCATTTTTGCTGATGAGCCCCACCACTGTGGTATCATCTGCAAATTTAATAATCAAGTTCTCCTTGAATCTGGCTGCACAGTCATGTGTTAGCAGTGTAAACAACAATGGGCTAAGCACACAGCCTTGTGGGGATCCAGTGCTCAGTGTGATGGAGTCAGAGATGTTCCTGCCCACACGGACTGACTGTGGTCTCTCTGTCAAGAAATCCAGAATCCAACGACACATAGCAGTGCTAAGGCCAAGCAGCGACAGTTTCCCCACTAGTCTCTGCGGGATGATGGTATTGAACGCTGAACTGAAATCATGTACAGGATTCTGGCATTTAATTCTCATTGAAACTTATAGAATTATGAGGGATATAGATAGGATGATTGCAAGCAGGCTTTGTTCCATTGAGGTTGGGTGGGATTATAACCATTTGTCATGGCTTAAGGATGAAAGATGAGAAGTTTAAGGGGAACATGGGGTGAAACTTCTTCACTCAGAGGGTCATGAGAGTGTGGAATGAGCTGCCCGTGCAAGTGCTCCACACGAGATCGACTTCAAAGTTTAAGAGAAGAACACATACTCCATAATCTCCTCTGATCTTTCTCCCTCTCACCTGAAGTGCATTTCCTCTAATATTTGATGTTTGTTACAACTATTCAATTTTAATATTAATGATGTAATCTAACAATTAAAATAATGATAAAAGATGCATTAATATATAACCAAAAATAACACCAAATCGTCACGTCTGACATGGTTGAATTCTGTGAGTAAAAGTCACACTCGAGTTTATTGTCATATTCATGGATGCAATGAAACACCTAATTGTAGAAGATCACATAGCATCCCGTAAACAGAGTTACACACAAAATGCTGGAGGAACTCAGCAGGTCAGGCAGAATCTATGGAGAGGAATAAACACTCTCTGTTTCAGGCTGAGACCTTCATCGTGACTGAAAAGGAAGTGGGGTGGGGGGAGAAGTAGAGAAGCCGGAATGAGAAGGGAATGGTGGTGGGGGTAAGGAATACAAGCTGACAGGTGATAGGTGAGACCAGGTGAGAGGGAAGCTGAGTGGCATTTGTCTGTGTTGCGTTGGATTTCCAGCTTCTGCAGAATCTCCTGTGTTTATCGTACTGACATAATTCTCAAGCAACGCATAAATTATACATATTTTTCATGACTTCACTCGCCTCTTGAATGAGTTGAGTAGTTTTGCTCCTTTTCCTGCAGAACAGTGGGGTAGAAACACAGTACTGGGGGAGAGGGCACTGCATAGATTCCTCTTACAAAATACACCTCAGGTCTGGCTCCAGTGCAGCCAGTGTCACTGTGCACCGGGTGCAGCAGGTAATGGTGGGAGTAGGAAGATACTGTGGGGCTGCCCCAGTGCACCCACTACAAGAGGTCACCAGATCCATCTCCTTATTGTGAGGGTTTTCAACAGGAGAAAGTCATGTCACGGCTTGTCAGAGTCTCCCCAAAGGATTAAACAGCAGGGCAGGCAAGAGCACTGGGATTGTGTAGCTTGGGCTTCTCAGAGCGAAGATGCTGAGTTTCGTAAAGTTAAAATCTGACACCAGTCGCCACAGAAAGGTAAAATGCCACCAGCACTGAGTCCTGGTCTCATTAACCTCATCCTCCCCCACTTCCTTTGGCGGGCAGGATGACAGCGACGAGGAGCTGAATTTGACAGGTGAGCATCACGGGTAGCAAAGCATTGTGGAGAGTCTGGGGCAAAGGGGACTCTGGGAGTGCATGGGAAGTGCGGTAAACAAATAGTCAGTGGGGTTAAATGGGAAGTGGAATATAATAGTCGGGTTAAATGGGAGCTGGGGTAAAATAGTGGGGTTAAAGTGGGGACTGAGGGGTTAAAATGGATACAGTCAATAAAGTGGCGACTCAGAGCTAAAATATGAATGGGGGTTCAGGGGAACTGGGGTAAAATAGTGGGAGTAAAATGGGGACTGGGTAAAATAATAAGGTTAAATTGGGAATGGGGTAAAATAATCAATGGGGTTTAAATAGAGACTGGGGTAAAATAGTCAGTGGGGTTAAATAGGAATGGAGTAAACTAGTCAGTGAGGTTAAAATGGCAACAGATTTAAAATGGGGACTGTAATAAAATGGGGATGGGGTAAATATATCAGTGGGGTTAAATGGGGATGGAGTGGTTAAAATGGATACAGCCATTAGAGTGGGGATTGAGGAGTAAAATGAGAATAGAGGTTCTTTGTGAACACATTAAAATAGGCAGAGGTGTTAACAAGAATTGTGCTAAATAGGGACTGTGGGGATTAAACAATAATGGGGATAAATAGGAACTGAGGAGATTAAACAGGAATGGGACTAAATGGGGAAAGAGAGGGTTAAACAGGAATGAGGCTAAATGGACACTGAGGGGGTTAAACAGAATGGGGCTAAATGGACACTGAGGGGGTTAAACAGGAATGAGACTAAACAGAGACTGAGGGGGTTAAACAGGAATGGGGCTAAATAGGGACTGGGGTTTAAATAGGAATGAGGCTAAATGGGGACTGAGCGGTATAAATAGGAATGGGGCTAATTGGGGACTGACGGGGTTAAACAAGAATGTGGCTAAATGGGGACAGATAGGGTTAAACAGGAATGAGACTAAACAGAGACTGAGGGGGTTAAACAGGTATGGGGCTAAATGGGGACTGGGGTTTAAATAGCAATGCTAAATTGGGACTGAGGGGGTTAAATAGGAATGGGGCTAAATGGGGACAGAGTGGGTTAAACAGGAATGAGACTAAACAGAGACTGACGGGGTTAAACAGGTATGGGGCTAAATGGGGACAGAGAGGGTTAAACAAGAATGAGATTAAACAGAGACTCTGTGGGTTAAACAGGAATGGGGCTCAATGGGGACTGGGGTTTAAATAGGAATGAGGCAAAATCAGCACTGAGGGGGTTAAACAAGAATGGGGCTAAATGAGGTCTGAGGGATTTAGACAGGAATGGGGCTGAATGGGGATTGGGGACTAAATAGGAATGGGGCTAAATGGAGACTGAGGGGATTAAACAGGAATGGGGCTAAACAGAGACTGAGGGGGTTGAACAGGAATGGGGCTAAATGGGGACTGGGGATTAAATCAGAATGGGGCTAAATGGAGACTGAGAGAGTTAAATAAGAATGGGACTAAATGGGGACTGAGAGGTTTAAACAGGAATGGCGTTAAACAGAGACTGAGGGGGTTAAACAGGAATGGGGCTAAATGGGGTCTGAGGATTAAACAGGATGGGGTTAAGTGGGGACTGAGGATTAAACAATGGAGTAAAATGGGGACTGAAGTTTAAAACAGGAATGGGGTAAATGGGGACTGGGATAAATGGGCAGTGGTGGTAAAACATCAAAGGATATAGGATTGGTGCCAGAAAATGGCACCAAGTTAGCAGATCATCCTCAATCCACTTGAATGATCGAGCAAGTGTCTTACTCTGACAAAGTTTACTGATGCTTTTGATGCCTCATTTGCTTCTTTCTCTAATTCACAGCAGAACGTAGCCTCCAGCCTGAAGAAACCACAAATCAGGTAAGAAAGCAAGCATTTGCTGAGGTCAGGGGAAGTGGGGAGATCCCGGAGAGATTCGAAAATGTAGCTGAGAAATCTTAAATTGAGCTGTAAACACAAAATACTCTGCAGATGCTGGGGTCAAAGCAACACTCACAACACGCTGGAGGAACTCAGCAGGTCGGGCAGCATCCGTGGAAACGATCAGTCAATGTTTCGGGCCGGAACCCTTCGTCAGGACTGTAGAGGGAAGGGGCAGAGGCCCTATAAAGAAGGTGGGGAGAGGGTGGGAAGGAGAAGGCTGGTAGGTTCCAGGTGAAAAACCAGTCAGGGGAAAGATAAAAGAGTGGGGAGGGGAAGCAGGGAGGTGATAAGCAGGAAAGATGAAGAAGGAATAGGGGAAAACACAATGGGTGGTAGAAGGAGGCGGGACCATGAGGGAGGTGATAGGCAGCTGGGGGACGGGGCAGAGTGAAGTAGGGATAGGGGAAGGGATGGGGAGGGAATGACCGGAAGCTGGAGAATTCTATGTTCATACCAAGGGGCTGGAGACTACCTAGACGGTATATGAGGTGTTGCTCCTTCAACTTGAGTTTAGCCTCATCATGGCAGTAGAGGAGGCCATGTGTGGACATATCCGAATGGGAATGGGAAGCAGAGTTGAAGTGGGTGGCAACAGGGAGTTCCTGTCTGTTTTGGCGGATGGAGAGGAGGTGCTCGACGAAGTGGTCGCCCAATCTACGTCGGGTTTCACCGATGCAGAGGAGGCCGCACCGGGAGTATCGGATATAATAGATGACCCCAACAGACTCACAAGTGAAGTGTTTCCTCACCTGGAAGGACTGTTTGGGGCCCTGAATGGTGGCAGGAGAGGAGGTGTAGGGACAGGTGTAGCACTTACGCTTACAGGGATAAGTGCCGGGTGGGAGATTCGTAGGGAGGGATGTGTGGATCAGGGAGTCGTGGAGGGACCGATCCCTGCGGAAAGCAGAGGGGGTGGAGAGGGAAAGATGTGCTTAGTGGTGGGGTCCTGTTGAAGGTAGCAGAAGTTGCGGAGGTTAATGTGCTGGATCCGGAGGCTGGTGGGGTGGTAGGTGAGGACAAGGGGAACTCTGTCCCTGTTGTGGTGGCGGGAGGATGGAGTGAGGGCCGAATTGCGGGAAATAGAGGAGATGCGTGTGAGGGCATCATTGATGATGGCAGAAGGGAAACCACGATCCTTAAAGAAAGAGGACATTTGAGATGTCCTGGAACGGAAAGCCTCATCCTGGGAGCAGATGCGGCGGAGACGGAGGAACTGGGAATAGGGAATGGCATTTTTGCATGTGACAGGGTGGGAAGAAGTATAGTCGAGGTAGTTATGAGAGTCCTCATAACTATTCCACAGGGATCGGTCCCTCCGTGACTCGCTGATCCACACGTCCCTCCCCACGAATCTCCCACCCGGCACCTATCCCTGTAAGCGTAAGTGCTACACCTGTCCCTACACCTCCTCTCTTGCCACCATTCAGGGCCCCAAACAGTCCTTCCAGGTGAGGCAACACTTCACTTGTGAGTCTGTTAGGGTCATCTATTGCATCCAGTGCTCTCGGTGCGGCCTCCTCTACATCAGTGAAACCCGACGCAGGTTGGGGGACTACTTCTTCGAGCACCTCCGCTCCGTCCGCCACAACAGACAGGATCTCCCGGTTGCCACCCACTTCAACTCTGCTTCACATTCCCATTCAGATGTGTCCATACATGGCCTCCTCTACTGCCATGATGAGGCTAAGCTCAGGTTGGAGGAGCAACACCTCATATACTGTCAGGTAGTCTCCAGCCCCTTGGTAGGAACATAGAATTTTCCAACTTCCGGTAATTCCCTCCTCCTCCCTTCCCCTATCCCTATTTCACTCTCCCCTCCCCCAGCTGCCTATCACCTCCCTCATGGTTCCGCCTCCTTCTACTACCCATTGTGTTTCCCCCTCTTCCTTCTTCACCTTTCCTGCCTATCCCCTCCCTGCTTCCCCTCTCCCACCCCTTTATCTTTCCCCTTACTGGTTCTTCACCTGAAACCTACCAGCCTTCTCTTTCCCACCCTCCCCCAACATTCTTTATAGGGCCTCTGCCCCTTCCCTCTTCAGTACTGACGAAACGGTCTGGTCCGAAATGTTGACTGATCGTTTCCACGAATGCTGCCCGACCTGCTGAGTTTCTCCAGCGTGTTGTGAGTGCTGCTTAAATTGAGCTGTGTTTGGCCCTTAGCTTCAGAAATCAGATGAAGTGGTGATTGGGTTAAAATCTGTCAGAACATTTTTCATTTCTGTCCCTGTGGCTGAATTATATCCAATAAGTCCCTGAACTGGAGATGTGAGAGGGGAGACTGAGTAGATGAGGCCTGTATTCCCTTAAGTCTAGAATAACTAGAAATTCCAGGCCATGAGTGTTCACACAACTGTGTGAATAAAAATTGCTCTCTACTGGGAGAGTGTACATCAGAGGCCACTTGACACAAGTGACTCAGAAACTGCTCACTTTATTGATAAGGACAATGATTTATGCCTCCCAGACCCCAGCAATTTACGGGTCGGGTTAGTAGGATAATCAGCCATTGTAAGTTATCCAATTGCGTAGATGAGTATTGCCGCGATGCCAAGTGGTAAGGTGTTCGTCTACTGATCTGAAGGTCGCAAGTTCGAGCCTTGGATGAGGAAGCGTGTTGTGTCCTTGAGCAAGGCACTTAACAACACATTGCTCTGTGACGGCACCGGCGCCAACCTGTATGGGTCCTAATGCCCTTTAATAGAAACCATAGAAAAACTACAGCACAGAAACAGGCCTTTTGGCCCTTCTTGGCTGGCCGAACCATTATCTGCCTAGTCCCACTGACCTGCACATGGACCATATCCCTCCATACACCTCCCATCCATGTATCTGTCCAATTTATTCTTAAATGTCAAAAAAGAACCCGCATTTACCACCTCATCTGGCAGTTCATTCCACACTCCCACCACTCTCTGTGTGAAGAAGCCCCCCTAATGTTCTCTTTAAACTTTTTCCCTTTCACCCTTAACCTATGTCCTCTGGTTTTTTTGTCCTCTGGTTTTTTTCTCCCCTTGCCTCAGTGGAAAAAGATAGCTCACTCTATCTATACCCATCATAATTTTAGAGACCTCTATCAAATCTCCCCTCATTCTTCTACGCTCCAGGGAATAAAGTCCTAACCTCTTCAACCTTTCTCTGTAACTGAGATTCTCAAGTCCCAGCAACATCCTTGTAAACAACCTTATTTATATCCTTCCTGTAATTTAGTGACCAAAACTGAACACAATACTCCAGATTCGGCATCACCAATGCCTTATACAACCTCATCATAACATTCCAGCTTGTATACTCAATACTTTGATTAATAAAGGCTCATGTACCAAAAGCTCTCTTTACGACCCTATCTACCTGTGACACCATTTTAGGGAATTTTGTATCTGTATTCCTGGATCCCTCTGTTCTACTGCACTCCTCAGTGCCTTACCATTTACCTTATATGTTCTACCTTGGTTTGTCCTTCCAAAGTGCAATACCTCACACTTGTCTGTATTAAACTCCATCTGCCATTTTTCCAGCTGGTCCAAATCCCTCCGCAAGCTTTGAAAACCTTCCTCACTGTCCACTACACCTCCAATCTTTGTATCATCAGCAAATTTGCTGATCCAATTTACCACATTATCATCCAGATCATTGATATAGATGACAAATAACAATAGACGCAGCACTGATCCCTGTGGCACACCACTAGTTACAGGCCTCTACTCTGAGAAGCAATCCTCTACTACCACTCTTTGGCTTCTTCCATTGAGCCAATGTCTAATCCAATTTACCACCTCTCCATGTATACCTAGCGACTGAATTTTCCGAACTAACCTCCCATGCGGGACCTTGTCAAAGACCTTACTGAAATCCATGTAGACAATGTCCACTGCCTTCCCTTCATCCACTTTCCTGGTAACCTCCTCGAAAAACTCCAATAGATAGGTCAAACATGACCTACCACACACAAAGCCATATTGACTCTCCCTAATAAGTCCCTGTCTATCCAAATGCTTGTAGATTCTGTCTCTTAGTACTCCCTCCAATAACTTACTGACTACTGATGTCAAACTCACTGGTCTATAATTTCCCAGACTATTTTTCGATCCTTTTTTAAACAACCGAACAACATGAACCGTTCTCCAATCCTCCGGCACCTCACCCGCAGACACCGACATTTTAAGTATATCTGCCAGGGCCCCTGCATTTCCAACACTAGTCTCCTTCAAGGTCCGAGGGAATACCCTGTCAGGTCGTGGGGATTTATCCACTTTAATTTGCCTCAAGATAACAAGCACCTCCTCCTTTTCAATCTGTACAGTTTCCATGATCTCACTACTTGTTTCCCTTAATTACATAGACTTCATGCCAGTTTCCTTAGTAAATACAGATGCAAAAAAAACATTTAAGATCTCCCCCATTTCTTTTGGTTCTGCACATAGCCGACCACTCTGATCTTCAAGAGGACCAAATTTATCCCTTACAATCCTTTTACTCTTAATATACCTGTAAAAACTCTTTGGATTATCGTTCACTTTGACTGCCAAGGGAACCTCATGTCTTCTTCTAGCTGACCTGATTTCCTTCTTAAGTATTTTCTTGCACTTTTTATACTCCTCAAGCACCTTATTTACTCCCTGTTTCCTATACATGTCATACATCTCTCTCTTCTTCTTTATCAGAGTTGCAATATCCCTTGAGAACCAACATTCCTTATTCCTATTCACTTTGCCTTCAATCATGACAGGAACATACAAACTCTGCACTCTCAAAGTTTCTCCTTTGAAGGCTTCCCACTTACCGATCACATCCTTGCCACAGAACAACCTGTCCCAATCCACACTTTTTAGACCCTTTCTCATTTCTTCAAATTTAGCCTTCTTCCAGTTTAGAACCTCAGCCCTATCTTTATCCATGATCAAGTTGAAACTAATTGTGTTATGATCACTGGAACCAAAGTGCTCCCCTACACACACTTCCTCACTTGTCCTAACTCATTTCCTAATAGGAGATCTAATATCGCATCCCCTCTAGTTGGTACTTCTATATATTGATTTAGAAAACTTTCCTGAACACATTTTACAAACTCTAACCCATCTGGCCCCTAACAGTATGGGAGTCCCAATCAATATGTGGAAATTTAAAATCCCCTACCACCACAACATTATGTTTCCTGCAGTTGCCTGCTATCTCTCTGCAGATTTGCTCCTCCAATTCTCGCTGACTATTGGGTGGTCTATAATACAACCCCACTAATGTGGCCATACCTTTCCTTTTTCTCAGCTCCACCCAGAAGGACTCAGTAGACAAGCCCTCTAATCTGCCCTGCCTGAGCGCTGTTGTAACATTTTCCCTGACAAGCAATGCTACACCCCGCACCCCCCCCCCGCTTTCATTCTTCTGCCTCGATCACATCTGAAACATTGGAACCCTGGAATATTAAGTTGGCAGTCCTGCCCCTCCTGTAGCCAAGTTTCACTAATTGTTATAACGTCATAATTCCACATGTCAATCCACGCCCTCAACTCGTCTGCTGTCCCCGCAATACTCCTAGCATTGAAATATATACACCTCAGAAGATTTTTACCACCACTCACAACCTTTCTATTTGCGGCTTTGCTTGAACTTTTAACATCATTTATTTTCATCCCAGTCTCACTGTCAGCTCTGGCACTCTGGTTCCCATCCCCCTGCAAATTTAGTGTAAAGCCTCCACAATAGCACTAACAAACCTCCCTGAAAGGATATTGGTCCCCTCGTAGTTCAACTGTAAACTGTCTCTCTTGTACAGGTCCCACCTGCCCCAGAAGAGGCCCCAGTGATCCTGAAATCTGAAACCATGCTCCCTACACCAGTTCCTCAGCCACTTGTTCATCCTCCAGAGCATCCTATTCTTACCCTCACTGGCACGTAGCACAGGTAGCAATCCTGAGATTACCAACCTCGAGGTCCTGCTTTTCAACTTCCTACCAAGCTCTCTATACTCACTCTCCAGGACCTCCTCGCTCTTCCTTGCTATGTCATTGGTACCGATATGCACCATGGCATCTGGCTGATCACCCTCCCACTTCAGAATGTCATGCAAGCGATCAGAGACATCCTTGACTCTGGCACCCGGGAGGCAACAAACCATCCTGGATTCTCTGTCACGACCACAGAACCTCCTATCTGCACCTCTAACTATCGAGTACCCCATCACTACCGCTCTCCTCTTCTTCCACCCTCCCTTCCGAACTGCAGAACCAGACTCAGTGCCAGAGATCTGGCTGCTGCAGCTTGTCCCAGGTAAGTCATCACCAACAACGGTATCCAATGCGGTATACTTGTTGTTGAGAACCCTGCTCTGCCTGCCCTTTCCTCTTCCCTCGCCTGACAGTGACCCAATTTCCTGTGCTCTGCTCCTTTGGCTTAACTACCTCCCTGTAGCTATTATCTATAATTTCCTCATTCTCCCGAATGATCGGAGGTCATCCAGCTCCTGCTCCAGTTCCCTAACACGGTTTGATAGGAGCTGCAGCTGGATGCACTTTTCTTGCAGGTGTCATTGTCACGGTCACCGGAGGGCTTCCTGACTTCCCACATCCTGCAAGAGGAGCATTCCAACATCCTGCCTGGCATTCTCTCTACTCTAAACAAACTGGGCAAACAACTTAACGAAATCTACCCTGGCCTCTGACTGTTCTCGCCAAAGCCTGTTGAACCAAAGCCGTCCCACTCTGCTCCCTCTCACTCCGCTGCCCGCTGTATATAGTGCTCTGTTTTTAAACCTTGGCGCGCTACGTCCCGTACCTGCGCAGTGCAGTCCCTTATCCCCGAGTAATGTGTAAAATCAAAAGACTTTTTGTACATGATTTCTTCACTCCCTTCTTCTCAGATTCTTGCTCAGCTGTTGGACGACATTGGTGGCATGGAGAGGGGAGACTTGCAACATGAGCAATTGCCGGTCATCCATACAACCTTGCCCAGGCCTGCGCCCTGGAACCCTTCCAAGGCGCAAATCCATGGTCTCATGAGACTAACGGATGCCTCTAAAAATAAGATGAGCGGCAGAGTCTGCTGGAGGAGGAGCTGACAGGCATGCAATGAGGGTAAAATTGGTGAGGGTAGGATCAGTTTGATCATTGGCACGGAAACGATGGGCCACAGAACCTTTTCTCTGACCTTATGAGACAAGAGGGGCTTTTTCACTCACTGAATTATTGGAACCTGGGGTTAGATTCCATCACAATGAGCAGAAGGGACATGGAAATACTCACAACACGTTGGAGGAACTCAGCAGGTCTGGCAGCATCCATGGAAACGTCGACTCGTCATTTCCATGGATGCTGCCCGACCTGCTGAGTTCCTCCAGCGTATTGTGAGTGTTGCTTTGACCCCAGCATCTGCAGATTATTTTGTGTTTAAGAAGGGACGTGAAAGAACATTTGAAGGTCAATGGGCTGAGAGTGGAGCAGTGGGATTGCTTTTGCAAGAGCCAGTACAGGCTAGATAGACCGAATATCCTCCTCCTGTTGCTTGCTACTACCAAGGAGTTGGTTCTTTCCTTCCAACGGTCGGGCGACTCCACTTCACAGAATTAAATTGGTTCCTCTGTGTTTTCAGTAGGAAGATGGGTCCATGAACCAACAGGTCGTGAGGAAGATTCTCAACCGTCCTCAACCGTGCTCTCAGCAGTTCGGTGATGAATATGATAAGGATTCCAGTTTCCATTCCTTTGATTGAACCTTGAACCCCGGATGGCATCAGATTATTCACAACTGCTCCCCGTCTTCGAGGAAAGAAATCTGTTAATGGCTCGAGTTTCTGTCTCTGTGCTTACATCAGCTTCCACCTCAGTTACTCTCTCTGAATTAAAAGAGCATCAGATTAACCAAGCTCTCTAGTCAAGTGTGGGATTGCTGGCATAATAAACCTATAGGGGAATCATACCCTTTATTGCCATCCAGAGACACATACTCGGGCCGATGCTGGAATCCGGAGCAGTACACACAATGCTGGAGGAACTCAGTGTGTCCGGAAATATCTGTGGTGGGAAATGGAGAGTCAAAGTCTCTGGTTTAGACCCTTCCTCTGCACTGGAAACTAGAGGGGAGATAGTCAAATGTAAAAAGATGGAGCATGTGCTGGCAGGTGAGAGGGGCGATCGGCAGATGGGGGTCTAAAGTGGAAGCAGGTTCATGGGTTTGGTGAGTCAGGCAGAAGACACTGACTACAAATAAGCATATTAATGATTTATTTATCAACAGTAAAAGATTCGACCAAACATCTAAGTCCCCAAGTTATACAAATGACAAAACTAAATATTCAACAAACACAAACCTTGTGCACAGGGGCCTTTTAAGTCTGGAGCAAACTTTCCCAATGGTTCTTTAGCACAGGTCACAACGTCAATGTGAAGAGTCCCTGGAGACAAAGGCAAAGCTAGCAAGCCTCCCAAGTGAGCTACCCTTATACCCCAGGTGCTTGACATGGGACACCGGTTACCTGGCACACAAGACAAACAATGGGAAAGAGCTGCTTCATACCTCAAATGGGCTATTCGATGACCATCACAATGGAAGCGGTTTTCGACCGACAAGTTAACTATTCCCCAAAAACGGTGGGTGGGGCAGAGAGTGAGAATGTTGTCAGAGACTGAAAGATAGGATGGATATAGTAACCACGTCCCCTCTTCCTTATACATTTCAGATCTCGTGAATAGTCTTGACCAGATACATTGATAGTCGATTCTCTCCATAGGTGAATTTGAAATGTGGATCCTAGAACCTACTAGGACCTGGCCCTGTCCTGTAGTCCTCTATGACTCATTGAATCTAAATCACCATGTTGTGCTAATCGGATGAGCGCCTGCAGTGTTTTGCATATTAAAGCCACTTTTCTACTTCCTTCTCTGCCCCGTCCCAGTCTCCAAGATGCTACTGGTGAGACAAGGCAACATTCTGTGAGCAGTAAACAAAATTAATTTCCACCAACTCAGTCAGAATCCTACCACTACACATATCCAGCATCTTCAATGAGATCCCAGCACTGAACATATCTGCCATCTCCAAAGGGATCCTACAACTGAACATATCTGCCATCTCCAACGGGACCCTACCTCTAAGCAGATCGGCCAATTCCTTCAGAATCCTATCACTGAACATATCTTTACCTCCACCGGGATCACTCCATCTGCAATTCCCTTGTCTATTCATTCCTCACCACTAATCTCCCTCCCCGCACTTATCCCTGTTAGCAGCTAAAGTGTTACACCTGCCTATTTGCCTCCTCCTTCACCTCTATTCAGGGACACAAACTGTCTTTCCAAGTAAGTAAGACTTCACCTGCAAATCTGTTGGGGTTGTCTATTGTGTCTATTTCTTCTGCTGTGGCCTTCTCTATACTAGTGAGACCTGTCATAAATTGGGGGAGGGAGGTGCCAATTCATCGAGCACCTCCACTCCATCCACCAAAAGTGGAACTTCCCGGTGCCCAGACATTTTAATTCCACTCCCAGTCCCATTCCTACATGTTGGTTCATGGCCCCTTGTGCTTAGATGACGCCACCCTATGGGTGGGGTGGCAATGCCGGTACCCTCCAGCCATTTGGCATGAATACTGATTTCTCCTTCCAATAAAAAAAATCCCTCTGCCTCCCCTCCTCTATTCCCCACTCTGGCCTACTACATCTTCTCACCTGCCTATCACTTCCCCCGGCTTCCCTCTTCTTCCCTTTCTCCTATGGTCCACCATCCTCTCCTTATCAAATTCTTTCTCCTCCAGCCCTTTATCTTTCCAACCCACCTACCTTCACCTATCACCTTCGAGCTAGTTTCCTTCCCTTACCCCCACCTTTTTATTCCGGTGTCTTCCCCCTTCTATTCCGATCCTGAAGAAGGGTTTTGGCCCGAAACGTCAACAGTTTATCCATTTCCATAGATACTGTCTCACTTGCTGTGTTCCTGCAGCATTTTGTGTGTGTTGCTTTGGATTTCTATCATCTGTAGATTTTTGCATGTAAACAAAAAAATCTATTAAATATACATTTATTGGCTTTGTCTCAAGTAATAACGAAGCAGTCTACAGTGAAGAAGTCATCACGCTGACACTGGTGTGAAGAAAACCTCTCCTTCAATGTCACAAAAATAAAGGAGCTGGTTGTGGACTACAGGAGGAATGAAGACATGCTAATCCCTATTGACATCAATGAATCTGGGATTGAGAGGGTGAACAGCTTTAAATTCCTCAGCATAAACATCACCAAGGATCTCACATGGTCCATACATACCCACTATGTGGCGACAAAGGCAGAACAGTGCCTCTTTCACCTCAGGCTGTTGAAGAAGTTTGATATGGGCCCCCAAATCCTACGAACTTTCAAGAGGGGAACAATTGAGACCATCCTGACTGGCTGCTTCACTGCCTGGTATGGGAACTGTACTTCCCCCAATCACAGGATTCTGCAGAGAGTGGAGCGGACAGGCCAACACATCTGCAGATGTGAACTTCCCTCTATTCAGAACATTTACCAAGACAGGTGTGTAAAAAGGGCCCGAAGGGTCACTGGGGACCCTAATCACCCCAACCACAAACTGCTCCAGCTGCTACCATCCGGGAAATGGCACTGCAGCACAAAATTGAATTGAATTAACTTTATTTCTTACATTCTTCACATACATGAGTAGTACACATCTTTACTTTAAGTCTCCATCTAAATGTCCAATGTGAAATCATAGTAATTTATAATAAATAGAACAGTCAGTGCAATATAGAATACACTCAAGTCAGTGTGAGTTCATCATTCTGATGGAAGAAGCTGTCCCAGAGCCTGTTGTTCCTGGCTTTTATGCTGCAGTACTGCTTCCCTGATGGTAGCAGCTGGAATAGATTCTGGTTGGGATGGCTTGGGTCAACCAATGATCCTACAAGCCCTTTTTACCCACCTGGTCTTGTAGATGTCCTGAATCATGGGAAGTTCACGACTACAGATACGCTGGGCTGTCAGCACCACTCTCTGCAGAGTCCTGCAATTAAGGGAGGTATAGTTCCCATACCAGGCAATGATGCAGCCAGTCAGGATGTTCTCAATTGTGCCCCTTTAGAAAGTTCTTAGGATTTAGGGGCCTATACCAAACTTCCTCAACTGTCTGAGGTGAAAGAGGCATTGTTGTGCCTTTTTCACCACACAGCTGGTGTGCACAGATCAAGTGAGGTCCTCGGTTAAGCCAGGACCAACAAGCTTTGGGACAGCTTCTTCCACCAGGCCATCAGACTGATGAATTCATGCTAATACAATTGAATTTCTATGTTATATCGACTGTCCTGTTGTACATATTATTTATTATAAATTACCATAAAATATGCACTGCTCATTTAGACAGAGATGTAACCTAAAGATTTTTACTCCTCATGTAAGTAATGAAGTGAAGTCAATTCAATTCCAATACAGTAAATGTATGTATATAGACTGGATTAAAATACTGCAACTCTTTTAATACATTTTAAAAGAGTGAGGTAGTGTTCATGGGTTCGATGGCAGAGGGAAGAAGCTGTTCTGGAATCGCTGAGTGCGTGCCTTTGGGTTTCGGTGCCTCCTTCCTGACAGTAATAATGAGATAGAGGGCATGCCCGAGGCGACTGGGGTCCTGAATAATGACCCACCGCGTCTGGAAGATGTCTTGTGTACTATGGAAGCTTGTGCCCTAGATGGAGCTGATTAATTCTACAACTTTGTGTAGCTTCATTAGCCCTGTGCAGTCGCCGACACCTTCCTGCATTCCAGACTGTGATGCAGACTGTCAGAATACTCTCTGCACTGTATCTGTAGATATTTTCCAGTGTTTTAGTTGACAAACTAAATCTTTTCAAACTCCTAATGAAATATATATATCCGCTCTCTTGTCTTCCTTATAGCTACATCGATATTTCGGGACTAGATTAGATCTTCTGACATCTTCACACCTAGGAACTTGAAATTGCTCACTCTCTCCACTTACGGTCCCCCTATGAGGGTTGGTTTGTGATCCCTCGCCTTTCCCTTCCTGAAGTCCACAATCAGCTCTTTGGTCTTACTGACGTTTGAGTGCCAGCTTCTTACTATGACGTCACTCAACTAGCTGCTGTCTCTATCTCCTGTACTATCTGTAGCATTTTTGCGTTATCCTGAAGGAGTCAGCAAACTGGACTCTCAGGAATGCAGTTACAACTGCAGCAGCCATGGCTGGAGAAGACTTCAGTCCCAAGAGCGAAAAAACAATATTTAACCGATTTAAGTGCCGAACCTCATTAAAAGGGTTATGTCACTGTCCTGGTCATTTATTCCCTAGTTTCCTCTAACTTACTTCGATTGTGCCATGGTTCCGACCGTTAATTTCCCAATTGCTTTTAATTTTCTTTGATGACGGCACACCTGCTTTCCATCAGCACCTACAGTGTAAGAACCCCGGTGTTCCAAACCCTATTTGCCAGATCTTTGGTCTTTTTCTTGTGTGATAACTAACGTTTCCCGACTGCTTAGAACCGTTTGTTCTAAGTTTAGCTCCAGTTTCAAGGTTTACCTGTGAGACTCCTTGTCAAATCGCTGAGTCAAGGCTCCGTGTCAAGACCCCGTGTCAAGGCTCCATATCAGGGCTCCATGTCAAGATCCCTCCTGTTCGCTGTTCGGCGTTTACGCCCGTGTAAGCATCCTCAATCTCCGTGCCTGTGTCCTGCACTTGGGTTCGCCTCATTCGCCACGTGGCATTGCAACAGGTTAAGGTGTCGAGGCCGAGGGTAAAGAACAAACCAGTGTTCAGCTCACTACTCCGTGAGGTTCTCAGCACCCAACTGGCTCTGTGGCTGCGTACTCACTTTCGGGGACCCTGCGGTTCATGTTCTATCTGTTACTTGTTTACTTTTAATTGTTTGCACCATTTGTTCCTTTTTCACACATTGGATGTTTGAATGTCTTGGTTGTGTGGGTTCTTGTTTTAATCGTGTATTCTACTGTGCTTTTCTTGTTTTGCGGCTGCCTGCAATAATCTCCATCTCAGGGTTGCATATGGGTATATATACTGTGATAATAATAATGTACTTTGGACTGTTAAACCTTGAAAAGAGACAAAGTGAGATGTTCTTTTCTTCCCTCAGGTCCGTCAGTAGAGGACAGAGTTGCAGTGAAAGGGTGCCGGCCAGCGGGGGGCAGTGTTGCGCTATGCGCTGGAAAACCCAACACCACACAAAGGTGCTGAAGGACCCCTCACTGGGTCAGGTAGAACCTGTGGAGGGAAATGGGCAGTCAGCATCTCAGGTGGAGACCCTTCCTCGGGTCTGAAGTGCCCACTTGGCCATCTGCATGAGAGGAAAGCTGCTCCTCTGCATCACCCTTAGGAATGGACTTTGAGTTGAGTTGAGGCCTCCGTCGGACAGAGTTCACCATGGATATTGCATCTTAGGAACACTCACAATGCGCTGGAGGAACTCAGCAGGTCAGTCAGCAACAGTTGAAAAGATTAGTTGACGTTTCGGGCCGAAATCCTTCGTCAGGACTGAAGGAAGAACTTTGGGGAGGGTTTGAAGAATGCAGGTAGTTGAAAAAAACAGAAATTTTTAAGACAAAGGAGTGGGGGAGGGGAAGCAGGGAGGTGATTGGCAGGAGAACAATAGTAGAAGAAGGCGGAACTATGAGGGAGGTGATGCGAAATAGGGATAGAGGAAGGGAGGGAGAGGGAATTACCGGAAGCTGGAGAATTCTATGTTCATACCAAGGGGCTGGAGACTGCCTAGACGGTATATGAGGTGTTGCTCCTCCAACCTGAGTTTAGCCTCATCATGGCAGTATGAACATAGAATTCTTCAATTTCCTCAATTGGGGAGATAGATCTAGGTTTCGGGGGTTAATTGGGTTTTTTTGTTGTTTGTGTAAAGGGGTGGGGGGAGTGTTTTGTGGGATTACCATGGCAGTTTATTCTTTTGTGTGTTATGAATTGATCAGACTTTCTTTTCATTGTGCGTTATTGTGTGCAACTTATGCCCTCGCACTGTTTTGGATTGTAGGCCCTGTGTGTCTTTTGATATGGTTAACGTGAGCGCTGCTGATGGAGGCCACCCTGTGAGGTTTATTTCTTGGAATGTAAAGGGGCTCAATGGTCCGGTTAAATGAGCTAAAGTTTTCTCTCATCTGAAACAATTAAAAGCAGATATACTATTTCTACAAGAGACACTTTTAAGAGTGGAGGACCATAATAGACTTCGTAAAGCATGGATTAGTCAGGTTTTTCATTCCAGATTTAATAGTAGGTCCAGGGGGGTGGCAATATTAATCACCAAAAGAATGCAGTTCACACCATCTGATGTAATCAGTGACCCTAATGGTCACTTTATTATAGTCTCTGGCTCTCTCTTTCAGATACCTGTTATTTTTGTAAATGTTTATGCTCCTAATTGGGACGATGTCCAATTTGCAAATAAGGTTTTGTCATTAATACCTAACCTGAATACACATAAGCTAATCTTTTCTGGAGATTTGAACTGTGCTATTGACCCACTGCTTGATAGGTCTTGCCCTAGGGGAACATTTTCTGATATGGCAAAGGCCTTCTCAATGTTTATGCAACAAAATGGTTATATGGATCCTTGGAGATTTTTGAATCCATCAGTTAGGCAATTCTCTTTCTTTTCTCATGTTCACCACTCCTATTCCTATTTGGGGATGACACTGAGACCTTGCCCGCTTATAGCTATACTTGGTGTGGCAGATGATGATTTGGGTTTAAATGCAAGCCAGTCGGATATCATTGCATTTACATCGCTATTGGCCAGTAGGAGAATTTTGCTGGTTTGGAAATCTGCCACTCCCCCAACTGCTGCTGCTTGGTTAGAGGATGTAATGTTTTTTCTGAAATTAGAAAAGATTAAATTCACTTTGAGGGGGTCTGTGAAAAAGTTCTATTCGAAATGGGGATCTTTCTTATCATATTTTGGGAGTCTTAAGGAATTACCTACTAGTTGAGGGCATTTGATTGTACTTAGGAAGTTGCCTCCCATTTAACACGCTTATAATTTACCTCACAGAGTGGTTGATGAATTGTAAATATGAGTGTATTTTGGATCATCTGACATGTTGCAGATGTGTGTGAGCCGTCGTCTTGAAGTAGTGTGGGGGTATGGTTGTGAAATGTCCGTACTTGTATTTGTGAAGTGTTGTGTTGTAAATATATTAGCTGCCATGATATGTTTGGGGAGGATGGGTAGGGGGAGGTTTGTTTTGGGGGTACGATATTAAAGCAAAATGGAGGAAAATGTAATCCATTATATATTCTGTATTGTCATTCCTTCAATAAAAATTTTTTAAATTTAAAAAACAAATGTGTCAACTCAATGGAGGGTTGCCTTAGGGACTCCAGCTCTGGATTTCACCCTCTGGGTTTACGCCCGAATCCTTCCCCATGAGGGGGTAGAGCTGCAAGGCAGCGGAGGTTTCAGATCAGAGTTTTACTTTTTCCTGGATGAGCTGCCAACCACGGCTGGCGAGCTCCATCTGCCCGAAGAAACAGGTTTTAAAGTGCCAATAACCCATCTGTAGAAACTGTGCAAATAATATATATGATATTATTATATATACATATTATTCTTATGTGCATTAACATTATATTTGTATAGGATACTGCATTATATTATGTGTCTGTGTGCACATGTCTGTGTGCGTGTGTGTTCTATGTGGCTGCACCTGCAAGGCTTTATATCATACGAATAGCTCAGCAGACTTTATAACAAAGCGGCACGTATTTTGGCAGCGTCACTACATCTATATTAATAGCACCATGTATCATACATGCGAAGCCTGTCTGTGTGAACATACTACAATATTTATGTAATTATCTTGAGGGAGGGGAGGGGAGGGGGTACCTTATTTCTATCTACCAGTAGCTATATATCCCTGCTCACAAACACGCACCAACCTACCCATATCAGGCATATCCTATACCTTCCATGAAAGAATGAGCGGGTCACATTTTAGGCTCATTGTCCACCACAAAACCGGAAAACCTGAAGTGGAAGCAAATCATACTCGGAGTGAGGGAGGGAGAGTAGGGGAGGGAGAGGAGAGGGGGCAGAGGGGAGAGGAGAGAGGAGAGAGGGGAAATTTAAGGGTCTTTTAAATTTTGCGATTGTACCTGTCTCAATCATTTCCTTTGACAGCTCATTACATATTCTCCCTATTGCCCTCTCACTTTAAATCTATGGCCTCTAGATTTTGGTTCCCTTTCCGTGGTTGTCTTTCCGTTGGCCTTCATCCTATCTATGCACTGGTGATTCTATACACCTCTTTAACATCACCCTTCAGTCTCCTACGTTCCAAGGAATAAAGTTCTATCCTATCCAACCTCTCCCTATAACATGGCCTCTGTAGTCCTGGCAAATATTCTTTTCATTTCTTTTTCTGCTTAATGACGTCTTTCTTGGGGCATAATCATCATTATGTGCCATTTCCTATAACAACTGCGCACGTGGTCTTTCCAGGACCATGATTGTTCTTTGTAAATATTTCTACAGAAGTGGTTTGACATTACCTTCTTTGATTCCGGGTGTGTATAAGACCATTAGACAGAGGAGCATAATTAGGCCATTTGGCCCATCGAGTCTGCCTCGCCGTTAATCATGGCTGATCCTTTGTTCCCTTCCTCAACCCCACTCCCCGGCTTTCTCCCAGTAACCTTCGATTCCATGTCCAATCAAGAACCTATTAAGCTCTGCTTTAAACATATCCAAAGTCCTGGCCTCGACAACTGCCTGTGGAAACAAATTCCACAAATTCCCCACCCGCTGACTAAAGAGATTTCTAACAGAAATCTCTGTTTTAAATGGACGACCCTCTACCCTGAGGCTGTACCCTCTTGTCCTAGCCTCCCCCACCATGGGAAATATCCTTTCAACATCTAGTCTGCCTGGATCTTTCAACACTCGAAAGGTTTCAATGAGATTCCCCCTCATCCTTCTAAATTGTAGCGAGTACAGACCCAGACCCATCACATGTTCCTCGCATGGTAATCCTTTCATTCCCGACATCATCCTTGTGGACCTCCTCTGGACCCTCTGCAAAGCCAGCACATCTTTTCTCAGATGAGGAACCCCACACCGTTCACAATACTCGAGGTGCAGCCTCACCGGTGCCTTATAAAGCCTCAGTAACAGATCCTTGCTCCTGTATTCTGGACCTCTTGAAACGAATGCTACAATTGCATTTGCTTTCCTCAACACCGATTGAACCTGCAAGTTACCCTTTAGGGTGTTCTGCACAAGGACTCCCACGTCCTTTAGTGTCTTCGAGTTTTGGATTTTCTCTCCATTTAGGAAATACTCCGCACATTTATTTCTACTACAGATGCATGACCATGCATTTTCCAACATTGTATACCGTTTGTCACTTTCTTGCCCATTCTCATAATCTGTCTAAATCCTTCTGCAGCCTACCTGTTTCCTCAACACTACTAGCCCCTCCACCAATCTTCATATCATCTGTAACCTTGGAAACAAAGCCATCTATTCCATCAGCATGAAATGGGTGACCGCAGTCTCTTCAGAGATTGTTTGCCTGACTTCAGTGGGCACATTGCCAGGACTTGTGATATGTACCAGCTGCCCATATGACCATCCATCACCTGCTCCCATGGCTTCACTGGACCCTGATTCAGGGGACGGTGGGAATTGGGGGGTGAGGTTGCTACACCTTGCCCAGGGTGTCTGGCAGATGTACCTCCTTCCCGCCACCTGATAGCTTATCCTAGAGCAGGGTGACCAAAAGAGGAGCGGCCTCATCAATGTCTTGTACAACTGCAAGATGACATTCCAACTCTGATTCTCTGTGCCAAATACCTTCTTCACCTCCTTGTCTACCGGTGACATTACTTCAGGGAACTATGTATTTGTATTCCTCTGTCCCTCTGTTCTACAGAACTCCCCAGTGACCAGCCACTAACTGTGAAATTTCGACCTTGGTTAAAATGCAAAACAGCACGCAAAATTGAATTCAACGTTATTCGCCAATATAATTTTCTTGCTTAGTCAGCCGATCAAGAACCTCTGTAGTTCTGCATAACCTTGTGCACTGCATATGGTACCAGCTATTTTGGTGTCAACTGCAAACTAACCATTCTCAACCAAATTGTTGATGTAAATTATGAACAACAATAGGCGCTCCAGTCCCTGTGGTACATCACTAGTCACAGACCTCCAGGCCGGAAAGCAACCTTCC
Source organism: Mobula hypostoma (assembly GCF_963921235.1). Lineage (NCBI taxonomy): Eukaryota > Metazoa > Chordata > Chondrichthyes > Myliobatiformes > Myliobatidae > Mobula > Mobula hypostoma. The sequence goes on along the minus strand of NC_086101.1, from coordinate 15,924,537 downwards.
ACTATTAGCTTCTGCTTCCTATCAATGATGAATCCACTTAGCTCTCTCACCCCAGATCCCAAGCCTTCCACAAGGGACCTCATCAAAGGTCTTGCTAAAGTTCATATAGATCACATCCACCACTTTGGTCTCATCAGTCCTCTTGGTTACCTCTTTTAAAATTTCTAATAGCGTTGTGAGTGTTGCAAAGGGGTAGCGGACCCAAATGCAAGACACAGATGCTGAAGTACAAGGAACAGGACTAGGAATATCGAGATAGCAAGGTGAGTCAGGAAGAAACGACTCTGGATATTAACACAGGCCCTGGATTACACTAGGATTCAGGGCCCGGGCTAGGACTTGAGCTGGAAGCACGGGTCCAGACGTGGAACTAGGAACAAGGAGTCTGGACTGGGAACTCGGAACTCTGGAACCAGAGTCTGGACAAGGACCCGGAACCTGGGTCTTGACTCGGAACAGGAACCCGGTTTTGGGCAAGGACTCGGGACCAAGATCTTGGCAAGGACAGGACTAGGCTACAGGACAGGAAGAGGTCCTCCAGCACAGGACGAGGAATCACCGGCAATGGACTGGGTGAGGAACCAGAACTGGATGAGGACAGGAAGCTCAGTCTTGGACAGGGCTGGAACATGGAGCCTGGACTTGGTCTTGGAACACAGAAACACAGAGCCTTGGACTTGGACTGGACGTTCAGAGCCTTGCACGTGGACTGGACGAGGTACTCCAGGGCAGGACGAGGCTCTTGGACTAGGTTTGGCTGGCCTCTTGGACTCGGCTTGGTTAGGCTCTTGGGTACGGAGCCGGGACTTCTCCTAGGAGAGCAGGGCCGGAACCCTTTCTGGGAGGCAGGGCCAGGCTGCTTTCGCAGGGTTGGAACCCTTTCTTGAACACAGGGCCAGGATGCTTCCTAGGACGCAGGGCCAGGATGCTTCCTAGGACGCAGGGCCGGGACCCTTTCTAGGACGCAGAGCCAGGATGACTGCTAAGGTAAACTACCAAGGTAAACTGTTGAGGTAATCTGCCGAGGATTCCAATGGGGAAGATCCAGCACAGGACGAGGAATTTCCAGCACTGGACGAGGAATCTCCATCACCGGGCTGTGTGAGATACGCCTGCGCTGAGCGAGGAACATGGACTGGAAAAGGCACCAAAACTGGATGAGGCCACGAAGCTCAGACTTGGACAGGGCTGGAACACGGGCGCCTGGACTTGGTCATGGAACACAGTAACACAAAGCCTTGGACTTGAGCACAAGAACAGGGAGCACAGAGTGAGGACCCCACCCTGGGGACAGGACGTAGGGCCAGGATTCGTACACAGAACACGGACACTAAACACGGGGACACAAAGAGACAGTTCCAAACTCAACAATAGATAGTTCCTTACCTTAGCGTGGTTGGCTCCGGTCTCACTCCGGCGGTTGAACTTGACAGGGATACTGATGAGGTTTCAGGTGAAAGTTTCCGAAGGAAGGGCAGGGGGAACAGTTCCAGCAGGGAATCCTTGGTTTGCAGAGGTATTTATGTGCCAACCCAAAACAGGAATCAGGTGCCTCAATTAAGGAGCCCAACGGAACCTGGGGGAAACCGGAACACCTGGAATAAGGATCGATGGACCAGACCATGAAACCGGAATACGGCCTTTACGGACTGGACCATGACAGTGAGATGTCATTTCTCACACATAAAGCTAATCAGTCCTGTCTATCTAAATGCCGGTAGATCTCGTCCCTCAGATTTAATTCCAGTATTTCATCACCACTGATGTCAGGCTAACCTGGCAGAGTAATGTAATGATTAGCTGTTAGATCGGAGTTCGATTTCCACTGCTGTCACTAAGGAATCCATGTGGGTTTCCGACGGGCAGGCCAATGTCCTCCGACATTCCAAAGGCGTGCAGGTATTGCTCGTGTTAGTGAGTTATCGGCATGCTAAGCTAGCCCCAGAAATGTGGCGACAATCCTCGCTGATATGAATTGACGCAAGCGACGCATTTTAACTAATTAAAGATTAAACTAATCTTTAATCTTTTGTCTTTTCTGCCCCTATGAAGGAACTTTAGCCATTCTCCAGTCCCCTGGAATTTCTCCCGTAGGTAAGGAGGTTCCAAGAATCTTTGCAGGTGCCTCTGCAATTTCTTCCGTAGCTTCACATGAAATCCAAGAATGCATTTGATCAGGTTTAGGGTATTTCTCCACCTTAATGTGCTTTAAGGGCACCGATACCTCCAAAGTGGTTTTGCAACTATCCCATAAACTCCGGGGCAGGACCTTTACCGTTGCATATTTAAGTTAACGACGGAACTGCTCGCAGCTCACACAGCGGTACACAGGCACCGAAGCTCCTCAATGCACAAAGCTTTACCTCACTCTAAGTATACACAGCGCATGCGGGCTGGAGAGAGTGGGGGATATGTAGATCAGTCAGAGCATGGGAACGATGGAAGCTTTGGATCGGGGAGCATTCCTCCCAGGCGGAGTGACTCTCCGATTGACATCTGGTTAAAGCAAATTAAATTTGTTCTGTAGGTAATTTGTTCTCAGTGTGTATGTGAGTATGTGAATGTGTGTGCACGCGTGAACGTATATGTTTGTATATTGAGTGTGTGCCTGTTGTGAATGACTGTGTGTGTGTGTGTGCATATGAGTACGTATGTTTTTCTGTGTAAGTGTGTGTGAATTTGTATGTTTCTATGTGTGTTTGTGTTTGAGTGTGTATGTTTGTGTCATGGTCCCGTCTGGCTGTACCCCATCTCGCTCTTATCTCCTTGATTATGCCTTAATCCTAGTCATTATATTCCCAATTGCTGCCAGTTCACTTAATTACAGTACATCTGGTTTCCATCAGAGACTGCAGGATAAGAACTCTGGCATCACAACCACGGGTCGCCAGTTCGTTGGTTTATTCCGGTGTGATAACTTCGTTTCCCGACCGCTTAGTACCGTTAGTTCTAAGTTCAGGTCCAGCTTCAATTTATTCCATGAAAACCCCGTCTCGACAAGTTGAGTAACCCCATGGCGGTTCGACTCAAACTGCCTAAATATATGCACATGCATCCGACATTTCACGTTTCCCAGTTAAAACCGGTTTCCATCAGCCCCTTGTGCCCTCCGACCAAGACCACTCCACCCGCCCGGATCATCGACTACCACCGACTACCACCCGGCGTACACCGTCCAGCGGTTACTGGATGTGCGCCGTCGCGGCAGGGGCCTCCAGTACATGGTCGACTGGTAAAGATACGGCCCGGTGCAACGTTCCACGCTCCTTCATTCTGGACCCTCCCCTCATCCGTGACTTCCATCGGGACCATCCAGAACAGCCGGGGTTTCGCCTGGAGGCTCCCTTTGAGGGGGATGGGGTACTGTCATGGTCCCGTCTGGCTGTTACCCATCACGCTCGTATCGCCTTGATTATGCCTTAATTCCAGTCGTTAGATTCCCAATTGCTGCCAGTTCACTTAGTTACAGCACACCTGGTTTCCATCAGAGAGTTCAGGATAAGAACTCTGGCGTCACGACCACGGGTCGCAGTTCGTTGGTCTATTCCCATGTGATAACTTCGTTTCCCGACCGCTTAGAACCGTTAGTTCTAAGTTCAGCTCTAGTTTCAAGATATTCCATGAAAACCCCGTCTCCGTGCCAAGACACAATATCAGAGCAACGTGTCAAGATTCCTCCTGTCCATCTGTTCCACGTTCGCGACGGTGCAAGCACCTCTCAGCCGTATCTCCGTGCCTGTGTTCTGCACATGTCGCTCCTTGTAACAGTTTGTGCGTGAATGCATGTGTGTTTGTGTGTATGTCTGTGTGTTTCTGTATGAGTGTGTATATTTGTGTGTAAGAGTGTGTGCATGACTGTGACCCAAAGAATCACACAGCACAGAGCTCCTTTGTCCATTTATATCTATACTAACCATCAAGTCGCATTCTGTACTCAGCCCATTTACCAGCACGTGGTCTGCAGCCTTTTTCCCCTTTATAGTTCACGCTCATCCAAATCCTTCTTCAATGCAGCGAGAGTTTTGGCCGCCACCACCCCTCAGACATTGTATCCCAGATTCCAAGCATCCTCTGAGGCAAAAAAAAAATCACACTGAGATCCTCTCTTATTCCTCTCCTTAAACCCATTCTCTCTGGTATAAGTCACCGCTGCCTTTGTGAAGTTTATTAATACCTACCCTATCAATACTTTTGATAATTTACTGCATTTCCTATCGTACACCCTCGACTTGTCTAGTCTGTCCTCATAATATAATACAAACCATATGAAGCCATCTAATCTAGCCAGAATCCGGGTAAACCTATTTTGCACCCTCTCCTCATCCTTCCTATCATCCTATAATCGGTGGTGCAGTGAGTTAGAGCTGCTTCTCGCTGGGCTGAGCACGGAGCGGGCGGTTTGCCTGCATCAGCTCTTCACACCGCTACCGCAGCTGCCGAACGCTGAGCGACTAGTTTTACAGGCGGCCGGAAACCGGACGCTGTGAGACAGGCAAGGGTGGGAGCGGGGTAAAGATCTAGTGCAAAGTTAGTTGACATCTGAAAGCAAGCCGGATTTATCGGCAGGGAGTTGTCATCTCGGACGCATGTGGACTTTCGGATAATTTACCTGATAAAGAGCAAAGGTAGAATTTGAATTAAACCTTTATTAATTATTAAGGTTATCCCTCTTCCGGGAGGGATCGGGGTGAATCTATCTTCGACGATATAAAACTCCCGTAATCCCCATTCCCTGACGAATTGCGGACTGCATCGAATTGTGGAACCTTCCCTAATTCCTAATAAAACAGAAAATAATGGGAGTCCATGGAATGGGAAACAGAATTAATGTTTACAGTTCTGTGATCCTTCAGGCGAAACGGAAACGTTAACGTCTCGCTCTGGCTCAGGATAGAAATATTAATTGTTTCTCTCTCCGCAGATGGCGCTTGACCTGCTGAGTTTTTAAAAACATTTTCTGTTTCTATTTCAGATTCCCAAAATCTACAATATTCTGTATTAATCGTTGTATCTATTCGGTCAAGAGGTGTGAACGACGTGATTCGTTTGTTGGCGGTTTTCCGGCGTACCAACAATCACAGGAGACCTGAGCAGGGTTTCTAACGTGGGGAAGTTAACTGGGACAGTTCCACACTCTTGCCCTCGGATGTCCGGGTGCAGTGGTACGAGTAGTCGACACAAACTGGGGTCTTCCTTTGTTGTAGTGGGTGACCATGACATCTTCCGTGCATTGAAATGCCGTGCGCTGTCCACGGAGTGTTGCAGAACCGCCTTCCTGGCTGTTGGATCTCACTGTTGATCACATCTGTGCAGTCGGGCGGATGAGATCAATATTAATTCTGTTTCCCATTCCATAGATTTCCATCAGTTTCCTTCGTATGATAGGACGGGGATTTCCCTATCTCACCCGAGTATGAGGTCCACCGGCTGCCTTCACCTGGTTTAGCCCGCCTGTCGAAGCGGTGTAACCGAGTGTGGCCGCTTTCGCATGGAGACAGGAACTTGGAGCTGAGCGTCTGGTGGAACCCAAAGGTAGGTGAGTTGTCCCGGGAGAGGTCAAGCCGCTTCAGCAGAGGTGCTACCCCTCCCTGGACAGCCCATTTCACCAACAGCTACCAATTGATATGTTACCAATTATTTAACCGCTTCCGTTAAAGTGACACGTTGTTGTGGGGATTGAAGTCAAATTCGAAATAATTTACATTAACTGAGATATGACAGTTTCGTAAGCTTACGCTAGCCATTTCGGTTTGGTACGTAGAACCATTGCCGCAAATGTTAGCGCTGTTTTCTCGGAGCTCCTGTGACTACGGCTTCGTCCCCTAAATTTGGTGCAGTTTTAATTAGTGGAGTTTGCATATTCCGCCTGTTTCCCTGCAGGTGCACCAGCCGTGTCGGATCCCCCCACACCGCCGGGTGTTACGATTCATTCCACGTGCCTACGACATGTGGATTGGATCTGAGAATTGTCTCTAGTGTGGGTGCGAATTACGGGAGGGGTGAAAGGGAAGTTGGGGAGAATGAGTGGTTCAGTCAGCACTGGAGTAGTGTAGGCGATCGGCGTGGGCTGAATTGCCTTCTTCGCGCGCTGCGCGGTGAGGGATTTGAACGGGAAACTGTATTTGGAATCTATCAGTCCAAAAGGGCATCTTACCAGGAAGAGGACGTGGCTCATCGCTCAACGACCCTAACGTCACTGAAGTGATTCGGAAATCAATTGGAAAAATCCAGTACTTAATCCCTCCCAATTTTCTAACAGGTTGCACGAGGAGGCGCGGCTGTAAGAAGGGAGAAGCAGCGAACACTAAATATCTCCTCTGCTTTAGAGGAGTAACGATGGAGGTGGGCGCCATTCTGTGGCTACTGACCGTCTCCTCCGGTAAGTAGCTTTCTGTTCCTTTACGGCTGCAGCTTCGGGGAGAAGGCAATGGGCAGCGCGGGAAAAGCGGGAAGGTTCGTCTGCTTCATTTGCGTTAACAACCAACACACCTACGGAGGCACTGTGGGCAGCTCGCGAGGGTCGCCACACATTCCGGCGCCAACATTAATGTCCACAATGTCGGCAGAACAACACAGAACACAACAAAGTGCAACAAAACAAGCCCCTTTCCTCCCTCCCACGCGCACAAACGGACAGTCCTCCAACTGCAATAAAAACGTTCGGGCTTCTAGCCTCCAGGCTTCCGACATCGACCCCCTGACTAGCCGACGGCGGGTTGGGGGGGGGGTGCTGAATTCCAGGTCGAAAGCTGAGCATGTCGACTTCTCGTTTCTCCCTCCTTCCTTTCCAATTCTGATGAAGGGTCTCAGCCCGAAACGTCAACTGTTTATTCCTTTCCACAACTGCTGCCTGACTTCCCGAGTTCGTCCTGTTACTCTGGATTTCCCGCATGTGCAGAATCCCTTAAGGTCGGGAGTTGGGAGGTTTTGTTACAGATGTACCAGTGACTGTGAGGCCGCACTTGGATTATTCTGTACAATTTTAGCCTCAGTGATTGTGGACTCCTAGCACGGAAACAGGCCCTTCGGCCCAACTCGTCCTTGTCGATCGCGTTAACCAGCGAACTCGTCCCATCTGCCCGCGTTTGCCCCACAGCTCCCTAAATCCCTCCGACTCATGAACTTATCTAGAAGGCTTTAAAATGTTTGTAGTTTACTCGCCGCCACCGCCATTTCTGTCAGCTCATTTCAACCATGTAAAACCATTTGCGTGAAGAAATGGTTTAATATCCCTTTCAAAACTCTCCCGTCTAATCTTGAACCTATGTACTCTTGTTAACAACATCCTCACCCCGTGAAAAATGCTGTTTTCAGAATATCTATGCCCGTTATTGTGTTACATCCCCCTTATCAGGCGACCCCCTCAATCTCCTACATTCCAGAGAATAAAGTACTAGTCTATGCAAACTCTCCTTGTAACTCAGGCCCCCAAATTCTGACAAAATCCAGGTAAACCATATCTGCGCGCTTTCTAATTAATAACATCTATAACATGATGGCCAATTCTGTACAAAATATTCCAAGTGCAGCCTCACCAACGACTTGTACAACAGAAACATAGCTTCTGGACTCCTGTCCGCAAAGCTCTGACTGAAGCTCAGCGTACTGAACATTGTCTTCACTACCTGTCTGCCGCTTTCAATGAGCTGTGCACTCGTACTCCTGGGTTCCTCTTTTCCAGGCTCCGATCCGCACTTTCTCGGTAATTGTAACACTTCTTTCCCCATTCTGTTATTGTTCCTCCTTTACATTAACTTATTGAAACGGTGTGATGAAATGATCTGTATGGATGGCAAACAAAACGTAGTTTTTCACTGTACCTCAGTACATGTGACCACAATTAACCAATTTACCAATTTTAAAGTTTGCTCCCTGCTTTCAGGCATTGGTGCTGAGAAGTTTGTGGTCATTCAGGACAAGTCCAGCATTGTTGCCACAGAAGGGGAGACGGTGGTTATTCCATGCAGACACAATGTCACGAATAAGATATGGTCATACCACTGGTTCAAGGGTGCCCAAAATGGAATAGAAGTGACCAATGAAACAGCAGAGTACAGAGGCCGCTTCTTCAAACCTCAAGGGGGTGATCCCTCCACTAACAGCATAGATGTTTCAATGCAACTGAAGGACGTGCGGCCGAGTGATACTGGGATGTACTTCTGCAAGTTGGAGACAATAAAATGGAAAATGTATGGGGCAGGGACGATTCTCGCAGTGAGAGGTAAGCCAATCATCAAGCATCTCCTTGTCTAAGCAAATCAGGCCCACCACCCGAACAGAATTTGGTCAAGGCTGGAAAATGCTTGAGTCACTTAGCAGGTCAGTCAGCTACTCTGGGGAGAGAAGCAGCAAAATGTTCAGATCTGTGACCAATCCTCATGTATTAGAGGGTAATCAAGTAGAAAGTAGAATCTTGTAAACAATTGTTGCCCAGTGTTAAGGAAAGATCTTCCACTTCGGGTGTTAACTCTGTTTCACTTCCCATAGATGCTGCCTGACCTGCTGAGCGTTTCCAGCATATCCAGTTTTCTTACCTCAGATTTCCAGCACCTGCAGGCTCTTAATTTTCATTGTTAGAATTTCACCAACTGGATGATGACAAAATTGGTCCAGCACAGAAAATGTGGAGGGGGTGAGTGGTCACAAATTAAATCTCCCTTCCAAGGACTCTGTCTGCTGACTTCTTGCTGCCTCAGTAAAGCCGCCAAAATAATCAAAGACCCCACCCACCCAGGACATTCTCTCCTTCCCCCTCTCCAATTGGACAGAAGATACAAAAGCCTGAAAGATCATACCGACAGGCGCAAGGACAGCTTCTATCCCACTGTTATGAGATCTCTCAGATCGAGTTCACAGTATTCTCAAGAGGGAGGGTGAGCAGCCAGATGTCGTGGTCCATGTAGGGACCTGTGACGTGGATACAAAGAAGGAGGAGGTCCCGCAAAGAGAATTTAGGGAGTTAGGTGCAAAGCTGAAGGACAGGACCTCCAGGGTTGCAGTCTCAGGATTACTACCTGTGCCACGTGCTAGTGAGGCTAGAAATGGGAAGATAATTCAGCTAAATACGTGGCTAAGGAGTTGGTGCAGGAGGGAGGGCTTCATGTTTCTGGACAATTGGGCCTTGTTCCTGGGAAGGTGGGACCTGTTCCGACGGGACGGGTTGCACCTGAACTGGAGGAGGACTAACATCCTTGCGGGAAGGCTTGCTAGTGCTGTTCCGGGGTGTTTAAACCAGATTTGCAGGGGGACAGGAACCAGAGTGTTCGAGCAGATAGTAAGGTGGAGAAGGATAAAGGTCATGCGAGAACTGCAAGTATAGTGCATGGAGTAAAGCCAGATCTAACATATAAAGAGGCTTTGATGAAAGAGAAACCGAATAATGATTGAAAATATAGTAAGGCAGAAAGGCTAAAGTGCATGTACTTCAATGCAAGAAGCATCAGGAACAAAGGTGATGAACTGAGAGCTTGGATACATACATGGAATTATGATGTAGTGGCCATTACAGAGACTTGGCTGGCACCAGGGCAGGAATGGATTCTCAATATTCCTGGATTTCAGTGCTTTAAAAGGGATAGAGAGGGGGGAAAAGGGAAGGAGGGGGTGGCATTACTGGTCAGGGATACTATTACAGCTACAGAAAGGGTGGGTAATGTAGCAGGATCCTCTTTTGAGTCAGTATGGGTAGAAGTGAGGAACAGGAAGGGAGCAGTTACTCTATTGGGAGTATTCTATAGGCCCCCTGGTAGTAGCAGAGATACAGAGGAGCAGATTGGGAGGCAGATTTTGGAAAGGTGCAAAAATTACAGGGTTGTTATCATGGGTGATTTTAACTTCCCTAATATTGATTGGCACCTGATTCGTTCCAAGAGTTTGGACAGGGCAGAGTTTATTAAGTGTGTCCAGGATGGATTCCTGTCACAGTATGTGGACAGGCTGACTAGGGGGAATGCCATACTAGATCTAGTACTAGGTAATGAACCGGGACAGGTCACAGATCTCTCAGCGGATGAGCATCTGGGGGACAGTGACCACCGCTCCCTGGCCTTTAACATTATCATGGAAAAGGATAGAATCAGAAAGGACAAGAAAATTTTTAATTAGGGAAGGGCAAACTATGAAGCTATAAGGCTAGAAATTGCGGGTGTGAATTGGGATGAAGTTTTTGCAGGGAAGTATATTATGGACATGTGGTCAATGTTTAGGGATCTCTTGCAGGATTTTAGGGATAAATTTGTCCCAGTGAGGAAGATAAGTAGGGTGAAGGAACCATGAGTGACAAGTGAGATGGAGAATATACACAGGTGGAAGAAGGCAGCATACATGAGGTTTAGGAAGCAAGGATCAGATGGGTCTATTGAGGAATATAAGGTAGCAAGAAAGGAGCTTAACAAGGGGCTGAGGAGAGCAGGAAGGGGGCATGAGAAGGCCTTGGCGAGTTGGAGAAAGGAAAACCCCAAGGAATTCTTCAATCATGTGAAGAAAAAAAGGATGACGGGAGTGAAGGTAGGACCGATTAGAGATAAAGGTGGGAAGATCTTCCTGGAGCGATGGAAGTGAGCGAAGTCCTCAATGAATAATTCTCTTCGATATTCACCAATGAGAGGGAATCTGATGATGGTGAGGACAATATGAGTGAGGTTGATGTTCTGGAGCATTTTGATATTAAGGGAGAGGAGGTGTTGGAGTTGATAAAATACATTAGGACAGATAAGTCCCCGGGGCCTGACGGAATATTCCCCAGGCTGCTCCATGAGGCAAGGGAAGAGATTGCTGAGCCTCTGGCTTGGGTCCTTATGTCCTCGTTGTCCACAGGAATAGTACCGGAGGATTGGAGGGAGGCGAATGTTGTCCCCTTTTTCAAAAAAGCTAGTAGGGATAGTCCGGGTAATTAAAGACCAGTGAGCCTTTCGTCTGTGGTGGGAAAGCTGTTGGAAAAGATTCGGAGAGATCGGAACTATGGGCATTTAGAGAATCATGGTCTGATCAGGGACAGTCAGCATGGCTTTGTGAAGGGCAGATCGTGTCTAACAAGCCTGATAGAGTTCTTTGAGGAGGTGACCAGGTATATAGGTGAGGGTAGTGCAGTGGATGTGATCTATATGGATTTTAGTAAGACATTTCACAAGTTTCCACACGGTAGGCTTATTCAGAAAGTTAGAAGGCATGGGATCCAGGGAAGTTTGGCCAGATGGATTCAGAATTGGCATGCCTGCAGAAAGCAGAGGGTCATGGTGGAGGGGGTATATTCATATTGGAGGATGTGACTAGTGGTGTCCCACAAGGATCTGTTCTGGGACCTCTACTTTTCTTGATTTTTATTAACGACCTGGATGTTGGGGTAGAAGGGTGGGTTGGCAAGTTTGCAGAAGACACAAAAGTTGGTGGTGTTGTGGATAGTCTAGAGGATTGTCGCAGATTGCAGAGAGACATTGATAAGATGCAGAAGTGGGTTGAGAAGTGGCAGATGGAGTTCAACCCGGAGAAGTGTAAGGTGGTACACTTTAGAAGGAAAAAGTCCAAAGCAGAGTACAAAGTAAATGGCTGGATATTTGGAAGTATGGAGGAGCAGAAGGATCTGTGAGTACATGTCCACAGATCCCTGAAAGTTGTCTCACAGATAGATAGGGTAGTTAAGAAAGCTTATGGAGTCGAGGGATAGAGCTTAAGAGTCGCGTGGTAATGATGCAGCTCTATAAAACTCTGGTTAGGCCGCACTTGGAGTACTGTGCCCAGTTCTGGTCCCCACACTATAGGAAGGATGTGGAAGCATTGGAAAGGGTACAGCAGTGATTTACCAGGATGCTGCCTGGTTTAGAGAATGTGCATTATGATCAGAGATTAAGGGAGCTAGGGCTTTACTCTCTCAAGAGAAGGAGAATGAGAGGAGACATGATAGAGGTATACAAGATATTAAGAGGAATAGATGGAGTGGATAGCCAACGCCTCTTCCCCAGGGCACCACTGCTCAATACAAGAGGACATGGCTTTAAGGTAAGGGGTGGGAAGTTCAAGGGTGATATTAGAGGAAGGTTTTTTACTCTGGTTGGTGCGTGGAATGCACTGCCTGAGTCAGTGGTGGAGGCAGATACACTAGTGAAGTTTAAGAGACTACTAGACAGGTATATGGAGGAATTTAAGGTCGGGGGGTTATATGGGAGGCAGAGTTTAAGGGTCGGCACAACATTATGGGCCAAAGGGCCTGTACTGTGCTGCACTGTTCTATCTTCTATATTCTATTAACTGGTTCCCTGGTATGATCAGATGGGCTCTGGACCTCATAATTTACCTCGTTACGACATTGTCTCCCTACACAGCACTTTCTCTGTCACTGTTACACATTACTCTGCTATTGATTTACCGAGTACAGTACTACCTCACTGTGCGCCATGTAATGATCTGATCAGAATGAATAGTATGCAAGACAAGTTTTTCACTGTACCTCAGATTATGAGAAAATAAAGCAATACCAATTCCAAAGAGGCTGCAGGTGCTGGAACCTGGAATGAACGAAACACAATGCAGGAGGAACTCGTAAGTCAGGCAGAATCTAGGGCGGGAGATTGAGAGTTGACCTTTCAAAAGGGGACACTCGGCCCATTCTGCCTGTACTGAGTCCATGCACCAACAATTCCACGTTTCAGCTTTTCTCCAGAGCCTGGCAAACACTTCCCAGCCAAATACCTCCCAGTTCGCTCCTGAACATTAATATTATTCAAATGTATACACCGAGTACGCTCTTAGTGGCAAGTCCCTTAACAGTACAAATGAGCAGAAGGACCTTGGAGTCCAAGTCCAAATCTCCCTTGAAGGTGGCCAGATATGTTAATAGGGTGGAAAAGAAGGCTTATGGCTTACTTGCCATAATTATTCAAAGTAATCAGTTCCAGACTTGCGAAGTTGTTTTGCAGCTTTACATAATTATTTAGTTTGCATCTGGTATTGCATTCAGTTCTGTTCACCCGTTATAAGAAGGAGGATGAGGTTTTGGAAAAGGTGCAGAAGAGGTTTACCTGCAGTCCATCTGGATTAGAGGGCAGGTGCTATAAGGAAAGGTTGGACAAATGTGGGTTGTTCTCTCTGGAGCAGCAGAAGCTGAGCAGAGACCTGGTAGAGGTTTATAATTTATAAGAGACACAGACAGAGCAGACAGTTGATATCATTTTCATAGGCAAAAGTGTCTAATATCAGAGTGAATGCATTTATAGTGAGAGGGGTTATGTTCAAAGATCTGTGGGCAATTGTTTTACACGGAGAATGGTGGGTGCCTGGAATGCTCTGGTGGTGGTCGAGGTAGAGGCAGATACAATAGAACATTGAACAGACTCTTAAACAGGCGCATGGATGTGCAGGAAATGTGCAGGGATATGGACATTATGTTGGGAAGGGTTAGTCTAATTGGACATCTGGTCACCAATTAGTTTGTCACAACATTGATTACCGAAGGGCCCGTTACTGTACGGTACTGTCTAATGTTTTCAAAGTAGCAACCACTGAATTATCCAGTCCATGGCCCAATCACTTCTTTGTTAAAATATTTCTGCTCACGTTTTACCACCTCATTCTTTCAAAGTTTCTACCCCAAATGACAACTCCGGCTGATGGCAGGTTCCGAACCTTAAACGGCATCAGTATCAGAATCGGGATTAATATCACTGGCTGCCGTTTGATTTCCTGGATTAAATTGATCTATCATGCTCCTATGGCTGCGGTTATAACTAATAATAAAAAAAACTCCCTGTTTTAGATTATACAGAGATACACAGTGGGGATGTCCTCTTAGCCCTTTATTATTTAACTTGGCTTTAGAACCCCTTGCTATTGCTCTTAGAGATTCTAATACTTTTCAGGGTATTAAGAGAGTGGACAATATACACAAGGTTTCTTTATATGCAGATGACCTGTTAGTTTATATTTCAGATCCTAGGAAATCTATTCCTTCTATGTTATCTATATTTTCTGAATTCAGTAGTTTCTCCAGGTATAAATTAAATGTACATAAAACTGAGTTACTTCCTATTAATAACTACTCGGATCCAAAACATCAAGTACCTTTCAGCATTGCTAAAAATTACTTTCCCTATCTTGGTATTAAAATTATTAAAATTTTAAGGATCTCTATAAATATAATTTTTTTCCCATAAATTGACTACACCAAACAAATGCTTTCTAAATGGTCGCCGATGACATTATCAGTAATAGGTCGAATTAATGCTATTAAAATGACAGTTTTACCGAAATTCTTATATATATTTCAAGCAGTTCCTTCCTTTGTTCCTAAAAAGTTCTTTGATAGAGTAGATTCTATAATCTTATCTTATATTTGGAACAATAAAAATCCTAGCTTTTAGGTTGGCCAAGTGGTTAAGGCATAAGTCCAGCGATCTGAAGGTCTGAGGCAACCTGCTGTTTCCTTCAGCAAGGCACTTAATCACAAATTGACCTGCGACGACACCGGTCCTAATCCCCTTCCCTTGGACAACATCGGTGCCGTGGAGAGGGGAGACTTGCAGCGTGGGCAGCTGCCGGTCTTCCATACAACCTTTGCCCAGGTGTGCGCCCTGGAAACTTTCCAAGGCGCAAATCCATTGTCTCATGAGACTAACGGATGCCTATAAAATAAAAACCCTTGATTGAGTAAACCCTTACTACAGAAATTTAAAAAAAGGATGGTGTTATGGCTTTGTCAAATGATAGAATGTACTATTTGGCAATTAATATTCGATATATTACTTTTTGGATTCACTATTCGAATATACATGAATGTCCTTCATGGTTGGATTTGGAGGAAAACTTGGTGAAAGGATTCTCTTTAACACGAGGAAATCTGCAGATGCTGGAATATCAAGCAACACACATAAAAGTTGCTGGTGAACGCAGCAGGCCAGGCAGCATCTCTAGGAAGAGGTACAGTTGACGTTTCGGGACGAGACCCTTCCTCCTGACGAAGGGTCTCGGCCCAAAACGTTGACTGTACCTCTTCCTAGAGATGCTGCCTGGCCTGCTGCGTTCACCAGCAACTTTCATGTGTGTTGCAAAGGATTCTGTTTGGCCACTATACTGGGAGCTCCTCGTCCCTTTTTGTTTTCTAAGATTAGTAGACAAGATTTTAATCCCATTATTAAAATACATTAAGAATTTGGTTTCAGTTGCGCAGATTTTGAGTTAAATAATTTTATCCTTTCTAGTAATATCCATCTCAATTGTTTTTTTTAAACCATCAATTTTGGATAAGACCTTTTTAATTTAGAAAACCAAGGGAATAATAACTTTTTCAGATTTGTTTTTAGGGGACTGTTTAATGTCTTTTTTCAGTTAGTGGATAAATATGATTTATCAAATGTATATTTTTTTAGATATTCACAAATTAGGAATTTTTGACATGGTTTGTTGCCAAATTACCCTTCTGCTTATCCACCTAATATGACGGACTTTCTCTTTCTGTTTAAACCATTTCAAAATGGGTTGACAGCTATAATCTATAAACAGTTACTGAACTCATGAATGATATCTAATGATAAAATTAAACGCGCTTGGGAATCGGAATTTCAAGAGTAAAGTTTTTCATTTGGTTAATAACTCATCTATTTGTGCCCGTCATTCCTTGATACAGTTCAAGGTCGTGCATCGGGCCCATATGTCAAAGGATAAACTAGCTTGTATTTTCTCCAAAATCAATCCTATTTGTGACGGATGTAATACAGAGCTGGCCACTTTAACTCACATCTATTGGTCTTGTATAAAGCTAGATAACTTTTGGAGAGATGTTTTTAAAATGCTATCAAAAGTTTTGATCTGGATCTACAAACTAATTTGCTTATGGCAATTTTTGGGATTATCCCACCGGAAGCAGGAAATATTCCTGTTTCCGCTCAACGTATAGATAGATAGATAGATAGTCATACTTTATTGATCCCGGGGGAAATTGGTTTTCGTTACAGTTGCACCATAAATAATAAATAGTAATAGAACCATAAATAGTTAAATAGTAATATGTAAATTATGCCAGTAAATTATGAAATAAATCCAGGACCAGCCTATCAGCTCAGGGTGTCTGACCCTCCAAGGGAGGAGTTGTAAAGTTTGATGGCCACAGGCAGGAATGACGCTCTGTGCTGCATGTTGGAGGAATGAGTCTCTGGCTGAATGTACTCCTGTGCCCACCCAGTACATTATGTATTGGATGGGAGACATTGACCAAGATGGCATGCAATTTAGACAGCATCCTCTTTTCAGACACCACCGTGAGAGAGTCCAGTTCCATCCCTTCAACAAGTATGAGAGCCTTTTCGACCTTACTGGCGAGGAGAGCCATTTTATTGAAGTGGAAGGATTCTAATCCACCTACGGTCTTCTATTGGCTCTCCTCCATTACGTCATGTTTAAGTTTAGAGAAAATAAGAAGTCGGACATTTGATACATCCTTTAAATTTGAGCAAATCTGGTGACCTTTTATCCAATATTTTCATTTAATTTGATTTATTACTCTTTCAATCTCTTATTTTTCAAAGTTTCAGATTTGATCAGAAAGTCTTTCTTTCTTTTTTTTTGGTCGTATCCTCAGAATGAACTGCCCAGTCCTGTCTTTTTTTGTTTGTTTCTTTTATTTTTGCACAGTGTAGTGGGGTTATTGTTCCTCATTTAAAATTCAAAGTTTTTTCTTTCCTCTTCATGAACTGATAAGAGGATGTTCGCTGTTTCCTTTTTTTAGTATATGTTATATACTAGCTTAACACTATGTATGATTTTGATAATGTCCATCTTAATCTCAGTTTGTATTGTTATTGATATATATATTTTTTGAGGTAATTCTCCTCTTGTTTGTATTTATGTTCCTTTTAAATCAATAAAAAGATTAATAAAGAAAGAAAGATCATTACGACATTGCCCTTTTGAATCTTCTGCTGTAATTTGTAATCCACATCCCGGCTGCTGTTTTTGGAGGCCTGTACACAACTGCAATTAGGGTCCTTTTACCTTTGCCGTTTCTTAACTCAACCCATAGAGACTCTACACCTTCCAATTCTGTGTCATCTCTTTCCAATGATTTAATATTATATCTTATACACAGAGCCACATCACCCCCTCTGCCTACTAACCTATCTATCCAATATGCTGTATATCCTTGGACGTTAAGCTCCCACTGGCAGCAATCCTTTAGTCAAGTTTCAGAGATGGCCGCAACTTCATATTTGCCGATCTGTAGCTGAATTTCAAGATCGTCCATTTTATTCCTTCTGCTGTGTGCATTAAAATACAACACAATCTACCTTGCATGTTATTTTCTGTCTGCATTATCTCGGTTGAAATCCACCTGCCATTTCTCAGCCAGTTCTGTATCCTATCAATGTCCCGCTGTAATCGCTGACAGCCCTCCAGAATATTCACAACACCTCTAACTTCTGTGTCATCAGCAAACTTACTAACCAACATTTTTACTTCCTAATTCAGGTCATTTATAAAAATGTCAAAGAGGAAAGGGTCCTAGAACAGATCCCTGCTGAACACCACATCACTGACCTCCATATAGAATGCAAACTATCTACAGCCCTTACCTTCTGTGGGCAAGCCAATTCTGAATCCACAATGCAAAGTCTCCTTGGATACCATGTCTTCTTAATTTCTGAATGAGCCTTGCATGGAGAACCTTATCAAATGCCTTGCTGAAATCCATATACAGTACATCCACTACTACCTTCATCAATATATTTTGTTACATCCACAAAGAATTCAATCAGGCTTGTAAGGCATGACCTGTCCTTGACAAAGCCATGCTGACATCCCTAATCAGGTTATGCCTCTCCAAATGCTCATAAATCCTGCCTCTCAGAATCTTCTCCAACAACTTGCCCACCACTGAAATAAGACTCACTTGTCTATAATTTCCTGTGTTATCTCTACTCCCTTTCTTGAACAGGGGAACAGCATTTGCAGCTTCTCCCATCCCTATTAGTGATGCAAAGATCATCACCAGAGGCTCAGCAATCTCCTTTCTTACTGTCCACAATAGCCTGGGGTATATTTTGTCTGGTCCCAGCGACTTATCTGAATTAATACTGTTCAAAAGCTCCAACACATCCTCTTTCTTAAGGTCTATATGCTCAGGCGGTTTAGTGTGCTGTACGCCATCCGTACAACTGCCAAGGTTCTTTGCCTAATGAATACTGAAGCAAAGTTTTCATTAAGTACCTCTGCTTCCGCCTCCGACTCCATGCACATGATTCCACTATCGCACCTGATTGGTCCTATTCCCACATGGCTCATCCTCCTGCTCTTCACATACTTGTAAAATGCCTTGGGATTTTCCTTAATCCTTCTCACTGAGGCCTTCTCGTGGCTCCTTCTAGGTCTCCTATTTTCATTCTTAAGATCCTTCCTAGCAACCTTATAATTTTCTAGAGCTCGAACAGTACCTAGAACAGAACCTTTCGTAAACTTTTTTTTCATCTTATCGATATTTTCTATATCCTTTGTACACCATGGTTCTTTAACCCCACCATCCTTTCCCTGCCTCAATGAAACACACCTATGAGGAACGCCATGCAAATTTTCCCTGAACATTTACCACATTTCTGCCATGCACTTCCCTGAAAACATCTGCTCCCAAATTACTGCCTAATAGCATCATATCTCCCCTTATCCCAATTCAATGTTTCCCCAAATTGTGTGCACCTATCCCTCTCCAGCCCTATGGTAAAGGAGATAGATTTGCGAACACTACCTCCAAAATACTCTCCCACCGGGAGATCTGAAACCTGACCAGCTACATTTCCCAATACCAGATCAAGTATAGCCTCTCCTCTGGTTGATGCATCTACATATTGCATCAGGAAACAACTAACAAACTCTACCCCATCCAAACCCCTTGCTCTAAGGAGATGCCACTTAGGAAAATTAAAACCACCCATCACAGCAACCTTCTTATTATTCCACCCTTCCAGAATCTGCCTCCCTATCTGCTCCACGATGTCTCTGTTACTATAGGGGAAAGGTCTATAAAAACGCGCAGTAGAGTAATTACCCTCTTTCCGTTTCTGTTTCTCCCCCCACAGACTGAGTAGAGAATCCCTCCAAGACTTCCTCCTTTACTGCAGCCGTGACACTATCCCTGATTAGCAATGTCACACACCCATCTATTTTACCGCCGGCCCTGTTCATTTTGTATCATCTAAAGCCCAACGCTCTCAGCAGCTATTCCTGCCCCTGAGATAGCCAAGTCTCTATAATGCCCACAATGTCATAGTTCCATGTATTGATCCACTCCCTAAGTTTATCCGCCTTATTTATGATATTCCTTGCATTAAAATAGACACATCTCAAACCATCTGGCTGAGTGCATCTTTGCTCTATCATCTGCCTGTCCTTCCGCAGAAACTCCCTGCAAGCTGTTTCTACTTATGCACCAACCGCCCCATCCATTGCCTTTTCACTTTGGTTCCCACCCCCCTGCAAATCCCGTTTAAACCCACTAGCAAACCTTCCTCCCAGGTTATTGGTTCCCCTCCCGTTCAGGTGCAACCCGTCCCACTTGTACAGGTCACCCCTTCCCCAGAAAGATTCCAATGATCTAAGAACTTGACACTCTACTCCCTGTACCATCTCCTCAGCCATTCATTCTTCAGCACTGTCTTCCTGGCCTTCCCTAGCTCGTGGCACAGGGAGTAATCCAGAGGACGTTGGAAGTCCTGCTCTTCAACCACCTTCCTAACCTTCTAATCTTATTGCACAGGACCTCTACCACTCTCCTGCCTAGGTCATTGGTACCAGTACAATGGAACCAGACCTCTGGCTTCTAACCCTCCCCTTCAAGAATATTCTCCCACCACTCAGAGACATCCAGGACCCTCGTACCCGGAAGACAACTATCCTGGTGTCTCTTTTGCTGCCACAGAGTCTCCTATCTGTCACCCTAACTATCAAGTCCCCGATGACTATTGCTTCGCCTGACTTCACCCTACTCTTCTGAGGCTCAGAGCCGATCACAGTCCTATTGGTCTGGTTGTTGCTGCCTTGTCCAGGTAGGTCACCCCCCTCAGCAGTATCCAAAGGGTTATACCTGTTGCTGAGGGAATGGCCACAGGGGGACCATGCACTGATTTCTTTCTCTCTTTATCTTTTCGGTGTTCACCCATCTCCTCCCTGAATTCTGCACTCTCGGTGTAACTCAATAGTCTTATGTATCAGTTTGCCTCCCTCCGGATGATCCATTGGTCATCTACCTCCAGTTCCAGCTCTTCAATGTGGTATTTCATGAGCTGGAGTTGGCTGCACTTCCCACGGGTGTAGTCATCAGGGAGACTATCAGGTTCCATGAATTCCCTCATCCTGCAAGAGCAGCATTCCACTGCCATATCTGCCATCCTGCCTCCACTGGACTATGGGCAGCCAAGAACAAATGAGCAATAACGAAAGGAAATAACCTACCCTTCCTACCTGTTTCTTTGGCCTCAGCCTCTTCTTGTCCCACTCTGAGGATGGCCACTTCAAAGATAGCCACTCCGCTGGACCCAACATCTCTTTAATGGTTTAAAAAATAAGAAAAATCCCCACTCAAGGAGAAGGAACTCATTACGTTTGGTGGTGCTCTGCCTGCCTTCCACTGCTGCCGATGCCTCCAACACTTCCTGCTCCTGTGCACCAGCTACAGTTTTAAAGAAAAACCCTCACACAAGGAGAAGGGACTCAGCGCGTTTGGCGGTGATCCGCCTGTCTTCCGTTGCCGCTGATGCCTCTAAGCTGATAGAGGTTTATAGCTTATTAGAGACAGACAGAGCAGACAATTGATATCATTGTCACAGGGGAAATGTCCGATTCCAGAGGGCATGAACTTTAAGTGAGAGGGGATATGTTCAAAGGAGAAGTGTGGGCAAGTGTTTTTCACAGACAGATACAATCAGGCATTCAACAGGCTCTTAAGCAGGTACATGGATGTACAGGAAATGAAGGATACAGACATTATGTTGGGAAGGGTTAGTTTAATTGGACATCTGTTCACCAATTAGTTTGGCACAGCATTGTTTACCGAAGTTCCTGTACAGTACTATCTAATATTTTTAAAATAGTAACTACTGAACTGCCCAGTCCATAGCACAATAACAGTCTTTGTTAAAATATTTCTGCTCATGTTTTACCACCTCATTCTTCCAAAGTTTCACCGGACTATATTGTGCTCCTCATGGTACATCGGTAGAAGTTTACAAGTGTTTTACTTAACAAAACAAATCTCCATAAATTCCCAATAAAATGCAGCTGCTGCCTTGCCTTCTTTATCGCTGCATCAATATGTTGGGGCCAGGTTAGATCCTCAGAGATATTGACACTCAGGAACTTGAAATTGCTTACACTCTCCACTTCTGATCCCTTTATACAGATTGTTCCGCGTTCTCTCATCTTACCCTTTCTGAAGTCTGCCAGATTACCCACCATGTGGGGCGATTCTATCCCCCTCCTTTGCCTTTGAACTGGGCAGCTACTTTCAGATGGGCCAAGAAGTGTTGAGCGGTAAATTCCCGGTTTGAGATCATCCATTTCTCTCCTTGAAGGATGCCTGCAGGATATTTGGGCAAGTTGTTGCTTCTATGGTGACTGACACAAGCTCACTCGAGCTTGTATGGATGATGTTCCCATTCTCATTTGCTACCCACTTCATTTCCACTCCCCATCTCCACACAAACGCATCTATCCTCAGTCTCTTCAGTCAGGGTCAGCTCAAACGCAAGCTAGAGGAACGTCATCTTCTACTTCCCCCTGGATTGTCAACAAGCTGACAGTGTGAACTTTGAATTCTTGAACCTCCTGCAAACTGCTCCCCCCTGACCCTTTTCCCCTCCTCCTGATCTACTCCGTTATCCCTACAAACAGGGCAAGAAACGCACAATAACGAAATGCTGAGACCTCAGTTCTAAAACTCCAACATCTGCAGTACTTTATCATTTCTACCTCCCACCTCCCAGCCTCCATCACTACCTCCATCTTCCTTCCTCCTTCTGCCTATCACCTCCTCCTCACCTGGATCCAGCCTGCACTTGCTCCACTCCTTCCCCATTACCTTTTTGTTTCTGGCCAATTCTCTTCAGTCTTTCAGTCCAGACGACCGGAAATTTCTCCCCCCACAGTGGCTGGCCGACCCACTGATTTCCTGCAGCATCTGGTGTGTTCTTCATTGGAATGGGAAAACTCTGGTTCCAAAATCACAGTGGTGGAAGGCAGAATCTGTCAAACTCTGTTTGAACATACTCTGCAGCTCAGCTCATGGACCCATGTATCCCAAATAGCCAGCTCCTTTGTTGAGACTGGACCCCACCCTGCTAGGACAATAATCCCTGATAGGGGAAGATATTCCCTGCATCTCAGAGAGAGACTTGTGGTCTGTCACTGGAATCTCAATTTTCTGAGAATGCTGAAGAGAGCTGGACATCAATACTCACAAACTTCCATAACACACAACGATGAAGCATGTAGGATGAGAATGAGAATGGAATCAGGTTTAATATCACTGGCAGATGTCATGAAATACATAATAATAAAATCTATAGATTACGATATAAATAAAACTTTATGCAACTTTTTACAGTCTTGTGCAGTGGCCGCTCGATGTCAGGCAGTAATGCAGTCAGTTAGTAATTCGGTAGAAATCTGCAAATCTGCAAGTATCTTTGATGATATACCAAATCTCCAAGAACTCAAAATACAATATAGCCTATGTTGTACCATCTTTGTAATTGGATCAATATACCGGGCCCAGGATAGATCCACAGGGATGGTGACACCCAAGAACTGATCACCATTTCCACTTCTGATGAGGACTGGGGTGTGTTCCCTTGGCTTCCTCTTCATGAAGTACACAATCAATTTCTTGGTCTTATTGATATTAAATTCAAGGTTGTTGTTGCAACACCACTTAACCAGCTGGTCTTTCTTACTCCTGTACACCTCCTCATCACCATCTAAAATTTTGCCAAGAATAGATGTGACAACAGCAAATTTATAAATTGCAATTGAGCTGTGCCTAGCCACACAAATTTCAGTGTAGAGATAGTAGAGCAGTGGGCCAAGCATGCATCCTTGAGATACACCAGTGTTGATCGTCAGCGAGGCGGCGATGATATTTCCAACCCGCACAGACTCTGGTTTCCCAGTGAGGATGGCAAGAATAGAGTTGCAGAGGGAAGTTCAGATGCCCAGGTTATGGAACGTGTTTGAATGCACAGTAGAGAGCATCCTAACATGCTGGATCGCTGTGTGGTACAGAAACTCACAGTGATGGATAGGACAACTCTACAGCAGGTAGTTAAATAACACCACAAGATATAGGTGTAGAATTAGTCCATTTGGCCCATTGAGTCTGATCTGCCATTTCATCATGTCTGATCCATTTTCCTCTCAGCCTTAATCTCCTGCCTTCTCCCGTATCCCTTAACGCACAGACCAAACAAGAATCTATCAACCTCTGCCTTAAATGTACATAAACACGTGGCCCCCACAGGAGCCTGTGGCAAAGAATTCCACAGATTCACCACTCTCTGGCCAAAGAAATTCCTCCTCATCTCTGTTCTAAAAGGATGCTTCTCATTTCTGAGGCTGTGTCCTCACATCTTAGACTCTCCCACCAGAGGAAACATCCTCTCCACATTCTCAGGCCTTTCACCATTCGATAGGTTTCAATGAGGTCACACCGCTTTCTTCAAAGTTCCAGAGAATACAGGCCCAGAGCCATCAAACACTCTTCATATGACGAGCCAATGAAGAGCTTGTCAACTGAACTCTTCAAAATATGGAACACATCCTCGGCATCAGACTGCCCACCATCAAGGACTAGACTGAAAAGCAGATACTTCCCCCAATGTTATCAGGTTGACCAACACCTCCACCATTAACCCACCCCACCACCACTACATCCACATCAGCCACTCCTCTCCACAGCCCTCAGCACCCTTCCCACGTCCTGTCACTTTACAGTTACTTGTACATTGTGTTTTATAGGATGGGTGTATATTTATATATTTATTTGTTTTTATTCTTATTGTCTCTTTTTAATGCTGCATCAGAACTGGAGAAACAAAGATTTCATCCTCCATTAAACTCTTGAACTAACGATTGACAACAAAAAATCTGAAATATTGAATGTGTCCAGTCTTCAGCACTGGGCCTTAATTCTCACCCCAACGGCCAACTTCCAAACGGGAGGCATTGACTTTCTCCTTTCCCATTGCAGGAAAAAGCAAGAGCTTCACGGTTACGCAAGGCCAGGCCAGAATATTTGCAGGTGAGGGTGAAACAGTGCTCATGGTCTGTAGCCATAATGCCAATCACACCGGAGACGCTGTGTTCTACAGCTGGTACAGGAACACATCCGAAGTCTCCAACGGGACGGCAGAGTTCTCAGGGCGCGTCCTTGGGCCTGACCAGGAGGATTCCTTCAAAGCTTCCATAAAGCTGGTGGACGTGAGGGAGAGCAATTCAGGAATGTACTACTGCAAAGTACGGATAGACGGGATTGGCGAGGAAATCGGAGAAGGAGTATGGCTGACAGTGAGTCACACACGTGAGTGGTTCCCCAGCCCGAGACAATACTGAGCTTATTACCACCCACCAACATCCACCCATCCCATCAACTTTCTATTCGTGGAGCCCTGTCCGATTTCCTACCTTCACTTCCAGTGTCATCACCAACGGGACTGACTGACCATTGCTGAATGTAGATGGGAGACTACAGATAACAAGAATTACATTGGGGTGACTGGCTGGAGATCAAACACTTATCAACACATCAACAATGATTGGCTCAGTGTGCAGATTATAGAGCAAGTCAGTGGGTCACACACTGTCCTCTGTCCTCACTGGGACTAGGTGGGGCAGTGGGTCACATACTGTCTGCCTCCCTCTCTGTCCTGTCCTATCTTCAATGGATTATTCCTGTGTCAGTGTGGCCAACCCTCACCTTCGGGTGCTCTGATTTCCTCCCACGTAGCAAAGATGTATGGGTTGGTGGTTTAACTGATTGCTGTAAATTGCTCCCAGTGTGTTCGGAAGTGGTAGAAACTCAGGGGATTTGAAAGGATGGTGGGGAGGATCAGTTATTAGTAAAATTAATAGGAAAATAAATGGGATTAGTGTAGGACTGGGATAAATGTTACTCAAAGATCAATGCTGGATGTGATTTTAGCACCTCTCGCTCATCCTCTGTCCTGGAATTGGGAGGAGGAGCTGCGGCAGTGACAGGAATGATTTCATCAGTGGCTACACTTCCAGGTCATCTACCATATCATTGCATTCCTCACCAGTCTCGAAGGGCCAAATGGCCCATTTGTGCTCATGTGTTCTGAGTTGTTTCTCCCCCCACAGGCAAACTGACAGCCATCGTGATTCACCTGGTGATCCTGTTAGCGGCCTTTGGAATACAAGGGAGCATCCTGCTCTGCAGCATCCTGTTTCATAGCAAAACCCTCAGAGCAGAAAGTAATAGCATTTGATCTTTTACCTCTCCGATCAGTTTAAGATCTTAAGACATAGAAAACATAGAAAACATAGAAAATAGGTGCAGGAGTAGGCCATTCGGCCCTTCGAGCCTGCACCGCCATTTATTATGATCATGGCTGATCATCCAACTCAGAACCCCGCCCCAGCCTTCCCTCCATACCCCCTGACCCCTGTAGCCACAAGGGCCATATCTAACTCCCTCTTAAACATAGCCAATGAACTGGCCTCAACAGTTTGCTGTGGCAGAGAATTCCACAGATTCACCACTCTCTGTGTGAAGAAGTTTTTCCTAATCTCGGTCCTAAAAGGCTTCCCCTCTATCCTCAAACTGTGACCCCTCGTTCTGGACTTCCCCAACATCGGGAACAATCTTCCTGCATCTAGCCTGTCCAATCCCTTTAGGATCTTATACGTTTCAATCAGATCCCCCCTCAATCTTCTAAATTCCAACGAGTACAAGCCCAGTTCATCCAGTCTTTCTTCATATGAAAGTCCTGCCATCCCAGGAATCAATCTGGTGAACCTTCTTTGTACTCCCTCTATGGCAAAGATGTCTTTCCTCAGATTAGGGGACCAAAACTGCACACAATACTCCAGGTGTGGTCTCACCAAGGCCTTGTACAACTGCAGTAGTACCTCCCTGCTCCTGTACTCGAATCCTCTCGCTATAAATGCCAGCACACCATTCGCCTTTTTCACCGCCTGCTATACCTGCATGCCCACTTTCAATGACTGGTGTATAATGACACCCAGGTCTCGTTGCACCTCCCCTTTTCCTAATCGGCCACCATTCAGATAATAATCTGTTTTCCTATTTTTGCCACCAAAGTGGATAACTTCACATTTATCCACATTAAATTGCATCTGCCATGAGTTTGCCCACTCACCCAACCTATCCAAGTCACCCTGCATCCTCTTAGCATCCTCCTCACTGCTAACACTGCCGCCCAGCTTCGTGTCACTGCAAACTTGGAGATGCTGCATTTAATTCCCTCATCCAAGTCATTAATATATATTGTAAACAACTGGGGTCCCAGCACTGAGCCTTGCGGTACCCCACTAGTCACCGCCTGCCATTCTGAAAAGGTCCCGTTTATTCCCACTCTTTGCTTCCTGTCTGCTAACCAATTCTCCACCCACACCAATACCTTACCCCCAATACCGTATGATTTAAGTTTGCACACTAATCTCCTGTGTGGGACCTTGTCAAAAGCCTTTTGAAAATCCAAATATACCACATCCACTGGTTCTCCCCTATCCACTCTACTAGTTACATTCTCAAAAAATTCTATGAGATTCGTCAGACATGATTTTCCTTTCACAAATCCATGCTGACTTTGTCCGATCATTTCTCCGCTTTCCAAATGTGCTGTTATCACATCCTTGATAACTGACTCCAGCAGTTTCCCCACCACCGACATTAGGCTAACCGGTCTATAATTCCCCGGTTTCTCTCTCCCTCCTTTTTTAAAAATTGGGGTTACATTAGCCACCAAAGTAATTATTCAATTGGTCTGCCATGTCCTTGCTCCCCATAATCAATTCACCTGTTTCTGTCTGCAGGGGACCTACATTTGTCTTTACCAGTCTTTTCCTTTTTACATATCTATAAAAGCTTTTACAGTCCGTTTTTATGTTCTCTGCCAGTTTTCTCTCATAATCTTTTTTGCCCTTCCTAATTAAGCCCTTTGTCCTCCTCTGTTGAACTCTGAATTCCTCCCAGTCCTCAGGTGAGCCACTTTCTCTGGCTAATTTGTATGCTACTTCTTTGGAATTGATACTATCCCTAATTTCTCTTGTCAGCCACGGGTGCACTACCTTCCTTGATTTATTCTTTTGCCAAACTGGGATGAACAATTGTTGTAGTTCATCCATGCAACCTATAAATGCTTGCCATTGCATATCCACCGTCAATCCTTTAAGTGTCATTTGCCAGTCTATCTTAGCTAATTCACGTCTCATACCTTCAAAGTTCCCCTTCTTTAAGTTCAGAACCTTTGTTTCTGAATTAACTATGTCACTCTCCATATTAATGAAGAATTCCACCATATTATGGTCACTCTTACCCAAGGGGCCTCTCACGACAAGATCGCTAATTAACCCTTCCTCATTGCTCAAAACCCAGCCCAGAATAGCCTGCTCTCTAGTTGGTTCCTCGACATGTTGGTTCAAAAAACCATCCCGCATACATTCCAAGAAATCCTCTTCCTCAGCACCTTTACCAATTTGGTTCACCCAGTCTACATGTAGATTGAAGTCACCCATTGTAACTGCTGTTCCTTTATTGCACACATTTCTAATTTCCTGTTTAATACCATCTCCGACCTCACTACTACTGTTAGGTGGCCTGTACACAACTCCCACCAGCGTCTGACATAGTAGGAGTTGGTCATTCGGCCCATCAAGTCTGCTCCACCATTCCGTATTGGGTGTTTTCTTTTCCCTCTCGACCCCGTCGACCTGCCTTCCCCGTAACCTTTGACACCAAAACCAATCAAGAACATGTCAGTTTTGTTTTAAGTACACCCAAATGACTCGGACCCTCAAGAATACAGCTGGGCCACAGCAGACATTGCTGGAGTGGACTTTGGGCCGGATTGAAGCAGCATAGCCGAGGACCAAGAGCGGAAAATGAACCAATGTTTAGTGGATTTATACACAAGTCAGATTTAAAAAGTTAAGGTGTCAAAGTCGAGGGCAAAAGACCAACTGATGTTCAGCTCACTGATCCGTGAGGTTCTCAGCACTGAATTGGATCTGTGGCCATGGACTCACTTTTGGACACTCTGCAGTTCATGTTCTGTGTGTCAATTTTTATTATTTGCAGTTTATTCTTTTTTTTTTGCACATTGCTTGTCTGAAGGTCTTTGTTGTTTGTTTTTTATCGTGGATTCTACTGTTTTTTTTAGTTTTATGTCTGCCTGAAACAATCTCCATCTCAGGGTTGCATTGTGGTATATATACTGTGATAATAATGATGTACTTTGGACTGTTAAACCTTGAAAAGAGACAAAGTGAGATGCGCTTTTCTCCCCTCTGGTCCATCAGTGCTGCTCTCCCGTCAGTAGAGGACAGAGTTGCAGTGAAAGGGTGCCGGCCAGCAGGGGGCGGTGTTGCGCTATGCGCTGGAAAACCCAACAGCACACAAAGGTGCTGAAGGACCCCTCACTGGGTCAGGTAGAACCTGTGGAGGGAAATGGGCAGTCAGCGTCTACAGGTGGAGAAGCTTCCTCCACTCTGAAGTGCCCATTTGACCATCTGCATCAGAGGAAAGCTGTCCCTCTGCATCACCCTTTGGGATGGACTTCAACATTTGCATTACCACTGCATCCTCCAGTCCCTCAAACGCTCTATTTAGAGCCCAACGGAGGACACATCACTGGGTGGATTATCGTTTAGCCTTACTTCTTAAGACCTTGACAGGCCTAACTCCACCTGCCCCATTCATGACAGGGTATATATGACTTTGAGATTCAACTTCCTACAGGCAAAGATAAAGAAATACAATAGAATTTATGAAAATCTATACATAAACAGGGTTAAATCGGGGGTTGCTGTGTGGCACGGCATGAAGGGCCTATTCTAGGCATTATCTCCATAAATAAGTAAATAAATAAATACTGATGACGAATTGTGCAAATGATAAATATAATATTTCTATACTGCACACACATACCATTTTTATAGATATAATACTGTATTATACACAGTGGATTCACAAACAAGAGTAAATCTGCAGATGCTGGAAATCCGAAGAAACACACACAAAATGCTGGAAGAACTTAGCAGGTCAGGCAGTATCTACAGAAAAGAGAAAACAGTGGACATTTTGGACCGAGAAGCTACTTCAGTATTGAAGTTTCTCCAGTATTTTCTGTGTGTTGTTTAATGTACAGTGGATTCCATTTAATTAGAACACATTGGGACTAGTAGATTTTGACCCAATTAGGTGGCTGCCCCAATTAGTAAAAGTTCCTTAGAAATAGATAAAAATATGTTAAAAAAAAGACTAGCTAAATAACAAATCGGGTATTTAAATGAAATATAGGATTAATTAGAATATTACCAATGCTACAATATGATAAAACTGTGCAACACACACAAATTGCTGGAGGAACTCAGCAGGTCAGGTAGCATCTATGGAAATGAATAAACAGTCGACTCTTCGCACCAAGACTCTTCCTTGGGACTGAAAATGAAGGAGGAAGACATCAGAATAGAAAGGTGAGGGGGTGGGGAAGGAGGATAGCTAGAAGATGATAGGTGAAGCCAAGTGGTTTGGAAAGATAAAGGGCTGGAGAGAAAGGAATCTGATAGGAGAGGAGAGTGGACCACAGGAGAAAGGGAAGGAGGAGGTGACCCGGGGGTGGGGGGGGGAGTTGATAGGCAGGTGAGAGGAGATAAGAAGCCAGATTGGGAATTGAAGATGAGGGGAACTACAGGGGGACCAATATCCTTTCAGGGAGGTGTGTTAGTGCTATTGGGGAGGCTTTAAACTAGATTTGCAGAGGGATGGGAACCAGAGTGCCAGAGCTGACAGTGTGGCTGGGGTGAAAATAAATGATGTTAAAAGTTCAAACAAATCCGCTAATAGAAAGGTTGTGAGTGGTGGTAAAAATCTTCTGAGGTGTATATATTTCAATGCTAGGAGTATTGCGGGGAGGGCGGATGAATTGAGGGCGTGGATTGACATGTGGTATTATGACGTTACAGCAATTAGTGAAACTTGGCTACAGGAGGGGCAGGACTGGCAGCTTAATATTCCAGGGTTCCGATGTTTCAGATGTGATCGAGGCAGAGGAATGAAAGGTGGGGGAGTAGCATTGCTTGTTAGGGAAAATATTACAGCAGTGCTCAGGCAGGGCAGATTAGAGGGCTTGTCTACTGAGTCCTTATGGGTGGAGCTGAGAACAGGAAAGGTATGGCTACATTAGTGGGATTGTATTACGCACTACCCAATAGTCAATGAGAATTGGAAGAGCAAATCTGCAGAGAGATAGCAGGCAACTGCAGGAAACATAAAGTTGTGGTGGTAGGGAATTTTAATTTTCCATATATTGATTGGGACTCCCATTCTGTTAGGGGTCTAGATGGTTTAGAGTTTGGAAAATGTGTTCAGGAAAGTTTTCTAAATCAATAAATAGAGGGACCAACTAGAGGGGATGCAATATTGGATCTCCTGTTAGGAAATGAGTTAGGACAAGTGATAGAAGTCTGTGTAGGGGAGCACTTTGGTTCCAGTGATCATAACACCATTAGTTTCAACTTGACCATGGACAAGGATAGATCTGGTCCTAGGGTTGAGGTTCTAAACTGGAAGAAGGCCAAATTTGAAGAAATGAAAAAGGATCTAAAAAGCGTGGATTGGGACAGGTTGTTCTCTGGCAAGGATGTGATCGGTAGGTGGGAAGCCTTCAAAGTAGAAATTTTGAGAGTGCAGAATTTGTATGTTCCTGTCAGGATTAAAGGCAAAGTGAATAGGAATAAGGAACCTTGGTTCTCAAGGGATATTGCAACTCTGATAAAGAGGAAGAGGGAGTTATATGACATGTATAGGAAGCAGGGAGTAAATAAGGTGCTTGAGGAGTATAAGAAGTGCAAGAAAATACTTAAGAATGAAATCACGAGGTCTAAAAGAAGACATGAGGTTGCCTTGGCAGTCAAAGTGAAGGATAATCCAAAGAGCTTTTACAGGTATATTAAGAGCAAAAGGATTGTAAGGCATAAAATTGGTCCTCTTGAAGATCAGAGTGCTCGGCTATGTGCAGAACCAAAGGAAATAGGGGAGATCTTAAATAGGTTTTTTACATCTGTATTTACTAAGGAAACTGGCATGAAGTCTATGGAATTAAGGGAAACAAGTAGTGAGATCATGGAAACTGTACAGATCGAAAAGGAGGAGATCCTTGCTGCCTTGAGGAAAATTAAAGTGGATAAATCCCCGGGACCTGACAGGGTATTCCCTCGGACCTTGAAGGAGACTAGTGTTGAAATTGCGGGGGCCCTGGCTGAAATATTTTAAATGTCGCTGTCTACAGGTGAGGTGCCGGAGGATTAGAGAGTGGTTCATGTTGTTCCGTTGTTTAAAAAAGGATCGAAAAGTAATCCGGGAAATTATAGGCCGGTAAGTTTAACGTCGGTAGTAGGTAAGTTATTGGAGGGAGTACTAAGAGACAGAATCTACAAGCAGTTGGATAGACAGGGACTTATTAGGGAGAGTCAACATGGCTTTGTGCGTGGTCGGTCATGTTTGACCAATCTATTGGAGTTTTTCAAGGAGGTTACCAGGAAAGTGGATGAAGGGAAGGCAGTGGATATTGTCTACGTGGACTTCAGTAAGGCCTTTGACAAGGTCCTGCATGGGAGGTTAGTTAGGAAAATTCAGTCGCTAGATAGACATGGAGAGGTGGTAAATTGGATTAGACATTGGCTCAATGGAAGAAGCCAGAGAGTGGTGGTAGAGAATTGCTTCTCTGAGTGGAGGCCTGTGACTAGTGGTGTGCCACAGGGATCAGTGCTGGGTCCATTGTTATTTGTTATCTATATCAATGATCTGGATGATAATGTGGTAAATTGGATCAGCAAGTTTGCTGATGATACAAAGATTGGAGACAGTGAGGAAGGTTTTCAGAGCCTGCAGAGGGACTTGGACCAGCTGGAAAAATGGGCTGAAAAATGGCATATGGAGTTTAATACAGACAAGTGTGAGGTATTGCACGTTGGAAGGACAACCAAGGTAGAACATACAGGGTTAATGGTAAGGCACTGAGGAGTGCAGTGGAACAGAGGGATCTGGGAATACAGATACAAAATTCCCTAAAAGTAGCGTCACAGGTAGATAGGGTCGTAAAGAGAGCTTTTGGTACATTGGCCTTTACTAATGGAAGTATTGAGTATAAGAGCTGGAATGTTATGATGAGGTTGTATAAGGCATTGGTGAGGCCGAATCTGGAGTATTGTGGGCCAGACAGCATCTCTAGGAAGAGGTGCAGTCAACGTTTCAGGCCGAGACCCTCCGACCTGACGAAGGGTCTCGGCATGAAACGTCGACTGCACCTCTTCCTAGAGATGCTGCCTGGCCTGCTGCGTTCACCAGCAACTTTTATGTGTGTTGCTTGAATTTCCAGCATCTGCAGAATTCCTGTTGTCTGGAGTATTGTGTTCAGTTTTGGTCACCAAATTACAGGAAGGATATAAGTAAGGTTGAAAGAGTGCAGAGAAGGTTTACAAGGATGTTGCCGGGACTTGAGAAACTCAGTTACAGAGAAAGGTTGAATAGGTTAGGACTTTATTCCCTGGAGCATAGAAGATTGAGGGGAGATTTGTTAGAGGTATAAAAAATTATGATGGGTATAGATAGAGCGAATGCAAGCAGGCTTTTTCCACTGAGGCAAGGGGAGAAAAAAACCAGAGGACATGGGTTAAGGGTGAGGGGGGAAAAGTTTAAAGGGAACATTAGAGGGGGCTTCTTCACAC
The DNA here is from genome assembly GCF_963921235.1 of Mobula hypostoma. Taxonomy (NCBI): domain Eukaryota; kingdom Metazoa; phylum Chordata; class Chondrichthyes; order Myliobatiformes; family Myliobatidae; genus Mobula; species Mobula hypostoma. The sequence goes on along the minus strand of NC_086101.1, from coordinate 15,891,582 downwards.
AGAGAGTGGTGGGAGTATGGAATGAGCTGCCAGACGAGGTGGTAAATGTGGCTTCTTTTTTAACATTTAAGAATAAATTGGACAGATACATGGATGGGAGGTGTATGGAGGGATATGGTCTGTGCGCAGGTCAGTGGGACTAGGCAGAAAATGGTTCGGCACAGCCAAGAAGGGCCAAAAGGCCTGTTTTTGTGCTGTAGTTTCTATGGTTTCTATGGGAGTAGGAGGGCAATTCTTTTTTACCGGAAGGAGAAATTGATATTCATGCCATCAGGTTGGAGGCCACCTAGATGGAATATAAGGTGTTGCTCCTGCACACCGAGGGTGGTCTTCTCATGGCATAATTAGGAGGCCACGCACCAACATTTCAGAACAGAAATGGGAATGGGAATTAAAATCTTTGACCACTGGGAAGTTCTGCCTTTGGCGGATGGAGTGGAGATGCTCAACGAAGGATCCCCTATTTACGGAGGGTCTCACCAGTCTAGAGGAGGCTGCATCAGGAGCAGCAGACACAATAGACAACCCCAGCAGATTCGCAGGTGAAGTGTTGCCTCACCTGGAAGGATTGAATGGAGGTGAGTGAGGAGGTGAATGGGCAGGTGTAGCACTTTGGCCGCTTGCGGGGATAAGTGCCAAGAGGGAGATTAGTAGGAGGGGTTGAATAGACAAGGGAATCATGGAGGGAGAGAGAGGGATTTAAAGATGTGTTTGGTGGTAGGATCCTTTTGGAGGTGGCAGAAGGTGCAGAGGATCATGTGTTGAATCCAGTCAAAGGTGGTAGGTAAAGACAGGCGGAGCTCTATCACGGTTAAGGCGGCAGGAAGATGGGGTGAGCGTGGATGTTTGGGAAATGGAAGGGATGTTGGTGAGGGCCACATCAATGGTGTAGGAAAGGGTACGTGTTCGTTGAAGAAGGAGGACATCTCTGATGTCCCGGAAAGGAAAGTCGCATCCTGGGAACAGATATGGCAGAGACGAAAGAACTGAGAAAAGTGAATTTTTACAGGAGAGAGGACAGGGAGAGTACGGTCAAGATAAATTGGAATCGATAGGTTTTTAAAAGTTGTCAATCGACAGGTTGTCTTCAAAGATGGAGACAGAGAGATCAGGTAAAGGGAGGGAGGTGTCAGAAATAGGTCAAGTGAATTTGAGGGCAGGGTGGAAGTTGGAGGCAAAGCTGATGAAATTGACAAGTTCAGCATGGGTGCATGAAGCAGCGCCAATGCAGTGGAGGAAGAGTTGGGAAGCATTACCGGGGAAGGCTTGAATCATGGATGGTCTACACAGCCAACAAAAAGGCAGGCCTAGCCGAGGCCCATGGTAACCCATTGATCCTCGAGTGGGAGGAGCCAAAGGAAAAGTTGTTGAGAGTGAGGATCAGTTCCTCAAGGCGGAGAAGGGCGGTGGTGGAGGGGCACGAGATGGCTTTTCTACTGAGGAAGAAGTAAAGACCGTTAATGCTTTCTTGATGGAGGATAAGCCTGCTTAGGGACACTGCATCCGTGGTGAAAATGAGGTGGTCAGGCACAAGGAATTGAGAGCAAGAGGAGATCGAAAGCATGAGAAGTGTCACAGATGTATGTGGGAAGGAACTGAACCAAGGGGGCTAGAATGGAGTTGAGGAAAGACAAACAACAGGAATTCTGCAGATGCTGGAAATTCAAGCAACACACATCAAAGTTGCTGGTGAACGCAGCAGGCCAGGCAGCATCTATAGGAAGAGGCGCAGTCGACGTTTCAGGCCGAGACCCTTCGTCAGGACTAACTGAAGGAAGAGTGAGTAAGGGATTTGAAAGCTGGAGGGGGAGGGGGAGATGCAAAATGATAGGAGAAGACAGGAGGGGGAGGGATAGAGCCGAGAGCTGGACAGGTGATAGGCAAAAGGGGATACGAGAGGATCATGGTCCTCACCTACCACCCCACCAGCCTCCGGGTCCAACATATTATTCTCCGTAACTTCCGCCACCTCCAACGGGATCCCACCACTAAGCACATCTTTCCCTTCCCCCCCCCCTCTGCATTCCGCAGGGATCGCTCCCTACGCAACTCCCTTGTCCATTCGTCCCCCCCATCCCTCCCCACTGATCTCCCTCCTGGCACTTATCCGTGTAAGTGGAACAAGTGCTACACATGCCCTTACACTTCCTCCCTTACCACCATTCAGGGCCCCAAACAGTCCTTCCAGGTGAGGCATCACTTCACCTGTGAGTCGACTGGGGTGATATACTGCATCCGGTGCTCCCGATGTGGCCTTTTATATATTGGTGAGACCCGACGCAGACTGGGAGACCGCTTTGCTGACCATCTACGCTCTGTCCGCCAGAGAAAGCAGGATCTCCCAGTGGCCACACATTTTAATTCCACATCCCATTCCCATTCTGACATGTCTATCCACGGCCTCCTCTACTGTAAAGATGAAGCCACACTCAGGTTGGAGGAACAACACCTTATATTCCGTCTGGGTAGCCTCCAACCTGATGACATGAACATTGACTTCTCTGACTTCCGCTAGGCCCCACCTCCCCCTCGTACCCCAGCTGTTACTCATTTTTATGCACACATTCTTTCTCTCACTCTCCTTTTTCTCCCTCTGTCCCTCTGAATATACCTCTTGCCCATCCTCTGGGTCATCCCCCCCCCCCCCGTCTTTCTTCCCGGACCTCCTGTCCCATGATCCTCTCGTATCCCCTTTTGCCTATCACCTGTCCAGCTCTCGGCTCCATCCCTCCCCCTCCTGTCTTCTCCTATCATTTTGCATCTCCCCCTCCCCCTCCAGCTTTCAAATCCCTTACTCACTCTTCCTTCAGTTAGTCCTGACGAAGGGTCTCGGCCTGAAACGTCGACTGCGCCTCTTCCTATAGATGCTGCCTGGCCTGCTGCGTTCACCAGCAACTTTGATGTGTGTTGCTTGAGGAAAGACAACATGTGTTCAGTGGGACAGGAGTAGGCGGAGACAATAAGCCTACCCAAGTTTGTAGATCTTGGATAGGAGGTAGAAATGAGCAGTGTGGAATAAGCAAACTATAAGTTTGGTGGCAGTCGATGGGGTTCTCCAGAGTTGATGAGGACAGTAATGGTGTCAGAAAAGTTTTCTGATGGCCCAGAGATGGATCCTCTTCAAAGGGTAGGCACGAGAAGGTGTCTGGGAGTTACCGCCTGGCCACAGCAAGGTAGAGATCAGTCCTTCACACTACAACAGCACCCCCTTTGTCTGTGAGTTTGATGATAATGTTGGGACTATAATACTATGTACTGTTCTTAATAGTTAATGACAGAGGAATTCATCCAGTATGTTGCTGTTTCTTCATGTTTGACTGTAAATGGACTCTTTTACTCTCTGCATACCCACCCACAGCTCCAATCTGTTAATTAAATTTGCTGGTACTACTACATTGATTGGCCTTATCTCAAATAATAATGAGCCTACAGAGAATAAGTCATCTCTCTGACACAGTGGTGTAAAGAAAACAACCTCTCCCTCAATGTCGCAAAAACAAACGAGCTGGTTGTGGATTACAGGTGGAATGGAGACAGGCTAACCCCTCTTGACATCAATGGATCTGGGGTTGAGAGGGTGAACAGCTTTAAGTTCAAATAACAATTTGAATAGCAGAGTTCATTGGGTTGTGGCGAAGTTTCCAGATGATACAATAATAGATGGAGGGACAGGTAATGTTAAGGAAGCAGGGGCTCTGACAGAATGGGTAAAGTGGCAGGTGGAATATAGTGTAAAGTAGTGTACGGTCATGAACTTTGGTAGAAGGAATAAATGCATAGACTATTTTCTAAATGGGGATAAAATTCAAAATTAAAGGCGCAACTTGTGCAGGATTCCCAAAGGTGGACTTACAGATTGAGTCAGTGGCAAATGCCACTGAGTAGTCAGGAAGGCAAATGCAATGTTAGCATTCATTTCAAGAGGATTAGAATATAAAAGCAACTTTGTGATACTGAGGCTTTATAAGGCATTGGTCAGACTGCACTTGGGGTATTGGGCCCCATATCTAAGAAAAGATGTGTTGGCACTGGATAGAGTCCAGAGGAGGTTGAAGAGAATGATCCAGAATGAAAAGCTTTTGGTATGAGGAGCATTTTATGGCTCTGGGCCTGTACTCCCTGGAACTTGGAACAACAAAGGGGGATCTCATTGAAATCTATAGAATTATGAGAGATATCGATAGGATGATTAAAAGCAGGCTTTGTTCCATTGAGGTTGGCTGGGATTATAACCATTTCTCATGGCTTAAAGGTGAAAGATGAGAAGTTTAAGGGAACATGGGGGGAAACCTCTTCACTCAGATGGTCATGAGAGTGTGGAATGAGCTGCCAGTGCAAGTGCTCCACACGAGATCGACTTCAAAGTTTAAGAGAAGTTTGGACATGAATAGTAGGAACCTAGAGGGCTATAGTCCCTGTACAGGTTGATGGGAGTAGGCAGCTTAAATGGTTAGATGTCCGAAGGTTCATTTTCTGTGCTGTGCTTCTCTATAACTCTATGAATATTGAAAGGCCAAGGCAGAGAGGATTGTTCCCGTAGTGGTGGAATCTAGGACCAGAGAGAACAGCGTCAGAATAGAGGGATGTACATTTAGAACAGAGATGAGTAGAAATTTCTTTAGCCAGAAGGTAATGAATCTGTTGAATTCCATAAGACCAAGACCATAAGACAAAGGAGCAGAAGTCGGCCATTCGAGTCTGCTCCACCATTTTATCATGAGCCGATCCATTCTCCCATTTAGTCCCACTCCCCCGCCTTCTCACCATAGCCTTTGATGGTCTGGCTACTCAGATACCTATCAATCTCTGCCTTAAAGACACCCAATGACTTGGACTCCACTGCCACCCGTGGCGACAAATTCCATAGATTCACCACCCTCTGGCTAAAAAAAAATTCTTCGTATCTCTCATCTGAATGGGCGCCCTTCAAACCTTAAGTCATGCCCTCTCGTACTAGACTCCCCCATCATGGGGAACAACTTTGCCACATCCACTCTGTCTATGCCTTTCAACATTCGAAATGTTTCTATGAGGTCCCCCCTCATTCTTCTAAACTCCAAAGAATACAGTCCAAGAGCAGACAAACATTCTTCATACGTTAACCCTCTCATTTCTGGAATCATTCTCGTGAATCTTCTCTGTACCCTCTCCAACGTCAGCACATCATTTCTTAAATAAGCAGACCAAATCTGCCCACAGTACTCCAAGTGAGGTCTTACCAGCACCTTATAGAGCCTCAATATCACATCCCTGCTCCTATACTCTATTCCTCTAGAAATGAATGCCAACATTGCATTCGCCTTCTTCACCACTGACTCAACCTGGAGGTTAACCTTAAGGGTATCCTGTACGAGGACTCCCAAGTCCAGTTGCATCTCAGAACTTTGAATTCTCTCCCCATTTAAATAATAGTCTGCCCATATATATATAGCATGTAGTTCATATCCTTGACAAATAGGAGACCATTCAGCCTGTTCATGTCTGTCCGCCCCAATTCTTCCACTTGATCCCCTGCAACCTGTTCTCCCCACATTCCCACTGGGCTGCTTCTTGTTGGATATTAGTCTAGTGCTTTCCTTGTAAATTTACTTTCCTATGCTTGCTTGCATTTTTATATAATCACCTATACAGGTGAAATCGTTCAGTAAATTTTCTAGTAATTTGACTACAGCTGATTCTGTATTTTTCTAAAGGCTTCTAGAAGTTTCTATACAGCAGTTACCATGCCACTTGAGTCTGTCTATTTTATAGGTTCATTGCTGTCACTGGGATGTTGTTTTCTCTCGTCTAAATCTGAGGCAATCACCATTTATTTCCCTTTGTCTTTTCTTTGTGCGTTCATTTTTTCTTGTAAATCTTAGCAAAACGATTGTAGCTACTACCTTTTCTGTTTCATTCTTGCCTTTCAAAGAATGTCGATTCTAAATGACCAGACCCAACACCCTCAAACAAGAGAAAATCTGCAGATGCTGGAAATCCAAGCAACGCGCCCAAAGGGTTGGAGGAGCAACACTTTATATTCTGTTTGGGTAGCCACCGAAATGATGGCATCAGCATCAATTTCTTGAACTTTTGGTAATGCCCCCCACTCTCCTTCATCATTCCCCATTCCCATTTCCCTCTCTCACCTTATCTCCATGTCTGCCCATTGCCGTCCTCTGGTACTTCTCCCCTTTTCTTTCTTCCAGGACCTTCTGTCTCTTTCACCAATTTACTTCCCAACTCTTTACTTCATCCCCTCCCCATTCAGGTTTCACCCCTCCCCCCACCTTTTAAATCTACTCCTCAGCTTTTTTTCTCCAGTCTTCCTAAAGGGTCTCGGCTCAAATCGTCGACTGTACTCTTTTCTTAGATGCTGCCTGGCCTGCTGAGTTCCTCCAGCGTTTTGTGTGTGAGACCCAACACCCTGAACCAAGAGTAGAAGTTGATGTAATTTATTGTGGATTGGGCGAATGTTCTGGAAAATTTGTGGCTGGAACTGAGAGCTGTTGCCACAAAAATCCAGAGATCCATATTCAATATGACTTCTTCTGTCAGCGGGTCATGTGAATGCGGAACAAGCTGCCAGTGCAAGTGGTGCATGGAAGCTCAATTTCAATGGTTAAGAGAAGTTTGGATAGGTACTTGGAATGCAGTGGGATGGATGGCTTTGGTCCAGATGATGGTCGATGGGACTAGGCAGTTTAAATGGTCAACTAGAATTGGCCCCCTTTATTCAAACCTTCCAACCCTCTTGTCAATCAGCCAATCTTCTACCATGTTAGTATCTCTCCTGTTATACCACGGGGTCTTATCTTGTTAATCAGTCTCATGTGCTGTACTTTTCCTCCAACATCCCGATCATAACTTGATAGTCCGCTGTAAATTGCAAAGGTGGGCCATGGAATCTGGGTCTGGGAATATTGGAGAGAAAATATTGCAGGCTGGCATTGATCTGGTGGGCTGAATTTTATTCTGTGACATGATGTGTAACTAACTAACTGGAGACACAAGAGAAGGCAAATGCTAGAATCTGGAGTGTCAAGCAATCTGCTGGAGGACTCATCGGGTCGAGCAGCCTCTGTGGTGGGGGGTGGTGGTGTGGGACTTTTTCCTGTCAAAACCCTGAATCCTGTACCAGGGCTTGGAAGTGGAGATGGCCTGTACAAAGAGATGAGGGTGTGACGGAGGTGACTGGACGGGGCTGCTGGATAACAGGCAGATAATGCTCGGCAGATGACAGAGAGGGGTGGAATTTGGAGGCAGACAGCTATGGGAAGGATGGGATATTAGGAAATTTTGTTGATCGGCCAGCTTGGCAAGATTTTTCCAGACGTTTCAGCTACAATCATGTGGGATGTGATTGGCTGTCGTATCCCTTGGCTCTGGATCTGGCTCTTCGGGGAGCATCAGGGCAGACATGGACCTGGTCTAATCTAATCCTTCACTGAATTGCCGTGCCTACAGTGAAAAGCTTAGATTTCCATGCTGATTGTACTCAGATCATTCTAATCGAATCTTTTTCTCCACAAGGTACCCACTGTAGAGCGCATCCAGTATGCAGTGATACATCCAAGTTACTCCAAATACCAAGGTCCTGCCAAAACATCGGTGGAAGATGGCGATTTGGAGTGAGTTACTTACTTATCTTAGCCTAGTTGTGGCTGGATACATAGAGTCATTGAGTATGGAGACTCACAGCACAGAAACAGGCCCTTCAGCCCAGCATAATCCTCGGACTATGTCGTTTGAGGACTCAAACAACACATTTCACTGTACAGCGTTCGATGTGCGTGAGTCAGGTAAAGATCATAGGTGGAAGAATTGGAGAGAATTTTGGGAACAACGTTTTCACAAGAGTGGAGCGGGAGTCCAGAACTCCTTTTGTGAAAAGGCAGCAGACATAGAAATCATCAGCACCTTAAACAGTGTCTGTGTGTGTGTCTTTCTGTCAGTGTATGTATCTGCGTGATGTGTGATGTGTGTGTGTGTGTGAGTGTCTGTCTGTATGAGTGACTGTGTGTGCCTTTATGAGTGGCTCTGTGTGTGTGTGTGTGTCTGTATCTGTGTCCGTCTGTATGATCTAACAGCCTCTCAAATGTACTTCTATATCAACCTGCACCATTCCAGGCTGCTACCATTTTCTGTGTGTTTAAAAAAACACTTACTCCACAGTCTCCTCTGAACTTTCTCCCTCTCATCTTAAGTGCATTTCCTCTAGAAAAAAGAAGAAATTGCCTTTAAACTCACAAGACAGCATAAGCCATCAACTTTTTGCTGTTGACGTTTCAGTAGCAGGCAATTTCTTTTTTACTAGGTCGATTTGCAAGCTTGATGCTCAACCCAGCACAGGTGGAAAGCATGCCAGGGGAGCCGGCTGGGTTTGAACTCGGGAACCTTCGCTCCGAAGTCCAGTGCTGATGCCACTACGCCACCAGCGGGCTACATTTCCTCTAGTATTTGATGTTTATTATAATTATTCAATTTTAATTTTAATGAAATAATCAAACAATTAAAATAATGATAAACGGTGCATTAATATATAACCAAAAAGAACACCAAATGGTCACCTTTGACATGGTTGAATTCTGTGAGTAAAAGTCACACTGGAGTTTATTGTCATATGCACGGATGCAATGAAACACCTAATTGCAGCAGCATCACATAACATCACGTAAACAGAGTTACACACAAAATGCTGGAGGAACTCAGCAGGTCAGGCAGCATCTATAGAGAGGAATATACACTCACTGTTTCAGGCTGAGACCCGTCATCGTGACTGAAAAGGAAGTGGGGTGGGGTGGGGGGGGGAGAAGTAGAGAAGCAGGAATGAGAAGGGAATGGTGGTGGGGGTAAGGAATACAATCTGGCAGGTGATAGGTGAGACCAGGTGAGAGGGAAGGTTGGTGGCATTTGTCTGTTTTGCGTTGGTTTTCCAGCTTCTGCAGAATCTCCTGTGTTTATCGTGCTAACATTATTCTCAAGCAAAGCATAAATTATACTTATTTTTCATGACTTCACTTGCCTCTTGAATGATTTGAGTAGTTTTGCTCCTTTTCCTGCAGAACATTGCGGCAGAAACACAGTACTGGGGGAGAGAGAACTGCATGGGTGCCTGTTACAAAATGCACCTCAGGTCTGGCTCCAGTGCAGCCAGTGTCACTGTGCACCGGGTGCAGCAGGTAATGGTGGGATTACGGAGATACTGTGAGGCTGCCCCAATGCACCCACTACAAGAGGCAGATGTTGAGTTTCGTAAAGTAAACATCTGACGCCAGTCACCACAGAAACATAAACTGCCGCCAGCACGGAGTCCTGGTCTCATTAACCCCATCCTCCCCCACTTCCTCTGGCAGGCAGGATTACGGCTACGACGAGCTGAACGTGACAGGTGAGCATCGCGGGTAGTAAAGCATGGTGGAGAGATTGGGGCAAAGGGGACTCTGGGAGTGCATAGGAACTGGGGTAAAATAGTCTGTGGTGCTAAAATGGGGGGCTAGGGTAAAATAGTCAGTGGGGTGAAAATGGCAACAGATTTAAAATGGGGACTGGAATAAAATGGGGATAGGGGTAAATATATCAGTGGGGTTAAAATGAAGATGGAGTGGTTAAAATGTATACAGTCATTAGAGTGAGGATTGAGGAGTAAAATGAGAATACGGGTCTTATGGGAACTGGTTAAAATAGGCAGAGGTGTTAAAATTGTGACAGGAATTGGGCTAAATAGGGACTGAGGGGATTAAACAAGAATGGGGACAAATGGGTACTGAGGAGATTAAACAGGAATGGGACTAAGTGGGGACAGAGTGGGTTAAACAGGAACGAGGCTAAATGGAGACTGAAGGGGTTAAACAGGAATGGGGCTAAATAGGGACTGAGGATTAAGCAGGATGGGTTAAGTGCGAACTGGGGATTAAAACAATTGAGTAAAATGGGGAATAAGGATAAAAACAGCAATGGGGTAAATGGGGACGGGGATAAATGGGCGGTGGGGATAAAAATCAAAGGATATAGGGTTGGTGCCGGAAGATGGCAACAAGTTAGCAGAACATCCTCAATCTTAAATGATCGACTCTGTCCTACTCTGAATCTGTCAGTGACGGTTACTGATGCTTTAGATGCCTCATTTGTTTCTTTCTCTAATTCACAGCAAAACGTAGCCTCCAGCCTGAAGAAAACACAAACCAAGTAAGAAAGAAAGCATTTGCTGAAGTCGGGGGAAGTGGTGAGATCCCGGAGAGATTCAAAAATGTAGCTGAAAAATGTTAAATTAAGCTGTGTTTGGCCCTTAGCTCGAAAAAAATCAAATGAAGTGGTGATTGGGCTAAACTCTGTCAGAGCATTTTTCATTTCCTGTCCCTGTGGCTGAATTATTTCCAATAAATCCCTGAACTGGAGAACTGAGAGGGGAGATTGAGTAGATGAGGCCTGTATTCCCTTGAATCTAGAATAACTAGAAATTCCAGACCATGAGTGTTCACACAACTGTGGGAACTAAAACTGCTTTCTACTGGGAGAGTGTACATCAGAGGCCACTTGACACAAGTGATTCTGAAACTTCTCACCTTATCGATAAGGACAATGATTTGTGCCTCCCAGACCCCAGCGATGTGCGAGTTGTGTCAGTAGGATAATTGGCCATTGTAAGTTATCCAATTGCGTAGATGAGTGGCGGAGTCTGGTGGAGGAGGAGCTCTCAGGCATGCAAAGAGGGTAAAATCGGTGAGGGTAGGATCAGTTTGATTACTGGCATGGACACGATGGGCCAGAAAACCTTTTTGCTGACCTTACGAGACAAGAGGGGCTTTTTTCACTCAGTGAATTAATGGAACCTGGGATTATATTCAGTCACATCGAGCAGAAAGGAGCTGGAAGAGCATCTGAAGGTCGATGGACTGAGAGTGGAACAGTGGGATAAGCTGGTTTTTCCAAGAGCCAGTACAGGCTAGATGGGCCGAATATCCTCCTCCTGTATCTTGCCACTACAGAGGAGTTGGTTCTTTCCTCCCAGCAGTCAGGCCACACTACTTAACAGAATTAATTTGGCTCCTCCGTGTTTTCAGTAGGAAGATGGGACTGAACCAACAGGTGGTGAGGAAAATTGGGAGAGAAGCAGGTCCTCAACCATGCTCTCAGCAGTTGGGTCATGAATATGACAAGGATTTCTGTTTCTGTTTGGATAATAGAATGCCCTTGGGTGGCCATCTTGGTGTGAATAAAACTGTGAACGAGGTTTTTAAACACTTTTTCTGGCCTGGGTTGAGGAAAGATGTGGCGACGTTTTGCCGAACTTGTCACACTTGTCAGGTTGGGGGTAAACCTAATCAAGTCACCCCAGTGGCCCCATTGCAACCTATGCCTGCATTTGGTGAACGGTTTTCTAAAGTTGTTGTGGATTGTGTTGGCCCATTGCCAAAAAATAAAGCTGGCCGTCAATATTTACTGACCATCATGTGTACAGCATCTAGGTTCCCAGAAGCAACACCTCTCAGGAATATAAATGCTAAAACTGTGTCAAAGGCTCTCATAAACTTTTTTGCTTTATTTGTGTTGGCTGAAGAAATCCATTCTGATCAAGGCAGTAATTTTATGTCTGGATTATTCCAACAGGTAGTTCATAAACTGGGAGCCAAACAGATTACATTGTCTGTGTGCCATCCAGAATGACAAGGGGCCTTAGAAACGTTCTGTTCTACTCTCAAAAACATGATTAGGACGTTTTGTGTTGAAAATGAGAAGGATTGGGATGAAGAAGTTCATTTGCTTTTGTTTGCAGTAAGGGAGTCAGTGCAGGAGTCCCTAGGCTTTAGTCCTTTCGAACTTGTGTTTGGGCACAGAGTCCGAGCAACTTTGGCATTGTTAAAAGAACAGTGGGTTAACAAAGAACTACATACTAGTTTGTTGGATTATGTCATAAATTTTAAGGAGAGACTTCAAAAAGCTTGCAGCATAGCAAGGGAAAATTTAAAATCTGCTCAGGAAAGAAGGAAAATTTGGTATGACAAAAAAGCTAGAATGTTGTCATTCAAGCCGGGAGATAAGGTGTTGGTTCTTTACCCTGTGCAAACGAACCCTTTGCAAGCTAAATTTCATGGTGCTTACGAGATTATATCTAAAGTTAATAATGTGGACTATGTGGTAAAAACACGGGATCGACAAAGGACAACGCAGCTTTGTTATGTAAACCTGATAAAACCACAATATGAAAAACAGTCCACCGCTATGACTGTTGTTGTCAATAACAATGAGTCTGACCTCCCTGGGAACTTGGTAGTTGATCCATCTGAGGCTTATTTTAAACCGAACATTATTTCTGCCAGACTAACAAATTCAACAATTTTGGAAAATATTGATGAGAAATTGGCTCATCTACAGCCACAGCAGCGGCAGCAAATGAAGCAGTTAATTATGAAATTTAGGGATTTAATTCCAGACATTCCAAAGAAAACCACAGTAGCTTCACATGACCAAGATGTTGGAAAGGCCAAACCCGTAAAGCAACATCCATATCGAATGAACGTGGAAAAATTTACACATGCCGAACAAGAAATTAAGTATATGTTAGAAAATCATATTATTAGATCTTCTGCTTCGGATTGGAGTTCAACTCGTGTCACGGTGCCTAACCCAGATGGTAGTATTCGGTTTTGTGCTTATTACAGAAAGGTGAATGTTATAACAAAAACCGATGCATTTTTAACGCCATCTGGGTTATCTGAATACAAAGTTCAGCATTTGGAATGAGGAATGCTCAAGGAACCTTCCAGAGAATGATTAATTCTGTAATTCAAGGGTTATCACACACAGATGCCTCTAATGATGATTTAGTCACAGGGAATTACACTTGGGAGGCACATATCTCTGCAGTGGAGAAGTTGTTTGAAAGGCTCTCAAAAGCTAACCTTACCGTTAACTTAGCTAAAAGTGTATCTGACCATTTCAATGTGACCTATCTTGGTTACATTGTGGGTCCAGACAGTTTGGCTCCTGTTCAGGCATAAGTTCAGGCAATTTTAGCGGTTCCCACTTCAACCGATAAAAAGGCTCTCAGAAGATTCTTGGGAATCGTAGGATATTACCGCAAGTTCTGTAAGAACTTTGCTGATATTTTTCTCCCATTCACTAAGCTCCTGACGAAGGGTGAAAAACTTGTTTGGACAGAACCTTGTCAGGAGGCATATCATAAATTGAAAGCTATCTTATGTCACCAACCTGTGCTCAGGTCACCTGATTTTTCCAAGCCATTTTCTCTAGCTGTGGATGCCAGTGACGAGGCTGCAGGAGCAATGTTAATACGAAGGGATACTTATGATGATGTTGATCATCCTGTGGCTTACTTTTCCAAGAAATTTAATGGGCCTCAAAGAAATTATTCACCCATAGAAAAGGAATTATTATCCCTTATTTTGGCTCTGCAACATTTGATGTGTATGTTGGCGCAACTCAGAAACCACTCGTGATTTTCACCGATCATAACGCATTGGTATATTTGAGTAAACTGAAAAAGGAAAATAGAAGGTTGCTGAATTGGAGTTTAATTTTACAGGAATATGATCTCTTAATAACTCACATTAAAGGCAAAGATAATGTAATTGCAGACTGTCTGTCCAGATGTTGAATTTGCAACGTATATTTTTATTAATGGTGTGGAATTCTGATACTTGTGAACACCCCTGCCATATGTTATATTAGTTTGTAGGGTGCTGTAAGATAAGTGTATGTGTATTAGCCATTCTGTAGATTTTATACAATTGTATATTTTGTAAATTGAAGTTAAAATGTTGTGCCTGATAGATCAAGATTTTCTTTTCTTTTGTGGGGGGGGAGGTGTTACCTGTCCACAGTATCGATTCCCGTGAGTGTCTCGTGATTCTCGTGAGTGTCCCATGACTTTGTTACCTGTGAGCGTCACGTGATGGCATATCCCAACGGTATAAAAAGGGGGACCACCGATTTTTGGGAGTCGCTTTGTTGGGTAGTCGCAGTCGGTGGTTACGTAATCGTAGAAGCAGAGAGAGAGAGAGAGAGAGAGAGAGAGAGAGAGAGAGAGAGAGAGAGATTGCAGACTTCGGACGAACCCAAATGATTGGGGTTAATCAGGCGGCATTTGTTGCATTTCGGGTGTGACTGACACTGCGTATAATCCATACGTGGCACACACTTTTGTTAACCCTTAGATGGTTTGGGTGTTGTGTGGTGACTACTTCGGCGAAAGGTCAGTTACTTTGAGAAAACTCACTCTTCGTAGAAGGTACTTCTCGGCTGGGATCGGCGTCAACGGATTCTTCGTTTCTTCAAGAATCGCCTCATCGCTGCTTCGTGAAGACTGTCTTCTCACTTATATGATGAATCACTTGGACTTTTAGACTTCCACTTTAAGACTGTGCTTGAGTAAGATCTGTTGAAAAATAGTCTCTAAGTTCGACTGTTTGATAGCTATAGAAACATACACTGTTAACGAAGGGTCTCGGCCTGAAACGTCGACTGTACCTCTTCCTAGAGATGCTGCCTGGCCTGCTGCGTTCACCAGCAACTTTGATGTGTGTTGATTTAAGTTAATCGTTTGTTTACGTTTCTATGTTTTTGAGTAGAGTTTAATAAATTTTGTTGTTTATCTATAAAAACTGGACCTAATTTCATATCTATTGCTGCTGGTACGTAACACAGGACTCTGCAGAGAGTGGTGCGGATAGCCCAGAGCATCTGTAGTTGTGAACTTCCCACTATTCAGGACATTTACCAAGATAGCTGTGTAAAAAGTGCCCAAAGGGTTATTGGGGACCCGAATCACCCCAACCAGAAACTGTTCCAGCTGCTACCATCCAGAAAATGACACTGCAGCACAAAATTGGATTGAATTGACTTTATTTCTTACATTCTTCACATGCATGAGTAGTAATTTTTTTACGTTACGTCTCCATCTAAATGTACAATGTGCAATGGTAGTAATTTATAATAAATAGAGCAGTCAGTGCAATATACTGTACACTCAAGTCAGCGTGAGTTCATCAGTCTGATGGAAGAAGCTATCCCAGTGTCACAATGGGGGCGTTGGTAGCGGACCCAAAAGCAAAAAACAGACACAAAGTACAAGGACCAGGACTTGACTTGAGTAGGGACGTGACAGGATGCAGACAAGGAGCAGGGACAAGAATGCAGACTAGGACATGGACTAGACACAGGGAACCCAGACAAGGAACTATGAACTAGGAGCCTGGGCTTGGACTCCGAGCCAGAGACTGGACAAGGACCCAGGACCTGGGTCTTGCCTCGGGCTCGGACCCCAGAACTAGGCAAGGACATGTCATGGCTACAGTACAGGACATGGCTAGGGTCTTGGCTCTTGAGGCTTGAGGCTGAGGTCTTGGCTCTTGAGGCTAGAGGTTGGGGTCTTGGCTCTTGAGGCTTGAGACTGGGGTCTTGGCTCTTGAGGCTTGAGCTTGCAGCCAGGCTGGGGTCTTGAGGCTAGAGCTTGGAGACAGGCTGGGGCTTGCGTCTTGAGGTTTGCAGACTGGGGTCTTAGGTTTTGAGGCTGCGGAGGCTGGAGCTCGGAGACAGACTGGGAACTCCACATCAACATTGAACCGGGACTTATCCTTTGAAAAGCTGGGACTCATCCTTAACACGACACCAACATGAAACAGGACAGTACATAGACACAGAGCCAGGACTTATACTTAGATAAGCCGGGACTCAATTTCTTCTCCACACCAAGGTGGGACTGGATCATCTGTCGGGTAATGGCAGAACGGCCAGACTTACCCCCACGGAGGCAAGGACAAGAAGAGACAAACACCAAAGAATGACAGACAGTTCCATCTCTGCATCGGGGTTGCTCCGAGTAGCAGTTACGGCCAGCAACCTCAGCTAGCTGCGGAAACAGCCGGATCCCTACCTAGATCGGAGTGGCTGACGGCCACTCAGCTGGCCCAGGAAACAGCCAAATCCATACTGCAAAGACAGCTCCGACTACTGACAGCAAGACTCCATAAGGGGATGGTTCCCCAACGCGGCCTAAAGGTGGCAAGTGGCCGCTCTAGCCTTCCACCAGCAGGTTGCTCCCAGGGAATCTTGACAAGACAAACCAGCAGTCCACACTCAATCCCAAGGCTACTTATATTCCAAGCCCCAAGATGGGAATCAGGTACCTATGATAAACTCAATCAAAGCAAGGGACAGCTGAAAGACCCGGAGTCCTGAGTCAACGGACCGGACCATGAACCCGAATGCTGAATTCACGGACCGGACCATGACACCCAGAGCCTGATGGTCCTGGCTTTTGGATGGTATCAGCTGGAATAGATTGTGGTTGGGATGGCTTGAATCTCCAAAGATCCCAAGGGCGTTTTTACACACATGGCCTTTTAGATGTCCTGAATCAATGGAAGTTCACAACTACTGATGTGCTGGGCTGTCCGCACTGCTCCACGCAAAGTCCTGCGATTAAGTGGGGTATAGTTCCCGTACCCAGCAATGATGCAGCCAGTCAGGATGCTCCCAATAAATGTGCCGTTGTAGAAAGTTCTTAGGATTTAGGGGCCCATACCAAACTTCCTCAACCATCTGAGGTGAAAGAGGCACTGTTGTGCCCTTTTCACCACACAGCTGGTGTGCACAGACCAAGTGAGGCCCTCCGTGAAGCCAGGACCAACAGGCTTTGGGACAGCTTCTTCCACCAGGCCATCAGCCTGATTAATTCATGCTGATACAATTGAGTTTCGGTGTTATATTGACTGTCCTGTTGTACATATTATTTATTATCGATTATCATAAATCATGCACTGCATATTTAGATAGAGTCGCAACGTAAAGATTTTCATTTTTCATGTAAGTAATAAAGGCAAATCAATTCAATTCCAATACAGTAAATGTATATAGAGAGCCTAGATCAAAATAATGCAAAAAGAAAAATCGTATATTTTTTGAAAGAGTGGGGTAGTGTTCATGGGTTTGATGTGAATTTATGAATCAGATAGCAGAGCGACGAACCTGTTCTGGAATCGCTGAGTGCGTGCCTTTAGGCTTCGGTACTTCCTTCCTAACAGTAACAATGAGATAGAGGACATGCCCGAGGCGACTGGGGTCCTGAATAATGACCCACCGCGTCTGGAAGATATCTTGGGTACTATGGAAGCTTGTGCCCTAGATGGAGCTGACTAATTCTACAACGTGGTGTAGTTTCATCAGTCCTGTGCGGTTGCCGCCACCCCCCTGCATACCAGACTGTCATGCAGCCTGTCAGAATACTCTCCGCAGTGTATCTATAGAAGTTTTCGAGTGTTTTAGTTGACAAACCAAATCTCTTCAAACTCCTAATGATATATATATATCCGTTGTCATCCTTCCTTATAGCTGCATCGATATTTCGGGACTAGATTACATCTTCTGACATCTTCACACCTAGGAACTTGAAATTGCTCACTCTCCCCACTTACGATCCCTCTATGAGAATTGGTTTGTGATCCCTCACCTTACACTTCCTGAAGTCCACAATCAGCTCTTTGGTCTTACTGACGTTTGAGTGCCAGCTTCTTACTATGACGCCACGCAGCTCGCTGCTGTATCTATCTCCTGTACACTGTACCATCTGAAACATTTTTGCGGTGTCCTGAAGGATTCAGCAAACTGGACTCTCTGGAATGCAGGTATGACTGCAGCAGCCATGGCTGGAGCAGACTTCAGGCCTAAGAGCGAAAAAACTATAATTAGCCGATTTAAGCGCCGAACCTGATTTAAAACATTATGGCACCATCCTGATCGTTTATTCCCTAGTGTCCTCTAATTTCCTTCAATTGTGCCACAGTTCCGACGGTTAATTTTCCAACTGCTTTTAATTTTCTTTGATGACGGCACACCGGGTTTCCATCAGCAACTGCAGTTTTAAGAACCTTGCCGTTTGTTCTAAGTTTAGCTCCAGTTTCAAGGTTTCTGAGTCAAGGCTCCATGTCAGGGCTCCGTGTCAAGATCCCTCCTGTTCACTGTTCGGCGTTTACGCCCGTGTAAGCATCCTCAATCTCCGTGCCTGTGTCCTGCACTTGGGTTCGCCTCATTCGCCACGTGGCATTGCAACAGGTTAAGGTGTCGAGGCCGAGGGCAAAGAGCAAACCAGTGTTCAGCTCACTACTCCGTGAGGTTCTCAGCACCCAACTGGCTCTGTGGCTGTGGACTCACTTTAGGGGACCCTGCAGTTCATGTTCTATCTGTTACTTGTTTACTATTAATTGTTTGCACCATTTGTTCTTTTTTCACACATTGGATGTTTGAATGTCTTGGCTGTGTGGGTTCTTTTTTAATCGTGTATTCTACTGTGCTTTTCTTGTTTTCCGACTGCCTGCAATAGTCTCCATGTCAGTGTTGCATGTGGTATATATAGTTTGGTAATAATAATGCAGTTGGACTGTTAAACCTTGAAAAGAGACAAAGTGAGATGTTCTTTTCTCCCCTCTGGTCCAGCAGCGCTGTACTCCCATCAGTAGAGGACAGAGTTGCAGTGAAAGGGTGCCGGCCAGCAGGGGGCGGTGTTGCGCTATGCGCTGGAAAACCCAACACCACACAAAGGTGCTGAAGGACCTCTGACTGGGTCAGGTAGAACCTGTGGAGGGAAATGGGCAGTCAGCGTCTCAGTGGAGATACTTCCTCTGTTCTGAAGTGTCCAACTGTCTATCTGCATGAGAGGAAAGCTGCCCCTCTGCATCCCCCTTTGGGATGAACTTTGAGTTGTGTTGAGTTGTGGCCTCCGTCGGACAGAGTTCACCATGGATATTGCTTCCTAGCTGTCTAGATAAGCAAGCCAGGGCAGTACGATATGGAGAGCAAGTCCCGCTCTCCATGCATCTGTTGAACCCAAAGGAATGGTAGAGACCGATACCAGCAGCGTAGCAAGAGCATCAGTCAGCATTGAACTCAGTTTGGTTCAAATAAATGTGTCAGCTCAATGGAGGGTTGCCTTGGGGACTCCAGCTATGGATTTCTCCCTCTGGGTTTATGCCAAAAGCCCTCCCCATGAGGGGGTATAGCTGCAAGGCAGCGGAGGTTTGAGATCAGAGTTTTACTTTTTCCTGGATGAGCTGCCAACCATGGCTGGCGAGCCCCATCCGCCCGGAGAAACAGGTTTTAAGGTGCCAATAACCCGTCTGTAGAAACAGTGCAAATAATATATATGATATTATTATATATACATATTATTCTTATTTGCATTAGCATTAAATTACATTGCTATGAAGTGCTTCGAGCGATTCGTTATGGCACACATCAACCACAGCCTGCCGGTCAACCCCGATGCTTCTCAATTCGCCTACCAGAGCAACAGGTCAACGGCAGATGCCATCTCGCTGGCCATGCATTCCTCCTTGGAACACCTGGGGAATAAAGACGTATATGTAAGGCTCCTTTTCTACAGCTCTGCCTTTAATACTATCATTCCAAATAAACTGATTCCTAAGCTCCAGAACCTGGGCCTTAGCACTCAGATCTGCAGCTGGATCTTCAACTTCCTCACAGACAGGACTCAGGCTGTAAAAATAGGGGACAAGCTCTCCTCTACAATCACTCTGAGCACCAGTGCCCCACAAGACTGTGTACTCAGCCCCCTGCTGTACTCACTGTACACCCTTGATTGTGTAGCCAAGTTTCCATCAAACTCAATATATAAGTTTGCTGATGACACAACAATTGTAGGCTGTATCTCGGGTAATGATGAGTTTGAGTACAGAGAGGAAATTAAGAACCTAGTGGGATGGTGCGAAGACAATAACCTATCCCTCAATGTCAGCAAGACGAAGGAATTGGTTGTTGACTTCAGAAGGAGTAGCGGACCGCACGACCCCATTTACATTGGTGGTGCGCAAGTGGAACAGGTCAAGAGCTTTTAGTTCCTTGGGTCGATATCACAAATGACCTGACTTGGTCCAACCAAGCAGAGTTCACTGCCAAGAAGGCCCACCAGCGCCTTTACTTCCTGAGAGAAATAAAGAAATTTGGCCTGTCTCCTAAAACCCTCACTAATTCTTATAGATGCACCGTAGAAATCATTCTTCTAGGGTGCATCACAACCTGGTATGGAAGTTGTCCTGTCCAAGACCGGAAGAAGCTGCAGAAGACTGTGAACACAGCCCAGCACATCACACAAACCAAACATCCGTCCGTGGACTCACTTTACACCGCACGCTGTCGGAGCAGTGCTGCCAGGAAAACCAAGGACACAACCCACCCAGCCAACACAGTTTTCGTCCTTCTTCCCTCCGGGAGAAGGCTCAGGAGCTTGAAGACTTGTACGGCCAGATTTGGGAACAGCTTCTTTCCAACTGTGATAAGACTGCTGAACGGATCCTGACCCGAATCTGGGCCGTACCCTCCAAATATCCGGACCTGCCTCTCGGTTTTTTTTGCACTACCTTACTTCCCATTTTTCTATTTTCTATTTATGATTTATAATTTAAATTTTTACTCTTTATTATCGGTTTGTACTCCAGGGAGCGCGAAGCGCAGAATCAAATATCGCTGTCATGATTGTACGCTCTAGTATCAATTGTTTGGCGACAATAAAGTAAAGTAACACTATATTTCGATAGGATACTGCATTATATTCTGTGTCTATGTGGACATGTCTCCGTATGCTTCTACTTGTGTGCGTGTGCGCGGGAGAGCGTTTCTCAGTACGTGTGTGTGTGTGTGTGTGTGTGTGTGTGTGTGTGTGTGTGTGTGTGAGACTCGGTTCTATATGGCTGCACCTGCAAGGCTTTATATTATACGAGTGGTTTAGCAGACATTATAACAAAACGGCAGGTATTTTTGGCAGCGTGAATATATCTATATTAATAGCACCACGTATCATATGTGCGAACTTTGTCTATGTGAACATACCGCAATATTTATGTCATTATCTTGGGGGAGGGCAGAGGGGGGGACCATGTGTCTAACTGTCAGTATCCATATATCCCTGTTCACAAACACGCACCAACTTACTCACATCAGGCACATCCTATACCATCCATGAAAGAATGAGCGGTTCACACTTTGGGCTCAATGTCCATCACAATACCGGAAAACCTGACGTGGAAGCAATTCATCCTCGGAGTGAGAGAGTGAGGGAGACAATAGGAGGGAGAATGGGAGGGGAGGAAGGGGAGGGGAGGGAAGAGAGAGAGAGAGGAGAGGGGACAGAGAGGAGGGGGAGAGGAGAAAGAGAGGAGAGAGAGAGAGTTTGTGAAAACGGAGACAGACTGAGATCGTAAACAGGGAGAGTCAAGAGTGAATGTGTGTGCATGTGCGTGTGTCTATGAATGCGAGTTATGTTTATGTTAAGGAGGAGATTGTTCTGTGGATAATCCGTACGTATGTGTGTACATGTAGCAGAGAGATATGCTTGTGTATATATGAGGGAGAGGATGTCACCAGGTCCAGGAAGGACACTCTCTGTGGATCTGTGCAGCAGGGGGCACCGGGATTGCTCTGTAGGGGTGGAAAATTAGCGAGGCACTTTTGTTTGCTCCTCTCTGAAATTCTTTCGCCTGGAAGTCTCAGGTTAGGTACCAGCCAGGGCTACTGGGATCCGTTTCAAGCTACCCGGACCACAAGCTGCAGGCCACAGTGAACTACAGTGTTATCGAGTCATACAACAAATAATCAGGCCCTTCAGCCCAGCTGGTCCATACCGACGAAAATGTTCCTCTGAACTAATCATGTTTGCCCATGTTTGGGCCATCTGCCTCTCACCCTTTCCTATCCAAGCATCTTTTAAATTTTGCTATTGTACTCGCCTCAATCATTTCCTTTGACAGCTCATTCCATATTCTCCCTATTGCCCTCTCACTTTAAATCTATGGCCTCTAGATTTTGATTCCCCTTCCGTGGGAAAAAGACTGTTAGCATTCACCTTATCTATGCACTCGTGATTCTACACATCTCTTTAACATCACTCTTCAGTCTGCTACGTTCGAAGGAATAAAGTTCTATCCTGTCCCACCTCTCCCTGTAACACAGCCTCCGTAGTCCTGGAAAATATTCACTTCTTTTTTTTTTGCTTAACGACGTCTTTCCTAGGGCGTTATCATCATTATGTGCCGTTTCGTATTACGTGAGCTCTCGTGGTCTTTCCATGACCATGATTGTTCTTGGTAAATTTTTCTACAGAAGTGGTTTGCCATTGCCTTCTTTGATGCCGAGTGTCTATAAGACCATAAGACAGAGGAGCATAATAAGGCCATTTGGACCATCGTCTCTGCTCCGCCTTTAAACATGGCTGATCCTTTGTTCCCTTCCTCAGCCTCATTCCCCGACTTTCTCCCAGTAACCTTTGATTCCATGTCCAATCAGAAACTATTAAGCTCTGCTTTAAATATATCGAAAGACCTGGCCTCGACAGCTACCTGTTGAAACAAATTCCACAAATTCCCCACCCTCTGACGAAAGAAATTTCTAACAGAAATCTCTGTTTTAAATCGACGACCCTCTATCCTGAGGCTGTGCCCTCTTGTCCGAGCCTCTGGCACCATGGGAAAAATCCTTTCAACATCTAGTCCGCCTAGATCTTTCAACATTGGAAAGGTTTCAATGAGATTCCGACCTATCCTTCTAAATTGTAGCGAGTACAGACCCAGAGCCATCAAATGTTCCTTGTATGGTAACCCTTTCATTCCCGAAATCATCCTTGTGAACCTCCACTGGACCCTCTGCAAAGCCAGCGCATCTTTTCTCAGATGAGGAGCCCCAAACTGTTCACAATACCCGAGGTGAGGCCTCACTTGTGCCTTCTAAAGCGTGAGTATCAGATCCTTGCTCTTGTATTCTGGCCCTCTTGAAATCAATGCTAAGATTGCATCTGCTTTCCTCAACAAGTCAACCTTCAGGGTGTTCTGCACAAGGACTCCCACCTTCATTTGTGTCTTGGAGTTTTGGATTTTCTCCCCATTTAGAAAATAGTCTGCACATATATTTCTAATACAGGTGCATGACCATGCATTTTCCAACATTGTATTTCATTTGTCACTTTCTTGCCCATTCTCATAATCTGTCTAAGTCCTTCTGCAGCCTACCTATTTCCTCAACACTGCTAACCCCTCCACCAATCTTCGTATCATCTGTAACCTTGGGAACAAAGCCACCTATTCCATCATCATCAAGTAGCTGACCCCTGTCTCTTCAAAGATTGTTCGCCTGGCGTCAGTGGGCGCATTGCCAGGTGTCAGTGGGCGCATTGCCAGGACTTGTGATATGTACCAACTGCCCAATGGACCATCTACCACCTGCTCCCACGGCTTCATATAACCCTGATTCAGGGGACGGTGGGAATTGGGGGGGGGGGGTGCTACGCAGATGCTACACCTTGCCCAGGGTGTCTGGCAGATATACCTTCTTCACGCCACCTGATAGATTATCCTAGAGCAGGGTGACAAAAAGAGGAGCGGCCTCATCAATGTCTTGCATAACTGCAAGATGACATTCCAACTCTTATTCTGAGTGCCAAATACCTTTTTCACCTCCTTGTCTACCGGTGACGTTACTTTTAGGGCACGATATATTTGTATTCCTCAGTCCCTCTGTTCTACAGCACTCCCCAGTGACCAGCCACTAACTGTGAAAGTTCGACCTTGGTTAAAATGCAAAATAGCACACAAAATTGAATTCAACGCTATTCACCAATATAATTTTCCTACTTAGTCAGCTGATCAAGACCCCTTGTAGTTCTTCATAACCTTCTTCCCTGCTTATGGTACCAGCTATTTTGGCGTCAACTGCAAACTAACTATTCTCCACCGAGTTGTTGATGTAATTATGAACAATAATGGGCGCACCAGTCCCTGTGGTACATCACTAGTCACAGACCTCCAGACCGAAAACCTTCCACCATTAGCTTTTGCTTCCTATCAATGATGTGTCCACTTAGCTCTCTCACCCGGGATCCCATGCCTGCCACAGGGGACCTCGTCAAAGGTCTTGCTAAAGTTCATATAGACCAGCAGTCCCCAACCACCGGGCCGCAAAGCATGCGCTACCGGGCCTCGAGGAAACGATATGATCTGGCGAGATGAGTCAGCTGCACCTTTCCTCATTCCCTGTCACACCCACTGTTGAGCTTGAACGCACGCAAGGTCATTACCCTCGCGTCATTCATGCCAGCGTGGGAAGGAGATCAACTCCTCGAGCTTGCAAATGACGGTGGGCTGAAAAGTATGTTTGACATAACATTTCTGCCGGCATTCTGGATCAAAGTCAAGGCTCAATATCCTGAGATAGCCACGAAAGCACTGAAAACGTTGCATCCATTTCCAACATATCTCTGCAATGAATGCAACAAAAATTAAATTGCGGAATAAACTGGGCATAAGGAACCCCCTTTGAGTATCGCTGTCTCCCATCACCCCTCGATGGGACCGTCTTGTTGCAGGAAAACAAGCCCAGATCTCCCACTGATTCAGCGATATTGGTGTGTTGCAATGATTTTATATGTTCATACGGGGAAAATATGTGCTGTGTGTTTAATATCCAAACGTTACTTAAGATGTTATGATGCCTTTGACTTATATAACCAAATAACCATATAACAATTACAGCACGGAAACAGGTGAGCTCTGCCCTTCTTGTTCGTGCTGAACGCTACTCTCACTTAGTCCCACCGACCTGCACTCAGCCCATAACCCTCCATTCCTTTCTTGTCCATATACTTATCCAATTTTTCGTAATATGATAATATCGAACCTGCCTCTACCACTTCTGCTGGAAGTTCGTTCAATACTTACTTCAAGCTCCCCTGTCCTCCCCTGATAATTGACTTATCGCTATATTCATGCGAGGAAAATATGCGCTGTGTGTTTAATATTAAATTCGTTAGATAAACCCTTTTAGAAACGAAATTGAGTGAATATAGAGAATCTCCGTGCCCTGTCCGAGTATGTAAAGAAGGTCAGTGCGCAGGTTGACCGAGTATCCGCTCCTCTTACTCTGTCACTTTCGAGAACCCGGTCTGACCAACCCGCACAGCCTAGGATGGCAAAGTCCGATGGGCCGACAACACGATCACCAAGAGATCCGAACGTTCCCGAACCGGAACCCTGTGCTGGGGACCCAGGGATGTGCTGGGCTTTCTGATTGCAATGCTCCTTGGTTTTTGAGCAGCAGTCTTGTACGTACGACACGGGACAGATCAAAGATAGCGTACATCATGGGGTTTTTGCGAAGGAATGCCTTGGCATGGGCCGCCGCGATTTGGGATAACCAGCCAGAGACCTGCTCTTCTTTTCCCAACTTCATCTCTGAAATGAAGAAGATTTTTGGACATCCCATTCGCGGTAAGAACGTCGCTAAGCGCCTACTGCCTCTCCGTCAGTGTTCACAAAGCCGAATACTCCATAGAGTTCTGGATACCAGCGGCCGACTCGGGGTGGAATGACGAGGCACTCCAGGAAGTGTTTCGACAAAGCCTCTGTGACAGGATAAAAGACGAATTGGCGGCGAGGGATGACACAAACAACTTGGATTCCTTGGTCTCTCCAGCCACCAGGCTAGATAACCGACTCCGAGAACGTCAGAGAGAGAAGAGCGGTCGCCCCACTCCTCTGGCCACCCCACGGCCCGTTTTACCATCTTCGACCAGCCCTAAACCCTCTCTCTCTTCCGTTCCTCGTGTAAGGGTTTCTTCTTTCATGTTACTTGCTAAGGCTAATAATGAGATGGCTTCTCTCTAGTGTATAATGAAATGGCTTCGCTGTAATGTGAACTGAGGAGGTAATATTCTTTGTAGCAGCATGTTTGGGTTATAATTAGTGATAACGGGACTTCTATTCATTTGCTAACCAATTGGATAGATGTTATTCTTTCTATCTGAGTGAAAGCTGTTAGTTTGCGCCGGCTTGGGGGAGAAGGCGCAAAGAGGATGAAGAGAGAAGAGATAGCTTGAGGAGACGGTTGCCGGACCCGCTGGGACTGGGCTCGGGGAGGGAGCCCAGTTGTGACGACGAGCGAAGGAGGATCAGCGAAAGGGAATCAGTGAGCTCCAACTTTTGTGCACTGGACATGTTGATGAGATTATTGGCGCCTTTTATTTGTTTTCCTTTTCTTTTGTTTCTCTACTAACCCCATACTTAAATGTAATATCTTAATCCTTTAACCGCACATTGTGGACTGAATGTTATTTCGGGGTACTGATCACGCAGCATCCACCCAAACAAGAATGCTAAAGTTTGGCCGCATGCCTGAGATCATGCCACTAGCTGTAACGAGTCTTACACTAGCATTGCTCCCGCTCCGACCGTTCCCTCTACCTTAGTGAGATAGACGACACTCCCTTCAGCCCCCGAACACGGATGCAGATCCGAGCTACTGTGAACTATCAACAACAGTCTCTGTCTCTATCCGCCTTGGTGGACTCCGGTGCCTAGGGAAATCTGTTGGATGAGGACATAGCCTCCCGGGCCGGAATTCCTCGGGAACCGCTATGTCCTCTGGAACCTCTGGAAGCCCGGGCTCTGGACGGAAGACTTCTGGCCCGGGTCACCTATTGTACGCCACCCCTGACGTTGATTCTGTCTGGAAACCATCGGGACCAGGTACAATTTAAACTAATCCTTTCTCCTCAAGCCCCTGTAGTTCTGGGATACCCCTGGTTAAGCCACCATAAACCCCACACAGTAGGCTGGTCTACTGGGAGGATAGCCAGCTGGAGCCCATTTTGTCACTCCACATGTCTTCAGTCGGCCCTATCCCCAGGGGATGTCGCCGCGCCCTTGCCTGTCGTGGAACACTTCCCCACTTCTCTCCCGCCACCCCCCAACGCCGCCCCCGACTTGTCCAGGGTTCCAGCAGAGTACCAGGACCTGGAACAGGTATTTAGATTTTTTTTAGCGTGTCGCACCAGACAGTCATACATTCTTGTCTGCTGTATGGTGTCATGATTGGTCTCCTTTCGGATTAACCGGGTCACGATATGAACGTTCCTGACCCGACTCTTTCCTTTACGAGGCCGAGTGGCTAGCTCGACGCTCAACCCGGCACGGATGGAAAGTGTTAAGAGTTGGATTCGAAATCGGGAGCCTTCGATCCGGAGACCGGCGCTGATGCCATTGCGCCACCAGCCGGTGCTAAGTAAACAGCAGGCTCTTTCCCTGCCTCCACACCGTCCACACGACTGTGCTATCGACCTTCTTCCCGGGACCTCGTTACCCAGCAGTCGGTTGTATAACTTGACCGGTCTCAGAGAGAAGACGTGGAGAAGTACATCAGTAATTCTAACGCGGCGGGCGTTATTCGGCCTTCATCCTCCCCGCTGGGAGCAAGGTTCTTCTTTGTGGGGAAGAAGGATGGATCACTACGTCCCTGCATCGATTACCGAGGCCTTAACAACATAACCGTTAAAAAAGTACCCACTGCCCCTCATATATTTGGCGTTTGAACCGCTTCACGGAGCCACCATCTTCTCGAAGTTGGATGTACGAAGTGCCTACCATCTGGTCAGCACCGCCACCGGAAGATCTCCTTTTGAATGCTCTCTTGGTTACCAACCCCAGCTGTTTCCCTCTCAGGAAGAGGATATTGCGGTGCCTTCTCTTCAGGCCAATATCCGCCGGTGCCGCAAGGTCTGGGAAGACAGACACACGGCCCTGCTCCGCTCAGCCGACCGCAACCGGAGGAGTGCCGATCGCCATCGGACTCCTGCACATGAGTATCGACCTGGGTAGAAGGTGTGGCTATCGTCTAAAGTTATTACTCTCGAGAACGAGCCCAAGAAGCTCGTCCCTCGCTTCCTGGGACATTTCGAGATTGAGAGTATTATCAACCCCATGACGGTTCGACTCAAACTGCCTGAATTTATGCACATCCTTCCTACATTTCACGTTTCCCAATTAAAACCGGTTTCCGTCAGCCCCTTGTGCCCTCCGACTGAACCCCCTCCAACGGCCCGGATAATCGATGACCGCCCAACGTACACCGTCCGGTGGTTACTGGATGTGCGCCGTCGGGGCAGGGACCTCCAGTACCTGGTCGACTGGGAAGGATACGGCCCGGAGCAACGTTCCTGTATTTCCCGCTCCTTCATCCTGGACCCTTCCCTCATCCGTGACTTCCATCGGGACCATCCAGACAAGCCTGGGGGTTCGCCTGGAGGCTTCCGTTGAGGGGGAGCGTTATTTCATTGGTCCCGTCTGGCTGTTTCACATCTCGCTCCAATCTCCTTGATTATGCCTTAATTCCAGTCGTTAGATTCCCAATTGCTGCTAGTTCACTTAGTTACAGCACATCTGGTTTCCATCAGAGACTGCAGAATAAGAACTCTGGCGTCACGACCACGGGTCACCAGTTCGTTGGTCAATTCCATGTGATAACTTCGTTTCCCGACCGCTTAGAACCGTCAGTTCTAAGTTCAGCTCCAGTTTCAAGATATTCCATGAAAATCACGTCTCCGTGTCAAGACTCTAGACCAGAGCTATGTGTCATGATTCCTCCTGGTTATCTGTTCCACGTTCGCGACGGTGCAAGCACCTCTCAACCCTATCTCCGTGACTGTGTCCTGCACATGGGTTCGCTTCAGTCGCTCCTTGCAACAGTTTGTGCGTGTATGCATGTGTGTTTGTGTGTATGTCTGTGTGTTTCTGTATGAGTGTGTATATTTGTGTGTAGTAGTGTGTGCATGACTGTGACCCAAAGAATCACACAGCACAGAGCTCCTTTGTCCATTTATATCTATACTAACCATCAAGTCGCATTCTATACTCAGCCCATTTACCAGCACGTGGTCTGCAGCCATTTTCCCCTTTATAGTTCGCGCTCATCCAAATGCTTCTTCAATGCAGCGAGAGTTTTGGCCTCCATCACCCCTCAGACATTATATCCCAGATTCCAAGCATCCTCTGAGGCAAAAAAAATCCCACTGAAATCCTCTCTTACTCCTCTCCTAAAACCCATTCTCTCTGGTATAAGACCAGAAATAGTAAGGGACAGAGGGTCCAGTGAGATGGAGGAACTGAGTGAAATACATGTTAGTAGGGAAGTGGTGTTAGGTAAATTGAAGGGATTGAAGGCAGATAAATCCCCAGGGCCAGATGGTCTGCATCCTAGAGTGCTTAAGGAAGTAGCCCAAGAAATAGTGGATGCATTAGTGATAATTTTTCAAAACTCGTTAGATTCTGGACTAGTTCCTGAGGATTGGAGGGTGGCGAATGTAACCCCACTTTCTAAAAAAGGAGGGAGAGAGAAACCGGGGAATTATAGACCGGTTAGCCTAACGTCGGTGCTGGAGTCAGTTATCAAGGATGTGATAACAGCACATTTGGAAAGCGGTGAAATGATCGGACAAAGTCAGCATGGATTTGTGAAAGGAAAATCATGTCTGACGAATCTCATAGAATTTTTTGAGGATGTAACTAGTAGAGTGGATAGGGGAGAACCAGTGGATGTGGTATATTTGGATTTTCAAAAGGCTTTTGACAAGGTCCCACACAGGAGATTAGTGTGCAAACTTAAAGCACACGGTATTGGGGGTAAGGTATTGGTGTGGGTGGAGAATTGGTTAGCAGACAGGAAGCAAAGAGTGGGAATAAACGGGACCTTTTCAGAATGGCAGGCGGTGACTAGTGGGGTACCACAAGGCTCAGTGCTGGGACCCCAGTTGTTTACAATATATATTAATGACTTGGATGAGGAAATTAAATGCAGCATCTCCAAGTTTGTGGATGACACGAAGCTGGGTGGCAGCGTTAGCAGTGAGGAGGATGCTAAGAGGATGCAGGGTGACTTGGATAGGTTGGGTGAGTGGGCAAATTCATGGCAGATGCAATTTAATGTGGATAAATGTGAAGTTATCCACTTTGGTGGCAAAAATAGGAAAACAGATTATTATCTGAATGGTGGCTGATTAGGAAAAGGGGAGGTGCAACGAGACCTGGGTGTCATTATACACCAGTCATTGAAAGTGGGCATGCAGGTACAGCAGGCGGTGAAAAAGGTGAATGGTATGCTGGCAATTATAGCGAGAGGATTCGAGTACAGGAGCAGGGAGGTACTACTGCAGTTGTACAAGGCCTTAGTGAGACCACACCTGGAGTATTGTGTGCAGTTTTGGTCCCCTAATCTGAGGAAAGACATCTTTGCCATAGAGGGAGTACAAAGAAGGTTCACCAGATTGATTCCTGGGATGGCAGGACTTTCATATGAAGAAAGACTGGATGAACTGGGCTTGTACTCGTTGGAATTTAGAAGATTGAGGGGGGATCTGATTGAAACGTATAAGATCCTAAAGGGATTGGACAGGCTAGATGCAGGAAGATTGTTCCCGATGTTGCGGAAGTCCAGAACGAGGGGTCACAGTTTGAGGATAGAGGGGAAGCCTTTTAGGACCGAGATTAGGAAAAACTTCTTCACACAGAGAGTGGTGAATCTGTGGAATTCTCTGCCACAGGAAACAGTTGAGGCCAGTTCATTGGCTATATTTAAGAGGGAGTTAGATATGGCCCTTGTGGCTACGGGGGTCAGGGGGTATGGAGGGAAGGCTGGGGCGGGGTTCTGAGTTGGATAATCAGCCATGATCATAATAAATGGCGGTGCAGGCTCGAAGGGCCGAATGGCCTACTCCTGCACCTATTTTCTATGTTTCTATGTTACACCTCTGCCTTTGTGAAGTTTATTAATACCTACCCTGTCAATACTTTTGATAATTTGGAGCACTTCCTGTCTTACACCATCGACTTGGCTAGTCTGTCCTCATAATATAACACAAACCATATGAAGTCATCTAATGCAGCCAGAATCCCCGCAAACCTATTTTGCACCCTCTCTTCATCCTTCCTATAATTCTATAATCGGTGGTGCGGTAAGTCAGAGTGGCTTCTTACTGGGCTAAACAGGGAACGGCCGCTTTCCATGCGTTAGTTCTTCACACCGCTACCGCAGCTGCTGAACGCTGAGCGACTAGTTTTACACGCGGCCGGAAACCGGACGCCGTGAGACAGGCAAGGGTGGGAGCAGGGTGAAGATCTACTGCAAAGTTAGTTGACATCTGCAAGCAAGCCGGATATATCGGTGGGGAGTAGTCATATTGGACGCATGAGGACTTTCGGATAATTTACCTGATATAGAGCAAAGGTGGAATTAGAATTAAACCTTTATTAATTATCAGCTCTTCCGTGTAGGGATCGGGGAGAATCTGTCTTCGACTATATAAAACTTCTGTAATCCCCATTCCCTTACAGATTATGGACTGCATTGAATTGTGGAACCTTCCCTAATTCCTAATAAAACAGGAAACAATGGGGGTCCATGGAGTGGGAATCACTGTTAATGGACAAGGATAGATCTGGTCCTAGGGTTGAGGTTCTTAACTGGAAGAAGGCCAAATTTGAAGAAATGAGAAAGGATCTAAAATGCGTGGATTGGGACAGGTTGTTCTCTGGCATGGATGTGATCGGTAGAAACATAGAAACATAGAAACATAGAAAATAGGTGCAGGAGTAGGCCATTCGGCCCTTCGAGCCTGCACCGCCATTTATTATGATCATGGCTGATCATCCAACTCAGAACCCCGCCCCAGCCTTCCCTCCATACCCCCTGACCCCCGTAGCCACAAGGGCCATATCTAACTCCCTCT
Source organism: Mobula hypostoma (assembly GCF_963921235.1). Taxonomy (NCBI): domain Eukaryota; kingdom Metazoa; phylum Chordata; class Chondrichthyes; order Myliobatiformes; family Myliobatidae; genus Mobula; species Mobula hypostoma. Next base: position 15,860,030 of record NC_086101.1, on the reverse strand, counting down.
TAAATATAGCCAATGAACTGGCCTCAACTGTTTCCTGTGGCAGAGAATTCCACAGATTCACCACTCTCTGTGTGAAGAAGTTTTTCCTAATCTCGGTCCTAAAAGGCTTCCCCTCTATCCTCAAACTGTGACCCCTCGTTCTGGACTTCCGCAACATCGGGAACAATCTTCCTGCATCTAGCCTGTCCAATCCCTTTAGGATCTTATACGTTTCAATCAGATCCCCCCTCAATCTTCTAAATTCCAACGAGTACAAGCCCAGTTCATCCAGTCTTTCTTCATATGAAAGTCCTGCCATCCCAGGAATCAATCTGGTGAACCTTCTTTGTACTCCCTCTATGGCAAAGATGTCTTTCCTCAGATTAGGGGACCAAAACTGCACACAATACTCCAGGTGTGGTCTCACCAAGGCCTTGTACAACTGCAGTAGTACCTCCCTGCTCCTGTACTCGAATCCTCTCGCTATAATTGCCAGCATACCATTCGCCTTTTTCACCGCCTGCTGTACCTGCATGCCCACTTTCAATGACTGGTGTATAATGACACCCAGGACTCGTTGCACCTCCCCTTTTCCTAATCAGCCACCATTCAGATAATAATCTGTTTTCCTATTTTTGCCACCAAAGTGGATAACTTCACATTTATCCACATTAAATTGCATCTGCCATGAATTTGCCCACTCACCCAACCTATCCAAGTCACCCTGCATCCTCTTAGCATCCTCCTCACTGCTAACACTGCCACCCAGCTTCGTGTCATCCACAAACTTGGAGATGCTGCATTTAATTCCCTCATCCAAGTCATTAATATATATTGTAAACAACTGGGGTCCCAGCACTGAGCCTTGCGGTACCCCACTAGTCACCGCCTGCCATTCTGAAAAGGTCCCATTTATTCCCACTCTTTGCTTCCTGTCTGCTAACCAATTCTCTACCCACACCAATACCTTACCCCCAATACTATGTGCTTTAAGTTTGCACACTAATCTCCTGTGTGGGACCTTGTCAAAAGCCTTTTGAAAATCCAAATATACCACATCCACTGGTTCTCCCCTATCTACTCTACTAGTTACATCCTCAAAAAATTCTATGAGATTCGTCAGACATGATTTTCTTTTCACAAATCCATGCTGACTTTGTCCGATCATTTCACTGCTTTCCAAATGTGCTGTTATCACATCCTTGATAACTGACTCCAGCAGTTTCCCCACCACCGACGTTAGACGGTAGGTGGGAAGCCTTCAAAGCAGAAATTTTGAGAGTGCAGAGCTTGTATGTTCCTGTCAGGATTAAAGGCAAAGTGAATAGGAATAAGGAACCTTGGTTCTCAAGAGATATTGCAACTCTGATAAAGAAGAAGAGGGAGTTGTATGATGTGTATAGGAAGCAGGGAGTAAATAAGGTGCTTGAGGAGTATAAGAAGTGCAAGAAAATACTTAAGAAAGAAATCACGAGGGCTAAAAGAAGACATGAGGTTGCCTTGGCAGTCAAAGTGAAGGATAATCCAAAGAGCTTTGACAGGTATATTAAGAGCAAAAGGATTGTAAGGGATAAAATTGGTCCTGTTGAAGATCAGAGTGGTCGGCTATGTGCGGAACCAAAGGAAATGGGGGAGATCTTAAATAGGTTTTTTGCATCTGTATTTACTAAGGAAACTGGCATGAAGTCTATGGAATTAAGGGAAACAAGTAGTGAGATCATGGAAACTGTACAGATCGAAAAGGAGGAGGTCCTTCCTGTCTTGAGGAAAATTAAAATGGATAAATCCCTGGGACCTGACAGGGTGTTCCCTCGGACCTTGAAGGAGACTAGTGTTGAAATTGCAGGGGCCCTGGCTGAAATATTTAAAATGTCGCTGTCTACAGGTGAGGTGTCGTAGGATTGGAGAGTGGCTCATGTCGTTCCGTTGTTTAAAAAAGGATCAAAAAGTAATCCGGGAAATTATAGGCCAGTAAGTTTAACGTCGGTAGTAGGTAAGTTATTGGAGGGAGTACTAAGAGACAGAATCTACAAGCATTTGGATAGACAGGGATTTATTAGGGAGAGTCAACGTGGCTTTGTGCGTGGTAGGTCATGTTTGACCAATCTATTGGAGTTTTCCGAGGAGGTTACCAGGAAAGTGGATGAAGGGAAGGCAGTGGATATTGTCTACGTGGACTTCAGTAAGGCCTTTGACAAGGTCCCGCATGGGAGGTTAGTTAGGACAATTCAGTCGTTAGGTATACATGGAGAGGTGGTAAATTGGATTAGACATTGGCTCGATGGAAGAAGCCAGAGAGTGGTGGTAGAGAATTGCTTCTCTGAGTGGAGGCCTGTGACTAGTGGTGTGCCACAGGGATCAGTGCTGGGTCCATTGTTATTTGTCATCTATATCAATGATCTGGATGATAATGTGGTAAATTGGATCAGCAAGTTTGCTGATGATACAAAGATTGGAAGTGTAGTAGACAGTGAGGAAGGTTTTTAGAGCCTGCAGAGGGACTTGGACCAGCTGGAAAAATGGGCTGAAAAATGGCAGATGGAGTTTAATACTGACAAGTGTGAGGTATTGCACGTTGGAAGGACAAATCAATGTAGAACCTACATGGTTAATGGTAAGGCACTGAGGAGTGCAGTGGAACAGAGGGATCTGGGAATACAGATACAAAATTCCCTAAAAGTGGCGTCACAGGTAGATAAGGTCGTAAAGAGAGCTTTTGGTACATTGGCCTTTATTAATCAAAGTATTGAGTATAAGAGCTGGAATGTTATGATGAGGTTGTATAAGGTATTGGTGAGGCCGAATCTGGAGTATTGTGTTCAGTTTTGGTCACCAAATTACAGGAAGGATATAAATAAGGTTGAAAGAGTGCAGAGAAGGTTTACAAGGATGTTGCCGGGACTTGAGAAACTCAGTTACAGAGAAAGATTGAATAGGTTAGGACTTTATTCCCTGGAGCGTAGAAGAATGAGGGGAGATTTGATAGAGGTATATAAAATTATGATGGGTATAGATAGAGTGAATGCAAGCAGGCTTTTTCCACTGAGGCAAGGGGAGAAAAAAACCAGAGGACATAGGTTAAGGGTGAGGGGGGGAACGTTTAAAGAGAACATTAGGGGGGGTTCTTCACACAGAGAATGGTGGGAGTATGGAATGAGCTGCCAGACGAGGTGGTAAATGTGGGTTCTTTTTTAACATTTAAGAATAAATTGGACAGATACATGGATGGGAGGTGTATGGAGGGATATGGTCCGTGTGCAGGTCAGTGGGACTGGGCAGAAAATGGTTCGGCACAGCCAAGAAGGGCCAAAAGGCCTTTTTCTGTGCTGTAGTTTCTATGGTTTCTATGGTTTCTGAGATCCTTCGGGAGAAACGGAAACGTTAACATCTCGCTCTGACTCAGAGTAGAAATATTAAGTGTTTCTCTCTCCGCAGATGGTGCATGATCTGCTCAGTTTTTAAAAGTATTTTCTGTTTTTATTTCAGATTTCCAAAATCTACAAAATACTATCTTAACTATTTTATCTTCCGTCAAGAGGTGTGAACGACGTGATTCGTTTGTTCGCGGTTGTCCGGCGTACCAACAATCACAGGAGACCTGAGCGGGGGTTTTAACGTGGATAAGTTAACTGGGACAGTTCCACACTCTTGCCGTCGGAAGTCCGGGTGCAGCGGTACTAGAAGTCGACATAAACTGGGGTCTTCCTTGGTTGTAGTGGGTGACCATGACATCTTCCGTGCATTGAAATGCCGTGCGCTGTCCACGGAGTGTTGCAGAACCGCCTTCCTGGCTGTTGGATCTCACTGTTGATCACATCTGTGCAGTCGGGCGGAGGAGATCAACATTAATTCTGTTTCCCATTCCATAGATTTCCATAGGTTCCTCTCGTGTAATAAGACAGGAAATCCCCTATCTCACTGCCACCGGCTGCCTTCACCTGGTTTAGCCCGCCTATCGAAGCGGTCTACCCGAGTGTGGCCGCTTTCGCATGCAGACAGGTACTTGGAGCTGAGCGTCTGATGGACCCCAAAGGTAAGTGAGCTGTCCCAGGATGGAGAGGACAAGCCGCTTCAGCAGAGGTGCTACCCCTCCCTGGACAGCCCATTTCACCAACCACTACCAATTGATATGTTACCAATTATTTAACCTCTTCCGTTAAAGTGACACGTTGTTGTGGGGATTGAAGTCAAATGCGAAATAATTTACATTAACTGAGATACGACAGTTTCGTAAGCTTATATTAACCATTTCGGTTTGATACGTAGAACCATTGCCGCAAATGTGAGCGCTGTTTTCTCGCAGCTCCTGCGACACGGGTTCGACCCCGATCTTTGGTGCAGTTTGTATGTGTGGACTTTGCATATTCCGCCAGTTTCCCTGCGGGTGCACCAGCCGTGTCGGCTCCCCCCACACGCCGGGTGCTACGGATTCATTCCGTGTCCCTACGACTTGTGGATTGCATCTGGGAATTGTCTCAAGTGTGGGAGCGAATTACGGGAGGAGTGGAAGGGAAGTTGGGGAGAATGTGTAGCCCAGTCAGCACTGGAGTAGAGCTGGCGATCGGCGTGGGCTGAATTGCCTTCTTCGCGCACTGCGCGCTGAGGGATTTGAACGTGAAACTGTTTGGAATCTGTCAGTCCAAAAGGGCATCTTACCAAGGAGAGGACGTAGCTCATCGCTCAGCGACACTAACGACACTGAACCGCTTATTGTCACGCCTCCCCCCCCCCCCCCCAATCTCTTTGTAACTCTCTTGGTGGTTTATCCAGCTCGTTCCAGTGATTCGGAAATCAATTGGAAAAATCCAGTGGACAGTACTTAATCCCTCCCAATTTTCCAGCGGGTTGCACGAGGAGGGAGGCGCGGCTGTAAGAAGGGAGAAGTAGCGAACACTAAATATCTCCTCTGCTTTAGAGGAGTAACGATGAAGGTGGGCGCCATTCTGTGGCTACTGACCGTCTCCTCCGGTAAGTAGCTTTCTGTTCCTTTACGGCTGCAGCTTGGGGGAGAAGGCAATGGGCAGCGCGGGAAAAGCGGGAAGGTTCGTCTGCTTCATTTGCGTTAACAACCAACACACCTACGGATGCACTGTGGGCAGCTCGCGAGGGTCGCCACACATTCCGGCGCCAACATTGATGTCCACAATGTCGGCAGAACAACACAGAACACAACAAATCGGAACAAAACAAGCCCCTTTCCTCCCTCCCACGCGCACACACGGACTGTCCTCCAATTCCAAGAACAACGTCCGGGCTCCTATTCTCCAGGCTTCCGACATCGACCCCCTGACTAGCCGACGGGGGAGGGTGGGGGTGGGGCTGAATTCCAGGTCGAACACTGAGGACGCAGACTTCTCGTTTCTCCCTCCTTCCTTTCCAATCATGATGAAGGGTCTCAGCCCGAAACGTCAACTGGTTATTCCCCTCCATAACTGCTGACTGACCTCTCGAGTTCGTCCTGTTACTCTGGATTTCCCGCATGTGTAGAATCTCTTGAGCTCGGGAGTTGGGAAGTTTTCTTACAGACGTACCAGTGACCGTGAGGCCGCACTTGGGATATTCTGTACAATTTTAGCCTCAGTGATTGTGGACTCCTAGCACGGAAACAGGCCCTTCGATCCAACTCGTCCTTATCGATCGTGTTAACCAGCGAACCCATCCCATCTGCCCGCGTTTGGCCCACAGCCCCCTAAACCTCTCCTACTCATGTACTTATCTACTCATGTTTGTAATTTACTCGCCGCAATCGCCATTTCTGACAGCTCTTTTCAACCACGTAGCACCATTTGTGTGAAGAAATTGTCTAATATCCCTTTCAAAACTCTCCGTTCTGATCATAAACCCGTGCTGTCTTGTTTGTAGCTGTCATGGTCCAGTCCGTGAAGTCCGTATTCCGGTTCACGGTCTGGTCCATCGATCCTTATTACAGTTTTTCCGGTATTCCCTTGTCCTGTGTGTGCCTTAATTGACGCACATGATTCTCATCTTGGGATGACTACATAAACATCTCCTGGATTCGGCTTCAGTGCCAGACTGTTCCCTTCCCTTTCCCTTCTTTCTGTAGTCCTTCGCCTGAAGCCTCACCTGCAACCTTGGCCTGAAGAATTACCTGCAACCTCGCCTGTGTCCTTGCCTTTATCGCTGTAAAGTTCTACCACAGAAGCAAGACCGGAGCCTTGCTGTGTCTGGATAAGGAACTGTCTTTTGTTGTTTGGAACTGTCTCTTTGTGTCCACGCCTTCGCTAGGTAGGTCCGGCCGACTGCCACTACCTTGAGTTGGGAACTGTCTCTGTTCCACGCCTTCGCTAGGTAGGTCAGGCTGTTTGCCGCAACCTTGAGTTGGGAACTGTCTCTGTGCCCACGCCTTCGCTAGGTAGGTCTGACCATTTACGGCGACCATGTGTTGGGAACCATCTCGTCGTGTTCAACATTCCATGTATGAGTCCCGGCCCTACGTCCTGTTCCCAAGGAGGGGTCCCGGCTCTCTGTTCTGTGTATGAGTCCCAGCCCTACGTCCTGTTCCCAAGGAGGGGTGCCGGCACTGTGTTCCATGTTCCTGTTCTCCCTCGACCAAGGCTCTGCGTTCCTATCTCCCTCGACCAAGTCAAGCCTTCGTGTTCTCATCCGGTCCATGTGCCTCAGCCTGTCCTTGTGCCTCGCCCAGCCTGGTGCAGGAGATTCCTCGTCCTGGGCTGGAGTTCCCTCGTCATGTCCAAGAACCTCACGTGCCGTGCTGTAGCCACGCCACTTCCTGTAGCTACGTCATCTCCTTGCCTAGTTCCGAGCTCCGAGCCCAAGTCAAGACCCAGGTTCTGGGTCCTTGTCCAGTCTCTGGCTGGGAGTCCAAGCCCAGGCTCCTAGTTACCAGTTCGTTGTCCTGATCCCGCTTGTCCAGCCAATGTCCTAGCCTAAGACTGTGTTATTGACCCAACTCCTAGTCTGCATCCAGTCACGTCCCTAACTCTAGTCTCTAGTCCTGTCCTGTCCTGTCCCTAGTACTTCAGTGTCTGTGTCTTGCATCTGGGTGGGTCACGAAATGCCCCCCCTCCCCCCTTATAACAGTAGCACACCCTCTGCCCGGTGAAAAATGCTGTTTTCAGAATATCTATGCTCCTTATTTTGTTACATACCCCTATCAGGTCACTCACTTAATCTCCTACATTCCAGAGAATAAAGTACTAGTCTATGCAACCTCTCCTTGTAACTCAGGCACCCAAATTCAGATGACATCACGTAAATCATATCTCCGCGCTTTCTAATTAATAACATCTGCAACAGGGTGGACTATTCTGTACAAAATATTCCAAGTGCAGCCTCACCAACGACTTGTACAACAGAAACATAACTTCTGGACTCCTGTCCGCAAAGCTCTGACTGAAGCTCAGCGTACTGAACATTGTCCTCTCTGCCTGTCTGCTGCTTTCAATGAGCTGTGCACTCGTAGTCCTAGTTCCTCTTTTCCAGGCTCCGATCCGCACTTTCTCGGTAACTGTAACACTTCATTCTCCATTCTTCTATTGATCCTTCTTTACACTAACTCATTGAATCGATGTGATAAAATGATCTGTATGAAGAACAAAATGTGACCACAGTAAACCAATTTACCAATTTTAAAGTTTGCTCCCTGCTTTCAGGCATTGGTGCTGAGAAGTTTGTGGTCATTCAGGACAAGTCCAGCACTGTTGCCACAGAAGGGAGACGGTGGTTATTCCATGCAGACACAATGTCACGAATAAGGTATGGTCGTACCACCGGTTCAAGGGTGCCCGAAATGGAACAGAAGTGACCAATGAAACAGCAGAGTACAGAGGCCACTTCTTCAAACCTCAAGGGGGTGATCCCTCCACTAACAGCACAGATGTTTCTATGCAACTGAAGGACGTGCAGCCGAATGATTCTGGGATGTACTTCTGCGAGCTGGAGGCAATACAATGGGAACTGTAAGGGGCAGGGACAAATCTCGCAGTGAGAGGTAAGCTAATCATCAACCATCTCCTTGTCTAAGCAAATCAGACCCACCACCCGAACAGAATTTGGTCAAGGCTGGAAATTGCTAGAGTCACTTAGCAGGTCAGTCAGCTACTGTGGGGAGGGAAGCAGATAAATGTTCAGATCTGTGACCAATCCTCTGGGCAGAGCTGGAGGGTAAACAAGAAAGAAGAATATTGTAAACAATTGTTGCCTAGTGCTGAGGAAAGATCTTCCACTTCAAGCATTAACTTTGTTTCACTTTCCAAAGATGCTGCCTGAGCTGCTTAGCGTTTCCAGCATATCTAGTTTTTTTTTTACCTCAGATTTACAGCATCTGCAGGTTTTTAATTTTCATTGTTAGAATTTTACCAACTGGATAATGACCAAATCGATCCAGCACAGAAAAAGAGGTTACAAATCAAACCTTCCCTCCAAGGACTCTGTCTGCTGACATCTTGCTGCCTCAGTAAAGCTGCCAACATAATCAAAGACCCCACCCACCCAGGACATTCTCTCCTCTCCCCTCTCCCACTGGGCAGAAGATACAAAAGCCTGAAACCACAAACTACCAAGCGTAAGGACAGTTTCTATCCCACTGTTATGAGACTATTAACTGGTTCCCTGGTATGATCAGATGTGCTCTTGACCTCATACTTTACTTCATTATGACATTGTCTCCCTACACTGCACTTTCTCTGTCACTGTTACACTTCACTCTGCTATTGATTTACCGAGTACAGTACTACCTCACCATGCGCCACGTAATGATCTGATCAGAATGAACAGTATGCAAGACAAGTTTTTCACTGTACCTCAGATTATGAGAAAATAATAAACAAATACGAGTTCCAAAGAGGCTGCAGAGGTTCCAAAGAATCTGGAATGAAAGAAACACAGTACTGAAGGAAGTTGTAAGTCAGGCAAAATCTAGGGAGGGAGATTGGGAATTGACCTTTCAAAAGGGGACACTCGGCCCATTCTGTCTGTACTGAGTCCATTCACCAACAATTCCATGCTTTAGCTTTTCTCCAGAGCCTGGCAAACACTTCCCAGTCAAATACCTCCCAGTTTGCTCTTGAACAGTAATATTATTTAAATGTATACACAGAGTACGCTTTTAGTTGCAAGATGCTTAACAGTATCAATGAGCAGAAGGATCTTGGAGTCCAAGTCCAAAGCTCCCTTGTAGGTGGGCAGATATGCTAATAGGATGAAAAAGAAGGCTTACTTTGCCATAATTTTTCAAAGTCATCAGTTGAAGAGTTGGGAAGTTGCATTGCAGCTTTATATAATTATTCAGTTTGCATCTGGTATTGCATTCAGTTCTGTTCACCCCGTTATAAGAAGGAGGGTGAGATTTTGGAGAAGGTGCAGAAGAGGTTTACCAACAGTCTGTCTGGATTAGAGGGCAGGTGCTGTAAGGAAAGGTTGGACAAATGTGGGTTGTTTTCTCTGGAGCAGCAGAAGCTGAGCAGAGACCTGGTAGAGGTTTATAATTTATCAGAGACACAGACAGAGCAGACAGTTGATATCATTTTCACAGGGAAAAGTGTCTAATCCCAGACTGAATGCATTTAAAGTGAGAGGGGGTATGTTCAAAGGCGTGTGGGCAATTGTTGTACACAGAGAATGGCGGGTACCTGGAATGCTCTGGTGGTGGTGGAGGTAGAGGCAGATACAATAGAACATTGAACAGGCTCTTAAACAGGCGCATGGACGTGCAGGAAATGAGAGATATGGACATTGTGTTGGGAAGGGTTAGTCTAATTGGACATCTGGTCACCAATTAGTTTGGCTCAACATTGTTTACCGAGGGGCCCGTTACTGTACAGTTCTGTCTGATGTTTTTAAAATAGTAACTACTAAATTGTCCAGTCCATAGCCCAATCACACTCCTTGTTAAAATATTTCTTCTCACGTTTTACCACCTCATTCTTTCAAAGTTTCTACCCCCAATGCCAACTCTGACTGATGGCAGGATCAGAACCAGAAACGTAATCAGTATCAGAATCGGGTTTAATATCACCGGCATATGTTGTGAAATTTGTTAACTTTCGTGGTAACAATGCAATGCAGTACATGGTAATATAGAAAAAATAATAAATAAGTAGATAAATTACAGTAGGTATATACGTATATTAAATAGTTAAATTAGAAATCGTGCAAAAACAGAAATAACCTTTAAAACATGAGGTAGTGTTCATGGGTACGATGTCCATTAGAAATTGGATGGCAGAGGGGAAGAAGCATTTCCTGAATCACTGAGTGTGAGCCTTCAGGTCTGTACCTCCTTCCCGATGGTAACAATGAGAAGAGGGCATGTCTTGGGTGATGGGGGTCCTTAATGATGGACGCCGCCTTTCTGAGATACCACTCCTTGAAAATGTCTTGGATATTGTGGCAGCTGGTGCCCCAGATGGAGCTGACTAATTTTAAATCTTTCTGGAAATTCTTTCTTTCTTTTTTTTTAATTTTATTTTTATTTGGATAAGGACTTCACAAGTAATACACAAACTTTCTTTTACATATATAACCTTTTCCATTTTTATGTGAGTAAATCTATATTAATTTGTACATTCACATGTGCACATTGAGATAATATAGAAAATAATTAGGCACTCATATAAATGTTTATGTGCAAAAGAGAAGAAGATGGCGGCACGACAGCAGCGTGCGCGGCCTCTGCGGTGATTGATATCTGTAATCTGTCAAGTAGGTACCGTGCACAATTTTGATTTGATGGAGACGGACGTGAGAGTACGGAGGAAAATCTGGAAAACTTCTGAAATGCCCGCTTCGCTGCTGCTGCTACTGTGTGGTAACTGGAATCTCCAGAGCAGAAGGCCCGAATCCTCGGTTTTGCTTGATTTAGCGGCCGTGGTAGGGTCGAAGGCACTCGGCAGAGGACGGCGCGCGGGAGGCTGTATCGGAGGGGCTGGTCGGAGGCTCGAAGTTTTCGGATGGATGGACTCAGTGTCAGCTGTGCTCGGCTGCTTCCAAGGCATCGGCAAGTTGACGGTGCCTGGAGGTTTATGGCAGGGAGTTTCTCCCTTTTGCCGCCGCTATCGGGGACTAGGGAGTCGATCGACTCGGGTACTTTGAGACTATTTTTACCGTACCCATGGTTTGTTCTTCATCAAATTATGGTATTGCTTTGCATTGCTGTAACTATATGTTATAATTTTGTGGTTCTGTCAGTGTTAGTCTTTGGTTTGTCCTGTTTTCTGTGATATCACTCTGCAGAAACATTGTATCATTTCTTAATGCGTGTATGCATTTCTAAATGACAATAAAAGAGGACTGAGTGTTCTCATAATCTAAGAAAATGTAATTCCACTCTATTAAAATAAATAACGATAATAGTTGTTCTAAAAATATTAACAATAGTGGTTGAATACTAATTTCCATGTATCTCTTCTGGTCTATTTCTTTCTGATCCAAAATTTCCCCAGATCTTTTCTTTACTTGTGTTAATTCCACATTTTCCAAAAAATAGGTGCAGTACATATTCAACCCAAGGATGCTTCTGTTAACACTATTACTATGTTGGTGAGACAAACAGTATAAACCATTAGGAGAGTCATCTAAAGTCTACTCACACTGGGGTTATAAATTCAATCTATTTATTCCAAATTTGATACCATTTTTCCTTTTGAATTCTCAGAGAGTAGGTCGTCTTTTCCACTTCAAATATTTCCAAAATGATTTCATGCCAATCTTCTAATGTAGGTGATATTGGATTTAGCCACTTTCTGGTGATTGATTACTTGCCGCTAAAAGGACCTGCAGCAGCTTTATATCTTTCTTCTGTTCCAAAAACAATACATGCCCCGAGTAGAGAGTCTCAAAGTTCAGAGGTATCTGAGTCTTAAATACCTTAACTAATGTTCTGTGAATACCTTCCCATTTAACTTAATTTAGGGCAATCCCAAAAAATATGGAAATGATTTGCCTCCTTGGAGCCGCACCTTCTCCAACACACCACGTTTGTGGCTTTATATTTTTCCTGGTATGGGGTCTTGAAGTATCTTATAATAATTTTCCAACAATTTTCTCTCCAAGTCAAAGAGTTAGTCGAAGACCACTGGAAGCTGCATATTTTCCCCAAGCCTCCTCTGAAAGTACCAACCCTGCTTCCTTCTCCCACTTCTCATTAACATACAATGTGTTTTCATTTTTGGCATGAGAAAGGGCATTATATAATCGATAAATTGATTTACTTGGTATTGAATTGTAAGCCGAATTCAGAATCCTGAAAACTTCTAATTCTACTGTTGATAAATCTGTATATCTACGACGCTAGTTAACATGATGTCGTACTTGAGGGTAACTAAAAAAGTCATTGTGTTCTCGGCCATGTTTGTCCTGCAGGGATTGAAAACTTTGAAATACACTTTTATGTGTGAATGAGAGGTAGGTTATAAGACCTTTCTTTATCCACAGTTCAAATCTTTTATCTTCTCTGCTGGGAAGAAATTCGGAATCATAAGCACACCATCTGAAAAGTTTTAGCATGTTATTGGTTCCACATGAATTAGCCACGTTCTGCCATACTTTTAATGTAAGATTTATCCAACTGCTTTTAATCTTTTCCAATTGGGCCTTCAATCCTTTGTCCACTATTGAGGCCTGTAGAGGAAAACTGTCAATCAATCCAAATTCTATTTCCTTCCATCTAGCCTTTTATTCCCTATTGCACCAATATAACAGGGGTTATCTATGAAGCATAAAAATAATTTCTCAAATAAGGAAGTGCCATACCTCCTCCTTCCTTTCCTAACTGTAAGGTGTTCAATCGGATTCTAGGTTTCTTTCCTTGCCAGATAAAGCGGGAAATCTATTTGTCCCATTCCCTGAATTGATTATCGTCCACCTCCACAGGTAAAGTCCGGAAAAGGAAAAGTAACGGAGGGATAATATTAATTTTTATGGCATTTATCCTTGAATTTAAACTTAAAAAGGGGATACGATTCCACATTTGAAAATCTGCTTTTATCTCTGAAATTAATCGCTCATAATTTACCTGTGACAAGGTTGAAAGATCTTTTAGCAGAGTTATTCTGTAATTTCCTTCAATCCTGTGCAGTAGCCACCCACTCCGCACGCCACTCTCCCCTGCCCCTCCCCCATACCAGACAGTGGTGCAGCCTTTCAGAATATTTTCCACGGTACATCTGTAGAAATTTTCAAGTGTTTTGGTGACAAAACAAATTTTCTCAAGCTCCTAATGAGCTCAGTCTTCTACATTCCGGAGAGTAAAATTCTAGTCTATGCAACCACTCCTTTCAACTGGAGCCCCGAAATTCAGATGGCATCGAGGTAATGTTTTTCCATGCTTTCTAATTATAAACATCTATAACAGGGTGGCCAATTGTCGAAAATATTCCAAGTGCAGCCTCGGCAACGATTTGTACAATTGAAACATAAGTTCCTGACTCCTATCCTCAAAGCCCTGAATGATGGTCAGCATGATAAAAATCTTCTTCACTATGTTGCTTTCAATGAGCTACGCCCTCATACTCCTAGCCATCATATACCACTTCTCTAGAGTTTGATTCCGCTGTAATAAGGCATAACGGTCCCTTAGTATCATCAGATGGATTCTGGACTTAAGACCATAAGATATAGGAGCAGAAGTAGGCCATTCAGCCCATCAAGGCTGCTCCGCCATTCAATCGTGGGATGATCTAATTCTTCCACCCATCCCCATTCCTCTGCCTTCACCCCATACCCTTTGATGCCCTGGCTAATCAAGAACCCATCTATCTCTGCCTTAAATACACACAATGACTTGGCCTCCACAGCCACTTGTGGCAACAAATTTCACAGATTTACCACCCTCTGACTAAAGTAATTTCTCCGCATATCAGTTCTAAAAGGACGTTCTTCAAACCTGAAGCCGTGCCCTCTGGTCCTAGAATCCCCTACCATGGGAAATAACTTTGCCATATCTAATCTGTTCAGGCCTTTTAACATCCGAAATGTTTCTATGAGATCCCCCATCATTCTCCAGAACTCTAGAGAATACAGCCCCAGAGATGTCAGACGTTCCTCATATGGTCACCCTTTCATTCCTGGAATCATTCTCGTGAATCTTCTCTGAACCCTTTCCAATGTCAGTATATCCTTTCTAAAATAAGGAACCCAAAATTGCACACAATACTCCAAGTATGGTCTCACGAGTGCCTAAAAGAGCCTCAACATCACATTCCTGCTCTTATATTCTATACCTCCAGAAATGAATGCCAACATTGCATTCGCCTTCTTCACAACCTACTCGACCTGGAGGTTAACCAGGTCCTGAAGGTGTCCTGCACAAGGACTCCCAAGACCCTTTGCATCTCAGCATTTTGAATTCTCTACCCATCTAGATAATAGGCTGCCCATTTATTTCTTCCACCAAAGTGCATGACCATACACTTTCCAACATTGTATTTCATTTGCCACTTCTTTGCCCGTTCCTCTAACCTATCTAAGTCTCTCTGCAGGCTCTCTGTTTTCTCAACACTACCTGTCCTCCACCTATCTTTGTATCATTGGCAAATTTAGCTATAAATCCATTAATACCATAGTCCAAATCAATGATATACATCATAAAAAGCAACGGCCTCAACACTAACCCTTGTGGATCTCCAGTGGTAAACGATAGCCAGTCAGAATAGGATCCCTTTATTCCCAATCTCTGTTTTCTGCCGACCAGCCAATGCTCCATCCAGGCTAGTAACTTCCCTGTAATTCCATGGGCTCTTATCTTGCTAAGCAGCCTCATGTGCGGCACCTTGTTAAAGGCCTTCTGAAAATCCAAGTACACCACGTCTACTGCATCTCCTTTGTCTACCCAGCTTGTAATTTCCTCAAAGAATTGCAGTAGGTTTGTCAGGCAGGATTTTCCTTTCAGGAAACCATGCTGGCTTTGGTCTGTCTTGTCATGTGCCTTCCGGTACTCCATAATCTCATCCCTAACAATCAATTTCAACAAATTCCCAACCACTGATGCCAGGCTAACAGATCTATAGTTTCCTTCAGCTGCCTTCCACCCTTCTTAAATAGCGGAACAATATTTGCAGTCATCCAGTCCAATGCCAGAATCTATCGATTCTGAAAGATCGTTAATTCCTCAGCAATCTCTCCAGCTACTTCCTTCAGAACCCAAGGGTCAATTCCATCAGATCCAGGAGATTTATTCACACTCAGACCATTAACTTTCCTGAACACCTTCTCAGTCGTAATTTTCTCCAGAGGAACTTCACTTCCCTGGCACTCTTGAATGTCCGGTATACTGCAGATGTCTTCAGTTCCTCTGCCATCTCTGCATCTCTCATTACAACATCTCCAGTGTCATTTTGTATTGGTCCTATAACTAACCTCGACTCTCTTTTACCCTTTATATACTTAAAAGCTTTCAGTATCTTCTTTGCTAATAGTCACCAGCTTCCTCTCATAATTCATTTTTTCCTTCTGAATGAACTTCTTAGTTTCCTTCTGCAAGTTTTTAAAAGCTTCCTAATCCTCTGTCTTCCCAGTAGCTCTGGCGTCCTCGCATGCCCTCACTTTTGCGTTTACTTTGGCTATGCCATCACTTGTCGGCCAAGGTAGTGTCCTTCTTCCCTGTGAATACGTCTTAGAACATAGAATCGTACAGCACATTACAGGCCCTTCGGCCCACAATGTTGTGCTGAACCTCAAACCCTCCCTCCCATATAACCCCCCCAAATTAAATTCCTCCATATACCTGTCTAGTAGTCTCTTAAACTTCACTAGTGTATTTGCCTCTACCACTGACTCAGGCAGTGCATTCCACGCACCAACCCCTCTCTGAGTAATAAGCTTCCTCTAATATCCCCCTTGAACTTCCCATCCTTTATCTTAAAGCCATGTGCTCTTGTATTGAGAAGTGGTGGCCTGGGGAAGTGGTGCTGGCTATCAACTCTATCCATTCCTCTTAATATCTTGTACACATCTATCATGTCTCCTCTCCTCCTCCTTCTCTCCAAAGAGTAAAGCCCTAACTCCCTTAATCTCTGATCATAATCCATACTCTCTAATGTACCCTTCTGTAAATCTCCTCTGTACCCTTTCCTATGCTTCCACATCCTTTCTATAGTGAGGCAACCAGAACTGGACACAGTACTCCAAGTGTGGCCTAACCAGAATTTTATAGAGCTGCATCATTCCATCGCGACTCTTAAAATCTATCCCTCGACTTATGAAAGCTAACACCACATAAGCTTTCTTAACTATCCTATCCACCCATGAGGCAACCTTCAGTGATCTGTGGACATGTACCCCGAGATCCCTCTGCTCCTCCACACTACCAAGTATTATGCCATTTACTTTGTATTCTGCCATGGAGCTTGTCCTTCCAAAGTGTACCACCTCACACTTCTCCGCATTGAACTCCATCTGCCACTTCTCAGCCCACTTCTGCATTCTATCAATATCTCTCTGCAATCTTAGACAATCCTCTCCACTATCTACAACACCACCAACCTTTGTGTCGTCTGCAAACTTTCCAACCCACCCTTCTACACCCACATCCAGGTCGTTAATAAAAATCACGAAGAGTAGAGGTCCCAGAACCGATCCTTGTGCGACACCGCGAGTCACAACCCTCCAATCTGAATGTACTCCCTCCACCACGATCCTCTGCCTTCTGCAGGCAAGCCAATTCTGAATCCACTTGGCCAAACTTCCCTGGATCCCATGCCTTCTGACTTTCTGAATAAGCCTACCGTGTAGAACCTTGTCAAATGCCTTACTAAAATACATATAGATCACATCCACTGCACTACTTTCATCTATATGCCTGGTCACCTCCTCAAAGAACTCTATCAGGTTTGTTAGACACGATATGCCTTTCACAAAGCCATGCTGACTACTCCTGATCAGACCATGATTCTCTAAATGCCCATAGATCCTATCTCTAAGAATCTTTCCCAACAGCTTTCCCACCACAGACGTAAGGCTCACTGGTCTATAATTACCCGACTATCCCTACTAACTTTTTTGAACAACGGGATAACATTCGCCTCCCTCCAATCCTCCGGTACCATTGCCGTGGACAACGAGGACATAAAGATCCTGGCCAGGGGCTCAGCAATCTCGTCCCTCGCCTCGTGGAGCAGTCTGGGGAATATTCCGTCAGGCCCCGGGGACTTATCCGTCCTAATGTATTTTAACAACTCCAACACCTCCTCTCCCTTAATATCAACATGCTCCAGAACATCAACCTCACTCATATTGTCCTCACCATCATCAAGTTCCCTCTCATTGGTGAATACCGATGAAAAGTATTCATTGAGGACCTCGCTCACTTCCACAGCCTCCAGGCACACCTTTCCACCATTATCTCTAATTGGTCCTACATTCACTCCTGTAATCCTCTTCTTCTTCACATAATTGAAGAATGCCTTGGGCTTTTCCTTTACCCTACTCACCAAGGCCTTCTCATGTGCCCTTCTAGCTCTTCTCAGCCCTTTCTTAAGCTCCTTTCTTGCTACCCTATATTCATCAATAGACCCATCTGATCCTTGCTTCCTAAACCTCATGTATGCTGCCTTCTTCCACCTGACTAGATTTTCCACCTTATTCGTCATCCATGGTTCCTTCACCCTACCATTCTTTATCTTCCTCACCGGGACAAATTTATCCCTAACATCTTGCAAGAGATCCCTAAACATCGACCACATGTCCATGGTACGTTTCCCTGAGAAAACATAATCCCAATTCACACCCGCAAGTTCTAGCTTTATAGCCTCATAATTTGCCCTTCCTCAATTAAAAATTTTCCAGTCCTCTCTGATTCTATCCTTTTCCATGATAATGCTAAAGCAGCGGTCCCCAACCACCGGGCCGCAAAGCATGCGCTACCGGGCCTCGAGGAAACGATATGATCTGGCGATATGAGTCAGCTGCACCTTTCCTCATTCTCTGTCTCACCCACTGTTGAGCTTGAACACACGCGAGGTCATTACCCATGCGTCATCCATGTCAGCGCGGGAAGGAGATCAACTCCTCGAGCTTGCAAATGACGGCGGGCTGAAAAGTATTTTTGACATAACATCTCTGCCGGCATTCTGGCTCAAAGTCAAGGCTAAATATTCTGAGATAGCCACAAAAGCAATGAAAACGTTGCTTCCATTTCCAACATACTTCTGCAATCAATGCAATGAAAACTGAATTGCGGAATAGACTGGACATAAGGAACCCCCTTCGAGTATCGCTGTCTCCCATCACCCCTCGATAGGACCGTCTTGTTGTAGGAAAACAAGCCCAGGGCTCCCACTGACTCAGCGATATTGGTGTGTTGCAATGATTTTATATGTTCATACGGGGAAAATATGTGCTGTGTGTTTAATATCCAAACGTTACTTAAAATGTTAAGATGCTATCGACTTATATAACCATATAACCATATAACAATTACAGCACGGAAACAGGCGATCTCGGCCCTTCTAGTCCGTGCCGAACGCTACTCTCACCTAGTCCCACCGACCTGCACTCAGCTCATAACCCTCCATTCCTTTCCTGTCCATATAGCTATCCAATTTTTCTTTAAATGATAACATCGAACCTGCCTCTACCACTTCTACTGGAAGTTCGTTCAATGCTTACTTCAAGCTCCCCTGTCTTCCCCTGATAATTGACTTATCGCTATATTCATGCCAGGAAAATATGTGCTGTGTGTTTAATATTAAATTCGTTAGATAAACCCTTTTAGAAACGAAATTGAGTGTATTAGTCACTTATCACCCATATTCCGGTCGTGACTAACATTCCCCACCATGCCGGCCGGAATCGCAAAAACGATTTTAGGTAAAAATCGGTACGTGTACGCTTGCGCACTGGTGCCCACGCAAGGCTCATGGTCATTGTAGTCTTTTTGGGGTAAACACAACGTATTTAACTGCTGCAACACACATCAAAGTTGCTGGTGAACGCAGCAGTCCAGGCAGCATCTCTAGGAAGAGGTACAGTCGACGTATCAGGTCGAGACCCTTCGTTAGGTCTAACCGAAGGAAGGGTTAGTAAGAGATTTGAAAGTGGGAGGGGGATGGGTGATCCAAAATGATAGGAGAAGACAGGAGGGGGAGGGATGGAGCCAAGAGCTGGACAGGTGATTGGCAAAGGGGATATGAGAGGATCATGGGACAAGAGGTCCGGGGAGAAAGACAAGGGCGGGGGGGGCGGAACCCAGAGGATGGGCAAGGGGTATAGTCAGAGGGACAGAGGGAGAAAAAGCAGAGAGAGAGAAAGAATGTGTGTATAAAAATAAATAACGGATGGGGTACGGGGGGGAGGTGGGGCATTAGCGGAAGTTAGAGAAGTCAATGTTCATGCCATCAGGTTGGAGGCTACCCAGATGGAATATAAGGTGTTGTTCCTCCAACCTGAGTGTGGCTTCATCTTTACAGGAGAGGAGGCCGTGGATAGACATGTCAGAATGGGAATGGGATGTGGAATTAAAATGTGTGGCCACTGGGAGATCCTGCTTTCTCTGGCGGACAGAGTGTAGATGTTCAGCAAAGCGGTCTCCCAGTCTGCGTTGGGTCTCGCCAATATATAGAAGGCCACATCGGGAGAACCGGACGCAGTATATCACCCCAGCCGACTTACAGGTGAAGTGTCGCCTCACCTGGAAGGACTGTCTGGGGCCCTGAATTGTGGTAAGGGAGGAAGTGTAAGGGCATGTGTAGCACTTGCTCCGCTTACAAGGATAAGTGCCAGGAGGGAGATCAGTGGGGAGGGATGGGGGGGAACGAATGGACAAGGGAGTCGCGTAGGGAGCGATCCCTGTGGAAAGCAGAGAGAGGTGGGGAGGGAAAGATGTGCTTAGTTGTGGGATACCGTTGGAGGTGGCGGAAGTTACGGAGAATAATATGTTGGACCCGGAGGCTGGTGGGGTGGTAGGTGAGGACCAGGGGAACCCTATTCCTAGTGGGGTGGCGGGAGGATGGTGTGAGAGCAGATGTGTGTGAAATGGAGGAGATACGTTTGAGAGCAGAGTTGATGGTGGAGGAAGGGAAGCCCCTTTCTTTAAAAAAGGAGGACATCTCCCTCGTCCTGGAATGAAAAGCCTCATCCTGAGAGCAGATGCGGCAGAGACAGAGGAATTGCGAGAAGGGGATGGCATTTTTGCAAGAGACAGGGTGAGAAGAGGAATAGTCCAGATAGCTGTGAGAATCAGTAGGTTTATAGTAGACATCAGTGGATAAGCTGTCTCCAGAGATAGAGACAGAAAGATCTAGAAAGGGGAGGGAGATGCAGGAAATGGACCAGGTAAACTTCAGGGCAGGGTGAAAGTTGGAGGCAAAGTTAATAAAGTCAACGAGCTCAGCATGCGTGCAGGAAGCAGCGCCAATGCAGTCGGCGATGCAGCGAATGAAAAGTGGGGAACAGATACCGGAATAGGAACGGAACATAGATTGTTCCACAAAGCCAACAAAAAGGCAGGCATAGCTAGGACCCATACGGGTGCCCATAGCTACACCTTTAGTTTGGAGGAAATGGGAGGAGCAAAAGGAGAAATTATTAAGAGTAAGGACTAATTCCGCTAGACAGAGCAGAGTCGTGGTGGAGGGGAACTGATTAGGTCTCGAATCCAAAAAGAAGCGGAGAGCTTTGAGACCTTCCTGATGGGGGATGGAAGTATATAGGGACTGGACATCCATGGTGAAAATAAAGCGGTGGGTGCCAGGGAACTTAAAATTATCGAAAAGTTTAAGAGCGTGAGAAGTGTCACGAACATAGGTCGGAAGGGATTGAACAAGGGGGGGATAAAACCGTGTCGAGGTATGCAGAAACGAGTTCGGTGGGGCAGGAGCAAGCTGTGACAATAGGTCTGCCAGGACAGGCAGGTTTGTGGATCTTGGGTAGGAGGTAGAAACGGGAAGTGCGAGGTGTGGGAACTAAAGGTTGGTAGCAGTGTATGGGAGATCCCCTGAGTGGATAAAGTCGGTGATGGTGTGGGAGACAACGGGTTACCCGCCGATAAGGGGGGTGCTGTTGTAGTCTGGCGTACTGACTTCTACCTTGCCAAGGCACAACGACAACTCGCGGATACCTCCTCTTATTTACCCCTCGATCGTGACCCCACTAAGGAGCATCAGGCCATTGTCTCCCACACCATCACTTTGGTTCCTAGTCCCCTGCAAATCTCGTTTAAACCCACACTAACAGCACTAGCAAAGCTTCCTCCCAATATATAGGTTCCCCTCCAGTTCAGGTGCAACCCATCCCACTTTTACAGGTCACCCCTTCCCCAGAAAAGGTTCCAATGATCTAAGAACTTGACACTCTACTCCCTGCACCATATCCTCAGCCAATCATTCTTCTGCACTGTCTTCCTGTCCCTCCCTAGCTCGTGGCACAGGGAGTAATCCAGAGGACGTTGGAAGTCCTGCTCTTCAACCTCCTTCCTAACTTCCTCATCTTACTGCACAGGACCTCTACCACTCGCCTGTCTAAGTCATTGGGACAAGTACATTGGAGCCAGACCTCTGGCTTCTAACCTTCCCCTTCAAGAATATTCTGCAACCGGTCGGAGACATCCAGGACCCTAGCACCTGGAATACAACACACCATCCTGATGTCTCTTTTGCTGCCACAGAATCTCCTGTCTGTCACCCTAACTATCAAGTCCCCTATGACTATTGCTTCACCTGACTTCACCATACTCTTCTGAGGCTCAGAGCTGACCGCAGTCCTATTAGTCTGGCTGCTGCTGCCTTGCCCAGGTAGGTCATCCCCCTCAGCAGTATCCAAAGAGTTATACCTGTTGCTGAGGGGAATGGCCACAGGGGGACCCTGCACAGATTTCTTTCTCTTGTTATCTTTTCGGTGTTCGCCCATCTACTCCCTGAATTCTGCACTCAGGGTGTAACTCAATAGTCTTATCTATCAGTTTGCCTCCCTCCGGATGATCCTTAGTTCATCCACCTCCAGTTCCAGCTCTTTAATGTGGTCTTTCATTAGCTGGAGTTGGCTGCACTTCCCACGGGTGTAGACATCAGGGAGACTATCAGGTTCCATGAATTCCCACATCCTGCAAGAGCAACATTCCACTGCCATATCTGCCATCCTGCCTCCACTGGACTATGGGCAGATATGGACCAAATCAGCAATAACGAAAGGAAAAAGCCTACCCTTCCTCCCTGTTTCTTTGGCCTCAGCCTCTTCCATTCCCACTCTGACGACGGCCACTTCAAAGGTGGCCACTCCGCTGGGCCCGATCTCTCCTTTATGGTTTAAAAAATAAGAAAACTCCCCACACAAGGAGAAGGAACTCATCACGTTTGGTGGTGCTCTACCTGCCTTCCACTGCTGCCGATGCATCCGACATTTCCCGTTTTTGTGCACTGGCTACGGTTTTTAAGAAAAATCCCCCGCAAGGAGAAAGAACTCACCACGTTTGGTGATGCTCCGCCTGCCTTCCGCTGCCGCTGAAGCCTCTGACTTGATAGAGGTTTATAGTTTATTAGAGACACAGACAGAGGAGACAGTTGATATCATTGTCACAGGGAAAAATGTCCGATTCCAGATAGTGTGAATTTAAAGTAAGAGGGGGAATGTTCAAAGGAGAAGTGCGGGCAAGTGTTTTTCACAGACAGATACAATCAGGCATTCAACAAGCTCTTAAACAGGCACATGGATGTGCAGGAAATGAGGGATACGGACATTATGTTGGGAAGGGTTCGGTTAATTGGACATCTGGTCACCAATTAGTTTGGCACAACATTGTTTACCGAAGGGCCCGTTCCTGTACAGTACTGTCTAATGTTTTTAGAATAGTAACTACCGAACTGTCCAGTCCATAGCGCAATCACAGTCTTTGTTAAAATATTTCTTCTCATGTTTTACCACCTCATTCTTCTAAAGTTTCTACCCCCAATGCCAACTCTGACTGATTGCAAGATCAGAACCGGAAACGGCATCGGTATCAGAATCGGGTTTAATATCACCAGCAAATGTGAAATTTGTTAACTTAAGCAGCAATACAATGCAATACATGATAATGTAGAAAAAGTAATAAATAAGCAGATCAATTTCAGTAAGTGTAAATGTATATTAAATACTTCAATCGGCCCTACACCTGGGGAGGTCAACGCGACCTCGCCTGTCGTGGAACCCTACCCCCTCCCCCACCCACCCACCACCAACCCCCCCCCCCCCGACTTGTCCAGGGTTCCAGCAGAGTACCACTACCTGGGACAGGTATTTAGGTTTTTTTTAAAATAGCGAGTCGCAGCAGACAGTCAGCCATTCTTGTTTGGCGCGTGGTGGGTTCACGATTGGTGTACTTTCGGATTCACCGAATGAACGTTCCTGACTTGACCCTTTTTTTTTTACGAGGCCCAGTGTCTAGATTGACGCTCAACCCGGCACGGATGAAAAGCGTGCTCGGGGGTAGCCCGACTTGGATTGCAACTCGGGAGCCTTCGCTCCGGAGTCCGGCGCTGATCCGTTGCGCCAACAGCCAGTATATAGTAAACAACAGGCTCTTTCCCTGCCTCCACACCGACCCTACGACCGTGCTATCGACCTTCTCCCATGGACCTCGTTATCCACCAGTCGGTTGTATAACTTGTCCCGACCTGAGAGAGAAGCCATGGAGAAGTACATCTGTGAGTCTCTCGCGGCGAGCATTATTCGGCCCTCATCCTCCCCGGTCTGCGCAGGGTTCTTCTTTGTGGGGAAGAAGGATGGATCACTACGTCCCTACATCGATTACCGAGGCCTTAACAACATACCCGTTAAAAGCAAGTACCCACTGCCCCTCATTAATTCGGCGTCTGAACCGCTTCACGGAGCCACCATCTTCTCGAAGTTGGATGTACGAAGTGCCTACCATCTGGTCAGCACCGCCACCGGAAGATCTCCTTTTGAATGCTCTCTTGGTTACCAACCCCAGCTGTTTCCCTCTCAGGAAGAGGATATTGCGGTGCCTTCTCTTCAGGCCAATATCCGCCGGTGCCGCAAGGTCTGGGAAGACAGACACACGGCCCTGCTCCGCTCAGCCGACCGCAACCGGAGGAGTGCCGATCGCCATCGGACTCCTGCACATGAGTATCGACCTGGGCAGAAGGCGTGGCTATCGCCTAAAGACATTCCTCTCAAGAACGATCCCAAGAAGCTCGTCCCTCGCTTCCTGGGACATTTCGAGATTGAGAGTATTATCAACCCCATGACGGTTCAACTCAAACTGCCTGAATCTATGCACATCCTTCCTATATTTCACGTTTCCCAATTAAAATCGGTTTCCGTCAGCCCCTTGTGCCCTCCGACTGAACCCCCTCCAACGGCCCGGATAATCGATGACCGCCCAACGTACACCGTCCGGTGGTTACTGGATGTGCGCCGTCGGGGCAGGGACCTCCAGTACCTGGTCGACTGGGAAGGATACGGCCCGGAGCAACATTTCTGGATTCACCGCTCCTTCATCCTGGACCCGTCCCTCATCCGTGACTTCCTTCGGGACCATCCAGACAAGCCTGCGGGTTCGCCTGGAGGCTCCCTTTGATGGGGAGGGTTACTGTCATGGTCCCGTCTGGCTTCCCCCATCTCCCTCCTGTCTCCTTGATTATGCCTTAATTCCAGTCGTTAGATTCCCAATTGCTGCTAGTTCACTTAATTTCAGCACACATGGTTTCCATCAGCGACTGCAGGATAAGAACTCTGGCGTCACGACCACGGATCACCTGTTCGATGGTCTTTTCCCGTTTGATAACTTCGTTTCCCGACCGCTGAAAACCCTTTGTTCTAAGTTCAGCTCTAGTTTCAAGTTATTCCAAGAAAACCCCGTTTTCTGGTTATCTGTTCCACGTTCGTGACGGTGACCTCTCAACCGTATCTCCGTGCCTGTGTCCTGCTCTTGTGTTCGCTTCAGTCGCTGCTTGTAACAGTTTGTGCGTGTGTGTTTGTGTGTATGTCCGTGTGTTTCTGTATGAGTGTGTATATTTGTGTGTAGGAGTGTGTGCATGACTGTGACCCACAGAATCACACAGCACAGAGCTCATTTGTCCCAAATTATCTATACTACCCTACACACAAGTCGCATTCTGTACTCAGCCCATTTACCAGCACGTGGTCTGCAACCTTCTCCCCCTTTACAGTTCACGCTCATCCAAATGCTTCTTCAATGCAGTAGGAGTTTCTGCCTTCACCACCCCTCAGACATTGTATCCCAGATTCCAAGCATCCTCTGAAGCAAAAAAAATCTCACTCAGATCCTCTCTTACTCCTGTCCATGAACCCATTCTCTCTGGTATACGACACCTCTGCCTTTGTGAAGTTTATTAATACCTGCCCTATCAATGCCTTTGATAATTTAGTGCATTTCCTATCGTACACCCTCGACTTGTCTAGTCTGTCCTCATAATATAACACAAGCCATATGAAGGCATCTAATCTAGCCAGAATCCCGGTAAAACTATTTTGCACCCTTTGCTCATCCTTCCTATAATCCTATAATCGGTGCTGCGGTGAGTCAGAGCGGCCTCGCACTGGGCTGAACATGGAGCGGGCGGTTTGCATGCATCAGCTCTTCACACCGCTACCGCAGCTGCCGAACGCTGAGCGACTAGTTTTACACGCGGCCGGAAACCGGACGCTGTGAGACAGCCAAATGGTGAAGTGCGGGGTAAAGATCTACTGCAAAGTTAGTTGACATCTGCAAGCAAGCCGGATTTATCGGCAGGGAGTAGTAACATCGGACGCATGTGGGCTTTCGGAAGATTTACTTGACAAAAGACAAAGGTAGAATTAGAACTAAACCTTTATTAGCTCTTCCGGGAGTGATCGGGGAGAATCTGCCTTCGACTATACAAAACTTCTGTAATTTCCGTTCCCTTACGGATTATGAACTGCATCGAATTGTGGAACCTTCCCTACTTCCTAATAAAACAGGAAACAATGGGAACCCATGGAATGGGAAACAGAGTTAATGTTTACAGTTCTGAGATCCTTCAGGAGAAACCGAAACGTTAACATCTCGCTCTGGCCCAGGATAGAAATATTAATTGTTTCTCTCTCCGCAGATGGTGCTTGACCTGCTGAGTTTTTTTTTAAGCATTTTCTGTTGCTATTTCAGATTTCCAAAATCTACAAAATACTATCTTAGTTATTTTATCTATTCGGTCAAGAGGTGTGAACGACGTGATTCGTTTGTTGGCGGTTGCCCGGCGTACCAACAAACACAGGAGACCTGAGCGGGGTTTCTAACGTGGGGAAGTTAACTGGGACAGTTCCACACTCTTGCCCTCGGATGTCCGGGTGCAGTGGTACGAGTAGTCGACACAAACTGGGGTCTTCCTTGGTTGTAGTGGGTGACCATGACATCTTCTGTGCCTTGTCATGCCGTGCGCTGTCCACGGAGTGTTGCAGAACCGCCTTCCCGCCTGTTGGATCTGGCTGTTGGATCTCACCGTTGATCACATCTGTCCAGACCGGCGGATGAGTTCAACATTAATTCTGTTTCCCATTCCATAGATTTCCACTAGTTTCCTTCGTATGATAGGACAGGGATTTCCCTATCTCACTCGAGTATGAGGACCACCGGCTGTCTTCACCTGGTTTAGCCCGTCGGTCGAACCGGTGTAACCGAGTGTGGCCGCTTTCGCATGCAGACAGGTACTTGGAACTGAGCGTCTGGTGGAACCCAAGGGTAGGTGAGTTGTCCCGGGAGAGGTCAAGCCGCTTCAGCAGAGGTGCTCGCCCCTCCCTGGACAGCCCGTTTCACCAACTACTACCAATTGATATGTTACCAATTATTTAACCTCTTCCGTTAAAGTGACACGTTGTTGTGGGGATTGAAGTCAAATGCGAAATAATTTACATTAACTGAGATACGACATTTTCGTAAGCTTACATTAACCATTTCGGTTTGATACGTAGAACCATTGCCGCAATTGTTAGCGCTGTTTTCTCGCAGCTCCTGCGTCCACGGGTTCGACCCCGATTTTTGGTGCATTTTGTATGGGTGGAGTTTGCATATTCCACCTGTTTCCCTGCGGATGCACCAGCCGTGTGGGCTCCCCCAACACCGCCGGGTGCTACGATTCATTTCGCGCCTCTACGACTTGTGGATTGGATCTGGGAATTGTCTCTAGTGTGGGTACCAATTATTTGAGGAGTGGAAGGGAAGTTGGGGAGAATGAGTAGCCCAGTCAGCACTTGAGCAGAGCCGGCGATCGGCGTGGGCTGAATTGCCTTCTTCGCGCGCTGCGCGCTGAGGGATTTGAACGTGAAACTGTGTTTGGAATCTGTCAGTCCAAAAGGGCATCTTACCAGGAAGAGGACGTGGCTCATCGCTCAACGACCCTAACGTCACTGAACCGCTTATTGTCACGCTTCCCCCGCTTCTAATCTCTTTGTAACTCCGCTGGAGGTTTATCCAGCTCGTTCCAGTGATTCGGAAATCAATTGGAAAAATCCAGTGGACAGTACTTAATCCCTCCCAATTTTCCAACAGGTTGCACGAGGAGGGAGGCGCGGCTGTAAGAAGGGAGAAGTAGCGAACACTAAATATCTCCTCTGCTTTAGAGGAGTAACGATGAAGGTGGGCGCTATTTTGTGGCTAATGACCGTCTCCTCCAGTAAGTAACTTTCTGTTCCTTTACGGCTGCAGCTTGGGGGAGAAGGCAATAGGCAGCGCGGGAAAAGCGGGAAGGTTCGTCTGCTTCATTTGCGTTCACAACCAACACACCTACGGAGGCACTGTGGGCAGCCCGAGGGTCGCCACACATTCCAGCGCCAACATTAATGTCCACAATGTCGGCAGAGCAACACAGAAAACAAAAAACAAACGCAGCAGAACAAGCCCCTTCCAGGCTTCCGACATCGACCCCCTGACTAGCCGACGGGGGATAGGAGCGTGGGCTGAATTCTGGGTCGAACACTGAGGATGCCGCCTTCTCCCTTCTCCCTCCTTCCTTTGTGGACTCCTAACACGGAAACAAGCCCTTCGGCCCAACTCGTCCTTGTCGATCGTGTTAACCAGCCAACTCGTCCCATCTGCCCGCGTTTGGCCCACAGCCCGCTAAATCCCTCCTACTCATGTACTTATCTAGAAGGCTTTAAAATGTTTGTAATTTACTCGCCGCCACCGCCATTTCCGTCAGCTCATTTCAACCACGTAACACCGCTTGTGTGAAGAAATTATCTAACATCTTTTTCAAAACTCTCCCGTCTAATCTTAAACCCATGTTCTCTTGCTGTTAACAACACCCCGGTCTCCCGGTGTAAAATGCTGTTTTCAGAATATCTATGCCCTTTATTGTGTTATATACCCCTATCAGGTCGCCCCCTCAATCTCCTACATTCCAGAGAATTAAGTACTAGTCTATGCAAACTCTCCTTGTAACTCGGGCCCCCAATTTCAGACGACATCCAGGTAAATCATATCTCCGCGCTTTCTAATTAATAACATCTACAACAGGGTGGCCAATTCTGTACAAAATATCCCAAGTGCAGCCTCACCAACGACGTGTACAACAGAAACATAACTTCTGGACTCCAGTCCGCAAAGCTCTGACTGAAGCTCAGCGTACTGAACATTGTCTTCACTACCTGTCTGCCGCTTTCAATGAGCTGTGCACCCGTACTCCTAGGTTCCTCTTTTCCAGGCTCCGATCCGCACTTTCTCGGTAACTGTAACACTTCATTCCCCATTCTGCTATTGTTCCTCCTTTACACTAACTCATTGAATCGATGTGATAAAATGATATGTATGAAGAACAAAATGTGACCACAGTAAACCGATTTACCAATTTTTAAAGTTTGCTCCCTGCTTTCAGGCATTGGTGCTGAGAAGTTTGTGGTGATTCAGGACAAGTCCAGCATTGTTGCCACAGAAGGGGAGACGGTGGTTATTCCATGCAGACACAATGTCACGAATAAGGTATGGTCATACCGTTGGTTCAAGGGTGCCCGAAATGGAATAGAAGTGACCAATGAAACAGCAGAGTACAGAGGCCGCTTCTTCAAACCTCAAGGGGGTGATCCCTCCACTAACAGCACAGATGTTTCTATGGAACTGAAGGACGTGCGGCCGAATGATTCTGGGATGTACTTCTGCAGGTTGGAGGCAATACAGTGGGAAATGTATGGGGCAGGGACGAATCTCGCAGTGAGAGGTAAGCCAATCATCAACTATCTGCTTGTCTCAGTAAATAAGACCCACCACCCGAACAGAATTTGGTCAAGGCTGGAAAATGCTCGAGGCACTTAGCAAGTCACTCAGCTACTGTGGGGAGAGAAGCAGCAAAGTGTTCAGATCTGTAACCAGTCCTCAGGGAAGAGAAGGAGGGTAAACAAGAAAAAAGAAGAATCTTGTAAACAAGTTTTGCCCAGTGCTGAGGAAAGATCTTCCACTTCAAGCATTAACTCTGTTTCACTACCCACAGATGCTGCCTGACGTGCTGAGCGTTTCCAGCATATCCAGTTTTTACCTCAGATTTCCAGCATCTGCAGGTTTTTAATTTTCATTGTTGGAATTTCACCAACTGGATAATGACAAAATCGTTCCAGCACAGAAAAAGTGGAGGGGGTGAGTGGTCACAAATTAAATCTCCCCTCCAAGGACTCTGTCTGCTGACTTCTTGCTGCATCAGTAAAGCTGCCAACATAATCAAAGACCCTACCCACCCAGGACATTCTCTCCTCTCCCCTCTCCCCTCTCCCGTTGGGCAGAAGATACAAAAGCCTGAAAGCACAAACCACCAGGCGCAAGGACAGCTTCTATCCCACGGTCAAAAGACTATTAACTGGTTCCCTGGTATGATCAGATGGGCTCTTGACCTCATAATTTACCTCGTTACGACATTGTCTCCCTACACTGCACTTTCTCTGTCACTGTTACACATCACTCTGCTATTGATTTACCGAGGACAGTACTACCTCACCGTGCGCCACGTAATGGTTAGATTAGATTACATTCAACTTTATTATCATTGTGCCGAGTACAGATGCAAAGCCAATGAAATGCATTTAGGATCTGACCAGAAATGCAAAGAATAGTGTTATTTACAAAATAACTGTGAATAAAAAAGTGCTACAGCACACAAATATAAAAGTACTGAGACAGTACAATACGGATGCAATACTGCTTAGCGCTGTGATGAGAGGTTCAGCAGTGTCACAGCCTTGGGGAAGAAGCTCTTCCTGTGCCTGCTGGTGCGGGAGCGAAGGCTCCTGTAGCACCTACCGGATGGGAGGAGAGTAAAAAGTCCATGTTAGGGTGAGATGCATCCCTGATAATGCTTTTCGCCCTGCCCAGGGAGCGTTTATGGTAGCTGTTCTCAATGGTGGGCAGTTGGGCGCCGACAAAATGAACAGTATGCAAGACAAGTTTTTCACTGTACCTCAGATTATGGGACAATAATAAACCAATACCAGTTCCAAAGAGGCTGCTGGTGCTGGAAACTGGAATGAAAGGAACACAATGCTGGAGGAACTCGTAAGTCAGGCAGAATCTAGGGAGGGAAATTGAGAGTTGACCTTTCAAAAGGGGACATTCGGCCCATTCTGTCTGTACTGAGTCCATGCACCAACAATTCCACTCTTCAGCTTTTCTCCAGAACCTGGCAAACACTTCCCAGTCAAATACCTCCCAGTTCGCTCTTGAACATTAATATTATTCAAATATATACACAGAGTACGCTCTTTGTGGCAAGTCCTTTAACAGTATCAATGAGCAGAAGGATCTTGAATTCCAAGTGCAAATCTCCCTTGAAAGGGGCCAGATACATTAATAGGGTGGAAAAGAAGGCTTACTGTTTATTTGCCATAATTACTCAAAGTAATCAGTTCAAGACTTGTGAAGTTGCATTGCAGCTTTATATAATTATTTAGTTTGCATCTGGTATTGCATTCAGTTCTGTTCACCCCGTTATAAAAACAGGGTGAGGTTTTGGAAAAGGTGCAGAAGAAGTTTACCAACAGTCTGTCTGGATTAGAGGGCAGGTGCTGTAGGGAAAGGTTGGACAAATGTGAATTGTTTTCTCTGGAGCAGCAGAAGCTGAGCAGAGACCTGGTAGAGGTTTATTATTTATAAGAGACACAGACAGAGCAGACAGTTGATATCATTTTCACAGGGAAAAGTGTTTAATACCAGCGCGAATGCATTTATAGTGAGAGGGGTTATGTTCAAAGATGTGTGGGTAATTGTTTTACACGGAGAATGGCGGGTACCTGGAATGCTCTGGTGGTGGTCGAGATAGAGGCAGATACAATAGAACATTGAACAGGCACTTAAACAGGCGCATGGATGTGCAGGAAATCAGGGATGCAGACATTATGTTGGGAAGGGTTAGTCTAATTGGACATCTGGTCACCAATTAGTTTGTCACAACATTGTTTACCGAAGGGCCCATTACTGTACGGTATTGTCTAATGTTTTTAAAATAGCAACTACTGAATTGTGCAGTCCTTGGCCCAATCACTTCTTTGTTAAAATATTTCTGCTCACGTTTTACCACCTCATTCTTTCAAAGTTTTTACCCCCAATGCCAACTCCAGCTGATGGCAGAATCAGAACCAGAAACGGAATCAGTATCAGAATCGCGTTTAATATCACCGGCTGCCGTTTTAACCGTCGAAGATCATTAAATATGATTCATTCTTCTCCATCGAAAGAATTTGAATTTGTTGTTTCTCTTGATGCGGAGACAGCCCTTGATAGGGTGGAGTGGTCTTACTTATTTGAGGTTTTGGAAAGATTTAATCTTGGCCCGGGATTTATTTCCTGGATTAAATTGATCTATCATGGTCCTATGGCTGCGGTTATAACTGATAATCAAAAATCTCCCTATTTTACATTATATAGGGATATACAGCGGGGATGTCGTCTTAGCCCTTTATTATTTAACTTGGCTTTAGAACCCCTTGTTATTGCTCTTAGAGTTTCTAACACTGTTCAGGGTATTAAAGCAGTGGACAAAATACACAAGGTTTATTTATATGCAGATGTCTTGTTAGTTTATATTTCAGATTCTAAGAAATCTATTCCTTCTATGTTATCTATATTTTCTGAATTCAATAGGTTTTCTGGGTATAAATTAAATGTACATAAAAGTGAGTTACTTCCTATTAATAATTACTCGGACCCAAATCATCAAGTACCTTTTAGAATTGCTAAAAATTATTTTACCTATCTGGTATTAAAATTACCAAAAATTTTAAGGATCTCTTTAAATATATTTTTTTCCATTAATTGACGACACCAAACAAAAGCTTTCTAAATGGTCGCCTCTGACATTATCATTAATAGGTCGAATTAATGCTATCAAAATGATAGTTTTACCGAAATTCTTATATATATTTCAAGCAGTTCCTTCCTTTGTTCCTCAAAAGTTCTTTGATAGAATAGATTCTATAATCTTATCTTATATTTGGAACAACAAAAATCCTAGTTTTTAGGATGGCCAAGTGGTTAAGGCGTTCGTCTCGTGATCTGAAGGTCTGAGGCAACGTGTTGTATTCTTGAGCAAGGCACTTAACCACACATTGCTCTGTGACGACACCGGTCCTAATACCTTTCTCTTGGACAACATCGGTGCCGTGGAGAGGGAAGACTTGCAGCGTGGGCAGCTGCCGGTCTTCCATACAACCTTGCCCAGGCCTGCACCATGAAAACTTTCCAAGGCGCAAATCCATGGTCTCATGAGACTAACGGATGCCTATAAAATAAAAATTCTAGACTGAGCAAACCCTTATTGCAGAAATTAAAAAAGGATGGTGGTATGGCTTTGCCAAATTTTAGAATGTACTATTAGGCAATGCATACTCGATATATTATTTTCTGGATTCACTATTCAGATATACTTGAATGTCCTTCATGGTTGGATTTGGAAGAAAACTCGGTGAACTGATTCTCTTTGGCCTCTTTATTGGGAGTTCCTCTTCCCTTTTTGTTTTCTAAGATTAGTAGACAAGATTTTAATCCCATTATTAAACATATATTAAGAATTTGGTTTCAGTTTCATAGATTTTTGAGTTAAATAATTTTATCCTTTCTAGAAATATCCAGCTCAATTATTTTTTAAACCATCAATTTTGGATAAGGCCTTTTTAATTTAGAAAACCAAGGGAATAATAACTTTTTCAGATTTGTTTTTAGGGGACTGTTTAATGTCCTTTTCTCAGTTAGTGGATAAATATGATTTATCTAATGTACACTTTTTTAGATATTTACCAACTAGGAATTGTTGCCAAATTACCCTTCTGCTTATCCACCTAATATGCCAGATGCTTTCTTTCAGTTTAAACCATTTCAAAAAGGGTTGATAGCTATAATCTATAAACGGTTATTGAACTCACGAATGATATCTAATGATTAAATTAAACGCGCTTGGATATCGGAATTTCAAGAGTCATTTTCAGATAATCAATGGAGTAAAATTTTTCATTTGGTTAATAACTCATCTATTTGTGCCCGACATTCTTTGATACAGTCAAAGGTAGTACATCGGGCCCATATATCAAAGGATAAACTAGCGCATATTTTCTCCAATATCAGTTCTATTTGTGACAGATGTGACACTGAGCTGGCCACTTTAACTCACATGTATTGGTCTTGTATAAAGCTAGATAACTTTTGGAGAGATGTTTTTAAAATGCTAACAAAAGTTTTGGATCTGGATCTACAACTTAATGTGCTTACAGCAATTTTTGGGAATTCGTTGGCTTGGAGAGCCATTTTATTGAAGTGGAAGGATTCTAATCCACCTACAGTCTTTTATTGGCTCTCCTCCATTATGTCCTGTCTAAGTTTAGAGAAAATAAGAAGTCGGATATTTGATACATCCTTTAAATTTGAACAAATCTGATGACATTTTATTCAATACTTTCATTTAATTTGATTTATTACTCTTTCAATCTTTTTTTCGCAGTTTTAGAGTTGATCAGAAAGTCTTTATTTCTTTTTTTTTTTGGTCGTATCCTCAGAATGAACTGCCCAGTCCCATTTTTCTCTCTTTTTTTTGGTTTTTTTTTTGTACAGTGCAATGGGGTTATTTTTCCTCATTTAAAATTCAAAGCTGTTTTCTTTCCTCTTCATGAACTGATAACAGGATTATTGCTGTTTCTGTTTTTTTTTAATTATATACTATATACTAGCTTAACACTATGTATGATTTTGATGATGTCTATCTTAATCTCGGTTTGTATTGTTATTGATATATATATTAGATAATTCTCCTCTTGTTTGTATTTATGTTCCTTTTAAATCAATAAAAAGATTAATATAGAAAGAAAGATTATTATGACGTAGCTCTTTTGACACGTTGTTTGTATCTCCTGCTGTAATTTGTAATCCACATCCTGGCTGCTGTTTTTGGAGGCCTATATACAACTGCAATTAGGGTCCTTTTACCCTTGCCGTTTCTTAACTCAACCCATAGAGACTCTACACCTTCCAATTCTGTGTCATCCTCTTTCCAATGATTTAATATTATATCTTATACACAGAGCCACATCACCCCTCCGTCTGCTAACCCATCTTTCCAATATACCGTATATCCTTGATGTTAAGCTCCCAGTGGCAGCAATCCTTTAGCCAAGTGTCAGAGATGGCCGCAACATCATATTTACTGATCTGTAGCTGAATTTCAAGATTGTCCATTTTATTCTTTCTGCTCTGTGCATTAAAATACAACACAATCTACCTTGCATGTTATTCTCTGCCTGCATTGCACTTTCTCTGTAACTGTGACCCTTAATTTCCCATTCTGTTATTGTTCCTCCTTTGCACTAACTCGTTGAATTGATGTGATGAACTGATTTGTATGGATGGCTGACAAAATGTTTTTCACCGTACATCAGTACATGTGACCATAATAAACCAATTTACCCATTTTAAAGTTTGCTCCCTGCTTTCAGGCATTGGTGCTGAGAAGTTTGTGGTCATTCAGGACAAGTCCAGCATTTTTGTCACGGAAGGGGAGGCGGTGGTTATTCCATGCAGACACAATGTCACGAGTAAGATATGGTCGCACCACTGGGTCAAGGGTGCCCAAAATGGAACAGAAGTGACCAGTGAAACAGCAGAGTACACAGACCACTTCTCCACATCTCAAGGGGATGATCCCTCCACTAACAGCTCAGATGTTTCCCTGCAACTGAAGTACGTGCAGCTGAGTGATTCTGCGATGTACTTCTGCAAGTTGAAGACAAAGGAATGGGAAATATATGGGGCGGGGACATATCTCACAGTGAGAGGTAAGTCAGCCTTCAAGTATCTCCTTGTTATTGGAAATCAGACACACCACACAAACAGAATCTGGTCAAGGCCGAACGTGTGCTGTTTTCTCTGGAGAGGCAGATACTGAACAGAGATCTAGAACATAGAACATAGACCCTACAGCACTTTACAGGGCCTTCAGCCTACAATGATGTGCCAACCATGTAACCTATTCTAGAAACTGCCTAGAATTTCCCTACCACATAGCCCTCTATTTTCTAAGCTCCCTGTATCTATTTAGGAGTCCCTTATCTGCCTTTACCACCATCACTAGCAGTGCATTCCACACACCCACCTCT
Source organism: Mobula hypostoma (assembly GCF_963921235.1). NCBI lineage: Eukaryota > Metazoa > Chordata > Chondrichthyes > Myliobatiformes > Myliobatidae > Mobula > Mobula hypostoma. The sequence continues at coordinate 15,824,546 of NC_086101.1, read as the reverse complement.
CTCTGTGTGAAAAACTTACCTCTGACAACCCCCAGTACCTAGTTCCAAGTACCTTAAAACTGTGCCCTCTCATGACAGCCATTACAGCCCTGGGAGTCTTACCATTAATTTTATATTCTGCCTTCAAATTTGACCTACCAAAATTAACCACATCACACTTATATCAGTTGAAATCCATCTGTCATTTCTCAGCCAGTTCTGTATCCTATCAATGTCCCGCTGTAATCTCTGACAACCCCCCAGACTACTCACAACACCTCCAACGTCTGTGTCATCAGCAAACTTACTAACCCACATTTCTAAATCCAAATTCAGATCCAAGAGGAAGACCACATCATTGACCTCCATGTAGAATACGAACCATCTGCAGCCCTTGCCTTCTGCAGGCAAGCCTGTTCAGCATCCACAATGCAAAGTCTCCTTGGATCCCATGTCTTCTTAATTTCTGAATGAGCCTTGCATGGGGATCCTCATCGAACGCCTTGCTGAAATCGATATGCAGTACATCCACTGCTCTACCTTCATTAATGTATTTTGTTACATCCACAAAGAATTCAATCAGGCTTGTAAGGCATGACCTGTCCTTGACAAAGCCATGCTGTCTATCCTTAATCAGATTGCTTCTCCAAATGTTCATAGATCCTGCCTCTCAGAATCTTCTCCAACAACTGAAGTAAGACTCACTGGTCTATAATTTCCTGTGTTATCTCTACTCTCTTTCTTGAACAGGGGAACAACACTTGCAACCCTCTCATCCTCTAGTGCTTCTCCCATCCCTGTTAGTGATGCAAAGATCATCACCAGAGGCTCAGCAATCTCCTTCTTTACTGTCCACAGTAGCCTGGGTTATATTTCGTCTAGTCCCAGCGACTTATCTAACTTAATACTTTTCAAAAGCTCCAACACATCCTCTTCCTTAATGCCTATATGCTGAAGCGGTTCAGTCTGCTGTAAGTCATCCCTACGATTGTCAAGGTTCTTCCCCTGGTGAATACTGAAGCAAAGTTTTCATTAAGTACCTCCGCTTCCACCTCCGACTCCATGCACATGTTTCCACTATTGCACCTGATTGGTCCTATTCCCACATGGCTCATCCCCTTGCTCTTCACATACTTGTAAAATGCCTTGGGGTTTTCCTTAGTCATTCTCGCTGAGGCCTTCTCGTGGCTCCTTCTAGATCTGCTAATTTCATTCTTAAGCTCCTTCCTAGCAACCTTATAATTTTCTATAGCTCGAACAGTACCTAGTTTCTTGAACCTTTCGTAAACTTTTCTTTTCTTCTGATCTAGATTTTTCTACATCCTTTATACACCATGATTTGTTGATGCCACCATCCATCCCCTGCCTCAAAGCAACATACCTATGCAGAACACCATGCAAATTTCCCCTGAATATTTGCCACATTCCTGCCATGCACTTCCCTGAAAACATCCGCTCCCAAACTGCTGCCTAATAGCATCACATCTCCCCTTATCCCAATTTAATGTTTCCCCAAATTGTGTGCACCTATCCCTCTCCAGCCCTATGACAAAGGAGATAGATTTGCGATCATTACCTCCAAAATACTCTCCTACCGAGAGATCTGACACCTGACCAGCTACATTTCCCAATACCAGATGAAGTATAGCCTCTCCTCTGGTTGATGCATCTACATATTGCATCAGGAAACCTTCCTGAACACACCAAACAAACTCTACCCCATCCAAACCCCTTGATCTAAGAAGATGCCAGCTGGGAAAGTTAAAACCACCCATCACAGCATACTTATTATTATTGCAACTTCCCAGAATCTGCCTCCCTATCTGCTCCGCGATGTCTCTGCTACTATTGGGGGAGGGTCTGTAAAAGCATGCAGAAGAGTTTTTACCCTCTTTCTGTTTCTGACTCCCCCCCCCCAACAGACTCTGTGGAGAATCCCTCCAAGACTTCCTCCTTTACTGCAGCCGTGACACTATCTCTGATTAGTAATACCACACAACCACCTCTTTTGCCTCCGTCCCTGTTCTTTTTGAATCATCTAAAGCCGGACGCTCACATCAGCCATTCCTGCCACTGAGATAGCCAAGTCACTGTAATACCCACAGTGTCATAGTTCCATGTATTGATCCACTCCCTAAGTTTATCCGCCTTATTTATGATATTCCTTGCATTAAAATAGACACATCTCAAACCATCTGGCTGAGTGCATCTTTGCTCTATCATCTGTCTGTCCTTCCGCAGAAACTCCCTGCAAGCTGTCTGCACTTATGCACCAACCGCCCATCCACTGCCGTTTCACTTTGGTTCCCACTCCCCTGCAAACCCACCCCAACAACACTAGAAAACCTTCCTCCCAGGATATTGGTTCCCCCCCAGTTCAGGTGCAATGTGTCCCATTTTTACAGGTCACACCTTCCCCAGAAAGATTCCAATGATCTAAGAACTTGACACTCTACTCCCTGTACCATATCCTCAGCCAATCATTCTTCTGCACTGTCTTCCTGGCCTTCCCTAGCTCGTGGCACAGGGAGTAATCCAGAGGACGTTGGAAGTCCTGCTCTTCAGCCCCCTTCCTAATTTTCTAATCTTATTGCACAGGACATCTACCACTCTCCTGTCTATGTCATTGGTACCAATATATTGGAGCCAAACCTCTGGCTTCTAACCCTCCCCTTCAAGAATATTCTCCCACCACTCAGCGACATCCAGGACCCTAACACCCGGAAGACAACACACCATCCTGGTGTCTCTTTTGCTGCCACAGAGTTTCCTATCTCTCACCCTAACTATCAAGTCCCCGATGACTATTGCTTCGCCTGACTTCACCCTACTCTTCTGAGACTCAGAGCTGACCACAGTCCTACTGGTCCGGCTGCTGCTGCCTTGCCCAGATAGGTCATCCCCCTCAGCAATATCCAAAGGGTTATACCTGTTGCTGAGGGGATTGGTCACAGGGGGGCCCTGCACTGATTTCTTTCTCTCTTTATCTTTTCGGTGTTCACCCATCTACTCCCTGAATTCTGCACTCTGGGTGTAACTCAATAGTCTTATCTATCAGTTTGCCTCCCTCCGGATGATCCTTAGTTCATCTACCTCCAGTTCCAGCTCTTTAATGTGGTCTTTCATGAACTGGAGTTGGCTGCACTTCCCACGGGTGTAGACATCAGGGAGACTATCAGGTTCCATGAATTCCCTCATCCTGCAAGAGCAACATTCCACTGCCATATCTGCCATCCTGCCTCCACTGGACTATGGGCAGCCAAGACCAAATCAGCAATAACGAAAGGAAATAACCTACCCTTCCTACCTGTTTCTTTGGCCTCAGCCTCTTCTTGTCCCACTCTGACGATTGCCACTTCAAAGATGGTCTCTCCGCTGGACACGATGTCTCTTTTATGGTTTAAAAAATAAGAAAATCCCTTCACAAGGAGAAGGAACTCATCACGTTTGGTGGTGCTCTGCCTGCCTTCCACTGCTGCCGATGCCTCCGATACTTCCTGCTCCTGTGCACCAGCTACGGTTTTAAAGAAAAACCCTCACACAAGGAGAAAGGACTCAGCGCGTTTGGCGGTGATCCGCCTGTCTTCCGTTGCCGCTGATGCCTCTAAGCTGATAGAGGTTTATAGCTTATTAGAGACAGAGCAGAGCAGACAATTGATATCATTGTCACAGGGGGAAAATGTCCGATTCCAGAGGGCATGAACTTTAAGTGAGAGCGGATATGTTCAAAGGAGAAGTGTGGGCAAGTGTTTTTCACAGACAGATGCAATCAGGCATTCAACAGGCTCTTAAACAGGCACATGGATGTGCAGGAAATGAGGGATACGGACATTATGTTGAGAAGGGTTAGTTTAATTGGACATCTGTTCACCAATTAGTTTGGCACAACATTGTTTACCGAAGGGCCCGTTCCTGTACAGTACTGTCTAATTTTTTTTTAAATAGAGGCTACTGAACTGTCCAGTCCATAGCCCAATCACAGTCTTTGTTAAAATATTTCTGCTCACGTTTTACCACCTCATTCTTCTAAAGTTTCTACCCCCAATGCCAACTCTGACTGATGGCAGGATCAGAACCAGAAACGGAATCAGTATCAGAATCGGGTTTAATATCACCGGCAAATGTTGTGAAATTTGTTAACTTAAGCGGCATGCAATGCCATACCTGATCATGTAGAAAACGTAATAAATAAGCAGATCAATTACAGTAAGTATAAATGTATATTAAATACTTAATTTAAAAATCGTGCAAAAACAGAAATAATTTTTAAAAATATAAGGTAGTGTTCATGGGTTCAAAATCCATTGAGAAATTAGATGGCAGAGGGAAGAAGCTGTTCCTGAACCGCTGAGTGTGTGAGCCTTCAGGCTTCTGTGCTTCCTTCCCGATGGTAACAATGAGAAGAGGGCATGTCTTGGGTGATGGGGGTCCTTAATGATGGACGCCACCTTTCGGAGGCACCACTGCTTGAAGATGTCTTAGATACTGCGGAGGCTGGTACCCAAGATGGAGGTGACTAGTTTTACAAATATCTGTAGCTTCTTTCAATGCTGTGCAGTAGCACACCTCCCCACCCCCTACCCATACCAGACAGTGACGCAGCCTGTCAAGATGTTCCCCATGGTACATCAGTAGAAATTTTCAAGTGTTTTAGGTAACAAAACAAATCTCCCTAAATTCCTAATAAAATACAGCTGCTGCCTTGCCTCCTTTATCACTGCATCAATATGTTGCGGCCAGGTTAGATCCTCAGAGATATTGACAGCCAGGAACTTGACATTGCTCACTCTGTCCACTTCCGATCCCTCTGTACAGATTGGTTCGTGTTCTCTCATCTTACCCTTTCTGAAGTCTGCCAGATTACCCACCACGTGGGGAAATTATATCCCCCTCCTTGGACCTTGAACTGGGCAGCAACTTTCAGAGGGGCCTGGAAGTATTGAGCGATAAATTCCCAGTTTGAGATCATCCATTTGTCTCCTTGAAGGATGCTGGCAGGATATTTGGGCAACTTGTTGCTTCCATGGTGACTGACAAAAGCTCACTCAAGCTTGTATGGATGATGTCCCCATTGTCATTTGCTACCCATTTCATTTCCACTCCACATTTCCATACCAACACATCTATCCTCAGTCTCCTCAGTCAGGGTCAGCTCAAACGCAAGCTAGAGGAACGTCATTTTCCACTTCCCCCTGGGTTGTCCACAAGCGGACAGTGTGAACTTTGAATTCTTCAACTTCCTGCAAACTGCTCCACCTCTGACCCTTTTCCCCTCCTCCTGATCTACTCCGTTATCCCTACAAACAAAAGACAACAAACTGCACAATAATGAAATGCTGAGACCTGAGTTCTAAAACTCCAACATCTGCAGTACTTTGTCACAGCTACCTACCACCTCCCAGCCTCCATGGCTACCTCCACCTTCCTTCCCCCTGCTGCCTATCACCTCCTCCTCACCTGGATCCACCTGCACTTGCTCTACCCCTTCCCCATTATCTTTTTGTTTCTGGCCACATCTCTTCAGTCTTTCAGTCCAGACGACTGGAAATTTCTCCCCCCACAGCTGCTGCCCGGCCCTCTGAGTTCCTCCAGCATCTGGTGTGTTCTTCATTAGTATGGGAAAACTCTGGTTCCAAAATCACAGTGGTGGAAGGCAGAATCTGTCAATCTCTGCTTGAATATACTCTGCAACTCAGCCTCTATAACCATCCTAAGGCTCTCCAGCCCATGGAGCCATCTATCCAAATAGCCAGCTGCTTTGTTGAGACTGGACCCCACGCCCCTAGGACAATGCTCCCTGACAGGGGAAGATATTCCATGCATCTCAGAGAGAGACTGATGGTCTCTCACTGAAATCTCAATTTTCTGAGAATTCTGAAGAGAGCTGGACATCAATACTCACAAACTTCCATAGCACACAATGATGAAGCATGTTAGGATGAGAATGAGAATGGAATCAGGTTTAATATCACTGGCATATGTCATGAAATGTGTTGTTTTACAGCTGCAGCAATACGTAATAATAAAATCTGTAAATTGCAATATAAATAAAACTTTATGCAACTTTTTCCAGTCCTGTGCAGAGGCCGCTCAATGTCAGGCAGTAATGCAAACAGTTAGCACATCTGTAGAAATCTACAAATCTGCAAGTATCTTTGATGACGTACCAAATCTCCAAAGAGTCCGAATACAATATTGAATATGTTGTACCTTCTGTGTCATTGGATCAATATCCTGGGGCCAGGATAGATCCACAGGGATGGTGACACCCACGAACTTGAAACCGCTCACCCTTTCCACTTCTGATGAGGACTGGGGTGTGTTCCCTTGACTTCCCCTTCATGAAGTACACAATCAATTTATTGGTCTTATTGATATTAAATTCAAGTTTGTTGTTGTAACACCACTAACCAGCTGGTCTTTCTCACTCCTGTCCACCTCCTCATCACCATCTAAAATTTTGCCAAGAATAATTGTGAAGACAGCAAATTTATCGATTGTATTTGAGCTGTGCCTAGCCACACACTTGTCAGTGTAGAGATAGTAGAGCAGTGGGCCAAGCATGCATCCTTGAGGTACACCAGTGTTGATTGTCAGAGAGGCGGCGATATTATTTCAAACCCACACAGACCCTGGTCTCCCAGTGAGGATGTCAAGGATGGAGTTACAGAGGTAAATTCAGAAGCCCAGATTATGGAACATCTTTGGATGCACAGTAGAAAGCATCTTAACACAGTGATGGATAGGACGACTTTACATCAGGTCGTTAAAATAAGACCATAAGACATAGGTGCAGAATTAGTCCATTTGGCCTCATTTGGAAGAGTCTGTTCCGTTATTTCATCATGTCTGATCCATTTTCCTCTCAGCCTCAATACCCTGCCTTCTCTCTGTGTCTCTTCATGTCCTGACCAATCAAGAACCTCTGTCTCAAATATACATGAACACTTGGCCTCCACAGCTGTCTGTGGCAACAAATTCCAGAGATTAACCACTCAATGGCTCAAGAAACTGCTCCTCATCTCCATTCAAAAAGGACGCCCCTCTATTCTGAGGCTGTGTCCTCCGGTCTTAGACTCTTCCTCCATAGGAAACATCCTCCCCACATCCACTCTATCAAGACCTTTCACTATTCGATAGGTTTCAATGAGGTCACCCCTTGTTCTTCTGAATTCCAGTGAATACAGACCCAGAGCCATCAAACACTTTTCATATGACAAGCCAATGAAGAGCTTGTCATATGAGCCCTTCAAAATGCAGAACACGTCCTCGGTATTGGCATATCCACCATCACGCACCAGACTCAAAAGCACATACTTCACCCAATGTTATCAGGTTGACCAACACCTCCACCATTAACCCACCTCACCACCACTACATCCACATCAGCCACTCCTCTCCACAGCCCTCAGCACCCTTCCCATGCACCGTCACTTTACAGTTTCTTGTACATTGTGTTTTATAGGATGAGTGCATATTTATATATTTTTTTGTTTTGTTTTTATGCTTATTGTCTCCTTCTGATGCTGCATCAGAACTGGAGAAACAATGATTTCATCCTCCTTTAAACTCTTGTACTGACGATTGACAACAAACAATCTCAAATGTTGAATGTGTCCAGTCTTTAACACTGGGCCTTAATTCTCACTCCAATGGCCAACTTCCAAATGGGAAGCATTGACTTTCTCCTTTTTCCATTGCAGCAAAAAGCAAGAGTTTCACGGTTACGCAAGGCCAGTCCAGTATATTTGCAGGTGAGGGTGAAACGGTCCTCATAGTTTGTAGCCATAATGCCAATCACACCAGAGACACCGTGTTCTACAGCTGGTACCGGAACACATCCGAAGTCTCCAACGGGACGGCAGAGTTTGCAGGTCGCGTCCTTGGGCCTGACCAGGAGGATTCCTTCAAAGCTTCCATTAAGCTGGTGGATGTGAGGGAGAGCGATTCTGGAATGTATTACTGCAAAGTACGGATAGACGGGATTGGCGAGGAAATCGGAGAAGGAGTATGGCTGACAGTCAGTCACACACGTGAGTGGTTCCACAGTCCGAGACAACACTGAGTTTATTACCACCCACCGACACACACCCTCCCCCATCAACTTTCTACTCATGGAGCCCTGTCCGGTTTCCTACCTTCACTTCCAGTGTCATCACCAACGGGACCGGCTGACCATTGCTGAATGTAGATGGGAGACTGCAGATAACAAGAATTACATTGGGGTGACTGGCTGGAGATCATACACTTATCAACCCATCAACAATGATTGGCTCAGTGTGCAGATTATAGAAGAGTGGCAATGGGTCACACACGATCCTCCCTCACACTGGTACCCAGTACGGCAGTGGGTCACACACTGTCCTCTTCCCTCTGTGACTGGGTGGGGCAGTGAGTTACAAGGTGTTCTCTCCCACTCTGGGTCGAAGTGAAGCAGTCAGTCACACACCACCATCTTCCCCCTCTGGGACTAGGTGTGGCACTGTCCTATCCTATCCTATTCTCGATGGATTCTCCCTGTGATGGTGTGGCCAACCCCCACCTCCGATTGCTCTAGTTTTCTCCCACACCCCAAGGATGTGTGGGTCAGTGGTTTAATTGATTGCTCTAAATTGCCCTCAGTGTGTTGCGAAGTAGTAAAAGTTGGATGGATTTGAAGAAAAGGTGGGGAGGTTCGGTTATCAGTAAAATTAATAGGAAAATAAATGGGATTAGTGTAGGACGTATAAATGTTAGATCAACGTTCGATGTGACTTTATTAACTTTTGGTCATCCTATATAATTATTGGAAGTGCAACTTCCCTGTTGTTCCTGCCCTGGAATAGTGAGGAGGGGGTGTGGAAGGGACAGGAATGATTTCACCAGTGGGGTTAAATACTTTCAGGTCAGTTGCCATATCATTGCGTGCTTCACCAGTCTCGAAGGGCCAAATGGCCCATTTGTGCTCGTGTGTTCTGAGATGTTTTCTCCCCCACAGGCAAAATGAAATTTGTCACAATTCTCCTGGTGATCCTGTCCACAGTGTTTGGAATATCAGGGAGCATCCTGCTCATCAGCATCCTGTTTCGTAGAAAACTACGCAGCGTAGACAGTAAGGAGGCTGAATCATTTACCTCTATGGCCAGTATAGGATCATCAGACATAGCAGGATTTGGCCATTCGGCCCAATGAATTACTCTACCATTCCACATTGAGGGATTTGTTTTCCCTCTCAACACCATTCTCCTGCCTTCCTCCATAACCTTAGAAACCAATACTCAACCTATCATCTTGTGTTTTCAATATACCCAATGATGTGGCCTCCACATTCATCTGTGGCAATGAATCTTCTGGCTAAAAATGCTCCTTCTTATCTCCTATTCTGAGCGGTGCCCTCTGGTCCAAGACTCTCTCAATATTGGAAATATCCACTCCAAATTCACTTTGTTTAGGCCTTTCAGTATTTGATAGATGTCAGTAAGATCCCTCCCCACCATCCTTCTAAACTCCAGCGAGTACGGTGAACAATCCTCATACATTAACTCTTTCATTCTCAGATTAGTTTTGTCATTCTCCTCTGGATCCTCTCCAATGCCAGCACATTGTTTCTCAGATATGGAGCCCAAAACTGCACACAACACTGCCAATGTTCTTTGACCAATGCCTTATATCCTTAAAGGTGAGGAACATCTGGAAAGCCCAAGGGGTTCACCAGCATGTGTAGATGAGCAGGGCAATTGAGGTAGTAGAGCTGTGACTCAACAGCACAGACACAGGTCCTTCAGCCCAACTCATCTCTGCTGACTGAGATGGCCCATAAATCTTTGGTCATAATGGTGCGAGCTGTGGTATCTCTTGAGATCATGGCTCAGACTTTGTTGTGCTTTTAAGTTTGTAGGAATGGTTTTCAGGACAGTGAATGGAGTTAGGGGTCAGATTAAGGTGTATGGACATAGACAGGGACATGAAGGAGGTAGAGGTCAGCACTCCACTCTGCACCCAGTGATGTGGATAGTTGAGAAGGTGCACTCCGAGTCCAGGACTCTGCTCCGTGCTTGAAATCCAGCGATACTGTCATGGCGATGAAGTACATTCAGAGTTTAGGCCTCTCCTCTGTGCACAAAGGTTAGTAATGTGGGTGAAAATTTACACGAAGGACACCCGTGAATACCGGACTGTCTCGAGTTGGTGGGTCCCAGTATTGAACATCAGTGCGATCAAGAGGCACAAGACCCTGTCAGTCAGCATCTAATTGTAATTGTGCCCAATTCTGCAGCTTTCTCTGATGACTAGGCTGGATAAATTTATTGTCAAACACTCCAAGATGCGATGAAATTCCTTCCCTGTTTGAAGCTCACTGGTGTACGTCTTAACATTAAATACAACAACAAATACAGCCATGAGGACAAGACAACAGCCTGGTGCAAGGAGAGCAGTGCAATGCATCGTAGTGCAAAAAGAAATGCTCATCAGGGACAGTGAAGGTAGAATAGTGGGGTGACGCGGTGACATTGTGGTTCCTGTAACACTGTTACAGTGCCAGCAAAGGGGTGGCACAATTCCTTCCACTGACTCTAAGGAATTTGTGTGTTCTCCCCGTGAACGCGTAGGTTTCCACTGGGTGCAGCAGTTCCCTCCACATCCTAAAGACATACAAGTTGTCAGGTTAATTGGTGACGTGGGGGTAACTGCACAGAGCAGTCTCGTTGGGCTGGTAGGGTCTGTTACTGCCCTGTGTCCCTAAATAAAAATAACATAAACAAGAATGAAAAGACCAAGAACAATTTATTTCTAAATGAGTGGCAGTGGGTCACATCCTCGTAAATCGTCTTTGCACCCTCTCCAGTGCAATCACATCCTTCCTTCAGCGTGGTACCTGAATTGTGCACAGTCCTCCAGTCCTCTTTTATACTCCCTGTGCTGCCCAATGGAGGCAAGTATCCATATGATACAACTGACTCGGTTATGAGTGCTAAGTGGGAAACCAGTGCATTCTGAAGCCACCTTTCCCTCCTGGGTGGAACTGTGAACAAGCACACTCCTGGTGACCACTCATTTCAATTTGACTTCCTATTCCCATTCTGACATGACTGTCCATGGCTTCCTCTACCGCCACAATGAGGCCAAACTTAGGGTGGAGGAGCAACACCTCATATTCCATGTAGGTAGCCTCCAACCTGGTGGCATTAACATTGGTTTCTCTCCGCTTCTCTCCTTCTCTCTTTTTCCATTCCTCATTCTGGTTACCCTCTCAGCCCCTTTCCTCCTCTTTACCCAATCATCTCCTTCCTCAGATGCCCCTTGTCCTTCCCTTCAATTATCCTCTGTCCTCTCCTGTCAGATTCCTTCATCTTCAGCCCTTCACCTGTTCTGCTTATCACCCTCCCCCCAGCTTCTTATTTCATGCGCCCTCCATCACCTGCCCACCTTCCCCCTCACCTGGTCTCACCTATCACTTGGCAGTTTGTACTCCACTCCCTTCCCCTCACATTATCTTCTTGTTCTGGCTTCTACCACCTTCCTTTCCAGTCCTGTTGAAGGCTCTTGACCAGAAGCATCGACTGTTTATTGCTTTCCATAAGTGCTGCCTGACCTGCTGAGTTCATCCAGCATTTTGAGTGTGGTTCTCTGGACTTCCAGCATCTGCAGAATCACTTGTGTTTATTGACTAATCAGTATCTTTCTTCTCTCCTTCCCTTCACAGATTCTCTCCAGGTTCAAAGGTGAGTGCTTGCTACAAACTCGTGTTTTACAGAATGTGTGCCATTGCAATGTAAAGGGACTCATATGGAATAAACCTTTTCCACTTTTTCTCTTCAGACAGGAGCTATCTACTCTGAACGACAGCACCGCAGCGGGTAAGTAAAAGCCCTCAAAGCCAATCCGTGTGAGTGTATTAGGCAGACTTGTCTGTGATGTTAGTTAGAGTGTAATACAGCATAGGACCTGGCCATTCGGCCCTTTTTGTCCATGCTGACCTGTGGATACTCATCAGAATTAACCCCGCCTTCCACCACTTAGCCTCGCGCCCTTGGCAATCTGCAGCTCTATAAAACCCTTTGTGTATTGTGTTGAGATGTGTGGAGATGTTAGGGGTAAGTTTTTTATGCAGAGAGTGATGAGTGCGTGGAATGGGCAGCCGGAAACGATGGTGGAGGTGGAAATGATAGGGTATTTTAAGAGACTCCTGGATAGGTACATGGAGCTTAGAAAAATAGAGGGCTATGGGTGACCCTTGGTAATTTCTAACATGAGTACATGTTCAGCACAGCATTGTGAGTTGAAGGGCCTGTATTGTGCTGTAGGTTTTCGATGTTTCTATTAAGTTCTCATCGCATCATTATTTACCACAATGCTGCGTGGATTGGAGAGGATAGGCTAAGTCAGCCAGGGCTTTTCTCTTTAGAGCGAAGGAGGAGAGAGGTGGATTGATAGAGAAATACAAACTGATAAGAGGCAGAGATCAAGTGAACTCTTTCCCAAGGCTGAACTCACTAATATGAGGGGCCATAATTTTATGGTGTTTGGAGGAAAGTATAGGGGGAATGTCAGAAGTAAGTTCTTTACGCAGAGAGTGTGGGTGCCTGTAGAAAGCAGAGGATAGTCGTAAATCTGCCAGTGTCTGCATTAATATGCACATCATTAATTTTACAGATGATTTACCTCCACCCCCATTGGAGGAAGGACCTTGGATGGTAAGTCGTAAAGCAAAATAAAAGCCCGCAGATGCTAGAAATCCGAAATAAAATCAAAGAATGCTGGGGTATTCAGCAGGTTAAACAGGATCTCCAGAGAATCAAGCAGAGTTAAAGTTCTGGAATAGTGGGTTTTCAACAGAACTGGGCAAAATTGAAAACATAGCTTAGATTGGATTGCTGTGAGGAGGGTATGGGTAGAGAGAATAAAAGCGTGGAGAGCGAGAGAGACTGGATATCATAAGTGGGGATTGCTCGCGATGAGGGAGGATGTGGATAACTAGTTCATTTTGCTTAGAAAAGCTTCAAGTGCTCATCTCTGTGTTTTTTCTCTTTTGCGGAAGTCTCTGCTTCACCTTATTTACAAGGAGCACTGCCACAAGAAAGGAGCATCCATTATCAAGGATCCCACCATCCAAGCCATGCTGTCTTCTCACTACTAACATAAAGCATGAAGTACGAGAGCCTTAAGTCCCATGCTGCCAGTTCAGGAACAGTTATTACCTTACAACACGGGTTCCCAATCTTTTTTTATGCCATGGACTAATACTATTAGGCAAGGGGTCCGTGGATCCCAGGTTTCAAACCCTGCCCTACAACTATCAGGCTCCTGAACCAGTGTGAACAATCTCACTCACCTCAGCGCTAAACTGACTCCACAACCAATAGATTCGTTTTCAAGAACTTACAAATTCAATATCACTTATTTATTTTTGTTTATTATAAGCCTTCTTTTGCACCCTGGTTGTTTGTCAGCCTTTGTTCGTCATAGTTTGTCATAAATTCTGTTGTATTTCTCTAATTTCCTGTAAATCCTCGCAAGAAAATTATTCTCAAGGGGGGAAACAGTATATGTTCTTCAATAATAAATGTATTTGACCTCTGAAGTGATTAGATAGAATTAAAGGTTCGGGAAGCAGCAGGACCACCGGGACAGGGACATGAAAGAGGCGAATCGTTCAAAACTCTGACAGCAATGGGGAAGAAGCTGTTCTCGGAACAAAGGACATAGGACATAGAATGTCAAACAGTAGACCACAGGAACAAGATTTCAGCCCACAGTTAATGCTGGACTAATTAAACTAATGGTGTCTAATTACACTCATCTCCTCCACCTGTACATGGTTCACTTCCCTCCATTCTATCCATTGTCCTGTGTGTAACTACGATTCTCTTGATCACCGTTATTGACCTAAAGTGATCTCTGCCTCCTCTATTGACCCAGGGAGATCGCACTAACTCCACAAAAGATGCCGGACCCCTTTCCTTATATAATTCATGGATATTATTCCTTGTCTGATCAGGAAACATTTGGTTCTTGAGCCAAACTACACAACCCTAATCACCACCTCAGTATAACAACATTTGCACAACAATGGACTTTATATTCACTCTAATTGGGTTTTCATTTAAATAATTGGATCCATCGAGCACTATAACACAAAAACAGGTTCTTCTAATAATGACAATGGCCTTTGAGTATTATGGACTAGCAAAGTCATTTGTTGCATGTAAGTATTGTTTTTGTTTAACTAAGCCATGCCACATGCATTGTAAATATCTGTTTTGCACGGACTGGAGTACAGTAGCACCACAATCTCGTTGTCTTGAGCAATGACAATAAAGTTCAATTCTATTCTATTCTTCGACTAATCTAGTCCATGCCAACCCAACACCTGTCCTTAGACCTCCTCCCTCACCTCCATTCAGGGCCCCAAACAGTCCTTCCAGATGATGCAACACTTCACGTGCGAATCTGCTGGGGACATCTATTATGTCTGGTGCTCCTGATATGGCCTCCTCTGCATTGGTGAGACATGTTGTAAATTGGGGGACTGCTTCGTCGAGCACCTCCTCATCATCCGCAAGAAGCAGGACTCCCTGGTGGCCAAACAGGTTAATTACAATATCCCATTACTATTCTGACGTGTTGATCTATGGCTTCCTCGTGCCAAGGTCAGGCCAACCTCAGGGTGGAGGAGTAACACCCTATACTCCATCTGAGTACCCTCGAATCTGATGGTATGAATATTGATTTCTCCTTCTGGGAAGCAAATCCCCCCCCCCCCAACTTCCTCTATTCCCCTTTCTGACCGTTTACTTCTTCTCACCTGCCTATTTCTTCCCTCTGGGTTCCTTTCCTCCCCTGGTACACTTTTCTCTCCTATCTGATTCTTCCTTCTCCAGTCCTTGACCTTTCCCATCTATCTGGCTTCACCTAACACTTCCAACTAGACTCATTCTCTACCCCCCACCCCCACCTTTTGATTCTGGTATCTTCCCCCTTCCTTCTGAGTCCTGAAGAAGGGCCTCGGTCTGAAACGTCGACAGTTTATTCTTTTCCATAGATGCTGCCTGACCTGCTGAGTTCCTCCAGCACTTTGTGTGTGTCACTTTGGATTTCCATCATCTGCAGACTTTCTCACGTTTCTATGTTGTGTATGTTTTATGTTTAACATATATTTTTCTGTGAATGTTGTGTACCTGATGCTGATGCCTGTGATGTTGCTGCAAGGAAGCTTTTCATTGCACCTGTACATGCACATACTGTACTTGTGCATCGAACAATAAACTTGACCTTGGAATTTTTAAAATCTCTTGATGTCATAGAATAAAACATGCATTGAGCATAATCTTTCAAGAATCACTTGATTCTGGCATGGTCGCAGAGGACTAGAAGATTGAAAATGTCACTTCACTCTTGAAGAAGACAGAGGCAAAAGAAAGGAAATTATAGGCCAGTTAGCCTAACCCCAGTGGTTGGGAAACTGTTGCCCATTGTTAAAGATGAGGTTAATGATAAAGTAAGTCAAAGTCAGCATGGTTTCTGTGAAGGGCAATCTTGCCTGGGAAATCTGGTAGAGTTCTTTGAGGAAGTTACAAGCAGGGTGAACAAAGGGAAGGCAGTAGATGTCATTTATTCAGATTTTCAGAAGGCGATTGATAAGGTGCCACACAAGAGGCTGCTTAACAAGATAAAATCCAATGACATTAAAGGAAAGAGATATGGATGGATAAAGGAATAGCTGACAGGCAGGGGACAGTGAGTGGGAATAAAGAGGGCCTTTTCTCGTTGGCTGCCAATGACTACTTGTGTTCCTCAGGGGTCAGTATTGGGTCTGCAACTTTTCACATTGTTTGTCAATGATTTAGATAGTTGAATTGATGGCTTTGTGGTAAAGAAGGTGAAGGGGTACGTAGTGCTGAGGAAGCAATGCAATTGCAGTAGGGCTTTGACAAACTGGAAGAACGGGCAAAAATGTGTCAGATGCGATACTGTGTTGGGAACTGAATGATAATGTATTTTGGTAAAATGAACAATAGTGCAGACTATTATCTAAATGGGGAGAAAATTCAGACATCAGAGGTGCAGAGGGACCTAGGGGTCCTCGTGCAAGACTCCCAGAAGGTTAAATTACAGGTTGAGTCTGTGGTAAAGAAGTCAAATGCAATGTTGGCATTCACTTTAAGGGGAATCGAATCTAAAAGCAAGGAGATAATGCTGACCATTTATAAGACACTAGTCAGGCCACACTTGGAGCATTGTCAACAGTTGTCAACAGGTTTGAGCCCCATACCTCAGAAAGGATGTGTTGTCATTGGAGAGATTCCAGAGGCAGTTCACAAGGATGATTCCAGAAATGAAGGGGTTAACATATGAGGAGCTTTTGGCAGCTTTGGGCCTGTACTCACTGGAATTTAGAAGCATGCGGAGGTGGGAGGATCTCTCATTGAAACCTACCAAATGTTGGAAGGACTAGATAGGGTTTAAGTCGAGAGCATGTTTCCTTGGGTGGGTGTATCCAGAACTAGAGGGCACAGCCTCAAATTTGAGGGGCCGCCCTTTAAAACAGAGTAATGATTTTTCTGGGGCAGAGAGTAATGAATCTGTAGAATGCTCTGCCACTGACTGCAGTGGAGGCCAAATCCGTGAGTATATTTAAGGCAGAAGTTGATCGTTTCCTGATCAGTCAGGGCATCAAAGGATATGGCGAGAAGGCAGGTGTGTGGGGTTGAGTGGGATCCTGAATCATCCAGAATGGAATGGCAGAGGAGACTCGAAGGGCTGAATGGCCCAATTCTGCTTCTATGTCTAGGGTCTTATACTCCTATGTCTTACGGTGTTATGATCTGTGACATGGCTTAATTTTCCTTCTTTAGGAGTTCCAGCCAGAAGACGAATTGATCTGCCCACCAATGCAAATGTGAGTATGGATTCAGCCACCGCTAGATTAGTTGGCTTGGCCCAAATGGAGCATTACCCAGGGTCCAGTGTTACACTGCTGTCTGCGTGCTCTATTCAGCAGGGAAGCAGGGAGATGGATCGCCATCCGCAAACTGACCCTCTGCTGAAGAGAGTTCATTATCAGGTAACGGTACAGCTTGTTGTCCATCCAGTGAGCAGACTGGACTAGCAAGATGAAGCGGTGAAGCCTGGTGCCCTGACATCATGGTAGGAAAGTAATAAGGTAGAGAGGGTCACGGTGTACAATGTGAGGGGTGGTGTGTGTCATTGGGGAGGGTGGGATTTCCCCAGGGAAGGGGGTTTTATCTTGCTCAGAGTCCCTGATAACTGGTGTGAACTTTAACCTGTCTCTGGATGTGAACTACAGGTCGGTGTATCTGGACAGTGCACAGACCTGAGCTTGTGCTCCTGATCCCAGGCTGTGCACAAACCGAACCTCAGGCTTCTGCATTAAGATTCCACTAGGCGTGTGTCTGTACCTGACCACTGGGTCTTTTTACATATTTGATCTCTGTCTGTATATGTGCCTGACCCTGAGCCCATGTATGCATCTGCATGTATACGTACCTGAATCAGAGAGAGTGACTGTAGCCAAGCCAGGCCTATGCACACACCTGACACTATGCCTGTCCTCTCGGACTACTGCATTACCTGTTCTCAGGTCTGCCCATGCACATGTCACAAGCTTGTTTGCACACTTATCCCCAGCCTGTACATGCTCAGGTCTGCGTACACACCTGACCTGGAGCTTGTATATACCTGATCTGGCACCTGTGTGTATTCCTGACCCAGAGGGGTACATGTTCACACCTGACCCTAGACCTATGTGCACACGTGACTCCAGGCCTGTTTGCTCGAACTGTTGGGGAGGGTTTAAGCTAATTCGGCAAGGGGATGGGAACCTTAGTGATAGGTCTGAGGATGGAGAAGTTGGTATTCAAGTCGATGCATTGTGTCATGAGATTATGTAGGTGATAGTGCAAAATTGTAGTCAGTGGGATGGGTTGAAGTGTAACATGGAGTCAAAATCAAAAAGAGTGATGAATACGGGACTCAGATGTTATATTTCAACAGGTTCAATGGGTACATTTAATGTCAGAGAAATATATACAATACATCCTGAAATTCTTTTTCTCAATAAACATCCACGAAAACAGAGGGGTGCCCCAAAGAATGATTGACAGTTAAACGTTTGAACCCCAAAGACCCCCTACCAGCTCCCCCTCCCACGCACAAGCAGCAGCAGGGCAGCGAGTCCCCCCTTCCCCACCAGTGAAAAGCATCGGCGCACTCCACCAAGCAGTCAAACGTACAGCAAAATATCAATAAAGACACAGACTTGCAGTACTCCAAAGACTACTCATTCACTACTAATTTGACATACCACAGCGTCTCTCTTTCCTGAATCAGGGAAAAAGAGGTGTCCCTGTTTCACAATGAAAGGCGAGACAACTCACTGATAATAGGATTTTAAAAGTCTGTTTTGGCGTTTTTTCCGAGCTCTCTGCCCAAAGAACTCAGGTCTCTGGGCACACAGCCAGCAGCTAGCCCACAGCTTCCAATGATCTGTGTTTTCCTGCGACTCCTCAGTCAGGGACACTGGCCTTGAACCAACTCATCTCCAGAGCCATGAAAATCCGGTAACCTGAAGGCACACTAGTCTTCCAGGCCGCGTCCTTGGGATATTAACAAACAGCTGGCCGTGAGACCCTGAGAGTGGGTCCCATTCCCACAAAGTTAGAAAGTAACTCCAGGTCAGGGTCTTCAGAAGAACCTTTAAAGGGAAAAAAGATAGAAATAGAGCTGTTTCCGAGGATGCAAGCAAAGGAGTTGCCATTTATTGCACGTTATACAGAATAAATTAGATTATCTTTGGCACAATTAGAGATTGGCAGATGTGATATTGTGGGCATCACGTTGCAGAAAGATCATAATTGGCAGCTTAACATCCAAGAATACACCTTGTACCAATAGGACAGGCAGGTAGGCAGGGGGGTGGGGTGACACTGCTGGTAAAAAATGAAATGAAATCCTTAGAAAGCAGTGCCATAGGGTTGGAAGATGTAGAGTTCTTATGGGTAAAGTTAAGAAACTGCAAGGCTCAAAAGACTCTGATGCAAGTTATACACAGGCTCCTGAACAGAAGCTGGGATGTGAGTTATAGATTTCAACAGGAACTCAAAAAGACATTTAACAAGGGTAATGTTACGATAGTCTTGGTGGAATTCCATGTGCAGGTAGATTGGGAAAATCAGATTGGTGCTGGATCCCGAGAGGGAATTCATAGAATTCCTGCAAGATGACATTTTAGATCAGCTTGTGGTTGAACCCAGTGGGGGACAGGCGATTCTGGATTGGGTGTTGTGTAATGAACCAGATTTGATAACGGACCTTAAAGCAAAGAAACCTTTGGAAGGTAGTGACTTTAATATGATATATTCACCCTATATTTTCAGAGGGGGAATATAAACTCAGATGTATCAGTATTACAGTGGATTAAAGGGAGTTACCGAGGCATGAGTGTGCAGCTGGCCAAAGTTGATTGCAAGGGGCCAGGAGAAGGCCTTGGCGGGCAGGATTAAGGAAAACCCCAAGGTATTCTACAACTATGAAAAGAGCAAGAGGATAAGACGTGAAGGTATCGGACTTATCAAGTGTGACAGTGGGAAAGTGTGTCTGGAAACGAAGGAAATAGCAGAGGTACTTAATTAATACGTTACTTCACTATTCACGATGGAAAAGGATATTGGTGTTTGTAGTGATCACTTGCAGCGGACTGAAAAGCTTGAGCATGTAGATATTAAGACAGAGGATGTGCTGGAGATGTTGGAAAGCAACAAGTTGGATAGGTCGCCAGGAGCGGATGAGATCTACCTCACGCTACTGTGGGAGGCAAGGGAATAGATTGCTGAGCATCTGGTGATGACCTTTGCATCATCAATGGGGACCAGAGAGGTTCCAGCAGATTGGAGGGTTGTGGATGTTGTTCCCTCATTCAAGAAAGGGAGTAGAGATAGCCCAGGAAATTATAGACTAGTGAGTCTTACTTCTGTGGTTAGTAAGTTGATGGAGAAGATCCTGGCAGACAGGATTTATTAATACTTGGAGAAGTATAATCTGATTAGGAATAGTCAGCATGGCTTTGTCAAGGGCAGGTCGTGCCGTACGAGCCTGGTTGAATTTTTTGAGGATGTGTTTAAACAAATTGATGAAGGAAGAGCAGTAGATGTAGCGTATATGGATTTCAGGAAAGCATTTGATAAAGTACCCCATGAAAGGATTATTGAAAAAGTAAGGAGGCATGGGTTCCAAGGGGACATTGCTTTGTGGATCCAGAACCAGCTGGCACACAGAAGGCAAAGAGTGGTTGTAGGTGGGTCATATTCTTCATGGAGGTCGTTCACCAGTGGTGTGCCTCAGAGATCTGTTCTGAGACCCTTGCTCTTTGTGATTTTTATAAATGACCTGGATGAGGAAGTGGTGGGATGGGTTGTTTGCTGATGTCACGATGATTGGGGGCATTGTGGATAGTGTAGAGGGCTGTCAGAGGTTGCAGCAGGACATTGATAGGATGCAAAACTGGGCTGAGAAGTGGCAGATGGAGTTCAACCCAGATAAATGTGAAGTGGTTCATTTTGGTAGGTCAAATATGATGGCAGAATATAGTATTAATGGTAAGACTCTTGGCGTGTGGATGATCAAAGGAATCTTGGGGTCCGAGTACATAGGACTCTCAAAGCATCTGCGCAGGTTGACTCTGTGGTTAAGAAGGCATACAGTGTATTGCCCTTCATCAATCGTGGAATTGAATTTAGGAGCCGAGAGGTAATGTTGCAGCTATATAGGACCCTGGTCAGACCCCACTTGGAGTACTGTGCTCAGTTCTGACTTCGTTAGTCCTGATGAGGGGTCTCGGCCTGAAACGTCAACTGTACCTCTTCCTAGAGAGGCCGCCTGGCCTGCTGCGTTCACCAGCAACTTTGATGTGTGGTGCTCAGTTCTGGTCGCCTCACTACAGGAAGGAGGTGGAAACCATAGGAAGGGTGCTGAGGAGATTTACAAGGATGTTGCCTGAACTGGGGAACATGCCTTATGAAAACAGGTTGAGAGAACTCAGCCTTTTCTCCTTGGAGTGATGGAGGATGAGAGGTGACCTGATAGAGGTGTACAAGATGATGAGAGGCATTGATCGTGTGGATAGTCAGAGGCTTTTTCCCTGGGCTGAAATGGCTGCCACAAGAGGGCATAGGTTTAAGGTGCTCCGGAGCAGGTACAGAGGAGAAGTCACGGGTAAGTTTTTTTACGCAGAGAGTGGTGAGTGCGTGGAATGGGCTGCCGGCAACGGTGGTGGAGGCGGATGTGATAGGGTCTTTTAAGAGACTTTAGGATAGGTACATGGAGCTTAGAAAAATAGAGGGCTATGGGTAACCCTAGTAATTTCTAAGGCGGGCACATGGTCGGCACAACTTTGTGGGCCTAAGGGCCTGTATTGTGCTGTAGGTTTTCTATGTTTCTATATTTCTATAAAAGCAAAAGAGGAGCATATAATATAGCAAAAGAGTGAAATATTAGAGGATTGGGAAGCTTTTAAAAACCAACAGAAGGCAACTAAAAATCCATAAAGAGAGAAAAGATGAAATAGGTAAGCTAGTTCATTCTTCTGGAAGGGAGGGAGAAGGAGGAAATTATAGGCTAGTTAGCCTGACTTCAGTGTTGTGAAGAGGTTGGAGTCCATTATTAAGAATGAGGTTTCAGGGTACTTGTAGGCACATGATAAAATAGACCAAATTCAGAATTGATTCCTTAAGGAGAAATATTGCCTGACAAATCTATTTGAATTCTTAAAGTAAATAACAGGCGGGATAGACAAGGGAGAATCCGATGTGGATGTTGCTTATGTGGATTTTCAGAAGGCCTTTGAAAAGCTGCCACACATGAGGCTGATTAACAAGATAAGACCCCATGGTATAACAGGAGAGATGCTAACGTGGACAGAAGGTTGGCTGATTGGCAAGAGGGTTGGAAGTTTGGAATAAGCGGGGCCAATTCTAGTTGACTGCCGGTGACTAGTAGTGTTCCTCAGGGGTCAGTGTTGGGAGCACTTCTTTTCATGTTATATGTCAACAATTTGAATAGCAGAAGTTATGGAGTTGTGGCCAAGTTTGCAGATGATACAATGATAGAAGGAGGGGCAGGTAGTGTTGAGGAAGCAGGGACTCTGACAGACTGGGAAAATGGGTAAAGTGGCAGATGGAATATGGTCTATAAAAGTGTATGGTCATGCATTTGGTAGAAGTTATAAAGGCATAGACTACTTTCTAAATGACGATAAAATTCAAAACTTAGAAGTGCAGTGGGACTTAGGAGCCCCTGTTCAAGATTCCCAAATGTGAACTTACAGATTGAGTCAGTGGTAAGGAAGGCAAATGAAAAGTTATTATTCATTTCAAGAGGATTAGAGTATAAAAGGAAGACCATGATGCTGAGGCTTTATAAGGCATTGGTCAGACCGCACGTGGAGCATTGAGAGCAGTTCTGGGCCCCATATCTAAGAAAAGATGTGTTGGCACTGGATACAGTCCAGAGGAGGTTCAAAAGAATGATCCAGAATTAACAGGTTATGGTGTGAGGAGCATTTGATGGCTCTGTGCCTGTACTCCCTGAAATTTAGAACGATGAAAGGGGATCTCATTGAAACCTATAGAATTAGGAGGGAGATCGATAGGATGATTGCAAGGAGACTTTGTTCCATTGAGGTTGGGTGGGAATATAACCATTTGTCATGTCTTAAGTTGTGAAAGATGAGAAGTTTAAGGAGAAACTTCTTCACTCAGAGGGTCATGAAAGTGTGGAATGAGCTGCCAATGCAAGTGCTCCACACGAGATCAATTTCAAAGTTTAAGAGATGCATACGTACTCCACAATCTCCTCTGAACTTTCTCCCTCTCACTTTAAGTGCATTTCCTCTAATATTTGATGTTTATTATTCAATTTTAATGTTAATGAAATAATCAAGCAATTAAAATAATGATAAAATATGGATTAATATATAACCAAAAAGAACACCAAATGGTCACGTTTGACATGGTTGAATTCTGTGAGTAAAAGTCACACTGGAGTTTATTGTCATATGCACGGATGCAATGAAACACCTAATTGCAGCAGCATCGCATAGCATCCCGTAAACAGAGTTACACACAAAATGCTGGAGGAACTCAGCAGGTCAGGCAGCATCTATGCAGAGGAACAAACACTCTGTTTCAGGCTGAGACCCGTCATCGTGACTGAAATGGAAGTGGGGTGGGGGTGGGGGGGGAGAAGGAGAGAAGCAGGAATGAGAAGGGAATGGTGGTGGGGGTAAGGAATACAAGCTGGCAGGTGATGGGTGAGACCAGGTGAGAGGGAAGCTGGGTGGCATTTGTCTGTGTTGTGTTGGATGTCCAGCTTCTGCAGAATCTCCTGTGATTATCGTACTGACATTATTCTCAAGCAACGCATAAATTACACATATTTTTCAGGACTTCACTCACCTCTTGAATGAGTTGAGTAGTTTTGCTCCTTTTCCTGCAGAACAGTGGGGTAGAAACACAGTACTGGGGGAGAGGGCACTGCATAGATTCCTCTTACAAAATGCACCTCAGGTCCGGCTCCAGTGCAGCCAGTGTCACTGTGCACCGGGTACAGCAGGTAATGGTGGGAGTAGGAAGATACTGTGGGGCTGCCCCAATGCACCGACTACAAGAGGTCACCACATCCATCTCCTTATTGTGAGGGTTTTCAACAGGAGAAAGTCATGTCACGGCTTGTCAGAGTCTGCTTGTGGGATTAAACAGCAGGGCAGGCAAGAGCACTGGGATTGTGTAGCTTGGGCTTCTCAGAGCGAAGATGCTGAGTTTCGTAAAGTAAAAATCTGACGCCAGTCACCACAGAAAGGTAAAATGCCACCAGCACGGAGTCCTGGTTTCATTAACCTCATCCTCCCCCACTTCCTTTGGCAGGCAGGACTACGACGACAACGAGATGAACATGACAGGTGAGTATCACAGGTAGCAAAGCATGGTGGAGAGACTGGGTCAAAGGGGATTCTGGGGTGCTTGGGTACTGGGGTAAAATATTCAGTGGGGTTAAAATGTGGACTGGGGTAAAATATTCAGTGGGGTTAAAATGGGAACTGGGGTAAAATATTCAGTGGGGTTAAAATGGGGACTGGGGTAAAATAGTCAGTGGGGTTAAATGGGGACTGAGCTAAAATAGTCAGTGGGGTTAAATGGGGACTGGGCTAAAATGGTCAGTGGGGTTAAATGCGAACTGGAATAAAATAGTGGGGTTAAATGTGAACTGGGGTAAGATAGTCATTGGGGTTAATGTGGGGACTGAGGGGTTAAAATTGTTACAGTCATTAAAGTGAAGACTCAGAGGTAAATGTGAATGGGGGTTCAGGGAACTGGGGTAAAATAGTGGGGTTAAATGGGGAATGGGGTAAAATGATCAATGGGGTTGAAATAGGGACTGGGGTAAAATAGTCAGTGGGGTTAAATAGGAATGGGGTAAACTGGTCAGTGGGGTTAAAATGGCAACAGATTTTAAATGGGGACTGGAATAAAATGGGGATGGGGTAAATATATAGGTGGGGTTAAATGGGGACGGAGTAGCTAAAATGGATACAGTCATTAGAGAAGGGATTGAGGAGTAAAATGAGAATAGAGGTTCCATGGGACCTTGTTAAAATAGGCAGAGGTGCCAACAGGAATTGAGCTAAATAAGGACTGAGTGGATTAAACAAGAATGGGGATAAATAGGAACTGAGGAGATTAAACTTGAATGGGACTAAATGGGGACTGAGGGATTTCAACAGAAGTGAGGCTAAACAGAAACTGAGGGGGTTAAATAAGAATGGTGCTAAGTGGAGACTGAGGGGGTTAAAAAGGAATGGGGTGAAATGGGGACTGAGGAAGTTAAACAGGAATAATGTTAAATGGGGACAGAGGGGGTTAAACAGGAATGGGGCGAAATGGAGACTGAGGGGGTTAAATAGGAATAGGGCTACACAGACACTGAGGGGGTTAAACAGGAATGGGGCCAAATGGGGACAGGGGATTAAATAGGAATGGGGCTAAATGGCGACTGAGGGGGTTAAACAGGAATGAAGCTAAACAGAGACTGAAGGGTTTAAACAGGAATGGGACTAAATAGGGACTGAGGATTAAACAGGACAAGGTTAAGTGGGGACTGGGGATTTAAACAATGGGGTAAAATGGGGATTGAGGTTTAAAACAGGAATGGGGTAAATGGGGACTGGGATAAATGGGCAGTGGTGGTAAAACATCAAAGGATATAGGATTGGTGCCAGAAAATGGCACCAGGTTAGCAGATCATCCTCAATCCACTTAAATGATCGAGCAAGTGTCCTACTCTGACATCTGTCAGTAACATTTACTGATGCTTTAGATGCCTCATTTGTTCTTTCTCTAATTCACAGCAAATCCTAGCTTCCAGCCTGAAGAAACCACAAACCAGGTAAGTAAGCAAGCATTTGCTGAGGTCAGGGGAAGTGGGGAGATCCCCGAGAGATTCGAAAATGTAGCTGAGAAATCTTAAATTGAGCTGTGTTTGGCCCTTAGCTTGAGAAATCAAATGAAGTGGTGATTGGGTTAAAATCTCTCAGTATATTTTTCATTTCCTGTCCCTGTGGCTGAATTATATCCAATAAGTCCCTGAACTGGAGATGTGAGAGGGGAGATTGAGTAGATGAGGCCTGTGTTCCCTTGAGTCTAGATTAACTAGAAATTCCAGACCGTGAGTGCTCGCACAACTGTGGGAACTAAAACTGCTCTCGACTGGGAGAGTGTACATCAGAGGCCACTTGACACAAGTGACTCAGAAACTGCTCACCTTATCGATAAGGACAATGATTTGTGCCTCCCAGACCCCAGCATGTGCGGGCTGGGTCAGTAGGATAATCGGCCATTGTAAGTTATCTAATTGCGTAGATGAGTGTTGGCGCATGACCAAGTGGTTAAGGTGTTCGTCTAGTGATCTGAAGGTCGCTAGTTCGAGCCTTGGCTGAGGCAGTGTGTTTTACTGTTACTGTTCGTAAATAAATGTCCTTGAGCAAGGCACTTAACCACACATTGCTCTGCAATGGCACGGGTGCCAATCTGTATGGATCCTAATGCCCTTCCCTTGGACAACATCGGTGGCGTGGAGAGGGGAGACTTGCAGCATGGGCAACTGCCAGTGAAACCTTCCAAGATGCAAATCCATAGTCTCACGAGACCAACAAATAGGATACAAATAAGATGAGTGGCAGAGTCTGCTGGAGGAGGAGCTGACAGGCATGCAAAGAGGGTAAAATGGGTGAGGGTACGATCAGTTTGATCATTGAAACGGACACAATGGGCCAAAGAACCTTTTCTCTGACCTCATGAGACAAGAGGGGCTTTTTCACTCAGTGAATTATTGGAACCTGGGGTTAGATTCCATCACAGCAAGCAGGAGGGAGCTGGAAGAGCATCTGAAGGTGGATGGGCTGAGAGTGGAGCAGTGGGACAAGCTGGAATGCTTTTCAAGAGCCAGTATTGGCTCAGATCAGATTAACCAGATCAGATCAGATTGCTGGCATAATAAACCTAGAAGGGAATCATACTCTTTATAGCCACCCCAAAGACACATACTCAAGCCGAGGCTGGAATCCGGAGCAGTACACACAATGCTGGAGGAACTCAGTGTGTCCGTAAATATCTGTGGAAGGAAATGGAGAGTCAAAGTCTCTGGTTGAGACCCTTCCTCTGCACTGGAAACTAGAGGGAAGATAGCCAAATGTATAAAGATGGAGCAAGTGCTGGCAGGTGAGAGGGGTGGTAGGCAGATGGGAGTGTAACGTGGAAGCAGGTTCACCGATTTGGTGAGTCAGGCAGAAGACACTAACTACAAATAAGCATATTAATCATTTACTTACAAACAGTAAAAGATTCGACCAAACATCTAAGTCCCCAAGTTACACAAACTACAAAACTAAATATTCAGCAAACACAAACCTGGTGCACAGGGGCTTTCTAGGTCTGGAGCAAACTTTCCCAGTGGTTGCAACCTCAATATGAAGCCCTCTGGAGACAAAAGCAAAGCTACCAAGCCTCCCATGTGAGCTATTCTTATACCCCAGGTGCCTGACACTGGAGACTGGTGCCATGGCACACAAGACAACCAATTGGAAAGACCTAAAACGGGCCAGCACAATGGAAGTGACTTTTGACCGACAAGTTAACTATTCACCAAAAATGGGTAGTGGGGCAGAGAGTGGGAATTTTGTCAGAGACTGAAAGATAGGAGGGATATACTAACACGTCCGTTCTCCCTTCTACCTTTCAGATCTTGTAAATGGTCTTGACCAGAAACATTAATAGTCCATTCTCTCCATAGGAAAACTTGGAATCTGGATCCTAGAACCTACTAGGAACTGGCACTGTCCTATCGTCCTCTATGACTCGTTGAATCTAAATCACCATGTTGTGTTAATCGGATGAGCGCCTGCAGTGTTTTGTATATTAAAGCCAATTTTCTACTTCCTTCTCTGCCTGTCTGCCCCGTCCCAGGTTCCAAGATGTTACTGGTGATACATTTTGTGAGCAACAAACAAAACTAATTTCCACCAACTACATCAGAATCCTACCACTACACATATCCAGCATCTTCTATGTGATCCCAGCACTGAACATATCCGCCACCTCCAAAAGGATCCTACCACTGAACATATCTGCCATCTCCAACAGGACCCTACCTCTAATCAGATAGGCCATCTCCAACAGAATTCTATCACTGAACATATCTTTACCTCCACAGGGATCACTCCATCTGCAATTCCCTTGTCTATTCATCCCTCACCACTAATCTCCCTCCCAGCACTTATCACTGTTAGCAGCTAAAGTGCTACACCTGCCTATTCGCCTCCTCCTTCATCTCGATTCAGGGCCCCAAACTGTCTTTCCAGGTGAGGAAGACTTCACCTGCAAATCTGTTGAGTTTGTCTATTGTGTCCACTTCTTCTTCTGTGGCCTGCTCTACACTGGTGAGACCTGTCGTAAATTGGGGGAGGGGTGCCACTTTATCGAGCACCTCCACTCCATCCACCAAAAACGGAACTTCCCGGTGGCCAAACATTTTAATTCCACACCCAGTCCCATTCCTACATGTTGGTCCATGGTCTCTTGTGCCTCGATGACGCCACCCCCTGGGTGGAGTGGCAACACCTTATATTCTGTTTGGGTACCCTCCAGCCAAATGGCATGAGTACTGATTTTCCTTCCAATAGAAAAAATCCCTCCGCCTCCCCTCCTCTCTATTCCCCACTCTGGCCTATTACCTCTTCTCACCTGCCTATTACTTCCCCCTGGCTTCCCTCTTCTTCCCTTTCTCCTATGGTCCACCCTCCTCTCCTTATCAGATTCCTTCTCCTCCAGCCCTTTATCTTTCCAACCCACCTGCCTTCACCTATTACCTTCGAGCTAGCTTCTTTCCCTTACACCCACCTTCTTATTTTGGTGTCTTCCCCATTGTATTCCAATCCTGAAGAAGGATTTCGGCCCGAAACATCAACAGTTTATTCATTTCCATAGATACTGTCTCACTTGCTGAGTTCCTGCAGCATTTTGTGTGTGTTGCTTTGGATTTCCATCATCTGCAGATTTTTGCATGTAAACAAAACTATTCTATTAAATATATATTTTCTGGACGACAATCACTGCATTCCGCAGTCTGAAATTTCCTTTTGGAAGCTGTGTGTTTAAATCAGAATCAGGTTTATTATCACTGGCATGTGTCATGAAATTTGTTATCTTAGCAGTATACATGAAAAAGTAAGTAAATAAATAAATTACTGTAGCATAAATAAAATGCTGTTCTTGGGCTACAGTTCAGCATTCAACACCAAAATTCCCTCCAGGCTCGACAAGAAGTTCAGAACCCTCAGATTTCACGCTGCCTTGTGTTGTTGGATCCTGGACTTCCTGTCAGATCGCCAGCATGTGGTACAAGTGGCCTCCCTCACCTTTCCCCTCTGACCCTCAATAGAGGTGCCACTCATGCCAGTGTACTAAGCCACCTCCTTTACTTTCTGTATATTCATGACTGTGTCACTACCCACAGTTCCAACCTGCCAATTAAATTTGTAGATAATACTACATTGATTGGCCTTATCTCAAATAATAATTAAGCAGTCTACAGTGAAGAAGTCATCACGCTGACCCAGTGGTGTGAAGAAAACAACCTCTCCCTCAATGTCGCAAAAATAAAGGAGCTGGTTGTGGACTAAGGAGGAATGGAGACAGGCTAATCCCTATTGACATCAATGGATTTGGGATTGAGAGGGTGAACAGCTTTAAACTCCGCAGCATAAACATCACCCAGAATCTCACATGGTCTGTACATACCCTCTATGTGGCAAGAAAGGCAGAACAGTGCCTCTTTCAACTCAGGAGGTTTAGGAAGTTTGGTATGCGCCCCCAAATCCTAAGAACTTTCAAAAGGGGCACAATTGAGAGCATCCTGACTGGCTGCTTCACTGCCTGGTATGGGAACTGTACCTCCCTCAATCGCAGGACTCTGCAGAGAGCGGTGTGGACAGCCCAGCGCATCTGTAGATGTGAACTTCCCACTATTCAGAACATTTACCAAGACAAGTGTGTAAAAAGGGCCCAAAGGGTCACTGGGGACCCGAATCACCCCAACCACAAACTGTTCCAGCTGCTACCATCCGGGAAACGACACTGCAGCACAAAATTGAATTGAATTGAGTTTATTTCTTACATTCTTCACATACATGAGTAGTACACATCTTTACGTTTCAACTGCATCTAAATGTACAATGTGCAATCATAGTAATTTATAATAAATAGAACAGTCAGTGCAATATAGAATACACTCAAGTCAGTGTGAGTTCATCATTCTGATGGAAGAAGCTGTCCCAGAGCCTGTTGTTCCTGGCTTTTATGCTGCAGTACCGCTTCCCGGATGGTAGCAGTTGGAATAGATTCTGGTTGGGATGGCTTGGGTTAACCAATGATCCTACAGGCCCTTTTTACCCACCTGGTCTGTAGATGTCCTGAATCATGAGAAGTTCACGACTACAGATACGCTGGGCTGTCCGCACCACTCTCTGCAGGGACCTGCGTTTAAGGGGGGTATAGTTCCCATACCAGGCAATGATGCAGCCAGTCAGGATGCTCCCAATTGTGCCCCTTTAGAAATTTCTTAGGATTTAGGGGCCTATACCAAACTTCCTCAACCGTCTGAGGTGAAAGAGGCATTGTTGTGCCTCTTTCACCACACAGCTGGTGTGCACAGACCAAGTGAGGCCCTCCGTGAAGCCAGGACCAACAGGCTTTGCGACAGCTTCTTCCACCAGGCCATCAGACTGATTAATTCATGCTGATACAATTGAATTTCTGTGTTAGATTGACTGTCCTGTTGTACATATTATTTATTATAAATGACCAGAAATTGTACACTGCACACTTAGACGGAGACATAACGTAAAGATTTTTACTCCTCATGTAAGTAATAAAGTCAAGTCAATTCAATTTCAATACAGTAAATGTATATTGACGAGATTAAAATAAGGCAAAAACAGAAATCATACGTATTTTTAAAGAGGGAGGTAGTGTTCATGGGTACAATGTTCATTTAGGAATCAGATGGCAGAGGAGAGAAGCTGTTATTGAATCACTGAGTGCATGCCTTTGGGCTTTGGTGCCTCCTTCCTGACAGTAATAATGAGACAGAGAGCATGCCCTGGGTGATGGGGCTCCTGAATAATGGACGTTGGCTTTCTAAGGCACCATGTCCTGAAGATGTCGTGTGTACTATGGAAGCTTGTGCCCTAGATGGAGCTGACGAATTTTGCAACTTTGTGAAGCTTCATCAGTCCTGTGCAGTCACTGCCACACCCCTGCAGACCAGACTGTGATGCAGCCTGTCAGATTACTCTCCGCAGTGTATCTATAGAAGTTTTCGAGTGTTTTACTTGACAAACCAAATCTCTTCAAACTCGTAATGAAATATAACCGCTGCCATGCCTTCTTTATAGCTGCATCGATATGTCGGGACTGGGTTTGATCTTCTGACATCTTCACACATTGGAACTTACACTCTCCCCACTTACGATCCCTCTATGAGAATTGGTTTGTGATCCCTCACTTTACCCTTCCTGAAGTCCACAGTCAGCTCTTTGGTCTTACTGATGTTTGAGTGCCAGGTTGTTGGTATGACACCACTCAACTGGCAGCTGTATCTATCTCCTGTACACTGTACCATCTGTAGCATGTTTGCGGTATCCTGAAGGATTCAGCAAACTGGACATCGAATGCAGGTATGATTGCAGCAGCCATGGCTGGAGCAGAATTCAGGCCCAAGAGCGAAAAAACAATATTTAGCCGATTTAAGCGCCGAACCTGATTAAAAAGATTAAGGTGTCGAGGCCAGTGCAAGGGACAAACCAGTGTTCAGCTCACTACTCCGTGAGGTTCTCAGCACTAAACTGGCTCTGTGGCCATGGACTTACTTTCGGGGACTCTGCGGTTCATGTTCTATCTGTTACTTGTTTACTTTTTATTGTTTGCATAATTTGTTCTTTTTTCGTACATTGGACGTTTGAATGTCTTGGTTGTGTAGGGTTTTTTTTAATTGTGTATTCTACCATGCTTTTCTTGTTTTGCGGCTGCCTGCAATAATCTCCATTTCAGGGTTGCATATGGTATATATACTGTGATAATAATAATTTACTTTGAACTGTTAAACCTTGAAAAGAGACAAAGTGAGATGTGCTTTTCTCCCCTCTGGTCCATTAGTGCTGCTCTCCCGTCAGTAGAGGACAGAGTTGCAGTGAAAGGGTGCCGGCCAGCAGGGGGCAATGTTGCGCTATGCTCTGGAAAACCCAACACCACACAAAGGTGCTGAAGAACCCCTCACTGGGTCAGGTTGAACCTGTGGAGGGAAATGGGCAGTCAGCGTCTCAGGTGGAGACAATTCCTCTGCTACGAAGTACCCAATTGTCCACCTGAATGAGAGGAAAGCTGCCCCTCTGCATCCTCCTTTGGGATGAACTTTGAGTTGGGTTGAGTTGTGGCCTCCGTCGGACAGAGTTCACCATGGATATTGCGTCCTAGCTGTCTAGGTAAGCAAGCCAGGGCAGTACTATATGGAGAGCAAGTTCCCCCTCTCCATGCATCTGATGAACCCAAAGGAACAGTAGAGATCGATACCACAAGCGTAGCAAGAGCATCAGTCAGCATTGAACTCAGTTTGGTTCAAATAAATGTGTCAGCTCAATGGAGGGTTGCCTTAGGGACTCCAGCTCTGGATTTTTCCGTCTGGGTTTACTCCCAAAGCCTTCCCCATGAGAGGGTATAGCTGCAAGGCAGCGGAGGTTTGAGATCAGAGTTTTACTTTTTCCTGGATGAGCTGCCAACCATGGCTGGCGAGCCCCATCCGCCCAGAGGAACAGGTTTTAAGGTGCCAATAACCCACCTTTATCCTTCTCCTGTCAGTAGAAATGGTGCAAATAATATGTATGATATTATTATATATTATTATATATTACAAGGCCTTGGTGAGACCACACATGGAGTATTGTGTGCAGTTTTGGTCCCCTAATCTGAGGAAAGACATCCTTGCCTTAGAGGGAGTACAAAGAAGGTTCACCAGATTGATTCCTGGGATGGCAGGACTTTCATATGAAGAAAGACTGGATGAACTGGGCTTGTACTCGTTGGAATTTAGAAGATTGAGGGGGGATCTGATTGAAATGTATAAGATCCTAAAGGGATTGGACAGGCTAGATGCAGGAAGATTGTTCCCGATGTTGGGGAAGTCCAGAACGAGGGGCCACAGTTTGAGGATAGAGGGGAAGCCTTTTAGGACCGAGATTAGGAAAAACTTCTTCACACAGAGAGTGGTGAATCTGTGGAATTCTCTGCCACAGGAAACAGTTGAGGCCAGTTCATTGGCTATATTTAAGAGGGAGTTAGATATGGCCCTTGTGGCTACGGGGGTCAGGGGGTATGGAGGGAAGGCTGGGGCGGGGTTCTGAGTTGGATGATCAGCCATGATCATAATAAATGGCGGTGCAGGCTCGAAGGGCCGAATGGCCTACTCCTGCACCTATTTTCTATGTTTCTATGTTTCTATATGCATATTATTCTTATATGCATTAACATTATATTTCGATAGCATACTGCATTATATTGTGTGTCTATGTGCACATGTCTCTGTGTGCTTGTATATGTGTGCGTGTGCGCCGGACGCGTTTCTCGGTCCGCGTGTGTGTGTGTGTGTGTGTGTGTGTGTGTGCGTGCATGTGTGTGTGCGCGTGCGCATGACTATTTCTCTGTAACTCGGTACCTGCAAAGCTTTAGATCATGCAAGTGACTCTGCAGACTTTATAACAAAGCTGAACTTATTTTTGGTAGCGTGAATACATCTATATTAATAGCATCATGTATCATACGTGCGAAGCCTGCCTGTGTGAACATGCTGCAATTTTTATGTCATTATCCTGGGGGAGGGGAGAGGGGGGTACCATGTGTCTATCTGTTAGTACCTATATATCCCTGTTCACAAACACGCACCAACTTACTCACATCAGGCACATCCTATACTTTCCATTAAAGTGTGAGCGGTTCGCATTTTGGACTCATTGTCCACCACAGAACCGGAAAACCTGAAGTGGAAGCAAATCATCCTCGGAGTGAGAGAGTGAGGGAGAGTGGGAGGGAGGGGAGGGAGAGGAGGGGAGAGAGAGAGAGAGAGGAGAGGGGAGAGAGGGGAGAAGAGACAGGGGAAAGGGGAGAGAGGGGAGAAGAGACAGGGGAAGAGAGAGAGAGGGGAGAGGGGAGAGAGAGAGAGAGAAACTTCTTCACTCATGTTCCCTGTAAACTTTTTACATTTCACCCTCAATCCGTTTCCTATATTTGTAGTTCCACCCAACCTCAGTGGGGAAACCCTGCTTCCGTTTACCCTATCTATACCCCTTAAAATGTTGTCTACCTCGATCAAATCTTCACTTAATCTTCTAAATTCCAAGGACTAACTTATTTAATCGTTCCTTATAACTCTTCATGAATTTTCTCTGTACGATTTCAACTTTATTTACATCTTTCCTGTAGATAGGTGACCAAAACTGCACAGAAAACTCTACATTAGGCCTCTCCAATGTCTTATACAACTTCAACGTAACATCCCACCTCCTGTACTCAATATGTTGATTTATGAAGGCCAAATGTGCAAAAAGCTTTCTTTACGACCCTGTCTACCTGTGACATGACTTTCAATGAATGATGAACCTGCATTCCAGATCCCGTTGTGCTACCACATTACTCAGTGTCCTACTGCTCAATGAGTAAGACCTGCCCTGGCTGGTCCTACCAAAGTGCAACATCTTGCACTTGTCTGCATTCAATTCCTTCTGCCATTTTCAGCCAATTTTTTTCAGCTGGTCCAGAACCCAGGACCATAATAGCTTTCCTCCCTGTCCCCTACACTCCCAATTTTGGCGTAATCAGGAAATTTACAGCTCCAGTTCAATGCATTGTCATCTAGATCGTTGATGTAGATGACAAATAACAACGGGCCCAGCACCATTCCCTGCAGCACTCTACTAGCCCCAGGCCTCCAGTCAGAGAGGCAACCATCTGCTACCACACTATGGCTTCTCCCACAAAGCTAATATCAAATATGATTTACTACTCCATCTTGATTGCCGAGTCACTGTACATTTTTGACCATTGTCCCATGCAGGATATTGTCAAATACCTGGCTGAAGTCCATATACACAACATCCACTCCCTTGCCTTCATCAGCTTTTCTGGTAACTTCCTCAAAAACCTATATAAGATTTGTTTGACATCACCTACCACACATTAAGACATACTGACTATCGAATCAGTCCGTGTCAATCGAAATACTCAAATAATTCCCTTAGAATACCTTCCAATAAATGTTCCACTACTGATGTCAGGGTATCGGTACTGTAATTTTGTAGTTTATCTTTAGGGCTTCTCTAGAACAGCAGGCTATCCTTCAATCTTCTGTTACCTCTCCTGTCAATAAGGATGATTTAAATATCTCTGCTAGGGCCCCGACAATTTCTACACTTGCTCCCAGAGGGTCTGAGGGAACTCCTTGTTAGGCCCTGGAGATTTATCTGCCCTGATTTGTCTCAGATCAGCAAACAGCTCCTCCTCTGTGATCTGTATAGGGTCCATGAAGTTGATGCCACTTTGTCTCACTTCTATAGTATGCGTCCGTCTCCTGAGAAAATAGATGCAAAAAAAAAATATGTAAGATCTCCACCATCTGTTTTGGCTCCATACATGGATTACCATTCTGATTATTCGGAGGACCAGTTTTGTCCCTTGTAATCCTTTTGATCTTAGCATATCTGTAGAAACCCTTGGGATTCTCATTCACTTTGCCTGCTTGGGCAACTTCATGTCTTCTTTTATCCCTGCTGATTTCTTCCTTAAGTGTTCTGTATTTTGTATACTCCATAAGCACCTCATTTCTTCCTAACTGTCTATACCTGCTTTGCACCTTCTTTTTCTCCTAAACAGGGACTCTATACGTCTTGAAAATAAAGTTTCCCTACATTTGTTTTCTGTACCTTTTATCCTGACAGGCACACACAAGCTTTGTACTCCCAAATTTTCACTTGTGAAGGACTCCCACTATAACAACCTTATGTCTCTTGAAATAGTTTGCAATCTCTCTACAGATTTGTTCCTCTAAATACCTCAGACTGTTGGGTAGCCCATTTGTGGTAACCCCATTAAAGTAGTCACACCCTTCTTATTTCTTGGTTCCACCCAAAACGCTTCACTGGTTGGGTCCTCCAGTCTGTCTTGACAGGGCACTGCTGTGACATTTTCCCTGACTAGTAAGTCGAGCCTGCTCCTTTAGTCCCTCTGTTGCCACAAAAATAACGCAACCCCAGAATATTGAGATGCCAGTCCTGCCTCTCCAAAACACAATAACGGCTACAATATCATAATTCCAGGTGTTAATCCATGCCTCTGGCTCATCCCCTTTCTCGATACTTCTTGCAATAAAATATACGCAGCTCAGAACATTGGTCGCACCATGCTCAAACTGTTGATTCCAGACTTTGTCCTGATGTCTTAACGATTTCTGTCTCCACAACCACTCCACTATCTGTTCTGGTACTCTGGTTCCCATCCCCCTGCAACTCTAGTTTAAACCCGCCGTGCAGCATTAACAAACCTTCCCACTAGGCTAATAGTCCCCTTTCAGTTCAGGTGCAAACTGTCTCTTCTGTACAGGTCTCACCTTCCATGTAAGATATCCAAACATCTTACGCTCTTCCTGCTACTCCAACTCTTCATCCACATGTTAAACTATATAATCTTTCTATTTCTGGCCTAATTAGCAATCCCGATATCACAACCCGCATCATTCATCCTACCCATGTCATTGGTACATCCATGGACCACAACCTCTGGCTGTTTACAATCCAACCTCCAACTTCTGAATGTTGAAGATTCAGCCCGAGATGTCCTAGACCCTGGAAGCCGGCAGGCAACATTCCATATGGAAATCTCTTTCTAGTTCACAGAACCTCCTTTCTGTTTCCACCGACTAAAAAAATCTCCTATCACCACAGCTCACTTCTTCTCCTACCTCCCTTCCCAGAGCCAAACTCAGTACCAGAATCCCTACCGCTGAGACTTTCCTCTTCTAGGTTATCCCCCAACAGTATCCAAAATGATAGACCTGCTGTTGAGGGGGATCACCACAAGGTTACTCTCTACTGGCTCTTTAACGTCTTTTCCCTTCCTCACTGTCACCAAGTTTCCTGTGTCCTGCACTATCTCTCTATATGTCCTGTCTATCACCCCCTCAGCCTCCCAAATGATCAGGAGTTAATCCTGTTCCTAACGCAGATTGATAGAAGCTGCAGCTGGGTGCATTTCTTGCAGATGTTGCCGTCACTCCAAAGGCTCCCAGTCTTCCCACGTCTTGCAAGAATCCCACCTGGCATCTCTACAGTTCTAACTGAACAATATAAAGAAGGATGAACAATAAACTGTGTGGCGGGGGTGGGAGGTGTCAACTTATAGCTTTTCTTTGCCTTCTCTGACTGCTCTCTCCTCGCTGAAGCCTCAAAGATCTAAAGCCTCAAAACCCCCACCCTGACTCTGTCCACTCCAACCTTCCTGTGCTGACCACCATCACGCTGCAGATTCACAACACGCTGGAGGAACTCAGCAGGTCGGGCAGCATCCGTGGAAAAGATTGGTCGTCGTTTCCGGCCGGAACCCTTCGTCAGGACTGTAAGGGGAAGGGGCAGAGGCCCTATAAAGAAGGTGGGGGGAGGGTGGGAAGGAGAAGGCTGGTAGGTTCCAGGTGAAAAACCAGTAAGGGGAAAGATAAAGGGGTGGGGGAAGGGAGGCCGGGAGGTGATGGGCAGGATAGAGAAGAAAGAATAGGGGAAAACACAATGGGTAGTAGGAGGAGGCGGAACCATGAAGGAGGTGATGGGCAGCTGGGGGAGGGTGCAGAGTGACAGAGGGATAGGTGAAAGGAGGGGGAGGGAATTACCGGAAGTTGGAGAATTATGAACATAGAATTCTCCAACTTCCGGTAATTCCCTCCCCCTCCCTTCCCCTATCCCTATGTCACTCTGCCCCCTCCCCCAGCTGCCTATCACCTCCCTCATGGTTCCGCTTCCTTCAACTACCCATTGTGTTTTCCCGTATTCTTTCTTCACCTTTCCTGCCTATCACCTCCCTGCTTCCCCTCCCCCACCCTTTTATCTTTCCCCTTACTGGTTTTTCACCTGGAACCTACCAGCCTTCTCCTTCTCACCCTCCCCCCACCTTCTTTATAGGGCCTCTGCCCCTTCCCTCTACAGTCCTGACGAAGGGTTCCGGCCCGAAACGACGACCAATCTTTTCCACGGATGCTGCCCGACCTGCTGAGTTCCTCCAGCGTGTTGTGAGCGTTGCTTTGACCCCAGCATCTGCAGATTATTTTGTGTTTATGCTGCAGATTGCCTCATCCTCTGCGTTAATAAAAATAACCAGTTCATTTGCTGGTCTCTGAGCTCTGTGATGCGGTCAGTCAGACCGGCTTCTCACTGGGTTGAACAGAGAGCGGGTAGTTTGCCTGCATCAGTTCTTCAGACCGCTACCTCAGCGGCCGTACACTGAGGGTCTATTTTTACAAGCGGCCTAAGACCAGGTGCTGTGAGACAGGAAAGGGTGGGATAGGGGTAAACATCTAATGCAAAGTTAGTTGACATCTGCAAGGAAGTCGAATTTATCAGCAGGGTGTAGTCATTTCAGACGCATGTGAGATTTCAGATAAATTAACTGATAAAAAACAAACATAGAGTTAGAATTATACCTTTATTAATTGTTAGCTGTTCTGGCTAGTATCCAGGGAGTATCTGTTTTGGGCTGTGGAAAATTTCTGTAATCCCTCCATTTATAGATTGGGGACTGCTATGAACTAGGGAATCTCTCTTAACTCCTAATAAAATCAGAAAGCACTGGAAAAACCATGCACTAGGCAACAGTTAACGTTTACAAGCACCTCCCCTTGCCTCCTGCCCATACCAGTCAGCATGCTCTCTGTGGTACACCTGTAGAATTTTTCAAGGGTTTTAGGTAACAAGCCAAATCTGCTCAAACTCTATATGAAGCATAGCTGCTGTCTCGCCTTCTTTATAGCTGCATCACTATGTTGCAACCAGCTTAGATCCTCAGAGATATTGACACCCAGGAAATTGAAATTGCTAACTTTCTCCACTTCTGATCCTTCTATAAGGATGGGTTTGTGTTTCCTTGTCTTGCCCATTTTGAGAGTCCACAATCAGCTCTTCGGTTTTGCTAATGTTGAGTACAGGTTGTTGCTACGACACCACTCAACTGGCTGGTATATCCTGCTCCTGTACAACCTTTCATCACCATCTGAGGTTCTGCCAACAATGGTAATTGGATGGCATCTGTTAGTCTCGCGAGACCATGGATATGCGCCTGGAAAGTCTTGCTTCAGTCTCTCCAGGGCGCAGGCCTAGGCAAGGATGTATGGAAGACCGGCTGTTGCCCAAGCAGCAAGTCTCCCCTCTCCACGCCACCGATGTTGTCCAACGGAAGGGCAAGGGCCGATACAGCTTGGCACCAGTGACATCACAGGAGTTGCCAGAACGAGGTTGAAGGCAATGTCGGACTGCCTCAGGGATTCCAGCTCCAGATTTGTCCTCAGGGTTTACTCCCGACACCTTTCCCATGAGTGGGTTTGGCCGCAAGGCAGCAGAGGTTTGAAATCAGGGTTTTCCCTCTCTTGGATGGACTGCCTTCCCAGGATGACAAGCTCCATCTACCCAAAGCACTGGTTTTAAGATGCCAGGACCTTCCTTCGCCCCTTCTCCTATCAGCAGAAACAGTTCCGCCGGGCTTAGAGGCTAAGTCACACGAGAAGACCAGGAGCTGGATTTGGTTGTCAGGGGTTATTTGAGGTGCATGCTGTGAGGAGCACTTTTAGGTAGTGAGAGCTTGTCCTCACTACCACCTCTCGGCTTGACGACCTTGGAACCAACAATGGTAATAACACCAGCAAGCTGATACAGTAGATGGCATTTTGCCAATGCCAAGCCACACGGTGATGGGTATAGAGAGAGTAGAGCAGTGGGCTAACCACACATCCCTGAGGTGGGCCAGTGTTGATTGTCAGCGAGGTGGAGGTATTGTTTGCAATCCGCTCTGATTGTGGTCTTCTGGTTAGGAAGTCGAGGATCCATTTGCAGAGGGAGGTACAGAGGCCGATGTTCTGAAACTTTTCTATCAGGACTGTAGGAATGATGGCATTAAGTGCTGAGCTATAGTCAACAAACATAGATATAGATACTTACACTGTCCAGGTGAACCATGGCCGCGTGGAGAGCCACTGAGATCGCGTCTGCCATGGACCTATTGTGGCGATAAGCAAATGGCAGTGGATTCAGGTCCTTCCTGACACAGATGCTGATTTAGCATTGATCAACTTCTCAAAGCGTTTCATTACCGTAGATGTGAGTGAAACTTGATGGTCGCGAAGGCGGCTGCTCTTCTTGGGCACTGGAATAATTGTTGCCCTTTTGAAGCTGGTGGGAACTTCGGACCGCAGCAATGACAGATTGGAAATGTCTTTGAGTACAGCCGCCAGTTGGTTGGCACAGGTTGTCACAGCCTTACTAGGTACCCCATTGCGGCCTGCCGCCTTGCGATGGCTCACCCTCTTGAAGGACAGCTTGGCGTCGGCCTCGACGCAGAGGTCACGGGGTCACCGGTGCTGCAAGGATCCGCATAGCTGAGGTTTTATTCTCCCTTTCAAAGCGACCATTAAAGGTATTGAGCTCGTCTGGTAGTCAAACATCGCTGCTATTCATGATGTGAGGTTTTGCTTTGGAGGAAGTAATGTCCTGCAAACCCTGCCTGAGTTGACGAGCATCCGATGACGCCTCCAACGTCGCTCGGAATAGTTTTTTTTCGCTATTAAAATAGCTCTCCGCAAGTCAATACCTGGCTCGCTTGTTTTCTTGTACGGCCTGGGTCACCAGACTTGAAAGTCACAACTCCAGCCCACTACGAACCTCCTGGTTCATCCACGGCTTTTGGTTTAGAAAGGTACAGTAAGTTTTGGCAGGCAAACACTCATCCACACAAGTTTTAATGAAGATGGTGACAGCTGTGCCGCACCCATCTAGGTTCGAAGGTGAATCCCTGGACACAGTCCAGTCCACCGATTCAAAGCAGTCCTGTAGGCGCTGCTGTGCTTCCTGTCCATACCTTCTTGGTCCTCACTACTGGTGCTGCGGTCTACAGTCTCACCCTGTACTCGGGGAGTAGAAGGATAGCCAGGTGATCAGACTTTCCAACTGTGGACGCGGAATAGCACAGTAAGCACTCTTGATCCAGTGTATTATTTCCATTGGTACTACTTGTGATTTGTTAATAATAGTCATTTAGTGATTTTTCTAGCTGGCCCAAATAAAATCCCCCAAAATGATGGGGAAGGCATCAGGATGAGCGATTTCATGTCTATTGATTGCATCGCTCAGTTCTGCCAGAACCTGTTTGACACTGGCCCGAAGTGGAATGCACACCGCTACCAGAATGATCGCTGAAATCTCCCACGACAGGTGAAATGGACGACACTTCACTGCGAGGTATTCCAGGTCTGGTGAACAGGAGAGGGAAATCACTGCTGTGTGTTACACCGGGAGGGACGGGTCATGAAACATATCCTCCACCTCAGCTTCAGAGGGACTCCACAGACCTCTCTTGGCGGTGTAGAGTGAACCCGTCTATTCGAATTGCTGACTGCAAAGGACGCAAGAGGTCTTAATGTCCGCTTTAGACAGTAGTCGAGCTCTGAGATCTTCAATTTTATTTACCAGACTGCACACTTGCTGCTTGACCTGCCGGATTTTTAAAGCACTTTCTGCTTTGATTTCAGATTTCCAACATCTACAATATACTCTCTTAACTGTTTTATCTTTTCGATCAGAGGTTGGTTTGTTGGTGTTTGTCCGGCGTAACAATAATGTTGGGGTTGTGTGGGGTTTTTAACGTGGAAAAGCCGTTGCACTGGGACAATTCCACACTCTCGCCCTCGGACGTGCGGGTTCAGTGGCACAAGTTGTCGTCACAAACTGGGGTCTTCCTTTGTTGCAGTGGATGGCTTCTTCAGTGCCCTGCCATGCCCTTCGCTCTCCACGAAGAGTCGCAGAACCGCCTTCCTGGCTGGTGGATCTCACTGTTGATCACATCTGTCCAGTCTGGCGGAGTTTCGTTTGCAAACTAAGACAGGGACGTGCCTATCTCACCCGGGTAATGAGGTCCGCTCGCCCCCTTCACCTGGCTTAGCCCGCCTGTCGTAGCGGAGTACCGGGGAGTGCCCGCTGTCACATGCAAACAGGTGCTCGGAGACACGGTTGAGAGCTGAGCGTCCGGTGGAACGC
Source organism: Mobula hypostoma (assembly GCF_963921235.1). Lineage (NCBI taxonomy): Eukaryota > Metazoa > Chordata > Chondrichthyes > Myliobatiformes > Myliobatidae > Mobula > Mobula hypostoma. The sequence goes on along the minus strand of NC_086101.1, from coordinate 15,782,635 downwards.
AAAGGTAACTGAGCTGTCCCAGAATGGACACAAGTCCCTTCAGCAGAGGTGACTTGTTACCAAATATTTAACCTCTTCAGTTAAAGTTACACGTTGTTGTGGGGATTGAAGTCAAATGCAAGAAACCTATTTACTAAAGATAGGGCAGTTCCGTTTGCTAACACAAACAAGAGAAAATCTGCAATTGCTGGAAATCCAAACTGCACACACAAAATGTTGGAGGAACTGGGCAAGCCGGGCACCACCGATTGTTAAAAAAAATGTAGTCGACGTTTCAGGCCGAGACATTAACCACTTCAATCTGATCTGTAGAGACATTAAGGCAACTGTCAGCGCTGTTTTCTCGCAGCTCCTGCGACCACGGGTTCGACCACGACCTATGGTGCAGTGTGTGGGTGGAGTTTGCATATTCCACCTGTTACCCTGCGGGTGCACCAGCCGTGTAGGCTCCCCACACTCCCCCCACCCCTGGGTGCTCCGGCTTCATTCTGCGTCCCTACGATTTGTGTATTGGATCTGGGAATTGTCTCAAGTGTGCGTGAGAATTGCGGGAGGACTGAAAGGGAAGATGGGCAGAGTGTTTACCCCAGTCAGCGCCGGTAAGTGTAGGGTGCAGCGTGAGCTGAATAGCCTGCCTCCGCGCTGCGCGGAGAGGGATCTGAACGTGAGACTCCGTGTTTGGAATCAATCAGTCCAGAAAGGCGATCGTACCAAGAAGAGGCCGTGGCTTATCGCTGAACGACCCTAATAGCAATGAAACGCTTACTGTCACGGTTCCCCCGCTTCTAATCTCTTTGTGACTCTCCTGATGGTGTATCCAGCTCGTTCCAGTGATTCGGAAATCAATTGGAAAAATCCAGTGGACAGTACTTAAACCCTCCCAATTTTCCAACAGGTTGCACGAGGAGGGAACTCGGCTGTAAGAAGGGAGAAGTAGCGAACACTAAATATCTCCTCTGCTTTAGTGGAGTAACGATGGAGGTGGGCGCCATTCTGTGGCTCCTGACCGTCTCCTCCGGTAAGTAGCTTTCTGTTCCTTTATGGCTACAGCTTGGGGGAGAAGGCAATAGGCAGCGCGAGAAAAGCGGGAACCTGGTCAGGTGTCAGATCTCTCAGTGAGAGAGCATTTTGGAGATAGTGATCATAATTCTATCTCCTTTATAGTAGCATTGGGGAGAGACAGAAACAGACAAGTTAGAAAAGCGTTTAATTGGAGTAAGGGGAATTATGAGGCTATCAGGCAGGATATTGGAGGCTTAAATTGGAAACAGATGTTCTCAGGGAAAAGTACGGAAGAACTGTGGCAAATATTCAGGGGATAGTTGTGTGGAGTTCTGCATAGGTACGTTCCAATGAGACAGGGAAGTTATGGTAGGGTACATGAACCGTGGTGTACAAAGGCTGTAATAAATCTAATCAACAAGAAAAGAAAAGCTTACAAAAGGTTCCGAGAGCTGGGTAATGTTAGAGATCTAGAAAATTATGAGGCTAATAGTAACATTAGCAAATTTGCAGATGACACAAAGCTGGGTGACAGTGTGAAATGTGAGGAGGATGTTATGAGAATGCAGGGTGACTTGGACAGGTTGTGTAAGTGGACAGATGCATGACAGATGCAGTATAATGTGGATAAATGTGAGGTTATCCACTTTGGTGGCAAGAACAGGAAGGCAGATTACTATCTGAATGGTGTCAAGTTAGGAAAAGGGGAAGTACAAAGAGATCTGGGTGTCCTTGTTCATCAGTCACTGATAGTAAGCATACAGGTACAGCAGGCAGTGAAGAAAGCTAATGTCATGTTGGCCTTCATAACAAGGGGAGTTGAGTATAGGAGCAAAGAGGTCCTTCTGCAGTTGTACAAGGCCCTGGTGAGACCCCAACTGGAGTATTGTGTGAAGTTTTGGTCTCCAAATTTGAGAAAGGACATTCTTTCTATGGAGGGAGTGCAGTGTAGGTTCATGAGGTTAATTCCTGGGATGGCGGGACTGTCATATGTTGAAAGACTGGAGCGACTGGGCTTGTAGACACTGGGATTTAGAAGGATGAGAGGGCATCTGATTGAAACATATGATTATTAAGGGATTAGATAGCTAGAGGGAGGAAACATGTTCTTGATGTTAGGGGAGTCCAGAACCAGAGGGGTAAACCATTTAGAATGGAGTTGAGGAAAAACATTTTCTCACAGAGGGTTGTGGTTCTGTGGAATGCTCTGCCTCAGAAGCCAGTGGAAGCCATTTCTCTGGATTCTTTCAAGAAAGAATTAGATAGAGCTCTTAAAGATAGCGGAGTCAAGGGATAAGGGGAGGTCAGCAACAGGGTACTGATTATGAATGATCAGCCATGATCACAGTGAATGGTGGTGCTGGCTTGAAGGGCCGAATGGCCTACTCCTGCACCTATTGTCTACTGTCTATTGTCTAATAGGAAGGAGTTTCAGAATGAAATTAGGAAAGCCAGAAGGGGACATGAGAAGACCTTGGTGGGCAGGATTAAGGAAAACCCCAAGGCATTCTATAAGTATGTGAAGAGCAAGAGGATAAGACGTGAAAGAATAGGACCTATCAAGTGGGAAAGTGGGAAATCCTGGTGATTGTAGTGATGACTTGCAGCAGACTGAAAAGCTTGAGCATGTAGATATTAAGAAAGAGGATGTGCTGGAGCTTTTGGAAAGCATCAAGTTGGATAAGTCGCCGGGACTGGATGAGATGTACCCCAGGCTCATGTGGAAGGCAAGGGAGGAGATTGCTGAGCCTCTGGCGATGGTCTTTACATCATCAATGGGGACGGGAGAGGTTCCAGAGGATTGGAGGGTTACGGATGTTGATCCTTTATTCAAGAAAGAGAGTAGAGATAGCCCAGGAAATTTTAGACCAGTGAGTCTTACCTCAGTGGTTGGTAAGTTGTTGGAAAAGATTATGAGAGGCAGGATTTATGAACATTTGGAGAGGTATAATATGATTAGCAGTAGTCAGCATGGCTTTATTAAGGGCAAGCCATGCCTTACGAGCCTGATTGAATTTTTTGAGGATGTGACTAAACACATTGATGAAGGAAGAGCAGTAGATGTAGTGTATATGGATTTCAGCAAGGCATTTGATAAGGTACCCCATGCAAGGTTTATTGAGAAAGTAAGTAGGCATGGGATCCAAGGGGACATTGTTTTATGGATCCAGAACTGGCTAGCCCACAGAAGGCAAAGAGTGGTTGTAGACAGGTCATATTCTACATGGAGGTCAATCACCAGTGGTGTGCCTCAGGGATCTGTGCTGAGACCCTTACTCTTTTTGATTTTTATAAATGACCTGAATGAGGAAGTGGAGGGATGGGTTAGTAAGTTTTCTGATAACACAAAGATTGGAGGTGCTGTGGATAGTGTGGAGGGCTCTCAGATGTTACAGCGGGACATTGATAGGATGCAAAACTGGGCTGAGAAGTGGCAGATGGAGTTCAACCCAGAAAAGTGTGAAGTAGTTCATTTTGGTAGGTCAAATATGATGGCAGAATATAGTATTAATGGTAAGACCCTTGGCAGTATGGAGGATCAGAGGGATCTTGGGGTCCGAGTCCATAGGCCACTCAAAGCAGCTGTGCAGGTTGAGTCTGTGGTTAAGAAGGCGTACAGTGTATTGCCCTTCATCAATCGTGGAATTCAATTAAGGAGCCGAGAGGTAATGTTGCAGCTATATAGGACCCTGGTCAGACCACATTTAGAGTACTGTGCTCAGTTCTGGTCGCCTCACTGCAGGAAGGATGTGGAAACCATAGAAAGGGTGCAGAGGAGATTTACAAGGATGTTGCCTGGATTTGGGGAACATGCCTTATGAAAACAGGTTGAGGGAACTTGGCTTTTTCTCCTTGGAGCGATGGAGGATGAGAGGTGACCTGATAGAGGTGTATAAGATGATGAGAGGCATTGATTGTGTGGATAGTCAGAGGCTCTTCCCCAGGGCTGAAATGGTTGCCACAAGAGGACACAGGTTTAAGGTGCTGGAGAGTAGGTACAGAGCAAATGTCAGGGGTAAGTTTTTTACTTAGAGAGTGGTGAGTGCATGGAATGGCCTGCCGGCAACGGTGGTGGAGGCGGATACGATAGGGTCTTTTAAGAGACTTTTGGAAAGGTACATGCAGCTTAGAAAAATAGAGGTAAGTCTAGTAATTTTTAGTTTGACTGCAAGTTCAATTCCACGCGATTGCTCATCAAGAATCAATGCACCTCGGTCTTAAAAACATGAAAGAACTCTGCCTCCACCGTTCCTAGAGGGTGCTTTGGAAGGCTCCAAGGTCAGTGGTGTCGTGGCATCAGCACCGGACTTCGAGGCAAATGGTTTCGAGTTCGAGTCTGGCCAGCTCCTTGCACGCTTTCCATCCATGCTGGTTGAGCGTCGAGCTAGCAACTCGACCTCGTTTTTTAAAAAAAGTGCGTAAGTGCTACCACAAGCTACAAAAAGGAAAAACGCCTCTGACTTCAGTGGGCCATCAGTTACTTTTAGAAAGTGACACCGACTTCAACTCCAGTTTATTGTCACGCGTTGTGTGCAAGTGCGGTGAGGTACAGGCACAGTGGAAATGCTTGCTGCGGTATCACTGGCACGCAGGTACAGACAGCAAACTGTATATAAATTAATCATAGATTTGGCACAAAAGTGTAGCATTCATTTGAAAAAAGACAAGTGCAAAAGCAAGACCTTGCTACAAAAGGAAAACAAAGACACAATAGAAGAAAGATGCCATAATCTTGAGGCAGCGGCTTCAGTAAATGAACAAATGCAAAATGCTGAAGGAATTCAGCAGGTCAGGCATCATTGACGGAAAGAGCATTTCCCTTCATCAAGCCTTCTGTAGATGCCGGAAGGCTGTGTTCGTGATGGACCGAGCCGCACGCACAGCTCCCCGCAGCCTCTGGCATTCCTGTGTGTTGCAATTGCCATAGTGGGCCCATGACGCAACCAGTCAGGATACTTTCACGGGGACGTAAACACGAGGAATTCCAGGACGAGGGAGATGTCCTCCTTGTTAAAAGAAAGGGGCTTCCCTTCCTCCACCATCAACTCTACTCTCAAACGCATCTTCCCCATTTCACGCACATCTGCTCACGCTCCATCCTCCCGCCACCCCACTAGGAATAGGGTTCCCCTAGTCCTCACCTACCACCCCACCAGACTCCGGGTCCAACATATTATTCTCCGTAACTTCCGCCACCTCCAACGGGATCCCACCACTAAGCACATCTTTTCTTCTCCCCTCCCCGCTCTGCTTTCCGCAGGGAACGCTCCCTACATGACTCCCTAGTCTATTCGCCCGCCCCCCCCCCACATCCCTTCCACCGATCTCCCTCCCAGCACTTATCCTTGTAAGTGGACCTGCCCTTACGCTTCCTCCCTCACCACCATTCAGGGCCCCAGTCAGTCCTTCCAGGTGAGGCAACACTTCACCTGTGAGTCAGCTGGGGTGATATACTGCGTCCAGTGCTCCCGGTGTGGCATTCTATATATTGGTGAGACCCGACGCAGACTGGGAGACCGTTTCGCTGAACACCTACGCTCTGTCCACCAGAGAAAGCAGGATCTCCCAGTGGCCACACATTTTAATTCCACGTCCCATTCCCATTCTGATATGTCTATCCATGGCCTCCTCTACTGTAAAGATGAAGCCACACTCAGGTTGGAGGAACAACTCCTTATATCACAATGCCATTAATGTCAATATAATTATGGAGAAGGATAGGTCTGGACCCAGGGTTGAGATTTTTGATTGGAGAAAGGTTAACTTTGAGGAGATGTGAAAGGATTTAGAAGGAGTGGATTGGGACAATTTGTTTTATGGAAAGAATGTAATAGAGAAATGGAGGTAATTTAAAGGTGAAATTTTGAGGGTACAGAATCTTTATGTTCCTGTGAGGTTGAAAGGAAAAATTAAAAGTTTGAGAGAGCCATGGTTTTCAAGGGATATAGGAAACTTGGTTCGGGAAAAGAGAGATATCTACGATAAATATAGGCAGGATGGAGTAAATGAGATGCTCAAGGAATATAAAGAATGTAAAAAGAATATTAAGAAAGGAATTAGAAAAGCTAAAAGAAGATATGAGGTTGCTTTGGCAAGGAAGGTGAAAATACATCCAAAGGGTTTCTACAGTTATATTAATAGCAAAAGGATAGTGAGGGATAAAATTGGTCCCTTAGAGAATCAGAGTGGACAGCTATGTGCAGAACCAAAAGAGATGGAGGAGATTTTGAACAATTTCTTTTCTTCGGTATTCACTAAGGAGAAGGACTTTGAATCGTGTAAGGTAAGGAAAAAGGTAGGGAAGTTATGGAAACTATGATGATTAAAGAAGAGGAAGTACTGGCGCTTTTAAGGAAAATAAAAGTGCATAAGTCTCCGGGTCCTGACAGGATATTCCCTAGGACCTTGAGGGAAGTTAGTGTGAAAATAGTAGGGGCTCTGACAGAAATATTTCAAATGTCATTAGAAACAGGGATGGTGCCGGAGGATTGGCAAATTACTCATGTTTTTCCATTGTTTAAAAAGGGTTCTAAGAGTAAACCTAGCAATTATCGGCCTGTGAATTTGACGTCAGTGGTGGGTAAATTGATGGAAAGTATTCTTAGAGATGGTATATATAATTATCTGGATAGACAGGGTCTAATTAGGAACAGATTTGTAGTCTGATTTGTGCGTGGAAGGTCATGTTTGACAAATCTTACTGAATTTTTCGAAGAGGTTATTAATAGAGTTGACGAGAGTAAAGCAGTGGATGTTGTCTATGTGGACTTCAGTAAGGCCTTTGACAAGGTTCCACATGGAAGGGTAGTTAGGAAGCTTCAATCGTTAGGCATTAATATTGAAGTAGTGAAATGGATTCAGCAGTGGCTGGATGGGAGATGCCAGAGAGCAGTGTTGGATAACTGTTTGTCAGATTGGAGGACGGTGTGTAGTGGTGTGCCTCAGGGATCTGTACTGTGTCCATTGTTGTTTGTCATATACATTAATGATCTGGATGATGGGATGGTAAATTGGATTAGTAAGTATGTAGATGATACTAAGATAGGTGACATTGTGGATAATGAAGTAGGTTTTCAAAGCTTGCAGAGAGATTTAGGCCAGTCAGAAGAGTGAGCAGAAAGATGGCAGATGGAGTTTAATGCTGATAAATGCAAGGTGCTACATTTTGGTAGGACTAATCAAAATAGGACATACATGGTAAATGGTAGGGCATTGAAGAATGCTGTAGAACAGAGGGATCTAGGAATAATGGTACATAGTTCCCTGAAGATGGAATCTCATGTGGATAGGGTGGTGAAGAAAGCTGTTGGTATGCTGACCTTTATAAATCAGAGCATTGAGTATAGGAGTTGAGATGTAATGTTAAAATTGTACAGTTCTGGTCATTGAATTATTGGAAAGATTTCAACAAAATAGAGAGAGTACAGAGAAAATTTACTAGCACCTAAGTTACAGAGAAAGCTTGAACAAGTTGGGTCTTTATTCTTTGAAGCGTAGGAGATTGAAGGGGTACTTAATAGGAGTATTTCAAATTATAAGGGGTATAGATAGAGTTGATGTGGATAGGCTTTTTCCATTGAGAGTAGGGGAGATTCAAACAAGAGGACATGAGTTGAGAGTTAGGGGGCTAAAGTTTAGGAGTAACATGAGGGGGAGCTTCTTTACTCAGAGAGTGGTAGCTGTGTGGAACGAGCTTCCAGCGGAAGTGTTAGAGGCAGGTTCAATATTGTCATTTAAAGTAAAATTGGATAGCTATATGGTCAAGAAAGGAATGGAGGGTTATGGGCTGAGTGCAGGTCGGTAGGACTATGTGAGAGTAAGAGTTCAGCACGGACTAGAAGGGCCAAGATGGCCTGCTTCCGTGCTGTAATTGTTATATAGTTATATGGTATATGGTTATATTCGGTCTGGGTAGCCTCCAACCTGATGGCACGAACATTGATTTCTCTAACTTCCGTAAGTACCCCTCCTTCCCTTCTTACCCCATCCCTTATTTATTTATTTATTTATTTATTATCTCCCTCCCCTGCCCTTTTCTAGCTTTTTTCTCTCTCTGTCCCTCTCAAAATCACTACTTGCCTGCTCTCCATCATTCTCTAGGCTCCCCTGCCCCTTTCATTCTCCCTAGGCTTCCCGTCCCATGATCCTACTCCTTCTCCTGCTCTGTATCGCATTTGCTAATCAACTTTCCAGCTCCTAGCTTCATTCCTCCCCCTCCTGTCTTCTCCTATCATTTCAGATCTGCCCCTCCCCCTCCCACTTTCAAATCTCTTACTATCTCTTCTTTCAGTTAGTCCTGATGAAGTGTCTGGGGGCAAAACGTCGACTGTGCTTCTTCCTATAGATGCTGCCTGGCCTGCTGCATTCCACCAACATTTTGTGTGTGTTGCTTACAAGGATGTTGCCTGGATTGGGGAGCATGCCTTATGAGAATAGGTTGAGTGAACTCGGCCTTTTCTCCTTAGAGCGACGGAGGATGAGAGGTGATCTGATAGTGATGTATAAGATGATGAGAGGCATTGATCGTGTGGATAGTCAAGGGCTTTTTCCCAGGGCAGAAATGGTTGCCACAAGAGGACACAGGTTTCTTTTTAAATTTTTTTATTAATTACTTGCAAAGACGAATACAAAATACATTATGATATTATGGAAACAGAAACAAGATTGAAGTGTCCCATAACTATGTATGGTAAATTAACCATAATATTGAAAAGGTATATTTTATTCTAATCTAAAGTAAAATCAAAACCCCATAACAAAACAAAAAAAAAGAGAGAGAGAAAACAACTGTTTGGTTAAAAGTAAAGAAAAAAGATCTCTGGCATACAGTCTTAAATGCAAACATATAATAGCCATCATCATTGCTGAACAAATCGAAAATTGTGAAAGTAGTTCCAAAATGTCCCCATAATGTGAAATGATCTTACCTAGGTATAGAAATAGAACACCTAATTTTCTCTAGATTTAAACATGACATAACATCAATCAACCAATGGGCATGAGTAGGCGGAGCAGCATCTTTCCATTTGAGCAACAAAGCTCTTCTAGCCAAAAGAGAAATAAAAGCCAAAATATGCAAGTCATTCAGCTTAAGAGTAAAATCATTTCCTCTAACAAATACCAAACAAGGCAGTCAGAAGGTTGGGCTTAAAGTTTACTTTAAAAAGCTCCGAGAAAGTTTGAAATACTTCTTTCCAAAATTTTTCAAGTCCCGGGCAGGTCCAAAACATATGAATTAGAAAGGCCTCTTCGACCTTACACCTATTACAGTATGGAGCAAAATCTGAGTAAAAACAAGAGAACTCTATGAACCACTTTAAATTGCAAAAGAGAGTGACGTGCACATAACGAAGAGGTGTGAACAAGTTTAAAACTTCAATTCCAAGAATCTTCATCAATTGAAATCTGTAGGTCTTGTTTCCAGAGGTTTTTTATTTTGTCTAATGGAATCTTTCTCATTGCCAACAACATACTACAAATATTAGAAACAGATCCATTATGAAAAGGTTTCAAAGTAAAAATTGTATCAATTAAACTCTTATCTGGACATTTAGGAGATGTATGAAGTTGAGAACGCAAGAAGTCTCTAATTTGTAAATATCTAAAAAAAATGTGAGCTTTACGAAGATTATATTTAATAGATAGTTGATCACATGAGGAAAGACTATCTTCAACAAACAGATCCTGAAAACATTTAATACCTGGACTATTCCACTCTTTCAAAACTACATCAGTCAGAGAAGGTTTAAAATATAAGAAAAAATGGGACTCGAGAGTGAAAAACCAAATAACCCAAAGGATTTTCTAAATCGTAACCAAATCCTCAAAGAATGTTTAACTACATAATTATCAGTTAAATTACTTAAAGATAGAGGAATTGAAGAACCAAGAAGAGAAATAATAGAAAATTTATTAACAGAACTAACTTCTGAAGAAACCCAAATCGGACGGTCTTCACAATTAATGTAGTATAACCAAAACATAAGGTACCGTATGTTGACTGCCCAGTTTTGAAACCTGAAATTGGGTGGAGCTAATCCCCCACGTTGGAGATTAAATGGTTTAGAACTCTGAGAGTTAGTAAGAACCTGTGTAGTGGGAGATGAATAATGTAATTTAATCCATTGAATAAAATTGGTCCAAAAATTAATTTTTTCTAATATTTTAAATAAATAATTCCATTCTACCCGGTCAAAGGCTTTCTCAGCATCCAAAGAAATCACGCATTCCGAAGTTTCTTTAGGGGGAGAATAAATAACATTCAGTAAACGACGAATGTTAAAATGAGAATAACGATTTTAATAAATCCGGTCTGGTCATCAGAGATAATAAAGGCAGAATGTTTTCCATCCTATGAGCCAAAAGTTTAGATAAAATTTTAGCGTCAACATTAAGTAAAGAAATAGGTCTGTAGGAAAAGTAATCAGTTGGATCTTTATTCTTTTTGAGAGAAAGTGAAATAGAGGCGCCATAAAAAGATTGTGGCAACCTTCCTAATTTAAAAGAGTCAAAAAGCACAGAAAGTAAGTGAGGAATAAGCAAAGGAGCAAAAGCCTTGTAGAACTCTCCAGAAAATCCGTCAGGACCGGGAACCTTCCACGAACTCGGAGATTTGACAACCCGGGCAATTTCCTCAGAAGAAAAAAGTTGATCTAACCAATTTTGATTAACCTCAGAAAGTGAGGGAATGTTTAAACGAACTAGAAAATTATTCATTGCAAAATTGGCTTTGGGGAATCGGAACAATACAATTTAGAGTAAAATTCTCTAAAACTATCATTTATTTATAATTGAACAGAAGTTTTATCACCCTTCGCTTTGGAGATTTTCTTAATTTGACATTTAACTGTAAAGGTTTTAAGTTCATTGGCCAAAACTTTGCCCGTTTTATCACCATGAACATAAAATTGACATTTATCTTTCAAAAGTTGAGTTTCAAAAGGGTAAGTTAAGAACAGATCATATTTAGTTTTAACTTCCACACGTCTTTTATATAAGACGGGATCCTGATTGGAAGCATATTTTTGATCTAAGTGTTTCAGCTGATTGGCTAAATCAGTTCTCTCCTTATTAGCTTTTTTCTTAATACTTGCTGTATAGCAAATAATTTGGCCTCTAATATAAGCCTTGAAAGCATCCCAAATAATAAGGCTAGAAGTGTCATCTAGCGTATTCTCTTCAAAGAAAAAAGTAATTTGGTTCTCCAAAAATTGTAAAAAAAAAAGCCTTATCCGATAGTAAAATTGGATTAAAATGCCAAAATCTGTTTGCTCCAGAAACACCCGGAAGATTTAAAGGTGAAAGAAAAACGTGGGCATGATCTGAAACGGCAATTTCTTTATAATCACAGGATCGAACAGAGGGTATCAAATGACTATCGACAAAAAAAAATAGTCAATCCTGGAATAGGTATGATGAACAGGAGAAAAAAAAGGAATATTCTCTACTTGTTGAGTATAAAAAACACCAAACGTCAATAATGTCACATTTCATTAGAAAAGATTGAACATAGAAGGCAGATCTACTAATATTCAATCGTTTCGAAGATGAACAGTTTAAAACAGGGTCAAGACAGCAATTAAAATCCCCTCCCAAGATTAAAGAGTATAAATTTAAGTCTGGTAAAAAAGAAAAAAAAGTTCAAAAAAGCCAAGATCATCTATATTCGGAGCATAGAGATTAGCAAAAACCATTAGTTAGTTGTCTAATTTCCCTGAGACTATAACGAACCGCCCATTGGGGTCAGATATTACATCATGTTGAACAAAAGCAACTGAATTATCAATCAAAATCGAAGTACCTCTGGCCTTGACTTGAGAGGAAGAATGAAAAGCTAGACCATTCCAATGTTTGAACAAACACCCACAGTCAGTTCTGCGAACATGTGTCTCTTGTAAAAAAATAATTGAGGCATTCAATTTCTTAATATAGGTAAAAATATTATTGCGTTTCACAGAGTGGTTTAAACCTTTAACATTTAAACTAAGAAAATTAATATTGTATACCATTTAAATATGTTTAAAACAGAGCTTAAACATATAAATCACGGTAATCTACCAAAAATCCAAACCTTAAAATTCAAAATACTTAACCAAGCAATATATGAGGCAGGGATAACCAAACAGCTGATAAAAAGGAAAAAGAAAAAAAAAACAGCCCATTCCCGTCCTCCCCCTCCCAAAGAAAAAAAATCACCCAAGAGTGAGTGAAAGCTGACCTACTGATAAATCCCACCCCCGACATTCTACTGGCAGAGCTCCAAGAGAAGAAAAGGTTAGTACAGAATGAATTCCATCCTAGACTAAATAACCTTCAAAAGAGCTAAAAATGAATCAAAACATAATGTTTGCAAAAAATAATTTCAAAGAAAACTTACTGAAGTTAAGTTTATTAATTTCCAAAACAGAAAGAATAAAAAGCGAGAAGAAAAAGAAGTATTATTTATTTAAATATATCGGGAAAAAATTGTTCAAATAAAAAAGTAATAATCAAATAAACTGCACAATTGATCAGTCAAACTGAGGGGACAAGGTTATATGAAGCCGAAATAAACATTTTAAACTTTTGGAGTTGATGGACTAAATATTATTCAAAAGAGCTAAAGAAGAGTTCAAAACATCATGTTAAAAAAAATAACTCAGCAAAGAAAATACGATAAGAACAGAAACTAATTATAAGAGTATACGAGAATAGAAGAAAGAATTGTTCAAAAAAAAAGACGTACTAAACTATTAGATTGCAAACTTCCAACAACAAAGATCGATCAAGCTAAGGAAGCGTAATTTATATGATATAGTATTAAACAATTAGTCTTCTGGACTTGATTTGGCCTCAAGAAATTGCACTTCCTCAATCGAACGAAACCACTTAGGCGATTCATTTTCCAAAATGATCCTGAGGCGAGCAAGGTAATTTAGTGAAGGTTTATAGCCTTTGTTATATAACTCCGCCATGACCTTTTTATACTTAAAACATTCATTAACAACCAACACACCCACGGATGGACCGTGGGCAACTCGCGAGGGTCGCCACACATTCTGGCGCCAACATTAATGTCCATAATGTTGGCAGAACAACACAGAACACAACAAAACAAGCCCCTTTCCTCCCTTCCACATGCACACACGGACAGTCCACCAATTCCAAGAACAACGTCCGGGCTTCTAGTCTCCAGGCTTCCGAAATCAACCCCCTGTCTAGCCGACAGGCGGGCGGGGGGGGGGGTGTCTGAATTCCAGGTCGAACACTGAGGGTGCAGACTTCTCGTTTCTCCTTCCTTCCTTTCCAATCGTGATGAAGGGTCTCAGCCCGAAACGTCAACTGGTTATGCCCCTCCACAACTGCTGCCTGACTTAATGAGTTCATCCAGCATGAATGATTTGTGATTTCCTGCATCTGCAGAATCTCTTGAGCGTGGGAGTTGGGAGGTTTTGTTACAGATTGTAAAGCCGCACTTGGAATACTGTATTGTGTACAATTTCTGCCTCAGTGATTGTAGACTCATAGCAAGGAAACGGGCCATTCGGCCCATATCGCCCATGCCAATCGTGTTGCTCAGCGAACTAGTCCCGTCTGCCCACGTTTGGCCCACTGCCCCCTAAACCTCCCCTATTCATCTGCTTATCTAGAAGGCTTTAAAATGCTTGTTATTAGCTCGCCGCGGCCGCCATTTCTGTCAGCTCATTTCAACCATGCAACACCATTGGTGTGCCTTATGTCCCTTTTAAAACTGTCTCCTCTGATCTTAAACTATGTCCTCTTGCTTTTAGCAACACACCCCCCCCCCATGGAAAAATTGTGCTTTCAGACTATCTATGCCCCTTATTGTGTTACATCAGGTCACCCCGCAATCTCCTACATTCCAGAGAATAAAATCCGGGTCTATGCGACTACTCCTTGTAACTCAGACCCCCAAATTCAGGCGACATCCAGGTACTTTTTCCTGCATCATCATCATCATCATCATCGGTAGCCAATACTCTACAAAATATTCCAAGTGCAGCCTCACCAATGACTTGTAAAAGTGATGCATAACTTTTAGACTCCTATCCTCAAAGCACTGACTGATGGTCAGCATGCTAAAAATCTTCTTCACCATGCTGCTTTCAATGAGCTACACCCTCATACTCCTAGCCCTCATGCCCCTCTTTTCCAGGGTTAGAAGACATAACAGACCCTTAGTATGATCAGGTGGATTCTGGACTTCACAATCTACCTTGCGTGTTATTCTCTGCCTGCATTGCACTTTCTCTGTAACTGTAACATTTTATTCTGCATTCTGCTATTGTTCCTCCTTTGCACTAACTCATTGAAAAACTGTGATGAAATGATTTGTATGAATGGCAAACAAAACGTAGTTTTTTACTGTACCTCAGTATATGTGACAATAATAAACCAATTTACCATTTTAAAAGTTTGCTCCCTGCTTTCAGGCATTGGTGCTGAGAAGTTTGTGGTCAGTCAGGACAAGTCCAGCATTGTTGCCACAGAAGGGGAGACAGTGGTTATTCCATGCAGTCACAATGTCACGAATAAGGTATGGTCGTACCACTGGGTCAAGGGAGCCCAAAATGGAACAGAAGTGACCAATGAAACAGCAGAGTACAGAGACCGCTTCTTGAGACCTCAAGGGGATGATCCCTCCACTAACAGCACAGATGTTTCCCTGAGACTGAAGTACGTGCGGCTGAGTGATTCTGCGATGTACTTCTGCAAGTTAAAGACTAAGGAATGGGAAATATATGGGGTGGGGACGAATCTCACAGTGACAGGTAAGTCAACCATCAAGTATCTCCTTGTCAGTGCGAATCAGACCCAACTCCCAAGACCAATGGTCCAAGACCATCCTCAGAGCAGGGAAAGGAGGTAAGCAAGAGAACAGAAGAATCTTGCAAACAACTTTTTTTTGCCCCGTTCTGAGGAAAGATCTTCCCCTCCAAGAATTAACTTTGTTTCGCTTCCTGCAGATGCTGCCCAACATGCTGAGTATTTCCAGTATTTCAATAGGTACATTTAATGTCAGAGAAATGTATACAATATACATCCTGAAATTCTTTTTCTTCACAAAATTCCATGAAAACAGAGGAGTGCCCAAAAGAATAACGGACAGTTCAATGCTAGAACGCCCAAAGTCCCCCAGCTCCCCCCACCCATACATAAACAGCTGCAAAGTAACGACCTCCCCCCCACCAGCAAAAAATGCATCATCCCCCACTGAGGAATCAAGCATGCAGCAAAGCATCAATAAAGACCCCAAGGACTACTCGGTCACCTGGTAATTCGACATACTGCAGGCTCTCTCTCTCCATGATAAGGGAAAAAGAGATGTCCCCATTTCACAGCAAGAGGGGATATATAACAACTTGCTGATTTACGATGTTAAAAATCTGTTGCGCCACTTTTTCTGAGCTCCGTACCCAAAGAGCTCAGGTCTCTGGACACACAGCCTGCAGCCAGCTCGCTGTTTTCAATCTTCTGTCTCCCACCACACACTAGTTTTCTGTGGCGGCACTAGCCTCGAATCCACCCGCCTCCAGAGCCGCGAAATCCCGGATCCTCAGATTTTTACCTCAGTTTTCCAGCATCTGCAGGCTTTTAATTTTCATTGTTAGAATTTTACCAAAAGGAGAATAACAAAAGAGATTCAGCACAGAAAAAGGGGAGAGGGTGGTCACAAATCAAACCTTGCCTCCATGGACTCTGTCTACTGACTTGTTGCGGCCTCAGTAGAACAGCCAACATAATCAAACACCACACCCACCTGGAACATTCTCTCTTCTCCCCTCTCTCAATGGGAAGAAGGTACAAAAGCCTGAAAGCACGAACCACCAGGCAAGAGGACAGTTTCTATCCCACGGTCATGAGACTATTAACTGGTTCCCTCGTATGATCGGATGGGCTCTTGACCTCACAACTTTGCTTGTTATGACACTGCCTACCTGCACTGCACTTCCCCTGTAGCTGTTACACTTTATTGTGCTACTAATTTACCTGGTACTACCTCCTTGTGCCATGTAATGAATAGATCTGAATGAACAGTATGCAAGACAAGTTTTTCACTGAATGTCAGTATATGGTACAATAATAAAGCAAAACCAATTCCAAAGAGGCTGCAGATGCCGGAACCTGGAATGAAGGAAACACAATGCTGGAGGAACTCGTAATTCAGGCAGAATCTAGGGAGGGAGATTGAGAGTTGACCTTTCGAAAGGGGACACTCTGCTCATTCTGTCTGTACTGAGTCCATGCAACAATTCCACACTCCAGCTTTTCTCCAGAGCCTCACAACCTCTTCCCAGTCAAATGCTGCCCAGTTCCCTCTTGAAAACTGAAATTATTCAGACGCATACACAGAGTGTGACGTTAGTGGCAAGACCCTTAACAGTGTTGATGAGCATAAGGATCTGGTGTTCCAAGTCCAGAGCTCTCTGAAAGTGGCACATAGGTTGATAGGGAGGGAAAGAAGACATATGGCATCTTTGCCTTTATTATCCAAAGAAATGAGATCAAGAGTTGGGAAGTTGCATTGCAGTTTTATATAATTATTTAGTTTGCATCTGGTGTAGTGAATTCAGTTCTGTTCACCCCATTGTAAGAAGGAGGGTGGGATTTTGGAGAAGGTGCAGAAGAGGTCTGCAACAGTCTGTCTGGATTAGAGGGCAGGTTCTATAAGGAAGGTTGGACAAATGTGGGTTGTTTTCTCTGGAGCAGCAGAAGCTGAGCAGAGGCCTGGTAGAGGTTTATAATTGATAAGAGACACAGACAGAGCAGACAGCTGATATAATTTTCACAGGGGAAAGTGTCTAGTACCAGGGTGAATGCATTTAAAGTGAGAGGGGGTATGTTCAAAGGAGATGTGTTGGCAATTGTTGTACACAGAGAATGGTGGATGTCTGGAATGCACTGGTGGTGGTGAAGGTAGAGGCAGATACAATAGGGCATTGAACAGGCTCTTAAACAGGCACATGGATGTGCAGGAAATGAGGGATACGGACATTATGTTGGGAAGGGTTAGTTTAATTGGACATCTGGTCACCAATTAGTTTGGCACAACATTGTTTACCGAAAGGCCCATTCCTGTATAGTATTGTCTAATGTTTTTAAAATAGTAACCACCGAACTGTCCAGTCCATAGCCCAACCACTCTCTTCGTTAAAACATTTCTGCTCATGTTTTACCACCTCATTCTTCTCATGTTTTCAAAGTTTCTACCCCCAATGCCAACTCTGACTGATGGCAGGATCAGAACCAGGAACAGAATCAGTATCAGAATCAGGTCTAATATCACCGGCAAATGTTGTGAAATTTGTTAACTTAAGCAGCAATATATAGAAAAATAATAAATGGATCAATTACAGTAAGTATATATATAGATATGTATATTAAATAGTAAAATTTAAAAATCGTGCAAGAACAGAAATAATAAGAAAATGTGAGGTAGTGTTCTTGGGTTCAAAATCCACTTAAGAGTCGGATGGCAGAGGGGAAGAAGCATTTCCTGAATCGCAGAGTGTGTGAGCCTCCAGGCTTCTGCACCTCTTTCCCGATGGTAACAATGAGAAGAGGGCATGTCCTGGGTGATGGGGGTCCTTCATGATGAACGCCATCTTTCTGAGGCACCACTCCTTGAAAATGTCTTGGATACTGTAGAGGCTGGTACCCAAGATGGAGCTGGCTAATTTTACAACTTTCTGTACCTTCTTTCAATCCTGTACAGTAGCACCCCCACCCCCACCCGCCCAAAACCAGACAGTGGTACAGCCTTTTAGAATGATTTCCATGGAACATCTGTAGAAATTTTCGAGAGTTTCAGATGCAAGTCAAATCTCCCCAAACTCCTGAAGAAACATGTCTGCTGTCTTACCTTCCTTCGCTATAGCTGCATCGATATGATGGGGCCAGGTTAGATCCTCAAAGACATTAACACCCAGGAACTTAATATTGCTCACTCTATCAATTTCCGATCATACCCTTTCTGAAGTACCCCAGATTACCCACCATGTGGGGTGACTCTATCCCCCTCCTTGGCCCTTGAACTGGGCAGCTACTTTCAGAGGAGCCCAGATATCTTGCCAGGATCGTTCAAAGAGAGAAATGAATTATCTCAAATGAGGAATTTGCACTCAACACTTCAAGCAAGTTATTGCTTCCATGGTAACTGACACACGTCCACGAAAGCTTGTGTGGATGATGTTCCCCATTCCCAGTTGCTACCCATTTCATTTCCACTCCCCATTTCCATACCAACACATTTATCTTCAGCTTTCTCACTGTCAGGGTGAGCTCAAATGCAAACTAGCAGAACATCATCACAAACTAGAGGAATCTCAAAATTCCACAGATTCACCACTTACAGCCCAAAGAAATTCCTCCTCTCTCCATTCAAAAAGGACGCCCCTCTATTCTGAGGCTGTGTCCTCTGGTTTTAGACTCTCCTACCATAGAAAGCATCCTCTCCACATCCACTCTATCAAGGCCTTTCACTGTTCGATAGGTTTCAATGAGGTCACCCCTTGTTCTGAATTCTAGTGAATACAGGTCCAGAGCCATCAAACACTCTTCATATGACAAACCAATGAAGAGCTTGTTATATGAGCCCTTCAAAATGCAGAACACATCCTCGGTATCGGCTTATCCACCATCAAGGACCAGACTCAAAAACAGATACTTCCCCCAATGTTATCAGGTTGATCAACACCTCCACCATTAACCCACCCCACCACCACTACATCCACATCAGCCACTCCTCTCCACAGCCCTCAGCACCCTTCCCATGCACTGTCACTTTACAGTTACTTGTAGGTTGTGTTTTATAGGATGGGTGTATATTTATATATTTATTTGTTTTTATGCTTATTGTCTCTTTTTAATGCTGCGTCTGAACTGGAGAAAGAATGATTTCATCCTCCTTTAAACTCTTGTACTGACGATTGACAACAAACAATTTCAAATGTTGAATGTGTTCAGTCTTTAACACTGGGTCTTAATTCTCACTCCAATGGCCAACTTCCAAACGGGAAGCATTGACTTTCTCCTTTTTCCATTGCAGGAAAAAGCAAGAGCTTCACGGTTATGCAAGGCCAGTCCAGTATATTTGCAGGTGAGGGTGAAACGGTCCTCATGGTCTGTAGCCATAATGCCAATCACTCTGGAGACACCGTGTTCTACAGCTGGTACAGGAACACATCCGAAGTCTCCAACGGGATGGCAGAGTATGCAGGTCGCGTCCTTGGGCCTGACCAGGAGGATTCCTTCAAAGTTTCCATTAAGCTGGTGGATGTGAGGGAGAGCGATTCTGGAATGTACTACTGCAAAGTACAGATAGACGGGATTGGTGAGGAAATCGGAGAAGGAGTACGGCTAACCGTTAGTCACACAGGTGAGTGGTTCCCCAGCCCGAGACAATACTGAGCTTATTACCACCCACTAATACCCAGCCTTCCCCATCAACTTTCTATTCGTGGAGCCCTGTCTGGTTTCCTACCTTCAGTTCCAGTGTCATCACCAACGGGACCGCTGACCATCACCAAATTTAGATGGGAGACTAAAGATAACAACAATTACATTGGGGTGACTGGCTGGAGATCACACACTTATCAACCCATGAACAATGACTGGCTCAGTGTGCAGATTATAGAAGAGTGGCCGTGGGTCATACACAGTCCTCTCTCACGCTGGCATCAGGTGAGACAGTGGGTCACACACAGTCCTCTTCCCCCATCTGGGACCCTGTGGGACAGAGGGTCACTTATTATCCTCTCTCCCTCTGGGACCGGGTGGGGTAGTGGGTCACACACTATTCTCTTCACCTCTGGGACCCAATTGGGCAGTGGGTCACACATTATCCTCTTCCCTCTTTGGGACCCTGTGGGGCAGTGGGTCACAGACTGTCCTCTCTCACAATGGGACCAGACACGCCTGGGAGTACCTCGCCCAGACCAGGAGTACCTCGCCCAGCCCGGTGCTGGAGATTCCTCGTCCTGTGCTGGATCGCCCCCATCCAAATCCTCGGCAGTCGTCCTGGCCTTGCGTCCTAGAAAGTGTCCCGGCCCTGCATCCAAGGAGAAGTCCCGGCGCCATACCCAAAAGCCTAACCAAGCCGAGTGCAAGAGCAGAGCCAAATCTAGTTCAAGAGCCATGTCCTGTGCTGGAGATTCCTCGTCCTGTGCTGGAGATTCCTCATCCTGTGCTGGAGATTCCTCGCCCAGCCCAGTGCTGGAGTTCCCTCATCCTGTCCAGGAGTCTCTCATCCTGTCCAAGCTACGTCCAAGAACCTTGTCCTGTCCAAGCCATGTCCAAGAACCTCGTCCTGTCCAAGTCAAGGCTTTGTGTTCTCGTCCTGTCCATTTGACTCGTCCTGTGCAGGAGTGCCACGTCCAGTCCTGTAGCCACGTCTCGTCCTCACCTAGATCCTGGGTCTGAGCCCAAGGCAAGACCCAGGTTCCGGGTCCCTGTCCAGTCTCTGGCTTGCAGTCCTAGCCCAGGCTCTTTGATCCTAGTTCCACGTCCGGGTCCCATGTTTCCAGTCTTAGTCCTAGACCAGGCCTGGTGTCCCTGTCTCATCCAGGTCCTGTGTCCATGTCCAGCGTTGTTTCTTCCTGACACCCCTTGCTTTCTTGATACACCTTGTCCTGTTCCTGGTACTTCAGTGTCTGTGTCTTGCATTTGGGTCCACCATCAACGCCCACCCCCTTATGACAGAATAGTCCAGTCAAGCATGGACCCAGGGACACAGACACTGTCATTTTACTCTCAAAATCCTGGGTTCCATCCTGTTGAATGCCCCCAACCACCCGCCCGTGTAGTCCATAGCCTTTTGGTTCGCAAGGAGGCTCCCATTGATGGGGTGGGCGGGGTACTGTCATGATCCGGTCCGTGAAATCCGCATTCTGGTTCACGGTCCGGTCCATCGATCCTTGTTCTGGGTTTTCCAGTTTTCTCCCTTGTTCTGTTGGGTGCCTTAATTGATGCACCTGATTCTCATTTCGGTCTGGCACATAAAGACATCTGAAAACCAGGGATTGTTTTTTGCTGGACTCTTCCCTTCTCCTTCCTTCTGAAGCTTCACCTGCATTCTCGTCAAATTCAACCGCCGAAGTGAAACAGGAGCCTTATTCCCTAATATTGATTGGCACCTGATTAGTTCCAATGGTTTAGACGGGGCAGAGTTTGTTAAGTGTGTCCAGGATGGATTCTTGTCACAGTATGTTGACTGACCGACTGGGGGTGATGCCATACTAGATCTAGTATTAGGTAACGAACCGAGTCAGGTCACAGATCTCTCAGTGGGTGAGCATCTGGGGGACAGTGACCACCGCTCCCTGGCCTTTAGCAGTATCATGGAAAAGGATAGAATCAGAGAGAACAGGAAATTTTTAATTAGGGAATGGAAAATTATGAGGCTATAAGACTATATCTTGCGGGTGTGAATTGGGATGATGTTTTTGCAGGGAAATGTACTATGGACATGTGGTCGATGTTTAGGGATCTCTTGCAGGATGTTAGGGATAAATTTGTCCCGGTGAGGAAGATAAAGAATGGTAGGATGAAGGAACCATGGTTGACAAGTGAGCTGGAGAATCTAGTCAGGTGGAAGAAGGCAGCATACATGAGGTTTAGGAAGAAAGGATCAGATGGGTCTATTGAGGAATATAGGGTAGCAAGAAAGGAGCTTAAGAAGGGGCTGAGAGCCAGAAGGGGGCATGAGAAGGCCTTGGCGAGTAGGGTAAAGGAAATCCCCAAGGCATTCTTCGATGATGTGAAGAACAAAAGGATGACAGGAGTGAAGATAGGACCGATTAGAGATAAAGGTGGGAAGATGTGCCTGGAGCCTGCGGAAGTGAGCGAGGTTGTCAATAAATATTTCTCTTTGGTATTCACCAATGAGAGGGAACTTGATGATGGTGAGGACAATATGAGTGAGGTTGATATTCTGGAGCATGTTGATATTAAGGCAGAGAAGGTGTTGGAGTTATTAAAATGCATTAGAACGGATAAGTCCCCGGGGCCTGACAGAGTATTCCCCTAGCTGCTCCATGAGGCGAGGGAAGAGATTGCTGAGCCTCTGGATAGGTTCTTTATGTCCTCGTTGTCTACGCGAATGGTACTGGAGGATTGGAGGGAGGCAAATGTTGTCCCCTTGTTCAAAAAAGGTAGTAGGGAGAGTCCAGGTAATTATAGACCAGTGAGCCTTACGTCTGTGATGGGAAAGCTGTTCGAAAAGATTCTTAGAGATAGGATCTATGGGCACTTAGAGAATCATGATCTGATCAGGGACAGTCAGCATGGCTTTGTGAAGGGCAGATCATGTCTAACAAGCCTGATAGAGTTCTTTGAGGAGGTGACCAGGCATCTAGATGAGGGTAGTGCTGTGGATGTTATCTGCATGGATTTTAGTAAGGCATTTGACAAGGTTCCATATGGTAGGCTTATTCAGAAAGTCAGAAGGCATGGGATCCAGGGATGTTTGGCCAGGTGGATTCAGAATTGGCTTGCCTGCAGAAGGCAGAGGGTCATAGTGGAGGGAGTACATTCGGATTAGAGGGTTGTGACTAGAGGTGTCCCACAAGGATCGGTTCTGGGACTTCTACTTTTTGTGAGTTTTATTAACGACCTGGATGTGGGGGTAGAAGGGTGGGTGGGCAAGTTTGCAGACAACACAAAGGTTGGTGGTGTTATGGATAGTGTAGAGGATTGTTGAGGATTGCAGAGAGACATTGATAGGATGCAGAAGTGGGCTGAGAAGTGGCAGATGGAGTTCAATCTGGAGAAGTGTGAGGTGGTACACTTTGGAAGGACAAACTCCAAAGCAAAGTTCGAAGTAAATGGCAGGATACTCAGAAGTGTGGAGGAGCAGAGGGATCTGGGGGTACATGTTCACAGATCCCTGAAAGTTGCCTCACAGGTGGATAGGGTAGTTAAGAAAGCTTGTGGAGTGTTAGCTTTCATAAGTCGAGGGATAGAGTTTAAGAGTCGCGATGTAATGATGCAGCTCTATAAAACCCTGGTTAGGCCATACTTGGAGTACTGTGTCCAGTTCTGGTTGCCTCACTATAGGAAGGATGTTGAAGCATTGGAAAGGGTACAGAGGAGATTTACCAGGACGCTGCCTGGTATAGAGAGTATGCATTATGATCAAAGATTAAGGGAGCTCGGGCTTTACTCTCTGAAGAGGAGGGGGATGACAGGAGAAATGATAGAGGTATACAAGATATTAAGAGGAATAGATAGAGTGAACAGACAGTGCCTCTTCCCCAGGGCACCACTGCTCAAGACAAGAAAACATGCTTTAAGGTAAGGGGTGGGAAGTTCAAGGGGGATATTAGAGGAAGGCTTTTCACTCAGAGTGTCACGTTCCGGTTCACGGTCCAGTCCGTGGACTCAGGACTCCGGGTCTTCCAGCTGTCCCTTGTTTTGTTTGAGTTAATCATAGGCACCTGATTCCCATCTTGGGGCTTGGAATACAAGTAGCCTTGGGGTTGAGTGTGGGCTGCTGGTTTGTCTTGTCAGGATCCCCTGGGAGCAACCTGCCGGTGGAAGGCTAGAGCGGCCACTTGTCATCTTTAGGCCTTGTTGGAGACCATCGCTTCATGGAACCTTGCTAACGGTAGTCGGGGCCGTCTTTGCGGTATGGATTCGTCTGTTTCCCAGGCCAGCTGAGTGGCTGCCAGCCACTCCGAGCTAGGTAGGGATCCGGCTGTTTCCGTCGCCAGCTGAGGTTGCTGGCTGAAACTGCGACTCAGAGCAACCCCGAAGCAGAGATGGAACTGTCTGTCATTCTTTGGTGTATGTCTCTTCTTGTTCTCGCCTCCGTGGGGTAAGTCAGGCCATCCTGGCGTTGCCCTGCAGGGGGTCCTGTCTTGTCTTGTCCTTGCCTCCATGGGGTAAGTCAGGAGGTTATGCCGTTGCCCTGCGGGGGATCTGTCTTGTCTTGTCCTCGCCTCTGTTGGGTAAGTCCGGCCGTTCTGCCGTTACCCAGCAGGTTGACCTGTCCCACCTTGGTGTGGAGATAAAGTTGAGTCCCGGCTTGTCTATGGATGAGTCCCGGCTCTATGTCTATGTACAGTCCAGTCTCAAGTTAGTGTCGAGTTAAAGATGACTCCTGGCTTTTCTAAGGATAAGTCCCAGCTCTCTATTGATGTACAGTTCCCAGTCTGTCTCCGAGCTCCAGCGTCTGAGTTATCAGCCTTCGCATTCCAAGACCCCAGCTCCCAGCCTGTAGCCTCAAGACCCGAGACCCCAGCCTGCAAGCCTCGAAACCCAAGACCCCAGCCTCCAAGCCTCGAGACCCAAGACCTCAGCCTCCAAGCCTCAAGCCCCAAGACCCCAGGCCTGTCTCCAAGCCTCAAGCCCCAAGACCCCAGGCCTGTCTCCAAGCCTCAAGCCCCAAGACCCCAGCCTGTCTCCAAGTTCAAGAGCCAAGACCCCAGCCACGTCCTGTCCAGTAGCCATGTCATGTCCCTGCCTGGTTCTGGGGTCCGAGCCCGAGGCAAGACCCAGGTCCTGGGTCCTTGTCCAGTCTCTGGCTTGGAGTCCTAGCCCAGGCTCCTAGTTCACAATTCCTTGTCCGGGTTCCCTGTGTCTAGTCCATGTCCTAGCCCAAGCCTGTTTTCTTGTCCCTGCTCCTGGTCTGAATCCTGTCACGTCCCTACTCTAGTCAAGTCCTGTTCCTTGTACTTCAGTGTCTGTGTCTTGCATTTAGGTCCATTCCCAAAGCCTCCATTGTGACACAGAGATTGGTTGGTGTGTGGAATGCACTGCCTGAGTCAGTGGTGGAGGCAGATGCACTAGTGAAATTTCAGAGACTACTAGACAGGTATATGGAGGAATTTAAGGTGGGGGGTTATATGAGAGGCAGAGTTTAAGGGTCGGCACAACATTGTGGGCCATACAGCCTGTACTGTGCTGTACTGTTCTATGTTCTAGCCACGCCAAGATAAGGAACTATCTATCATTGAGTTTGAAACTGTCTCTTTGTGGCCCTGTGTTTAGTGTCCGTGTCAAAGAAGAGTCCCGGCCCTGGGTCCTGTTCTCAAGGAAGGGTCCTGACTCTGTGTTTCATGTGGACCTCAGGCCCTAAGTCCTGTTCCCAAGGAGGGGTCCTGGCTCTGTGTTCCGTGTACGAGTCCCGGCCCTATGTCCTAACCCCAGGGAGGGGTCCCGGCTCTGTGCTCTGTGGTCCTGTGCTCAAGTCCAAGGCTCTGTGTTCCTAGGTTCCTGTGTTCCAAGACCAAGTCCAGGCGCCGCGTTCCAGCCCTGTCCAAGTCTGAGCTTCGTGTCCTATTCCAGTCCATGTGCCTCTTCCAGCCCAGGAGTACCTCACCCAGCCCGGTGCTGGAGATTTCTCGTCCTGTGCTGGAGATTTCTCGTCCTGTGCTGGATCGTCCCCATCGGAATCCTCAGCAGTTTACCTCGGCAGTCATCCTGGCCCTGCGTCCTAGAAGGTGTCCCGGCCCTGCACTCCAAGAAGGAGTCCCGGCTCCGTATCCAAGAGCCTAACCCAAGCCGAGTCCAAGAGCCAAGCCAAACCCCATCCAAGAACCACGTCCTGCCCTAGGGTACCTCGCCCTGCCCTGGAGTACCTCGTCCAGTCCATGTCCAAGGCTCTGAATGTCCAGTCCATGTCCAAGGCTCTGAGCGTCCAGTCCACGTCCAAGGCTCTGTGTTCCTGAGTTCTAAGACCAAGTCCAGGCGCCGTGTTCCAGCCCCATCCAAATCTGAGCTTCGTGTCTTCATCTAGTTCTGGTGGCTCGCCCAACCCAGGAGTTCTTCGCCCAGCCCGGTGCTGGCCTACCTCGTCCTGTGCTGGAGTAACTTGTCCTGTCCTGTCCTTGCCAAGATCCTAGTCCAGGGTCCTAACCTGGACCCGAGTTCCGGTTCCAGGTCAAGACCCAGGTTCCAGGTCCCAACCAAGACCCGAGTTCCAGGTCCTTGTCCAGACTCTGGTTCCAGAGTTCTGAGTTCCTAGTCCAGGCTCCTTCTTCCTAGTTCCACGTCCGGGTCCAGTGCTTCTAGCCCAAGTCATAGCCCAGGCCCTGAATCTTAGTTCCGTCCAGGGCCTGTGTCAATGTCAAGTATCGTTTCTTCCCTTGCTTTCTTGACAAACCTAGTCCTGTTCCTAGTAACTCAATGTCTATGTCTTGCATTTGGGTCCACCATCAATGCCCACCTTGTAACAGGATAAACATGCAAAATACATCCTCAGCTTTAGCCACCCGCCATCAAAGACATATGTTCAGAAAGGTGCAGGGAAAAGGCCAGTAAGATCAGTGATGGACCACACCCACCTTGCTCATGGACTGGTTGTCCACCTCCCATGAGGGAAGAGGATATGCAGCATCCATACCAGGACAACTAAACTGAAAAACAGTTACTAACCCCAATGTTATCGGGTTGATCAATACCTCCACCATTAACCCACCCCACCACCACTACATCCACATCAGCCACTCCTCTCCACAGCCCTCAGCACCCTTCCCATGCACTGTCACTTTACAGTTACTTGTACATTGTGTTTTATAGCATGGGTTTATACATATGTGTTTTACACCTATTGTCTCTTTTTAATGCTGCGTCAGAACTGGAGAAACAATGATTTAATCCTCCTTTAAACTCTTGTACTGACGATTGACAACAAACAATCTCAGATGTTGAATGTGTCCAATCTTTAACACTGGGCCTTAATTCTCACCCCAATGGCCAACTTCCAAACGGGAAGCATTGACTTTCTCCTTTCCCATTGCAGGAAAAAGCAAGAGCTTCACGGTTACGCAAGGCCAGTCCAGTATATTTGCAGGTGAGGGTGAAACGGTCCTCATGGTCTGTAGCCATAATGCCAATCACTCCAGAGACACCGTGTACTACAGCTGGTACAGGAACACATCCGAAGTCTCCAACGGGACGGCAGAGTATGCAGGGCGCATCCTTGGGCCTGACCAGGAGGATTCCTTCAAAGTTTCCATGAAGCTGGTGGATGTGAGGGAGAGCGATTCCGGAATGTATTACTGCAAAGTACGGATAGGCGGGATTGGCGAGGAAATCGGAGAAGGAGTACGGCTGACCGTGAGTCACACACGTGAGTGGTTCCCCATCCTGAGACAACACTGAGCTTATTACCACCACCATCACCCTCCCTCCCCCATCAACTTTCTATTTGTGGAGCCCTGTCCGGTTTCCTACCTTCACTCCAGTATCGTCACCAACGGGACCGGCTGACCATCGCTGAATGTAGATGAGAGACTAAAGATAACAACAATTACATTGGGGTGACTGGCTGGAGAGCACACACTGATCAACCCAACAACAATGATTGGCTCAGTGTGCAGATTATAGAACAGTGTCAGTGGGTCATACACAGTCCTCTCTCACGCTGGCATCAGGTGAGACAGTGGGTCACACACAGTCCTCTTCCCCCATCTGGGAACCTGTGGGACAGAGGGTCACTTATTATCCTCTCTCCCTCTGGGACCGGGAGGGGCAGTGGGTCACAAGCTGTTCTCTCCCCCTTTGGGTTGAGGTGGAGCAGTCGGTCACAAACTACCCTCTTCACCACTGGGACCCTGTGGGGCAGTGTGTAACACACTGTCCTATCCTAATCTTAATGAATTCTCCCTGTGGTGGTGTGGCCAACCCCCACCCCTGGGTGCACTGGCTTCCTCCCCCATCTCAGAGACGCGTGGGTTGGTGGCTTAATCGGTTGCTGAATATTGCTCCAGCGTTTTGGGAAGTGGCAGAAATTGGGTGGATTTGAAAGATGAGAGAGGAACGTTTATCAGTAAAATTAAAGGGAAAATAAATGGGATTAGTGTAGGACATATAAATATTATTCGAAGACACATCCCATCTGTCCTGAATGGCCAGCCCCTTTGTGAAGACTGCACCCTGGGATGACATCCCAGATACGGGAAAGATACTCCATGCAACTCAGAGAGAGAGTGTAATGCTCCCTCAGTGGGATCTCCATTTCACAGGGAAGCTGCAGAGACCTGGACAATGCACATTGTCTTTAGTGACATAACAAATCTCCTCAAACTCCGAATGAACTATAGCCGCTGTTGTGCCTTCTTTGGAATTGCATCAAAATGTTGAGCCCAGAATAGATCCACAGTGATGTTGACACCCAGGAAATTGAAATTTCTCACACCTTCCATTTCCAATCCCTGAATGCGAACTGGTCTATCCTCCCTTGATTTCCCCTTCCTGAAGTCCACAGTCAGTCTCCTAGTGTAACCGTTGTTGAGTTCAAGGTTGTTGCTGTAACACCACTGCAGTAGAGAGCATCCTAACATGCTGCATCACTGCGTGGTACGGATCTGCACTGCGGCAGACACAGAGACTCCACAATGGCTGGATAAACCTGCCCAACACATCCCCAGCATCATCCACCTGCCATCAAGGACATACGTTCAGAAAGGTGCAGGGAAAAGGCCGGTAATCAATGAAAGATCCCACCCACCTTACTCATGGACTGTTTGTCCTGCTTCCATCAGGGAAGAGGCTATGCATCACCATACCAGGATGACTAGACTGAAAAACAGTTACTTCCCCCAATGTTACCAGGTTCCCGAACACCTCCACCATTAACCCACCCCACCACCACTACATCCACATCAGCCACTCCTCTCCACACCCCCTCAGCACCCTTCCCATGTCCTGTCACTTTACAGTTACTTGTACATTGTGATTTATAGGATGGGCGTATATTTATATATTTATTTGTTTTATGTCTATTATCTCTTTTTACTGCTGCGTCAGAACTGGAGAAACAATGATTTCATCCTCCTTTAAACTCTTGTACTCACAATTGACAACAAACAATCTCAGATGTTGAATGTGTCCAGTCTTTAACACTGGGTCTTAGTTCTCACCCCAATGGCCAACTTCCAAACGGGAAGCATTGACTTTCTCCTTTCCCATTGCAGGAAAAAGCAAGAGCTTCACGGTTACGCAAGGCCAGGCCAGTATATTTGTAGATGAGGGTGAAACGGTCCTCATGGTCTGTAGCCATAATGCCAATCACTCCAGAGACACCGTGTACTACAGCTGGTACAGGAACACATCCGAAGTCTCCAACGGGACGGCAGAGTATGCAGGGCGCATCCTTGGGCCTGACCAGGAGGATTCCTTCAAAGTTTCCATGAAGCTGGTGGATGTGAGGGAGAGCGATTCCGGAATGTATTACTGCAAAGTACGGATAGGCGGGATTGGCGAGGAAATCGGAGAAGGAGTACGGCTGACAGTGAGTCACACAGGTGAGTGGTTCCCCAGCACGACACAATACTGAGCTTATTACCACCCACTAACACCCACCCACCCCCATCAACTTTCTACTCGTGGAGCCCTGTCTGCTTTCCTGCCTTCACTTCCAGTGTTGTCACCAATGGGACCGGATGACCATTGTTGAATGTAGATGGGAGACTACAGATAAGAAGAATTACATTGGGGTTACTGGCTGGAGATCACACACTTATCAACCCATGACAATGACTGGCTCAATGTGCAGATTATAGAACAGTAGCACTGGGTCACACATTGTCCTCTCTCACGCTGGGATCAGGTGAGACTGTGTGTCACACAGTCCTCTTCCCCCATCTGGGACCCCGTGGGGCAGAGGGTCACGCACTCTCCTCCCTACCTCTGAGACTAGGTGGGCCAGTGAGTCACACACCCTCCTCTCTCATGTTGGGACCAGGTGGGAGAGTGTGTCACAAGCTGTTCTCTCCCCCTTTGGGTCGAGGTGGTGCAGTCAGGCACACACTACCCTCTTCCCCTCCTGGACCCAATGGGGCAGTGTGTAACACACTGTCCTTTTCCTCCTTCTGGGACCTTGTGGGGTGTAGGTCACACACTGTCCTCTCTCAGGCTGGGACCCAGTGGGGCAGTGTGTCACACACTATCCTCTTCCCCCTCTGGGACCCAGTGGGGCAGTGTGTCACACACTATCCTCTTCCCCCTCTGGGACCCAGTGGGGCAGTGTGTCACACACTATCCTCTTCCCCCTCTGGGACCCGGTGAGGCAGTGTGTCACACATTATCCTCTTCCCCCTCTGGGACCCAGTGGGGCAGTGTGTCACACACTATCCTCTTCCCCCGCTGGGACCCTGTGGGGCAGTGTGTCACACACTATCCTCTTCCCCCTCTGGGACACTGTGGGGTAGTGTGTCACACACTATCCTCTTCCCCCTCTGGGACCCGGTGGGGCAGTGTGTCACACACTGTCCTATCCTAATCTTAATGGATTCTCCTTGTGATGGTGTGGCCAACCCCTAAAGCTGGGTGCTCTGGCTTCCTCTCACATCACAAAGACGTGTGGGTTGGTGGCTTAATTGATTGCTGAAAATTGCTCTCGTGTTTGGGGAAGTGGTAGTAGTTGGGTGGATTTGAAAGAGGGAGGTGGAACGGTTAACAGGAGAATTAAAGGGAAAATAAATGGGATTAGTCATCGTCGTGGCTATCCCTCGAGGTCAAGGGTGATGGTCTTCATTCTGTTGATCTACTTATGGGCTCTCAAGTGACTTATGAGTCCAATCTTGGCTTTGAAAGTTCAAATGGGATTAGTGTGGGACATATAAATATTATTCAAAGATCAATGACTTTATCACCTCTCGGTCATCCTATACAATTATTGGAAGAGCAACTTCCCTGTGCTCCCTGTCCTAGAATTGGGAAAAGGGGGTGTATTTCAGAGACAGGAATGATTTCACCAGTGGGATGAAAGACTTTCAGGTCAGCTGCCATGTCATTGCATGCTTCACCAGTCTGGAAGAGCCAAATGGCCTATTAGAGCTCATGTTTTCCCCAAAGAGTGCGACATCAGGTCATTCTTACCCTCGGCCGTTAGACTCTCTGATGAGTCAACCTATATATAGCAGCAGACGTGATGGTGTCCTCCTGTTAGATCGTTTCTGGTAACTTATTTTTATTCTTACGACCTCTCTTCCAATATTTATATCTGTTTACTTGTAATGCTGCTGTGACACAGTAATTTCCTTTGGGATCAATAAGGTATCCTTCCGTCTCACCCAACCCTACCAAGGCACTCCAGCCCCGGGATAAAGACACATCCCATCTGTCCTGAATGGCCAGCCCCTTTGTGAAGACTGCACCCTGGGATGACATCCCAGATACAGGAAAGATACTCCATGCAACTCAGAGAGAGAGTGTAATACTCCCTCACTGGGATCTCCATTTCACAGGGACCTGTGACCTGTGCAGAGACCTGGACAATGCACATTGTCTTTAGTGACATAACAAATTTTATGAAACTCCAAATGAACTATAGCCGCTGTTGTGCCTTCTTTGGAATTGCATCAATAGGTTGATCTCAGAATAGATCCACTGGAAACTGAAATTTCTCACACCTTCCATTTCCAATCCCTGAATGCGGACTGGTCTATCCTCCCTTGATTTCCCCTTCCTGAAGTCCACAATCAGTCTATTAGTGTAACCGTTGTTGAGTTCAAGGTTGTTGCTATAACACCACTGCAGTAGAGAGCATCCTAACATACTGCATCTCTGCGTGGTATGGATCTGCACTGCGGCAGACACAGAGACTCCACAATGGCTGGATAAACCTGCCCAACACATCCCCAGCTTCATCCACCTGCCATCAAGGACATACGTTCAGAAAGGTGCAAGGAAAAGGCCAGTAATCAATGAAAGATCCCACCCACCTTACTCATGGACTGTTTGTCCTGCTTCCATCAGGGAAGAGGCTATGCATCACCATACCAGGACGAATAGACAGAAAGTCAGTTACTTCCCCCAGTGTTATCAGGTTGATCAACACCTCTACCATTAACGCACCCCAGCAGCACTACATCCACATCAGCCACTCCTCTCCACATCCCCTCAGCACCCTTCCCATGCACCGCCACTTTACAGTTACTTGTACATTGTGATTTATAGGATGGGTGTATTTTTTTTATGTTTTTACGCTTATTGTCTCTTTTTAATGTTGCATCAGAACTGCAGAAACAATGATTTCATCCTCCTTTAAACTCTTGTACTGACGATTGACAACAAACAATCTCAAATGTTGAATCTGTACAGTCTTTAACACTGGGCCTTAATTCTCACCTCAGTGGCCATCTTTCAAACGGGAAGCATTGACTTTCTCCTTTCCCATTGCAGGAAAAAGCAAGAGCTTCACGGTTACGCAAGGCCAGTCCAGTATATTTGCAGGTGAGGGTGAAACGGTCCTCATGGTCTGTAGCCATAATGCCAATCACTCTGGAGACACCGTGTTCTACAGCTGGTACAGGAACACATCCGAAGTCTCCAGCGGGACAGCAGAGTTTGCAGGGCGCGTCCTTGGGCCTGACCAGGAGGATTCCTTCAAAGCTTCCATTAAGCTGGTGGATGTGAGGGAGAGCGATTCTGGAATGTACTTCTGCAAAGTACAGATAAATGGGATTGGCGAGGAAATCGGAGAAGGTGTATGGCTGACAGTGAGTCACACACGTGAGTGGTTCCCCAGCCTGACACAATACTGAGCTTATTACCATCTACCGAAACCCACACTCCCCCATCAACTTTCTATTCGTGGAGCCCTGTCCGGTTTCCTGCCTTCACTTCCAGTGTCATCACCAACGGGACTGGCTGACCATTGCTGAATGTAGATGAAAGACTAAAGATAACAAGAATTACATTCGGGTTACTGGCTGGAGATCACACACTTATCAACCCATCAACAATGATTGGCTCAGTGTGCAGATTATAGAACAGTGGCAGTGGGTCACACACTCCCCTCTGGGACTCGGCGGGGCAGTGGGTCACCCACTTTCCTCTATCACTCTGGTTCTAAGTGGGTCAGTGTGTCAGAAGCTGTCCTCTTCCCCTTTGGGAATGGTGGTGAAGTGGGTCACACACTCGCCTCCCCCCCCCCGGGATACAGTGGGGCAGTGGGTCGCACAGTGTCCCCTCACCCTCCAGGATGGGTGGGGCAGTGGATGACACTGTGACAGCAGAGCAGCAACAGCACTGGTTTCTGGGGAAATTAAGGAAGATGCAGGATAGATGT
Organism: Mobula hypostoma; assembly: GCF_963921235.1. Classification (NCBI taxonomy): domain Eukaryota; kingdom Metazoa; phylum Chordata; class Chondrichthyes; order Myliobatiformes; family Myliobatidae; genus Mobula; species Mobula hypostoma. The sequence continues at coordinate 15,749,613 of NC_086101.1, read as the reverse complement.
ATTCCAAAAAGAAAGAAGTACTCAAAAGGCAAAATAATATAACCATGGCTGACCAAGGAAGTCAAAGCTAATTTAAAAGCTAAAGAGTGGGCATACAACAAAGCAAAAAATACTGGCAATACTGATGATTAGGAAGCGTTTAAAATCCAAAAGAAAGCAACTAAAAGAGTCATTCAGAGGGAAAAGATGAAATATGAAAGCAAGCTTGCAAACAATATGAAAGTGGATAGTAAAAGCATTTTCAAGTATGTAAAACGTGAGAGTGGATAGAGAACTGCTAGAAAATGAGGTCAGCGAAATAATAATGGGGGACAAGGAGATGGCAGGTAAATTAAATGAATATATTGCATCAGCCTTCACTGCGGAAGACAATAGTCACGTGCCAGATATTGAAGGTTGTGAGGGGAGGGAATTGAGTGCAGTTACTATTACAAGGGAGAAGGTGCTCAAAAAGCTGAAAGACCTAAGGGTACGTAATTCACCCGGACCAGATGAACTGCACCCTAGGCTGCTGAAAGAGCTAGTGATAGAGATTGTGGAGGCATTAGAAATGATCTTACAAAAAATATTGGACTTTGGCATGGTGCCAGAGGACTGGAAAATTGCCGACGCCACTCCATTTTGTAAGAAATGAGGAAGGGAGCAGAAAGGAAATTATAGACCAGTTAACCTGACCTCAGTGGTTGGGAAGATGTTGGAGTCAATTGCTAATAATGTGGTGATGGTGACACAACGCAGGATAGCACCAAGTCAGCATGGTTTCCTTAAGGGAAAATCTTGTTTGACAAACCTTTTAGAATTCTTTGAGGAGATTACAAGTAGGATAGATAAATGAATGCAGTAGATGTTGTATGCTTGGACTTTCAGAAGGCCTTTGCCGAGGTTCCACACGAGGCTGCTTACCAAGTGGCATTAGAGGAATGTCACTGACATGGTTCAAGCATTGTCTAATTGGCAGGAGGCAGTGAGTGGATATAAAAGGACCCTTTTCTGGTTTGGCTGCCAGGGTTCCACAGGGTTCAGTGTTGGGACCGCTTCTGTTTATGCTGTATATCAATGATTTAGATGAGGGAATAGATGGCTTTGTTGCCAAGTTTTCAGATGATACGAAGACTGGTGGAGAGGCAGCTAATGTTGAAGAAACAGGTAGGCTGCAGAAGGACTTAGACAGATTAGGAGATTAGGCAAGAAAGCGGCGAATGAAATATAATGTTGGAAAATGCATGGTCATGCAGTTTGGTAGAAGAAATAAATGTGCAGACTATTTTCTGAATGGGGGAAAAAAATCCAAAAATCTGAGATGCAAAGGGACTTGGGAGTCCTTGTGCAGAACACCCTAAAGGTTAATTTGCAGATGGAGTCAGTGGTGAGGAAGGCAAATGCAAGGTTGGCATTTTCAAGAAGTCTAGAATACAGCAGCGGAGATGTGATGCTGAAGCTTTATAAGGCACTACTGCGGCCTCACCTTGAGTATTGTCTACAGTTTTGGGCCCTTCATTTGAGAAAAGATGTGCTGGCCTTGGAGAGGGTTCAGAGACAGTTCACAAGGATGATTCCAGGACTGAAAGGGTTATCATGCGAGAAACTTTTGATGGCTCTGGGTCTGTACTCACTGGAATTCAGAAAGATGAAGAGGGAAATCTCATTAAAACCTTTCGAATGTTGAAAACCCTAGACATGGTAGATGTGGAAATGTTTCCCATGGAGGGGGAGTCTGGGACAAGAGGGCACAGCCTCAGGAGAGAGGGTGTCCATTTACAACAGAGATGTGGAGAAACTTCTTCAGCCAGAGGGTAGTGAACTTGTGGAATTTTTTACCACAGGGAGCTGTGGAGGACTGGTTGTTGGGTGTATTTAAGGCAGAGCTTTTTAGGTTCTTGACTGGGCACAGCATCAGAGCTTATGGGGAGAAGGCTGGTGAACGGGACAGAGGAACGGGAAAAAGGATCAGCCATGATTGAATGGTGGAGCAGACTCAATGGGCCAAATGGCCTAATTCTGCTCCTATGTCTGATGGTCTGTTGTCCTATGGTCTATCTTCTCCCCCTCCAGGACTGGTTGGGGCAGTGGGTCACACACTGTCCTCTCCCCCTCCAGGACTGGTTGGGGCAGTGGGTCACACACTGTCCTCTCTCCCTCCAGGACTGGTTGGGGCAGTGGGTCACACACTGTCCTCTCCCCCTCCAGGACTGGTTGGGGCAGTGGGTCACACACTGTCCTCTCCCCCTCCAGGACTGGTTGGGGCAATGGGTCACACACTGTCCTCTCCCCCTCCAGGACTGATTGGGGCAATGGGTCACACACTGTCCTCTCCCCCTCCAAGACTGGTTGGGGCAGTGGGTCACACACTGTCCTCTCCCCCTCCAGGACTGGTTGGGGCAATGGGTCACACACTGTCCTCTCCTATTCTCAGTGGACTCTCCCTGTGACACTCTGGCCAAACCCTAACCACAGTGGGTGCTCTGGTTTCCACCCACATCCCAAAGACATTTGAGTTTTTTTAATTGATTGCTGAAAATTGGCCCCAGTGTTTTGGGAAGTGGAGGAGATAAGAAAGGAATGTGGAGAGGATCGGTTTTTGATAAATTTAATGTTTCTCCCCTGGAATTGGGAGGAGGGGAGGTGGCAGTGACAGGAATGATTTCACCAGTGGGGTTAAACACTTTCAGGTCAGCTGCCATATCATTGCGTGCTTCACCAGTCTCGAAGGGCCAAATGGCCCATTTGTGCTCATGTCTTTTGAGTTGTTTTCTCCCCCACAGGCAAACTGAAACCTGTCACGATTCTCCTGGTGATCCTGTTAACGGCCTTTGGAATACAAGGGAGCATCCTACTCATCAGCATCATATTTCGTAGAAAAATCTGCAGTGCAAAAAGTAAGGAGACTGAATCCTTTACCTCTATCGCCAGTTTGGGATCAGAAAAGATAGAGGGATTCAGACATTCAGCCCATTGAGTTTGCTCTGCCATTCCATATTGAGAGATTTTTCCCCTCACAACCCAATTCTCCTGCCTTCCTCCATAACCTTTGACACCAAAACTAATCAAGAACATATCAACCTTTGTTTTAAGTATACCCAATGACTTGGCTTCCACAGTCATCTATGACATGAATTCCACAGATTCACCACCCTCTGGCTAAAGAAACTCCTCCTTATCTCCATCTAATCTGAGCTGTGACTCCTAGACTCTCTCAATATTGGAAATATCCTCTCCACGTACACTCTGTTTAGGCCTTTCAGTATGTGATAAGTGTCAGTAAGATCCCTCCCCACCATCCTTCTCAACTCCAGCGAGTACATCCCAGAGCTAGCAATCCTCATACATTTACTCTTTCATTCCCAAATCAGTTTTGTCATTCTCCTCTGGATCCTCCCCAATGCCAGCACATTGTTTCTTAGATATGGAGCCCAAAACTGCACACAACACTGCCAATGTTCTTTGACTAATGCTTTATATCCTTAAAGGTGAGGAACATTTGGAAAGCCCAAGGGGTTCAACAGCATGTGTAGATGAGCAGGGCAATTGAGGTAGTAGATCTGTGAGTCAACAGCACAGACACAGGCCCTTCAGCCCAACTCATCTCTGCTGACTGAGATGTCTGGTCCCATTAACCAGTGTTTGGCCCATAAATCTTTGGTCATGATGATGCAAGCTGTGGTCTCTCTTGAGATCATGGCCCAGACTTAGTTGTATTTTTAAGTTTGTAGGGATGGTTTTCAGGACAGTCAATGGAGTTGGGGGTTAGATTAGGGTGTATGGACATAGACAGGGACATGAAGGAGGTAGAGGTCAGGACTCCACTCTGCGCCCAGTGATGTGGATAGTTGAGAAGGTGCACTCCGAGTCCAGGACTCTACTCCACGCTCGAAATCCAGCGATACTGTCATGGCGATGAAGTACATTCAGAGTTTAAGCCTCTCCTCTGTGCACAAAGGTTAGTAATGTGGGTGAAAATTTACACGAAGGACACCCGTGAATACCGGACTGTCTCGAGTTGGTGGGTCCCAGTATTGAACATCAGTGCGATCAAGAGGCACAAGACCCTGTCAGTCAGCATCTAATTGTAATTGTGCCTAATTCTGCAGATTTCTCTGATGACTAGGCTGGATAAATTTATTGTCAGACGCTCCAAGATGCGAAGAAATACCTTCCCTGTCTGAAACTCACTGGTCTACGTGGTAATATTAAATACAACATCAAATACAGCCATGAGGACAAGACAACAGCCTGGTGCAAGGAGAGCAGTGCAATGCATCGTAGTGCAAAAAGAAATGCTCATCAGGGACAGTGAAGGTAGAATAGTGGGGTGGCGCGGTGACATTGTGGCTCCTGTAACACTGTTACAGTGCCAGCGAAGGAGAAGTCTTGCCCACAGAGGGGATTCAGAATTTGCTTGCCTGTAGAAGGCAGAGGGTAGTTGTAGATGGAGCCTATTCTGCCTGGAGGATGGCGAACTGCGGTGCTCTGTAGTGATCTGTTTTGGGACCGCTGCTCTTCATAATTTTTAGAAATGATTCAGATGTAGAAGTGGGAGGGTGTGTTAGTAAGCTTGTAGATTTCATTAAGGTTGTGGAGTTGTGGATAGTGTGAAATGGTGGCAAGGAATACAACAGGACATTGATAGGATGCAGAGCTGGGCTGAGAATGGCACGTGGAATCCTATCCTGAAAAGTGGGAAGTGATTCACTTAGGAAGTCTTAATTTGAAGGAAGAATACAGGGTGAATGGCAGATTTCTTAGCAATGTGGAGGAATAGAGGGACCTTGGAGCCCACATCCATAGATCCCTCAAAGTTGCCGTGCAGGTTGATTGAGCCGTGAAAAAGGCGTATGGTGTGTTGGCCTTCACTAATTGGGAGACTGAGTTCAAGGACCGTGAAGTAATGTTGCAGCTCTATTAAACCGTGGTTAGACCACAATTTTGAATTGAGCTGAGGTCTCATCACATCAAGTACAGTTTTGTGTGTTAATAAGATGGCAAATGTATCTGTTACTCTGGATTTCCAGCATCTGTGGAATCTCTTGTGGATCTCTTTTATATTTCTTCCCCAGATGTTAGGTGAGACGAGAAATGAAGGTCATTGGCTTAGGGTTAAAGGTGAAATATTTAAGGGGAACTTCTTCACTCAGTGGATGGTGTGAGTATGCAACGAGCTTCCAGTGGGAAGTGCTGGATGTGGGTTCAATTGCAACATTTAAGAGAAATTTGGATCAGTACATGGATGGGAGGGGCATTGAGAGTGAAGTTCCAGGTGCGGGTCAACGGGACTTGACAGAAAACAGGTCAACACAAAGGACCTGTTTCTGTGCTGTCATATCCAATGTCAATGGGTCACCTATGTAAGATGGGAAAGGACTGTAGAAGTTCTGAGACTAATGTTTGGGCTGTAGGAGAGCCATGAGTAACGGGAGTGGAACTAGGGCTCCCACGGACAGTGAGTGGGAGGGACCTGCCAGTGTTCATACTAATATGCACATAATTAATTTTACAGCTGATTTAACTTCACTCTATTTGGATTGAAGGACCCGGGATGGTAAGTTGTAAAGCAAAATAAAAACCTGCAGATGCTGGAAGTCTAAAATAAAATCAGAGAACGCTGGGATATTCAGCAGGTCAGGCAGCACCTCCAGAGAATCAAGCAGAGTTAAGGTTCTGGAATCGTAGGTTTTCAATAGAACTGGGAAAAACTGAAAATATAGCTTAGATTGGATTGCTGTGAGGAGGGGATGGGCAGAGAGAATAAAAGAGTGGAGTGAGAGAGACTGGATGTCATAAGTGGAGATTGCTCGCGATGAGGGAGGAGATAGATAACTGGTTCATTTTTGCTTAGAAAAGGTTCAACTGCACATCTCTGTGCTTTTTGAATTTTGTGAGAGTACAGTCGATATTTTGGGACGAAACCCTTCTGCAGAACTGGACAGAAAAAGCTGAGTAGTAGATTTAAACGGTAGGGGGTGGGGGAGAGAAAGACAAGGTAATAGGGTGAAGCCTGAAGGGAGAAGGATGAAGTAAAGAGCTGGGAAGTTGATTGGTGAAAGTGACAGAAGGGGGCAGGAGCACCAGAGGGAGGCAATAGGTGGGCAAGGAGAGAAGGTTAGAGGGGGAAATGGGGATGGGAAATGCTGAGTGGGGTGGGGGGGGGAACGCATTACCAGAAGTTCGAGAAATCAATGTTCATGCCATCAAGTTGAAGGCTACCCAGACGGAATATAAGGCACTGTTCCTCCAACCTGAGTGTGGCCTCATCATGACAGTAGAAGAGGTCATGGATAGACATATCGGAATGGGAATGGGAAGCGGAATTAAAATGGGTGGCCACTGTATTTTTCTGGCGGACGGAGCATAGGAGCTTGACTGAGGGGCTTAAACAGGAATGGGATTAAATGGGGACTAGGAGTTAAATGGGACTGGGGGTAAATGGAGACCGGGGGTTAAATAGTAATGGGGTAAAATGGGCATTAAGGGATTAAACAGGAATTGGGTTAAATAGGGACTGGGAGTTAAATGGAATGGGGTTAAATGGGGACTAGGAGGTTAAACAGGAATGGGTTCAGTCTGATTGGTCGCACGAATTCGATGGGCCAAAGAACCTTTTCTCTGACCTCAGGAGACAAAAGGGGAAGCTTTTTCACTTAGTGAGTTATTCGAACCTGGGATTAGGTTAAGTCACAGCGAGCAGAAGTAAGCTGAAAGAGCATCTGAAGGTCAATGAGCTGAGAGTGGAGCAGTGGGATAAGCTGGATCGCTTTTGCAAGAGCCAGTACAGGCTAGATAGGCTGAATATCCTCCTCCTGTAGCTTGCCACTACAGAGAAGTTGGTTCTTTCCTCCGAACTGTCGAGCCACTCCTCTTAACAGAATTAGAATAGTACAGCATGGTAAAGGCCCTTCGGCCCACAATTAAATTGGCTCCTCTGTGTTTTCAGTAGGAAGATGGGCCCATGAACCAACAGGTCGTGAGGAATACTGGGAGAGAAGCAGGTCCTCAAACGTGCTGTCAGGAGTCGGGTCATGAATATGATAAAGATTCCAGTTTCTGTTCCTTTGATTGAACTTTGAACCCCCAATGGCATCAAATTGTTCACAACTGCTTCACGTCTTCAAGGAAAGAAATCTGTCAATGGCCTGAGTTTATGTCTCTGTGCTTATTTCAGCTTCCACCTCGGTTACTCTCCCCGAATTAACAGAGCATCAGATTAACCAAGCTCTCTAGTCAAGTGTGGGATTGCTGGCATAATAAACCTATAGGGGAATCATACTCTCTATAGCCATCCCAGAGACACATACTCGGGCTGAGGCTGGAATCTGGAACAGCACACACAATGCTGGAGGAACTCAGTGTGTCAGGAAATATCTGTGGAAGGAAATGGAGAGTCAAAGTCTCTGGTTGAGACCCTTCCTCTGCACTGGAAACTAGAGGGGAGATAGCCAAATGTATAAAGATGGAGCAAGTGCTGGCAGGTGAGGGGGGTGATCCGCAGATGGGAGGGGGGTGTATGGGTTTATGGATTTGGTGAGTCAGGTAGAAGACACTGACTACAAATAAGCATATTAATTATTTATTTACAAACAGTGAAAGATCTAAGTCCCCAAGTTACACAAACTGCAAAACTAAATATTCAACAAACAGAAACTTGTTGCCTGACACCGAACACTGGTTACCTGGCACACAAGGCAGCCAATGGGAAAAAGCTGCTTCATACCTCAAACAGGCCGTTCATTGTCCGACACGATGGAAGCGGCTTTTGGCCGACAAGTTAACTATTCTCCACATAACAGGGATGGGGCAGAGAGTGGGAATGGTGTCAGAGACTGAAACATAACAGGGATATATTAACCACATCCCCTCTACCTTCTACCTTTCAAATCTTGTGAATGGCCTTGACCAGAAACAGTAATAGTCCATTCTCACCATAGGTGAACCTTGATTCCGGATCTTAGAACCTTCTAGGACCTGGCACTGTCCTCTATGACTCATTAAATCTAAACCACCGTGTTGTGGTGATTGGATGAGTACCTGCAGTGTTTTGTATATTAAAGCCACTTTTCTACTTCCTTCTCTGCCTGTCTGCCCCATCTCAGGTTCCATGATGTTACTGGTGAGACAAAGCGATATTTTGTGGGCAATAAACAAAACTAACTTCCGCCATCTACAAAGGGATCCTACCACTGGACATATCCACCATCTCCAGCAAGATCCCAGCACTAAACATATCCATCATCTTCAATGGAATCCTACCAGTAAACATATCTGCCATCTTCAACAGGATCCCAACACTGAATATATCCGTCATCTCCAACGAGATCCTATCATTAAACATATCCGCCATCTCCCAATGGGATCCTACCAGTAAACATATTCACCATCTTCAATGAGATCCTAAACAGATTCACCATCTCCAAAGAGACCCGACCTCTAAACATATCCTTACCTCCACAGGGATCACTCCATCTGCAGTTCCCTTGTCTGTTCATCCCTCACCAGTAATCTTCCTCCCAGCACTTATCTCTGTTAGCGGCTAAAGTGTACACTTGCCTATTCACCTCCTCCCTCACTTCTGTTTAGGGCCCCAAACAGTCTTTCCAGGTGAGGCAAGACTTCCCCTGCAAATCGGTTGGGGTTGTCTATTGTGTCCGGTTCTTCCGAAGTGATCTCCTCTACATTGGTGAGACCCCGTTGTAAATTGGGGGGTGGAGGCAATTTGTTAAGCACCTCCACTCCATCCACCAAAAGTGGAACTTCCCAGTGAACTAAGATTTTAATTCCAATTCCCATTCCCATTCCGAGATATTGGTCCATGGCCTCCTCTTGTGCCAAGATGAAGCCACCCTCTGGGTGGAGTAGCAACACAATATATTCCATTTGGGTAGCCTCCAACCAAATGGAATAAGTATTGATTGCTCCTTCTGATAACCCCCTCCCCACCTTCCCTCTTCTTCTATCCCCACTCTAGCCTTTTACATCTTCTCACCTGCCTATCACTTCCCCCTTGCTCCGCTCCTCTTCCCTTTCCCTATGGTCCACCCTCCTCTCCTATCAGATTCCTTCTCGTCCAGCACTTTATCTTTCCAACCCACCTGCCTTCCCCTATCACCTTCTAGCCAGCTTCCTCCCCTCCCACCCCCCTTAAACTTCTTATTCTGGCATCTTCCCCCTTCTTTTCCAATCCTGAAGAAGGGTCTCGGCCAAAATATCAACTTCATTTCCATAGGTGTCGCCTGATTTGCTGTGTTCCTCCAGCATTTTGTGTGTGGGGTGCTTTGGATTTCCAGCATCTGCAGACTTTTGCATGTAAACAAAACTATTCTATTAAATAAATGTTTTCTGGACTACGAACAGTGCAATCTGAAGCCTGTAATTTCCCTTTGGGAGCTGCGTCTTTGAATCAGGTGTTATGAAATTTATTAACTTAGCAGCAGTAGTTCAATGTAATACATAATAATATAGAAAGAAACAATAAGTGAATAAATAACAGTAAATATATATATGTGTGTGTGTGTGTGTGTGTGTGTATGTATTGAAAAGATTAAAATAGTGCAAAAATGGAAATAATATATATCTTTTAAAAGTGAGGTAGTGTTCATGGGTTCAATGTTCATTTAGGAATTGGATCAGCAAATTTGCTGATGATACAAAGATTGGAGGTGTAGTAGACAGTGAGGAAGCTTTTCAGAGCCCGCAGAGGGACTTGGACCAGCTGGAAAAAATGGGCTGTAAAATGGCAGATGGAGTTTAATACAGACAAGTGTGAGGTATTGCACGTTGGAAGGACAAACCAAGGTAGAACATACAGGGTTAATGGTAAGGCACTGAGGAGTGCAGTAGAACAGAGGGATCTGGGAATACAGATACAAAATTCCCTAAAAGTGGCATCACAGGTAGATAGGGTCGTAAAGAGAGCTTTTGGTACATTGGCCTTTATTAATCAAAGTATTGAGTATAAGAGCTGGAATGTTATGATGAGGTTGTATAAGGCATTGGTGAGGCCGAATCTGGAGTATTATGTTCAGTTTTGGTCACCAAATTACAGGAAGGATATGAATAAGGTTGAAAGAGTGCAGAGAAGGTTTACAAGGATGTTGCCGGGACTTGAGAAACTCAGTTACAGAGAAAGGTTGAATAGATTAGGACTTTATTCCCTGGAGCGTAGAAGATTGAGGGGAGATTTGATAGAGGTATATAAAATTATGATGGGTATAGATAGAGTGAATGCAAGCAGGCTTTTTCCACTGAGGCAAGGGGAGAAAAAAACCAGAGGACATAGGTTAAGGGTGAGGGGGGAAAAATTTAAAGGGAACATTAGAGGGGGCTTCTTCACACAGAGAGTGGTGGGAGTATGGAATGAGCTGCCAGATGAGGTGGTAAATGCGGGTTCGTTTTTAACATTTAAGAATAAATTGGACAGATACATGGATGGGAGGTGTATGGAGGGATATGGTCCGTGTGCAGGTCAGTGGGACTGGGCAGAAAATGGTTCGGCACAGCCAAGAAGGGCCAAAAGGCCTGTTTCTGTGCTGTAGTTTCTATGGTTTCTATGGCAGAGGGAAGAAGTTGTTCCTGAATTGCTGAGTGCGTCTCTTTAGGTTTCTGTACCTCCTTCTTGATGGTAACAATGAGACAGAGAGCATGCCCTGGGTGATGGGGGTCCTGAATAATGGGTGTTGCCTTTCTGAGGCACCGCATCTTGAAGGTGTCTTGGGTACTATGGAAGCTTGTTCCCTAGATGGAGCTGACTAATTTTACAACTTTGTGAAGCTTATTTCGGTTCTGTGCGGTAGCCACCTCCACCCCCACCCCCATACCTGACAGTGATGCAGCCTGCCAGAATGCTTTCCACCATACATCCTTAGAAGTTTTCAAGTGTTTTAGTTGACAAACCAAACCTCTTCAAACTCCTAATGAAATATAGCCGCTGTCTTGCCTTCTTTATAACTACATCTATGTGTTGGGACCAGACTAGATATTCAGAGATCTTGACACCCAGGAGCTTGAAATTGTTCACTCTCTCCACTTCTGATCGCTCAATGACGATTGGTTTGTGTTCCTTCATCTTATCCTTTCTGAAGTCCACAATCATCTCTTTGGTCTTACTGAGATTTGGGTGCCAGGTTGTTCTGTGACACCACTGCACTAGCTGCCGTATTTATCTCCTGTACACTGTACCATCTGTAGCATTATTGCGGTATCCTGAAGGATTCAGCAAGCTGGACTCTCAGGAATGCAGGTACGACTGCAGCAGCCACGGCTGGAGCAGACTGCGGGCTGGACTGAAGTAGCAGACCCCAGGCCCAGCAGCGAAAAATGAAACAAATGTTTAGCCGACGTAAGAGCCGAACGGGATTTAAAAGATTAAAGTGTGGAGGCTGAGGGCAAAGGACAAAGAGGTGTTCAACTCAATACTCAGTTCAGTGTACTTGTCTCAGCACTGAACTGGCTCTGTGGCCGTAGACTCACTTCCAGGGACTCTGCAGTTCATGTTCTATCTGTTACTTTTTTTTTACTGTTTTGCACAATGTGTTCTTTCCTCGCACTGTGGAAGTTTGAATGCCTTTGTTGTGAGGATCTTTTTATCATGGATTCTACCGTGCTTTTTTTTTGTTTTGTGGCTGCCTGCAGTAATCTCCATCTCAGGGTTGCATATGGGTATATATACTGTGATAATAATAAAGTACTTTGAACTGTTAAACCTTGAAAAGAGACAAAGTGAGATGTTCTTTTCTTCCCTCTGGTCCGTCAGTAGAGGACAGAGTTGCAGTGAAAGGGTGCCGGCCAGCAGGGGTCAGTGTTGCGCTATGCGCTGGAAAACCCAACACCACACAAAGGTGCTGAAGGACCTCTCACTGGGTCAGGTAGAACCTGTGGAGGGAAATGGGCAGTCAGTGTCTCAGGTGGAGACCCTTCATCGGGTCTGAAGTGCCCACTTGACCATCTGCATGAGAGGAAAGCTGCCCCTCTGCATCACCCTTTGGGATGGACTTTGAGTTGAGTTGAGGCCTCCATCAGACAGAGTTGACCATGGATAATGCATCCTAGCTATCTAGATAAGCAAACCAGGGCAGTACAATATAGAGAGCAAGCTGTTGCCCATGCAGCAAGCTCCCCCTCTCCATGCATCTGATGAATCCAAAGGAACGGCAGAGGCCGATACAGTTTGGTACCAGAAACATCGCAGGAGTTGCCAGTCAGCATAGAACTCAGTTTGGTACCAGAAATCTGTCAGCTCGATAGTGGAATGCCTTCGGGACTCCAGCTCTAGATTTTTCCCTCTGGGTTTATTCCCGAAGCCTTCTCTATGAGTGGGTAGAGGGCAAGGCAGCGGAGGTTTGAGATCAGAGTTTTACTTTTTCCTGAATGAGCTGCCAACCATGGCTGGCGAGCCCCATCCGCCTGGAGAAACAGGTTTTAAGGTGCCAATAACACGCCTTTATCCTTCTGTCAGTAGAAACGGTGCAAATAATATGTATGATATTATTATATATGCATATTATTCTTATATGCATTAACATTATATTTCAATACAATACTGCATTACATGTAGTGAATTCTGCTTAGTTGGACCACATCAGGACCATTTTGCCCCAATTAGACAATGTTTTATGGAAATAGAAAAAACATGGGAAAAGGACAAACTACCATTTTACTGAGGGAATCAGGTTGGAGACCACCTACATGGAATATAAGGTGCTGCTCATCATCGACCGACATGTTGGACCTAAAATGGGAAATGGAATTAAAATGTTTGGCCACCTGGAAGTTCCACTTCTGGCAGATGGAGCGGAGGTGTTAGTGGAAGCGGTCCCCAAATTACAAAGGGTATTTAAATGAAATAAAGAGCAAATTAAAATATGGCCAATATTACTGCAGTGCCATAAAACTGTGCAACACACACAAAATGCTGGAGCAACTCAGCAGGTCAGGCAGCATCTATGGAAATACCTTTCAACGGTTCCAGCACATCCTCTTTCTTAATGTCTATACACGCAAGCATTCCTTCTGCTGTAAGTTATCCCTACAATTGCCACGGTCCTGGTGAATACTGAAGCAAAGTATTCATTAAGTACCTCCGCTACCTCCTCTGACTCCATGCAGATGTTTCCACTATCGCACCTGACTAGTCCTATTCTCACACAGCTCATCCTCTTGCTCTTCACATACTTTTAGAATCCCTTGTTTTTTTTTAATCTGCTCATCAAGGCCTTCTCATGGCCCCTTCTGGCTCTCCTAATTCCATTATTAAGCTCCTTCCGGGCACCCTTGTAATTTTCTAGAGCTCTAACAGTACCCAGTTTCTCTAACCTTTCATAAGCTTTTCTTTTCTTCTTGACTAGATTTTCTACATCCTTTGCACACTATGGATCTTTTACATTACCATCCTTTCCCTGCCTCCTTGGAACATACTTATGCTGGATACCATGCAAATGTTCCTGAACATTTGCCACATTTCTGCTGTGCATTTCCCTGAGAAGTCCCACTTGGTGGTGCAATAATATCAGCACCGGACTCCGGAGTGAAGGTTCCCGAATTCGAATCCAAGTCCGGTTGAGCGTCGAGCTAGCAGCTTGGCCTGGTAAAAACAAGAATAACTTGCTACGGAAACATCGTCGTGATGGTGCCCCTATAACTCCACCGCCGATTTAAGGGCTATTCTTATTATCTTCTTTCCCTGAGAACATCTGCTCCCAATTTATGTTCCCAAGTTCCTGTCTAATAGTATCATATTTCCCCCTACCCCAATTAAATGTTTTCCCTAATTGTCTGCTCCTATCCCTCTCCAGGGTTATGGTAAAGGTGATAGAGTTGTGATCACTATCTCCAAAATGCTCTCCCACTGAGAGACCTGACACCTAACCAGGTTCTCTTCCCCATACCAGATCAAGTACAGGCTCTCATCTAGTTGGCTTATCTACATATTGCGTCAGGAAACCCTCCTGAACACACCTAACAAGCTCCACCCCATCTAAACCCCACCCCATCTAAACCCCTTGCTCTAAGGAGATGCCAGTCAATATTAGGAAAGTTAAAATCGACCATCACAACAACCCTATTATTGTTGCACCGTTCCAGAATCTGTCTCCCTATCTGGTATTCGATGTCTCTGTTGCTACTGGGGGGGGGGGGGGGGGTCTATAAAAACACACAGTAGAGTTATTGCACCCTTCCTGTTTCTGACTTACACCCACAATAGACAATCCCTCCATGACCTCCTCCTTTTCTGAAGCCGTTATACTATCTCTGATTAGAAGTGCCATGCCCCCACATCTTTTGCCTCCTTCCCTGTCCTTTTTGAAACATCTAACCCTGGCACAATCAGCAGCCATTCCTGCCCCTGAGACATCCAAGTCTGTGCAATAGCCACAACGTCATAGTTCACGTATTGATCCACGCTCTATGTTCACTCACCTTGTTTCTGATACTCCTTTCATTAAAATAGACACATCTCAAACTATATGGCTGAGTGCATCTTTGCTCTATCATCTGCTGATCCTTCCTCACAAACTTCCTACAAGCTGTCTCTACCTGTGCGCTAACCACCCCATCCTCTGCCTCTTCACTTTGCTTCCAACCCCCCTGCAAATCTAGTTTAAATCCTCCCCAATAGCATTAGCAAACCTCCCTCCCAGGATATTGGTTCCCCTCCAGTTCAGGTGCGACCCATCCCACTTGTACAGGTCACCCCTTCCCCAGAAAAGATTACAATGATCCTAGAACTCGAAACCCTGCCCTCTGCACCAAACCCTCAGCCACTCATTCACCTGCGCTATCTTCCTGTTCTGACCTTCCCTAGCTCATGGCACTGGGAGTAATCCGGATATCACCACCTTGGAGGTCCTGCTCATCAGCTTCCTTCCTAACTCCCTAAACTTACTGTGCAGGACCTCAACCCCTCTTCTGCTCCCGGGAGAGGCAACGCACTATCCTGGCGTCTCTTTTGCTGCCGCAGAATCGCCTATCTGTCCCCCTAACTATCAAGTCCCCGATGACTCTTGCTCCGCATGACTTCACCCTATTCTTCTGAGGCTCAGAGCTGATCACAGTGTCTTGGTCTGGCTGCTGATGCTATGCCCAGATAGGTCATCCCCCTCAGCACAATCTAAAGGAGAATATCCGTTTCTGAGAGGAACAGCTACAGGGGGACCCTGCACTGACTTCCTTCTCGCTTAACCTCTCTCGATGTTCACCCGGCTACTCCCTGAATTCTGCATTCCGAGTGTAACCATCTGCTCAAAAGTTGTATCTATCAAATGCTTTGCCTCCTGGATGATACAGTAGCTATCATTAAAGAGGTAGTGCTGAGCAGACCTGTGGGCCTGAAGATAGATCCTGATGGAATGCATCCCAGGGTACTGAAAGAAATGGCAGAAGTGACAGTAGAGGCTTTTTCCACTTTGGAAGACGAAAGAGCAGATTATTATTTAAATGGTTAAAAATATGCTGCGTTCTGCTGTGCGGTGGAACTTGTGCATAAATCACAAAAGGTTGGTTTGCAGGTGAAACAGGAATTAAGGGTTATGGGCAAAAGGCAGGTAGGTGGAGATGAGTCCATGGTCAGATCAGCCGTGATCTTTCTGAATGGTGGGGCAGGCTCGACAGGGCCTATCTCCTGTTCCTATTTCTTATGTTCTAAGTTCATCCAACTCAAGCTCCAGCTCCCTAATACGGGTTTTCATGAGCTGGAGTTGGCTGCGCTTCCCACAGGTGCAGTCATCAGGGAGACTGTCAGGATCCGTGAATTCCCACATCCCACAGGAGGAGCATTCCACTGCCATATCTGCCATCCCGCCTGCACTGCACAATGGGCAAGCAAGACCAAATCTTCTAACCTGTGTATTTGGCCTCAGCCTCTTCTCATCGAAGCTTCGATATCCTGTGTTCCAGAGAACGAAGTCCTAACCTCTCCCAATAACTCAGGCCCTTCAGCCCTGGCAGCGTATATGTGAATCTAACCAGTGCAGGATTAGTGTAAAATTAACTCGATGCTAGCTTGTACGGACTCAGGGGACAAAGGCTTCTATTTCCATGTAGTAACCCTGTACCACTCTGTGATAAGAACGAGGAGATGGGGTCGGCCATCAACCCTGTTACCATTCATCTAGATCAGGGGTGGCCAACCTTTTACATTCCATGCGTCAATTTCTTCACGCACGAGTTCAGATGCGATTTTTTCATGCACGTGTTCTATATTAACATATTTTTACAAGAATTGAATGGGAGTACAAGAGTTGTGTGGCGCATTTGAACTCGTGAGTGAGAAAATTGACGCATGGAATGTAAAAGGTTGGCCACCCCTGACCTAGATCATGACTGATCCTCTTCCCCCAGTGCCATTTTCCTGCACTGACCCCCTACCCCACCATTCTTTTCATATCCAGAAATCCAGTCATTCTCTGCCTTGTATGAAGTCAGTCTGAAGATCCACAGCTCTCCAAGGTAAAGCATTCCAAAGGTTCGCCACCCCGTCTGAAGGTGTCTCTGTTCATTTCGGTACTAAACAATATGTAATTGTTCGATATTCCTCGGACAGCGGAAACTTCCTCCGTGCATCTGGTCTGTCCAGCCACAGTTATGAACGGTGTAAGTGTTTGGAAAATCTCTCCTTAGCCTTATAAATCCGGGGGAATGGCTGCGCGTGTATCAACGTGTGTATTTTGGGTGTGTCGTGTGTGTGTGTGGAGAGGGCACTGGTAGATTTACCTGCGTGAGTATGTGTGGATATTTTGTATCTATGTGCACGTCTCTATGTGTTCGTGTGCAGGAGCGCGGGAACGTGTTTCTCGGTACCTACGTGTGTGTGTGTGTGTGTGTGTGTGTGTGTGTGTGTGTGAGTGAGTGAGTGAGAGAGAGAGAGAGAGATTGTGCTTGCGTCTGTGAGTATCTCGGTTCTATGTGGCTCCACCTGCAAGGCTTTATGTGATGCGAGTGGCTTAGCAGACACTTTAACAAAGCGGCAGCTATTTTTGGCAGCGTGAACGTATCTATATTAATAGCAATACGTATCATACGTGCGAAGCCTGTCTGTGTGAACATACTGCAATATTTATGTAATTATCTTGGGGGAGGGGAGAGGGAGGACCATGTGCCTGTCTGTCAATGCCCCGTCCATAAACACGCACCAAATTACTCACATCAGGCTAATCCTGTACCATCTATGAAAGAGTGAACTGTTCGCATCTTGGACTCACCGTCCACCATAGAATGAGTTTGATGCAAGTTACCCGCGCTGTTGGAGGGTGTGGTGAGGGACGGGAAGACACTCAGCGGTTCCAATTTTTGGGCTCATTGTCCACCACAGAACCCGACAACCTGAATTGGAAGCAAATCATCCTTGCAGTAAGAGAGTGAGGGAGAGAGGGGGAGAGAGAGAGAGGTTGGGGAGAGAGGGGAGGGGGAGAAGGAGGGCGATGGGGAGGGGGAGAGGAGGAGAGAGGAAGAGGGGAGGGGAGAGCAGAGGGGAGGGGGAGGGGGATGGAGGGAGGAGGGGGGAGAGAGGTGGTGAGGGGGAGAGGAGGAGAGGCAGAGGGAGGGGAGGGGAGGAGTGGAGAGGGAGATGGAGAAACTGTACATCCTTGGCTTGTCTAGTCTGTCCTCATAATAGAACATAGAAGAGTATAGCTCAGGATCAGGCCCTTTAGCCCATCATGTTGCACTGAAATATATAAGCTAACGATGCCCACTCTCTCCACCTGCACATGGTACGTATCCCTCTGTTCTCTACAAATACACGTGGTTCTTAAGAGCCTTGGAAGTGCCCCCATCAGAGGCACTGGCAGTGCATTCCAGCCACCCGCCACTCTATAAAAAACTTTGCCCTGTTCATCTCATTTGAACTTACCCCTCTCCCTCACATTCAAGTGCATGCCCTCTAGTATTAGATATTTCTACGACTTGAAAAAGAATACTTACTGTCTACACTATCTACTCTGTTTCTCATAATTTTATAAACTTCTCATAGTCTCCCCGGATGTTAGAATCATAGAATTAGCAAAGTACAGTGCAGAAACAGGCCCTTCGCCCTATCTAGTCCTGGCCAAAACATTTAAGCTGCCTGCTTGCACTCACTTGCACCAGGACCATAGACCTCCATACCCTTACCATCCATGTACCTATCCAAACTTCTTTTAAACATTGAAATCAAGCTCGTATGGACCACTTGTGCTGACAGCTCATTCCACGTTTTCGTGACGCTCTGAGGGGAAACTTCTTCACTCATGTTCCCATAAAGTTTTCACAATTCATCTTCAATCTGTGACCTGTATTTGTAGTTCCACCCAACCTCAGTGGGGAAACCCTGCTTCCGTTTACCTTATCTATACCCCTTAAATTGTTGTCTACCTTTATCAAATCTTCTCTTAATCTTCTAAATTCCAAGGACTAACTGTTGCAAGGGGCGACTGAGGAGAACCCAAGTGCAGGACACCGGCACATCGACTGAATTGGGGATGTTAGCGTAGACGTGAACGTAGAGCAGCAAACCGGGGGGATCTTGACAAGGAGACGGGATCTACAGGGACTATCTGGAAACTAGAGCAGAACTTGGAACTAAACTTAGAACTAACGGTTCTAAGCAGACGAGAGAACAAAGTATCACACAAGAATAGACCAACAAACTGGCGACCTGTCTAGTGACACCATCATACTTATTCCACAGTTTTTGATGCAAACCAGGTGTACCGTAATTAAGTAAACTAGCAGCAATTGGAAATCTAATGGCTGTAATTAGGACATTATCAGGGAGAAAGGAGAATTAAAGGGGAACAACCAAATGGAACGATGACACTAACTTATTTAATCATTCCTTATAACTCCTTGTAATTTTTCTCTGTACTCCTCCAACTTTATTTACATCTTTCCCATAGGTAGGTGACCAAACCTATACAGAATACTCCAAATTAGGCCTTTATAATGTCAACGTAACATCCCACCTCCTGTACTCAATATGTTGATTTATGAAGGCCAATGAGCAAAAAGCTTTCTTTACAACCCTGTCTACCTGTGATTGTTCGTCCATCGTTGTCGTCGATGAGGACCTTGACACCGTCATGATGGTGTCGAGACTAGCGGGTGATTTGGATTTAAGTGAGGGAGAGTTGTGCAGCGTCAGCCTCACTCTCTCTTCCCAATTCCCATCTGGATCCAGTGGCAAGATGGAGTCTAGACGGCTGGAGATGGGACTAGGTGCAGTGGATGACCAGGACGTCTTCTGTGTCTTGTCCTGCTCTACACGTTCCACGACGCTTGCAGAGACCGCCTTCTTGACCGTTGGACCTTCCATAGGTCTCGTCTGCTCAATCCGCCAGAGTCTGTCTTCACATGCTGGGATAGACAACTCCCTATCATACCGAGGGTTTGAGACCCGTCGGCTACCCTCACCTGGTTTAGCCGGCTTGTCGAAGCAGTTGCCCGGGGTGTGGCCGCTGTCGCATGCAAACAGCTACGGGGAGCCACAGGTGAGAGCTGAGTGCCAGGTGGGGACCAAAGGTGGACTAACCGCCCTGAAAAGGACGCGACATGTTCCCCCACCAGAGGTGCTACCCCTCCCTGACACCCCATACACCCCAAATTAACCTGTGACATGACTTTCAATGAATGATGAACCTGCATTCCAGATCCCGTTGTGCTACCACATTACTCAGTGTCCTACTGCTCAATGAGTAAGACCTGCCCTGGCTGGTCCTACCAAAGTGCAACACCTTGCACTTGTCTGCATTCAATTCCTTCTGCCATTTTCAGCCCATTTTTCCAGCTTGTCCAGGTCCCACTGGACCATGATAGTTTTCCTCCTTGTCCACTAAGCCTCCAATCTTGGTGTATTCAGCAAATTTACCGATCCAGTTAACTGTATTATCATCTAAATCATTGATATAAATAACAGACAGCAATGGGCCCATCACCATTCCCTGTGGCATTCCAGTAGTCCCAGGGTGGGGAGATCCAGCCTTAAGTAACTTAAGACGTAAAAGAAGGCATCAAACTAAAAGCTCGTACATACAAAGTAGTGGGAAACTGGAAGATTGGGAAAAGTTTAAAAAGCACAAAGAACATCTAAGTGAGAAATAAAGAAAGGGAAGCAACACACATCAAAGTTGCTGGTGAACGCAGCAGGCCAGGCAGCATCTCTAGGAAGAGGTACAGTTGACGTTTCAGGCCGAGACCCTTTATCAGGATAAAGAAAGGGAAGCTAGATTATGAAAATAAACTTCCACAAAACATAAAAATGGATAGTAAAAGTTTTTACAATTATATGAGGGGTGATTGACAAGTTCGTGGCCTAAGATAGATGGAGTCAATGTTAGAAAATCTAGCACATTTATTTTTCAACATAGTCCCCTCCTACATTTACACACTTAGTCCAGCGGTCGTGGAGCATATGGATCTTGGACCTCCAGAAGGTGTCCACAGCAGGGGTGAATGATAAGTTTATGGTCTAAGGTAGAAGGAGATGAGTTATACAGCTCTCGTTACATGCACATGCAGTTCAACTCTTCGAGTGGTTATGCAGAAAGTTTGAAATTAATAACTCATCTCCTTCTACATTAGGCCACAAACCTATCAATCACCCCTGATGAGTTATTAACTGATTAGTTATTAACTTCAAACTTTCTGCATAATCACTCAAAGAATTGAACTGCATGTGCATGTAACGAGAGGTGTATAACTCATCTCCTTCCACCTTAGTCCACAAACTTATCAATCACCCCTGCTGTGGACACTTTCTGGAAGTCCAAAATCGTATGCTCCACAACCGCTGGACTAATTGTGTAAATGTAGGAGGGGACTATGTTGAAAAATAAATGCGCTAGGTTTTCTAAAATTGACTCCTTCTACCTTAGACCATGAACTTATCAATCAGCCCTCATATAAAGTGGAAAAAGGTAGCTAAAATGAGCATTTGTCCCTTGGAGGACGTATTGGTGTTTGGTAATGAGGAAATGGCAGAAGCTTTGAATGACTATTTTGTGTCAGTCTTCACATTGGAGGACATGTCTAACATGTCAAAGAGAGATGTTATCGATGTGATGGGAGATGAGGACCACAGTACAATCGCCATCACTAAAAAGGTAGTGCTGAGCAAACTTGTGGCCCTGAAGATAGACAAGTCCCCTGGTCCTGATGGAATGCATCCCAGGGTACTGAAAGAAATGGCAGAGGTTATAGTAGAGGCTTTGGTGATAATTTACCAAAATTCTCTGGACTCTAGGCAGGTCCCTGCGGATTGGAAGACAGCTAATATCACACCACAGTTCAAAAAAGGGTGGGGGCAAAAGGCAGGTAACTATAGGCCAATTAGTTTAACATCCGTAATTGGGAAAATGCTTGAAGCTATCATTAAAGAAGAAATAGCGAAGCTTCTGGAAATAAATAGATCCATCAGGGAGGCACAGCGTGGATTCAGTAAAGGCAGGTCCTGTTTGACAGACTTACTGGAGTTATTTTAGGATGTAACAAACACAGTGGATAGAGGGGACAGATGAACGTTATTTACTTGGATTCCCAGAAGGCATTCAATAAGATGCCATATAAAATACTTATCCATAAAATAAGGATGTATAGAGTTGGGTGTGATAACTTAGCATGGTTAATTAATAGAAAGCAGAGAGTTCAGATAAATGGGTGTTACTCCGGTTGGCAATCAGTGGTGAGTGGTATGCAGCAGGGGCTACAACTGTTCATGATGTACATTAATGATCTGGAAGATGGGACCGAGTGTAGTGTATCTAAGTTTGCTGATGACACTAAATTGAGTGGAAAAGCAAATTGTGCAGAAGATATGGAAAATCTGCAGAGAGATATAGATAGGTTAACTGAGTGGGCGAGGCTCTGGCAGATGGAGTACATGTTCGCAGTTGCGTGGTCATCCACATTGGAAGGAAAAATGAAAGAGCAGATTATTATTTAAATGGTAAAACATTGCAGTATGCTGCTGTGCAGAGAGGCTTAGGAGCGCTTGTGCATGAATCATGAAAAGCTGGTTTGCAGGTACAGAGGGCTATCAGGAAGGCAAATGGAATGTTAGCTTTCATTGCCAGAGGGATAACACTTAAGAGCAGGGAGATTATGCTGCAACTGTACAGGGTACTGGTGAGGCCGCACCTGGAGTACTGTGAGCTGTTCTGGTCTCCCTACTCGAGTAAGGATATACAGGTTTTGGAGATGGTGCAAAGGAAGTTCACCAGGTAGATTTCAGAGATGAGAGACTATGAGGAAAGATTGAGTCGCCTGGAATTCAGAAGGATGAGAGGAGATCTTATAGAAACATAAAATTATGAAAGGGATAGATAAGATAGAGGCAGGAAAGTTGTTTCCACTGTTAGGTGAAACTAGAACTAGGGGGACATAGCCTCAATATTCAGGGGAGTAGATTTAGGATGGAGATGAGGAGGAACTGTTTTTCCCAGGGAGTGGTGAATCTGTGGAATTCTCTGCCCGATGAAGCACTGGAGGCTACCTCAGTAAATATATTTAAGATAAGGTTGGATAGTTGTTTGCATAGTAGGGGAATTAATGGTTATGGGGAAAAGGCAGGTATGTGGAGAGGAGTCCATGGCCACATCAGCCATGATCTTATTGAATCTTAACCAATTTCCCCCGGGATCAATAAAGTATGACTATGACTATGACTATGAATGGTGGAGTGGGCCCAACGGGCCAGATGGCCTACTCCTGCTCCTATTTCTTATGTTCTTATGCCTTGTTGAAGTCCATATAGACAACATCTACTGCCTTGCCTTCATCAACTCTCCTTGTAACTTCCTCAAAAACTATATAAGATTTGTTTGACATCACTTACCACACATGAAGCCATACTGACTATCGAATCAGTCCATGTCTATCCAAATACTCATATAATTCCCTTAAATTCCTTTCCAATAAATTTTCCACTACTGATGTCAGGGTACCTGTACTGTAATTTCCTAGTTTATTTTTTTAGAGTCTTTCTAGAGTAACAGAACAACACTGTCCTCTAGCAACTCACCTGTTGACTTAAGTATCTCTGCTAGGGCCCCGGCAATTTCTACAGTTGTTCCCAGAGGATCTGGGGAACACCTTGTCAGGTCCTGGGTATTTATCCACCCTGATTTAAAAGGTTTCAAAGGTACATTTAATGTCAGAGAAATGTATACAATATATATCCTGAAATACTTTTTCTTCGCAACCATCCACGAAAACAGAGGAGTGCCCCCAAAGAATGAATGACAGTTAAATGTTAGAACCCCAAAGTCCCCTCAGCTCCCCCCCCACGTGCAAGCAGCAGCAAAGCAACAATCCCCGCGCCCCCCCCCCACAAGCAAAAAAGCATCGCCACCCACCTCCGAGCACTCAAGTGTGCAGCAAAGCATCAGCAAAGACACAGGCATGCAGCACCCCAAAGGCTACACATTCACCCAGTATTCGACATACCACGAACTCTCTCTATCTCTCTAATAAGGAAGAAAGAGATATCTCCGTTTCACAGCGAGAGGGGAGACGTAACAGACAATTTGCTGATTTACAATGTTAAAAGTCCATTGCATCGCTTTTTCCAAGCTCAGTGCCCAAAGAACTCAGGTCTCTGGGGCACACAGCCAGCAGCCAGCTCACTGCTTTTGATTTTCCATCTCCCAAGACACACCAGATTCCTGCAGAGACACTGACCTTAACGTATCAGTAAAATCCCTGAGGATTCTCTTTCACTTTGCCTGCTTGGGCAAATTCATTTCTTCTTTTATCCCTCCTGATTTCATCCTTAAGTATTCTCTTGCATTTTGCATACTCCATAAGCACCTCATTTCTTCCTAACTGTCTATATCTGCTTTGCACCTTCCTTTTCTCTTAATGAGGGACTCTAAATCTCTTGAAAACCAAGGTTCCCTAAATTTGTTTTCTTTACCATTTATCTTGACAGGCACATACAAGCTTTGTACTCCCAAAATTTCACTTTTGAAGGACTTTCATTTACCAAGTTCACTTTTGCCAGAGAACAACCTGTCCCCATCCACATTTGCCATATTGTTTCTGATACCATCAAAATTGGACTTTCTCCAATTTAGAAATCTCAACCTGTGAACCAGACCTATCTTTTTGCACATTTCCTTTGAAATTTGTAGCATTGTGATCGGTAGGTGCAAAGTGTTCTCCTACACAAATATATCACACACTCTCTCATTGGAACTTCTACATACTCATTAAGAGAACTATCCTGAACATATTGAATTCTATTCAATCTGGTCCTTTTTACAGTATAGGATTCCCAGTCAATATGTGGAAAGTTAAAGTCACCTCCTACAACAACAGTTTGACAGCGCCTTTACTTCCTGAGAAAACTAAAGAAATTTGGCCCGTCCCCTAAAACCCTCACTAATTTTTATAGATGCACTGTAGAAAGCATTCTTCTAGGGTGCATCACAACTTGGTATGGAAGTTGTCCTGTCCAAGATGGAAAGAAGCTGTAGAAGATCGTGAACACGGCGCAGCACATCACAGAAACCAATCTTCCGTCCGTGGACTGACTTTACACCGCACACTGTCAGAGCAGTGCTGCCAGGATAATCAAGGACACGACCCACCCAGCCAAAACACTTTTCGTCCCTCTTCCCTCCGGGAGAAGGCTCAGGAGCTTGAAGACTCGTACAGCCAGATTTGGGAACAGCTTCTTTCCAACTGTGATAAGACTGCTGAACAGATTCTGACCCGGATCTGGGCCGTACCCTCCAAATATCCTGACCTGCCTCTTGGTTTTTTTGCACTACCTTACTTTCCATTTTTCTATTTTCTATTTATGATTTATAATTTAAATTTTTAATATTTACTAATTTTAACTATTTTTAATATTTTTAATATTTAATATTTGTAATCCAGGGAGTGTGAAGCGCAGATTCAAATATCACTGTGATGATTGTATGTTCTAGTACCAATTGTTTGGTGACAATAAAGTATAAAGTATAAATATGTCCATCTGGTGGGTGGTCCATAATTCAGTAGCCCTATTAAAGTGGTCACAACTTCCTTATTTCTCAGTTCCTCCCATAACTCCTCACCAGTCAAGTTCTCCAGTCTGTCTTGATAGAACACTGATGTGATATTGTCCCTGACTAGTAATGCCACCCCTCTCCATTAGCCCCTCCCACTCTGTCACCATAAAAACAACACAACCCAGAATATATTGAGAAGCCAGTCCTCCCCCTCCAAGACTCAATAATGGCTACAGTATCATAATTCCAAGTGTTAATCCATTCCCCTGGCTTATCCACCTTTCTCGATACTTCTTGCAATAAAATATACGCAGCTCAGGACACTGGTCGCACCCTGCTCAAACTGTTGATTCCAGACTTTGTCCTGATGTCTTAACAATTTCTGTCTCCACAACCACTCCACTATCTGTTCTGGTACTCTGGTTCCCATCCCCCTGCAACTCTAGTTTAAACCCGCCATGCAGCATTAACAAACTTCCCACTAGGCTAATAGTCCCCTGTCAGTTCAGGTGCAAACTGTCT
The DNA here is from genome assembly GCF_963921235.1 of Mobula hypostoma. NCBI lineage: Eukaryota > Metazoa > Chordata > Chondrichthyes > Myliobatiformes > Myliobatidae > Mobula > Mobula hypostoma. The sequence continues at coordinate 15,724,141 of NC_086101.1, read as the reverse complement.
CTTCTGTACAGGTCTCACCTTCCATGGAAGATATCCAAACATCTTACGCTCTGCCTGCTACTCCAACTCTTTAGCCAAGTGTTAAACTGTATAATCTTTCTATTTCTGGCCTGATTAGCAATCCTGATATCACAATCCTCACCATTCATCCTACCCATGTCATTGGCACCTACATGGATCATGTCCTCTGGCTGTCCACCCTCCCACTTAAGAATGCTGAGGATTCCACCTGAGATGTCTCGGACCCTGACACCCAGCAGGCAACATGCCATATGGAAATCTCATTCTAGTTCACAGAACCTCCTTTCTGTTTCCCTTGACTAACAAATCCCCTATCACCACAGCTCACCTCTTCACCCCCACCTTTCCTTCCGAGTCAGAGCCAAACCCAGTACCAGAGACCCTGTCGTTGTGACATTCCTCTGCAAAGTCACCCCCCACCCCCAACAATATCCGATGTGATAGACGTGTTGTTGAGGGGCATGGCCACAAGGGTACTCTGCATTGGGTCTTTAACCTCTTCCCCCTTCCTCACCAAAATCGTTTCTTGTGTCCTGCACGTTGGGTGTTGGGTGTAACTACCTCTCGATATGTCGTATCTATCATCCCCTCAGCCTTGATCTGGAAATCATGCGGTTCCAGCTTCAACTCTTTTACACGGATGCACTTTACGCAGGTGTAGTCGTGAGTGACACTGGAAGGCTCCCTGTCTTCCCACATGCCTCTATCCAGACGTCTATCCCAATGTATATTAAATACTTAAGTTAAAATTTGTGCAAAAACAGAAATAATTTTTAAAATGTGAGGTAGTGTTCATGAGTTCAATATCCATTTAGAAATTGGATGGTAGAGGAGAAGCAGATGTTCCTGAACCACTGAGTGTGTGCTTTCAGGCTTCTGTACCTCCTTTCTGATGGTAATAATGAGAAGAGGACATGTTCTGGGAGGGGGCAGGGTCCTTAATGATTGACGCCATCTTTCAGAGGCATCATTCCTTGAAGATGTCTTGGATATTATGGAGCTGATTAAATTTATAACTTTCTGTAGCTTCTTTCAATCCTGTTCAGTAGCAGTGTGCCCCCCCCCCATTACAGATGGTGATACAGCCTGTCAGAATGCTTTTCTTAGTACATCTGTAGAAAATCTTGAGTGTTTTAGGTGACAAAACAAATCTCCTCAAACTCCTAATGACATGTAGCTGCTGTCTTGCCTTCTTTATCGCTGCATCAGTATGTTGTGGCCAGGTTAGATCCTCAGAGACATTGACACCCAGGAACTTGACATTGCTCACTCTCTCCACTTCTGATCACTCTATAAGGATTGGTTCGTGTTCTCTCATCTTACCCTTTCTGAAGTCTTCCAGATTACCCACCATGTGGGGAAATTCTATCCCCCTCCTTGGCCCTTGAACTGGGGCAGCTACGTTCAGAGGGGCCTCAAAGAGTTGAGAGCATATTCCTGGTTTGAGATCATCCACTTCAGAATATTTTGGCAAGTTGTTGTTTCCATGGTGACTGACAAAAGTTCACTCAAGCTTGTATGAATGCTGTTCCCCATTCCCAGTTGTAACCCATTTCATTTCCACTCTGCATTTCCATACCAACTCATCTATCCTCAGCCTCCTCACTGTCAGGGTCAGCTCAAATGCAAGCTAGAGGAATATTCGTATATTCTCCCTGGGTCATCTACAAGCTGAAAGTGTGATCTTTCAATTCTTCAACTTCCCGCAAACTGCTTCCCCTCCGACCCTTTTCCCCTCCTCCTGATCGAACCAGTTCTCCCAGAAGCAACCAATGCACAATAATGAAATGCTGAGACCTGAGTTCTAAAACTCCAACATCTGCAGTACTTTGTCACAGCTACCTACCACCTCCCAGCCTCCATGGCTACCTCCACCTTCCTTCCCCCTTCTGCCTATCACCTCCTCCTCACCTGGATCCACCTGCACTTGCTCTACCCCTTCCCCATTACCTTTTTGTTTCTGGCCACATCTCTTCAGTCTTTCAGTCCAGACGACTGGAAATTTCTCCCCCCACAGTGGCTGCCCGACCCTCTGAGTTCCTCCAGCATCTGGTGTGTTCTTCATTAGTATGGGAAAACTCTGGTTCCAAAATCACAGTGGTGGAAGGCAGAATCTGTCAATCTCTGCTTGAACATACTCTGCAGCTCAGCTCATGGACCCATGTATCCCAAATAGCCAGCTCCTTTGTTGAGACTGGACCCCACCCCCCAGGACAATGCTCCCTGTTAGCGTAAGATATTCCATGCATCTCAGAGAGAGACTGGTGGTCTCTCACTGAAATCTCAATTTTCTGAGAATGCTGAAGAGAGCTGGACATCAATACTCACAACCTTCCATAACACACAACGATGAAGCATGTTAGGATGAGAATGAGAATGGAATCAGGTTTAATATCACTGGCAGATGTCATGAAATGTGTTTTTACAGCTGCAGCAATACATAATAATAAAATCTATAAATTACTATAAGAATTTATACATACAGAACTTTCTGCAGCTTTTTCCAGTCCTGTGCAGTGGCTCCTCGATGTCAGACAGCAATGCAACCAGTAAGAATGCTCTTCTCAACACATCTGTAGAAATCTGCAAGGGTCTTTGGTGACATACCAAATCTCCAAAAACTTCTAATGAACTACAGCCTCTGTTGTACCTCCTTTGTAATTCGATCAATATACTGGGCCCAGGATAGATCCACAGGGACGTTGGCACCCAAGAACTTGAAACTGCTCACCCTTTCCACTTCTGATGAGGACTGGGGTGTGTTCCCTTGACCTTCCCTTCCTTTTTTTTTGTAATTTATTTTTTATTGAATTTCATCATCAAATATTTCCATAAGATGTATTTCAGATACTGTACATATATATCATATAATCATATTTGTCACAAATCTCCACATAATACTTATCTGACGTATACACTCATAGAAAAGAAAGGAAATAAAGAACAATCGAAAGAAGAAAACTATGTACAAAGTAGGGAGTGATTTTTTTTACAACATATTCATTGACTTGTGAGTATAAAATCAGGCCTATGAGGTGTTATGTAGTTAAACCATTTTTTTCCAGTATGAATAAAATTGTTCCAGCTTATGATTAACAGATGCTGTTATCTTCTCCATTTTGTAAATGTCCATTGTAATTTCCATCTATATATTTAAAGTTGGGCTCTCCTGTGATAACCATTTCCTGGTAAGGGTCTTTTTACCAGCCCCCAGCAGTACATTTATTAAATATTTATCTCTTTTCAACCATTCTTGAGGTATATACCCAAAATATATGGTCTTATTCTCTAAGAGTATTTCAAATTTTAAAGATGTCTTGTAGGACATTATGTATCCCACACCAATAGTCTTTGATAACGGGACATTCCTAGAAAATATGATAATAGTTTGCACTTTGATTTCCACAATTTCTCTGGCAAACAGGGGGGTTACTATCATAATGAGAATTCTGAGAGGGTGTAGTGAAATATCTTATCGAGTTTTTCCACCCGAAATCCCTCCATTTCTGTGAACTGGTACACTTCCATTGATACCTCCATATCATTGTCCAGTCTTCCACAGATATTATTATCCCTCCTTCCTTCTCCATTTTGTTTAATGTATGAAGTCGAATGTGTTTTATGATTTGACAAACCCTTATACATGCTTGAAATTATTCTACTACCGTTGTCTGAATTATATGCTTTTCTAAATAGCTCTATCAGACGTGTACTTGCCTTGGTTATATTTTTAACCGTCCTATTAACATACCGCCGCATCTGTAAAAACCGGTAAAAGTTTTGTTTTTCTAATAAGTGTTTCTCTTTGAGCACTTCACAACTGAACAGTGTTCCTTCTTTCATTATATTGCAAATAGCCGTTATTCCTTTAGCTGTCCAGTCCTTAAATCTTGCATCCAGTTTATTCGGCGTAAAATCCGAGTCATATGGAACTTTGAATATAGAGTTTTGTAAAACATTTCAAAAGCTTCTTGAATTTAACCTAGCTTATTTTTTTTATCACTTTTGTTCTTGGATCCCTAATTCTATGAATTGTATTTTCTGCTATCTTTTTTTTTCACTTTCCACGCCAGTACTTTCATAGATTTAGATCCACTTTCATGGTGTCTCTGTTTCAGAACATTAATTTTTTTCTAATTTCTTGTGTAGCCAAACTATTAATATCATTCAACGCAAACACGAGGAGTTCTGCAGATGTTGGAAATTCAAGCAACACACATTAAAGTTGCTGGTGAACGCAGCAGGCGAGGCAGCATCTTTAGGAAGAGGTACAGTGATGTTTCGGGCCGAGACCCTGCGTCCTGACGTTAGTCCTGACGAAGGGTCTCGGCCTGAAACGTCGACTGTACCTCTTCCTAGAGATGCTGCCTGGCCTGCTGCGTTCACCAGCAACTTTGAAGTGTGTTGCTATTAATAACATCCCTATTTTTTAAATTCCCTCTAGTGTATCCTGTGCCAAACTCAATTTGTGTTTTTTTTCTCATTCCTTCAGCTTATTTTGTAATTCCTTTAATGTTTTATTCCTTATTTTTTTCTTTTATGAAGATATCGCTATAATTTTCCCTCTTAAGACAGCCTTCAGAGTATCCCATAGAATGGGAGGTGAAACCTCTCCATTATCACTGAATTCTAAGTAAAGACCAATTTCTTTTTTAATTTGTTCCTTAAAATAGGGATCATTGAGTAGACTTGAATTTAGTTTCCAAATAGTATTCTTTGGTCGTAGGTCAAAATCAACAGATAAATATATAGGTGCATGGTCACTTACATCTATTGTCCCAATTCCACAGGTGATTATTTTGTCCCTATCTTTTTCAAATGTTATGAAATAGTCTGTTCTTGTATAAACAGAATGGGGGGCAGAATAATGAGTGTAATCCCTTCAGTCGGGGAAAAGGTCCCTCCATATATCAATTACACCAACATCCTCAAAAAGTGTATTAATTTTCTTATGTAACGACTTTGTTTCATAAGTTTTTCTATTGGAAGAGTCTAACTTTGGTTGTAATTGTAAATTTAAGTCTCCCCCACATATCAAAAGACATTCTGTTTCCGTTACCATAGTATTAGTAATTTTCTGGAAGAAACTACTACCACTTCCTGGGGGTGTGTATATATTCAATAAAGTAACTGGATTTCCATCTATATTGCCCCTTACCAGAATATATCTCTCCTGTTTATCTCCCATTTCGAAAACTTCTTCAAAATTTAGCTGCTTGAGATGAGAATAGCAACTCCTCTTCTATGTCCTGATTTATATGAGGAGCAAAACAAATTAATAAAGCCCATTCTCTTTAATTTTCCATGCTCATTATCACTTAAGTGAGTTTCCTGTAAATATACTACATGGGCTTGTTCCTTATTTCATTTTTGATAGAATTTTACTGCGCTTCACTGGATTCAACAGCAAGAAATTAATTTTACTTTGTCCTTAACCATGTGTATTTATCTGTTAGTATATCATTGAAATTTGCAGAATATAACTGAATTGATCTACTCCCTGAACAAATAAGAGCCAAGAAACGCGAATAATAATAAAAAAAAGATAATGAAGGTGTGATTCCAAGGCCGGGGTCTCTAGATGACCCTGGGTTGAGCTAGAAGAAACGTCTGGCCATGGGGGAATAGCCCCTCCTACCTGTGAGTTGAGGGCCCCCGCTGCATTACCTATAAAAGTAAGTAAAAAAAATCTATGTCCATTACACAGAAGTGATTTCCCTGTTTATTCCTCCCATGTATATATTCTCACTTAGTTGGGGGAAAAGGAATTAATCAATGAATTTTTTAAAATTGTGTAATATCACATCCATATTATAATAGGTATTTCTCGAGATAGGTGTATCACCGTCTATCTTTGCTTCCGTTTAGTTTATCAGCACTTTTAAAGTTAGCCAAACATTATGACTCTTCTGGAGGAGATGAGGGCTGTCCTCGGAGAACTCACAGTCTCTTTCTAATATTCTTCTCTCGTCCTGCTCCCGTCTCCTGCTTTCTCGGCTCTCTTACAATTTCCCAAGCAGATCGGGATAACTGCTCAGCCAGACTTTCCCTCGGTCTGACCACGCTAATGGGCAGTCCTCCGTTCTTCATGTCTGTAGTCGCCTCTTCCACTGTCTGATATAGTCGTATCCCTTCTTGGTAAAATACCCTCAGTTTAGCAGCGTACGGGGTTTGGAATTTAATCTTTTCTTCCTTTAATATTCGTTTCGCTTCGGAATACTGCTTCCATTTCTGTAGGACTGCCGGGGGATAATCATGATCAAAGTATAGTAACTTCCCGTTCCAAAAAACCCTCTTCTTCCCCCAGGCCCTTCGTAGAATCTCTGCCTTGCTCTTGAATCGAAGGAATTTCAATACTGTGGATCGCGGTTTACCTTCTCTGTCTCCGGAGGGCCGCGGGACGAGCGAACGATGCGCCCTCTCAGTTTCAATCTCTATAGTCGGGGGAGTCTCCAGCGCTTCCCGCAAAGTCTACAAAGCCTATCATCGACAATCCCTGCGCTCCTTCGGGAACATTATAAATCCTGATATTTTTCTGTCGGGATCTTCCCTCCTGGTCAAGCAATTTAATTTCCTGTTGAGGATTTTTATCGTCTTACTTAGTATCTGTTCCACGTTTTGCACGCGATCTTCCACCTTCTCAATTCGAGTCTCTGCCACCGCTATTTTCTGATTGACATTGGCGAGCTCTGACTTTATATCATTGAGTTGCTGTTTTATATCTTTTTGGACTTCCCTTATCCCTTCCAAAATCCTTATCGTATTTGCCGCTTCGCCTGCAGGAGGCCCCGCGTCAGTCTCGCCGCCACACGCACGTGTAGGAGAGCCGCGCTTTGTACCTCTCTCTCCCATGGGCTCCGCAGGGATGCTTTTTTTATCTCCATTCTTCTTCCCCATTCTTGCCCCCCTTATCAATTCAAATATTTTCGAAAGATCTTATATTTGATGGATTAACGGGGCAAAATGTGCGTTTTTCCAGAGGAGCTATTGATTTAAGCTGCCATTCTGAACGATGACGTCATCAGCACCAACCTCCTCTTCCTGAAGTACACAATCAATTTCTTGGTCTCATTGATGTTAAATTCAAGGTTGTTGTTGCAACACCACTCAACCAGCTGGTCTTTCTCACTCCTGTACACCTCCTCATCACCATCTAAAATTTTGCCAAAAATAATTGTGACGACAGCAAATTTATAAATAGCATTTGAGCTGTGCCTGGCCACACAATTGTCAGTGTAGAGATAGTAGAGCAGTGGGCCAAGCATGCATCCTTGAGGTACACCAGTGTTGATCGTCAACGAGGTGGTGATGTTATTTCCAACCTGCACAGACTCTGGTCTCCCAGTGAGGATGGCAAGGATGGAGTTGCAGAGGGAAGTTCAGATTGCCCAAGTTATGGAACATGTTTGCATGCACAGTAGAGAGCATCCTAACATGCTGGATCGCTGTGTGGTACAGAAACTCACAGTGATGGATAGGATGACTCTACAGCAGGTAGTTAAATAACACCATAAGATATAGATGTAGAATTAGTCCATTTGGCCCATTGAGTCTGATCTGCCATTTCATCATGTCTGATCTATTTTCCTCTCAGCCTCAATCTCTTCCCTTCTCCCCATATCCCTTCACGCACAGACCAAACAAGAATCTATCAACCTCTGCCTTAAATATCCATAAACACTTGGCCCCTACAGGAGCCTGTGGCAAAGAATTCCACAGATTCTCCACTCTCTGGCTAAAGAAATTCCTCCTCATCTCTGTTCTAAAAGGATGCCTCTCATTTCTGAGGCTGTGTCCACTCATCTTAGACTCTCCCACCAGAGGAAACATCCTCTCCATATCCACTCTATTGAGGCTTTCACCATTCGATTGGTTTCAATGAGATCACCCCTCGTTCTTCAAAATTCCAGCGAATACAGGCCCAGAGCCATCAAACACTCTTCGTATGACAAGCCAATGAACAGCTTGTCATCCAAACTCTTCAAAATACAGAACATATCCCTGGCATCAGACTGCCCACCATCAAGGAGCAGACTGAAAAACCAGATACTTCATCCAATGTTACCAGGTTGACCAACACCTCCACCATTAACCCACCACTACATCCACATCAGCCACTCCTCTCCATAGCCCTCAGCACCCTTCCCATGCACTGCCACTTTACAGTTACTTGTGCATTGTGTTTTATAGGATGGATGTATATTTATATATTTTTTTGTTTTTATGCTTATTGTCTCTTTTTACTGCTGCATCAGAACTGGAGAAACAATGATTTCATCCCCCTTTAAACTCTTGTACTGACAATTGACAACAAACAATCTCAAATGTTGAATGTGTCCAGCCTTTAACACTGGGCCTGAATTCTCACCCCAATGGCCAACTTCCAAATGGGAAGCATTGACTTTCTCCTTTCCCACTGCAGGAAAAAGCAAGAGCTTCACAGTTACGCAAGGCCAGTCCAGTATATTTGCAGGTGAGGGTGAAACGGTCCTCATGGTCTGTAGCCATAATGCCAATCACTCTGGAGACACCGTGTTCTACAGCTGGTACCGGAACACATCCGAAGTCTCCAACGGGACGGCAGAGTTTGCAGGGCGCATCCTTGGGCCTGACCAGGAGGATTCATTCAAAGTTTCCATAAAGCTGGTGGACGTGAGGGAGAGCGATTCTGGAATGTATTACTGCAAAGTACGGATAGACGGGATTGGCGTGGAAATCGGAGAGGGTGTACGGCTGACCGTGAGTCACACACGTGAGTGGTTCCCCAGCCCGAAACAATACTGAGCTTATTACCACCCACCCCCATCAACTTTCTATTTCTGGAGCCCTGTCCGGTTTCCCCACACTTTGCGTAAAAAAAAAATTAACCCCTGACATCTCCTCTGTACCTACTTCCAAGCACCTTAAAACTATGCACTCTCGTGTTAGCAATTTCAGCCCTGGAGAAAAGCCTCTGACTATCCACACAATCAATGCCTCTCATTATCTTGTACATCTCTACCAAGTCACCTCTCATCCTTCATCGCTCCAAAGAGAAAAGGTCGAGTTCACTTAACCTATTCTCATACGGCATTCTTCCTAATCCAGGCAACATCCTTGTAAATCTCCTCTGCACCCTTTCTATGGTTTACACATCCTTCCTATAGTGAGCCGACTAGAAATGAGCACAGTACTCCAAATGGGGTCTGACCAGAGTCCTATATAGCTGCAACATTACCTCTCGGCTCTTAAATTCAATCCCACGATTGATGAAGTCCAATGCACCGTATGCCTTCCTAACCACAGAGTCAACCTGCGTAGCAGCTTTGAGTGTCCTATGGACTTGGACCCCAAGATCCTCCACACTGCCAAGAGTCTTGCCATTAATGCTATATTCTGCCATCATATTTGACCTACCAAAATGAACCACCTCACACTTATCTGGGTTGAACTCCATCAGCCACTTCTCAGCCCTGTTTTGCATCCTATCAATGTCCCGTTGTAACCTCTGACAGACCTCCACACTGTCCACAACACACACAACCTTTGTGTCATCAGCAAATTTACTAACCCATCCATCCACTTCCTCATCCAGGTCATTTATAAAAATCACAAAGAGTACGGGTCCCAGAACACATCCCTGAGGCACACCACTGGTCACCGGCCTCCATGCAGAATATGACATGTCTACAACCACTCTTTGCCTTCTGTGGCAACCCAGTTCTGTATCCACAAATCAATGCCCCCTTGGATCTCATGCCTCCTTACTTTCTCAATAAGCCTTGCATGGGGTACCTTATCAAGTGCTTTGCTAAAATCCACATACACAACATCTATGGCTCTACCATCATCAATGTGTTTAGTCATATCCTCAAAAAATTCAACCAGGTTTGTAAGGCACGACCTGCCTTTGACAAAGCCATGCTGACTATTCCTAATCATATTATGCCTCTCCAAATGTTCATAAATCCTGCCTCTCAGAATCTTCTCCATCAACTTATCAGCCAGTGAAGTAAGACTCACTCACCTATAATTTCCTGGGCTATACCTACTCCTTTTCTTGAATAAGGGAACAACATCCGTAACCCTCCAATCCTCCAGAACCTCTCCTGTCCTCATTGATATGCAAAGATCATTGCCAGAGGCTCAGCAATTTCCTTCCCTTGCCTCCCACAGAATCCCAGGGTACATCCCATCTGGTCCCGGTGACTTATCAAACTTGACGTTTTCCAAAAGCTCCAGCACATCCTGTTTCTTAATATCTATATTCTCAAGCATTTTAGTCCACTGCAAGTCATCCTTATAATTGCCAAGATCCTTTTCCACAGTGAATACTGAAGCAAAGTATTCATTAAGTACTCCCACTATTTCCTCCGGTTCCATACACACTTTTCCATTGTCACACTTAATTGGTCCTATTATCTCACGTCTTATCCTCTTGCTCTTCACATACTTGTAGAATGCCTTGGGGTTTTCCTTAATCCTGACCACCAAGGCCTTCTCATGTCCCCTTCTGGCTCTCCTAATTTCATTCTTAAGCTCCTTCTTGCTCGCCTTATAATCTTCTAGATTCATATCATTACCTAGTTTTTTGAACCTTTTGTAAGCTTTTCTTTTCATCTGGACTAGATTTACAACAGCCTTTGTACACCATGGATCTTGTACCCTGCCATCCTTTCCATGTCTCATTGGAACGTACCTACTCAGAACTCCACGCAAATATCCCCGGAACATTTGCCACATTTCTTCCATACATTTCACTGAGAACATCTGTTTCCAGTTTATGCTTCCAAGTTCCTGCCTGATAGCCTCATATTTCCCCTTACTCCAATTAAATGTTTCCCTAACTTGTCTGTTCCTATCCCTCTCCAATGCTATGGTAAAGGAGATAGAATTGTGATCACTGTCTCCAAAATGCTCTCCTACTCACTTCCAAATACCAGATCAAGTATAGCCTCTCCTCTTGTAGGCTTATCTACATATTGTGTCAAGAAACCTTTCTGAACAAACTCCACCCCATCTAAACCCCTCACTCTAGGAAGATGCCAATCAATATTTGGGAAATTAAAATCTCCCACCACAACAACCTGTTATTATTGCACCTTTCTCTTTTACTATTGGGTGGTCGATAAAAAAAACTCCCAATAGAGTTATTTCCCCCTTCCTGTTTCTAACTTCCGCCCACAGAGGCTCAGTAGACAATCTCTCCCTGATTTCCTCCTTTTCTGCAACCATGACGCTATCTCTGATCAACAATGCCACGCCCCCTCCTCCTCTGCCTCCTTCCTTGTCTTTTCTGAAACATTTGAAGCCTGGCTCTCTAAGTAGACATTCCTGCCCCTGAGCCATCCAAGTCTCTGTAGATGGGAGACTGAAGATAAGAAGAATTACATTGGGGTGACTGGCTGGAGATCACATACTTATCAACCCATCAACAATGATTGGCTCAGTGTGCAGATTATAGAAGAGTGGCAGTGGGTCACACACTCCTCCTTCCTCTCTTGGACCAGGTGGGGCAGTGGGTCACACACTGTCCTCTCCCCCTTGGGACGTGGTGGGCAGTGGGTCACATTCTGTCCTCCTCCCTCTCTGTCCTATCCTATTTTCAATGGATTCTTCCTGTGTCAGTGTGGCCAACCCTCACCTTGGGGTGCTCTGGTTTCCTCCCACATCGCAAAGACATGTGGGTTGGTGGTTTAGTTGATTCTGTAAATTACTCCCTTGGGAAATGGTAGAAACTCGGGGGATTTGAAAGGAAGGTGGGGAGGATCAGTTATTAGTATAATTAATAGGAAAATAAATGGGATTAGTGTGGGACTGGGACAAATGTTATTCAAAGATCAACGCTGGATGTGATTTTAGCACCTCTCGGTCATCCTATACAATTATTGGAAGAGCAACTTCCCTATGCTTTCTGTCCTGGAATTGGGAGGAGGGGGTGTGGCAGTGACAGGAATTATTTCACCAATGAACTGGAAAGACTCTAATCTACCTACAGTCTTTCATTGGCTGTCCTCTATTATGTCCTGTTTAAGTTTAGAGAAAATCAGAAGTCAGACAATTCACACATCCTTTAAGTTTGAGCAAATCTGACAACCTTGTATCAAATATTTTCATTTAATTTGATTTATTACTCCTTCAATCTTTTTTTCGAAGTTTTAGATTTGATCAGAAAGTCTGTTTTTTTCTTTTTTTTTGGGTCGTATCCTCAAAATGGACTGCCCAGTCCCTTTTTTTTTTGTTTTTTTTTAAATATAGTGTAGTGGGGTTATTTTTCTCTTAATTTAAAGCTCAAAGTTTTTTCTTTTCTCTTCATAAACTGACAAGAGGAGAATTGCTGTTTTCATTTTTTTATTATATATTTTCTACCGGTTTAACAATATCTATGATTTTGACAATGTCTATCTTAATCTTGGTTTGTATTGTTACTGATATATATATTTGAGATAATTCCCCTCTTGATTGTATTTATGCTTCTTTTAAATCAATAAAAAGACTAATAAAGAAAGAAAGATTTCACCAGTGGGGTTAAAGACTTTCAGGTTGGCTACCATGTCACTGCGTGCTTCATCAGTCTCGAAGGGCCAAATGGCCCATTTGTGCTTGTGTGTTCTGACTTGTTTCTCCCCCCTCAGGCAAACTGACAGCCATCGTGATTCACCTGGTGATCCTGTTAGCGGCCTTTGGGATACAAGGGAGCATCCTGCTCTGCAGCATCCTGTTTCATAGCAAAACCCTCAGAGCAGAAAGTAATAGCATTTGATCTTTTACCTCTCCGATCAGTTTAAGATCATAAGACATAGTAGGAGTTGGTCATTCGGCCCATCAAGTCTGCTCCACCATTCTGTATTGGGTGTTTTCTTTTCCCTCGCGACCCCGTCCTCCTGCCTTCCCCGTAACCTTTGACAGCAAAACCAATCAAGAACATGTCAGTTCTGCTTTAAGTACACCCAAATGACTCGGACCCACAAGAATGCAGCTGGGCCACAGCAGCCGTTGCTGGAGTGGACTTTGGGCCGGATTGAAGCAGCATACCCCAGGACCAAGAGCAGGAAATGAACCAATGCTTAACCGATTTATGCACAAGTCAGATTTAAAAAGTTAAGGTGTCAAGGTCGATGGTAAAAGACCAACTGATGTTCAGCTCACCACCCCGTGAGGTTCTCAGCACTGAACTGGATCTTTGGCCGTGGGCTCACATTCAGGGACTCTGCAGTTCATGTTCTGTGTGTCAATTTTTATTATTTGCAGTTTATTCTTTTCTTTTTGCACATTGCTTGTCTGAAGGTCTTTGTTTTTTTTATCGTGGATTCTAGTGTGTTTTTTCTTTGTTTTGTGTCTGCCTGCAACGATCTCCATCTCAGGGTTGCATGTGGTATATATACTGTGATAATAATAATGTACTTTGAACTGTTAAACCTTGAAAAGAGACAAAGTGAGATGTGCTTTTCTTCTCTCTGGTCCAGCAGTGCTTCACTCCCGTCGGTAGAGGACAGAGTTGCAGTGAAAGGGTGCCGGCCAGCGGGGGGCAGTGTTGCGCTATGCGCTGGAAAACCCAACACCACACAAAGGTGCTGAAGGACCCCTCACTGGGTCAGGTAGAACCTGTGGAGGGAAATGGGCAGTCAGCGTCTCAGGTGGAGACCCTTCCTCGGGTCTGAAGTGCCTATATGACCATCTGCATCAGAGGAAAGCTGCCCCTCTGCATCACCCTTTGGGATGGACTTCAACATTTGCATTACCACTGCATCCTCCAGTCCCTCAAACGCTCCATTTAGAGTCCAACGGAGGACACATCACTGGGTGGATTATCGTTTAGCCTTACTTCTTAAGACCTTGACAGGCCTAACTCCACCTGCCCCATTCATGACAAAGTATATATGACTTTGAGATTCAACTTCCTGCCGGCAAAGATAAAGAAATACAATAGAATTTATGAAAATCTATACATAAACAGGGTTAAATCGGGGGTTGCTGTGTGGCACGACATGAAGGGCCTATTCTAGGCATTATCTCCATAAATAAGTAAATAAATAAATACTGATGACGAATTGTGCAAATGATAAATATAATATTTCTATACTGCACACATATACCATTTTTATAGATATAATACTGTATTAGACACAGTGGATTCACAAACAAGAGAAAATCTACAGATGCTGGAAATCCAAAGCAACACAGACAAAATGCTGGAGGAAATTAGCAGGCCAGGCAGTATCTACAGAAAAGAGAAAACAGTTAGCATTTAGGACCGAGATGCTTCTTCAGGACTGAAGTTCCTCCAGTATTTTCTGTGTGTTTCTTTTTACACAGTGGATTCCATTTAATTAGAGCACATTGGGGCTAGCAGATTTTGACCCAATTAGGTGGCTGCCCCAATTAGTCAAAGTTTTTTGGAAATAGATAAAAATATGTTAAAAAGACAAGCTAAATCACAAACCAGGTATTTAAATGAAATATAGAATTAATTAGAACATTACCAATGCTACAGTATGATGAAACTGTGCAACACACACAAATTGCTGGAGGAACTCAGCAGGTCGGGTAGCATCTATGGAAATGAATAAACAGTCGACGTTTTGCACCAAGACCCTTCCTTGGGACTGAAAATGAAGGGGGGAAGACATTGATGTACCCCGGGATTCTGTGGGAGGCAAGGGAGGAGATTGCTGAGCCTCTGGCAATGATCTTTGAATCGTCAATGTTCAAATAGTGATATCATTTTATTTTCACTTGTGGCCTTTTCTGGATGCCCTGCAAGTCCGAATACTTGAAATTGCAGTGAGCAGAACAGCTCTGAATTGTCTTACTGCTTATTTTTCACCAACTGCTTCTTGAACACAGACACATGCAACTAAACACTCTTAAAAACTGATTACTCTACGCATGATGTAGTGTCTAACGGCCACACAAGTGCAAACGACTGACGGTAGTTAGAAACTGTTCGGCAACAGTCTCCTGTCCCAATTAAGTGACATAGTGTCCCAAATAAACAAAGTGAATCCCAAATAATTCCTCTATTAGTTTTTTTGCTCTTTAAGAGTTGTCCCAAATAAGTAGCTGTCCCAGTTAACCAATGGACTAATTAAGCAGAACCCACTGTATATACAGTATGTACAGCACACCTCGCCCCCGTGGAAGATTTCATTTTTTATTGTTTGACATCATTGAATCACAATGGATTTAATTTGGCTTTTTTGACACTGATCAACAGAAAAAGACTCTTTAGTGTCAAAGTGAAAACAGATCTCTACAAAGTGATCTAAATTAATTACAAATATTAAAGACAAAATAATCGATTGCATAAATATTCACCCTCCCCTCCCCCCTTTTAATATGGCACACCAAATCATCACTGGTGCAGCCAATTGATTTTAGAAGCCAAACAATTAGTTAAAAGGAGATCTGCTTTTGGGGAATTGTGTGCAGTCAAGGTGTTTCAATTGATCGTAGTAAAAGTACACCTGTACCTGGAAGGTCCAACTGCTGGTGAGTCAGTATCCTGGCAAAAACTACACCATGAAGACAAAAGAACACTCCAACCAACTCCACGAAAAGATTGTTGAAAAGCACAAGTCAGGAGATGGATGCAAGAAAATTTCCAAGTCACTGAATATCCCTTGGAGTACAGTTAAGTCAATCATCTGGAACTGGAAAGAATATGGCACAGCTGTAAATCAGCCTGGAGCAGGCAGTCCTCAAAAACTGAGTGACCGTGCAAGAAGGGGACTAGTGAGGGAGGCCACCAAGAGACCTGTAACAACTCCGGAGTAGTTACACGCTTCAGTGGCTGAGATGGGAGAGACTGCACATACAACAACTGTTTCCCAGGTGCTTCTCCAGTCACAGCTTTATGGGAAAGTGGCAAAGAAAAAGCCACTGTAGAAAAAAACTCACATGAAATCTCAGCTAGAGTTTGCCAGAAGGCATGTGAGAGACTCAGAAGTCAGCTGGAAGAAGGTTCTATGGTCTGATGAAGCCAAAATAGAGCATTTTGGCTATCAGACTAAACATTATGTTTGGCATAAGCCAAACACCGCACATCATCGAAAACTCACCATCCCTACCTGAAGCATGGCAGTAGCTGCATCATGCTGAGGGGACGCTTCACTGCAGCAGGTCCTGGAAGACTTGTGAAGGTAGAGGGTAAAATGAATGCAGCAAGATACAGGGAAATCCTGGAGGAAAACCTGATACAGTCTGCAAGAGGTCTGCAATTTGGGAGAAAATTTGTTTTCCAGCAAGACAATGACCCTAAGCATAAAGCTAAAGCTACACATAAATGGTTTAAAAGTTAAATGTCCTGAAGTGACCAAGTCAGAGTCAAGACCTCAATCCAACTGAGGATATGTGGCTGGACTGGAAAAGGGCTGTTCACTCATGATCCCCATGCAATCTGACAGAGCTTGAGCAGTTTTGTAAAGAAGGATGGGGAAAAATTGCCATGTCCAGATGTGCAAAGCTGATGGAAACCTATCCTCACAGACCCAAGGCTGTAATTGCTGCCAAAGGTGCATCTACTGAATACTGACTTGAAGGGGGAGAATAATCATGTAATCAGTTTCTTTGTGTTTTATATTTAAATTAAATCCATTGTGATTCAATGTTATAAAACAATAAAAACACGAAAGCTTCTGGGGGGGGGTGAATAATTTTTATAGGCTCTGTATATGTGTGTGCTGTATATGTATATAAATAACACTGGGAATGGAGTCCTTGAAAGTGATTCTGTAGGTTGGAGAATCCGTTCAGAGTAGTGGTGATTGAAGTGATCTACACCAGTTCAGGAGCCGGATGATTATAAACTAAAAACAGTGGTGAGGAACCTGAGGCTCATGTACGTCCTGCCCAATGGTCGTAGTGAGAGCAGAGCTTGGCCTGGGTGGCTGAGGTATTTGATGACGGATGCTGCTATTTTTGTGGCCGTGCTCCTCGTAGACATGCTGAGAGGTGGAGAGGGCTTTGCCTGTGATGGACCGTGCTGTATCTGCCACTTTTGACACTGGTGTTTCCATACCAGGCCATGATGTAAACAGTTAGAATACTCTCCAATGTGCTTCTATAGAAGCTTGACAAAGCTTTAGGTGTTATGTCAAACATACACAAACGAATATTGATTTCTCTTTCTGGTAAAAAAAAATCCCTCTCCCTTCTCACTTAATTTATTCCCCAGTCTGACCTTTACCTCTTCTCCTCACCTGACTATCACTTCCTCTGGCTCTCTTCCTCCTTCCCTTTCTCCTATGGTCCTCTCTCCTCTCAGATCCCTTCCTCTCCAGCCTTTTACCTTTCCCACCCACCTGGCTTCACCTATCACCTTCCAGATATCTTCCTTTCCCTCACCCCCCCCCCCCAACCAACACCACCTTTTTATTCTGGCACCTTCCTCCTTGTTTTTCAGTCCTGAGGAAGGGGAGTCGGCCCGAAACATCGATTGTTTATTCATTTCCGTAGATGCGGCCTGACCTGCTGAGTTCCTCCAGCACCTCGTGTGTGCTGCAGTACCACTTATAGATGGGTGCGCATCTCCCAACATCAGAGACCAACTCCAATAACTCCATAAAGGCCCATCATCTTTATGAACTTTTAATGACATTCAGCGCGGCACTTGCAATATTACAAAGAAATCCAAGAGTCAATAAATTAGTCACATCAATAAATAAATAAATACAATTTGATATCATTAGGATTAAAGTGCAGTAAACAGAGTCCCAGAGTCAGCCGTCTCCTGGAGTTCAGGCTACCCAATAGTCTAGAGAGAAACTGAGCATTAAACTTCCCCATGTCTCGCTCCCCCTTTGGGGCAGGGGAGGTGGGTGGCGCAAAGGGAGATTAATCTTCCCTTCTTGATCCGGACAGCACAGGTTAGGCTCCTGTCAAATATTCCCTGGGCACGGACAGCATAGGTCCGATATAGTACTTCCTTGACAGGGATAATTTAGCTTAGCTTAGAGGCACGTCACAATACAGGCCCTTCCGGCCCAATGAGCTCATGTCACCCAGTCTCACCCATGGAACCAATTTATCTACTAACCGGTTCGACTTTGGAATGTGGGAGGAAACTGGAGCACCCGGAGGAAACCCACACGGTCACGGCAGAACGTACAAACTCCTTACAGGGTTCCTGGTGCTATGATAATTTAACGTTAACCGCTACACTACTGTGCCGTCCATAAATCAGATCCGTGAGGATTGTGCCAGGCAGCCCACAAGTTCCGCCAAGCTTCCGGCACCATCGTAGCAAGCCCGCAGCCCACGAACCCTAAACTGTACGAATTTGCACGTGGGAGGGAACTGGATCTCCTGGGGGGGGGAACCCACACAGTCACAGGGAGAGCGTACAAACCCTTTACAGATAACGGCAGGAACTGAATGCTGATCTTACATTTGTCAGCCTTGCCACCATTCAATTTAGCTTAGCACAGCATAGGTCCCAGCACTGTCCTGTCACACAGTTCCGGGGCAGGCATATGGTACAGAGCATATATTTTCTACGCCGTCATGATACACGTATTCAAGGACAGCATGAATTAGAAACAGAGTAGAAATCACTCTCCTTTTGCCGCTCCCAGGGCAGAGATGGGAAGGGTTAGATGTGGATGAAACCCCCTTCTACACAGTCCCATCAAAGCCTTCCAGACAGTGACAATGCAGGTTAACGACACCGCAAAGCTCCCTCTACACAGTCCCATCTCAGACACGCCCACACCAACAGCAGATACTGTGGAACCTCATCCCTTGTTCTGTCGTTCCTCTGAAAAGCTCACTAATAAAGTTCTCTAAAGATATGCTTCCTGTTACAATGAGGTATGACTCTGAGTGGCAGGCAGATTTTAAAACTCTGTTCGTAATCCCCAGTCTTTTTAAAACTACTACAGAGATGCACTATGGCCACTGCTTTCGGAAATAGTCTGATAATATTAAAAATAAATTAGATACAGAGTGAAGCTCCCTCTACACTGTCCCATTACACATTCCTTAAATAGGGACGGTATAGGTGAGGCACAAAGCAAAGTTCACACTGCCTCATTACATATCTAAAGGACTGAGACAGCAGACGTCTGATACACAGATCCCTCTACACTGGCCTGATACTTACAGTACCGTGCAAAAGTCTTAGGCACGTGCAAAAAAAATCTGTAAAGAGTAGAAGCTCTCAAAAATAATGAATTGAAAAGTTTCTAAATATCAAAAAAAATTACTACAAAAAGCACTAAACGGTTTAAAAAAAAAACTAAATCAAATCAATATTTGATGCCTTTAAAACTGCATCAATTTTGTCAGGTACATTGTCAATCAGTTTTAAGAGAAAATTGACTGGTAGGTTGCTCCAAGCATCCTGGAGATCTTATCACAGTTCTTCTGCAGAGTTTGGCTGTACTGCTGTCTCTGCAGGTAATCCCAGACAGCCTCAATGATGTTGAGATTGGGGCTCTGTGAATGGCCATTCCGTCTGAAACCATATAAACACTCCAGCGTGCCTATGACTCTTCCACAGTACTCTACCTCCAGCGCAGGGGTAACACAGGTCGCACCGGGGCAAATCTCCCTCCACAATGTCCCAGTGCACACTCCCAGGGCAGGGACATGTTAGATACGGTGCACAGCTTCCTTTACACCGCCCGGTTACATGATACAAGTTTGAGGCAGCATGAATTAGATATATGGGAATACTCCCTCTGCACTGTCCCAGAGTGAAGTCCCCTCTACTCTACCCTGTTACCTGTTCCCAAGAGGGAGTAAATGCGGAGTAAAGCTCCCTCCATGCCGTCACACCGGAGAGTGAGATATCAAGGGTTGTTTCCACTCAGGCAGATGATTTCACACCTGGGGACACTCCCCATCTCCCACCATCTCACAGCTGCAGTCCCATGGGATCCACCATCACCTTGATGTAGATGGTGTCGTTCCTGAGGTACTGGCTGGGCCCCTTCTGGAAGAGCTCGTGCCGGGCGAAGGTGGGGCAGCCGCTGGCCACGTTCATGTGGCTCCGCGGCTTCTGGAAGGAGCTGCTCAGCGGGTCGGGCGAGAAGGACTCCCGCAGGTGCCGCTGGCCGGCCTGGTCCAGCAGCAGGAAGGTGACCTTCTGCCGGAAGGGCCAGGGCAGAACCTCGTCATAGTCGCCCCGCACCAGCGCCAGGAAAAGGGAGAGGTGGCTGCCCTTGCCAGCGCCGTCGCCGTTGGGGTAGACCCGGCAGCAGAGGCGGTAGCCGAAAGGGTGGGTGGTGAAGTGCGGCGAGTAGAAGGACGGCCGCTGTCCTGCCTTGGCTGCCGCCATCTTCGCGGAAAAGTCTTTGATCTTCCAGACCAGGACGCCGTTGGTGCTGAGGGGCGGGGTGGGGAAAGCCAGGCCTGCCTGCGCTGACAGCTCTGCTGAGCGCAGTCCTGGCTTCTTCTGCAGGGCGTGAATGGTCTGCTCGAGGTGGAGGCACTTCTGCTGCAGTGCCTCGATCACCTGGGCGTAGCGGTCCAGCTCCCCGTTCAGGCTGCGCACCGACCTCTCCAGGCCGTCGGCCCGGCCCTCCAGGGCCTGCAGGCCCCGGTCCGCGGCAACTCCCGGCTCTGGCTCGGCGTTGCCGTCCAACTCCCTGGAGGGCTCGGCCGTCAGCATCCTCCCGGCCTTCTCAGCGGGCTCCAGGGGCGCGTCCCCGCCGCAGGTTCTCTCGGATCTCAGGCTGGTGGCGAGGGACAGGACCTGCAGGAGGTGAGTCTGCTGGGCAACTCGGAGGTGCTCGTTCAGATCCTCCCGGTGAAACTGAGGGGGCAGGGTGGGAGAAACAAAAGAGCAAAGGAACATCAGAGTCTATCCGAAATAAAAACACGCAACTCTGTGGAGAGAGAAACGGTTAATATTGGCAGGGAATTCTGTATAAAAGTCTGGAAACTGAATAACGGTTTTCACTTGGGGATATCATGCGCAGTTCTGGGCGAGGAGACCTGGAGTCTGTGGAGAGGGTGTAGAAGAACTTCACGAGGATGCTTCCTGGCTTAGCAGGTATGAGCTGTCAGGAGAGGTTGGACAAAATTGGGTAACTTTCTCTGGAAGACCAGTGGCTGAGAGGAGACCGTGGTAAAGGTTTAGAAATTTATGAGAGACATAGATTGAGTAGCCAGCCAAAATCTACTTCCCAGGGTCGAAGGTCAATTTACGTGCATTTAAATTGAGGGGATTTTTACAGCCAGGGATGGAATGGCCTGCTGGGGTAGTGACAGAGGCAGATACAAGTAGGGGCTTTAACACACTTTTTTTTGGATAAATGAATACAAATAGGGAATGGAGGGAAATGGATTACACAGACAGATCGGCTATAATTGTGTTCAACACAGACACTGAGGGTCAGAGGGGGCCAGTAGGAGGAGGCGTACAGGGAGTGAGATGCAGTTAGTGTCGCTTCTACGCTACTCAATGTCAGCAAGGCCAAGTGATGGCGGGGCGGGGTCAACGGTGGAAAGGATGAGCCGCGTCACGTTCCTAGATTCAACATCTCAGAGGGTCTGTCCTGGACCCAACACATTGATACAATCACCAGTGGCTAGAATTCGTTAGGAGTCTGAAGAGATTTCATCTGTCACCAAAGACCCTAGTGAATTCCTACAGACTCACGGTGAAGAGCGCTCTGACTGGGTGCATCACCGCCCAGGACGGAGGCCCCATTGTACGGGACAGAAAGACGCTACAGACGGTCGTGGACTCCACCAGCTCCACGATGGGCACGACCCTCCCCAGCATCAGGGACGTCTTCAAGATGCGATGCCTCAGGAAGGCAGCATCACTGCGCAGGACCCTCACCATTCGGGACAAGCTGATTCTACCATCAGGGAGGGGATACAGGAGCACACGACATTTTAGGAACCCTCTGCAATCATATTTCTGAAGCCACGAGCGCAATCTTGATACTCCTCTTTTGGCACTATTTAATTATGTATTTTCATAACTTATAGCAAATTTTACGTCTTGCAAAAACTTTCACAACATTATGAATCTGATTCTGATTCTGCAGTGCCATTTGATTCTGTGTCCACTCAGAAGCACTTCATACCTGGGCTTCGGAGCGGAGATCAGCTGACGTGCACACAAGGATACTAACCTGTTCCAGACAGCCGACATCCTTAAAGGGACAGGCCACCTTCACCTTGGGACAGTTGCCATGGAGGGGGTCACAGTGTTGTTCCAACTGTAAGAGAGAAATAAATGTAAAGGGTTTGCGTCAGCAAGAGTGATCCAAACTGTTACACTTACACGAAACAGGTCAAATTCCTCTGACATCTCACAGGATATTTACATCGCTATCTATAATGCCGTCTCAAGAAGCCAAAGGTTTCCCCAAGGAGGCAGCTCAACCCCACCACCCATGGGACAATAGAGGCTGCCATTGGTTTCATTCTGGGATGTATCATTCAAAGTGTCCTGACTGGTTACATCCTGCTCTGTCATGCTATTCAAATGCAGAGTAGTGGACTCTGGCCAGTACATCACGGGTACATCCCTCCCCACCATTCAGGAGTACCTACAGAAGGTGCTGCCTCGGGCAGGAGGTACAGAAGCCGGAAGTCCCACATCAACAAGTCCAAGAACAGCTACTCCTTCCCTTCAACCATTCGGTCCTTGAACCAACCTGCACAACCCTCATCACTACCTCAACACAGCAACACCATGACCACTTTGCACTATAATGGACCTCTTTTGTTCTAATTGTGACCTTTCATGTATAGTTTATAATTATTTTAAGTTTTTCTTGTGATTACTGCCTACCTGGTATAAAGATTATAGATTAGCTTTATTCGTTGCATCTAAACTGTGAAATGCATTGTTTGCATCAACAATCAACGCAGTCTGAAGAAGTGGTGGTGATTGGAAAACTCCCATGACTCACTAAGCCTAACCCTAACATCTTGGGAATATGGCAAGCAACCGGAGAACCAGGAGGAAACCCACGCAGTCACGGGGAAAGCATGCAATCTCCTTACAGACAGCGACGGAATTGAACCCGGGTCACTGGCACTATAAAGTGTTGTGCCAGCCATTATGTACCTGTGATGCTGATACAAGTTTTCTTTGCACCTGGACATACTTGCGCAGACGACAAGAAACACAAGTTTAACTTTGGTATTTATTATCTATCCCCATTTTCCCCAGAGCCAATCATATTGCTGGGTCTGGCGTCACACGGGGAATGTTCCGACGGGAAACGGAAGGCAGATGCACTTCCCTGAAGGAATCTTCCTTGTGGCATAGAAGAGAGGCCATTCAACCCATTGACTCCATACTAGCTTGCATGTCATTCAATCCAACCTAATCCCCTCCCTGAAGGAATCACATTCTTATATTTATTGTGACATAGAAGCGGGGCCATTTTGCCCATTGACGCTATACTAGCTCTCAGATAAACCAATCTGACCCAATCCTCCATTTATTTCGCTGTAACCTATTCATCCTTACAAGCCAATCAACACCTACACTTACCCGCCTCCCCCCCCCACCCCCCACCTGACCACCACAGAGGGTGGGGGTGGTGGTGAAACCACATGGTCACAGGTAGGACGTGCAAACTCCAGACAGACAGTACCCAGGAAGTTACAGGGCCAGAGTGGTGGCCGTGCAGGGATCTCTCATTAATGGATTCTTACCTCCGTCTTTGTCAAGTCGGCCTGGCCACAGAGAGGGCAGCTCTCCTGTTTTCCACACGTTGCCATGTGGTCCTGGAAAACAGAGACAGGAGGTCGACTGTATTATAGGCTGCAGACGGACACAGTACACGACGCATGTGTGTGGGAGAGGTGGGGGGAGGGTCAGTAACGTTACCGCTTGGACAAGGACTCGGAGGCAGGGCCGTCGGGTTGGGAATAGGGCCCTTCAGGGTGCGGTTAACTAAAAAGGGATGCGAGCAGGATCAAGCACCAGGGTCCCCTCATGCTGGACTCCTGGTCCCTGTACCCTTGCCCAGTCATTTCTCACCCCTCCATTCCTACTTCCTCCGACCCAGTCTCCTAACCCGCAGTGTCTAGAACCCCGATACCCAGAACTCCATTGCCCTGTGATTCCCACCTCACGCCTTGGTGCTGTGGCAGTGTGACACACAGGTTCCCTATCTGTTCTCGCTCCCATTCCCCCTCTCCCCACCCTACCACCTCCTCTGCCTTATCTCTCACTTCCCTCCTCTGTCCCCCTCATCCGGAGCCCTCTCTTTTCCTCCTTGACCCTAGGCAACCTCCCTCCCCCTTCCACAACCCCTCACCCATCCTCCACCCCCACCTCCCACTTTTCCCCAACTCCTCTCTCTCCTCTGCTTCCTCACCCTACCCCCTATCTCTTCCAGCTTCCTCCACCTCTCTCACCCCCACTCATTCACCCTCCACCCTCTCTCCCATCTTGTGCTGCTCCCCCCACATCCCTCACCTTCCACCATCTCCCTCCCTTCTCATTCCAACCCTTTCCCTCTCTCCCACCTCTCCCTTCCCTACTCTCACTCATTTCTCCACCTTGTCTGTCCGGAGACACTCTCTCTCCTCTCTGACTCGCAGTCTCTATCTCTATACATCCCCGAGTTTCATCACTCCACCACTGAAGTCCACGCCTCCACCAACTTAGCTCCCAAACTCTGGAACTTCCTTGGTTTTCCCCAACCTGGTCTGTTTCTAAAATTCCCATCACCTTCCCTTAGCTCTTGCACCGAGGAAGTAGTTTGGGACGGCACTACAGCACTGGGTTTTGAAGCTGAGAGCCAGCGCACACACCCCACCTCCAGAAGCTTGTGGATGCAGAACGTCTCACAACGGGGGCAACGCTCCATCCGCCACTCGCACTGCTGGGTCTCGTGAACCAACATGTCCTTCCTGGGGCCGACAGCCTCGCAGCCAAATGCCACATTGGCACAGGGCAGGACCTGGAAACCACACTGTGCTCGGTGTGTACGCTGCATGAGAGAGAAGCCAGGGAGAGTGCGGAGGGGAGGGGGAAGACAAAGAGAGAGAGGAGGGGAGGGGGAGAAGAGAGGAGGGGTTGAGCGAATAAGAGTGGGATAAAGAAAATGAATGAGGAGAGAGAGAACAAGAAAAGGAGAGAGAGAAAGAGACAGAAAAGAGAGAAAGTAGGGAAAAGTGAAATCAAGGAAAATAAATGAGAGAGGGAAAGAGAGAATGAGAATGAAATAGGAAGGATGAAAAGAGAGAGAGGAGAGGGAAAGAATGTGAGAAAAAGCATGGCGAAGCAAGAAAGAGGAAAAAGCAAAAGAAGAGAGAGCAAGAAGGAAAGGATAATCGAGAGAGGACAGATAGAAAAAGAATGGATGAAATAAAGAGAAAGAAAAACAGAATAGAAAGAAAGAAAGTGTAAGGAAATGAGAGAGTGAAAATAGAGAAAAGTGTTTAGGAAGGAGTATAAATTAAGAGAAGGAGAGAGAGTTAGGAAGAAACAGAGAAAAAGAGAAACAAAGATGAGGAAGAGCACAAAAGAGAAAAGCAGAGGGAAGAGAGAGACCAAAAATGATCAATAAGTATAAAACTCATATCTACACAAGTAAAAGGTTGTGTTCTATGCGAACCACGCTGCCGCTGTGCCAGGGATTGTGTGCCCAATGAGTCCACCCCAGTGCCCAACTAGGGGTAATGCTAATCACTAATGCCTTCTCTAATGAAGTACCAATCAACCTCTGCTTTAAATATACTCACTGACTCGGCCTTCACAGCCGTACGTGGCAGTAAGTGCCACAGAATCACCAATAAATTCCTCCTCATCTCTGTTCTAAAGAGAGTGTATCTCTCGGAAGGACCGGTTCTACCTGCTCTGCAGACCAGGTGATGAGATTTTGAGTTAGGGTTAGAGTTTTGAAATGCTCTGGAGGTCATCATCTCTGGCATTACTGTTGGGCTTGCCGGGAACACCCATGAGTTTTCAGCAGGTACTTGTTGGAAGACAGAAGCACAGTAAGCTCCCACTATTACTGATACGGCAGGTGATCTGCTGTTTTTCGATCAGTAGAGGGGTGAATTTCTCAGTTTTCTTCTCGTCACGGCACAGATAGAGGATATTCGACCCACTGTCTCTCTGTCAGCTCTCAAAACAATCCCAGCACTACAATGGACCTTTTGTCCGTTCTTTCATGTATAATTTATGTTTATAATTTTGTTCCTCCTGTGAATCCTGTTTATCTGATGCTACGTGCCTGTGAGGCTGCTGTAGGGAAAGTTTTCACTGCACCTGTGCCTAAGTGTACTTGTGGATGTGACAATGAACTCAACTCTAGTCTTTGACTTTATTCCACTTATAGAAAATAGAATACAGAACAGTACTGTCCATTCAGCCCACGATCCTTTTAACCTACTCTACAATCAATCTAACCCCTCCCTCCTACATATGCTTCCATTTTTCTATCATTCATGTAACATGTACCGGGGAGACATCTGATCTCTCTGCCTCTACCACCACCACTGGCAATGCATTCCATAGGCCTATCACTCTCCCTGTAAAGAATTTAAATCTGACAACCCCACCCCTCATACTTTCCTCCAACCTCCTCACAGTAAGGCCATTTACAGTGGCTGATTAACACACCGACCCACTGATGTGGGAGTTTGAGAGAGAACTAAAAACACACACACACACATAAACACAGCACCAGAAGTCAGGATCAATCCCAATGAGGATCTGTGAGACAGCAGGACTACCTGCTACAAGCGGGCTGCCCCTCCTCCCATTTCAGCTGGAGACCCGTTGAATCACTCCCGCATTCCCACCGGTTTCGAACCCTGCGGGCATGTGGACCCAGTGGACTCCACTGGCAGTCCCTGCTGGCCACCTAGTGGCAGGAGTTGGTATTACTTCCTCCGGCCCCCTTTCTCCTTGCATCCCATCCCCTCTGGGAGTTTCAGTCCATACCCCACCACCCCCACCCAGCACAGAGACTTACCAGGTAGTTCCGCAGCGAACCGACCCAGTCACAGCCCTCCAAGTGAGCCGTGCAGTGAATCTTTGTGACGTAGGCGTCATTCTCCGCTGCCCTGTCCAGGTAAACCTGCAGCGTGGATAAAACGCGAGAGGTTAGGTAATGGTGGAAACCTCGTTCCCTGCAGCTTCTTGCTGCCAATTGGACCTCTGCTGCTATGTATCTGTGTATGTAAGAAGGCGGCTCTGACAACACAGAGGGTCATAGAGTCATACAGTACGGAAGCAGGCTCTTCCGCCCACATTGTCCATGCCATGATTTTTGTCCATCTACCTTAATCCTATGACCGAAAGGCCTGGATAGAGTAGAGATGGAAAGGATGTTTCCTTTAGTAGGAGAGTCTAGAATCCAAGGGAATGGCCTCAGGATAAAAGGACTAAAACAGTAAGGAGAAAGGATTTCATCAGCCAGAGGGTGGAGAATCTCTTGCCAGAGAGGGCTGTGGAGGCTAAGTCATTCTGGTGTATTTAAGGCAGAGATTGATAAATCCCTGATCAGTAAGGGGGTTGAGGGTTCACAGGAGGGGGTCGAGAATGAAAGTGAAAAAAAGCTGGATTTGAATCGTGGAGCAAACTCAAAGAGCCAAATGGCCTAGTTCTGCCCCTATATATTCTGGCCAATTACACATTAGGACTGCATATAAAAATACACAAATTTTGGAGATCTGAAAAAGAAGCAGAAAATGCTGGGGAAACTCAGCAGGTTGGGCAGCATCTGCGGAGAGAGAAGCAGTTCAGGTCAAAGAGCATTGATCAGTATTAGCCGATGAATGGTCTTCCAGCCGAAATGTTCACTGTTTCTCGTTCCATAGGTGCTGACTGACCTGCTGAGTGTTTCCAGCATTCTTTGCACGTGCTTCTTTGGCCATGCTGTGAGTACAGGAGCAGCGTTGGGCACAATACAGGTACGACGTGATTGCATACGGAGGGGACTTATTAGGGCTGGAAAATCCAAGCTCCAAGGACAAATTGGATAGGTTAGGATGGAGTTTTCTCTGGAACAGAGGGGGCTGAAGAGAGGCTTAAATCCCATGTAGAAAATTATATGGAACCATGATTGAATAAAGGACCAATTTCCCCTGGTTGAGAGCTTTAGAACATAGAACAAGACTGGCCCTGTGGCCCACCAAACATGATACAAATTAAATTACCCAGTAAATCTCACCTGACTCTGCACAGGACCCATATCCCTGCATTCACTGCATATCCATGTGTCTTTCTAAAGGCCTCTTAAACATCACTATTCCACCACCACTGCTGGGAGCCCATTCCAGGAACCCAGCACTCTGTGCAGAAAAAACTCTCCTCCACACATCTGCTGTAAACTTTGAATCTCTCACCTTAAGTGCCTATCTAGTATTTGACATTTTATTTTTCCCCTGGGGGAAAGATTCTGACTGTCTACTTGAAGTTTGGATAAGTACTTGGACAGGAAGGGCACGGTGAACTGCGATCTAGGTGCGGGTCGGTGGGTCGGCGGGACTTGGCAGAATGATAGTTTGTATAGACTAGATGGGCCGAAGGGTCTGTTTCCATGCTGCAGTGCTCGCTGACCCTATCTCTGCCTCTGAGACTTCAATCAGCCACTGACGCTCCAGAGAAAACTATCCAATTTTGTCCAACCTCTCCTTATAGTCTGCACCCTCTGATCCAACTTGGTAAACCTCTTCTGCACCTTTTCCAAAGTCTCCACATCTTTCCAGCAATCAGATATCCCAGGTAATCACTAAATGAATTAGAATAAATGAGAGGAGGAGTTTCTCTGCCTCAAGAATGGTAGGGTTTCTGGAGCTCTCTAGCAGAAAAGTTGAGTGAATCCGAAACCCCTCACTACAATGGAATAGTAGTTAGATGTGAACTTAAAGGGCTACGACCACAATGCTACTCAGCTGAGCAGCACAGACACAATGAGCCAAAGGGCCTCCTTCTATACCACAAATGCTCTATGACCACCAAGTCCCATGAACGGCCTATGTCAGCAAAGCAAAACTTTCCATCCCTCAAGTTCCCGTCACCTCTTGGAAAGTTTTAGTTCCCCCTTGTATTTTACCTATTAAAATTCCCAGAAGGAGGGAGGGGGATGTGCGGAAATTCCTGGAGATCATGAGTTGGTGGGGCCAAGAGCGATGACATCAACTTTGTTCATCGCTAGCCCTGAGTGGCCACAGGAGCGCAGTGTTTCTCTTCATCCTCCCTGCCTGTGCAGACCTCCTGAACTAGCCAGCGGAGGCTGCCTTCAATACCACTCCGAACCGTGCCAAAGCAACATCATGCACTAATGACTCACTACTGTCTGTCTCTGGGAATCTCCCCTCTTCTCCAGAAAAACACAGATATTTCATTCCTTACGTAGGAATTCCAGTTAAATTCCAATTTGTAGGATATTCCCCCATATCCGTTACTCCCTATATAAACCTCCAGAACTCCACAATTAGAATCCGTCTGTAATTCACTCCTGAATATTCATTATTCTGTGTATAAACTACTGGAACCTCTTGAAATTCTACCCTGTAACTCACTCCCAAGTACAGCATTCTATATATAAACCTCCTGAACTCCTTAACTAAATCACTCCTGGGAATCCATTATTCTGTCCTCTGAACTCCCCAACTAGATTGCAGACTGTAATTCACTCCCAGGTATCTATTATTGTATGTATAATCCCCCTATGCTCCTCAGCTATATTCCAGACGGTAACTCACTACCAAATATCTGTTATTCTATGTATAATTCACCAACTAAATTCCAGCCTGTAACTCATCCCTGGAACCCATTACCTTACAAATACACCTTGCGAAGCCTCAATTAAATTCTAGCTTGTACCCATCCCTGGGTGTCCATTGTCCAATAATATAAGCATCTGAGTTCTCTGACAGATTGCAGCCCATAAGTCAGTCCTGGAGACAGTGCCCATGAAGCAACATTCCTTACAACCCCCACAACACAGCCCAGCTCTAATCCACATCTCCCTCCTTTGCAAATACGTCAAACAGCAATAACAGTGATAAGATGCTTACAACACATAAGAGGTCCTACCTTGGAACGAAGAACCTTCTTTTGGCAAATGTAGCAATCCGCTTCATTTCCTGTCCTAAAATATGCAGAAAAAAATTAATATTTTCACATTCATTTCTTCTAACTCGGTGTTCCCAGTATGTGAGTGTTTGAGCCATTGTTGGGTTTTTGCTTTTCACAGTCAAGCCCCTTCCCTTCCAAAGGAACACCGAAGAAAAAGTACAGTTGTCCAGAGAAGATACAGTGCACGGATGGGGTCAAACTGCACTCAGTCCCTTCAGGGGAGATCACTGGAATTCTCCACCCTCAGTCGGAGGACTGTTGGAGGCTCCCTCGTTTGTTGTGTTCAAAACAGAGGTCAATTGATTTGTAGATGTTAAAGAAAGACAGGGGTGTAGGGAAAGGACAGGAAAATGTGACAAGGGATCATTAATTCACCTGGTTTCTCCTAGCAGATTGTACATTAGTTAGTCATTGTAAATTGTCCAAAGCGGGATCTTTGGACAGGCATATGTCATGAAATTTGTTACTTAGCAGCAGCAGTACCTAAAAATTATGATAGGTAGATAGATAGATGAAGGTAGGTGGATAGATAGAGGGAGGTAGATAGACGAAGATAAATGAATACACGGGTGAAGACAGAAAGATCAAAAAGAGAGCAAAATGGTCACCAGCATGAATGCAAGAGGGAGAATCGAGATGGGGTGGAGTGGTGACAGGTGTTGAAGGGACAATAATATAGCATCTGTGTTGGATTATTGTAAATAGGTGTTGGATGATCGAGAGATGGCTTTGTCAGTGCTGCAGGGCTCTGATTTTTATGACTGGTTGACCAGGGTTGAGTCGCCAAGTCTATTCATGTACCCTATAGACTTATATTTTAGGAAAGGATAAGTAGTTGGCCTCTGCAGAATGGCCCATTGGGTGGCTGAGTGATAGAGTCTGGGGACAGTTTATGGGCACGGAAGAAAATAAAAAGAGGGTTGGGGTAGGATTAATGTACATGGTGATTGACTGTCATCGAAGACTTAGTGGGTTAAAAGACTTGTTTCTGTGCTGTACTCTCCTATGACCATAAGACATAGGAGCAGATTTAGCCCATTTAGTTCTTCGAGTCTGTTCTGCCATGTAATCATGGCTGATTGATACTATGCCAACCCTGTTGAAATGTTGGAAACAGCATGGCACATTGATGCCAGAAGCTTGGCAACATGTGTAGGCTGCCTCCTCCCAGCACATTTTGGACTCTGTTGGAACAACACGTTTTTTTTTTGTACATTAAAGCTAATCTAATCTTTAAACACATTCAATTTGCTGCTCAGAAAGTCCTTCAGCAGCAGATCATTAACCTCTTCGCTCCCTAACTATATGGGCAGCAGGCTCACGGCCACATCGCCACTTCCAACGACTACCCTGCCTAAATCACTCCACCGACTCAAGAACAGACCACGTCCCCATCCAAATCCTACTCCACCGTAAACACACTCTTCACCGAAGATTCAAGAAGACTATCCACTATAGGTGAGAATTAGGGACAAAATAAAAGCAGAAGATGCCGGAAACACTCGGCAGGTCAGGCAGCGTCCATGGAGAGAGAAACAGAGTTAACATTTCAGGACAAAAACTGAATTGAAATGTTAAATCAGAGAATCTTGACAAAGGGTCTTGGCCTGAAAGGTCAACTCTTTAATTCTCTCCATAGATGCCGCCAGCATGCTGAGTTCCTTCAGCATTTTCTGTGTTTCTCTGGATTCCCAGCATCAGGAGAACCCCTGCATTAACATT
Source organism: Mobula hypostoma (assembly GCF_963921235.1). Lineage (NCBI taxonomy): Eukaryota > Metazoa > Chordata > Chondrichthyes > Myliobatiformes > Myliobatidae > Mobula > Mobula hypostoma. The sequence continues at coordinate 15,692,397 of NC_086101.1, read as the reverse complement.
TTTCCTCATTATTTTCTCAGTGCTCCCTGCATTTTCTACTTCATTTTTGATTTCGGGTTTCCAACACCTAAAATTGCTTTTCACTTTCACAATGAGAATTCACCAGTAGGTGCAGGCATGGACACCGAAGGCATTTTAAAATGAAAATAGGTTCAACTATACACACGCTGTCCATATATTGATCACTGAGATTCTAAACTCTAACTTTAGGTACTTTTTTCTTCTTTCTGTTTGTCTCAGGATGGGGCATTTTTGCCAACCAGATTTCTCTTGTATGTTCCGGCTCGCTGGGTATTGTAGTCATAGTCATACTTTATTAATCCCGGGGGAAATTGGTTTTCATTACAGTTGCTCCATAAATAATAAATAGTAATAGAACCATAAATAGTTAAAAATATGTATGTCCCAGTAATTCTGACTCCACATCAGTACCCAGACTTACAACATTAGCCACACATTACAGGATGGGGAAAAGCTGCGGAGGGTTGCAAACGCAGCTAGTTCCATCATGGGCACTAGCCTCCCCTCCTCTGAGGGCGGCTTCAAAAGGTGATGCTTCAAAATAGGGGGCATACATCAGTAAGGAACCCTATCACCCAGGGCATGCCCGCTCCTTATTGCTACCATCACGAACAAGTTACAGGAGCCTGAAGACCCACACTCAACATTTTAGAAGCAGCTTCTTCCTCTCTGCCATCAGATCTCCGAACAGATGATGAACCAACCATGAACTACTTCATTAATTATTTGCTCTCTGTTTTTGCACTACTTATATACAGTATGTATCTCTTATTGTAATTTATAGTTTATTTTATCTACTGCCACAATACAACCGATTTAAAAACATACGCCATTGATATTAAAACTGATTCTGATTACAATGGAGATTATCTGTCCGTTACTTCATCCCACAAATCCTCCGTGTTCCGCTCAGATCCCTCTCTCACCTTCTCTGCTACCTGGTCTAAACTTGTTTTCACTCTTGCTCAGTCCTGATGAAGTGACTCCGACCTAAGAAGTTAACTGTTTCTTATCCTGTACCTAAGCTCTTTGGGCCCGAATGGCTTACTGTCATGGTGCATTTCTCCTTGAAGCATAGGAGAAGGCTTGTTAGACATAATAGGGGCATTAAAAGGCTTACTGGGGAAGGGGGGATCCATCCTGTACAAGGATGATAAAGTTTTAATTTGAGAACTATGAAAATATGGATTAAAGTTATGTAATAAACATATTTTTAAAAAGACAAACTCTGAGAATTCTATCCACCTCCCGGCGATGATCCACCACCTCTGTCCCCCTGACTCACCTGAACAGATTCTCCAGGCAGGCGGTACAGTAGCGGTGGCCACATTCCGTCTGCTTCGGTTTGATCAGCAAGAAGCGGCAGGCGGAGCACAGCAGGCAGGAGCTGGCGATCGGATCCACTGGGCTGATGCCTGACACCAAGGCTACCATAATCCCACACTGGCCGAGGAAAGAGACGCAAATTAAACTTCTGCTACTGAAATACAGCGCCGGCGTCAGAGAGTGCCTTTAAGAATACAGGCTACGGAATCCCCTGTGCGTCACTAGACATTACAAACCCTGCCCTTTGTGACGTCATAGGTACAACCCAGCGCTCCAGTATAATGTTCCTCCCATCCGGGCAACGTTCCAACCCTTTGTGACGTCACGGTCCTTCACCTTGCCGAAACTTGAATGGGGGCGGTGGGTGAGGAACTGAACGGAACAAGAAGGTGCAGAGAATGGAACGTACATCATCTTTCAAACAAAATGCTGAAAGGAACTCAGCGGGCCATGCAGCATCCGTGGAGAAAAGCAGACCGTTAAACGTTTCGGGTCAACACACACAGAGTGCTGGAGGAACTCGGCGGGTCAGGCAGCACCTATGCAGGAAAATGACCTTTCGCGCCGAGTTGCTTCAGCGGGACTTACGGGAAGGGTCAGGGTATCGTCCTCATTTTCCTACCACTTGGGGAGCGTGTTGAGGTAATCACCAGCTCGGCGCTGTTATGGTAAATCGAGGCATGCATGACTCAGGGACTTAGTCTTCGGGGAAGGTTGGACGGGGGTAAAGATAGAAATGAAATCTAATGTGCTGCGGTCATCGTCACGAGAAGCAAGCTGTGTGAGATGCGCGAAAGGAAGTCTGAAGATGCGAATCCGAAATAGAAACAGAAAAGTCTAGAAAGATGATGTTTCAACTCGCTGACCTTGGATTGGATTTGGTGTGCTGCGTATGTGACTCTGCACAGGTAAGCGCCACCGGGTCTTTTAAAACCCGCATCCTTGTTTTCAAATTCCTTCCGAATCAGGTTTATTGTCACTGATTTTATCTGGTGAAATGCGTCGCTTTGCGGCAGCATTACAGTGCAGGACCCAACCACGAACCACAGCCACCTCTCACTCTTGCCCACACTGCACCAGAATCTGTGGATCCTGGATCGGCCTCTACCCACCAGCAGACAATCCCTGAGGAGAACATCATACTCGACTCGAATAGCCGCACTACTACAGTGCAGGGCATTTGAAATAAAACTGTAAATTCTTCAGTAATCTGATGGCGGAGAGGTGGAAGCTGTTCCTAAAATGTCGAGTGTGTGGCTTCAGGCTTCTGTACCTCCTCCCTGACGGTAGTGATGAGAAGAGGGCATGCCCTGAGTGATGGGGGCCCTTCATAAAGGATGCAACCAGTCAGAAAGCTCTGTAGAAATTTGATAGTGTCTTTGGTGAGATATCAAGTCTCCTCAAATGTCTAATGAGGTACAGCCACTGGTGTGCCTTCTTCGAGGTTGCATCAGTGTGTTGGGCCCAAGACAGACCTTGGGATATGTTAACATCCAGGAACTTGAAGCTGCTCAGCCCTTCCGCTGCTGATCCCGCTCAATCTCCTCCAATCCTCTCAGACTGCAAACTTCCCAATTATGGCTACCTGACCACTTCGAGTTCGAACACCCTAGAAGTGTGGGGAAAGAGGTGGCCGTACAGGTGTGCAGACCCTAAATTCCCTCCCTAAACACCTTGCCCTTTTTCAAGAGTCCTCAAAGGTAAATTTTCTGACCAAACAAACCAGAAGCTGCTGATCAGGCATCATCTGTGAAGAAGGAAACGATGAAGGCTTCAAATTGAACCACCTAATGATGCTCTATCAGCTCAAAAGGTGGGGTTTCCAGTGGCCAACCATTTTAATTCTATTTCCCATTCCCATTCCAAAATATCAATTCATGACCTAGTCAGTTGTTATGATGAGGCAATGTCTCATGTTCCATCTGGGTAGCCTCCAACCTGAAGGCACGAACATCAGTTTCTCTAACTTCTGATGATTCCCTGCCCCCCAACCCACCCCTACTTCTTATTTCCATTCTAGTCCCTTTTTCACCCTTCTCACCTGTCCATCACCTTCCTCGGGTCCTCCTCCTCCTTTCCTTTAGAATAGAATAGTACAGCACGGTACAGGCCCTTCAACCCACGATGTTGTGCCGACCCTCAAATCCTGCCTCCCATATAAGTCCCCAGCTTAAATTCCTCCAAATACCTATCTAGTAGTCTCTTAAACTTCACCAGTGTATCTGCCTCCACCACTGACTCAGGCAGTGCATTCCACGCACCAACCTCTCTCTGAGTAAAAAACCTTCCTCTAATATCCCCCTTGAACTTCCCACCCCTTACCTTAAAGCCATGTCCTCTTGTATTGAGCAGTGGTGCCCTGGGGATGAGGCGCTGGCTGTCCACTCTATCTATTCCTCTTATTATCTTGTACACCTCTATCATGTCTCCTCTCATCCTCCTTCTCTCCAAAGAGTAAAGCCTTAGCTCCCTTAATCTCTGAACATAATGCATACTTTCTAAACCAGGCAGCATCCTGGTAAATCTCCTATGTACCCTTTCCAATGCTTCCACATCCTTCCTATAGTGAGGTGACCAGAACTGGACACAGTACTCCAAGTGTGGCCTAACCACTTGTTTTATAGAGCTGCATCATTACATCGCGACTCTTAAACTCGACTTATGAAAGCTAACACCCAATAAGCTTTCTTAACTACCCTATCCACCTGTGAGGCAACTTTCAGGGATCCGTGGACATGTACCCCCTGATCCCTCTACTCCTCCACACTACCAAGTATCCTGCCATTTACTTTGTACTCTGCCTTGGAGTTTGTCCTTCCAAAGTGTACCACCTCACACTTCTCCGGATTGAACTCCATCTGCCACTTCTCAGCCCACTTCTGCATCCTATCAATGTCTCTCTGCAATCTTTGACAATCCTCTACACTATCCACAACACCACCAACCTTTGTGCCATCTGCAAACTTGCCAACCCACCCTTCTACCCCCACATCCAGGTCGTTAATAAAAATCACGAAAAGTAGAGGTCCCAGAACAGATCCGTGTGGGACACCACTAGTCACAATCCTCCAATCTGAATGTACTCCCTCCACCACGACCCTCTGCCTTCTGCAGGCAAGCCAATTCTGAATCCACCTGGCCAAACTTCCCTGGATCCCATGCCTTCTGACTTTCTGAATAAGCCTACCGTGTGGAACCTTGTCAAATGCCTTACTAAAATCCATATAGATCACATCCACTGCACTAGCCCCATCTATATGCCTGGTCACCTCCTCAAACAACTCTATCCGGCTTGTTAGACACGATCTGCCCTTCACAAAGCCATGCTGACTGTCCCTGATCAGACCATGATTCTCTAAATGCCCAGAGATCCTATCTCTAAGAATTTTTTCCAACAGCTTTCCCACCACAGACGTAAGGCTCGCTGGTCTGTAATTACCCAGACTATCCCTACTACCTTTTTGAACAAGGGGACAACATTCGCCTCCCTCCAATCCTCCGGTACCATTCCCATGGACAACGAGGACATAAAGATCCTGGCCAGAGGATGGCCCACTGTCCTGTCCTATTAGATTCCTTCTTTAGCTCTGTACCTCTCCTACCTGTCACCTCCAAGCTTCTTACTTCATCCCCCCTCCCCCACCCTCCCATCTTCCACCACACCTGGTCTCACCTGTCACCTGCCACCTTGTAGTCCTTCCCCTCTACCCACCTTCTTTCTCTGGCTTCTGCTGTCTTCCTTTCCAGTTCCGATGAAGGGTCCTGGCCTTGACTGTTCATTCCCCTCCATACTGTAGTTGTTTCCTGTCCAGCTGAGTTCCTCCAATATTTTGTGTGTGTTGCTCCAAACGACATGCTGATTATTTTCCCACATGTCTGAGGCAGGGTCTTCGACCTGAGATGCTAACACTGTTTCTCCCTCCACAGAGTCTGAGTACTTCCAGCAATTTCTGTCTTTATTCCAGCAGCAACAGTTCTTTAAAATGTTTTTCATTTCTAGTATTTTCTGTTTTACTTTCAGATTTTTGTTGTGACTTTTCTCTTTGTGACCAAATGTTTGGTCATTCCCCCAAGTTATCTCCCTGAGTGGTTTACGTCCAATACTGATTTAATGCATTTCTGTGAAATCCCTTGGGGCATTTTTTGTTTTTGCTGCATTTTTAAAAAATAACATTCTATCATCTGAATTTGTTTGTGTTATTGCAGAGAAAACGTGTCAAGCCTGGCTGGTGAAACAGATTCACGTGCACACTGGGTTTATGCACATGGTTCATCCTTGACCTCCTCTACTGCAAGGGTGAGGTCAGACACAAACTCCAAGGACAGCACCTCATAAGATAAGTGAAATGTGTCATTTGCATCAAACCAAATTGGTGAGGATTGTACTGGGGGCAGCCCACAAGTGTTGCCACACTTCTGTGCTAACACAGCATGCCCACAGCTCAGTAACCCTAACCTGTGTGTCTTGTGGAATGTGGGAAGAAACCCATTTTAACGGTCATGGAGAGGGGACATACAAACTCCTCACAGACAGCGGCGAGGATCAATTCGAAGTTCAAAATAAATGTACTATCAAACTACACATACAACCCAGAGATTCATTTTCTTGTTGGCATACACAGCAAGCCCAAGAAAGACATTAAGAGACCACACCCCATAGGATGGACAAACAACCAGTGTGCAAAAGACAACAAACAGCGCAAATAGAAAAGAAAAAAAATAATAATAATAAATATATAAGCAAGAATATGAGATGAAGGGCCATTGAGAGGTTGCGGGAACTGTTCAGTGATGGGGCCAGTGAAGTTATCTCATCGGGTTCAAGAGCCAGAAAGTTGCGGGTTAATAACTATTCCTGAACCAGGTGGTGTGAGTCCTGAGGCTCCTGTACCCTCTTCAGGATGGCAGTGGTGGGAAGAGAGCATGTCGTGAACGGTGGGGGTCCCTTTTCTTTCTTTCTTTTTCAATCTTTTTATTAATTTCAAAATATAGAAACAAAACATAGCAATAATACAAATAGTAGAAGATATATTGTTACACTTAAGAAAAGTAATTGTAAAATCAAATAGTGTAAGTTAACAAAGCTCCCAATCATGTAGAACTGACAACGGATAATACAAATCAAAAAAAACTGGAAAAAAATCATGAAAAAGGAAAAAAAAACAAAAAAAAACCCTATCCCCAAAGAAAAACAAAATTAATCAACTAAACTAAAAGACTTGGGCAAAACTAACAACTTAAAAATAGAAAAGAAGAAAACCTCAGTGTCGACGACTCCATTCCCCTCCAACAACAGTACAGAGAGATAAAACAAGTTTGGAAATGATAGGGGGGTCCCTGATGATGGATGTTGCTTTCCTACAACAGTGCTCCAGTAGATGTGCTCAGTGGTGGGGAGGGCTTTATCCATGAAGGACTTTTTGCAGGATTTTCCATTCAAGGGTATTGGTGTTTCCATGTACAACCAACCAATATGCTCTCCACCACACATCTATAGAAGTTTGTCAAAGTTTTAGATATTTTACTTTGCCAAAGTAAGAGTTCAGCATAGATGAGAAGTGCTGAGATGGTCTGTTTCCGTGCTGTAATTGTTATATGGTTATATGTCATGTCGAATCTTCACAGACTTCTAAGAAAGTAGTGGCATTGCTGTGCTTTCTTCATAATGGCATTTATGTGCTGGACCCAGGACAGATGCTCTGAAATGATAAAACTGAGTTGCTGATCCTCTCCACCTCTGATCCCCTGATGAGGATGGGCTGATGGACCTCTGGTTTCCTTCTCCCAAAGTCAACACTTAGTGTTTCTTGGTCTTGCAGACATTGACTGAGAGGTAGTTGTTGTGACACCAGCCAGCCAGATTTTCGATCTCCCTCCTATATGCTGATCCGTCACCACCTCCATCCCCAGTCGGTGATCGTCAGCGCTGTAAAGCGATCGCTTTAACAGCTACGCTACTGCGGAGCCCAATCACCGGGATGTGTACAGCCCCTGGCTAGAGATTGGCACATGGAATGCACAAGGTGCCGTGATAGCTTTATGTTAACTGCTTCACTACCGTGCCATGCCGGGAAACCCTGACCCAACATTGTGCAGACACAGCTTCGAATCAATAGTTCTGAGCTTTAGAGCCAAGGGACTGAATGAATACTCAGCACGAGTATGATTGTTACGTTCAGTGATCTCGAACTGAAGAGGTGCAGAGGTCCCCGTTACAGACCTGCAGTGGGGGTCACAGTGAAAGGACAAAGTAAGGCTTTGAAAGTGTATGGGAATGAGGATTGAGAGTTTTTAGTGGAATTACACAAAGCTGGATGAAATACCCAGGCTCTTCTACCCATCCTAACTATGCTACTATTGAGGATAAGCAGTAGAAGTGTGGCTTAGTAAGTTTGCAGATGACACAAATATAGGTGGTGTTGTGGATAGTGTAGAACAGGGGTCCCCAACCTTTTTGCACCGCAGACCGCTTTAATATTCACAATATTCTTGCAGAATAGCTGACCCGGGGGGGGGGGGGTGGTAGGGTTGCCAACGGACAAGAGTAGCAGTCAAATACGTTGTGTTTACCTCGAGTAAGACTACAATGACCATGAAACCTTGCGCGGGCACCAGTGCGCATGTGTGTACCTGCCGATTTTTTTCTACAAATCATTTTTGGCGATTCTGTTCGGGGGGGGTGTTAATCACAACTGGAGTATAGGTGATAAGTGGCTAATACACTCAATTTTGTTCCTAAGAGGGTTTATCTAACGAATTTAATATTAAACACATAGCACATATTTTCCTCACATGAATATAGTGATAAGTCAATTATCAGGGGAGCTTGAAGTAAGTGTTGAACGAACTTCCAGTAAAAGTGGTAGAGGCAGGTTCGATATTATCATTTAAAGAAAAATTGGATAGGTATATGAACAGGAGAGGAATGGAGGGTTATGGGCTGAGTGCAGGTCGGTGGGACTAGGTGAGAGTAAGCGTTTGGCATGGACTAGAAGGGCAGGGATGGCCTGTTTCCATGCTGTAATTGTTACATGGTTATATAAGTCACTTATAAGTCAATAGCATCATAACATTTTAAGTAATGTTTGGATATTAAACACACAGCACATATTTTCCCTGTATGAACATATAAAATCATTGCAACACACCAGTATTGCTGAATCGGTGGGAGCCCTGGGCTTGTTTTCCTACAACAAGACGGTCCCATCGAGGGGTGATGGGAGACAGCGATACTCGAAGGGGGTTCCTTATGTCCAGTCTATTCCGCAATTTAGTTTTCGTTGCATTCATTGCAGAGATATGTTGAAAATGGAAGCAACATTTTCAGTGCTTTCGTGGCTATCTCAGGATATTCAGCCTTGACTTTGATCCAGAATGCCGGCAGAGATGTTATGTCAAACATACTTTTCAGCCCGCCGTCATTTGCAAGCTCGAGGAGTTGATCTCCTTCCCGCACTGACATGGATGACGCACGGGTAATGACCTCACGTGTGTTCAAGCTCAACAGTGGGTGTGACAGGGAATGAGGAAAGTTTGCCTCGCAGCCGGGTAGCACATGTTTTGCGGCCCGGTGGTTGGGGACCGCTGGTGTAGAAGGCTGTCATAGTTTACAGAGCTCTTAGACAGGATACAGAACTGGGCAGAGAAGTGGCAGATGCTATTCAAGCTGGAAAACTGAGAAGTGAAAGGTCGAACTTTTGAAGGCAGAAGTACAAAAAAAAGGTTATAGCAGGATTCTTAGCAGTGTGGAGGAAAAGAGAAATCTTGGGCCCCAAGACACAGAAGTCTCAAAGTTGTCACACAATTTGATAGGGCAGTTAAGAAGGTTTATTGGATTGATTGAGTTCAAGAGCTCTGAGGTAGCGTTGCAGCTCTATAAAGCTCTGGCTAGACCACACTTAGAGTGCCGTGTTCAGTTCGGGTCACCTTTTTTATAGCAAGGATATGGAAGCATAGCAGAAGGTGCAGTGATTTACCAGGATGCTGGCTGGACTAGAGACCATGTCTTATCAAGTTAAGTTTATTGTCATTTATTGTATATAACTTGTATAACTATATAATGCACTATATGTAGAAATGAGAAAAGTTTTTCTGAACCAGGGTGTAAAGCACAGTAGTACACATAATGTACAATAATTTATGAAGGTAAGGATAAAATCTACAGATGAATCACACATAAATAACAAACTAAAGTGCATTAATATTAAATATTGTAAAGTATGGAACAGACTAACCAGTGACACTTAGAATATGATGCAGCCGGGAGTTCAGAAGCCTAATGGCCTGAGGGAAGAAACTGTTTTCTATTCTGACTGTTCTTGTTTTTATGCATTGGAGTCTCTTGCCCGATGGTAGAAAGTTAAAGAGGATGCTGGATGGATGGGTAGGATAATACTTCCAGAGGTTGGGATGAGTGAGCTAGGGCTTTTCTCTTTGGAGTGAAGGAGGATGAGAGGTGATTTGATAGAGGTGTACAAGATGATAAAAGGCATAGATCGAGTGGATCGACAGAAACTTTTTCCCGGGGCGTAAATGGTTGGCTGCCAGTGACTGGTGGTGTTCCTCAAGGGTCAGTATTGGGGCCGCGACTTTTCACGTTGCCTGTCGGTGATTTAGATAGTGGAATTGATGGCTTTGTGGCAAAGTTTTCAGATGATATGAAGAGAGGTGGAGGGGTAGGTAGTGCTGAGGAAGCAATGCGATTGCAGCAGGACTTAGACAAATTGGAAGAATGGGCAGTAAAGTGGCAGATGGAATAGTGTTGGGAAATGTGTGATAATACATTTTAGTAAAAGGAACAATAGTGCAGACTGTTATCTAAATGGGGAGAAAATTCAAACATCAGAGGTGCAGAGGGACTCGGGAGTGTTTATGCAAGACTCCCAGAAGGTTAATTTACAGGTTGAGCCTATGGTAAAGAAGGCAAATGCAATGTTGGGACTTATTTCAAGGGGAATAGAATATAAAAACATGGAGGTAAGGCTGAGCCTTTATAAGACACTAGTCAGATCTTGGAGTATTGTCAACTGTTTTAGGCCCCATAATCTCAAAAAGGATACGTTGTCATAGGAGACAGTCCAGAGAACTTTCACAAGGATTATTCTGGGAATGAAGGGGATACCATATGAGGAGCATCTGGCAGCTTTCGAACTGTACTCACTAGGATTTAGAAGAAAGCGTGGGGATCTCATTGAAACCTACCAAATGTTGAAAGGACTAGATGTGGAGAGGATGTTTCCTCTGGTGGGGGAAAATTGAGAGGCGACCTTTTAGAACAGAAGTAAGGAGGATTTTTTTTTAGTGTGGAATGGGCTGCCAGCGGCAGTGGTGGAAGCGGAAACTATAGGGTCTTTTACCAGACTCCTGGATGGATACATGGAGCTTAGAAAAATAGAGGGCTATGGGTAGGCCCAGGTAGTTCTAATGTAAGGACATGTTTGGCACAGCTTTGTGGGCTGAAGGGCCTGGATTGTGCTGTAGATTTTCTATGTTTCAAAGAGTGGTGAATCTGTAGAATGCTCCGCCACAGATTGTGGTGGAGGTTGAGTCCATGGGTATATTTAAAGCGGAAGTTGATAGATTCCTGATTGATGTGGGCATCAAGGGATATGGTGAGACAGTAGGTATATGGCAGTGGTCCCCAACCACTGGGCCACAGACCGGTACTGGGCCGCAAAGCATGTGCTACCGGGCCACGAGGAAACGATATGATTTGGCGATATGAAACAATATGAGTCAGCTGCACCTTTCCTCATTCCCTGTCACGCACTTTTGAACTTGAAAATAGGGTTGCCAACTGTCTTGTATTAGCCGGGACATCCTATATATTGGGCTAAATTGGTTTGTCCCATACGGGACCCCCCCCTTGTCCTGTATTTCCCCCGCTAAGGTAGAGCGTTCCTATGAAACCATTCGTCAGTCGAAATGGCATAAAGCGAAGAAGCAATTACCATTAATCTATATGGGAAAATTTTTTTAGTGTTCCCAGACCCAAAAAATTTAGATTAGATTATGAGGACACGCAGTTCCCTTTTATTGTCATTTAGTAATGCATGCATTAAGAAACGATACAATGTTTTTCCAGAATGATATCACAGAAACCCATGACAAACCAAGACTGAAAAACTGACAAAAACCACAAAATTATAACATATAGTTACAACAGTGCAAAGCAATACCATAATTTGATAAGAACAGACCATGGGCATGGTACAGTCTCAAAGTCTCTCGAAAGTCCCATCATCTCACGCAGACGGTGAACCTCCAGCACCGCAAACTTGCCAATGCGGCATCCCGGAAGCATCCGACCACAGTCCGACTCCGAGTCCGTCTGAAAACTCTGAGCCTCCGACCAGCTCTCCGACACCGAGCACCGAGCACCATCTCCGCCGAGCACTTCGACACTGGCCCCAGTAACAGGCAAGGCCGAGGATTTGGGGCCTTCCCTCCGGAGATTCTCGATCGCACAGTAGCAGTGGCGGTGAAGCAGGCGTTTCAGAAATTTCTCCGGATGTTCCTCCGTGCTTCTTCACGTCTGTTTCTATCAAATCAGGATTGTGCACAACATCCTACTTCAAAGATACAATATCAATTCGGAACGGCTACGCGCACTGCCAAATAACCTACCAAATCATACCAAATAACACATAAAACCTAAAATAACACTAACATATAAAGTAAAAGCAGGAATAATATGATAAATACACAGCCTATATAAAGCAGAAATAATGTTACATACAGTGTAGTTTCACTTAACAGAATCGGGAAGATTAAGCCAAAACCGATTTGTAGAAAAAAATCAGCACGTTCACACATGCGCACATCACGTATGCGCACATCACGTATGCGCACGTCACGTATGCGCACGTCACGTATGCGCACGTCACGCATGCACACACAGGTGCCCGCGCAAGGCTTCATGGTTATGGTAGTCTTTCTTGGGGTAAACACAAGTGTCCCGTATTTGACTGCTACTTTTGTCCCTTATTTGGGAGTGAGAAAGTTGGCAACCCCACTTGAGCACCCCCCCCCCCATCCCCCGTCAGCCGGTCCGCAAGAATTTTGTCAATATTAAACCGGTCCGCAGTGCAAAAAAGGTTGGGGACTCCGGTATATGGGGTTGAATGGGATCTGGGATCAGCCATGATCAAATAGCGGAGCAGACTTGATAGTCTGAATGTCCTAATTCTGTTCCTATGTCTTATGGTCTTGAAGTCAAAATGGCTAACTTGAGGGGCATTTCTTTAAAGTGACTGGAGGAAAATGTAGGGGGGTTGTTTTTATACAGAGTGGTGGGTGTATGAAATGCACAGCCAGGGGTGATGGTAGAGGCAAATCCATTAGATAAGCACACGGATGCCAGAAAAATGGAGCACTACGTGGGAAGGAAGGGTTAGTTTGGTCACGGAGTAGATTAAAATATCGGCACCTATCATAGGGTAAAGGGCTGTAGTGGGCTGTAACGTTCTATGTTCTATATTCTCAATAGTGGGGAGGGTTGTGCCCATGATGAGTCTACAACCCCTCAGCAGTTTCTTATGGCGACTCTGTGCCAGGCAGTGATGCAACTGGACCGTTTGCCGGATAGCATGTGCCTTGGAGAAAGAACCCCAGGTCCTGGTTGTCATAAGACACAAGAGATTCTACAGATGCTGGAAATCCAAAGTAGCACACACACACAGAAAACTATGGAGGAACTCAGCAGGTCAGGCAGCATCTATAGAAAAGAATAAAGAGTCAATGTTTCAGACTGAGAATTACTGCTGATTGTCTTGGCCTCTTTAGCGTACCAGGGAACGTGACTCTTAATGTTCTTTCTTTGTTTTGTGGCTATCGGGAGAAATACAAATTTCAGAGTTGTGTATGGGCACAATAAATTAACCTTGGAACCCTGGTTCCTGTTCCCATCAGGGCAGGGTTCATACGTACCCACACTGACACAGAGCCTCGGTTTCTACCCTCCTGTTACACCGGGTTCTTTCAGCAAGGAACCTGCTTTCCCTTGCGGAATCAGTGTGAATGCTGAGGCTGCCAACAACATGCTCAAACGCTGTGTAAACTGAATGTAAAATTGACAGGATCATGTCACACAGTCAGCAGGTCAGACGGGATCTATTTTTGACTGAGATGACATAGGCTCAAAGACTCCTCATGACTAATGAATTACAAACCATTGTTGTCTAACTGAAGACAGAAGTAACTGCAGACTCTGAAATGTGGAGCAACAAACAATCTGCTGGAGTAGCCCAGTGGGTCAAATGACATCTGTCAGGGGAAAAGAATTGTCAACGTTTCAGGTTAAAACCCTGTATCATGACTGATCATAAGGTTTAATTCAAATACAATCACTCTGTTTAAGATACAGTCAGACAGCGTCTTAAATAGACAGGGAACAGAAAAACAAATAGTTTTACTGGTAAGTTTGTTTTAGTTTATTATTGTTATATGTACTGAGGTACAGTGAAAAACTTTGTACTGTATGCCAAGCAGACAGATTATTTCATTACATCAGTGATTCGAGGTACTACACAGAAAACGCAATAACAGAATGCAGTATCTGCAGAATCTCTTGTGCTTGTACACAATATAGAGAGTTAGAGAGGGAGTGCAGTGCAGAGAGACAACACGGTGCAAGGACATGGTGAAGAAGATTGTGAGGTCAAGAGTCCATCTGGTCGTACTAGGGAATCGTTGCAATGTCTGATAACAGCAGGATAGAAGCTATCCTTGAGCCTGGTGGTAGGTGCTTTCAGGGTTTTGTATCTTCTGCCTGATGGGAGAGGGGAGAAGGGAGAATGTCCAAGCTGGAAAGGGTCTTTGACCTCCTGAGCGAGTGAGGAGTGTAGATAAAGCCCATGGAGTGGAGGCCACTTTTTGTGTTAGATGAAGCTGTGTCTACAACGCTTTGCAGTCAAATGCAAGCAAACAGGATTAATGTTGATGGACTTGATAGGACAAAGGCTCTACAAAGTAGAGCTGTCTATGCTCTACAAAGCTCAAATTCAATGTTTAAAGTAAATTTATTGTCAAATACATCTATGTTACAATATACAACCTTGAGAATCATTTTCTTGCAGGCATTTACAGGAAGAAATGCAATAGAATTTGCAAAACAAAATATATACATAGAGAAAGCCTGACAAGCAACCAATGTGCAAATGAAGACAAACTGTGGAAATAAAATTAAATATTGAGAACGCGAGCTGTAAAGAGTTCTTGAATGTTAGTCCGTAGGTTGTGGAATCAATTCGGAATTGAGGTGAATAAAGTTATCCACGCCAGTTCAGGAGCCTGATGGTTATGTGATAATAACTGTTCCTGAACCTGGTGGTGTGGTACCTTCGGATTTTGTCCCATTGGTACAGTACTAGCATGGCCTGGATGGTGAGGTTCCTTGATGATGGATGCTACTTTCCTGTGGCACTGCTCCACGTAAATGTGTTTAATGATGGGGACGCTTTCCCTGTGATGAATTGAGCTAGTCCACCACTCTCTGTAGCCTTTTGTTCTGTTCCTGGGTATTGGTGTTTCCATACCGGGCTGTGATTTAACCAAGTCAGGACACTCTGCACTGCGCACAGGTGATAAAGCTTCCAAGCAAGTTGGGTCCTTGTCAGAAAATTACCTCCCTACGGGGTATAATCACTAGGAAACCAACATCCCTAACTACCCCCTGAGCTGTAGAGACTATTACAAGCCTTAGTGGTAAGTCAAGAATCATGTATAGACCCAAAAAAGTAAAGTCTTCCCCGCAGTACATCCATGAGCCGACCAGAGTCGAAAAGTTTTGTTTGGTCTTCACTGGGACCAACCTCTTCTCCTTTCCAAAGATGAGGAGGAATTTCTCTACCAGTGGAGAAATGTCACTGTATATATTTAAAGAAGAGGTTGATAGGTTCTTCATTAGTAAGGTCATCAATAAGTCAGCTATGATTGAATGGTAGAGCAGACTCAATGGCCCAATTGCCATTCTGCTCCTATGTCTTATTGTCTTATGGTCTTTATTTAATGACTGGAAGCTAACTTTTGCAAATGCTATAGAAGAATTCAACCCCATGTATCCAGGTCACAGGATGCCAGCTACTTCTAAAGAACATTTTTTTCCAGCCCACTTCCTGCACTGGGGATTGCCCTGGGTGTGGAGGGCTGTATACGTGTGTGGGTGTGAGAGGAGTGGCAAACAAGGCTTGTTTTGCTGATGTTTTGTGGCTTGTTGTGTTCCGTGTTGTTCTGCCCAGCATTATGGGCAGGGAACGCATGGCCCCAGCACGTCCTCGGAAGTGCTGGTTATTAACGCAAACAATGATTTGCACTGTATGTTTCGATGTACATGTGACAAATAGATTTGAATCTTGACTCTGGGAGTGTCACACTGAGCTGTGTCTAAGGCACATTCTGGCGAGGAGCCAGGTGGGTACTCTGGCAAAGTGACACCCCGCTGTCACTGAACTCCCATTCCAATTTTAACATCTTTAACTTTGTCCCTGGACCCTTCTGTGGTCTCTGCCCTCCTGACCTCCTCTCCATGGGATTCTCAGGACTTTCGCATTGCTGGCCTCTTGGTTTTAATCACTCCCCCACTGGTGTCAGTTCTCTCAGTTTCCTGGGTGCTCAACACCAGAATTCCCCCAGGATTCCTTTCCACCTCCTTTTCCTAAACATGCTCTTCAAAACTTCCCTCTTTCACTGAGTTTGCCTTTACTGGGAGATTCTGTAGGGATTTAGAGATTTATACAGCACCAAGGCAGGCTGTTCTGCCCATCATCTCCATGCTGACCAAGATGCCTGTTCACCCTCATCCCATTTATCTACATTCAGCCCAGACCGCCGCCCCCCCCAGCCTTTCTGATCCATTTATCTGACTTCATGTATTTTAGTGATTGTTATGTTTCTGCCTCTGACACTCCTTATATCCCACCCCACCATCGTTATTAAAAAAAAACTCCCCTTAAGTCTCCTTTAAATCTTTTTGCTCTCACTTTAAACCTATACCCTCTAAATTTAGTCTCTCTGCCCAAGGGAATTGGCTGACTATCTGCCCTATCTGTGCCTCTGGTAATTTTATAAACCTCTGTAAGTCATGCCTCAGCCTCTTTCACTCCAGGGAAAAGAGTCCCAGCCTATAATTCAAGCCCTCTAGTCTAGTCAGCAACCTTCTGAATCTTTTCTACACCCTCTCTAGCTTAATCTTTCCTCTCCTGTGATGATCAGAACCACACTCAGTTGAGCCGGATCAATGAACTGTAAGATGTAACATGATATCCCAGCTCTTATACTCAATGCGTTGGCCAAGGAAAGCAAGCATGTCTACCTGTGTCAAAACTTCCGCATTCTGAGTGTGAGCGTTCTGTTGTTAAGGTTATGTTTAAATATAGCTTTTTACTGAGTAAATAGACTGCTGATTACAGCACCCTTATTTTCCAGTTAAATGCGGCCAGTGGAGACTAGATGCATGATGGAAATTCAGTGTATAAACTCAATCCCATCCTCCTCCAGCAATGCGGTCTTGAAGCAGGAACCCCCATCCTCTCTTGGCACAGTGATGTCACTTGTTAAGGGCCTTGTGATATTTCGTTGCATTCAAGGTGCTATATCAGTGCTGGAAATCTGACTATTATCAAGTTTTGCTTCTGCATCTGGGTTATTTGTTTAAGACCGTAAGTCATAGTCATAGTCATAGTCATACTTTATTGATCCCAGGGGAAATTGGTTTTCATTACAGTTACACCATAAATAATAGTAATAGAACCATAAATAGTTAAATAGTAATATGTAAATTATGCCAGTAAATTATGAAATAAGTCCAGGACCAGCCTATCAGCTCAGGGTGTCTGACCCTCCAAGGGAGGAGTTGTAAAGTTTGATGGCCACAGGCAGGAATGACTTCCTATGACTCTCTGTGCTGCATCTCGGTGGAATGAGTCTCTGGCTGAATGTACTCCTGTGCCCAACCAGTCCATTATGTAGTGGATGGGAGACATTGACCAAGATGGCATGCAACTTAGACAGCATCCTCTTTTCAGACACTGCCGTGAGAGAGTCCAGTTCCATCCCTACAGCATCACTGGCCTTAGGAATGAGTTTGTTGATTCTGTTGGTGTCTGCTACCCTCAGCCTGCTACCCCAGCACACAACAGCAAACATGATAGCACTGGCCACCACAGACTCGTAGAACATCCTCAGCATCGTCCAGCAGATGTTAAAGACCTCAGTCTCCTCAGGAATTAGAGACGGCTCTGACCCTTCTTGTAGACAGCCTCAGTGTTCTTTGACCAGTCCAGTTTATTGTCAATTCACATCTCCAGGTATTTGTAATCCTCCACCACGTCCACACTGACCCCCTGGATGGAAACAGGGGTCACCGGTACCTTAGCTCTCCTCAGGTCTACCACCAGCTCCTTAGTCTTTTTCACATTAAGCTGCAGATAATTCTGCTCACACCATGTGACAAAGTTTCCTACCGTAGCTCTGTACTCAGCCTCATCTCCCTTGATGAGCAGAATTAGGGCATTCAGCCCATCAAGTCTGCTCTACCATTCAATCACAGCTGATTTATTATCCCTCTCAACCCCCTTCTCCTGCCTTCTCCCCGTGACGTTTGACACCCTGAAATCAAGAACGTATCAGCGTTTGGTTTAAATAAACCCGGCGACCTGGCAGCAGCAGTGAAGGCTCCTCAGTCATCATACCACTAGACTCTGACCCCAGTCTGCAAGGGCTGTGTCATAGCTTCTAGTGCATCAACATTCCCACGTTTAACAAAATCATCTCAGGCAGCATCTGCTGACACAATCTAACAACCCCTTGGGAGCACATCATATTCGACTCCAGTGATCTTTGGTTTGTGGTCTTTGAATGACTTTGATTCTCGTTTTCACACAAAGCCCATTTCAACGCGCAACAGCAGCGTGTCCCTGTAAATCCTAGAATCAATCACCAGCCGGATTCAAAAGCACTGACTCATTCAATACTGAACAGCCTATGTTCATCATTAGTGAAAAATTAAAAAGCTATGTTCCATCTCCGGTAAAGCCCGAAATCCTGACCAGCATAAAATGATTGGGAACTTCCCATATCACTCTTGCATTCAGTCCACAGTGCTGTCAGACTCTGTGTTTATGCACTTAAATTCCATTGTGTGTTTAAGTATGTGCTAACTCAAATATTAATCCTGCTGTATTCAGGAGACCTTGCTGTAGTTCTGTTCTTGGCTTTGGTTTGCCACAGTTGGCAGGGGCCCTGCTGAGGCAGAAAACTTTGCCCATTTTCTCTGCTTAAGCAAACGACATAAGTGAATATGCTGCCTTCTGTGTGAATCCTGCCCTCATTCTCTAACATGGTTACATCAATTTTCACTCGTGACAGAAACTAGCAGGATCTCTTCGTCCTGTGGGATGGGAATGTGTTACTGGTTGGCAAAGCCAATTGATTTTGTTTCCCATTGTGTTACTTGGCAACAGAGCCAGGTCTACATGGTGAGGCTTGTATGAGTGACACATGCAGGCTCTAAGGACTGTCTCTGGGATCACTTCCTCAATTGCAGTTCCCGTCCGGGTGACAGGGAACCTGCTGTTTGTATGCAGTTGTGCTGTTACAAGGTGCCCCCACGTCCATTGAAACTTCCCTGCCATGCCCTGCTCCTGCCAGACCAGCCCAAGACATTTGCTCACTTTGTCAGTGATGGTACAGATGAGGGATTTGTTAATGTCCAACCTCCACAGGAGGGGCAGGTTTGGCATAGAATAAGGAGGGGGATATGGGTAAGAGGGGAGAGGAGGTCTCCCCTTAAGTTTAAACCCACTCCTCATCTCTCTCTCTCACCCCCCACACACTTCCCCTCCTTCCTTCCTTTCTTTCCCTTCACACTTCCATTTC
The DNA here is from genome assembly GCF_963921235.1 of Mobula hypostoma. NCBI lineage: Eukaryota > Metazoa > Chordata > Chondrichthyes > Myliobatiformes > Myliobatidae > Mobula > Mobula hypostoma. Next base: position 15,673,176 of record NC_086101.1, on the reverse strand, counting down.
ATTATTCGCTCTGCTCTTTCTCTCCGTTCATTTTTCCTCCATATCTCACCTATCCTCCCCTCTCCTCTGTTTCCCTCCCTCTCCTTCTCTCTAGCTCTGTATCTCCCCTTTCCCTTCCCTTCCTCTGACCTTCCCTCCCCACATATCTATCTATCTATCTATCTATCTATCTATCTATCTATCTCTCTCTCTCTCTCTCACTCACTCACTCACTCACTCACACTCACTCACTCACACTCACTCACACTCACTCACACTCACACACTCACACACTCACACACTCACACACTCACACACTCACACACTCACACACTCACACACTCACACACTCACACACTCACACACTCACACACTCACACACTCACACACTCACACACTCACACACTCACACACTCACACACTCACACACACACACACACACACACACACACTGAGATCACGCTGACCTTCCCCCATCGCAGATATTCCCTTTGGCCTATCTATCCCTCCCCCCACTTCTCTGAAAAGTAAGACCAAAGTTTTTCCCTTTCTTTTTGATGCGAGTTCTTCCAGAAACACTGATGCAGTTACTTTCCCCACAGACCCTGCCTACTGCTGAGTGTTTCCCACGTATTCTGCTTGTTTCCGATTCGGCAGCCTGCAGGATTTTTGATCTTCAGAGACAGAATGTTCTGTGGTGAATGACTCACCTCCTGACCTACCAAGGCCTTTCTGCAATGCACGTGTCAGGCGGTGGGGGTTGGGGGCAGTGTGAAACAGGAGCCCAAGATCAGAATCGAAGCTCCACTTGCCTGATTTAGCACGGCCCGGTAGCTCTAATGAGGTTCAATTTTTATTCCGCCTCCACAGCGGAGAATTCCAAAGAGGACAGACTGCAAACCCACCCCTCCCCCCAAGAGAAAATATTTCTCCGGCTCTGTCTGCAATGGACAACCTCTTATTTTGAAACCAGTTAGTTCTGTTGGTTCATGGATCCAGCGAGCTAGGTTCGATCCTGATCTTGGGCGCTGCCTGCGTGGAGTTTGCACGCTCTTCCTTTGGCCTTCTCCGAAATGCTCCAGTTTCTGCCCACGTGCCAGAGACATGTGGTGTCAGTGTGCTAGTTTATGATGGGGGGGTGGAATCAGGAGAATTGGGAGAGAAATGACTGGGAATCAGAGAGGAAATGTGGGATTAATGTCAACAGATACTCGATTGTCGACATGGTTGAGTCACAGAGGATCAGGCTCACCTTTGCACAACATATACATTTAGGAATTTCCTGGTTGGGTCACAGCACGCGATAAAAAACAACATTCAACAATACATTCATTCATTATGTGCTGTATCATACAATGTAGGTGATCGTGCTGCTCTTGGCAAATTTTTCTAAAGTGGTTTGCCATTATCTCTTCTGGGCAGTGTCTTTACAAGATGGGTGACCCCGCAGCCATTATCAATACTGTTCGGAGATTGTCTGCCTGGTGGCAGTGGTCGCATAACCAACATTGTGACAGGCACCTGCTCTTCATATGACCAACCACCACCTGCTTCCATGGCTTCACGTGACCCTGCTCGGTGGGGGTCCAGGCTAATCAGGTGCTACACCTTGCCCAAGGGTGATCTGCAGGCCAGTGGAGGGAACCTTACACCTCCCAAGGTAGAGACGTATCTCCACCCCGCCACCTGCATTCAACAATTATAAAGAATAAAAAAAGAATTACAGAACATAAAAAATAAAGATAGAGGTTAAAGACAGATATGGAATAAAATGTGCATTGAGAACTAGAGCACAGAAGCGGGCCCTTTGGCCCATCTAGTCTGTGCTAGCCTGTCTTCTGCCTAGTCCCATTTACCTGCACCCGGACACTATCCCTCCAAACCCTTCCCAGGTACTTCTCTAAATCTTACAACTGAACCTGCATCTACCACTTCTGCTGGCAGTTCCTTCTACACTCATACCACCCGCTGAGTGAAAAAGTTCCCCCACAGATTTCCTCTCCAAGTATTTCATCTTTCACCCAAAATCTATGACTTCCAGTTCTTGCCTCGCCCATCCAGAGGGGAAATAACCTGCGGACGTTCACCCAGTGCAGTGCCGCCTGATATGTGAGAGAGGGAGAATCACGTCTACCTGTGCTGTGTGAAGGTATGATTAGTGTTGCCTTTCACAGTTAGCGTAGTAAGTTATTTTTGCAGCAAGTTATGTATAACGTATGTTAATTTGTTTATATGCAACGTACTATGCTGCTGCATAATCCGGCGTCATCATGGGCTCCATCCTCCCCAGCACCTTCATAAGGGAATACCTCAGAAAGGTGGCGTCCATCATTAAGGGTCCCCATCACCCAGGACCTGCCCTCTTCTCATTGCTACCATCGGGGAGGAGGTGCAGAAGCCTGAAGGCTCACACTCAACACTTCTGAGGCAGCTTCTTCCCCTCTATCACCAGATTTTTGAATGGCCAATGAACCCATGAACACTTCCTCAGTATGTTTTTCCCCTCTTTCTGCACCATTTATTTAATTTATTTTCTATATACATTTACTGTAATTCATAGTTTCTATTATGAAGTATTGTACTGCTGCCATAAAACAGTGAATTTCACAGCGTATGCCAGTGATAAGAAACCCAATCCTGATTCCGAGAAGCTATTTTTCAGGGCATTTGCACCCCGCGTGTGTATGCCCATGACAATAAACTCGAATGTCATGTTAAAGCGACCCATGAGATGGTTTGGAGAACACCCCCCTCACGAGACCTTGGTATTCGGCAGCCACCACGCACACAGGACCTGCCAATCAGCTGCTTGCACCAGCCGCAACAATGGGAGATGTCAAATCCGCGGCCTTTGATTGGTTGCTGACTCCATCCCTTCGTGCTCACGCCCTGCCCATGTCAGCTTCACGCCTGCCTCCTTCACTGTTTCCCCAGGCTTCCCTCGTTCTCTCTGTGACGTTTGGCACAACAGTATCTCCTCCATCCCATGTCCAACGTACCCATTTGTCCAACTCTCCCTGTGGGCCCTAATCTGACAAGACCTCAGTTTTAAACCCTTTGTGTCCAAATCACCACGAGATCTCCTCCACTCCTCCCTTCCCCTCCTACTTCCTCCAAAGCTTCAACACTCTAAGACCCCCCATTCTCCTCCAACACTGGCTCACCCACGCCCTTACAGCATAATCACTCCACCCTAAGCCTTCACCTATCCGAAATCCCCTCCCACAAGCTCCACTTCACCTATGAGTCTGTTGGGTTCCTACACTGTGTCCAGTGTTCCCAGTGTGGCCTCCTGTATATCGGTGAGACCTGACGTAGATTGGGAGACCACTTCACCGAGCATCTACGCTCTGTCCATCAGAAGAAACGGGATCTCCCACTAGCCACCCATTTTTATTCCACTTCCCATTCCCATTCCGACATGTCAGTCCATGGCCTCCTCGACTGTTGCGATAAGGCCACACACAAACTGGAGAACCAAAATCTTATATTCCATTTGGGTAGCCTGCAATCTGTTGGCATGAACATCAATTTCTCAAACTTCCGCTAATGCCCCCACTCCTTCTTCATTCATCATCCCCTTTTCCCTCTCTCACCTTATCTCCTTGCCTGCCCATCACCCCCCTCTGGTGCTCCTCCCCGCTTTTCTTTCTTCCATGGCCTCCTGTCCTCTCCTATCAGATTCCCCCTTCTGCAGCCCTGTATCTCTTTCACCCATCAACCCCAGCTCTTCACTTCAACCCTCCTCCTCCCAGTTTCACTGATCACCTTGTGTTTCTCCCTCTCCTCCCCATACCTTTTAACTCTACTCCTCACTTCTTTTTTCTCCAGTCCTGCTGAAGGGTATCGGCCTGAAACATCGACTGTACTCTTTTCCATAGATGCCGCCTGGCCTGCTGAGTTCCTCCAGTGTTTTCTGAGAGTTGCTTGGATTTCCGGCATCCGCAGATTTTCTCTTGTTTGTGATTAGACCACAACCTCCCTACCTCTTCTGACCCTTACAAGTTCCTCAAAGTGTACCCCTTCCTTTAATCTGTTAGGATATGCTTCATATTGGAGTATTGTGATCAGTTCTGATCCCGTCGTCATAGGAAGGACATGGAGTCTTTTGAGAGGGTGCAGAGGAGATTTACCATGTGATGCTGCCCGACCTGCTGAGTACTTTCCAGCATTTGACAGCACATAGGACAGTACACCTCCAGGACCACAACCTTGTCGTAGGGTTTGGAGGCTTGCGTGACTCAATGAGCCGGACAGCTACATTGGCTGGAGTCAGGGCTTTGCTTTAACTCTTGGTAGGGTCACCCATGCCAAACAGTTCAAAGGGTAGAGGACAGATTAAGAGTGGTCCACCGGTCCTCCAGTTTCAGGGGTTCAGCTCAGGGCTAACAACCCTGACTGGTAAACCAATGCTGTACGGAAACAGCAATGAAGGATCCCCAGTGCGATGGTGTTCCTGAGTCTCCACGCAAGACTTGCATGACTGACAGTAGTGAAAACCGAGAGGAAGCTACTGACATGATGAAGGAAGCCCTGAACTCTGCCAGAGATGGAGAAGCTTCATTGCTGCCCTAAACACCAGCAGCGTAACGGGCAGTAAGTTAGTAAGATCAATACAGCAAGGCCCTTTGGCCCACACTGTCTGTGGTGAACACGACCCCAAATCAAAATAAATCCATTCTGCCTGCACTTGATCCATATCTGTCTATTCCCTGCATATTACCTGTCTAAAAGCTTCTGAAACACCACTGTCTGTTTCCACCATGTCCCCGGCAATCCATGCCAGGCACCCAGCAGTCACTCTGTAAAAGTGTTTGCACTGCACATCCTCTTTACAATTCCCCCTTCTCACCATAAAATGGTGCCCTCTAGTACTTCATCATCAGCATCATGCGCTGTGTTGTACGACGTAGGCAATCACGGTCCCATGACCGTGACTATTCTCGGCAGATCTTCCTACGCCATTGCCTTCTTCTGGGCAGTGACTTTACAAGTCGGTAACCCCAGCCCTCATCAATACTCTTCAGAGACTGTCTGCTGGGCATCAGTGGTCGCATAACCAGGACAGCTGCTCCTCCAAGCATACACCACCTGCTCCCACAGCTTCACGTGACCCTGATCCGGGGGCTAAGCAGGTGCCACACCTTGTCCAGGGGTGACCTGCAGGCTAGCGGAGGGGAGGAGCACCTTACACCTCCTTTGGTGGAGATGTATCTTCACTCTGCCACCTTACTATCACTTGTACTTAGTATCTTGTAAAATTGGGGGCGTCTAGGACCAGAGGACACAGCCTCAAAATACAAGGATGTCCCCTTAGAACGGAGATGAGGAGAAATTACTTCAGGCAGGGAGTAGTGAACGTGTGGAATTCATTATCACGGACAGCTGTGAAGGACAAGCCATTGAGCATATGTAAAGCGGAGGTTGATAGGTTTTTGATTAGTAAGGGAAGTCAAAGGTTATGGGGAAAGGCAGGAGAGTGGAGTTGAGAGGTATAATGAGGTTCAGGAGCTTGAAGACTCGTATGGCCGGATTTGGGAACAGCTTTTTTCCTTACTGTGATAAGACTGCTGAACGGATCCTGACCTGGATCTGGGCCGTACCCTCCAAATATCCGGACCTGCCTCTCAGTTCTTTTTGCACTACCTTACTTCCCATCTTTCTATTTTCTATTTATGATTTATAATTTAAATTTTTAATATTTACTCATTTTAACTATTTTTAATATTTAATATTTGTAATCCAGGGAGTGTGAAGCGCAGAATCAAGTATCGCTGTGATGATTGTACGTTCTAGTACCAATTGTTTGGCGACAATAAAGTAGAATAAAATATTGAATGGTGGAGCAGATTCAACGGGCCAAATTCTGCTCCTATGTTTAATGGTCTTATTGGACATTTCTCCTCTGGGAGAGGGACTTCTGGATGTGGAAGCCAGGAGAGGATATAACGGTCATCTCTTCTCCAGACAGTCCCCAAATGTTCTTTTCTAGCATTACATGTGACTTTGCTGAGCTCACACAGACTGTCTCCAGTTTCCATGTTGGGAAATTGTAAAAAACTCCACCTCCTGTAGATTTACAGTAATCTGCCTGAGCCATTTCCTCTTCTGCTGCTGAGGGCTTTCCTCTTATTTCCCACAGAGCTTCCTCAAACCAGAATGGACTATTTGTTTCGATCGTCCTCAACGTCCCCTGCTGCTGTAAACTCTGTCTCCCACCCCACCCCACCCCCAACTTTCTGCACTCTGAAATGATTCCACAACCTATGGACTTACCTACAGGGGCTCTACAACTCATTTTCTCAGTATTATTTATTCACTTATTTATTATTTGATTTTGTAATTGCACAGTTTGTCTTCTGTTGCATATTGGTTGTTGAGGGTCTTTGCTTATGTGTAGTTTTTCATTGATTCTATCGTATTTCTTTTGTTCTACTGTGAATACCTGCAAAAAAATGAATCTCAGTGTAGTATATGGTGACATTTACTTACTTTGATAATAAAATTGCTTTGGACTTTTGAATTTTGAATCCCTGACCCTTCACCCATTTTTCTACCAATCCCAATCCAGCCCTCCCTCAGCATCCACTTCCTAATGGTATTCCCAACATGAGTTGTAAGGAGTCCTGTAAAGTGAATCTGCAGGTCGTAGAAACAGTTCAGAGTCATGGTGGTTGAACTTATCCTCACCAGATCAATAGCCTGATGGTTTTAGGGAATAACTTTTCCTGAACCTGGCGGTGTGGGACCTCCTGCCCGATGGTGGCAGCGAGAAGAGGGCACGGCCTGGATGGTGGGGGTCTTCAGTTTTTCTTGCGGCAGCACTCCACCCTGCTCTCAGCACAGATCCTGGAGTGGGGCATGGTTATCGTCTGAGACACCCTGACTACAACCTTCCTGGTCCTCAGAGGGGAGGACAAGGGTCTGCCCACTTCTGATTAGAGCCCTCCGCCCATTCCTGGCGTCCTACCTTGCATGTTAACAAACACAGGAACTGAGGGAGCTCCCAGAAAAGCAAGGGTCTCAGCACAGTTGCTAACAGCTTTTTTATGATTTACCACTGATTTGAAGTTCAAAATAAATTTACTACACTGGACAACAAAGATGTTGCTTCCTGAATACTTTTGTTGTATCTTACAGATTATGGGCTGCGCATCGTGAAATTAACCATGAAATTTCCCTATCATGCACCATTTTTTGTATTTGCCTATATTTGTTATTTCAATTCATTATTCAAGTCAATTAAAATGTTGCCCACATTGTAAGCTGAAAAGTTTTCTATCTTGTCCAGGTATGCCTGGGCGTGCTTGGGCAGGATGGATGGCACACGGCAGGGCAGGTTTTAGAAAGAAAAGGACACGTGGTCTAGCGGAAGCAGGTGAAGATGCCATGATGCACGAGGCAGGAATTGAAAATGACACTGATTATGATACAGATTTTGAACTCTTTATGGCGAGTGAGCCTCATATGATAACTCAATCTGAGCTAAATAACCTGGTCAGAAACTTGGGTTTGCTAAAGGCAAAAGCAGAATTACTGGGTTCAAGACTGCGCGGATGGAATCTGCTGTCACCAGCACAAAAATTTCCATGGAGGATGTTTCACAGAAAAACTGATGGCAAGATTAAAGATGGCATTTTTGTTGGTCCAGAAAGTAAACAGGTCATCGATGACAGGCAATTTGAAGAACTTCTTTGCGACTGCAGAAAAACACATGCAAGTTATTTAGGATGTTGTTGGGAAATTTTTCTTTGCAACTACAGAGCACCAAACTATGTGCAGCTGGTTGACAACATGCTTCAAGCATAGAAAACCATGAAGTGCAACATGTCACTAAAGATTTATTTTCTGCATTCCCATTGAGATTTCCCTGCAAATCGTGGCACTGTCAGTGACGAGCATGGTGAAAAAGTTTCACCAAGACATTGCGCTGAAATTGTGTCAGGGCAACTGGAATCCATCAATGCTGGCTGATTATTGTTGGACACTTAAGCAAGAAGCCTCAGACACTGAGTAAAAAATGAAAATCATCAAGAAAACATCTCTAGCTTAGTTAAACTATTGCAAAGCATTAGTTTTGTTATGCAATTAAATGCATTATATTCAATGAAAGTTAATTTCTTGTTTCTCCAAATTCCAAGTAGTCCGAAATTATATTTGTGTTCAGCTTCAAGCGGTCTATCATAAACAGAAAAAAAAAATCTGCCGAAGCAACTCTTCCGACAAAATTAGTTGTCCAGTGTTATCAAAGTACATACGTATATGTCATCATATACAACCCTGAGATTCATTTTCTTGTGGGCATAAACCCACAATAGAATAATAACCATATCAGAATCGGTGGAAGACCGCACCAACTTGGGCTTCAACCACCATGCAAAAGACAACAAACAGTGCAAATAAAAAAAGAAAATAAAAAATAATGATAATAATAGAAAGCTCACCTCTGTCCCAGGATACTGACGGACTTTTACCGCTGTACCATTGAGAGCATACTCACCAACTGCATCTCAGTGTGGTATGGCAATTGTCCCGTATCGGACCGCAAAGCACTCCAGCGTGTGGTGAAAACTGCCCAGCGGATTATTGGCACCCAATTGCTCACCATTGTGAACATCTACCATAAACGCTGCCTGGGCGAAAAGCATTATCAGGGATGCATCTCAACCTAACCATGGACTTTTTACTCTCCTCCCATTCAGTAGGTGCTACAGGAGCCTCCACTCCCACACCAGCAGGCACAGGAAGAGCTTCTTCCCTGAGGCTGTGACACTGCTGAACCTCACATCACAGCGCTAAGCAGTATTGCATCCGTATTGTACCGTCTCAGTACTTTTATATTTGTGTGCTGTAGCACTTTTTTTATTCACAGTTATTTTGTAAATAACACTATTCTTTGCATTTCTGGTTAAATGCTAACTGCATTTCATTGACTTTGTATCTGTACTCGGCACAATGGCAATAAAGTTGAATCTAATCTAATCTAATAAAAAGCGATAGATATCAAGAACATGAGATGAAGAGTCCTTAAAAGTGAGTCCATATGTTGTGGGAACGTCCCAATGATTGCCAAGTGAAGTTGAGTCAGGTTATCCTGTTTGATCAAAGTGCCTGAAGGTTGAAGGGTGATAACTGGTGGTGTGAGGCCTGAGACTCCTATACCTTCTTCCTGATGGTGGCAGCAAGAACAGACCATGACCGAGGTGATTAGGGTCCCTGATGATGGATGTTGCTTTCCTGCGACAGTGTTTTGTGTAGATGTGCTCAGTGGCAGGGAGGGCTTTACACGGCCGAATTCACTACTATTTGTGGGATTCTCCATTCAAAGTCATTCCTGGATTAGCCTGACAAACGATGGAACTGGAGCTCACAGAGGTGACACAGCACAGAAACAGGTCCTTTGGCCCAACCCCATCCCTGCCGACTGTGTGTTGCTCAGCGAGCCGGTCCTGTTACATATCCCATGAGCATGATGTAATGGTCTTGTGATAATGGGGTGATGTGACGTCACGTGATGGCGTGGTATAAAAGAAAAAGCCCACCACGGTGACACGGTTCTCATTTTTTTTATTTTGAGTGTAACGTTGTGGCCGGCAGTTTCGCCAATCGCTGCCAGGTCTTGTTTGTTGCACCTTTGTTTGACCCTTACAGTCTAGTACTGGAGAGTCAAGTCATTATCAGAGTTATCCGAGCAAAGGATTGGGTAGAGTTAATGTCATTCAGCTTCCTGGGAATGATCGACCTTTTTAATCTTCGTTCAGGAATTGTGGCATGCACGTTTCAGTAAAAAAACCCCTGCCAGGGCAGGAAGGTTTGTGCAGTGACCACCCTCCAGTCAAAAGGTCAGTTCGTTTATCTCTTCGTGATTCCCTTGGACAAGGCATCTCTCGGCTGAGATCGACAGATTCGTCATTGCTACAATGAAATCGTTGTTTCAGGGGAAGTCTCTCCTTAATGACTGTATAAATCACATGGACTTTTGAATTTACCACTTTAAGCCTGTGCTTGGATAGAAACATAGAAACATAGAAAATAGGTGCAGGAGTAGGCCATTCGGCCCTTCGAGCCTGCACCGCCATTTATTATGATCATGGCTGATCATCCAACTCAGAACCCAGCCTTCCCTCCATACCCCCTGACCCCTGTAGCCACAAGGGCCATATCTAACTTCCTTTTAAACATAGCTAATGAACTGGCCTCAACAGTTTGCTGTGGCAGAGAATTCCACAGATTCACCACTCTCTGTGTGAAGAAGTTTTTCCTAATCTCGGTCCTAAAAGACTTCCCCTCTATCCTCAAACTGTGACCCCTCGTTCTGGACCTCCCCAACATCGGGAACAATCTTCCCGCATCTAGCCTGTCCAATCCCTTTAGGATCTTATACGTTTCAATCAGATCCCCCCTCAATCTTCTAAATTCCAACGAGTACAAGCCCAGTTCATCCAGTCTTTCTTCATATGAAAGACCTGCCATCCCAGGAATCAATCTGGTGAACCTTCTTTGTACTCCCTCTATGGCAAAGATGTCTTTCCTTAGATTAGGGGACCAAAACTGCACACAATACTCCAGGTGTGGTCTCACCAAGGCCTTGTACAACTGCAGTAGTACCTCCCTGCTCCTGTACTCGAATCCTCTCGCTATAAATGCCAGCATACCGTTCGTCTTTTTCACCGCCTGCTGTACCTGCATGCCCACTTTCAATGACTGGTGTATAATGACACCCAGGTCTCGTTGCACCTCCCCTTTTCCTAATCGGCCACCATTCAGATAATAATCTGTTTTCCTATTTTTGCCACCAAAGTGGATAACTTCACATTTATCCACATTAAATTGCATCTGCCATGAGTTTGCCCACTCACCCAACCTATCCAAGTCACCCTGCATCCTCTTTGCATCCTTCTCACTGCTAACACTGCCACCCAGCTTCGTGTCATCCGCAAACTTGGAGATGCTGCATTTAATTCCCTCATCCAAGTCATTAATATATATTGTAAACAACTGGGGTCCCAGCACTGAGCCTTGCGGTACCCCACTAGTCACCGCCTGCCATTCTGAAAAGGTCCCGTTTATTCCCACTCTTTGCTTCCTGTCTGCTAACCAATTCTCCACCCACACCAATACCTTACCCCCAATACCGTGTGCTTTAAGTTTGCACACTAATCTCCTGTGTGGGACCTTGTCAAAAGCCTTTTGAAAATCCAAATATACCACATCCACTGGTTCTCCCCTATCCACTCTACTAGTTCCATCCTCAAAAAATTCTATGAGATTCGTCAGACATGATTTTCCTTTCACAAATCCATGCTGACTTTGTCCAATCATTTCACCGCTTTCCAAATGTGCTGTTATCACATCCTTGAAAACTGACTCCAGCAGTTTCCCCACCACCGACGTTAGGCTAACCGGCCTATAATTCCCCGGTTTCTCTCTCCCTCCTTTTTTAAAAAGTGGGGTTACATTAGCCACCCTCCAATCCTCAGGAACTAGTCCAGAATCTAACGAGTTTTGAAAAATTATCACTAATGCATCCACTATTTCTTGGGCTACTTCCTTAAGCACTCTGGGATGCAGACCATCTGGCCCTGGGGATTTATCTGCCTTCAATCCCTTCAATTTACCTAACACCACTTCCCTACTAACATGTATTTCGCTCAGTTCCTCCATCTCACTGGACCCTCTGTCCCTTACTATTTCTGGAAGATTATTTATGTCCTCCTTAGATCCTTGGATGAGTACTCTTTAAGAACAGTTTATAAGTTTGACTCACAACACGGTGGAGGAACTCAGCAGGTCAGGCAGCATCAGTGGAAACGATGAGTCGACGTTTCCGGCCGCAGCCCTTCGTCAGGACTGAAGAAAGAAGGAGTTATATACAATTTCTACAAGAAAGAACACAATTAGAATGAAATAATGAAGCCCATTAAAGTACAAATTGGTCGTGGTGTTGCTATACTGAGGTGGTGATTAGGGTTGTGCAAGTTGGTTCAAGAATCAAATGGTAACTGCAGGTGGTCTGGGACTTAAGGCTTCCATACCTCTTGTCTGATGGTAGTTATGAGATTATGGCATGGACTGAATGAAGGGGATATTAATATCAGCAAGATCAAGGAGACGATTATTGACTTCAGGAGGAGGAAAATGGAGGTGTATTAGCCATTCCTCATCAGAGGTGGAGAAGGTCAGCAACTTTAAATTCCTCCGTGTTATCTTTTCAGAGGATCTGTTTTTGGGACAGCAGGGAAGTGCCACTGTGAAGAAAGCATGGCAGCACCTCGACTTTCTTAAAAGTTTACATAGGTTCGGCATGTCAACTAAAACTTTGACCAACTTCTATAGAAGTGTGGTGGAGAGTATATTTGACTGGTTGTATCACAGCCTGGTATGGAAACACCAATGCCCTGGTATGAAAAATCATCGCGGGAAAGCAGCATCCATCATCAAGGACCCTCACCATACAAGCCATGCTGTCTTCTCACTGCTGGCATCAGAAAGGAGGAACAGTTAATACCCTTCAACCATCAGGCTCGTAAACCAGAGGGGAATAACTTCACTCAACTTCAGTCACCCCAACACTGAGCTGGACTCACTTTCATCTCATGTTCTCAATATTTATTGCTTATTTATTTAACTTCATTATTATTATTTCCTTCTTTTTCTCTTTCTTTTTGTATTTGCACAGTTTATCGTCTTTTGCTCACTGGTTGACTGCCCGGTTGGGTGTGGTCTTTCATTCATTCTGTTTTTTTTTATTAATTTAGCGATAATTAGTGGAATAGGCCCTTCCAGCCCTTTGAGCCTTGCCACCCAGCAACCCCCAACAACCCTGATTTCACCCTAATCCAATCACGGGACAGTTTACAATGACCAATTAACCTACCAACTGGTGTGTCTTTGGACTGTGGGAGGAAACCAGAGCACCTGGGGAAAACCCAAGCATTCCACGGGGAGGACATACAGAATCCTTACAGAGGACACCGGATTGAATTCTGAACACCGACGCCCTGAGCTGATTCTACCGTGGTTCTTTGTACTTACTATGAACATGCACAAGAAAAGGAATCTTAGGGTTGTATATGGTGACATATACGTACTTTGATAGTGAATTTGCTTTGAACTTTGCTTTCTTGTGTTGATCCTATAGATGGTGGGTGCGATGTGTCTGATGTATTGGGCAGTATCACTACTCTCTGCAGATTCTTACTATCCATCTGAATTGCCATGCAGACCATAGCACCTCTCCTCCAATGTCGACCTTAATGACAAGATCCAACATCGTCTTAAATGCACTGGAACAGTTTTTAGACATCTCCGAACAAGAGTCGTGATCATGGCATCCGAACAGACACCAAAATGTTAGTGTACAAAGCAGTGGTAATCCCAACGCTCCTGTATGCATCAGAAATCTGGACAACATACCGACGACATCTGAAGGCACTTGAAAAGTTCCATCAACGCTGTCTTTGAAACATCTTAAATATCAGCTGGGAAGATAGAAGAACCAACGTCAGTGTGCTAAATGAAGCAAAAATCAACAAGCATTGAAGCCTACATCATCAAGAACCAACTAAGCTGGAGCGGTCATGTTGTTCGGATGAAAGACGAACGTCTGCCCAAGCAAATCTTCTACTCCCAGCTTAAAGAAGGCAAACGTAAAAGAGACGGACAACAGAAGAGATTCAAAGACGTCTTAAAAGCCAACATGAAGAAATGTAACATCGACATCAACAATTGGGAAACCAATGCCAAGGACAGGAAACTCTGGCAAGCCATCATCTGAGAAGGAACAGCAACTTTCAAAGCCAACAGATGTGCAGAATTAAAAGAAAGTAGAAGAAAATGGAAAGAGAGGCAGCAACAACCAAAGCCCGATCTGCCATCTGGAGCTACCTGTCCTGAAGTGGAAGAACTCTCAAAGCCAAGATTGGACTCATAAGCCACTTGAGAGCCCATAAGTAGATCTACAGAACGAAGACCATCATCCTCGACCTCGAGGGATAGCCACGATGACGACGACGACAAAGCAAACAGTGTTCCTTCTCTGAAAAACCTTTGCAGTTATTAAAGTTAAACCAGGGCATCATTAAATACAGAGAGATAAAGAAGAAGAAGACTGTTACAAACCTCAGAGGGCATAGGGTGACTGGGTGATCGGGTCATGATCTCAGGGCCCCAAAGCTGCTGATTGTGGACTTCAGGAAGGGGAATTCAAGGGAGAACAGAAACTAGTTCTCATCAAGGGGTCAGCAGTGGAAATCATGAGCAGCTTTAAATTCCTGGTTGGCTACGTGTCCGAAGGTCTGTCTTGGGCATTCATGAAAACGGCAGAACAGCAGCTCTACTTCTGTCAGGGGTTTTAGGAGATACGGTATGACACCAGAGGCTCCAGCAAGTTTCTACAAATGTACCAAGGAGAGCACTCTGACTAGTGTAGAAAATACAACACACACCATCATAAAATTCTGCAGAGGGTTATAAACTCATCCAGCTCCAACACGGGCACAGGCATCCCCACCATCAAGGGCATCGCCAAGAGGCAGAGGCTTGTGAAGTTAGCATCCACCATTAGGGACCCTCACCACCCAGGATGCGCCTTCTCTATTGCCTACCATCAGGGAGGTGGAAATGGATCCTGAAGACCCACACTTAGCACTTTAGGAATAGCTGCTTCTTCTCCATCAACAGATTTCAATAGACAATAGGCAATAGATAATAGGTGCAGGAGTAGGCCATTCAGCCCTTTGCGCCAGCACCGCCATTTAGTGTGATCATGGCTGATCATCCACTATCAGTATCCAGTTCCTGCCTTATCCCCATAACCTTTGATTCCACTATCTTTAAGAGCTCTATCCATCTCTTTTTTGAAAGCATCCAGAGACTTGGCCTCCACAGCCTTCTGGGGCAGAGCATTTCATATATCCACCACTCTCTGGGTGAAAAAGGTTTTCCTTGACTCCGTTCTAAATGGCCTACCCCTAATTCTTAAACTGTGGCCTCTGGTTCTGGACTCACCCATCAGCGGGAACATGCTTCCTGCCTGCAGCATGTCCAGTCCCTTAATAATCTTATATGTTTCAATAAGATCCCCTCTCAGCCTTCTAAATTCCAGAGTATACAAGCCCATTCGCTCCAATCTTTCAACATATGACAGTCCCGCCATCCCGGGAATTAACCTTGTGAACCTACGCTGCACTCCCTCAATAGCAAGACTGTCCTTCCTCAAATTTGGAGACCAAAACTGCACACAGTACTCCAGGTGTGGTCTCACCAGGGCCCTGTACAGCTGCAGAAGGACCTCTTTGCTCTTATACTCAATTCCCCTTGTTATGAAGGCCAACATGCCTTTAGCTTTCTTCACAGCCTGCTGTACTTGCATGCTTGATTTCTAAACAGTTCATGAACACTACCTTATTAATGCTATTTTTGCACTCTTTGTTTATTTTGAAATTTATGATAATTTTTATCTTGCACTGTACTACTGCTGCAAATTTCACGTCCTACATGACAATGATAATAAACCTGAACCTGACTCTGATACAGGTAAAATTTCTCCCGAAAAGTATCCCGCAACCTAGCCCATGATTTTCCAAATATTTACCTTGACACCGAGACCACGAACCACGAATGGCAGAGACGGCTTCAGGCGAAGAAGGAACTGGCCCAACTTGCTTCTCCAATTCTGCTGAAAGGTCTTGGCCCGAAACATCAACTGTACTCTTTTCGATAGACGTTGCCTGGCCTGCTGAGTTCCCCCAGCATTTTGAGTGTGTCGCTTAGATCTCCAGCATCTCTAGATTTTCTCTTGTTTGTAACTGGCCCAGCTAAATCCCTGTAGGTAGGATCTCATGAGGCACTCAGTCAAAAGGTGACACAACAGACCACAGATGCTGGAATCTGAATCCACTCACAAAGCACTGGAGGAATTCAGCAGGTCAGACAACACCAGGAACAGTCTCTCTTCCCCCTTCCTTTCCTTTCCTAGTGAAGGATTTTGGCTTGAAACATTTTCTTTTTATTCCCCTCCATAGATGCAGCCTGACCTGTTGTGTTCGTCCAGTATTTTAGGTATGTTGACCTGGAAGAGATGACATTTGGGGTTGAGACGCTTCATTGGGATGGGGGGGGAGCTGTTGCTGTACTATCAGCCATTAGAACCATTAGGGCAGAAAGCCAGAATGAGGTGATGCCCAAAAGGAGGAGGAAGGCTTGAGAAAGAAGGTGTTATCACTGGGGATGGAAGAGCCTTGTCCAAGAACTAGGCATGGCGATCGAATCCTGAGACCTTAAATGCCGACTGTCCATATCTCTCCACGTCCCAGGGTGAGTACTCAGGATCTGCGCAGCACAAATGGCAGGTGTGTTTACAGACATTTTTAATCTCTCCCTCTCCCAGTGTAGAGTGCCCTCCTGCTTCAGATTATCCACCATTGTCTCTGTACCAAAAAAGACCAAGGGAACATGTCTGAACGACTGGCGTCCTGTCACACTCACCTCAATAATAAGCAAATGCTTTGAGGGGCTGGTCAAGGATTACATCTGCAGCTTGCTACCACCCACACTGGACCCCCTACAATTCGCCTACCAACACAACTGATCAACAGACGACACAATAGCCACAACTCTACACACTGTCCTTACACATCTGGAGAAGGACGATGCTTATGTGAGAATGTTGTTCTTGGACTATAGTTCAGCATTCAACACCATAGTTCCATCCAGGCTCAACAAGAAGATCAGAGACCTCGGCCTTGACCCTGCCTTGTGCAGCTGGATCCTGGACTTTGGCAGGTGGTAAGAGTGGGCTCTGACTCTCAACACAGGAGCCCCCCCAGGGCTGTGTACTAAGTCCCCTCCTTTACTCCCTGTATTCCCATGACTGTGTCACCACCCACAGCTCCAATCTGCTAATTAAATCTGCCAACATCACTACATTGATTGGCCTAATCTCAAACAATAACGAGGTGGCCTACAGGGAAGAAGTCATCTCTCTGACACGGTGGTGTCCAGAAAACAACCTCTCCCTCAATGTCACAAAAACAAGGAAGCTGGTTGTGGTTTACAGGAGGAATGGAGACGGGCTAACCCCTATTGACATCAATGGACCTGGAGTTGAGAGGATGAACAGCTTTAAGTTCCTTGGCATACACATCACCAAGGATCTCACATGGTCTGATTAGGAACAGTCAACATGGATTTGTGTGTGGAAGGTCATGTTTAACAAATCTTATTGAATTTTTTGATGAGGTTACTAAGAAAGTTGATGAGGGTAAAGCCGTGGCTGTTGTCTATATGGACTTCAGTAAGGCCTTTGACAAGGTTCCACACGGAAGGTTAGTTAGGATGGTTCAATTGTTAGGCATTAATATCGAAGTAGTAAAATGGATTCAGCAGTGGCTAGATGGGAGATGCCAGAGAGTAGTGGGGGATAACTGTGTGTCAAATTGGAGGACGGTGTGTAGTTATGTGCCTCAGGGATCTGTACTGGGTCCAATGTTGTTTGTCATATATATTAATGATCTGGATGATGGGGTGGTAAATTGGATTAGTAAGTATGCAGATGATACTAAGGTAGGTGGTGTTGTGGATAATGAAGTAGGTTTTCAAAGCTTGTAGAGAGATTTAGGCCAGTTAGAAGAGTGGGCTGAAAGATGGCAGATGGGGTTTAATGCTGAAAAATGTGATGCTACATTTTGGTTGGACTAATCAAAATAGAACATACATGGTAAATGGTAGGGCATTGAAGAATGCTGTAGAACAGAGGGATCTAGGAATAATTGTGCATAGCTCCCTGACAGTGGAATCTCATGTGGATAGGGTGGTGAAGAAAGCTTTTGGTAGGCTGGCCTTTATTAATCAGAGCATTGAGTATAGGAGTTGGGATGTAATGTTGAAATTTTACAAGGCATTGGTAAGGCCAAATTTGGAGTATTGTGTATAGTTCTGGTCACCGAATTATAGGAAAGATGTCGATAAAATTGAGAGAGTACAGAAGAGATTTACTAAAATATTGCCTGGGTTTCATCTCCTAAGTTACAGAGAAAGGTTGAACAAGTTAGGTCTTTATTCTTTGGCGCGTAGAAGGTTGAGGGGGGACTTGATAGAGGTGTTTAAAATTATGAGGGGGATTGATAGAGTTGACGTGGATAGGCTTTTTCCATTGAGAGTGGGGGAGATTCAAACAAGAGGACATGAGTTGAGAGTTAAAAGGGCAAAAGTTTAGGGGTAAATGAGGGGGAACTTCTTTACTCAGAGAGTGGTAGTTGTGGGGGACGAACTTCCAGCAGAAGTGATTGAGACAGGTTTGATGTCATTTAAAGTTAAATTGCATAGATATATGGACAGGAAAGGAATGGAGGGTTATGGGCTGAGTGCAGGTCGGCGGGACTAGGTGAGGGTAAGAGTTTGGCACGGACTAGAAGGGCCGAGATGGCCTGTTTCCGTGCTGTAATTGTTATATGGTTATATGGTATATGGTCTGTACATATTGGCTGTGTGGTGAAAAAGACACAACAGCGCCTCTTTCACCTCAGATGGTTGAAGAAGTTTGGTATGGGCCCCCCAATCCTAAGAACTTTCTACAGGGGCACAATTGAGAGCATCCTGATTGGCTGCATCACTGCCTGGTATGGGAACTGTACCTCCCTCAATCGCAGGACTCTACAGAGAGTGGTGAGGACAGCACAGCGCGTCTGTAGTTGTGAAATTCCCACTATTCGGGACATTTACAAAGACAGGCGTGTAAAAAGGGCCCGAAGGATCATTGGAGACCCGAGTCACCCCATCCACAGATT
This sequence comes from Mobula hypostoma, assembly GCF_963921235.1. Classification (NCBI taxonomy): domain Eukaryota; kingdom Metazoa; phylum Chordata; class Chondrichthyes; order Myliobatiformes; family Myliobatidae; genus Mobula; species Mobula hypostoma. The sequence goes on along the minus strand of NC_086101.1, from coordinate 15,654,409 downwards.
GTTCCAGCTGCTACCATCCGGGAAGCGGTACCACAGCATAAAAGCCAGGAACAACAGGTTCCGGGACAGCTTCTTCCACCAGGCCATCAGACTGATTAACTCACGCTGATTGGAGTGTATTTCTATGTTACATTGACTGTTCTATTTATTATAAATTACTATGATTGCACATTGCACGTTTAGACGGAGACATAACAAAGATTTTTACACTTCATGTATGTGAAGGTTGTAAGAAATAAAGTGAATTCAATTCAAGTGCTGCCTGCCCCATTGAGTTCCTCCAGCAGTTTGTGGACCTCACATAACCAAAGGGGGCTCCCGTGGACAGGGAGGCAGGTATGGTGGCAGGGCGGGGGGGGGGGGGTCACACTCCTTTCCCACATCTTGGAATTTCTCAGACCGGTCGGAGTTCCCACACAAAGGAACTGACTCAGCAGCTTCCCCATTGTAAGCCGAAGGGAACTGGTTGTCTTTCCCTTGAAGCAGACGTCGGGAAATGCGTTCGGGAAAGTCCCAGGATCTATTTCAGGCCTGAGAAAGCTGGTGGCTCCAGACTGCCGTCTGCACGCGTGGGCCGTCCAAGATAAAAACGGGGTAAATGTGCAGTCAGGAGGGGCGGGACTTCGTCTGAATCCCGTCCCCCTGCAAGAGTTCGGGGTGCGTTTGACGACGGAGCGGAGTAATGCCAAGGCGTGGGTGAGGGGGAGGGGGCAAGGTCTGCCCGGGCACTGTTGTGGGGCGAATGGCTGTGTCTGGGAATAGGGGAGAAAGAGACAGCGGAGTCTGTGTGCGGGAAACTCGGAGGGAGGGTGTGCGGTTAAGCATGCGGGCGCCTTGAGCCGGAGTTTGTTTCTCTGAGCGTCCCCGAAGTGTGTGTTGGGCAAGCAGAAGTGGGTATTTACGCTTATATGCGAACATACACACTCACACATACACTGACATACAAACACGTACACACAAGCGCGCACGCAACGCCCATACACATAGTGTGTGTGCATGTGTGTAATCATGACCTGGTACAAACACAGAATTGTGGTGAGGAGAGTGTGCGGGTGTGTTGCGTATCTGTGTGTCTGCGTGTGTAGGTGTGTGTATCTGTGTGGGTGTGCGAACGTGTATGCCTGAATGCGTATGTACTGTGTGTGTGTGTGTGTGAGAGAGAGAGAGAGAGTGTGTCTATTTGTGTGCGAATGTGTGTCTATATAAGTGAAGTTTGACTGATTAAATTGTTTCAAGCAGCACACATCAAAGTTGCTGGTGAACGCAGCAGGCCAGGCAGCATCTCAAGGAAGAGGTACAGTCGACGTTTCAGGCCGAGACCCTCGTCGACTGTACCTCTTCCTAGAGATGCTGCCTGGCCTGCTGCGTTCACCAGCAACTTTGATGTGTGTTGCTTGAATTTCCAGCATCTGCAGAATTCCTCGTGTTTACGTGATTAAATTGTTTGATTGAATATCCAGATGCCGCATATGCTCTCCCTGTGAGCACCGTGTGTGTTTCACAGGGAGAGGTTATGGGAAAAGATAGGTAGGTGGATCTTATTGAATGGGAGACCAGGCTCGGCGGGCCATATAACCTTCTCCTCTTCTTTTTTCTTATGTTGACTATCAAATTAGAGGATTGCCACCCTGTTTACTTTTGTGGCCACCTCCAGGGCGCTAGACTTGCTTCCAACAATACCTCTCTAGATCAGTGAGAAGGTCAAAGTTTAGACGCCAATCAGGGCAACACACACACACACACACACACACACACACACACACATTGGTGATACAGGCTGTCGGGTGAGTTTATCCAATATTATCACCCTTTAAAGTGCCGATACTGAGAGTCTGTTCCACAGGTGTTAGGGGCGAGTTGAAGGACGTGTCTGAATTTGAACCCAGCATGTGCGGTCTCTAGTGCATCTAGTAACCTGTAAGCTAACGAGCGCGCCTCCGACATACCTCCCCAGTGGGTGCTGGATCCGCACCCTTTGTTAGTCACCTAATTCTTGTTCCGATCTGCTTTTTCCTGGCCCCTTGACAGCACCTCACGCCCAGTGGAAAGCGTTTACTCTACTTGCTGTCGCGGAATTTCCCTGCCAACGATCCAGTCGCATCTGGGCATCCTCCGAGTTTAACTTGGTGCCTGTCGTCGTTCACCAGGGGGTGAATCGACCACACCAGCCGGCGGCAGCGCATGGCACCTGGTCGCCATCTAGTGTTTCCATACAGAACTGCAGGAATCGCGGTTCAGATTGTTTTACAGTATTTGGAAACGCACAATGAGATGGGTCATTTGCGTAAACAATCTAGGGATGTGCTGGAGGCAGCCTGCAAGTCTCGACACACATTCCGGTGCTTTCATAGCATGTTCAGCAGATCAACACAAACGGCAAAATAACTACAATGAAACAAACTCTTTCCTCCCTCCCACTCACACAAACAGGACAGGACCATCTCCAAGCCAGTGGACTCGCAGACTCGTGTCCGACTTCAGCAGGACACCGGTAAACCTCTCTGGTCTGCTTTCAAGACCCCTCCATCTTTCCTATCATAGGGCAACCAGAACTGCACACAATACTGCGTGTGCAGCCGAACCAAAGTTTCATAAAACTGCAAAGTGATTTCCTGACTCCCTTAAGGTAAGTACCTGTCTTTACCTTCATGTTTACTTGCGTGCCCACCTTCAGCCCTCTACGTCATAGAAACATAGAAAATCTACAGCACAATACAGGCCCTTTGGCCCACAAATCTGTGCCAAACATATCCTTACTTTAGAAATTACCTAGGGTTACCCATAGTCCTCTATTTTTCTAAGCTCCATGTACCTACCCAAGAGACTCTTAAAAGACCCTGTCGTATCCACCTCCACCACCATCACTTTCAACCCATTCCATGCACTCACTACTCTCTGCATAAAAAAACTTACCCTTGACATCTCCTCTGTACCTACTTCCAACCACCTTAAAACTGTGCCCTCTTGTGCTGGCCATTGCAGCCCTGGGGAAAAGCCTCTGACTATCCACATGATCAATGCCTCTCATCATCTTATACACCTCTATCAGGTCACCGCTCATCCTCCGTCACTCCATTGAGAAAAGGCCAAGTTCACTCAACCTATTCTCATAAGGCATGCTCCCCAATGCAGGCAACATCCTTGTAAATCTCCTCTGCACACCTTCTATGGTTTCCACATCCTTCCTGTAGTGAGGCGACCAGAACTGAGCACAGTACTCCAAGTGGGGTCTGACCAGAGTCCTATATAGCTGCAACATTACCTCTCGGTTCCTAAATTCAATTCCACGATAGATGAAGGCCAATACACCGTACGCCTTCTTAACCACAGAGTCAACCTGCGCAGCTGCTTTGAGTGGCCTATGGACTCGGACCCCAAGATCCCCCTGATCCTCCACACTCCTAAGAGTCTTACCATTAATACTATATTCTGCCATCATATTTGAACTACCAAAATGAACCACCTCACACTTATCTGGGTTGAACTCCATCTGCCACTTCTCAGCCCAGTTTTGCATCCTGTCAATGTCCCACTGTAACCTCTGACAGCCCTCCACACTATCCACAACACCCCCAATGTTTGTGTCATCAGCAAATTTACTAACCCATCCTCCACTTCCTCATCCAGGTCAGTTATAAAAATCACGAAGAGTAGGGGTCCCAGAACAGATCCCTGAGGCACACCACTGGTCACCAACCTCCATGCAGAATATGACCCGTCTACAACCACTCTCTGCCTTCTGTGGGCAAGCCAATTCTGGATCCACAAAGTAAGGTCCCCTTGGATCCCATGCCTCCTTACTTTCTCAATAAGCCTTGCATGGGGTACCTTATCAAATGCCTTGCTGAAATCCATATACACTACAACGACTGCTCTACCTTCATCAATGTGTTTGTCACATCTTCAAAAAATTCAATCAGGCGCGTAAGGCACGACCTGCCTTTGACAAAGCTATGCTGACTATTCCTAATCATATTATGCCTCTCCAAATGTTCATAAATCCTGCCTCTCAGTATCTTCTCCATCAACTAATAAGACTCACTGGTCTATAATTTCCTGGGGGTCTACTCCCTTTCTTGAAAAAGGGAACAACAACTGCAACGCTGTAATTCTCTGGAACCTCTCCCATCCTCATTGATGATGTAAAGATCATCACCAGAGTCTCAGTAATCTCCTCCCTCACCTGCCACAGTAGCCTGGAGTACATCTCATCCGGTCCAGGTGACTTATTAAACTTGATGCTTTCCAAAAGCTCCAGCACATCTTCTTCCTTAATATCTACATGCTCAAGCTTTTCAGTCCACTGCAAGTCATTCCTACAATCACCAAGATCCTTTTCCTTAGTGAATACTGAAGTAAAGTGTTCATTAATTACCTCTGCTATCTTTTCTGGTTCCATACATACTTTTCCACTGTCACACTTGATTGGTCCTATTCTCTCACATCTTATAGTGATAGTCATACTTTATTGATCCCAGGGGGAAATTGTTTTTTGTTACAATTGCACCATAAATAATAAATAGTAATAGAACCATAAATAGTTAAATAGTAATATGTAAATTATACCAGTAAATTATGAAATAAGTCCAGGACCAGCCTATCGGCACAGGGTGTCTGACCCTCCAAGAGAGGAGTTGTAAAGTTTGATGGTCACAGGCAGGAATGACTTCCTATGACGCTCTGTGCTGCATTTCGGAGGAATGAGTCTCTGGCTGAATGTACTCCTGTGCCCAACCAGTACATTATGTAGTGGATGGTAGACATTGACCAAGATGGCGTGCAACTTAGACAGCATCCTCTTTTCAGACACCACCGTGAGAGAGTCCAGTTCCATCCCCACAACATCACTGGCCTTATGAATGAGTTTGTTGATTCTGTTGGTGTCTGCTACCCTCAGCCTGCTGCCCCAGCACACAACAGCAAACATGATAGCACTGGCCACCACAGACTCATAGAACATCCTCAGCATCGTCTGGCAGATGTTAAAGGACCTCAGTCTCCTCAGGAAATAGAGACGGCTCTGTCCCTTCTTGTAGACAGCCTCAGTGTTCTTTGACCAGTCCAGTTTATTGTCAATTCGTATCCCCAGGTATTTGTAATCCTCCACCATGTCCACACTGACTCTCTGGATGGAAACAGGGGTCACCAGTACCTTAGCTCTCCTCAGGTCTACCACCAGCTCCTTAGTCTTTTTCACATTAAGCTGCAGATAATTCTGCTCACACCATGTGACAAAGTTTCCTACCGTAGCCCTGTACTCAGCCTCATCTCCCTTGCTGATGCATCCAAGTATGGCAGAGTCATCAGAAAACTTCTGAAGATGACAAGACTCTGTGCAGTAGTTGAAGTCCGAGGTGTAAATGGTGAAGAGAAAGGGAGACAAGACAGTCCCCTGTGGAGCCCCAGTGCTGCTGATCACTCTGTCGGACACACAATGTTGCAATCCATGACACCAGGAAAGCATCCACCTGCATCGCTGTGAGCTTCTCCCCCAGCAGAGCAGGGTGGATGGTGTTGAACGCACTGGAGAAGTCAAAAAACATGACCCTCACAGTGCTCGCTGGCTTGTCCAGGTGGGCGTAGACACGGTTCAGCAGGTAGACGATGGCATCCTCAACTCCTAGTCGGGGCTGGTAGGTGAACTGGAGGGGATCTAAGTGTGGCCTGACCATAGGCCGGAGCAGCTCCAGAACAAGTCTCTCCAGGGTCTTCATGACGTGGGAGGTCAATGCCGCCGGTCTGCAGTCATTGAGGCTGCTTACCCTCTTGCTCTTCACATATTTGTAGAATGCCTTGGGGTTTTCCTTAATCCTGTCCGCCAAGGCCTTCTGGCTCTCCTAATTTCATTCTTAAGCTCCTTCTAGATCTCTTTCATTACCTAGCTTTTTGAACCTTTCATGAGCTCTTTTCTTCTTGACGAGATTTACAACAGCCTTTGTACACCACATTTCCTGTACCCTACCATCCTTTCCCTGTCTCATTGGAACGTACCTATGCAGAACTCCACGCAAATATCCCCTGAACATTTGCCACATTTCTTCTGTACGTTTCCCTGAGAACATCTGTTTCCAATTTATGCTTCCGAGTTCCTGCCTGATAGCATCATATTTCCCCTTACTCCAATTAAACACTTTCCTAACTTGTCTGTTCCTATCCCTCTCCAATGCTATGGTAAAGGAGATAGAATTTCTCCTGAAGGTGTCAAGAGACCTTCCTGAACACACCTAATAAACTCCACCCCATCTAAACCCCTTGCTCTAGGGACGTGCCAATCAATATTTGGGAAATTAAAATATCCCACAACAACCCTGTTATATTGCACATTTCCAGAATCTGTCTCCCTATCTGCTCCTCAATGTCCCTGTTACTATTGGGTGGTCTATAAAAAACACCCAGTAGAGTTACTGACCTCCATCGTGTTCCTAATTTCCACCCACAGAGACCATAGACAATCCCTCCATGACTTCCTCCTTTTCTGCAGCCATGTCACTATCTCTGATCAACAGTGCCACACCCCCACCTCTTCTACCTCCCTCCCTGTCCTTTTTGAAACGTAAAGCCTGGTACTTGAAGTAACCATTCCTGCCCCTGAGCCATCCAAGTCTCTGTAATGGACAGAATCAGTGCTACTAGGCTGAGAAGGGTAAAGTGTTCGGCAGGTTTTGCTTCAGACACAGAGTGTTGGTGCTGGTTGTGATGCTGCATACTAATATACAGGGAATGCAGGAGATGTGGAGACAGAAAGGGTTTAGTTTCACTTAGCATTGTGCTTGGCACAGACATCGGGTGGGGTCTGAACGGCCTTGCTTTGTTCCTGCACTGTACCACTTAATGTGCTATCTTCTAAATCCACACACACAGTGCCGGAGGTGAGCACTGAGCCCGGGGTTACGGGAGCTGTGAGACAATGCTTCCACTGACTGCACCACCGAAGCTCAGATTGTTGAGAATGGTTAAAGAGAAGGAACACAAAACAGGAAATGCTAAACCAGGACAGGGTGTGACAGTGCAGGAAGATCAAAAAAAAACTGAGCCAGCATTTAATTGCCATTAAATGTGTAATTTCCCATTACATTTGATCTCCAAAGTGTAACACCTCAACTATGCTCAGAATTAGCACCATATGCCCTTTCCCCACCCACATCAGTGACTGATCTGAGGGTCTTGGCTCAAAATGTTGCCTCATTATTCCTCCCCATTGATGCTGCCTGACCCTGCTGAGTTTCTCTGGCATTTTCTATGTGTTGCTCTGGATTTCCAGCATCTGCAGAATCTCATGTTGTTTATGATCTACGTTCTGCTGTATCCTCCACCAGCACTTGACTCTTAGTCCATCCCTTAGCTAATAAAGCCAAGAATCCCAAATTCCTTCTTCACCACTATCTCCCGGGATACATGGACCTGTGTACGGTCCCCCAATCATGATTGAGCTTCCTTTTTGGCAGTAGGAGCTTGCTGTGCTGCTCTGTAATCTACTTCACCTACACAACATAATCATCTAACTGCAAAAATTCTTTCATTTCCAGCCAGTAGCTGGACAAAAGGCACTGCATAAATTGTATCTGTCTCTTGTAAAATCTTCACCTCTCTGTTTTGCCTTTGGGTAGAGTCTTTATTCATTCTTTTTGTGCCATGTCAGGTGGATTTATCAATGATAGGTTATTCAGCCTGGTGTACATCCAATGAAATCATGACCAGCCCACGACATTAGCCTATTTCCTCCCTTTAGCCCTATGCTTTAACATCTAAAGTTGTATCAACTTGTGTTTTGAATGAATTCAGTGACCAGTCATAAAACACTATAACACAGAGACAGGTCATTTGGCCCATCTATTCTCCCTATTCTCTCCCACCTGGACCATAGCCTCCAACACCCTCCCATCCCCATCTCGATTCAAGCTTCTCTTAAGTGTTGCAATTGAACCTGCAACCATCACTTCCACTGGCAACTCAATCCACATTCTCACCACCCTCTGAAGTTGTTCCCCTAAACATTTCACTTTTCACCCTTAACCTATGACCTCTAATTCCCATAATGCAAAAGGCCTGCTTGCATTAACCCCATTTATAACCCCCAATTTTGTATACTAAGCCTTTACCGCACTCTTGGCTGGCAGATTCAAAAGACTATCCACTGGGAGAAGGAATTTCTCATCTCAGACTGATCTGTTTATTTTGAAATTGTGAACACTGGTTCTCGATAAGCCAAGCCAGGAGGAACGGTCCTCCCTGTGACCCCCGTCAAGCCCCTTAAGTAGTTTATAAATTTCAATTAGATCATATCCCATAGATGTGCATTCACTCGTGTTGAGTAATGTTCACCTAAAGGGTCACTTTTAGTAGAGGATGTCTGTGCATGACCTTGTTTAATGTGGAGGGGCTGATGCACAGGTAGCCACCACACGGTCAGGGTCCAGCGGCTCGGAATGCAAAACTGGGGACGCTTCACTACAGCAGCCTTCCTCCACCTTCACTGCTGTTGTGATGCGTCATTATCTTCTGCCGTTGTGATGCTCCATTATCTTCTGCCAGCTCCAACGTTGAGGTCTTTGTCAGATCACTTTGTATGGAACCACTCTCTTGACCTTACTTGCCACAGGTGACCCCATCAGGAGCTAAGCTCCAGTCAGCATTACTCTAGGGATCTCAGGAAGTCATAAACCTCTCCACTACGACAAGGTGACAATTCTAGAAGACATTCACTACATTCCTGCTATCACAAGTATAGGGGTAAGCAGACAAGTCCCTTACACAAATTCCAGATGCAGTCTGAACAGGATTTAATGGGACGAATAGCCTAATTCTGCACCTATGTCTACGTCTTGTATCTTATGGCTCTGTGTTACTGAAGCAATGCACCTCCACTTTTGAATTCTAATCCTTTGACAAAAAAAGTGAATTTATTATTTCCTTCCTTTACCCATGTTAACAGCTCCATTCTCAGGATGCTACCCCTCGGCAGGCTAAAAAAAGTTAGGCATGGCCCCACTGATCAATACTTGTTTTTAAATCAGTGTACCACAGAAAGCATCCTATCTGGATGCATCACAGCTTGGCCACTGCTCTACCTGTGACCGCAAGAAACTACAGAGATGCGGACACAGCTCAGCACATCGCGGAAACCAGGCTCCCCTTCATGAGTTCCCACTGCCTCAGTAAGGCAGCCAACATAATCACAGACACCAACCCCCCCCCCAAACATTCTCTTCTTGATAGTTCTGTTTAATATCAGAGAAATATATGCAATATACAACCTGAAATTCTTGTTCTCCGCAGACATCCACAAAAGTGCCCCAAAGAATGAGTGGAAGTAAAAATGTTAGAACCCAAAAGGCCCCCCCCCACACAAGCAGCAAACCCCATCGAGCGGAAGATGCAAAGCCTGAAAGCATGCATCACCAGGCTCAAGAACAGCTTCTATTCCACTGTCCAAAAATCAGAGTAATTGTACTAGGAAAGTACATGTATACCACCCTGAGATTCATTTACTCATGGGCATACTCAATGAATCCACAACAGAACAATAACCATAATAGAATCAATGAAATACTGCACCAACTTGGGTGTTTAACCAGTGTGCAAAATAAATTAAAATTGTGCAAGTACTAAAATAAGGAAATAATAAATAAATAAGCAATAAATATCAAGAACATCAGTTGAAGAGTCCTTGAAAGTGAGTCCATAAGTTGTGGGAACATTTCAATGAAGTCAAGTGAAGTTATCCCCTTTGGTTCAACAGCCTGATGGCTGAGGGGTAGTAACTGTTCCAGAACCTGATGGTGAGAGTCCTGAGGCTCCTGTACCTTCTTCCTGATGGCAGCAGTGGGAAGACAGCACGTCTTAGGCGGTGGAGGTCCCTGATGATGGATGATGCTATAAGAATAGAGTATTAGGTAATTCTCGAGTCCAATAAGACACTCGTGACATCACAACCTACCTCATGATGATCTCACACCTTATTGTTTACCTCCAGTGCACTTTCTCTGCAGCTGTTCTGTTTTATTCTGTATCTGTCACCATTTTACCCTATTTTAGCTCAATGCACTGTGTAATGATTTGATCTGTATGAACAGTATGCAAGATAAGCTTGGTATCTTGGTTTATCTAATAAACCAGTGCTAATAACATGGTAAACTTATTTAAAATAAGTTAGTCCTGACGAAGGGTCTCAGCCTGAAACGTCGACTGCACCTCTTCCTATAGATGCTGCTTGGCCTGCTGCGTTCACCAGCAACTTTGATGTATGAAACTTATTTAAAAATACATTTTCCTCCAAAAGACTTTCTTTAAATAAAAGATATTTTATTGATAAATTACAATTTCTAAAAATAAAATCAAGTCCATTCTCCAGAAACACAGAAACATGAGTCAATCCTGTAAGCAGCACATTCCCAAAAATATTTCACAGAAATATTCTTCACACGGCGTCTCCACAACCCTCTCCCCCACTAGAGGGCTTTAGAGTATTAAACAAATCTCGGCGTAAAGGGGCTGTGATTTCTAGATCCTCAGCAACAATTCTAAAAGAAAGAAGAGATCATACAAGGAGAGAACAAAAGATCAAGAACACAACAATTCAACTGGCAAATTATATCACCGGCCACCTCACCCAAGATGGCATCTATGGGGCTTGCAACTTTGGACAGGAAACACCTAGGGAGGAGGACAAATGTGGAATGGCTCCTGCTTTCTCATCCCAATTTACTTAAATATTTGATCACAAACATTTCTTCTCTCTGTCACCCATCTTCAGAAGGGCCAAGTCAAACTCCCCTCTTCCCTTCTTCATACCCCATCATGAATGAGCTCAGGACAATTCTGAACTCATTGGAAAGATCCCTTTCTCCCTCACCAATCCACTGGGATCAGGAGGGCCACATGAAGAACAGAAAACAGCAGCAAAAGCTGATTATCCTCCAAGAATAATCCTGGAACTTTTGGGGATTTTCCTGGAGCCGCACATTTCAACAATTAAAAACATGTGGCTACTTATTCCTATTTTCCTTGAACCAAACTGATCAGAGGTGGGAAGTGGGGGCAGGGGCGAATGAAAGAGAAAAAGGGACAACTTGTCTGGTACATAACCAGCAGGAAATCCAAAAGTTTAGGCTACTCGTCTTTAGGTTAAGTCCCGTTCCCAACAATCACGAGGCACGAAAGTTGCCTAGCTTTAACAGGATAGTTGGCTTAAGGTCACCCTTGTTCCCCAGGTCCAACAGGAGCAGAGCAAGGTGGAATCGCAAAACAAGACAACCATCCCCAATCTCTCCTGAAACCTCAAGAAATTCACAAATTAAAACAAACAGGAGAGCATCTAAAAATAATAATCTTTTCCTCGTTTAATAGCTTGAAAAGCACCCGACACTTTTTTAAAACTCCGTCTCAGACAATCAGATGAGCTGAAGCTGTTCTGCTTCCCATCAGGGTGGGGAGTCACACAAGGATAGAGCTTGAGATGGTGGGGAAGTCATGGTCAGATGTGACATCCTCACTGTTCTGATGAGACTCATGACCCAGTTGGGGGGGCGGGTAGTATAGGAAGAGGGGTTGGTATTAGAAAGGGGGTAGAGACTCGTCGCCACTATTAGGCATCACAAACCTTAAAAGTGCAACCACTCAGAAATTTAGCACCAGCTGCTCCCCATATACACCCTAAATCCCAGGTCATTAGAACCAATCCTCATACATTACGTTAGACCATGAAGTTAGGGTGCCCTTTACCAAGTCTCATTACCACTGGCCAGAGAGGAAGAGTTAACAATTCCAATCTGGTGGAGACAGTTCCTCACAGAAACGTGGGGTGCTGTTCATGAGTTTTGTAATTGTTCATGTTTATTGCGATCGCACCATCCAGGTTCCAAATCTTCACTCTCCAGCAGGTGACCTGAGGTAGGGTCAACACCACCACCCCCAAACCTCCGCTGGTTCTCGCTGCCTCCTCCTTCCCCCAACATTTTCTGCTGGATATTGTTCACTGTCCTTTAAGATAAAATGCCCATTGTGCTCTGCGGTAGAAATTCCAGGTCCTCGCACAATTCCGGTTGATAAGAGCAGCAGGGAAATTGTTGGAATGTTTGGCTCAGTGGATTTCGATCACCACGGGCTTGTAGTCACACCACCTGTGGAGAAATGAAGGAAAGCCATGAGGTTTTTGCATTCACCAGTGAAGTCATGCACCAGGCAGCCAAATTACTGACTGTAGGTGCTTGCTTTACACAATGTACTTAGAGTTGTACAACAGGCAAACAGGCTATTTGGCCCAACTCATCTATGCTGACCAAGTGGCCCATTAAAATAGTCCTATTTGCCAGCGTTTGATCCATATCCCTCTAAACCAAGGGTTCCTAACTGGGGGTCCACGACTCCTTGGTTAATGGCAAGGATCATTGGCATAAAGGTTGGGACCACCTGCTCCAACCCCTTCCTATCCATCTAGCTGCCCAACTGTTAATTGGATGAAAAGTTGGGCAAGTTAATGATGTCAGTATTAATCCAGGGAGTTTAAATCCCTATGAGGGAAGAATTAAAGGATTATGTCACAGGATCCTGTTTGGAAGGGGCATCAATCTTTTCTGAAAGTTACTAAAGTCAGTGGTAAAATGCTCACTGATAAATTAACAAGGACTTATAAGTGTGTTAATTTATGTAGGACATGCTCCATTCTTTGTGTGACTTTGCAAAAATAATGCTGCTAAATCTGTGGTTGCACCTTCCGGCTGATCAGAATATAGAACAGAAAAAAACAGTACAGGCCCTTCAGCCCACAATGTTGTGCTGACCCTTTAACCTAGTCTAAGATCAATCTAACCCTCCCTCCCACATAGCCCTCTATTTTACTTTCATCCATGTGCCCAAGAGTTTCTTAAATGTCCCCAAAGTATCTGCCTCTCCCAGCAGGCCATTCCATGCACCCACCACTCCGTGTGGAAAAACCTGCTTCTGGCATCCCCCTGCATACTTTCTTCCAAACACAATAAAGTTATGTCTCCTTGTATTAACCATTTCTTATGCCCCTTACCATCTTGTACACCTCTATCAAGTCACCTTTCATCATCCTCCTCGCCAAAAAAAAGTCCTAGCTCACTTAAGCTATCGTTGCAAGAAATGCTGTCCAGTGCAGGCAACATCCTGGTAAATCTCCTTTGCACTCTCTCTCTAAAGCCCCCCTCCTCCTTCCTACAATAAGGTGACAATTCCATTCCTATAATAAGACATTTATCCAGAAACCAATGCAGGAGTTCTCTAAACACCTCCACACTCCCGTTGTGCATTTCCCCCAAGCACATCTATTCCCAATCAACGCACTCAATTTCCTACATCATATAATCTGAATGGTCCAATTCATCTCAAAGTTATAAACTATTTATGAAGAAAAATATTCTTTCAATATGAGAGTTCATGATCTCTTGCTATATTTCTTATTCATCCCACATTGGGTCCTCACACCCTCGAAGAGACAATGAAACCTCTCATTTAACGTCCTTTCACACACCAAATAGATAACAGTCCTGCAACCCTCCAATTAATGTCAATAAAAGAAAGACCCCACTCACCCCTGATCTTCTTGTACTAAGGACCCTCACTATTTGGGATATGCCCCCTTCTTGTTACTAGCATCAGGGAGGAGGTTCAGGAGCCTGAGGTCAAACTCTCAACAAGTCAAGAACAGCTTCTTCCTCTCCTCCATCAGATTTCTGAATGCTCCATGAACACTACCTCATTGTTCCTTTTGTTGTTGTTCAGTCATTTCGTCGAGTCCGACTCTTTGTGACCTCATGGACCATAGGGTCCATAGGGGTTTCACAGCAAGGTACGGAAGTCGATTGCCAGGGCTATCTCCCGCACAGATGCTGCTGCTGCCCAGGTTGGGCCCTGGCTGGGTTTGAACTCAGGACCATCTGCCTTGAAGTCCAGTGCTGATGCCACTACACCACCAGCCAGCCCTGTTTTCCCTTCAGGTTTGTACAATTTATTTAGTAATTTTAAGTTTATGTCTTTGCACTGTACCGCTGCAGAAGAACAATTTTCACATAATCTAAACTAGCGATAATAAGTCAGATTCTGATTCCCTTCCCTTCTCTCCCGTCTGACACAAGATCCAAACCATGAAAGCACGTACCACCAGGCTCAAGGATAGCTTCTATCCCGCTGTTACTGAAGATTAGCTTCACTTGTCAGAGAACATCAAACATACAGTGAGATGCATCAATTGTATCAAATCAAATCAGCCAGGGTGTGCTGGGGGCGTGCTTCCGGATCCAGCAACTCACCAACTCTCACCATGTGTGTTTGGAACCAGGAACACTGCAAGAAACCCCACAGTCACAGTACAAACTCTTTACAGACAGGGGCAGGAATTGAACCCCGATCTCACAACTGGAGTGGTAAAATGCTGGGCCAACTGCTACACTACCATGCTGCACTGTGCCAAATAAATCAATTATAAGCTTTCCATCATCCAAGTCAGCAATAAATCCAATTCTGATGAGAAAGTCGGGTCAAGGACAGTATCTACCTCACTGTTACAGTCCTTTAGTAGGACAAGATAGACTCTTGACCTCACAATCTACTTGCCATGACTTGCACCTTGTTAGCCACCTGCTCTGCACCTTCTCTAACTGTAACACTTTATTCTGCATTGTTATTGCCTTTCCCCGTATGACAGTGTATTGTTGCAATGAAATTATCTGTACGTGTGGCAGGCAAAATACTTTTCCCCCAGCCACCCCTCACTGTACTGCAATTACATGTGGCAATAAGAAACCAATTTACCAACCCTGCACTCTTGAGCGGGACTATATGACAGAGACATGGAGAGTTTTGGCCGTGAAACTGTGATTTGAGTGAGGGCAAGACTTATCAAGGCAACAGGATTCTCCTCAGCAATTCAGAGATCGGTTTTGTGAATTATTTTGTAAATGGTGATGGGGGAGGTTTAACTTTAGGTTCAGCTTCCAGGAAGTTCTTTACGGTCCCAGCCCTCTCATTCTCCTTAGTGGAAGTTGAGACAGTGGAGCACTCCAAATCCGTCTGCGTTGCTTCTCCTCGATGAAAGCAAATGGGATGAACTGTGGATGGGCAGAAAGGCCATTTGGGACGACAGGCCTGTGTCTGTGCTGTACAACTCCTACAACATAGGAGCTGGCACACAGCATTGTGGCGCGTGGAGCCGCAGTCTCATGGCGCTAGAGACCCAGGTTTGATCCTGGTGGTCGCAGTTGGCAGCATAATGCTTTGAAGTGCCGGTGATCACCCAACAGATACAATTACAAAGAAGGCACGCCAGAGGCTAGACTTCATTCGGAATTTGAGGAGATTTGGCACGTCACCAGAGGCTCGAGCAAACGTCCGCAGATGTACCATGGAGTGTACTCTGGCTCCATCACCATCTGGTATGGCCGGGTCTGCACGGGATTGGGAAAGGCTGCCGAGGGTTGCAAATTATGTCAGCAACATCATGGACACTAGCCTCTCCACTGACGGGCACATCTTCAAAAAGCGATGCTTCATAAAGGCAAATCTGTCACTAAGGACCCCATTCACACAAGATATGCTCTCTTCTTACCACCCGAGAGGCGTGACAGGAGCCTGAAGCCACACGCACTTTAGGAACAGCTTCTTCCCTGTTACCACCAGATTTCTGAACTAACAATGGACCAACCCCTGAACAATACCTCACTGTTTTTGCACTACATTTAATTTTTGTACATTTCTGATTGCTATGTATAGTTTATGTATTGCTCTGCCACAAAGCAACAGATTTTTCGACATTCTCTTATCAGTGATATTAAAGCTGATCCGGATGCTATTCCCACCACTGTCTGTAAAGAGTTTGTACATTCGCCCCATGGCCATGGAGGGTTCCTCCACGTGTTCTGCTTTCCTCCCACATTTCGGTAAGTTGTATTGTAAGGCGTGCTGCACTTCCATCGCCAACATGGCAACACTTGTCCCCAGCAAGTCCCCAGACACAAACAATACGTTTCACCAACAAGAGAGAGAGGCTGCAGATGCTGGAAATCAAAGTAATACACACAAAATGCTGGAGGAACTCATCAGACCAGGCAGCGTTTACGAAAAAGAGCAAACAGTCAAAAACTAATTCCCATTCCCAATCTGACATGTCTGCCTCTACTGTCATGATGAGGCCACACTCAGGTTGGAGGAGCAACATTTTGTATTCCGTCTGGGTAGCCTCCAACCTGACGAAATAAACATCAATTTCTCAAACTCCCCCCACCTTCTCCTTCACCATTCCCCATTTCCCCTCTCACCTCATCTCACCCGCCCATCACTTCCCTCTGGTGCTTCCCCCCCTTCCCTTTCTTCCATGGTCTCTTCTATCAGATGCCCCCTTTTCCACTTGTATCCCTTTCATAATCGACTTCCCAGCTCTTTCCGTCACCCCTCCCTCTCTCCCAGTTTCTCCCATCACCTTGTACTTCTTCCTCTCCCCACCCACCCCCCATCTTCGTATTCTGACTTCTAATCTCTATTCCCCCCCCCCCAGTCCAGATAAAAGGTCTTGGCCTGAAACGTCAACTGTTTACTCTTTTCCCATAGATGCTGCCTGGCCTGCTGAGTTCCTCCACTGTTTTGGGTGTATTACATTTCACTGCATGTTTTGATGTGCGTGTTACAAGTTAAATAAATGTTATGTTTTTGTTACGTTTGGTGATCCGGTGTCCTCCCACAACCCAAAGATGTGTGGGTCAGGGGGTTAATAGCCCCAGTGCATAGGTGAGTGATGGGCTTTGAGTGAAGGGAAGGGGCAAATTGATGGGAATGTGGGGAGAATTTTTTAAAAAAGGACGAACAGGATCAGTGTAATGTGTGCTTGATGTTCAGCACAGACTCAATGGGCCGAAGGGCCTGTTTCAGAGCTATATACCTGTCACTGTGACCCTACCCACTGATGCCTAGTCTGCAGCCTGCCTTTACCTGTTATCTGTCTGTTTGTTCCCCAGTCGGACAGTCCCATCTCGACCCACGTACAGCTGTAGTCCGCCATCTGGAAGAGGAGGAGACAGACTAGATCAACAAGATGCAAAATGAAGCCACAAAACTGCAGAGGCGGTAAACATAGGAACTTCAAACAACACAGTTTCGGTAGAGAGTGAAAGACTGGGAGTGGAAGGCGGTGAGAACAAGACCACAGCAGCCAGCATCTTAACTCACAACATTTACACTCCTCTACTGTTTCAGATGCTGTCAAACCTCCACAGATAGTACAGTGGAAAGTACGCTGACGGGGTCCATCATGGAAACACCAATGCACGAGATGGCAAGCTACAGAGAGAGAGAGTGGTGGGTTCAGCTCGTTCTGTCACGGGTACAGCTCTGCCCACCCTCAGGGCCACCCAAAGTGGGGATGTCTCAGGAAGACTACGTCCAGCATCAGGGCTGGGGCCCCCACCACGCAGAATGCACCCTCTTCTCAATGCCGCCATCAAGCAGCGGGCACAGGAGTCCACACTGCCATCAGGTTCAAGAACAACCATTTCTCTTCAACCATTTGGTTCTTGAACCGACATGAACCCTAATCACTGCCTCTAACACCATAACCAATCTGCACTACAACTGACTTCTTTGCGGTAATTATGGTCTTTCTTGTAAAGTGTGTTTAATTTATGTTTTTCTTGGGAAGGTTGTGTCAGATGCCATGTGCCTGTGATGCAAGTCTCTATTTGCTCCCAGACGTACATCCTTGTTGTAGGGTTTCGGGGCTTGCATGCCTAAATGACCTGGAGCGCTACCGCTGGCTAATGTCAGGGCTTTGTGCTTTCGCTCTTGATAGGGTCACCCATGCCAAACAGGTCAAAGGGTAGAACCCAGACTGAGTAGTCCACCGGTCCCCTCCATGTTCAGGGGTCAACTCAGGGCTAGCAACCCTGAGTGGTCAAATAAAACCGTTAAGGAAGCAGCAATGAATAATCCTTCTACATCTGTGCGTGACAGTCTCCCCGAGTCTCTAACCAGGAC
The DNA here is from genome assembly GCF_963921235.1 of Mobula hypostoma. Lineage (NCBI taxonomy): Eukaryota > Metazoa > Chordata > Chondrichthyes > Myliobatiformes > Myliobatidae > Mobula > Mobula hypostoma. The sequence goes on along the minus strand of NC_086101.1, from coordinate 15,636,427 downwards.
TTGCGTGGCTGACAGTAGTGAAAATTTAAGAGGAAGCCACTGGCGTGATGAAGGGAGCTCCGCACACTGCAGAGACCAAGCACACAAGGAGCTTCCGGAAGATTCTCCCGTTCTCCTGGCCAAAGAATGCTCTCCAACCACACCCTACTCCTTCAGCCAAAAGAATATGACCACAATCATCGTGAGGAAGCACTGGAGATGGGCTGGGCACATGATGAGAAGAGGGGCCAACTCCAAGACAGCACTTCACTGGATCCCTGAAGTGCAGAAGAAATGCCGGGGGGGGGGGGGGAGAGAAAGACTAAAGGCTACTTGGCTCATTCCGTAGGGACAGAAAGGAGGACCCCGAGCCGCACCTGGGGCACGACAGAGGTGGTGGTCATGGACAGACGGATGGAGGACCTCCACTGCTGTCCCTAAACACCAGCAAGCATAACAGGAACTAAGTCCTTGTGCAACTGGCAGTCACTCAACTTGGAGTCCGGCCTAAAAACCCATCTCACACCAGCCCTTTTCCTCTTTCTCAACCTTCCACTCGGCTCATAGTTCATCTTTCACACATGCAAGTTGGGTATAATTTATGTTATTTTTTCATCTGTTAATTTATATCTGTTCTTATCTTGTAAGATACTGGGCTGTTGCCTTCTTGAACGTTGATGTTCATGCCTTTTATACTCCGGTATATATGCCTGTTGGGTGATGGGGTGGAGATATGCCTCTACAAAAGGAGGTGTATAAGGCACTCCACCTCTCTGCTAGCCAACAAAACACCCTTGGACAAGGTGTAGCACCTGCTTAGCCCCCCGATCAAGATCACATGGAGCCGGGGGAGCAGATGGTGGTTGTAGGAGAAGCTGGTGCATATCACAAGTCCTGGTTATGCGACCGCCGACGCCACAGACTGAAGAGTATTCATAATGGCTGGGGTCATTGGTAATGGCAAACCACTTCTGTCAAAAAAAAATTTGCCAAGAGTAATCATGGTCATGAGACCATGGTTGCTCAAGTCATATGACATGGCACATGATGACGATGATTAAGAACGAATGTGGCAGTAAAAAAAAGCTTCATAAGATGTTGGTTAAACAACATCGTGGGCAATTTAGGGCCCCATATCTAGGAAAGGATTTGCTGAAGAGCCCCCAGAGGCAGTTCACAAGTAATCTCAGGAATGAAAGGCTTAACATTTGAAGAATGTTTGATGTCTCTGGGCCTGTTCTCACCGGAACTCAGAGAAAGAAACATAGAAAACTTACAGCACAGTACAGGCCCTTCGGCCCACAATGCTGTGCTGAACATGTCCTTATTTTAGATATTACCTAGGGTTGCCCATAGCCCTCTATTTTTCTAAGCTCCATGTACCTATCGAGAAGTCTCCTAAAAGACCCTATCGTATCCGCCTCCACCACCGCCGCTGGCAGCCCATTCCACGCACTCACCACTGTGTAAAAAAAAACTTACCCCTTACATCTCCTCTGTACCTACTTCCAAGCACCTTAAAACTGTACCCTCTCGTGGTTGCTATTTCAGCCCTGAGGAAAAGCCCCTGACTATACACATGATCAATGCCTCTCATCATCTTATACATCTCTATCAGGTCACCTCTCATCCTCCGTCGCTCCAAGGAGAAAAGGCCAAGTTCACTCAACCGGTTCTCATAAGGCATGTTCCCCAATCCAGGCAAGATGCTGGTGGTGTGGGGGGTTGTTGGTGAGAAAGGAGATGATCTTATTCAAGCCTGCCAAATACTGAAAGTCCTGGTTCAAGTGGATGTGGAAAGGATGTCTCCATTCATAGGATCTGAGGGCACAGCCTTAGAATAAAGAGACAGAGGTGAGCAGGAATTTATTCAGCCAGAGCGTGGTGAATTTGTGAAATGCATTGCCACAGAGGGCCACGGAGATTGACCTGATTATATTCCCAGGTGTTATGATCTTATCTTGTTGTCCAAGAAGTTTTCATGCCCTCCCTCCAGACCCTGTAATTCCCCCACCCCTCCATCCAACCCCCTCACCTTCACAGCCGCTGGACTGGCTGAAGTCCTGTCCCTGGAGAATCTGCTCCACAACGTCGTCGGCATTCACCCGCGTGTCGTCGACCTGCGTCGGCCGGGTCTCCGATCCCTCATTCTTCCGCCTGCAATGGCAGAGGGAGAGCAGAGATTCAACACAGAGAGCTCCACCCCAGTCCACCCTCGAGCGAGAGAGGGAGGGACAGAAAAGCTGGCATGCACTCAATTACCCATGGGACTCCCCCCCCCCTTCCTCCATGACTTGGCTGGCCCTTCACCTTGTCAAGGGAGCGGGACTCCAGAAATGGGCAAGGACCTTCCCGGGTGTCCGCAGCAGGGATCGGTGATGAAGCCATCTTCTCCCCACCCACCCCACTAGGAGCCACGCCCTTTACCTCAACTGCCGCTCCGAGCGGAAGGGGAGCCCACGTAACGGGGCCACTGTCTCCGGAGACGCTTCCTTCCCCGTCGCCGCGTCTGGCAGGTCAGCCATGCTCCCAATCCCTGAGGACAGGTTGCTACTGGCAGATCCTTCCCGCCGGTGGGCTGGCTCAAAGCGGAGCATGTAAACTGAGCCCTCTGAGCTGTAACCTGCAAAGGGAGGGTGGGGATGCGCGGGGGGAAGAGAAGAAAAGAGAGGTAGAGTTATTGTCAGGTGCACATCTGTGTAGCAGAAATGCGATGAAAAACTTACTTACAATTCCCCTCCCCACACAGATTTAAACATTACAAGCATGCAAACTGGTCCTCCACTTGGCCCCTCAGACCTGTTCCACAATAACATTCCACAGCTTTTGTGCAGCATAGTAGCGTGGCGGTTAGCTTAACCCTCCACTCTGCTAGCAATCCGGGTTCAATTCTGGAAGGAGTTTGCAGTTCTCCCCACGACCCTGTGGATTTCCTCCTGGTGCTCCTGTTTCCTCCCATATTCCAAAGGTACATGGTTAGTGTTGTGGGTACAAGTTGGCACCAGAAGTGTTGCAACATTTACATATTCAGACTGTGTTAGTTGTTTAAGCAAATTTTTTTTTAATTTCAAAATATACTTTATTCAAAAATATATACAATAAACCATTTCAATAACTTTTCATCCTCTACATACGTTTCCATTATAGTCAGTACATATCCGTATTTATAGCCACCCACGTGGCACTCCAGTAGTTCAGCTTAGCATATCATTGTTGAGGGGTATACTCCCCGCCCCCCGTCCCCTCCCACTCCCACGGGTGGAGAAACCTATTCTGTGGTCCTTCCCCACCGGGCCCTTGCGGTGGCTGCACCGAGTTTCAGTCATTTCAGTGCACATGACAAATAAATTTAATCTTTATCATCACATTGGGCCAACTCCATCCTCTTCGCACCTCCCCCACACATTTGTGGCGAGACTGACAAACCTCCGCAGATAAAGCGGGAATGATTCCGACTGACTGCATCACAGTACGAGACGGCCACTCAAATGCACAGGATTGCAAGAGGCTACAGAGAGCCCCGGACTCGAAAATTGCCATCACACTCTCCCCATCATCCGGGACCCCCACCATCCAGACCACGCCCTCTTCTCAATGCTGTCAGTAGTCTTTGGGCCTCTGTACCTGCTCTTCGATGGTAGCAATGAGAAGAGAGCACATCCTGGGTGGTGGAGATGCTCAATGGTGGATGCTGCCGTCTTGAGGAACCGCCTTTTGAAGATGTCCTCGATGGTGGGGAAGTTAGAGCCCATGGTGGAGCTGGCTGAGTTCACAACCCTCTGTATACTAATGCTACGTATATTTTGTCATGCACATTATTTATATAATTTATGTTAATTTATGTTAATGATGTAGTGTGCCCCCACTGCAAAAAAAGCTAATTTCTAAGGCATGTCTGTATGTATGGCTGTGACAATGAACGTGACCTTGAGACACCCACTCACCTGAGAATCGGGACAGTTGACTGGAGGCGCTGGAATTTCGTGAATGCCTGTTCCAGATCAGCTGCTCTGGTGGGCGGTCACCGCCTTCGGGGCTTCCTGCTGAGAGAGAAGACCAGGAGATAAGTGAAGATGTGGCACAGGAGGAAAGCAATTCTGAGGAACAGCCACTCCCACCTCCCTCTATCCCGTCCCACGAAGGGATCCCAGAATTCATAGATCTAGGAGCTTGACACAATGGGTTAGGAGGAAGAACTTTGGACGTCAAAGGGTCTGTGGAATTTGGGGAGCAGTTAAGAAATGGACAAGGGAGAGGAATTAGTCCTGATCTTGTGATAGCACAGGCTTTCTGGGCTGAATGGTCTCCTGTTTCTTAAATTCCTAATAGATGGAGCATTGGCCGGCAATTCCAAGGAGGAACATGTATTTATAAATAAATGTCTATCCAAGCAGGAAGCTGGCGTTCAGTCTTCCATTTCCTCCCAAAATTCAGATCCTGTTTAAACCCAGAGTCAGGAATGTCAGTCTGGAAAATCATCCCTGGAGCCAGATTCGAATCCATTGCTGGCGGCAGAAGCAGCACTCACAGCAAAGTAACTTCTTGACGGGACAGCAGAACTGTTAGGAGCGAGGGAGGCTATTCAGTCCACTGCCTCTGTGCTAGCTTCCCTCAGCCCCATCTAATTCTGGATTGAAAGCCTAGTGCGTCAGATTGCCGGCTAATTTGCCGAGTCAGATTGTTCGCGGTAGTGTTTAGGATAAACCAGGGCTGGGTGTGCAGGATGCTCACCTGTCTCCAGGGAGGACCTGGCACTCCTCTGCTTGCAGGTATCCAGCCGGAGGGTCTCCGTCTCCAGGTCAGAACTCCCCGTCCCATCGTCACCTTTACAATCCAGCGCCAGCGAGCTCCCAGAGCCCAGGACCTCGATGGGCTTGGCCGTGGACTGGGGACTGCAGGGAGAAAAGTGTAAGTCAGTTCAAACAAGCAAGGTGGGAGTGGAGGCAATGCAGTGAGTGGCGAGAAGCATTCAGCTGGTCAGTCGGCAGCCTGAGAGAGAGAATCTGAATGAGCATTTGGGGTTAGTGACCCTCACTCAGAATCCTCAACCTTCTGGACTCTCCGTCTGCGCAGATGCTGCCTGACCTGATGAGCATCTATTTTCTGATCTAATTTTTAGGCATCGTTCCAAAGTAAACACAGACCCTTCAGTCCAACTGGCCCATGCTGACCACGACAACTACCTGCCTGTATGCCTCGAATTTGTTCCCACCCATGTACCTGTGCAAGTGTCTTTCAAATGCTGCTATGTACCTTTCTCAACCACACCCTCTGGCAGCTCGTTCCATATACGCACCATCCTCTGGGTGAAAAAGCTGCCCTCGAGTTCCTATTAGATCTCCCCCCCCCTCACCCGAAACCTGTGCCCTCCAGTTCTTCATTCCCCAGTGCTGGGTAAACACCTGTGTGCATTCATCTTCTGCTCCTCATGAATTTATGCCCCTCCATGTCCTCCAACACTAAAGTCCCAATTTGCTCAATCTCTCTCAATCTCTCTGTAGCTCCGTCCAAGTCCTGGCAGCACGCTCACCGTTCTCCTCTGCACTCCTTCCAACTTAATAGCAGGGTGATCAAAACGGAACACTAATATTTTCCCAGCTTTTATCTTGTTCTATACAACAAAGTGTCTAAAACCTCTAATTACCGAAGACGAGAGACTGCAAATGCCGGAATCTGGAGCATCAAAAATTCTACAACAGGAAACCAGCAAGACGAGCAGCATCTGCTGAGGGAAATGACGCCAACATTTCTGGTCACAACCCAGCACTGGGATTGATTAAGGGTTTTGTCCCAAAAACTCACCAGGTCCTTTCCTCCCACAGATGTTGTTTGGGGCACTGAGTTTCGCAAGACCGTAAGACAAAGGATTGCCCCTAACCTTGTAGCTTTGCTTCCCACCCCCATTCGACTGGTGGAAACCGCTCAACATCTGACCCGCCCGGCACTTGGGGGCTGCCCCTACCACATCCTCGGGTTGTATTAGTTGCTAACACAAACATATTTTACTGTCTGCTTTGATGTAAATGTAACAAGTAAATAAATCTGGGAAAATAAAGTTGTGCTCCCAAAAGATTTTTGACCTTTCAATAAGATATTTCTTCATTCCTCCAAGCTCAAAGAAATGCAGATCGAATTTCCTTCATAGCCCATGATGAGGCAAGTCTCCCACCCCTGGAAGTACCCCTGGTGAATCTCTTTCGGTCTGCTTCCAATGATAGCCTATTCTTTCTCAAATACAGGGAGTGAAACAGTGTGGCCTCACGCTATCTGACCCACTCGCAGCATCCAGCTCCTCCTCTTGGAGGGAGTGTGCAACATGTTGAATCAATTTAGTGTGCCCTCAAGACAATAACTTCTCCGCAAGTCATCCAGACAGCAGCCAATCACATGATGGTGCACTTAAAGATGTGACATTCTTAAAGCAACAATAACCCTCTCACCCCATAGATACCCAGACCACAATCCCCCTCCTCCCTGCCATCATACTTACGTCTTGAAGCACGGATCGCCCGACAGTAGCTGCATACTGATGGATACCTGGGTGGAGAGACAGGGTGTAGAACCATTCAGACGCACATTCAAGAGGGGACAAGATTATACTAGCAAGAGGAAATCTGCAGATGCTGGAAATCAAAGTAACGCACACAAAATGCTGGAGGAACTCAACAGGCCAGGCAGCATCTATGGAGAAGAGTACAGTCGATGTTTTGGGCAGAGACCCTTCAGCACGATTATAGGAGGTACTTCCCCCTTCCTTCTCGGCCTTGGAGGAAGATCTAGGCCTGAAATGTCTGTTTATTCATTACCATAGACGCTGCCTGATCTGCTGAGTTCCTCCAGCATTGTGTGTGTGTTGCTCTGGATTTCCAGCATCTGCAGAATCTCTTGTTTACAGTAGGCAGTACCTGTTCAACTAACGTGAGAAAGCAACACAAGAATCCTCCTCAGTGCCTCGGTAAAGCAGCCAGCATGATTAAAGTCTCCACCGACCCTGAACATTCCCACTTCTCCCCTCTCTGGGATGAAGGTCCCCACCCCCAAAAACACCCATTCACACAAAACCTTAATTTTATTCCCATTAACTTCCTCTTACAGAGAGGACGGGGAATTTCTTTAGCCGGAGGCTGGTGAATCTGTTGAATTAATTGCCAGAGACGGTTGTGGAGTCCAAGTGTTTGGGTGCATCTAAAGCGGAAGTCGATAGGTTCTTGATTAATCAGGGTGTCAAAGGTTACAGCAGTTGAGGGGGATAATATATCAGCCATGATGAATAAATAGCAGAGCAGACTCGATGGGCCAAATGGTCTAATTCTGCTTCTATGTCTCATGGTCCAGTCCCCCATATTCCACTCCTCCCCCACTCATGGGCTGTTGCAATTTACAGCAGCTTATTAACCCTTGAAACTGCGGGATATGGGAGGAAACCAGAGCACATGGGGGAAACCTGTACAGTCACCAGAAGGGTCAAACATCTCAGAGACAAGCGAGCAGAGTGACAGAGCTGAGCTCTCATGGAAAGGCGGGACATGCGCCGGGGGCCGAGTAGCCTGCCGCCAAAGTGTCCCAGAAATCGTCTGCGAACTGGATCCGGCTCCAGCACGGCCGCGGCCGCACTCAAAGCCCACCCTTCCCGGCAGCCCACCCCTGAAGCCCACCCTTCCCGGCAGCCGCAGCGCACCTTGAGGATGGAGTTGTCCTGCCGCGTGTTCTTGGTGTCGTAGCCCTCCAGCAGGCAGCAGCGAGCAGTGGATCCGGCACCGGCAAACTCGGCCAGGTTCAGGTCTACGAAGCCCAGCTACAGGTGGGGAGGAGGAGGAAGGTGGATGAAATACACAGTCAACAGCAAGAATTGAAATGCACACATACACAGTTCCCTGCATTGTTATTATTTTACCTCGTTCTATCTCAATGCACTGTGTAATGATCTGATCGGTATGAACAGTATCTTTTCACTGTATCTTGGTATCTATGGCAATAATAAACCAATGGCAATTTATTCAGGAGATAACACCAATAGTAAAGGAAATTGGTGTGGGCCACTTGGCCCTTCAAATGTGCCCTGCTGTTCAATAAGGTGATCCAACCAACGTTCCTGTTCGATCGCTTGAAGCGTTGATGATTTGACTGGTTATTTACACAAGGGCAGGACCATGGCACAGTGGGTGCTGCTGCCCCAGCATCACACGATCAATCCCAGCCTCTGGTGCACAGACTCCCTCGTGATGCTCCGATTTCCTCCCACGTCCCAAAGACGCGCAGGTTACCCCCTCTCAATTGCCCCTTTTGTGTGGGCAAGGGGTAGAGTCTGGGGAGATGCGTCAGCTGTAAAGTGGTACGGATCAGCGGAAATGGGTGGTTGATGGTCAGCACAGATTCAATGGGCCAAAGGGCCTGTTACTGTGCTGGTTGAATCTATGGTGCTGCAAACCTTGCACCGCCATTCATGTTAAATCCATTACACAGCCGGTATGGTTTGGTTTACAATCTAAACCAAACAGAAAATGCAAAGAGGGCATTTATATTTTCAAGGAACCAGCCAACTGGTGTATCTTGCAATGGGAATTTTTCCTCCCAGTCTTTGCCCCATCAATGTCTCCCACTACCAAGCCAATCTGTCCCCCCACCTGCCCCCAAGCCAATCTCTGCTACACCATCATATCTCACCCCACAAAGCCAATCTCCTTCCCCCCACCCTCACAACCATCTCCTTCACTCCATCCCCCACCTTGTAGAGACTCACAGATGCAAACCCTCTCACCCACACTTGTGCATAGACCTCACTTGTCCTGCAACTCCCCCATCTTTCCCCATTACCCCAGGTAGAACTTGGCCTCCACCCTCCCCATCACTGCCCACTTTCTCCTTGCTCCGCCACCAAACTCATTCCCCTCTTATTGCTTACTGCCCCTCCCATACATCCTGCCCGCTGTTAGCCCTTCTCCTCTCTCGTACTCCCCTCACCTTCTCAAACCAACCTCCCCAAACCCCCACTCCACGTGCTCACCCCTCTGCCCTTCCCCTCACACCCCTCCCTTTCCTTACCCCCCACCACTCCCTCATCTCCCCTCTTACTGCTTACTGCCCCTCCAGTACATCCTGCCCGTTAGCCCTTCTCCTCTCTCATACCCGTCACCTTCTCAAACCAACCTCCCCCACCACACCTCCCCAAACCTCCACTCCCCCAACCCACATGCTCACCCCTCCGCTCCTCCCCCAGCCCTCACACCTCTCCCTTTCCTAATCTCCCACCACTCCATCTCCCCACCCAACTCACCCCATCTACCCAAGCATCCCTCCGCCTTCCCAATCCCCTCCACCCCACCTCTCCCCTCCCACTTTCTCACTTCCTACCTCATCACCCACCCTCTGCTCCCTCCTGCCATCCCATCCTGACCCCTTCACTCCCACTTCCCAACTCCCTACACCTCCCCCTATCTTCCGATGTCTCCCCATCTTCTCACCAACCCTGCCTCCCTCCACCTCACCTCGACCCTTCCCTCCCTCCTGCCTTCGCCACCTCCATCCTCGCACCCCTCCACACTGAACTCTACCTAATGTCCATAACCCCTTCTCTATTCCAGCCCTGCCAATCACAAGTCCCCCAACCCACTCCCCAACTCGAGGCCCACCAGATGAGGACAGGGTGTTGTGTATTTAATATTTTAGTAATATCTTGTATATATATTGTGTGATTAAGCAGTCTTGTTCATTAGGAGTTTTATGTATAAATATATGAATTGCATACGTCATCACACTACCACATGATCGGTGTGCACCTCACTAAAGTAAACACAAAGTTAGATCCTCATTTTTGGACCCCCGTGCCTTCCGTCTAAATAATGTTTTACGGTTACAAAACGTAATATCGAGAAGTGGACCTACCTTCACAAACGACTTTCCGCCTTTCAGCTCCTGTGGGGAGGAGAAAGCAGACAACAGGTCAGGCCCTGTGGTTTGGGGTGAGGTCAAGGGTCGGCCCCTGCAGCTCAGCATCCAACCCCCCCCCCCCGGCAGGTTCATATGCCGAGACTGACGTCCTCTGGGTGTTTAGACATTCCCACCGCAGGCTTGCATAATCCCAGGATGTCTCAGCACTTGGCAACCAAGGCAGATCGTTAGTTTACAAAACACTTCCTGTTGTCATGTAGGAAGTAGCTTACAATTTATAGCATCGCATTAATTGCAGTCTCACTGTGTTTGACATGCTGAATATAGATTGGTAACATCCTTTGTGTTATTTTCATACACAGGATATCCTTAGAGACATGTACCGTAGCTCAGAAACAGGCCCTTCGGCCTACCGTATCCATGGCAACCTACCTACCCATTTACACCAATCCCATCTGGTATTGGTTTATTATAGTCACATCTCTCAAAATACAATAAAAAGCTTGTCTTGCAGACTGTTCATACAGATCAAATCATGATGTATTGAACTAACATTACAGTATGAAGTGTAACAGCTACAGAGAAAGTGCAGTGCGGGCTGACAATAGGTGCAACATCACAGTGAGATAGATTGAGGGGTCAGGAGCCCACCTTATAGAAAAGGTCCTTTCAAGAACCTGATAACAAGAGGGTCCTTGAGCCTGGTGGCACATGTATCATCTGCCTGATGGGAAAGGGAAGAAAAGAGAATTTCCAGGGTGGTTGGGGTCTTTGATTATGTTTGGCGGTTACTGAGGCAGCGAGAAGTATAGACGGAGCCCACAGAGGGGAGACTGGTTTTCATAAAGTCATAGGACATAGGAGCAGAATTGGGCCATTCGGCCCATTGAGAGTTCTGCCATTCAGTCATGGCTGATGTATTATCCACTCAACCCCATTCTCCTGCTGAGTTCCTCTTTCTATGGCTCGCCTCTGTGCCAAACAGCCTCCTTAGTGACTGTATCTGACTCCTCCACCTTCTCTGGCAGCTCATTCCAATATCAGCCAATCTGTGTCATTAATCCCAATTCGAATGCAGGTCATCGACAAATGCACAAGTACAGGTATAAAGAAAATGTTGCTTTCAGAATCATTGCAGGCACGTAGGCGCAGAAAACACTCAGAATATCAATTACACAACTCAGTGTGACAACTTAACCCTCAGCTCCCTTAACTCTACTTCCTCTCCCCTTAAACTTATGCCCTCTTGCTTTTGACACCCCTACAATGGGACAAAGATTTGGACTCTCTATCCTGCCTTTGTCTCTCACAATCTCATACACCTCTGTCAGGTCTCGTTTCAGCCTCCTCTGCTGCAAGGAAGGCAACACCACCCTTCTCAGCCTTTCCCCATAACTGAAGTCCTCCAGGCCTGGAAACATCCTCTGCACTCCCTCGGTTGAGTCGGTGGTAAGGAAGGAAATGCATTGTTAGCATTCATTTCAAAAGGACTCGAACACAGGAGCAAGATGTAATGCTGAGGCTTTAAAAAGCATTGGTCAGACCATATTTGGAGTACTAGGAACCGTTCTGGGCCCCATTTCTAAGAATGAATACACTGACATTGGAGAGGTTACAGATGAGGTCCCAGAATGAAAGGGTTAACATACAGAGAACGTTTGATGCCTCTGAGCCTGTACTTGCTGGAGACAAGAATCTGAGGGAGGACCTCATTGAAACCTACTAAATATTGAAAGGCCTAGGTAGAGTGGATGTGGAGAAGATGTTTCCATTGGTGGGAGACTCTAGGACCAGAGGACACAGCCCTTTAGAACAGAAATGGGGAGGAATTTCTTTAACCAGAGGGTAGTGAAGCTGTGACATTATTGCCACAGACAGCTATGGCGGCCACGTCACTGGGTATATTTAAAGTGGAGATTGATAGGTTCTTTATTAGTTAGAGCATCAAAGCAGGAAAATGGGATTGAGAGGGAACACAGATCAACTATGATCAAATGGTAGAGCAGACCCAATGGGCCAACTCATCGATATGCTTTAGAAACATAGGAAACCTGCAGCACAATACAGGCCTTTCGGCCCACAAGGCTGTGCCAAACATGTCCTTACCTGAGAAATTACCTAGGCTTACCCATAGCCCTCTATTTTTCTAAGCTCCATGTACCTATCCAGGAGTCTCTTAAAAGACCCTGTCGTATCCACTTCCACCACTGTCGCCGGCAGCCCATTCCACACACTCACCACTCTCTGCCATCTCCTCTGTACCTCTTCCAAGCACCTTAAAACTATTCTCTCTCATGTTAGCAATTTCAGCCCTGGGAAACAGCCTCTGGCTATCCACACCATCAATGCCTCTCATCATCTTACACACCTCAGATTTCCCCTCATTCTTCTAAACTCCAGAGAGTACAGGCCCAGATTAGACTATCACTGTGGCCAGTTTGGAGACGATGGGCTCAGGGGCTCGTGCCCGTACAGTGCTGTTCTTATTCTAAGTATCAGGGACTCGAAGTCAGTGGGACTGTGTGGGTGTGGGATGAACCTCTTTCAAGTTGATTCTATCCCCCACGACCCTTTTCTTCACTAATGTTCCGTTGCTTCTTTCCTGCTCCCTCTCCCCGTTTCCATTCTCTGGAGTGAATGGAGGGGTTGCCGTGTGAGGAAATTAAAATGTTTGGCCACGGGGAGGTTCACCTTTTGGCGTAAACACAAAATACTCTGCAGATGCTGGGGTCAAAGCAGCACTCACAAGACGCTGGTCGAGCAGCATCCGTGGAAACGATCGGTCGACGTTTCGGGCCGGAACCCTTCGTCAGGACTGAAGAGGGAAGGGGCAGAGGCCCTATAAAGGTGGGGGGGGGGGGTGTTGCGAGTGTTGCTTCCCCTTTTGGCAGATGGAATGGAGGTCCTCGATGAGGCAGTCCACCATTTTACAAAAGGTTTCCATACAGACATGATAAATAAGTGAATCTGGATCTGATCTGTATGAACAATATGCAAGATATGTTTTTCATTGCATCTCAATACATGACAATATTAAACTAATACCAATTGACTCCACCATTTATCCAAATGTTGTGCTGTAGAATTTGGTTCCACGAGCCCAGTTGGTCTAGACACTGTCTGACCACAGCTCTCCCCTGCGCAGACATCAAAAAGCAAACTCACCTTGCGGACAGACACCCGACAGACGCTCGGATCGAGGACCCCCGTGACAGGGCTGCCGTTCATCTTGCACATGAAGCGAAATTCCTTCTGCCAGTGGACAGAGTTCTCCTGCACTTCTTCCCTGGGAAGGGCGGTGGGAGGGAGGCAGACACATTAGTCACTTACACGTCAAGTAAAGTGGGCAGGGGGTGGGGGTAGTGGAAATGGGTACAGAGGGGGTGGGGCAAAGAGAGAAATGCAAATGTATAGAAAGACTCACAAAGGACTAGAATTATCATAGTAACCACATCCACTGCCTCAAATCAAGCTTCTGATCACCAAGGCATCGACAACCAGAGGTCAGAGTTAGAGTGCCAAGGTTGGATAACGAGGTCGATCGGTTTTGTGTGGTTGTTTGAATTCTGATTGCAAGGATGTCGATGTTAGCTGAGCATCATGGGATCCGGTTAAGGGGAAAATGCAATCAGTGGGATAGGGCGTGTGCGCAGTGGGATTTTCTGACCATCAACATCTCAGAAGATCTGTCTGGGCCCAGTGCATTGATGCAATTATGAAGAAGCTATACTTCATTAGGAGTTTGAGGAGATTTGGTATGTCACCAAAAGCTCTTGCGAATGCACAGTGGAGGGCGTTCTGACTGGTTGAACCTCCGCCCCATTTGGAGGCTCCAATACACAGGATTGAAAAGGAAATCTGCAGAGGGTTGAGGACCCAACTAGCTCCACCATGGGCAGAAAGTGGGAGTGCACATCTCACATAATCACTCATGGTCTCAGAGCACAATCAGGAATGCTCACCAACGCCTCAGCTTTCTGAGAAAGCTTAAGAGAGCTGGACTGTGTACATCAATACTCATGACCTTCTACAGACGCAGGGCAGAGAACATCCCAGCAAGTCATGCCACTGCACGGTACGGAAACCGCACTGCGACCGACAGGAAGGCTCGACAATGAGTGGCCCAAACTGCCCAATGCATCACCGCCATCAGAGGGGCTGGAGAAGGACCCGTAACTTCCACCCTGCTCATGCTCCCATCAGAAAGGCGGCTATATAGCATCCATGCTAAGACCACCAGACTCAAAAACAATTACTTTCCCCAAGCAGTGAGGCTGATCAACACCCTTAACCTCTATCCCACCACTCCACACCCCCAACCACCACTACTTTATCATTTCCTGTCTATACATACGGTGACTGACAGTCCTGTCCATAGCATCACCTTATGGACAGACTATCAACCTACATATACAAGCCATTTTATGCATTTATAGTTGTGTTTTTATTTATTGTGTTTTAACTTACTGTCTTTTTGTGCTGTGTTAGATCTGGAGGAACAATTATTTTGTTCTTAACACTTGCGTACTAGAAATGACAATAAGCCACCTTGAAGCCTCCCCACCAAAGACATCTTCAAAAGGCAATGCCTCTAGGAGGCAGCATCCATCGGCAAGGACTCTCTCCATCCTGGACAGGCCCTCATCTCATTACAGTACCACCATCAGGGAGGAGGTACAGGAGCCCAAAGACACACACTCAACATTTTACAATCAGCTTCTTCCCCTCCACCATCAGATTTCTAAATTTTTTTTTTAAGATTATAAAGACTCTTTTATTGTCATTTAGTAATGCATGCATTAAGAAATGATACATTATTTCCTCCGGTGTGATATCACAAAACACAGGACAGACCAAGACTGAAAAAACTGACAAAACCACATAATTATACATATAGTTACAAACAGTGTAACAATACCATAACTTGATGAAGAAAGTCCGTGAGCACAGTAAAGTTCAAAGTGTCTCAAATGTCCCACATCTCACGCAGACGGGAGAAGGAAAAAAAAACTCTCCCTGCCATGCCGACCACAATCTGAGTCATCCGAAAACTTCAAGCTCTGATCAGCTCTCCGACACCGAGCACTGAGCGGCATCTCTGCCGAACGATTCAACTTCCTTCTCAGTTGCCAAAAGCGGGCAAGGCAGGGGATTTTGAGGCCTACCCTCCGAAAGATTCCCAACCACACAGTAATGACAGCAGCGGATGGGAGTTTCAGAAATTTCTCCAGATGTTCCTCTGTGATTTCATGTCTATTCTCCATCAAATCAGAATTGTCCACGGCCCCTATTTAACAGATACGATATCATTTTTCACCGGAGGGCTGCGCACGTACGGCGCACTGCCATCTTCTCCTCCCGCCGGAGGTCCACTGATTTTATTTTTTTTTTCTTTTAAAAAGTGGGCTGTTTGAGAAAGATGAGTTGAAATTCCCTCTCTTAGGACCCTGATCTTGCTCCCAAGGCAGAGGGGACTGAGACTGAGCAGTGACGGGTGAAAGGTTACTGGGGGGAGAGGCAGGAGTATGGAGTTGTGGTTCCAATGGCACAGCAGGACCGGAGCGGCCTAGTGACCAGCTTCTCTAGCTGAAACGTAACCATTCTGTTTAATCTGGCATTGTCAGACCCTCCAGCTACTAAGCTGGAAAGCCACTCTGCATTTGGCCAATTTCAACACTTGCCTCTCGGTTAGTACACTCACCAAGGGAGAAGCACTTCTGAAGAAGTGTTTCTGGGAAGGCCAGCCTGACCAGTCTCTCCTTATAACTCATGATTTTTGGAATTCCAGTAGATAAATGTCATGGAGAAGTACAACACAGAAACAGGCCCTTCAGCTGATCTAGTCCATTCAGGGCTGCCCTCTCCCCTAAATGGTCCATGAACACTTTTTTCTCCACCTGCTGAAGGGCATCAGCCCGAAACATCGACAGTGGTCTTTTCTGTAGACGCTGCCTGGCCTGCTGAGTTCCTCCAGCATTGTGTGTGTTCTTCTATTCCTCTTGTGCATCATTTCTTATTAATTTTTTTTATGCCTTGCAATTGACGGCTGTCTCAAAACAACGAGTTTCACGACATTAAGTCAGTGATAATAAACCAGATTCTGAGGTCATGAGGAGGGGGTGGAATTTGGGGCCAATAGTAGCCCCTCACACACACCTCACACAGCGCACAGGAGCCTGACGTGCCCAGAAGCCACAACCACAGAAGCACAATGACTCATCAACGCCTCCCTTATTCCAGCTGTCATGACCAGATCTGCCCAAAACTTGTTAGAGCACAGCTGGCCCTTTTTTTGTTTCCATCTGCCCGCACCCAGAGCTGCTCACATCTGCTGATGACGCTCACCAAGTGAGGTCACGTCGTTAGGGCAAACACCGAGAAACTCTGTAAACCCAAACCGCTCCCCTTGCAGCCTCCAGCGTCGGAGGCTGTGGAAAGCTGTAGAGCGGTGCAGAGGTGAACTCTGGAACACAGGCAGACCCAAACCAGGCACTCTTCCCCCTCCCCGCCTAAACCAGTGAACAGGCCGTTCCACAAACGAGAGAGGAAGTCAGGCTCCGTCCATGCTCCAGAGCACGATGGTAGAGCTGCTGCCCTAAGCCCAGGAGACCTGGGTTCAATCCCAGCCTCGGACGCTGAGAGCGTACAGTTTGACCATGCGGGGGACTAGGAGTGCGTGGCTATTTCTTAGCCGTACGACATGAAAACAGACCTCAATACTGCCTGCGGCCCCTGCCCCTGGCTCACTCTTTCAGAACGGAAGGACGAAAAAAATGAAGGAGGGAGATCAGGAAGGTAGCTCTCCACATCTACAGCACCTGCTATCCCAGCCTCAGGAGATCTCTGTCCACTTCCCAGAAACAGTTCTTCAGAAGTACTTCTCCCTTGGTGAGTGTACTAACCGAGAGGCAAGTGTTGAAATTGGCCAAATGTAGCGTGGCTTTCCAGCTTAGTAGCTGGAGGGTCTGACAATGCCAGATGAAACAGAATGGTTACGTTTCAGCTAGAGAAGCTGGTCACTAGGCCGCTCCGGTCCTGCTGTGCCATTGGAACCACAACTCCATACTCCTGCCTCTCCCCCCAGTAACCTTTCACCTTCTACCTCTCAGCCTCAGCCCCCTCTGCCTTGGGAGCAAGACCAGGGTCTTGAGAGAAAATATCGACTCATCTTTCTCAAACAGCCCACTTTTTTTAAAAAAAGAGAAAAAAATAAAATCAGTGAATCCTAAGTCTGGAACTTCCCCACATCCATCTTGCCTTAACTTTAATTTCTCCTCTCGGTCTTCTGAATCCTGAGTCAGAGTTATACAGCAGACCATTCGGCCCATCTTGTCAATGCCTCCTTGTGCTAGCCAAAAACTTGCCCACATTTGGCCCATATCTCTAAACCTTTACTGCTTAGGCCCCTTATTCCTCTAAGCCTTTTCTATCTATGAATTTGTCTAACTGTCTTGTAAACATGGAAACTGTTATGCAGCTTCCTCAATTATACCCTCTGCAGAGAAAATTTGTCCCTCAGGGGTCAGCTCTTCGAATTGTACACACCTCGCTCTGTGTGGAAAAACCTGCCTGCTCCTCAGGTCTCTTTTAAAACTTGCCCTCCTCTCCTTAAACCTGTGCCATCTAGTGTCAGCCTCCCCTACCCTGAAAAAAAAATGTCTATTCACCCTGTCTAAACCTGCTCACAAGTCTACACACCAGCATCAGGTCACCCCTCAGCACCCTCCACTCCAGGGAAAACAGTCCAGCCTGGCCAGTCTCTCCTTATAACTCATGATTTTTGGAATTCCAGTAGATAAATATCATGGAGAAGTACAGCACAGAAACAGGCCCTTCAGCCCATCTAGTCCATGCAGGACTGCCTTCTCCCCTTGATCTGCACCCACAAAGCCCTCCATACCCTGACCCAAACTTTTAACATTGAAATCAAGCTTGCATGCACAACTTTCACCAGCAGGTCGCTCTACACTCTCATGACCCTCTGAGTGAAGTTTCCCCTCATGATCTCCTTAAACTTTCCACCTTTCCCTCTTAACCCATGACCTCTGGTTTTAGTCCTTCCCAACCTCAGAGGGAGAAACCTGCTTGCACAAACCCAATCTATAATGCTCATAATTTTGTATACCTCGATCAAATCTCTCAACCTTCTACATTCTAAGGAATGAAGTCCCAACCTATTCAATCTTTCCTTATAACTCAGGACCTCCAGTCCTGTCAACCTTATTTACATTTTTCCTGTAGGTGGTCTACTCAAAGATTCATAAAGTCTATGCCAATCACTCATTTTTCAGAAGTCCCATCTTATCCCACCTTATCCTCCACACTTCCCACTCATCCACACAGGAAAAAATCTTAGGCACCACAAGTTGTTCAATATGAAGCGAGCATCACGTGGGGAAATTTTGATTACCGCACAGTTTGTGGCAGTTATTTGGTGCATGCTGGGCTACGCTAGTTCTCAGAACAATCTCTCCCCCTATGGTCTCTTACACATCCCCCCCACACCCACACCAGAACCTACTGATCCACATTTCTGGGGAAACCAGAACACACATTCTCCACACAGACAAGACCGGAGGTTAGGATCGAACCTGGGACCCCAGAGCTTGCTCTACCTGCTGCACCACTGTGTCGCCTCAGCAGACAACCCACCTTCTCCAGGAAATAGCTAGACAGTGGTTCAACTTTGGAACTTCCTTCTGCAAAGGGCACACCAATGCTGCTCCAGTTGTTAGTTTTAATCAGAACGATAAATTTTCACCGGTCAGAGGGGGAAGTCAAAAATCAGCCACAATCTTAAGGTGCCTCTTCCTGCAGGCCATGCTGGAGGCTTCAGTAACACAAGGGGTTCTGCGGATGCTGGGAATCCAGGGCACAGGCACAAAATGCTGAAGGAGCTTAGCAGGTGAGACAGCATCTATGAAGGGGAATAAAGAGTCAAAGTTTCCAGCTGAGACCCTTCATCAGGACCGGTCCAAAAGGCGAAAACTCAATAAGAAGGGGCAGAGGGGAAGGAGTTCGAGCTGGCAGGTAACAGGCGAGACCAGGTGAGGAAGGATAATCTTTCCCCTCACATATCCTTCCCCCCACCCACTCTCTGCTTTCCAAAGGGATCACTCTCTCTCTGACTCCCCTGTCTATTTGTCCCTCCCCACTGATCTCCCTGACATGTGGGACAAGTGCTACATCTGCCCCGTGCCTCCTCTCTCACCACTATTCAGGGCCCCAAAGTTAAACATAAATTACACATGTGGTGTACAAATGTCACCATATACAACCTCGAGATGCATTTTATTGTGGGCATACACAGTACATACAAAGAGACATAATAGACTCAGTGAGAAACTACAAAGACAAACAACCAATGTGCAAAACACAACTGCGCAAATGCAGAAAGAAAATGAGAACACAAGTTCAACGTACAATTAGAAGTATACGACCTGTAGATTCATCTTCTCAAGGATTCGACAACTTTGAGCTGTAGAATTCTTGAAAGTGAGTCCACAGGTTGTGGAATCAGTTCAGAGTTGAGGTGAGTGAAGTTATTCACACTGGTTCAGGAGTCTGAGAGTTGCAGGGTAGTAACTGTTCCTGAACGGCCTTTCAGGGCTGACACCTGCTAGTTTGATGGGGTCATCTACTGTGTCCAGGGTGTGAAGAGACCCAATGGGGTGGCTTCAATAACCCACCACTCTGGATCGATTCAAAGAAGGGCCATTCTGAAGAAAATCCTCGGTAGTCATTGAGCTAACCCATTGAGAAACTACAAGACTCGGATGTGTCAGCAGACCGGGCTCCCATCCAAGTTTTAAATCTAGCCTTCCGAGGAAGGCAGTTCTAGTCCCAACAGGAAAAGAGAAGGAAAAAGGATTGGCGCAAAGGCCACGCAGCCAACTGGCAGCTGCAGCTCCACCCCCAAATTATACTCACTGAGCTCTGACCCAGTCAACAGCAACATGGTCCATTTGACCTTGGCCTCAGCCCCACTTTTCTGTAGCCCTCAACTCCCCGGCCTATTTACTCCGACCTCCAACTTAAACGGGTCTCCAATTTCACCCACCTCCGGGTTGGAGGGTTCCAGAGATCCAGTGGTGTGGTGGGTAGAGCCACTGCCTCGCAGTTCTAGAGATCCAGATTCGATCCTGACCTCCAGCACTGTGTCTGTCTGGAGTTTGCTAGTTTCTCCTGCAATGGGTTCCCCCCAGTTTCCTCCCCCATACCAGAGATGCAAGTTAATCGGCTGCTGTAAGCTGCCTCCAATGTGTAGATAAATGGTGGAATGGGGGGTAATAGATAATAATGTGGGGGGAATTAAAATTGCATTAATCTAGTGTTAAATAGATGGTTGATGGCCAGCATGGACTCTGTGGACTGAAAGGCCTGTTTCTCAAACAATGGAAAATCTGCAGATGCTGGAAATCCGAGCAACACACACAAAATGCTGGAAGAACTCAGCAGGCCAGGCAGCATCTATGGGGAAAAAGTACAGACTCTGCCTGTACACTCTCTCTCTCTCTGAAGTGTTTTAAACCTTTCTAAGAAATTCCTTCTCCCTCCATCCTAACTTATCCCAAAAATGTGCCTCTCCCACCAAAGGGAACTCCCTCAGTGCCAACCCCATCAGTCGCCCCAAACCAGATTCTGATGTGACGCCAAACCAAGTTATCAGACGATTGATGCTAATGAGAGAGACAAGGGAGACAATGGAGAAACGTTCAAAGTGTTAATGAGAGAGGAGAGAGAGATTAACAGAAAAGAGACACAATTCCGAGTATTGACGGACCGGTTGCTTTGAACCTGAACTGTTTGAAGTTTGATGGACAGGCGATACCCCAGCAGGGGGATAAAAAGAACAAGTTCGCTAAGGCACAGGACACACCATGAGATAATGAGAACCTGGAAGAGCGGTGTGCCCCCACAAGTTGGTGGGAGTTTGGAGGTCCGGTTCACAGGAACCAACGATAGACTCACAGGGTGTAAAGGTACAATCGGTGGGAACCTGGTGTGTGTGTCCGCCCTTGCCTGGGTGCCGAGTTCACCACAGAAGAACGGTTGTATCCGCAACGGAGGAGACACAGTTGGTGACCACAGCAGGATAGAAGACATAAAAAGGTCTGCCCGAAAACCAACTGCGAAGACATCAAAGGTCTGCCTGAATCAAATTGCATCCCCCTCCCTCTCTCCAACTGCACAACAGTGATTACTGCTAACTGTACTAAGCTGAACTGAACTCTGCATCACTTAAGACTGATCATTTTACCCCTAGACCGTGATAGAGCTTGATTCCTATTACCCTAGTTCTGTGTACATGTGTGTATTATCATTGCTAACCTGTTGCATTTATATCCTTACATTTAGAGTACTGTGTTACTTATTTCTTTAATAAGACCTTATTAGTTCCTAGTAAACCAGACTCCGAGTGGTCCATTTCTGCTGGTTTGGCAACCCAGTTACGGGGTACGTAACACTGACCACACCCACCCACCACCCCTCTCACCCATTCACACTGACTCCAAAGGGTGCCGTCTGTGTGGTGTTAGTGTGTGACCATTTGGGCTGCTCCCTCCGGTCCCCGATTCCATACAGCAGATCAGTATTTGGCCCACTGAATCCATGCTGGTTCTCGGTAAATACCATCAATTCCCTTTGCTAAAGATTAGATTTGTAAAGATGAAGACTAGCTTTGTTTGCCACACGTACATTGAAACAGACACAGAAATGCGTCAGTAACCAACACAGCCCGAGGATGAGCTGCAGGGCAGCCTGAAAGCGTCACCACACTTCCAGTGTCAGCAACGCTTACCCACAATTTATTAACCCCAATACAAAGGTCTTTGGAATATGGGAGGGAACTGGAGCACCAGAAGTAACCAACCCAGTCAAGGGAAAGAATATACAGTACAAATTCCTTACTGACCTCAGCAGGAACTGAACCCAGATCACTAGCGCTGTAAAACATTGCACTAACCACTCAGCTACCATATCATCCGTTACTTACTTCTGACTAACTGCCCGTTCGGCCACTGACATTGAGGGTATCATTAAGGGTCCTCCATCTGCGTCTGTCTTTGGTCACTCAAATGTAGAAGGATTCTTCACTGCTGTTTTGTTTTACCAGTCAGGATAGTTAGCCCTGAGCTAAACCTCGAACCTGAAGGACCGGTCTGGCCTCTACCCTTTGACCTCATTTGGCAAGGGTGGCCCTAGCAAGAGCCAAAGCAGAAGGCCCTGACTCCAGCCAGCATTGCTCTCCAGGTCATTAAGGCACGTAAGTCTCCAAACTACGACAAGGTTGAGGTCCTCTTGGAGGACAGTGCCACCCCTAATGCTAACTTTCATCTGCTATTCATTCTGCTGAATGCCTAATACAATTGCCTTGAAAAGCAGCCATTGCTGTTCCCAACATCTCAATTGTTAGAGTGTTCCAAAACATCACTTCTTCCTGCAGAGAAATCCTCCTCCTTCACCATCCTCTTCCCCCCCACCCCGGCCTCCACCAGCCCGCAAGAATTGACCCACAGAACACGGAGCAACATTATTATCCAAATCAATGTATAATCCACACATTCGGCTATGGGTCTGGAAACCCTGCCAGTTTTTAAGCTGAGCAACACAAACAAAATGCTGGAGGAAATGCTCAGCGAGTCAGGCAGCATCTACGGACAGGAATAAACAGTCAGCATTTCAGGCCAAGACCTTTCTGCAGGATGGGAGAGGAAATGGGTAGAGCCAGGATAATGCTGAGGAGGGGAAGGAGTACAGGCTGGCAAGTAATCCGTGAGAGTGGGTGAGGGGGAAGATGGGGCGAAGTGAGAAGCTGGGAGGGGATAGGAGGAAGAAGGAAGCTGATAGGGAAGGACAGTGGAGCATGGAAGAACAGGAACCACAGGGATGTGATGGACAGGTGAGGAGAAGAGGAGGAGTGAGAGGGTAACCAGAATGGGAGAGAAATTATCAAGAGTTAGAAAAATTGATGTTCATGCCATTAGGTTGGAGGCTACCCAGATGGAATATGAGGCGTTGCTCCTCCACCCTGAGTTTAGCCTTGTCATGGGAGTAGAAGAGGTCTTGGACCGACATGTGACAATGGGAACAGGAGGTCAAATTGAAACACATGGCTACTGGGAGATCCTGCCTTTTCTGGTGTACAGAATGGAGGTGCTTGGAAAAGTGGTCCCCCAATCTATGTCAGATCTCACCAATGTGGAGGAGGCTACACTAGGAGCACCATATAACCAAATGTTTAAATTGGGATTTTTTTTTTAATACAACAATCTAGTATTATATGGATCACTGCATACAGTTCTGCTTGCCAGACTACAGGAAGTAATATGATACAGAACATTGAACAGTACAGCTTAGAAACAGGCCATCTGGCCCACAACATCTGTGCCGACCACAATACCAAATTAAACTGATCCTACCTGCCCGCACAGGATCCGTATCCTTCTATTCCCCGTCTGTCCCTCTGCCTGCCTAAACACCATTATCACATCCACTTCCACCACCACCCTTAGAGCCTGATCCGGGTACCACCCACTCTGTGGAAAATAAATCCTGCCCCACACATCTCCTTTCCGTGTCTCACATGACATGAATGTCCTCCAATACTTAATACTTGCACCCAGAGAAAAGTCTGTCCTATCTATGCCTCAGGATTTTATAACTTTCTGTCGGGTCTCCACTCAGCTTCCGACTTTGCAGATGGCCCAAGTTTACACGTACAGCAAAACAGCTCAGTAGAAGGCCTTTCGGCCCACGATGGGGTGCTAACCAGTTAATGACACCCAATCCCTTCTATCTCCACGTCTCTCCATTCTCTGCACATTCATGAGCCTTTTAAACATATCTTTTGTATCTGCCTCCACCTCCTTAGGCAACGTATTCCAGGGACCCACCACCCTCCGTGCAAAAAAACTTGCCCTGCACAGGCCCTTTGGACTCTCCTGCTTTCACCTTCAATTTAACCCTAGCAAAAAGACATCAACATCTTACTCTGTACCTGCTGTAATGTGATTTTATAATTGATATTGAGGTTTGTCCCACTTCTCCTTAGAGTTGATGCTCTCTAACTCAGGCGAGAGGCTAGTGAACATCTTCAGCACGACTTGCACATCCTTCCTGTAACATTTGAAGTATTGCGTGCAGCCAGCCTGCAGGCCTAATCGTTTATAACCAAATTGTGGCCTAACTGTCATTTTATACAGTTGCGACACGACTTCCTGGCGCTCCAGGACAGCCTCCACCCCACTGTTATAAGACTTGGAACGGTTCCTTGTACGATAAGATGGACTCGATGTCAATCTACAGGACTGTGCAAGGGCACACAAGACTTCTGCACAGTACTGTATTTGTCAACGTGGAGTGGAGAGCAAGCTTGTAAATCTGGTGGGGGCAAAAGATGTTGGAAATGGCGAGGGTGGAGCGCTGTGGGAGGGGTGGCAGAGAAGGAGTGGAGGGGTGCTGTGACTGCAGACACACCCAGCCACAGGCAGGGTCATTTAATTCCAAACAGTTGGTTTATCAGTCATTACAGAATGTCTCGCTGGTTCTTCCTGCTCCCTTCCCCTTTTCCCAACTATGATTCCCCTCTCCCTGCCTCCTATCCACTCTCAGTCCACAGTGGAGACCCAGATCAGAATCAGGTTTATCATCACGTTACGAAATCAGTTTTGTTTTTGCAACAGTACAGTGCAATACATAAAATTAGTACAGTGCTCTGCATAGGTGGTCAAGAATTTTGCATAGTACTGTATCTCATTGTGACCTTGCATTTTACTGTCCACCTGCACTTTCTCTCAACACTTTACAGGTATTCAAAGTGGAGGTTGATTAGTCAGAGCATCAAAGGTTACAAGGAGAAAGCAGGAGAATGGGGTTGAAAGGGAAAATAAATCAGTCACGATGGGATAGCAGAGCAAACTCGATGGGCCGAGTGCACTAATTATGTTTCTACATCTTTTGATCTTTATTCTGCATTCTGTTATTGTTTTACCTTGTACTGCTTCAATGATCTGTGTAATGATCTGATCTTGTGGACAGTATTCTAGACATGTTTTTTCACTGTACATATGTACATATGACACTAATAAACCAGTTTGCAACCTATCCAAAGGAGGTAAGCAGGTCTTTTCCAGGTTTCAGAACTGAGAGTGCAGGGGAGATTCACCAGGTGCTGGCCTGGTATGTAGGATGTTATTCAATGAGAGATTGGATAGGCTGCCGGAATGCTTTATTCTTTCGTCATGAAACTTCCCAATACAGTACCAGTAAACTTTCTCAGCCATGTGTAAGCTACTAAATACCACAAGCAGATTTTGCAGAAAGTTTTCTACAAAAGAGCAGTGAAAGTCTTAATGGTGTTTGCACTAAGAAATGTATTAAAAATCCAAGATGCCAAGTTGGGGAAGAAAAAAATATCACTTCACACTGAACGGACCAAGTCACAAGTACTGGATAACCAAAGGGTTATAAACTGGTATCAATAGGTAAAGCTGCAGTATACTTCCATCCAATCGTTCCTCTACAGTGCAAGATCAACTTCTTGTAAGAATGGTACCAGAGTACAGACAGAATCACCTTCTTATAGTCCTGCTCGAGCTCTCCAGTCGATCCACTGTTGAAAGGCCGCGATAGAGTGGACATGGAAAGGATGTTTCCTATACTGGGGGGATTCTGGAGCCAGAGGGGACAGAGGGACGTCCATTTAGGACAGAGATGAGGAGGAATTTATTTAGCTGGGGGTAGAGAATCTGTGAAATTCATTGTCACAGACTGCTGTGGAGGTTAAGTCATTTGGTGCATTTAAGGTGGAGGTTGATAGGTTCTTGATTAATCGGGGAGTCAAATGTTACGGAGAGAAGGCGGAGAACGAGGTTGAGAGAGAGATAATAAATCATGAAATCGCGGAGCAGACTGGATGGGCCGAATGACCTAATTCTGCTCCCGTGTCTTATGGATATCTTCGAAAGGCGATGCCTAAGGACGGCAGCGTCCATCATTAAAGACCCTCACCATCCGGGACACATCAGGGTCGTCAAGGATGAGATGGGCCAAAATGGCCCGTTTCTGTGCTGTACGGTTCTTTGATTAAAACCTAAATAAATAAAACTAGTTTAAACACTGGGATTTAAATTCGTGTTTCTTGGAATTACCACTGTTAAAGTCAGGCTGGCCCGCCGAAAAAAAATAGAGCGTCTGCCTCGGAGTTTTGCAAACGTATGTCCACATCCTTCGATGCGGTCTGTGCGTGGGGTTTTCACGTTCTAAATTTAATTGCCCTTTGATATGCAGATCCGGACAGGAAAAGAGATAGCATCGATAAGATGGGTTGAATGGCATGTTCTACAGATTCTGTGGAACGAGCACGATATACCGTAACATTAAGTCGAGTCCTTCAAGGGGTGGGGTGGGGGAATTATCCTCTTGGAAGGGCTAGGATGAACGTTAGGGGAGAACGAATGGCCTCTTTCAACCGGGCGTGCGTCGGTTGCTCACCTCGAGGTCAGTTCGCTGAAGCCTCCGCCTTGCAGGAGGCGGATTTTACAGAAAAGGATCCCGTTCACGAACGGCACGGCAGACAGGTTCACCACCGTCAGCCTCACCAGAAACTTAAACCTCTTCCTTTTCGTCAGGAATGCCATCGAGAGACCCCCTGCTTCCACCCTACCGAAAGGCAAAGTAAATGTCAGTCTCAAAACTAAAGATAACCCGCCTTAAAAAGAAAATAAATTTAGAAAACATCAACCACAATATCAATTTAGCAAAACATCTATTGTACAGCGTATCAAATACTCTGTCCATTGAAATTTAAGTTTAATCAGTTATAATTACCCGGTTTGAAGGCTGTGTTAAAGGGATGGTTGTACTTCCTAGAGAGCTCTGGCGAGTTCCACACTCGTGATTGTTTTCAGAGAAAAGTTAACACTGGCCGTGAAGAAGCAGAAATGTTTCGCAAGTTCCAGATTCGCGTTCACGACTCGCCCCTTCCCCGTAACTGTCTGTCCGTTTGATCCCAATTAAAGAAACAGCCGTCGGTACACTGAGCCCTGCCTCGCTCGGGCTCTTTCACGGGACTCCATTCACTTTACCACTCCCCCGTTTCAAGTGTCATGTGAGCATAGAGGCTGTAAGACAGCCTCCTTGTTTTGTAATTGGGTCGGAAGGTGCGAGATTTGGAGAGGGTGTTCCCTCTTCTGGGAGAGTCAATAACTGGAGGTACGGGTTTTCGAAAAAAAAAGGCGTTAACGGGTTAGAGTAGCAACGAGGCGATTTTCTCGGTCTTTGAGAGTTAGTCATAAAACACAGACAGGACCTTCAGCCTAATTCAAAGTAAATTCATTATTAAAGTACGTATATGTCACCATATACAACCCTGAGATTCATTTTCTCGCGGGCATTCACAGTAGATACAAAGAAACACAATAGAATCAACGAAGATCTGCACACAAAGACGACGAACAATAATTGTGTAAGTTCCTTACCAGAGGCGACGCATCCAAGCAGAATGTTCTCCACTGCATAATTAGTACATTCCGAACATCAAACCCATCTCCGGGAGTCCAATATCCCTCTAAACCTTGTCTATCCTGTGTTCAGGTGTATTCTGGACTTTGGGTAAATAGCAAATATTAATTCTAACAGCAGCCATTCTTCAGATTTGAACATGGATTCTAGAATGAAATTAAAACACAGCTCAGAACAATAGCTGGGGTCAATTTTAAGCAAAGAAACACTCTTCTTAGACCTCAGATGCCTGCATATGCATGAATGCATCCTGGAGTCAGTGGGGATTAACATTCATTTTGGGTGTCTGGAGTGTGAGTGTGAAGGAGTTGTGTGACAAATATATGTAATTCAAAGGAAGCATTGTAGATACATTGTAACTGTAGAATAGGCCTGAACAAGTTAAATATGGCACATTTATTTCCCATGGTAGGGGAGTCTAGGACAAGAGGGCACGACTTCAGAATTAAAGGATGTCCATTTAGAACAGAGATGTGGAGAAATTACTTTACTCAGAGGGTGGTAGACCTGTGGAATTTGTTGCCATGAGCAGCTGTGGAGGCCAAGTCACTGGGTGCATTTAAGGCAGAGATAGATAGGTTCTTGATCATCCAGGGCATCAAAGGATATGGGGAGAAGGCAGGGGAGTGGGGATGACTGGAAGAATTGGATCAGCCCATGATTAAAAGGCAGAGCAGACTCGATGGGCTGAATGGCCTGCTTCTGCTCCTATATCTTATGACCTTGTGGTCTTAATTGTCCTGCTGTTACCTTTGAACTTTAAAGATGTCATGTCAGACAGACCTCTTCTTCCAAGAGTGTCTCAAATGCTGAACAAAACAATTCTGTATCCACTAGCTTCTGCATCTCTCCAGTGACTTTGTTAACAGTTATAGCACCATGCACCAGTCTGAGTGCCCTTTAAATGTGGTTACTGTGTCTGCCTCCTCTGGCAGCGTGTTCTATGTACTGACCACCCTCTGGTTGAAAAAGTTACCCCACACGGGTCATGAGTCACAAAGGAACACAGGAACCAGGCCACTTGGCCCCTCAAACCTGCCCCACCATTTGCTATGTTTGCAGCTGATCTCTACTAGTCTCAGCTCTTCTCTGGCAGTTCACCAAAGCCGTCAGTTCCTTGATTCATCAAATACTTATCTATCTCCATCCTAAATACTGCATCTCTAATGATCTGCTCTCAGGAGCAGAGAACTTGAGAGATTCACCACCCTCTGAGTGAAGAAATTTCTACATACTTCAGCGTTAAATAACCGGTCCCTGATTCCATAACTATGTCCCCAGTCTGTGACTCTCTCTATGGTGGAAACATCCCAGTATGTAACCTGTGAAGCCCCTTTAGAAGAGTACAGCACAGGATAGGCCCTTTGGGCCATGATGTTGAGCTGGCCATTTAACTTCTCCAAGATCAATCTAACCCTTCTCTCCTACATAACGCTCCATTATTCTTTCATCCGTGTGCCTTTCTGAAGTCTCTTAAACGTATCTGCCTCCACCACCATCCTCCCATACATACCTCCAATCACCTTAAAATTGTGCACCCCCATTTCTGCCCTAGGAAAAGGACTCTGGCTATGCATTCACTCTACGCCTCATATCATCTTGTACACCTCTGTCAGTCTGATCAGGGCAGAGATGAGGATAAACTGTTTTTCCCAGAGAGTAGTAAATCCATTGAATTCTCTGTCCAGGGAAGCAGTAAAGTCTACCTCATTAAATATATTTAAGACATAGTTTGATCAGTTTATTTTTTTCCACAACAGAGGAATGAAGGGTTATGGGGTGAAGGCAGGGAGGTGGAACTGAGAACACAGCCACATCAGCCATGATCTTATTGGACAACGGAGCAAGCTCAACAGGCCAGATGGCCAAATCCTGCTCCTCTTTTTATGTGCTTATTAGGATCTATTATATCAAATAAATCTAATATACTGTAAGTCTACATCTCTATAAAGATCTCTGGTGTTCGAGTAAAGCCACCTTTCATTTTTCTAAACTCTGAGGAATACAGACCCCAAGTGCCTGATCTGTTTTGATAGTCTTTGGAACTTCCTTCCTCAAAGAGAGCGTGTTTGAATATTTTTAAGGCAGGGTAAGTTAGATTCTTAAGAAGCCGACGAGTTAAAGGTTACAGGGAGTAGACAGGATTACAGGGATAAGGCTGTACTGAGAATATTTGGGTTAAAGGATTATGGCTCAATACCCTTCATTCACTCCAAAGAGACAGCGGCATTTTCCAAGAATAGATGAAGGAATTTACTTTATTACATCAGGAATCAGGCTGAGGATCTACATCCCTGATGTGGCTTATTTCCACACAGTCAAACCAGTTCCACATGCAACTCGTCCCATGATACATTACTTAAAATGATACTGCCTTATGACTGCAACCAACCAATCTAACCAGGATGATCAGGAGGGAAGATGAGGGAACCCTGTAACTGGGAGAGTGTTGCAGAGCAGAGAGACTGATGGGTACAGGTTCTGTGCATAGTTTCCTGAAATTGGGGAGGACGGCACTTGGCATGCTTGTCCTCATCGGTCAGGGCACTGAAACGGGACATCATGGAGTACCTGCACAAACCCTGCACAATGGCCTCAAGACATAGCCTGAAGATTCGGGGGTGGAGATTTAGGATGGAGATGAGGAGGAACTGCTTTTCCCAGAGGGTGCTGAATCTGTGGAATTCTCTGCCCAATGAAACAGTGGAGACTACCTCGGTAAATATATTTCAGACAAGGTTGGATAGATTTTTGCATTGTAGGGGAATTAATGGTTATGGGGAAAAAGGCAGGCAGGTGGAGATGAGTCCATGGCCAGATCAGCTACGATCTTATTGAATGGTGGAGCAGGCTCGACGGGCCAGATGTCTTACTCCTGCTCCCATTTCTTATGTTCTTACATTCAGTGCAGGAGGAACTCAACAGGTCAGGCAGCATCTGTGGAAAGGAATTAACAGTTGACGTTTCAGGCTGAGACCATTTGTCACGATTGAAAAGGAAGGGGGCAGAAGCCAGAGTAAGAAGGCGAGGGGAGGGGTAGGAGATGGGTGGGACCATGTGAGGAGGAAGTTGAGTGGTGGGTGGAGTAAACTTTAAAAATGGGAGGAAATAGGAGGAGAGATAAAGACTGAAAAAGAAGAAGAAAAATAATAGGCGAAGAGAGTGGACCATGGAAGAAAGGGAAGGAGGGCAGCAGACGGAGGTGAAGGGCTGGAGAGGACCCACACTGTGTGAGGATTGTGCTGGGGGCAGACTGCAAATGTCACCACACTACCAGTGCCACATAGCATGCCCACAACTTATTAATCATAACCTGTATATCTTCGGAATGTGGGAGGAAACCAGAGCACTGGGAGGAAGCTCACTCGGTCACGTGGATTACGTATAAATGCCCCACAGACAGTGGCAGAGTTCCACCCAAATCATAAATCATAGAATAAATTCAGCATGGGGGTGAGTAAAATTATCCATGTTGGTTCCGAAGCCTGATGGCTGTAGGGTAGTGACTGCTCCTGATCCTGGCGGTGGTGTGTAAGGCTCCTGTACCTCCTGCCGGATGGTAATAGTGAGAAGACGGCATGGGCCGGCTGATGGGGGTCTTTGATGATGGACGCTGCTTTCTTGTGGCAGTGCTCCACGTGAATATGCTCAATAGTGGGGAGGGGTTTGCCTGTGACGGACTGGGCTGTGTCCACCACCGTCTGTAGGCTTCCATTCCTGGGCATTGATGTTTCCATACCAGGCGGTGATGCAGGCAGTTAGGATACCCTCCGCTGTGCATCAAGAGAAGTTTGCCAAAGTTGTTGGTGACTTGGTAAATCTATGCAAACTTCTAAGAAAGTAGAGGTGCTGCCATGCCTTCTTATGGAGACACATACGCACTGATCCCAGGACAGAACCTCTGATATGTCAACACCATGAAATTTAAAGGAACTGATCCTCTCCACCTCTGTCCCCCTAGTGAAAACTTGGACCCCTGGCTTCTGTCTCCTGGATGGGCTGAAGTGCCTCTCTCCATGTTCTGTGAGTTTGTGGTGCATTCCCATAAACCTCATACACTGGTGGAGCAACCACTCAAGTTACATATAATGTTCTCCTAATGTGATATTCTCTTAGTGGGGAATGCCTGTGCATGATCTTGTTTAATGGCGGGAGGCTGATGCACGTGCAGCCACCACACGGTCCTTGACAGATCGGGCTCAGTGTCCAGTGTCATGGGGAGTGCAAGACAACTGTGGACCCTTCACTGCTACGGCCCTCCTCCGCCTTCACTGCCAGTGTGATGTGTCTCCACCTTCCGCCAGCTCCACCGCTGAAGTCTTCGTTGACTATCTGGAGCCTCCTCCTTGACCTTACTGCCACGGGTGCCCCTGCCAGCAGCGAAGCACCAGATGGGCATGGCCCTCAGGGTCTCTGGAAATGACAAGCCTCTTCAACGCGACAACGTGGCAGTCTTCAGATTCTGCCACTCACCCACAGGCTAGCGGCAGTTTGCAACGACCACCTATAAGGCCAGTGATGTTGTGGGGATGGAACTGGACTCTCTGACGGTGGTGTGTGAAAAGAGGATGCTGTCTAAGTTGCATGCCATCTTGGTCAATGTCTCCCATCCACTACATAATGTACTGGTGGGGCACAGGAGTACATTCAGCCAGAGACTCATTCCACCGAGATGCAACACAGAGTGTCATAGGAAGTCATTCCTGCCTGTGGCCATCAAACTTTACAACTCCTCCTTTGGAGGGTCAGACACCCTGAGCCAATTGGCTGGTCCTGGACTTATTTCATAATTTACTGGCATAATTTACATATTACTATTTAACTATTTATGGTTTTATTACTATTTATTATTTATGGTGCAACTGTAACGAAAACCAATTTCCCCTGGGATCAATAAAGTATGACTATGACTATAAAACTGACCCATGCATAGTAACGTAGAAAACCTACAGCACAATACATGCCCTTTGGCCCACAATGCTGTGCCGAACGTGTAGTTACTTTAGAAATTACCTAGGGTAGATCTCTATTTTTCTAAGCTCCATGTACCTGATCAAGAGTCTCTTAAAATGCCCTATTGTATCCACATCCACCACCGTCACCGGCAGCCCATTCCATGCCCTCACCACTCTCTGCAAAATAACATACCCCTGACATCCCCTTTGTACCTATTTCCAAGCACCTTAAAACTGTGCCCTCCCGTGTTAGCCATTTCAGCCCTGGGAAAAGCCTCTGACTATCCGCACGATCAATGCCTCCCATCATCTTGTGCACCTCGATCAGGTCACCTCTCATCCTCCCTCGCTCACGTTTGGGATGTTGGAGGAGGAACTGATGCAGTCACGGGGGGTGGGGGGTGCTCTGTAAGCTCATCTTGAGGTCAGGATGAACCTTGGTCAGCAGCTCTGTCAGCTAAGCCTCTTGTGCTTTCTGTAGTTCTGGGAATCCAGCTGACTCTACTAACCCTGGGTTAAGTCCCCTCCGTCAGCTGAGCCTGTGGTTCTATAGCCACTCCGAGATTAGGTCTGACCAAAGCTTCAGATAAATAGAGTCCTATTTATTTCGGAGGTTGAAGGCCTGGAGGTGGCCTGTTCTGGGTTCGGGGGCCTGTCTGTATGTGTGTGTGGGTGGGTGGTAGAGAGGAAGGGGTTTGTTTTGCTGCTGTTGTTGTTCTGTGGAACACTGTGGGCAATGTTGTATGTTGGGTTAGGTTGGGTTGGGTTGATTGTGAATGAACATTGATACTTTTCACTGTATGTTCTGATGTACAGTACTGTGCAAAGGTCTTGGGTGCATACTGTATGTACAGCCAGGGTGCCTAAGACTTTTTCCACAGTACTGTGGTAATTTTATGTATTGCACTGTACTGCAGCCACAAGAAAAGTCAAGTTTCATGATGTATGTGATTGATGATAAACCTGATTCTGATCTGGGCCTCTTTTGCAGACTGAGAGTGGTAAGAGGACGGGGAGAGGGGAAATCATGGTTGGGAAAGGGGGAAGGGAGCGAGAGACATTCTGTAATGATCAATAAACCAATTGTTTGGAATCAAAATGATCTTGCCTGATATCTCAGGGCTGGGTGTGACTGCACCTACACCAATCCCCACCCCGGCACTCCTTCTCTGCCACCTGTCCCACACCCCTCCCGGGGTGCTCCACCCTCGCCATTCCCAAGGACTCTTGCACCGGCCAGATTTACAAACTCACTCTCTGGTCCATGTTGACAAATACAGTTCTGTGCAGAAGCCTTGGGCACCCTAGCTGTATTTACCTGCCTATGAGTTTTGCATAGTTCTGTACATGTAACAAATGAATGAATCTGAATCTGATGGGTGGAGTCAGATTCAGAATCAGACTTGGTTCTTATCCGTGACATACGGCATGAAAGTTGTTGTTTTACAGAGGTGGTACAGTGCAATACATTAGAAATTATTACATGTTACAATAAAATATACATTTAAAAGTAGTGTAAAAAGAGAGCAATATATGAGAGGTTGTGTCCATAGCTCATGGACTTCCCAGCAATCTGATGGCAGAGGGGAAGAAACTGTCCCTAAAAACATTGAGTGTGGGTCCTCAGGCTCCTGTGCCTCCTCCCTGATGGTAGTAATGAGAAGATGACATGTCCCGAATGGTGAGGGTCCTTGTTGATGGACGCC
Organism: Mobula hypostoma; assembly: GCF_963921235.1. Taxonomy (NCBI): domain Eukaryota; kingdom Metazoa; phylum Chordata; class Chondrichthyes; order Myliobatiformes; family Myliobatidae; genus Mobula; species Mobula hypostoma. Next base: position 15,602,373 of record NC_086101.1, on the reverse strand, counting down.
AACTTCTCGAGGCATCATCTTTTGAAAATGTCCATAAGACCTTAAGACACAGGAGCAGAATTAGGTCATTCAGCCCATGAAGTCTGCTCTACCACTTCATCATGGCTGATTTATTATCCACCTTATTCCCAGTCTCCTGCTTCTCTCCATAATCTTTGACTCCCTGATTAATCAAGAGCCTATTAACCTCTGCCTTAAATACACCCAATGACCTGGCCTCCATTGCAGTCTGTGGCAATGAATTCCACAGATTCACCACCTTCTGGCTCGACAAGTTTTTCCTCATCCCTGTCCAAAACGGACTTCCCTCAGTTCTGAGTCTGTGCCCTGAATGGTGGGGAAGCTAGTTCCCATGACGTTCCAGTCCCAGTACAGTGAGGTACAGGTACAACGTATTAATTGTTTGCAGCAGCATCACAGGTAAGTAGGTACAGACAACTCAGAATATAATTACACCTTGATTATACAGGACAGTGAAAAATGACGGTTACAAAACAAGACATTAGTGCATAATTAGCACGCGAGCGTCGCAGTTAGCACAACGGGGCACTCCGGAGTCCGGAGCTCGATCCGGTGCTGTTCTGTAAGGAGTCTCCGTATGCCCTCTGCGTGGTATGTGTGGGTTTTCCCCAGGTCCTCAGGTTTCTCCCCACAGTCCAAAGACGTACTGGGTCATCGTAAACTGTCCTGAGATTAGGCGAGGGTTAATCGGGATTGTCGGGGAGGGGACGGGTTTGCTGGGCGACGAAGCTCAAAGGTCAAAGGGCCAGGAAGGAGGGTCTGCTCAGCGACGCATCACCAAATAAATAAATGTGATCCGATTCCATTCCAGTCCGTGACAGTGCAGGAAACGAGCTGTCGTCTCCCATCGCTGAGGTAGCGTTAGGGTTGTGCGCGTTTGGTCGAGAACCTGATGGTGGCAGGATAGTCGCTGTTTCTGAACCTGGTGGTGTGGGACTTGGGGCCTCTGTACTTCCTGGCCCGGTGTGAAGAGGGTCTGGCCTCGGCGCTGGGGATCCCTGATAATAGATGCCGCCTTCTTGAGGTAGCATGTGGTGTCGATGCTGTCAGTGGTGGGGCAGGGCTGTGTGCGCTACGCTCTGCAACCTACCGCCATGGGTGACCCTACTAGGATGTCTGCAACTTCTTCCATTCCTGTGCATGGGAATTGCCGTACCTGGCTGTGAACAAGGCCCAACCGCCACCCCCCAGGTCAGCAGGATCTGGAGTTGGAGTTCCATGTGGGCAGGAGGAATGGGTTCTGAAAGCCCCACGGGTTCACAGATTGGGAAGACTAGAGTTTGAGCTCAGGTGTCCAGGATCCAGTCATTGGCAAGGTCAAAGTTGGAGGCCTCATGCAACACACAAAATGCTTGAGGACGTTAGCAGATCAGGCAGCATCCATGGAAATGAATAAACAGCTGATACTTTGGCCCAAAATCCTTCATCAGGACTCGAAAGGAAGGGGCAAGATGCCAGAATAAGCCGGGGGGGTGGGAGAGGACAAGTTAGAAGGTGATAAGTAGGAAGCCAGGTGGGTGGTGGAGGGGGTTGAAGTAAGAAGCTGGGAGGTGACAGGTGGAAAAGTTGAAGGGCTAGAGAAGAAGAAATCTGATGGGAGACAAGAGTGGACCATTGGAGAAAGGAAAGGATGAGGGATACCGGGGAAGGTGATAGACAGGTAAGGAGAAGTTGTAAGAGTCCAGAGGTGAGGAATTGAAGAAGAGGGAAGGGAGAGAGGAAAGAAAAACTAGAAGTTGGAGACATTGAAATCTGTTGTGGAATACAATGTAATTTAACCTGGGAGTGTCCTCGCTGTGGTAAAAGGGGAAGTCATATGTCAGAACACAAAAGGGGTTAGGAATTAAAATGGTTAGCCCCTGGGAAATCCCACCTTTTGCAGATGGAACAGAGGTGCTCAACAGTGTGGTTCCTCAGTCTGCGTCGTGTCTCACCAATGTGGAGGAGGCCACATTTGGAGCACCGCATACCAATAGATTCACAGACAAACTGTTGCCTCACCTGGAAGGACCATTTGCAGCGCTAAGTGGAGGTGAAGGAGGAGCTGAGTGGGCGGTGGTGGGATTCTTGTCACTTTGTGGCCCAGTGTTCCGTGATCAGCATGTCCTGGGATTGATGCTGCTGGTTAAGGCCCAAGGGTAGAATCAGAAGTCTGGAAGACGAGGCCAGTTGGCCGGAGCTGGGTCTGCAAACCTCTGTGAGACCAGTGGGGAGGTCAAGGCCCAGTATCTGCAGGTCTGAGCCCATGTCCAGTGCAGACTGGAGTCTGAGGCATGTCTGTGGGTTAAAGGCCTGTGTGTGTGCGTGGATGGGAGGGAGGAAAGGGGTTGTTTTGCTCTTGTTCATTGTTCTGCCAAGCAGTGTGGGTGTGCTATGTTGGTACCGGAATGTGTGGTGACACTTGTGGGCTGTCCACCCCATTGTGTTGGTTGTTACTCACTGTATTTTTCAATGTAGATGTCACAAATAAATTTGAATCTTGATGCTCCAAGTGCTAGCATCTGTCGTCTTTTGTATCTCCAGTAGATAACGAGCCTAATCCATATGTCCCTTCTTACGTGACACATGATGGACACTTTTAAAGCATAAACGAACTGGTATTCAGCGACGTCTGCCAGTGTTTGACCAACTCCCTGTCTTCTCACTGCTAGTGTCAGTCCCACGCCGCCAGGTTCGCGTGCAGTTGGTGCCCTGCAGACATCTGACTTTACTTTCCTCCGTGCCGAACTGACTCCACAGCTAATAGCAGCACAGACAAAATGCTGCAGGAACTCAGCAGGCCAGGCAGCTTCTACGGAAAAGAGTAAACAGTCCATATTTCAGGCCAGACTCTTCATCATGACTCCTGATGAAGGGTCTCAGCCTGAAATGTCGACTGTGTAGTCTTTTCTGTAGATGCTGCCTGGCCTGCTGAGTTCCCGCAGCATTTTGTGTGTGTTGCTTTGGATTTCCAGCATCTCAGAATTTCTCGTGTTTCCACAGCTTATAGACTCACGTTCGAGGACTCTGCAGCTGACGCTCTCTGTGCTACTTGTTCACTTTTTTTTACTATTTGCACGATTTGCCCTCTTTTACACATTGGATTTTTGTCCATCTTTGTTGTGTGGGTTTTTTTTTTGTGGATTTGACTGAGTTTCTTTGTTTTGTGGCTGTCTGCAAGAAGATGAATCTCAAGATTGTATATGATAGGCATAGTCTGATAATGTTTGAACTTTTACTTTGATAATTAGTGGGGTTTTACCCATATGTTATTCCCTCTCCAGCACCCAATTCCCTTTAGAATATTAAAAGTTAGGCAGAGAAAGGGTTAATCGAACAGTGAGGAAGTGAAGGAATCCTTAAGAAACTGACGGATGTAATACTTCAAACTTCTGGCCTGCCTGAGATTCCCCTTCTAGGACAGTCCCTTCTTTCTCTTAAGGAGGAATCTACTTCCCCCTCACCCCTCACCCCTCACCCCAAAGTAGTGTGCCCTGTGCTGCAGCTGACTGTGTATTGCACTGGGACGGGACAGGGCAGGGCGGCAGTGCAGACCAAGCTTTGGCTCCACGCAGTGTGATGAACCTCCAGACTGCCGAAGCAAAAATTACCAGTGACCTTGCTTAGCCCTTTCCTGTTCTTTGAGGAGTTGTATTGTGACACACTTCACATGACTGAGTGCATCAGAGATTTTATCTTGCAGATAGTCAGGTCAAACTGGTTGAATCCAATCACGAAGAAAGCACGCGAACTCCTCTACTTTGATTGAAGCGTAGCGAGACTCGTTATGTCGCTTCATCCTCCGCCTACTCCCAGTGAAAGCAACAGACATCAAAGTTGCTGGTGAACGCAGCAGGCCAGGCAGCATCTCTAGGAAGAGGTACAGTCGACGTTTCAGGCCGAGACCCTTCGTCAGGACTAACTGAAGGAAGAGCTAGCAAGAGATTTGAAAGTGGGAGGGGAAGGGGAAGATCTGAAATGATAGGAGAAGACAGGAGGGGGAGGGATGGAGCCAAGAGCTGGACAGGTGATAGGCAAAGGGGATATGAGAGGATCATGGTACAGGAGGCTCAGGGAGAAGGGAAAGGTCGGGGGAACCCAGAGGATGGGCAAGGGGTATAGTCAGAGGGACAGAGGGAGAAAAAGCAGAGAGAGAGAAAGAATATGTGTATATAAATAAATAACGGATGGGGTACGAGGGGGAGGTGGGGCATTAGCGTAAGTTAGAGAAGTCGATGTTCATGCCATCAGGTTGGAGGCTACCCAGATGGAATATAAGGTGTTGTTCCTCCAACCTGAGTGTGGATTCATCTTTACAGTAGAGGAGGCCGTGGATAGACATATCAGAATGGGAATGGGATGTGGAATTAAAATGTGTGGCCACTGGGAGATCCTGCTTTCTCTGGCAGACAGAGGGTAGGTGTTCAGCAAAACGATCTCCCAGTCTGCGTCGGGTCTCGCCAATATATAGAAGGCCACATCGGGAGCACCGGACACAGTATATCACCCCAGCCGACTCACAGGTGAAGTGTCGCCTCAACTGGAAGGACTGTCTGGGGCCCTGAATGGTGGTAAGGGAGGAAGTGTAAGGGCATGTGTAGCACTTGTTCCGCTTACAAGGATAAATGCCAGGAGGGAGATCAGTAGGGAGGGATGGGGGGGGGGGGGGACAAATGGACAAGGGAGTCGCGTAGGGAGCGATCCCTGCGGAAAGCAGAGAGGGGAGGGGAAGGGAAAGATGTGCTCAGTGGTGGGATCCCGTTGGAGGTGGCGGAAGTTACGGAGAATAATATGTTGGACCCGGAGGCTGGTGGGGCGGTAGGTGAGGACCAGGGGAACCCTATTCCTAGTGGGGTGGCGGGAGGATGGAGTGAGAGCAGATGTGCGTGAAATGCGGGAGATGCGTTTGAGAGCAGAGTTGATGGTGGAGGAAGGGAAGCCCCTTTCTTTAAACAAGGAGGACATCTCCCTCATCCTGGAATTCCTCGTGTTTACGTCCCAGTGAAAGTATCCTGACTGGTTGCGTCACGGGCCCACTATGGCAATTGCAACACACAGGAATGCCAGAGGCTGCGGGGAGCTGTGCGTGCGGCTCGGTCCATCACGAACACAGCCTTCCGGCATCTACAGAAGGCTTGATGAAGGGAAATGCTTTTTCCGTCGATGATGCCTGACCTGCTGAATTCCCTCAGCATTTTGCATTTGTTCATTTACTGAAGCTGCTGCCTCAAGATTATGGCATCTTTCTTCTATTGTGTCTTTGTTTTCCTTTTGTAGCAAGGTCTTGCTTTTGCACTTGTCTTTTTTCAAATGAATGCTACACTTTTGTGCCAAATCTATGATTAATTTATATACAGTTTGTTGTCTGTACCTGCGTGCCAGTGATGCCGCAGCAAGCATTTCCACTGCGCCTGTACCTCACCGCACTTGCACACAACGCGTGACAATAAACTGGAGTCGAAGTCGGTGTCACTTTCTAAAAGTAACTGATGGCCCACTGAAGTCAGAGGCGTTTTTCCTTTTCGTAGCTTGTGGTAGCACTTACGCACTTTTTTTCTAAAAAAAGAGGTCTAGTTGTGAGTTCGACGCTCAACCAGCATGGATGGAAAGCGTGCAAGGAGCTGGCCAGACTCGAACTCGAAACCATTTGCCTCGAAGTCCGGTGCTGATGCCACGACACTACTGACCTTGGAGCCTTCCAAAGCACCCTCCAGGAACGGTGGAGGCAGAGATCTTTCACGTTTTTAAGACCGAGGTGCATTGATTCTTGATGAGCAATCGCGTGGAATTGAACTTGCAGTCAAACCGGCCGTGATCGTATTGAATGGTGGGGTAGGCTTGAGGGGCTAAGTCGCCTTCTCCTGCTGCTCTGGCTCTGTGTCCCAGTGCCCTCACCAGTGGCAAAGCAACAGCTCCAGAACGAGGTGGTCTCTGATTAAAAATAAAGGGTTTGATCCGCACCTCCAGTGCTGCCTGTGTGGACGTTTCTCCGGGTTATCCGCCCCATCGCCCACCATCCATCCTACAGTGGTCTGATTTCCTTTCACACCCCAAAGGCGTGTGGGTTGGTAGGTTAATTGGCCAGTTATAAATTGCTCCCTAATGCATGGGTGAGGGGTAGGACCTGGTGAGGGGGACACGTGTTGATGGGAATGTGAGGAACATAACAGGAGATCAGCGTAACTGGAGCGGCACAGTAGCGTAACGCTAGTACAATGCGAGACGGGTTCAATTCCGCCGCTGTCTGCAAGGAATTTGTATATTTTTCCATGTGGTCACTGGACCCACATTCCAAAGACATGCGAGTTACTTGGTCACGGGTAATTGTTCGGCCGGAAAGGCCTTTACCGTGTCGTATCTTTAAACTTAAAAAATATATAAAATGAGTGGTTGAGACTGGATTAGATGCGTGACTTATGAGGAAATGCTGAGAAAGCTAGGGTTTTTCTCTTTGGAGCTAAGGGGAATGAGAGGTGACTTAATAGTTGCTAAGAGGAACAGATCGAGTGGACAACCAGAGACTTTTCCCCAGAGCAAAACTGGCTAATACACGAGGCCATTATTTTAAGGTGATTGGAGGAAAGTATGGCGGGGGGGGGGCGGTGTCCAAAGGTAGTTTTTTTTAAATATACATAGATTGGTGGGCGTGCAGAACATGCTGCCAGAATGGTGTTAGAAGCAGATACATTAGGGACATTTAAGAGACTCTTAGATAGGCACTTGGATAAAAGAAGAATGGAGGTGGGAAAGGTTAGATTAATCTTGGAATAGGTTAAAAGGACAGCGAAGCATCATGGGCCAAAGGGCCTGCACTGTGATGTATTGTTCTATATTGATAGCACAGATTTAGAGGGCTGAAGGGCCTGCACTGAGGTATTGTTCTATATTGATAGCACAGATTCAGAGGGCTGAAGGGCCTGCGCTGTGATGAATCTGTGCTATCAATATAGAACAATACAGAGGGGTAAAGGGTTTGTATTGTGCTGTTCTGTTTCGTTGATAGCACAGATTCAGTCAGCCAAAGCCCTGTTTCTGCAGAGACACAAGAGATAGCAGCTACTGGAGTGAGGAGCAACAAACAAGCTGAGAGAGGAACTTGGAGGGTCAAGAAACATCTGTGGTTTGGTGGGGGGGAAGGAGGAACTGTCAACGTTTCGAGTCAAAACCCTACCAAGCCTGTTTTCATGCTATGTAAATCATTGTGGGACTAAGATCACCAGTGGTTTGTTTCAGCCCTAGTGCAGAGGACTGGTGCATTACAAGCATCCAGTTCTTGGTAATCTCTTGCCTTTTATGGCTAACCTCGCTCCTCTGCCAAAATACTTCCCAAATTCCACACCTTTTATAGTGTCTTCTGCTTACAGGACCGAGGCCGGCCAAAGGGAATCACTCCCAAATCGAACTTTTAGTAGTTACCTCGGTCAGTCTGCTCCTCCAGGAGGATTAGGGAAGGGGATACAAGGAGGAATATGCACTCTTCACCCCTTCGCAGGATGGGATGGGCGGGTCAGAGCACATGTAAGCCATTACTTACACAGCAAGATCCCACAGTGTGAGAATGGCCAGAACCGTACAGCACAGAAACAAACCCTTCGGCCCACAATCTGTGCTGAACACCGTAGCAAATTAAACTGCCTGACCTGAGGTGATTAAGCGAGAGGGTGCAGGAAGGATTCACAAGAATGTTACTGGGACAGCAGGGCCTGAGATAAAAAGAATCAGAATCAGGTTTATTATTAAAGAAGAGACTGGATAGGCTGGGACTGTTTTCCCTGTAGTGAACAAGGTTGAGGGGTGTCTTTATAAAATATAAAGGAGGGACACAGAAGAAGAGAATGGTCTTTTTCCCCCAGAGTAGGGAAAACTAAAACTAGAGGGCACAGGTTTAAGATGAGAGGGGAAAGATTTATGGGGACCCGAAGAGCAAGTTTCTCAACCAGAGGGTGGTCAATACATGGATTGAGCTGCCAGAGGAGGTGATAGAGGCAGATGCAATTACAATGTTTAAAAGATACGTAGTCAGGTACTTCAAGGTTTACAGGTATGTGTGCCAAACACAGCAAATCAAACGACCTCAGGCAGGCAGGTGCATAGATTGGTATGGATGAATCACAGATTTATGGAGCTCTTTCGACTCATCCACATCAACCACGTTAGGTGCCTTTGTTTGGCCCACTTTCCTCTAAACCAGGGGTCCCCAACCAGGGGTCCACAGACCACTCAGTTAATGATAGGAGTCCATGGCGTAAAAAAGGTTGGGAACCTCTGCATCTAAACCTTTCCTATCCATGTACCTACAACATCCAAGAGTCTTTTAAAGTTCATTATTGTATCTGCCTCAATACTTTCTCTGGCAGAGTTTTCCACACACAAAACCAGCTCTGTGCAAAGAGGTTACCCCTTAGGTCCCTTTTAAATCTATCCCTCTCATCTTAAACCCATTCCCTCTAGTTTTTGGCTTCCTTTCCTTGGGGGAAAAACACTGTGTGCACTCATGATTCTACAGAGTCACCCCTCAGTCTCCTACGCTCTAAGGAATAATGTTGTAGCCTGACAAACTCTCCCCATAACCCAGTCCCTTGAGTTCTGGCAATATTCTTGCAAATCTTCTTTGAACTCTTTCTAATTTGATGTCAAGTAATACAGTATTTTAATGGTGGGTTATTTTAGGCTGAACCACTTTTGTGTCGTCTTTAACATTCATTTGACGAGAGCTAGAATATAAAATCAGCCATGTTCTGGTAAGGTGTTGTACAGACTGTATGAGTTGGGCTGAAGGGCCTGTTTCTGTGCTGAGTACATCCAGCATGCATTTATTCATTGTTTGTTGATATGTTTCTGACAGAACATGGACTGCAATGCTGTCCAGTCTGACAGCATCATTGGTGCACATCTTGGAACAGAGGAATCTCCCCATGTGCTCCACAGAAGCGATATGAGTCAGACAGTGCAGTCAAACCACAAGAGGAGGGAGTCATAACATAATCATTCAAGTCGCTCCTTCCAGTAGCAGAGTTCACTGCTTCCTCGTGAGACCACCAGATACGAGTAGGATCAAGGGGGCTATTTGGCCCATTGTGTCTATCCTCATATCTGGAGCAGACCACCTCACAGCACCCAACAGGCAGGAGGTTCAGAAGCCAGAAGTCTTTCACTACCAGGTTCAGGAACCAGCGTTCAGTTTTTGAACCAACCCACACAACCATAATCATTACTTCAGTACAGCAAACCATTGCACCAAAAATGGACAATTTTTTGTTCTAATTGTGGTCTTTCTGGTAAATGTTGTTTGTCACGTTCTTCCAGTGAATGCAGCTTATCTGCTGCTGTGTGTCTGTGATGCTGCTGCAGGTACTTTTTCCACTGCACCCATGCACGTGTACTTGTGTAGATGTCAATAAACTAGATTTCAACTTTGGTCTCTAACGAGTTACTATTTTGATGTTACATAACCCAAAGTGGTGGGCATTTCAGGGATATATTCAGGGTAAAAAACACAAAATGCTAGAGGAACTCAGCATCTATGGAAAAGAGTAAACAGACAGTTGATGTTTTGGGCCAAGACCCTTCACCTGGCCTCCAGTGCTGACCTGGAATGTAGTTCCAGGAACACCGCCTTCCAAGGGAGAGTCCTCTTCATAGGAGAGTCACTTCCATCAGGTCTGACCTCAGCCTCAATGCTCCAGAGATAACAACACAAGTTTGTTCAACTCCCCCTTACAGCTCATACTCTCTGATCCAGGCAGCATCCTGGTGACTCGGAGTTGATTAGGGAGCTTAGGTAAAAGAACCCTTAGGAGGCAGTGGTCACAATATGATTGAGTTCAACTTGAAATTTGATAGTGAGAAAGTAAAGTCTGACATAGCAGTATTACAGTGGCTCCCCATAGCTGTTTGCATGCGACAGCGGCCACACCCTGGGCAACGGCTTCGACAAGCCGGCTAAACCAGGTGAGGGTAGCTGACGGGTCTCAAACCCTCGGTGAGATAGGGAGTTGTCTATCCCAGCATATGAAGACAGACTCCGGCGGATTGAGCGGACGAGACCAGTGGAAGGTCCAACGGTCAAGAAGGCGGTCTCTGCAAGCGTCGTGGAACGTGTAGAGCAGGACAAGACACAGAAGACGTCCTGGTCATCCACTGCACCTAGTCCCATCTCCAGCCATCTAGACTCTGTCTTGTCACTGGATCCAGATGGGAATTGGGAAGAGAGAGTGAGGCTGACGCTGCGCAACTCTCCCTCACTTAAATCCAAATCACGCGCTAGTCTCGACACCATCATTATGGTGTCGAGGTCCTCTTCAACGTCAACGATGGACGAACAACCAACCAACAGTGGAGTAAAGGAAATTACAGCGGTATGAGAAAGCAGCTGGCCAAAGTAAATTGGAAGGAGATAGTGGCAGGGATGACAGCAGAGCAGCAATGGTACAAGTTTCAAGGAAAAATGAGGAAGGTCCAGGATAGATGTATTCCAAAAACAAAGAAATACTCAAATGGCAAAATAGTACAACCGTTGCTGACAAAGCTAATGTAAAAGCAAAAGAGAGGGTATACAACAAAGCAATAATTAGTGGGAAGACAGAAGATCGGGAAGCTTTTAAAACCCAATAGAGAGCAACAAAAAGAACCATTACACAAACAAGAGAAAATCTGCAGATGCTGGAAATCCAAGCAACACATACAAAATGCTGGAGGAACTCAGCGGGCCAGGCAGTATCCATGGAAAAAAGTACAATCAACGTTTCAGGTCAAAAACCTTCAGTAGGACTGGAGAAAAGAAGATTTGAAAGGTGGGGGGCTTTCAAACCTACTCCTCAGCTTCCCCCACGCCCCCCCCCCCAACCTTTCAAATCTACTCCTCCGCTTTTTTTTCTCCAGTCCTGCCAAAGAGTTTTGGCCCGAAATATTGACTGTACTTTTTTCCATAGATGCTGCCTGGCCTGCTGAGTTCCTTCAGCATTGTGTATGTGTTAAAAAAAAACCATTAGGAGGGAAAAGATGAAATATGAAAGCAAACGAGCAAACAATATCAAAGTGGATAGTAAAAGCTTTTTCAAGTATGTAAAGAATAAAATGGAGACAAGAATGGATATAGAACAGTCCAAAAATGAAGCCGGAGAAATAATAACGGGAGCCAAGGAGATGGCAAATGAACTAAATGAGTATTTTGCATCAGTCTCCACTGTGGAAGACACTAGCAGTGTAGTGGGTGTTGCTGTGTGTGAAGGAAGAGAAGTGGGTGTAGTTACTATTACAAGGGAGAAGGTACTCAAAAAGCAGAAAGACTGAAGGGTTCACAAGTCAGATGAACTGCACTCCAGGTTTCTGAAAGAGGTAACGCTGGAGATTGTGGAGGCATTAGAAATGATCTTTCAAAAACATTGGACTCTGGCATAGTGCCAGAGGACTGGAAAATTGCAAATGTCACTCCACTCTTTAGGAAAGGAGGAAGGCAGCAGAAGGGAAATTATAGACCAGTTATCCTGACCTCAGTGGTTGGGAAGACGTTAGAATCAATTGCTAAGGATGAGGTCATCGAGTACTTGGTGACATGATAAGATAGGACAAAGTCAGCACGGTTTCCTTAAGGGAAAATCGTGCCTGACAAAACTGTTGGAATTCTTTGTGGAGATTACACGTAGGATAGATAAAGAGGATGCAATGGACATTGTCTATTTGGACTTTCAGAAGGCCTTCGACAAGATGTCATACATGAAGCTGCTTACCAAGTTAAGAGCCCATGGCATTACAGGAAATTTACTAACATGGTTAGAGCATTGGCTGATTGGTAGGAGGCAGCAAGTGGGAATAAAAGGATCCTTTTCTGGTTGGCTGCCAGCCATAAGACACCACTTGTGGTGTTCTGCAGGGGTCAGTGTTGGGACTGCTTCTTTTTATGCTGTATATCAATGATATAGATGATGGAATAGATGGCTTTGTTGCCAAGTTTGCAGTGATATGAAGATTGGAGGAGGGGCAGGTAATGTGGGTGAAATGGGTAGGATGCAGGAGGATTTAGATTAGGAGAATGGGCAAGAGAGTAGCAAATGAAATACAATGTTGGAAAATGCATGGTCATGCACTTTGGCAGTAGAAATCAATGTGCAGACTATTTTCTAAATGAGGAGAAAATCCAAAAATCAGAGATGCAAAGGGACTTAGGAGTCCTCGTGCAGAACACCCTAAAGGTTAACTTGCAGGTAAAGTCAGTGGTGAGGAAGGCAAATGCAATGTTAGCATTCATTTCAAGAGGTCTTGAATACAAGAGCAGGGATGTGATGCTGAGGCTTTATAAGGCACTGGTGAGGCCTCACCTTGAGTATTGTGAACAGTTTTGGGCTCCTCATCTAACAAAAGATTTTCTGGCATTGGAGAGGGTTCAGAGGAAGTTCACAAGAATGATTCCAGAAATGAAAGGGTTACAAGAAATGTCTGATAGCTCTGGATCTGTACTCACTGGAATTTAGAAGGATAAAGGGGTACCTCATTGAAATCTTTCAAATGTTGAGAGGCCTAGACAGATGTGGAAAGAATGTTTTCCACAGTGGGGTAGCCAAGGACAAGAGGGCACAGCCTCAGGATAGAGGAGCGTCCATTTAACACAGAGATGCAGAGAAATTTCTTTTGTCAGAGGGATGAATTTGTGGAATTTATTACCATAGGCAGCAGTGGAGTCAGGTCGTTGCATGTATTTAAGACAGAGCTTGATAGGTTCTTGATTGGACATGGCATCAAAGATTATGGAGAGAAGGCTGGGGAGTGGGACTGAGGAGGGGGAAATGGTTGAGCAGACCTAATGGGTCAAGTGGCCTAATTCTGCTCCTATGTCTTATAAACTATACAAGACAGTGAAGAGGAGGGAAAAACAAAATCAAGTCAATTGTTCAAAAGAAAAACTGTAATGCAAAGACACACAATCAGAGACAGGTGCTGGGCAAACATTCAGTCCATGGCCCAGATCCCATCTCCAGCTGTCTCTAGATCCAGGTTTGTGTTTCCTGACTAATGGATGAACCAGATGTAGAACTATCAGGATTTCAGAAGGATCTTACACTTATCACCAGAGCTTTAGTTAAATAGGTTCTTGGGCATTCCAGAGGGTGGAGATCACCTATTCCTATTCGCTCACAATCATGGTGTTGAGTTAAACCAGGGCCTCATAGAACACATTTTAATAGGAGGAAGGCTCTTTCTCCCCTCCTGCCTGCTTCACCTTTTAGTGAGATCATGACTGACCTTTCACTTAGGTCCCGCATAAGCCCCAAATTTTTTAGCATCCAGAAATCGATTCTGTTTCTCAATGGGAGAAATTCACAGATGGCTGATTTACTATACCACTCAACCCATTCTCTTGCCTTCTCCCTGTAACCTCTGATGCCCATACTAATCAAGAACCTGTCAACCTCCTGTATAAATATACCCAATGACTTGGCTCCACGGCAGTTCTGTGTGTCTTCTCAACCTATATACCATGATGCTGCTGAAATCTATTTTCCCATTGGACCTATGCGCATGTACTTGCATTTATGTCCAAAACTCAACAAGAACCCAGTCTGAAATACCGAACACTGGGGGTTAAGAATGTGGGTGGGATTATGTTCAATCTTGGATTTGGAGTGCTTGGATATTCCATGATCCCCTTAAACTCCATGTTCTTTGGAAAATTTACTACACTACTATGTCAGAATCAGTGACACATCATGAAATTTGTTGTTTTGCGGCAACAGTACAGGACACAACGTAAAAAACTTGTAAGTTACAATAGGAAATGTGTAAAAAGCATCATGCAAAAAGAGAGCAAAATAGTACTGTTTATGGGCCACTACTGGTGGATCTGATGGCAGAAGGGAAGAGATATTCCTAAAACTTTGTGTGGGTCTTCAGGCTCCTGTACCTCTTCCCTGATGGTAGTAATGAGCAGAGGGCACGTCTTGGCTGCTGAGGTTCCGTAATGACAGATACCACCTTCATGACACACTGCCTTTTGAAAATGTCCTTGATGGTGGGGGAGTTTGTGCCTGTGATGGAGTTGCTGAGACTCCCACCTTCTGAAACTGCTTTCAATACTGAGCATTGGAGCCTCCATAACAGACTGTGATGCAACCAGACAGAATGCACTCCACCATATGTCATACATCTGTTGACATTTGCTAGAATCTGTGGTCACATACCAGATCTCCTCACATTCCTAATGAAGTATAGGCACTGGTGCACTTTCTTCATGATTGCATCCACATGTTGGCCCAGGATAGTTACTGTTAAACGTTGTAACATGTTTAATAAAAGAGAGGTTGGGTATTAAGAATACTATTCAATGGTCTGGAAGGCACATTAGTGTAATGGTTAGCACAACACTTCACGGTACCAATGTCCCGGGCTCAATTCCTGCCACTTTCTGTAATGTTCTTCCTGTGTGTTTCCTCTCACAGTCGAAACACGTAGCAGTTGGTAGGTTAATTGGCCATGGTAAATTGCCCTGTGATTAGGCAAGGGTTAAATAGGTGGGTTGCTGGGTAGAGCGAGTCAAAGGACCTATTCCGTGCTGTATCTCAACAAACAAACAAATAAATCTATCAATCCAGTACCCCCAAAGTGTTCATGGTGCCAGATTATTGGACTTTTATTAGAAATTGGAAAGCCATCAAGTTATAAGACCATGGTGTTAAACAGCAGAGCCAGGTTGATGGCTGAGTGGCCTACCTCAGTTCCCCTTCCTGACATTATCAATCACAGACTCTCAGGTTATAGCTGCACTATTGAAAGTATCCTGATGTGTTGCATCCTCATCAGATATGGCAATTCCTACACACAGGACAGAAAAACCTGCAGAGAGTAGAAGACACCGCGTGGTCCATCACAGGTCTGCAATCCCACACCATCAAGTTCAGGAACAGTTACTTCCCTTCAATCTTTGGTTCTTGAGCCCAGCAGAGTCTCTACTTTCTGCAAAGGCTGAGAAAAGTCCATCTCCCACCCCTCGACTTCACCACATTCTACAGAGGTTGTATTGAGAGCATCCTGAGCAGCTGCATCACGGCCTGGTTCAGAAACTGCACATTCTCAGATTGCAAGACCCTGCAGTGGATAGTGAGGTCAGCTGAGAAGATCATCAGGGTCTCTCTTCCCGCCATCACAGAAATTTACACCACACGCTTCATCCGCAAAGCAAACAGCATTATGAAGGACCCCACGCACCCCTCATACAAACTCTTCTCCCTCCTGCCATTGGGAAAAAGGCACCGAAGCATTCAGGCTCTCACGACCAGACTGTGTAATAGTTTCTTCCCACAAGCTACCAGACTCAATACCCAGAGCCTGGCTTGACACCAACCTACTATACCCTCTACTGTGCCTACAGTCTTATTTATTATATATTGTAGTGGCTGCACTGTTCTGTGCACTTTACGCAGTCCTGGATAGGTCTGTAGTCTAGTGTAGCTTTTGTGTTTTTTTCTTGCTTAGGTCAGTGTAGTTTTTGTATTGTTTCATGTAGCACCATGGTCCTGGAAAACGCTGTCTCATTTTTACCATGTTCTGTACCAGCAGTTATGTTTGAAATGAGAATAAAAGTGACTTTGCTTGACTTGAACCTACCTGCGCATCCCTAATCTCTACCTCAGCAATAGAACACGAAGAACCGCTTCTTGCACTCCCACAGATTCTCTCAGGTTGGAGGAGCAACACATCATATTCTATCTGGGTAGCCTCTAATCTTATGGTATGAACATCAGTTTCTTTAATTTCCAGTAATTCTCAACCTTCCCCTCCCCTCTTTTTCTATTCCCTATTATGGCTCCCTTCTCATGACCGCCCCTCCCCCTTTCTTTTTCTCCCATGGCCCACTCTCCTCTGTCAAATTCCTTCTCTTTAGCCCATTGCCTCTTCCATCTCTCACCTACCAGCTTCTCACATCATTCCCCCTCTCCCACACACCTACCTTTTATCATTAGCCAGCTGGCACTACTCCTGGTCACCCCACTTCTTATTCCAGCTTTCCAGTCAATGAAAGGTTTTGGCCCAAAATGTTGACTGTTTATTCGCCTCCATAGATGTTGCCTGACCTGCTGAGTCTCAGCAGCATTTTATATATTGCTACAAAGGATTTATTTTTAAAATAAGATCTTGCTTTGCAATTTTTCCCCTATTTGTTTTGTATGCTGTCTGAACCCATGTGCTTGGGATGCTGCTACAAGCAAGTTTTTCCATTATACCTGTACCTCACTGCACTTGTGCACATAACAAACTTGACTTGAAACTCTACATCTGTGACATTGGCATGCACTTACTTAACACATCTGCAGCAAACCACGCCACAAACTATACCGATCCACATGAAGAACATGCAAGAAATGTCTCATAAAGGAAAATGCATTTTTCTGGGAATGCAATAACCCCCCCCCCCCCCGACATTAAGCCAGTGTGAAATCAAGGTGTAACCATTTCAGTTTAAGCAAAGCATCTCTCCCCTGGGAACTGTGCCACTGAGGATGCATACCCATTTGAAATCAGTGATCCGGTCATAGTTAATTAGCATCAGTGAGGATTCTAGACGATGAAGCAACACTCACTCAGCGCTGAGATTGAAAGATCCTGACAAAACAGCTGGATGACAAGAACTAGATGGAAAAATTTCAATGTATAGAAGACATATTATTCATTCTGTTTGTTGGGTTATTTTTAGTCAAAGAGCCAAGTGTCATCCTTTGTTTGCTGCTTTCTTCATGTGATCTGAAAGAAAATCAATATGCAAGTAGATTGGGAAAACCAAATTGGTGCCATGAGAATTTGTAGAAAGCCTATGAAATGTGCTTTTTTTAAAAAAAAAAGCTGCCTGTGGTTGAGCCCACTAAGGAAAAGGCAGTAATGATCCACACTTAATTAGGGAGCTGAAGGTAAAGGAACCCTGAGGAGGCAATGATCATAATATGTTAGAATTCACCCTGCAGTTTGACAGGGAGAAGATGAAGTCACATATATCAGTATTACAGTAGAGTTAAGGGAACTACAGAGGCATAGGAGAGGAGCTGGCCAAAGTTGGTTAGAAGAGGACACCATCAGGGATGATGGCAGAATCACAATGGCTGGAGTTTCTGGGGACAATTCAGAAGGTGCTGGATAGATACATGCCAAAGATGAACAAGTATTTAAAGGGAGTGTGAGGCAACTGTGGCTGACAAGGGAAGTCAAAGACAACCTAAAAGCAAAAGTGAGGGCATATAATATAGCAAAAATTAGTGGGAAGTTAGTGGAATAGAAAGCTTTTAAAAACTAACAAAGGACAACTAAAAAGCTGTAAGGAGAGAAACAATGGTATAGAAAGGTCAACTAGCCAATAATATCAACGAGAATACCAAAAGTATTTTATCAAATATAGAGAGTAAAAGAGAGGTGAGAGTAGAGATCGGACCACTTAAAAATGATGCTCGAGAGGTCAAAGGAATAGAGGAATTAAATAAGTATTTTGTATCGGTCTCACTGTGGAAGAAGACATGAGCAGCGCACTGGCAATTTAACAGTGTCAGGAGGCAGAAATGCTTGGGCAGTTGAAAGCTTTGAAAATAGTTAAGTAACCAGAGACAGATGGACTACTCCCTAGGATTCTGGAAAAGGTAACTGAAGGGATTGTGCAAGCATTAAAAATGACCTTTCTAGAACCACTAGATGCTGGAATGGTTCCGGAGCACTGGAATATTGCAAATGCCGCTCCACTCTTTAAAAAGGAGCAAGGCAGAAGAAAGGAAACCATAGACCTTTTAGCCTAACTTTAGTGGTTGGTAGGTCTGATGTTGGAGTCCGTTATTAAAGATGAGGTTTCGGGATGCTTTGAGGCACATGATAAGCTAGGCCACAGTCTGCATAGTTCCCTTGAAGGGAAATCTTGTCTGACAAATCCGAAGCAGAATTCTTTGAGGAAATAACAGGCAGGATAGACAAAGGAGAGTCAGTGGATATTGTTTACTTGGACTTTCAGAAGGTCTTTGGCAAAGTGCCACAAATGAGGCTGCTTAACAAGAGTCCGTGCTTTGTATAACAGGAAATATACCAGCATGGATAGAAGATTGGCTGACTGGTATGAGACAAATAGTGGGAATAAAGGGGATCTATTCTGGTTGACTACCAGCGACTCATGGTGTTCTGCAGGGATCGGTATTGGGACCACTTCTTTTCACGTTATTTGATGGACTTGTGGCCAAGATTGCAGACCATACAAAAATAGTGCTGACTAAGCAGGGAGTCTACAAAATTACCTGGAAAGATTGGAAGAAAAGGTATAGAAGTGGTGGATGGAATATAGTGTAGAGAAGTGTATGGTCATGCACTTCCATAGAAGGAATAAAGGCATAGACTATTTTCCAAATGGGGAGAAAATTTATAAATCAGAGGTGCAGGAACTTGGAAGCCCTTGTGCACAATTACTTTAAGGTTAACTTGCAGGTTGAGTCAGTGGTAAGTAAGGCAAATGCAATGTTAGTATTCATTTTGAGAGGACTAGAATACAAGAGCAAGGATGTGATGCTGAAGCTTTAAAAGGCATTGATTAGATCGCATTTCAAATATTGCGAGCAGTTTTAGGCCAGTTTAAGATCTCCTGACATTGAAGAGGGTCCAGAGGTTCACAAGAATGATTCTGAGAATGAAAGGGTTAACATACGAGTTGTGTTTGATGGCTCCAGGCCTATTGAATATTCAAAGGCCTAGACAGAGTGATAGGGAGTGGATGATCCCTATAGTGGGTGAGGCTTGGACCAGAGGGTACAGTCTGAAAATAAAGAGACCCCCATTTCGAACACAGATGATAAGGAATTTCTTTAGCAAGAGGGTGGTGAATCTGTGGAATTCATTGGCAGGGACAGCTGTGGAAGAGAAGTCATTGAGTATATTTAGAGCAGAGGTAGATAGGTTCTTGGATAGTCAGGGTTTCAAAGATTACTGGAAGGCAGGAGAAAAAGCAATCAGCCATAATGGAGTGACAGAGCAGATTCAATGTGTCAAGTGCCCCAATTCCACTTCCATGTTTTATGCTCAAAATTCAGGAGCAAGCCACTCATCTCCTCAAGCACTCCTCACCATTCAATATGATCTTGGCTGATTAATGCAAGACCTCATCTCCCCGATTTCCCAATATTACAAAAAAAATTAACTACCTCTAAATATTCCCAGTGACCCATCTTCCACAGGATCACGGAAATTCTAGAGATTCATCAGACCCTAAAAGTCTTAAAGATGGTTTACTCTGGGAGCAAGGCTCTTGTATAAACCTCCGTGACCTTTTCCAGCTTGACCCAATGTCCAGTTTATTCCCCTCCATTGACACTGCCAGACCTGTTGAGTACGAGTTCCTCCAACATTTAATGTGTGTTGTGTTACTCTAGTTCTCCAAAGTATTGTCCAGTAATGCTGTACAATGCCACAAGCAAGCTAACATGGGAACATAGAGGGAAACAGTTGGCCTGATTACTACGCTAATCAGAAACCTTTGGAAAGGGTAAGAGAGACTCTACTGTCCATGAATTGGGAAACTTCATAGCCAATTTTGGTTATATAGATAGTGATTACAATGCTATCTCCATAGCATTGGAGAGGGATAGAAACAGACAAGTTAGGAAAGCTTTTAATTGGAGTAAGGGGAAATATCAGGCGGGAACTAGGAAGCATAAATTGGGAACAGATGTTCTCAGGGAAATGTATGGAAGTGTGGCAAATGTTCAGGGGATATTTGTATGGAGTTCTGCATAGGTACGTTCCAATGAGACAGGGAAGGGTGGTAAGGTACAGGAGAGCCAGAAGGGGATATGAAAAGGCCTTGGTGTACAGAATTAAGGAAAACCCCCAACGCATTCTACGAATATGTGAAGAGCAAGAGGATAAGACGTGAGAGAACAGGACCAATCAAGTGTGACAGTGGAAAAGTGTGTATGGAACCAGAGGAGATAGCAGAGGTACTTAATGAGTACTTGGCTTCAGTATTCACTATGGAAAAGGATCTTGGCGATTGTAGGGATGCCTTACAGTGGACTGAAAAGCTTGAGCGTGTAGATGTGCTGGAGCTTTTGGAAAGCATCAAGTTGGCTAAGTCACCGGGACCTGACGAGATGTACCCCAGGCTACTGTGGGAGGCAAGGGAGAAGATTGCTGAGCCTCTGGCGATGATCTCTGCAACATCAGTGGGGACGGGAGAGGTACTGGAGGATTGGATGGTTGCGGATGTTGTTTCATTATTCAAGGAAGGGAGTAGAGATAACCCAGGAAATATAGACCAGTGAGTCTTACTTCAGTGTTGGGTAAGTTGATGGAGAAAATCCTGAGATGCAGGATTTATGAACATTTGGAGAGGCATAATATGACTAGGAATAGTCAGCATGGTTTTGTGTAAGGCAGGTCCTGTCTTACGAGCTTGACTGAATTTTTTTGAGGATGTGACTGAACACATTAATGAAAGTAGAGCAGTAGATGTAGTGTATATGGATTTCACCAAGATATTTGACAAAGTACCCCATGCAAGGTTTATTGAGAAAGCAAGGAGGCATGGGATCCAAGGGGACATTGCTTTGTGGATCCAGAACTGGCTTATAAATGATCTGGATGTGAAAGTGGAGGGTTGGGTTAGTAAATTTGCTGATGACAGAAAAGGTTGGGGGTGTTGTGGGTAGTGTGGAGGGCTGTCAGAGGTTACAGAGGGCTGAGAAGTGGCAGATGGACTTCAACCCAGGTAAGTGTGAAGTAGTTCATTTTGGTAGGTCAAATATGATAGCAGAATATAGTATTAATGGTAAGACTTTTGGCAGTGTGGACGATCAGAGGGATCTTGGGGTCTGAGTTCATAGGACACTCAAAGCTGCTGTGCAGGTTGACTCTGTGGTTAAGAAAGCATATGGTGCATTGGCCTTCATCAATCGGGGGATTGAACTTAGGAGCCAAGAGGTAATGTTGCAGCTATATAGGACCTTGGTCAGACCCCGCTTGGAGTACTGTGCTCAGTTCTGGTTGTCTCACTACAGGAAGGGTGTGGAAACCACAGAAAGGGTGCAGAGGAGATTTACAAAGATGTTGCTTGGATTGGGGAGCATGCCTTATAAGAATAGGTTGAGTGAAGCCTCTTCTCCTTGGAGTGACGGAGGGTGAGAGGTGACCTGATAGAGGTGTATAAGATAATGAAAGGCATTGATCATGTGTATAGTCAGAGGCTTTTTCCCCAAGGCTGTAATGGCTAGCATGAGAGGGCATTGTTTTAAGGTGCTTGGAAGTAGGTACAGAGGAGATGTCAGGGGCAAGTTTTTTTAATGCAGAGAGTGGCGAGTTCGTGGAATGGGCTGCTGGCAACAGTGGTGGAGGCGGATATGATAGGGTCACTTAAGAGACAGGTACATGGAGCTCAGAAAAATAAGAGGGCTATAGGTAACCCTACGTAATTTCTAAGGTAAGGACATGTTCCGCACAGCTTTGTGGGCCAAAGGGCCTGTATTGTGCTGTACGTTTTCTATGCTTCTCTAGTGGAAGAGGGTTGTCCTTTCAAAGGAAGTGAGACAATTTGGGTCTTATTTCCTTGGAAGTTCAGAAGAATGAGGGGTGTCCTTATTTAAGCACAAGATCATAAGCGGGTTGGCAGGCTGGATGTTGCTATGTTTCCATTCGTGGGCGAGTCATGAACAAAAAGATGTACCTTCAAAATAAGGTGCTGGTCATTTAAAACTGAGCCGTGTAGAATTTTTTTCTGCTCTCAAGGATGTTGGTGGCCAGACTATTAGATATATTTAAGATGGCGATTGAGAAGAGTATGAAAGATCCAGCAATTCCGTGCTCTGGGGATCTGGCAGAGAAGGGGAGTCATGGATCAGCCATACTGAATGGCAGGGCAGGCATGAGTGGGCAAGTTACCTACTGGTACTCCCATTTTTGTGTTATCAGCTTGCAATCGTCTCTTCAGTTAACACGAATAGGAAAGCAAAGGAGACTGACAAAGTTGTATACTGGGGTTGCTGATTTGCAAGGTCCAACTAAGGCTATAGTTTCTGTTTTTACAATGAAGAGAATCAAACAGAGAATTAATTGATTTGATTTAACTCAAAAAGAACCTACATCTCAAGTCAGACAATAAATTAACAGACAAGGATTGAAATTACACACAAATGCACTGGAGGAACTCAAAAGGGTCAGGCAGCACCTGTGGAGGGAAATGGACAGTCGACGTTTCAGGTCAAGACCCTTCATCAGAAACCAGTCCAGATGAAGGGTCTCAACTTGAAATTTCAACTGTCCATACTCCCTCCATAGTGTGTTGCTCAGGATTTCAGCATCTGCAGTCTCCAGTGTCTCCAATGACCGAGCTTAGTTGGTAAGAGGGGAAAGGAGAATGTTGAGGGAAGAAAATGATGCACCGTGGTCCAGAACTCACTGCCCAAGAGGACACAGAGGGCAGAGCTGCTGCCACATAACTCCAGACGCCTGAGTTCAATAGCGACCTCTGGTGCTGTGTTGAATCTGTATGTTCGCCCTGTTTCCATGTGGGTTTCCCAACTTCTCCACGCTCCTGCTCTTTGTAACAAACCTGGCTCAGAACCAATATTCTGCAACTGTCTTGAGGTTATTCAATAAAGCCAAACATAGATTCACCTGGAAGTCCATTTCTCCAGAGAAACTGCATTTGGTTTGCGTTGGAGAGGTTCTATTGTCTGCTCTATTCAAATAGTGATCTTGTTGCTGTCATCCAAGCACTGAGGCTGCATGCAACATTTCAAGGAAGTGGCACTGCTGGTAGAGCCACCACCCCACAGCTCCAATGACCCAGGTTCGATCCTGATCTCCGGCACTGTTTCTGTAGAGTCTGTATTTTCTTCCTGGGATCGTGTGGGCCTCCCCAGGCACTCCAATTTCTTCCCACGCCCAAAGATGGTAGGTTAATTGACAGCTGAAAATGGACCTTGATGTATAGTCGAGAAACAGAATCTGGAGAGGAAGAGTTGTTGGGAATGTGTGGGCAAATAGTGCAAGCGGGTGGCTAATGATCAGCACGGACTCAGGAGGCCAAAGGGCCTCTTTCTGAGTTGCATGATGTCTCACGGCAGGGCCAATCAACAGAGGGACCTGTCATTGGCACTGCAACTGTCATGACATAGTGAAGGCAGGCACAGAGGACAAAACTGCCACATATTGTAAGGTCCTTTCACACCAGAGGAACAGAAACTTAAACAGCATCTGAGGAGGTTCAAGATGCAGGTCACATTTTGGGGATGAGGGGAAACTTACTGCATCAGTGTAAGGGAGGGTTGAGTGAGTGGAACAAGGTGGAAAGGGGATAGCGGGCAGATGGAACTGGGCGGAAGAGAGGGAGGGTGGGTATAATAGGTGAGGAAGGATGGAGAGGTGTATGAGTCTGGAAGGAGAGCAGAGGGAAGGAATGAAAATTCAACTTTCATATCAATGGGTTGTAGGCTACCCAAGCGGAATTTCAACTCCCCTCGCCACTCCTACAACAACCAGTCTGTCTTCAACCCTTCAGGGTATGGTCAAACATTTAGAAATGGGAATGAAAGGTTATAGGGAGAAGACAGGGAAACGGAGTTGAAAACTAAAGCAGTCCATTTTGGACAGGGCTCAGACTTAATGGGCTGATGGCCTAATTTTGTTCCTCTCTCTTATGGTCTCAAAGAAAAACTAGAAGAACAGCACCTGGGGTAGTCCACAACCTGATGGCATGACCATTCAATTCTCCAAATTCAGATAACCCACACTTCCTTCTGTCCCGTCCTATATCCTCTTCTTCAGTCAGGTCCTCACAAAAGCTGGGCGGGGGTGGGGCCTTTTTAATACTCGCCCAATCCTCTGTTTCCCAGTTCCCCTCCCCTTCTTCAACCAGGTTCCATCTGCATATCATCTGCACCCACTCCACCCCAAGGCCCCCAACCCCCGTGTCCTGCCACAGTTCCACCTTTATCCACACCCCTCCAGTATGCAGTTCCCCTCACCACCGTCCACCATCTGCACTCATTGTCTCTGCCAATCCCTTCCATGCTCCACCCGTCTCCAACCTCCCTCCCATCCCCCACCTCACCTGGATCCACCTATAAGCTTGTCAGCTCTTGCCTTAACACTACCACCCCCTTTCCCATTTCCTTTCTACATACTCAGTCCTGTTGCAGGGTCTCGACCTGAGATGTCGATCATCCCTTTGCCTCCACAGATGGTACTTGACCCACTAATTTCCTCCTGCAGCCCTTCCTTTTCTGCACCCTGGAATACAACATGTCTTTCAGTTTCTATTTGAGATTCAAGGACAGCCAACACAGGAGAGTTGTAATCTCACTTGATGGGAAGCTCGGGATGGTCGCTGCGGACAGGACCTTACATGTGCCTTGTACCTTGAGATGTGCAGGAACTTTGGGAGGTGCTCCGTTCCACCAGCTGGTGGGAAAGGAGCAGAGTAGGGTCACAAAGAGCAGCTTTCCATTCACAGCAAAATGGGGATAGGCTGCCGAGTTTGTCAAGCTTCAGTACAGCTTTGGACTGTGGTACTTTATTCAAGGCTTGTGACAAGAGAAAGTGCAACACCCAGAGTCCGGCAGAGAGAAATAATTAAAACACCACGTACAACGAGCGAATTCACGCAGGGTACAGGCTAGATGAAGCCCGAGGCCCGGTTCAGACGGAGGGAGAGAGGTTGGTCCCCGCTAGCACTAGGAACGCTCCTCGAAAGCGGTATGCGTGTTCGGGAACCGCTGGGGGCTGTACTCGGGGTCCTCTCTTATCCGCTTCTGGATGTCGGAATGGATCTGCCGGAAGAGAGGAGGAAAGATGATTGGGCTCAGGTATAATGCGTTTGAAACATTCAGCAGGTGAGTAGCATCAGGGGTGGGGGGGAACAGAAGCACAGCCAACACTTCAGGTTTATTCCCTTTTTTTGGCTTTTATGAAACATCAACACTGCCCTTCTCTCCGCAGACGCTGCCTAACCTGCTGAGTGTTTTTAGCACTTACAGTTTAATCCCCAATAACCCTCACCAATTGTTACAGATACACCGTAAAAAGCATCCAATCCAGACACATCACGGCATGTATGGCAAATGTACTGCCTGAGACCACAAGGGATTATGGAATTTGTAAATATAAAACCAGTCCACCACGCTAACCAGACTCTCCTCCAGAGATTCTGTCTACACTTCTCACTGCCTCAGACAAGCAGCCAACATAATGAAAGATCCCGCCCACCCATCTCTTCTCCCACACCAGCCACTGGACAGAAGATACAACAGCTTGAGAGCAAGCCCCACCAGACTGAAGGACAGCTCCCATCTCATTGTTCTTAGACTTTTGAACAGTCCTCTATGATGGACTCTTAATCTCCCAATCTATTTGTCTACCTACACTGCAACTGCCACACTATATTCTGCATTGTTACTGCTTTTCCCTTTCTACTACCCTTTGTGTTTCAAAATGATCTACTGGATGACATGCAAAGAAACGCTTTTCACCGTATCTCGCCTACATCACAGTGCACAGCTTCTGCTCTGCCCCTTCCATGGGATGGTATGAGAGAGGGAGGCTGCACTGCAGTGTCCTCCTGCACTGACATTAATCACCCCTCCTCATCCTCCCCTCCAGTTTCCCCGTCTGTGCTATTGCTGCCAGCTTACTGATACCCAGCTGAAGGGGCTGTCCCCTGCTACTCTTACCAAGGATAACAGGAACAGATTGAAACAAACGAAGGGGGGGGGGTGGAGAACGGGAAGGGGGTAGTGGGGAGCGAGAGGGAGAGGCGAGCGTGGAGATGGAGTGGGAGAACAGAGAGGGAAGGCAGGACCAGAGGGGTAGAAGCGGATAGGGAGGAGGAGTGGAAAGGGAGGAAAGAGGGAAGGAGTGAGTGGGGATGGAGATGAATCGGTTTAGTTTAAACTCAAGAGGGTCACCCTCTGCCCTCCCACCCACATCTCTTTCTTATTCCTTTGCAGACCCTCCCTCCCCCCCCCCTTGTGGAAGCTGGTAATTAACATAACAGTCCCCTACCTGTTGCCTGTAGGCCTCCTGTGCCTCAGTCCTCTCTAGGTCTCTGGCCAGGCTCTCTGCACTGGTGAGCGGCTTGACCCCGGCGGCCTTTGCGGCTTTACCCACTGCGTCCGCCAGTGAGAGTGGTGGACCCTCACACTGCATTGTCTGGAACAGATAGAGAGGTCAGGTCGGAGGCACTTGAGGCCTGGGGCACCCACACCATATCTAGGATGCAACCAGGGTCCCCAGGCAGAACGGCTCCCTGAAAAGACTTCCACATTCTTCTACCCAATAGACTGTGTCCCATTGTGGACAGTTGTGGAGGTGGGTTCAGACAGAAGGTTTCAGGGTAACAGAGCTACAGAGGGTCAGTACTTTTAAATTCCTTGGCATTAACTTAGAGGATCTGTCTTGGGACCAACTCACAAAATAAGACACAAAAGCTCTTCTACCTTCATTGAAAGTTTGCGTAGATTTGGCATGTCACTAAAAACTTTAACAAACCCCTAAAGGTGCACATTGGAGAGCATTCAATCTGGTTCCATCATGGCCCGGTATGGATATACCAATGCGCTGGAACAGAAAAGGCTACAGAAATTGGTGGATACACCAATCCGTAGTGCATCACAGACAAAGCCTTCCCCATCAATGAGCACATCTACAAGGAGTACTGCCACAAAAATGCAACATCCACCATCAAAACCCCTTCCATCCAGGCCATGCTCTCCTCTCACTACCACCACTGGGCAGAAGGCACAGGAGCCTTGGGTCCACCATCACCAGATTCAGGAACAGTTATTACCCACAAGCATCGGATCCTGAACTGACGTGGATAACTTCATCAGCACAACTGTGAACAAATTCTACAACCTACAGACTCACTTCCAGTACTCTTTACAATCCATGGTCTCAGTATTACTTTTTATTTGCACAGTTTGTCTTCTTTTGCACACTGGTTGTTTGACAGTTTTTGTCCACGTGTGGTGTTTTTGTGATTTCTATTTTATTTCTGTTTTTTCCTGTAAATAGTTGCAAGAAAATGAATCTCAAGGTAGTACACGGCAACCTAAAATGAAGACTGTACACTTCCTTACATAGATGCTGCCTAACTCGCTGAGTTGCTCCAGTGTTTTGTGCACTGCTGTGTGCCTATGATGTCTGTTTCTGCCCCTTTAGCTGGCGTCAAGTTTTAACACGAGTATTCAGACCTGTCATCACGCCACCATCGTGTAGCTTTCTCCAGCAATTGGACCCCGGCCAACAACAAATTGGGGCTGCAGGCTGCCCAGCATTTCCAACTACCTACGTCATCGTGAGAAGAGGCAGCACGTTGGGGTCAGAGAAGTGTAGCTTCTCTCCTTGGTGATTCAAAAGCTTGTTGAGATGCTTCTTAAATGTTGTGAGTCTCTGTCTCCGGCACCTGCTCAATGCAGTTGTTTCTAGGTTCCAACCTCACTCTCCTTCAGATACTCTCCAAACCTCCAAATCTCAGACCTTCATCTTCCACACCTCCACAATGGAAACAGATTACCATTTACCCTATCCAGCCCCCCTTATAATTTGGTATGCCTGCTGATAAGCCAAAGCACTGTCTGAACTTCCTGACAATTTGCAGATGACTTCAGAACAAAATACTGAAGAAACCTTTAAAATTCTACAGTCATGAGGCACATCCCTCTCCACCATT
The DNA here is from genome assembly GCF_963921235.1 of Mobula hypostoma. Classification (NCBI taxonomy): domain Eukaryota; kingdom Metazoa; phylum Chordata; class Chondrichthyes; order Myliobatiformes; family Myliobatidae; genus Mobula; species Mobula hypostoma. The sequence continues at coordinate 15,574,703 of NC_086101.1, read as the reverse complement.
AGTATCAACAGCAGTCACTGCCTTAAGAAGGCAACATCCATCATCAAGGATTCCCACCACTGGGACCATACCACTGTCTAACAGCTACCATCGGGCAGGAGATAAAGCCTGAAGTTCCACCCAACCGAGTTAAAAAAAACCTACTTCCCTTCAACTATTCGGTTTTTGATTCAACCAGTACAAGTTCACTATGTCCAGTTCCAGTCCAGTTGGGCTCCGTATCAATGGTGACACCCTGGTTGTTAATGGTGGGGAGCTGAGAGCATGGGATGTCACAGGAAAGGTGGCTGAAAGTAGTCACTGCTTGGCACTTCCACACCCCGACTATCAACTTCAACTTTGTTTAGAATCGTACAGCACTACAACACACAAAGGCCCTTCAGCCCATCTAGTCTGTGCTGACCCTATCTTCTGCCCAGTCTCATTTACATGTACCTGGACCGGAGGTCTCTACAGCTCTTTTATCCACATATCTCTCCAAGCTCCTCTTAAATATTACAACTGAACCGGCACCTACCAGTTCTGCTGGCAGTTCATTCCACACTGCACCACCCTCTGAGTGAAGAAGATGCCCCTCAGGTTCCCCTTAAATATTGTACTTTTCACTCTAATCCTATTATCTTTAGTTCTAATCTCACGCAAAACTGAAGGGAAAAGGCCTGCAAGCACTCATCCTATCTATACCCCTGATAACTTTGTGTGCCAGTATAAGACCTCTCCTCATCTCAGGTGTTCCAGGGAATGAAGTCCCAGCCTGTTCAAGTTTCCCTTTTCTCCACCTCCTGCGATACCTTCCAGATTAACTAAGAAGCAATATTGCATGGTGCAATGAGGAGCCAATGGATCACGGATAAGGTCATAGAGGAGTTACCTACCTTTCGACGCTTGGCTGGCATGCCGCTGAGGTAGGCATCACTGAGAGGTGGCTGAGGCTTCATCTTCCTCTGGCTCTGGATATCTTGCCGGATGACAGGCACCCACTCCTGCAAGAGAAGACCATCAAGATACTCTCGCTCTTCGTCACTCACGAAAGACCACAATTCTGGGGTCAATTAGTGACCCACGACCCACATCACACAAAAGGACTGAGAGATACATTGAAGGCATTCTTCAGGCAGCCATTCTGACAGAATCGAATTAAGTAAACTAGGGTGCCTTTCTCTTGCAAAGAGGAGGATGGCATAGGTAACATATACAAATGCCGGAGGAACTCAGCAAGTCAGGCAGCATCTGTGGAGGGGCATAATCAGTCAACATTTCAGGCTGAGACGCTTCATCAGAACTGGAAAGGACGGGGGCAGAAACCAGAGCAAGGAGGAGAAGGCAGGTGATATGAGAGACCAGCTGAGGGGGAAAGTGGGTGGATGAAGTTGCTGCAGCAGGAAGCTGGGAGGAGATGGGCGGAAAAGAGGATGGAGCAGGAATCTAATAAAGAGAGGGCAGTGGTCCACAGTAGAAATACAAGAGGGGAATCAGAGGTGATGGCAGACAGGTGAGGGGAAGAGAAAGGGTGAGAGGATAACCAGAACAGAGAATGAAGAGGAGGGGGAGATGGGGTAATTACCAGAAGTTAGAGTAATTGATGTTGATGCCATCCGGTTCGAGGCTACTCAGATGGAATATGAGTGTTGCTCCACTGGCCTAAATTTGGCTTCATCATGGCAGTCGATGGCATGGCATAGAGGTCTCCACAATTATAGCCAAGTTAGGTGGAGTATGTGGAGTCTTGGGTCCAAGTCCACAGCTTCCTTAAAGTGGCCATACAAGTAGATAGGGTGGTAAGAAAGCCATACAGTATGCTTGCCTTCATTGCTGAGGCAATGAGTATCAAAGTCAGGAAGTCATGCTGCAACTTTAGCTAGAATGCACTTGGATCGGTGCTTTCAATTCTGATAACCCCACTACAGAAAGGACGTGGATGCTCTGGAAAGGGTGAAGAGGAGATTTGCCAGTACGCTGCCTGGATTACAGGGTATGAGCAACTGGAAGGTTGAAAGGAGATGCCAGTTTATAAAATTATGAGAGGACGAGAAAAATAGGGTCTTTTTCTGGGGTGGAACTGCCAAATACTAGAGGAAACACATGTAAAGCTGAGAGGGACAAAGTTTAAAGGAGATGTACAAGGCAAATTTTCATTTTAAGAGTGGCAGTTGCTTGGAACAGGCTGCAAGAGGTGGTACTGGAAGCAGATACGATGGTGGCATTTAAAAGACTTTTACATGACAGACACACAAATATGTAGGGTAGGGAGGGATCTGGATCATGTGTAGGCAGAAGAGGCTTAGTTTAATTTGGCATCATACCCATCACAGACATTGTAAGCTGAAGGGCCTGTTCTATGTTCTTAGATATATGTTCAAAACTATCAGTCACTAATAAACCCAATTAGGATGGCGCATGCTTCCAGAGGGTACAGAGTACTGAGAGACAGCGAACCCACACAACTCACCGGTGGAACAGCAGCCACCCAAGGCTCCGCCTCCGCTCCTTCCCTCTGTGTTGTGTCTGCACCCATGGACGCCACTGGCTCTGTTGACATCACCTCCTCCGCGGTGGTGGCTGGAGCAGGAGAAGCCGTCGAGTCCTTCCTCTGATGGCAAAGACAGGGGGAACATAAGAAATAGGAGCAGGAACTGGCCATCTGGCAGGTCGAGCCTGCTACGCCATTTATCGATGATCCGGCCATTGACTCAGCTCCAGCTACCTGCCGTTTCCCCATAATCGTTAATTCCCCTTATACGGAATAATATCTGACTGTGTCTTAACCATATTCAATGAGGTAGTGTCTACTACTTCCCTGGATAGAGAGAATCAGAATCAGGTTTATTGTCACTGACATATGTCATGAAACTTGTTTTTTTGTGGCAGCAGTTCATTGTAAAATAAAGAAAGACTATTAAAAGTTTCAACAAAGAAAACCACTAAAAACTAATTTCAAGAGGAATAGCAAGACAGTGTCCATGGATTGTTCAGAAATCTGATAGCAGAGGGGTAGGACACTGAGTGTAGGCCTTCAAGCTTGTGTACATCCTTCCTGACGGTAGGAATGAGAAAAGGGTGTGTCTGGATGGCGAGGGTCCTTCATTTATTTTTTTTTATTTTGAGATACAGCACAGGTCCAATGAGCTGCCCCGCCCAGCAACCCACCAATTTAACACAAGCCTCATCTCAGAGCAATTTACAATGACCAATTAACCTACTAACTGGTATGTTAAGCCACAGGAAGGAAACCCATGTGGTTACAGGGAGAACGTACAAACTCTTTACAGATGTTGTAGGAATTCAGCTCTAAACCCTGGTAAGTCGTTCCACACTCTCATGACCCTCTAAGTGAAGAAGTTTCCCTTCATGTTCCCCTTAAACTCTTTACCTCTCACCCTTAACCCATGACTGCTCAACTTCAGTGGAAAAAGCTTGTCTGTATTTACACTATCTATACCCCTCATTATTTTGTACAACTATCAAATCTTCTCTCAATCTTCTATATCCCAATGGATAAAGTCCTAATCTATTTAATTTTTCCTTAAGTGTTGGAGGGTGTGAGGAAATCTTCTAATCAGCTTGTTAATGAATACAGATTATGCACTGCAGTTGCATACAGCCTTTCCCAGCAGGTAAATGCTCAGGACTGTAACTGTCCTTTTGTTCACAGCCCAAAAACGATTTGTGTCACTTTGCTGCTGCCAGGTGCCCTGGACTAAAGGCTCAGGGATGTAATGGGGTACGAGGAGGTTACCTGGGCTGGCATACATAGTGGGGTTACAACTCCTCAGGGAACAAGGAGGCAGGCCAGTTTGAATTTCACTTTCATGCTTTCAAAATGGAGAACGCGCGGTGAGGCGGGGAACAGAGAGGACACAGTGCGGGGTTGGTTCATGGTGGCTCCCATTACCTGTGGCACTTCCTGCACGCTCTCTTCGGATTCCATGGGATGATCCTCCACGTGTTCCTCTGGGACACTCTGAAAGAAAGTGCCATCAACATCAATTATGTGATTAGAGATTGCACGGAGTCCTATAGTACTCAAACAAGCCCTCCAGCCCATCGCACCCTGCTGTCTTTTACTCCGATTGTGTCCGTAGCCTTCTATGCACCTTCAGTAGTAGCACAGGGTGCTTCATCTGACCAGACTCTACTATTAGTCATACTGGGGTTTATCAAGTGCAGATGACCAGGAACAAGTCCTATAACAAAGCTTTTAGGACATCTTTAGCAGTCATTCAGCTGGTATCAGAGGATTTGTCCTGGGACCAGCACACAAGTGTCTTCACAAAGAAGGCATTGCAGTGCCTCTACTTTCTTACTAGTTTGTGTAGATTTGGCATGTCACCAAAATCTTTGTCAAGCTTCCATAGATGCACAGTGAAGAGAATTCTAACTGGTTGCAACATGGCCTGGTATGGAAACACCAATGCCCAGGAATGGGAAAAGTCTACAGAAAGTGATGCGATAGTCCAGTCCATCACAGGCAAAGCCTCCCAGCATTGAGCTCCAGCAGCATCTATCATCAAAGACCCCAACCCATCTAAGACCATGTCGGCTTCCTACTACTACCACCGTCGGGCAGGAGGGAAAGATGTTCTTAGTATTATTTTGTTATTTGTAAAGTTTGTCTTCTTTTGAACATTGGTTGTTGGTCAGTGTTTATCTGTTTATGTAGAGTTATTTTCACAAATTCTATTGTAGTTCATTTATTTCCCCTGTAAATGCCAGCAAAAAATGAATCTCAAAGTAGCATATACGTACTCTGATAATACATATACTTTGAACTTTGGTAGAGCCACTGCCTCAAAGCACCAGCAACCTGGATTCAATCCTAACCTCGGATGCCATGTGGAGCTTTCACGTTCTGCCTATGGGCTTCCCCCGACATCTCAAAGGTGCGTGAGTTGTCGGGTAAATTGGCCCCAGTGTGCAGGTTAGTGGTAGAGCCTGGGTGGAGTTGATGGGAATGAGTGGAGAATGGGCATAATGTAGGATTAGTATAAATGGGTGACTGATGGTCCTCATGGACTTGATAGGCTAAACGGCCCATTTCTGCACTTTATGACTTCAAGAGGAGCAGTTGTGGGGCTTTAAATAGCGAATTCCTCTCATGAGCTGGGCAGCTGACGCAGCTACAAAAGATTTGAATAATGCAAGAAGAAACACTGCTGTACGCAAATGTCCTCATGCAATCGCGAAGGAGGTGGGGCTTACACAATAAATGCTTCTCAGTGCTTCTGATCATCTTCAAGGAGACTTTCCCACCACTACATTGAGCAGTAAATGGAACATACAAACAAAACTAGATGCTGAAATAAAAATAGAAAGTGCTGGAAGCACTAGCAGGTCAGCCAGCACCTACAGAGAGAGGCACAAGTTCACAATCTCCTTCTCAGTTCTAAAAAAGGGCTCTTGATCTGTAACGCAAATCATCTCATTTTCCACAGATGCTGCCAGAGCTGCTGATCATTCCTAGCACTTTGCTTTCATTTCAGATTTTCAACATCTGCAATAAATAACAATATATTAAAAAAACAGCCGATGCTGGAAACCTGAACTACAAACATAAAGTTGGAAACACTCGGGTTTCCAGCATTTCATGAACCGAAATTGCAGACGGTGGAAATCTTGGCAACATACACAAAGTGCTGCAGAAACTCAGCAAGTCAGGCAGCATCCACGGAGAGGAGTAAACAGTTGATATTTCAGGCAGAGACTCTTCATCAGATGAATAATCAGGTCCTTCCATAGACGTTGTCTGACCTGCTGAGTTCCTCTAGCGCTGTGTGATGTGCAACAATTTTACTGCATGTGAAATAGAAATGGATACTTCTGATAATACTCAGCAGGCCTGGCAACACCTGTGGAGAGAGAAACAGCCAGTGCCCTAGGGTCCTGGACCCTTTTGTAGCATGCTTCCCCTCTCCCCCACTACAGATGCTGCCCAGCTTAATGGGTCTTTCCAATATTTCTTGTTGTTATAACTTTGATGCAAACTTTTTTTTTTTACAGAGTAAGGTGCAAAAGAGCCAGTGTAGAGAGTAGAGACTCTCCTGCAGAGTACAGGGAGTTAGGTCAGTGAGATGGTAAACAGATTATCAGTAGAATCTGGTTAAGTAGTAATAGATTGATAAATCCTTCAGCAACAAAAGAAATCTAAGACACTGCAATCCTTCAGGGGACTAAGCCTCATTCCCGAGTACACAGCAGTGGGATGCAAGGTGGCCTGCCTCATCACCAACCAGCTCCCCACTCACCTGCTGTGGCTCAGCCTCCTGTTGACGAGACTCCCTCCTCCTCACGTACTGTAGAATTTGCTCCTCCGTCACCGGCATGTGCTCCATGATCACCTGCAGCCGCATTGCCATCATGGTGGTCAGCCAGTTCACCAGTGAGGGGTTCACATCCACCGACATTCGGCGCTGGGCAGGCGGAGGGTGGGGGGGGGGGTGGAAACGGGAGGAGAGATTAGATTACTAAGGGCAAATGTCTGCTGCCTGTGTAAAAGGAGAATGGTGGGGGGGGGCTACAGTAGGAGAACAGATGGGGTGGCGGATTCTACGAAATCAGAGCAAGGGGAACAACGATACAGGAACCTAAACAGGACATTGAACTCCCAGAACAATGCACACAAAATGCTGAACATGATACAGAAACCTAATCAGGGCACTGAACTCCCAGAGCAAAACACAAAATGCTGAATAATGATACAGGAACTTAAACAGGGCACTGAACTCCCAGAGCAATGTGGACAAAATGCTGAAGGAACGCAACAGGTCAGGCAGCATCAATGGAAAGGAATAAACATTCAACAGCCAAGACCCTTCTTCAGGACTGGAAAGCAAGATATCAGACTAAAAAGGTGGGTGTGGGGGGGGGGCAGGCTAGACGATAGGTGAAGCCAGGTGGGTGGGAAAGGTAATGGGCTGGAGGAGAAGGAACCTGATAGGAGGGCAGAGTGGACCATGGGAGAAAGGGAAGGAGGGGCACCAGAGGGAGGAGCTAGACAGGTGAGGAGGCAAAGAGGCCAGAGTGGGGAATGGAAGAAAAGGAGAGGGGGATTTTTTTTTAACTACAAGGAGAAATCGGTGTTCATGTCAGGTTGGGAGCTACCCAAACGGAAAATGAGGTGATGTTCCTCCATCCTGAGAGTGGCCTCATCATGGCAAAAAAAGCAGGCCACAGACTGACATGCCGGAATTGAACTGACTTTATTTCTTACATCCTTCACATACATGAGGAGTAAAAATCTTTACATAACGTCTCCGTCTAAATGTGCAATGTACAATCATACTAATTTATAATAAATAGAACAGTCAATGTAATATAGAGTACACTCAAATCAGCATGAGTTAATCAGTCTGATGGCCTGGTGGCAGAAGCTGTCCTGGAACCTGTCGTCTAGGTTTTTAAGCTGCGGTACCGTTTCCCGGATGGTAGTAGCTGGAATAGACTATGGTTGGGGTGACTCCGGGCTCTTTTTACACACCTGTCCTTGTAAATGTCCTGAATCATGGGAAGTTCACAACTACAGATGTGCTGGGATGTCCGCACCACACTCTGCAGATTCCTGCGATTAAGGGAGGAACAGTTCACATACCAGGCAGTGTTGGGAAAAAGGAATGGGGATTGAATTAAAAATTTTGGCTGTTAGGAAATTCCATTTTTGGCAGATAGTGTGGAGGAATTCCCAGTTTGTTTTGCCTTTCAGTGATAACCTTGTTAACTTTCCTAAATCCTACTATAAAATTCCAATCCCAATGAATGTCTATATCCGTCCAGGAGCAAAAATATATCAGCCTGTTGACCATTCCAAGATCACCTGGGGTAGTGAATACTTCAGATTTATCATCCTCCAAGGCAAGGTATTCTCATCTCAGATACTTATCCTCGAGTGGGAGAGGTCAGACGCTGGGAGCAGCCCAAGTAACCGTAGTGCAGGTTGTATTTGGTACACACTAAAGGATGTGGTGGAAGGAGTGAACGTTTAGGGTGGTGGACAAGGTACCAATCAAATGGGCTGCTTTGCCCCGGATGGTGCCAAGCTTCAACATCACTGGTGCTGTACTCATCCAGGCAAGTAGAGACAGCTTCATCAAACACCCTTGATAGATGTTTGAGGGTAAAGCCCTCCACACCATTGAGCACATCTACAAGGGACGCTGCCACAAGATAGCAGCCTCCGTTCTCAAGGACCCCGCCATCCAGGACATGCTCTCTACTTACTCCTGCCATCAGGAAGGAGGTCCAGGAGGCTTAGGCCCCACACTACCAGGTTGAGGAACAGTTATTACCCTTCGACCATCAGGCTCCTCACCTCATCACTGAACTGATTCCACAACCTACGGACTCACTTTCAAGTACTCTACAACTCATGTTCTCAGTATGTATTATAACTAGTAGTGTATTTGCACAGGTTGTCTTCTTTTGCACATTGGCTGTATGTCAGCCTTTGTGTGTAGTTTTTCATCGATTCTACAGTATTTCATTGTTCTACTGTGAATATCAGCAAAAAAATGAATATTTTATGGTGACATAAACTTACTTTTAATAAATTTACTTTGAGCTATGTTGGGGGAAAGGCTTTGGGTTATTGGTAGGAAGAGGTTTCCCAACAAACTGAGTGAAAGGCGGATGCTGGCCTGGATCCCACGCTCTCCCCTTTGTCACTTACGATCCTGTCATTGATCACGCTGGTCAGCGCACTCTGCTCCCCCTGGAGACTGTAGAGATTCAGAGCCAAGCACTCAAACAGCGCCTGATTACACAGCTCCAGAAGTCGGTGACCGAATGTGGCATCTGTGAGGACAAGAGTGACAGAGAAGACTGCTGGTGTGCGAGAATGAGGTTATAAACATGCTGGCAAATGGGTGGCACGGGCCAAATACCATCTGACCTACTGATTACACTAACCACCCACAGACAGCTTCCAGCTGTCTAACCCTGGGTCCGTGGGGACGGATGAGTGGGATTTCCACAGGTGACTATCCTCTCCCGACTGCCATTCACCAGGTTCTGTTGAGTTGCTCTGGTAAAGACAGAAATCTCCCAGCCCTTAGGTACCTAGCTGATTGTCTGTCAGGAATTCCATCAACAAGTATTTGGAAAAAGAACACAGGACTTCGAGCAGCCTCTCAAAAATAATCCAGAAACAAGTCATAGAACGCATACACCATGGAAACAGGCTCTTTGGCCCATCGAACCCATTCTGACCATCAATATTTGCACTAACCACTTATTTTATTCTCTTCCCCCACCCCCTCCCCCATTCTCATGAACTCTGCTCCCGAGTTTTCTACCTATTCATTGGGGACAATTTGCAGTGGCTAATTAACCTACCCGCCTGCACACCTTTAGGAAGTGGGAGGCAAATGGAGCACGAGTTGGAAACCCACTTAAGTTATATTGGAGTAAGCAGGCACTTCTGGCCCCTCCAGCCGCACCACCTATCAACCCCCACTCTAATTCAAACCTAATCACAGGACAATTTACCATGACTAATTCACCTACCAACCAGTATGCTTTCAGAATGTGGGAGGAAGCCAGAGCACCTGGAGGAAACCCATGCAGTCACGGGGAGAATGTACAAACTCCTTATAGACAGCACTGGGAATTGAACCTAGATTGCTGGAACTGTAAAACGTTGTGCTAACCACAGGGATGAAGAAATCATCAAATTGCACCAGCGGTCAGAATTGAACCTGGATCTCTGGCACTGCGAAGCAGTGTCTCCACCCCCAGTACCACTCCACCAGCCCTGAAGGGCCAGAACAAAAGCAATATTCATTGACTATGATGGCAGAACCCAACTTGGTACGTACCAGTGCATTGGAGAATGTGGGTGGCTATCCTGTTGAATTGCTCCCGCAGGAAGTCCAAGTTTGTTCGCGTTATATCCACATCATCACGCACTACAACAGACGACTGGAAGGGCAGATAAGAAAATTCAGATAAGATGATCAGGCAACCTGTTTCCTAGATAACAATCCAAGCTCTGCAATGGCCTCTAAACCGCTATAGCTGGCAACATAGTAAGGGCTGTGACAACCCTGCCTCCTTTGCACATGCTCTCCCATGGGTCTGTGGATACAAGGCACTCGCTCTAAAGTACAGGCGATGTTAGCACCCTAGAACTTTAATCAAGGAATACGAATACTACCATACGATCTTCCAGCAGTTAGATAGATATGGAACGTACAGACAGAATCATTAATTAAAAACCAAATGGGTCAACCTTTAGGGAAGAATATTTGTTGTTCTCATCCACTGTCTAGACTTTAGGTAACCTCACAGTGCAAGTCTTAAGAGATACAGCAGGGAAATACATCTTTGAAGTCTGACCAGAGTCTTGGACTGAAACATAGACTGCATTTTCCTTTCCATAGATGCTGCATGACCTTCTGAGTTCTTTCAGCGTTTTGTACGTTAGTTTGGATTTCCAGCAACTGCAGAATCTTTTGTGTTTATAACCACTCAGTTTACAGCAATCCTACAATATTATTCTCCCCATACTCTCATCAACTCCTCCCAGATTCTGTCACTCACATACATAGGAGGAATTTACTGTCACCAATTATCCCACCAACCTGGATGTGGAAGGAAATCGGAGCATCCCTGGGAAACCCCGTGTGGTCACAGGGAGAACGTGTGAGGTCCATGCAGATAACAGCCAACGTCAGGATTGAACTAGGGTCTCCAGTGCTGCAGAACAGTGGCTCTACCACCTGTACCACGGTATTGACCAGCGGTCGGCTTCTGTCTTCTGCAGTGCATCTGCAGGCCACTGGGCCCAGGTAGCAACAACAAGGTAATGTAGGAAATGGCCTGGCTGCATTAGGAAATGGACGACAGCTTATTGAGACTGACAGTCTCTTCTATCCTGCTGGCAGGGCAGATGGCTCACCAGGGAGGTAGAAATGCTGGCCATGACAACATCAACCGCAAACTTTTAAAACTGGTTTCTAGGACAAGGCAAATTGCAGGTCTCACAAGGGGAGAAAGGCTTAAAAGCTGAGCTAGGAGAGCTGATTCACATTTGCACAAGGCAACTGTCCATCCTGAATAACAGTCTGGCTTCAAAGTAACTCTAAACTACCAAGTAGCGTAGCTTGTTTCGTACTTACAAAACTTTCATGGATGTACTCCTCCAGACCATTGATCAACACGTTCGTTGATGCCTGAACAAAAGAAACAAGGTTTCATGAACTCTGCAGGAAAACTGAATTCTCCAATTAGATTCTGGGTGTAGCACACTCCAGGGCAACAGTAAGTATGACATACTCGACATATAAAAAACAATCTGAGTCTCTCAATTAAACTGCAGCCTGCACCCAACTTTCTGGTACCTATTATTCAATATATAAGCAACTTGAAATCTTATAAGTTTCCAGAACATAGATAACACCCAGATATCCATTAAACTAGGGGTTACCAACCTTCTTTTTTATGTCATGGACCAATATCATTAGCAAGGGGTCCATGCACCCCAGGTTGGGAACACATACATTAAGCCACCTGAACCCCCATTTAGATTCCAAGATGTAGATGATTCCTAGATACATTGAGCCCAGCGAGGGAGGGAGGGAGGGATATTCTCCCAGGGTTTGCTAAGGATTTAAAACCTGTGTCCAAGATCCATCTCCTCCTTATTCCTTTTATTCTCTTCCAGTGAAACCATACTGACAGACCAGTTGAGGTCTTATTTACAAAATATAGAACATTACAGCACAGTTCAAGCCCTTTAATAATCAACTCTAAAATCAAACTAACCCTTCCCTCCTACATAAACCCCTATTTTTTTTAAAAAATCATCCACGTGCCGTTAAAAGTCCCTAACATATCTGCCTCTACCACCATCACTGACAGGGCATTCCACACACCTAATACTCTCTGTGTGAAAAACTTACCTCTGACACCCACCTCCAATCACTGTAAAATCATGCCCTTGTATTAGTCATTTCTGCCCTGACAAAGTCTCTGGCTATACATTCAATAAGCTTCTTTTCATCTTGTACACCTCCAAGTCACCTCTCATCCTCATTTAGACCATACTCATCCCTGGAGAAGCTGGACTACTGGTTGCCTTAGCCCCACCTATTCTTCACCATGTGACATCCGAGCATTTTAGGGGGAGGGTAAGCCAAGGAGTAGGTGCACCCGCTCTCCCTCAGCCTGGCATCTCCTTACCCGGATGTTCTGCTCTGTAGGCTCCTGGTTGTTGAGGTACTGCTCCCGGAAGAATCGGTTGAGCTGAGGCTGGATGCGCTGCAGTGGCTGGAACTGGCCGTGAAGCAGCATGATCATGTCCACCATGGAGAAGTTCTGGCAGATGAGTGAGAGTAAGTCTCCGAAAAACCCTGCCAAGAGAACAGATTACTCAAGAAACTCAGACGGCATGGGACCAGGAGGAAAGTGTGGCTAAACTTTTAAGCCCCAAGCGGGATAGGACAACGGAGAAAGTTACCAGCGGAAGGTTGGGCACTGACACAATACAGCACTAAGACACTTAGAAAATCAAACAGCACAACACAGTACATGCCCTTCAGCCATGATGCTATGCTAACTTTTAAACCTGCTACATGATTGACCTCACGTTTATTCCTACACAGCTCAAGACCCTTCATTTTTTTCGTTCATGTGCCTATCTTAAATGCCCCTAATGTACAAGAATCTACTGCCAGACCTAGTGGTGTATTCCAGGCACCCACCACTCTGTATAAATAAACTTACTTCTGACATCTTCCCTAAACTTTCCTCCACTCTGCTTAAACGGACGTCCTCAGATATTGCTCCCTGCCGCCCTGAGGAAAAGGCAATAGCTGTCCACTCTATCTATGAATCTTAAGTTGCTCTTCATCCTCCTCCACTCCAAAGAAGAAAAGCCCTAGCTCACTCACCCTCTCCTCATAAGACATGCTCTCTAATCCAGGCAGCAACCCAACAGATCTCCCCTGCACCTTCTCTAAAGCTTCCATATCCTTCTTATAATGAGGAGACTAAACCTCAACACAATTCCCCAAGTGTGGTCCAACCAGAGTTTTACAGAGCTGCAACATTACCTCACAGCTCTTGAGCTCAATTCCACCTCCCTCAGACCCTAACTAATGAAGACCAACATACTATTCACCTTTTTAACCACACTACCAACTTGTGTGGCAACTTTAAGGGATTTATGGACATGGACCTCAAGATCTCTCTATTCCCCCACACTGCTAAGATTCCTGCTATTAACCTTGTACTCTGTCTTCAACTTTGATCTTTCAAAGTGTATCAGTTCACATTTTTCTGGATTGAACTCCATCCGCTACTTCTCAGGCCAGCTTTGCAACCTATTAGACGTCCCATTGTGACCAAACAGCCTTCTACATTATACACAACCTCGCCAACCTTCATGTCATAAACCATCAGATATATTCTAACAAAAGGAGCAAAGGGATGATGAAATCATGGGTTTGATCTATTCTCCCTCCCAGGAATTGTTGTCTAATAAAAAAGTTAAATGTATAAAATTTGACCAACAAACTTCTCAACCTCTTTCCAAGTATATTGTTAAATCCTTACAGACAACTTGTTCTGCTATTTCAAAGGCTGTCAGAGAGGAGCTTTCCAATATCATGGCCTGCTACTGTTTGTGGCCACGTCAGTGGATTTTGAGGAAGGTCTCTGTCAAATGTATCAACCCACTGCAACTTACTGATGTCTCCCTGTGGATAACTCACATTACAAGGCCTTGGTGAGACCACACCTGGAGCATTGTGTGCAGTTTTGGTCCCCTAATCTGAGGAAAGACATTCTTGCCATAGAGGGAGTACAAAGAAGGTTCACCAGATTGATTCCTGGGATGGCAGGACTTTCATATGATGAAAGACTGGATCGACTAGGCTTATACTCGCTGGAATTTAGAAGATTGAGGGGGGATCTTATTGAATCGTATAAAATCCTAAAGGGATTGGACAGGCTAGATGCAGGAAGATTGTTCCCGATGTTGAGGAAGTCCAGAATGAGGGGTCACAGTTTGAGGATAAAGGGGAAGCCTTTTAGGACCAAGATGAGGAAAAACTTCTTCACACAGAGAGTGGTGAATCTGTGGAATTCTCTGTCACAGGAAACAGTTGAGGCCAGTTCATTGGCTATATTTAAGAGGGAGTTAGATATGACCCTCGTGGCTAAAGGGATCAGGAGGTATGGAGAGAAGGCAGGTACAGGGTTCTGAGTTGGATGATCAGCCATGATCATACTGAATGGCGGTACAGGCTCGAAGGGCCGAACGGCCTACTCCTGCACTTATTTTCTATGTTTCTATGTTTACCTATCAACATCAACCTATTTACCTGGATGTGTGTTAATACCAGCTGCTGGCCTGGTAAGCAAAGAACAGGGATACAGGTCAAGACTCAGCAGGCAGGCATCATGTCTGCGAACCAAGTCTACTTCTGAAGTCTGGAGGCCACATTCTAGTACTACTCTAGACTTTTGCACAGTACTGTATATTATGTGTGACAAATAACATTTGGTACTACTGAGCCAATACAAAGCTAAGCACTCTTATTTATGTTTCCCAATCACCTTCCTATTTTAACCAATACATCCAGTACTGTGCAAAAGTCTTAGGCATCTTTTATATAATATAACTATAAAAGACTTTTGCACAGCACTGTACATTTCCAGGATTCAATGAGCATGCTCAAAGGTCTTCAGGGTGGATGTGAAGAGGATATTTCTTCTTGTTGGATAATCCAGAATCAAGGGGCTACTTTAAAAATAGGGGATCACCCACTTACAATAAAGACTCTTTTCCTCGAAGTTATAACTGCGGCTATTGCAATGCCTTTTGCATAGGATGGTCAGCTGTGCAAGTGAGATCAGCGCCGGGCTCGAGAATGGAGGTTCCTGAGTTCGATCCAGTGACAGACCACTCCCGTGCATGCTCTCCGTCTGCGCCAGGTTGATGTCGAGCTCGCAACTCGGCCTCGTAAAATAATACTGCGAAATGTCTGTGCGAGGAAGCCTTTCAAATCTGCGACTTGTAATGCATGAAAATGCCCGACACTGGCCTCTCAGGTCTCAGTCGACGTCATCATCATCATCATGTGCATAGGATTTTAAGGTGATGGCCTCAGGCCATACAGGTGGACAAGAACATTTCAAATTAAGAGCTAGTGTAGGCTCCTTGGTCCTGCTTAAGGTTGTTGTATCATTGAATAAAGCCACGTGGCACACTGGATAGAGCCAGTGCCCTATGACACAGTTCTCTTGCTGGTGCTCTGGGTTCCTCTGGGATGTGCGGGTTGGAAGATAAATTGGAAATTGTAAACTGGCCCTACAGTTTTGTGGTAGAATCTGGGGGACATTGATGGGAAAACTTTAAAAGATGGGATTAATGTAGGATTAGTGTAAATGGGTGGTAAATACTCAATGGTTTAAGGGCCCATTTTTATGCTATTTTTCTCCATGACTCTATGATCTCCTTGAAACCAACACGAACTCAAGCCCACATATCCATCAACCTATGTACCCCTTTCAACCAAGTACCTCCAGCTCAAAATTATTCAAGGATTTTGTTTCCCTTCACTTTGAGAAAAAGAGCTCAAAGACTTAAGACTTTCAGAAAAGGTGTGCAGGTTCATTGGTCTTAAATAGGTGATCCGTTATTTTTAAAGGGATCCCTTGAGACTAGATTCTCTCACTTCCATTCTAAGCATACTCATCGAATCTTAGAAATGTACAGTATAGTATCAAATGTACAGTACTCCTTTTGCCTCATTTTATCCACACCAACTAGGATGGTTATCTACAGTAATTTTATTTGTTCACATTGAGCTTGGATCTCTCTTCCTTTCCCATCCATGGAACACCAGCCCAAATGCCTTTTAAACACAGTAATTGTATCCACTATCCCTCAGATCTCCTTTAAATGTCACCCCTCATTTTAAACCTACCTCAGTATTTTTTCCACTAATTATATATTTTTGTAAATTTGAGTAATTTTATCTCTTTGCACTGTACAGCTGCTGCAAAACAGCAAATTTCACATCATACAAAGTCAATGCTAATAAATCTCACTCTGCCCTACCACGGATGGCGGGATACAGATACGACTCTACTAAGGAAGTGTAAGACGCCACTTCCCTCCGCTAGCCTGCAGGTCACCAAGTGGGCAAGGTATATCACCTGCTTAGCACACCCCCACCCCCCCGCAAAATCAGGGTCACGTGAAGCCATGGGAGGTGGTGGATGGCTGTATGAGCAGCTAGTGCACATCACAAGTCCTGGTGATGGATCACTGACTCCAGGCACACAATCTCTGAAGAGTATTGATAATGGCTGGGGTCATTAATCTTGTAAAGACCAAGATCGTCCATGTCATAGGACATGGCACATAATGATGACCATGAGAAAAAGACTGATTATCCATCTTATCTTTAACTCTGATGAGTTTGTATGCCTCTGTAAGGTTACCCCTCAGGCTCCTTCGCTCCAGGGAAAATAGTCCCAGCCAATCCAGTCACTAAACTCAAGCCTTCGAGGAGAGCCCGAATAAAACATGGAAACATGCCCACTGCCCAGCTCAACCACGCTGAGCATCGTATTAAGCTAGTCCCATTTGCCCACATTTGGACTGTATTGCCCCTAAACCATGTAATCATTCAAACTTATTTTATATGCTGTCACTGTACCTGCCTCAATGACTTCCTCTGGCAGCTCATTCCACACACTGACCACCCTCTGGGCGAAAACGTTGACCCTCAGATTCCTTCAAAACTCTCCCCTCTCACCTTAAATCCAAGTCCTCTGGTTCTCGATTTCCCAAAGCTGGGAAAAAGACAGTGTGCATTCACCCTATCCATGTCCCTCATGATTTTACACATCTCTATAAGGTTGCCCTCCGTCTCCTAGGCATAAGATCTCAGACCACCCAACCTGTCCCCGTAACTCATGCCTTCATTAATCTTCTCTGCACTCTTTCCCACTTTAATGATTGCTTTCTTAATACAGGGCAACCAAAACTGTATATGGTACTCCAAGTGGGGCTTCACCAGTCTCAAAAGACGTAAGGGTTTCATTCTACACTAAGATTTGAGGTACCACATTCTCTAACAGTGGCTCCCATCCCACTGAAGGTCTGACACAGAGGTCTCTACTACACAGTTTGGTTAAAAGAGCTGAGCACGGTAGAACAACAATGTTAATTGCCCTGAGCACCCCCAACGTCGTATCCAGAAGCTGCTCATTAGCCTGGCTAGTGGCAGTCCTACCTATTGCTCCATCAGCACCTGGCTCGAAGATGTTGCTGGTGCCGCTGAGCCTCTGGATGAAATCGGCGATGCTCTCTGTGCTGCCCTGCTGGGCATTGAGTGACCCCATCATGGAGGAGAGCACACCCTGCACCACACTAGTGAAGAACTCTGGCGGCAGTGTATCTGCCCCTGTCTGCTGCCGGCTCTCTCTGCCTTGACCCGGCTGCGACGTAGGTGGATCTTGAGTTGGGGCTGGGGTCTGAGGGGCCGGCGGGGGAGCTCCCTGGGCAGGAGTCTGAGAAACTGTTGCTGCTCCCTGGGCTGCCTAGGGGAGAAAGGATGAGAAAAAGTGAGTTGCCAATGTCAAAGCAGGCAACTGACCCATTCAAATAAACAGTTAAAGTTATTTATTGTCGTAGAGTATTGTACAAATGTATTAGGCACATATATTCAGCTAGGGTGCCTATGACTTTTGGACAGTACTCTATTTGTCAATGTGGAGCAGAGAGCGAGTTTGTAAACCTGGTGGGAGCAAAGGATGTTGGCAATGGCGAGGGTGGAGCATCACAGAAGGGGTGTGGGGCAGGTGGCAGAGAAAGAGTGCCAGGGATTTGGGGGGGGGGGGAAACGGTGGCAGGGGTACAGATACATCCAGTGCTGAGACACCAGGCAAGATCATTGACTTGGTTAACTGATCATTACAGAACGTCTCTCTGGTGTTTCTCGCTCCCTCCACTCCCCCTTCCCCCTTCCCCACGATTAACAAATTTCACATCACATGCCGGTGATAATAAACCTGATTCTGATTCTCCTCTCTCTGCCCGATTCCCACTCTCAGTTACAATAGATCCCAGATCAACATTAGGTTTATCATCACTCACATATGTCATGAAATTTGACTTTTTTGCAGCAGCAGCAGCACAGTGCATTCCTCCATCACAGTACACTCCAAAAGTCTTAGCCACCCTAGCTATATATATGTGCCTAAGACTTTCGCACAGTACTGTATGTACTGAGGTACAGTTGAAAAGCTTGTCTTGCATACAGATCCATTCATTACAAAAGTGCACTCAGGTATTATGAGGTAAAATTACCGTGTAAAGTTAAACCTACCAAGATAAACTCTGTGCAGAATAGAGTGTCAGAGATACCAAGAAAGTGCAGTGCAGGTAGACAAGAAAGTGCAAGGTTACAATTGAGGCAGATAATGAGGTCAAGCGTCCAGCTTGTCACACTAGGGAATATTCAATATTCTTATAACAGCAGAGCAAAAGTTGCACAAAAGTTTGGTTAGGGTGCATTTAGAATATTGCATGCTGTTCTGGTCACCCCTTTAGAGGAAGGATATGGAAGTAGTGGAGAAGAGGTTTACCAGCATTTTCAAGATCCTGTTTCCATGCCAAATTACTGACTATTGTGAATCAACGACTTAATGTACTAGGGGACTGTTGAACGGTCTTGGAGCAGTTGGATTGAAGCTGTCCTGGAGACTGGTGGTAGGTGCTGTCAGACTTCTGCTTCTTCAGCCCAATGGGAAGGGAGAGAAAAGAGCACCTCGGAGTCCCCTCATCCAGTGAGTACAGGCCCAAACCCATTAAATAATCCTCGTGTTAACACTTTATTCCAGTATCATTCTTGTGATCATCCCCTAGACCCTGAGCAATGCTGGCACATCCTTTCTCAGATATGGGGCCCTACCACTCCCCATGTGTAGATACCAGAGGCCATTTGGTCCATTAAGCCTATGTTGACCCTTCGAACTGGCCATCCAAATTCATTGCACAGCTCCGTTCTTGCTCTGACCACCACCCCTGCGACTCCAGGAAACAGCCATCCACTCACCTGCAGAAACTCTGTCATTCCCTGCACAAAAGCTGGCATCCCCGGCAGTGTCACAGTGATGGTGGGCGAGCCCACACTGGTCACGCCAGTACCAGTTGACCCCAGCAAGGTGCCCAGGAGCTGCGAGAGCTGGACATCGGGCTGGGCGCCAGAGTCTGGTGCAGCCGAACTGCTGGTGGTGGTCCCGGTGGAGCTGGTAGTGGTGGTGGTGGTGGATGTTCTGCTTGCCGTGGTGGAGGTGGTTGCAGAGCTGGTGTTGGTGGTGTCTGAGGGAGTGCTTCCTGTTGTTGTGGGCTGGGCTGCAGAGAATGAGAAAAGGGAGTGAGAGACAACGAGACGGCTGTGAGACAAAGCTCTCACAGTGACGGATACTGGAAGGCAGGGCACCTGGTATTTCATACCAAAGCATCGTGGGACCAACCTAAATTGCTTAGACTCCCCAGAACAGAGTTAAATTCACTGGCGTGTCCTGCTGTTACAGAGTCACAGAGCACCACAGCACAGAAACAGTTCCTTCGGCCCATCCTGCCCCTACTAACCTGATCTTCTACCCAGTTCCACCTCCTTGAACATAGCCCTCCAAACCCATGTAGCCATATGGCTATACCTGGACAACAATCCTCCATTCATGTACTTATCCAAACCTTTTCTTCAATGTCACAATTGAACATGCACCTACCACTTCCAACAGCAGCTCGGTCTACTCTCACACCACCTCCTGAGTGAAGAAATTCCTCTTCACATTGTGCTTAAATATTTCGCCTTTCACCCCAAACCTATGACCTCCAGTTCTAATCTTACCCGAACCTGAGGGGAAGGAGCCTGCATGTATTCCCATCCATACCCCTCATAATTTTATGTACATCTGTAAGATCTCCCCTCATTCTCCTGCACTCCAGGGAATAAAGTCCTAACCTATTGAACCTTACTCTTAGCTTCCTTCAACCCCTTCCCTTTCTCTAACTCCCATAACACCTCCCAAATTCACTAAGAAACAATGAGCTCCACAGTGGAATAAGGGGCCAGTAGATCATGGATAAGATCAGAGAAGGTGCCTGTCTTTTGACACTTGGCTGACATGCTGCTGAGGTAGGTGTCACTGAGAGGTGAGAATAAAGCAGCCGATCCCACCCCTCCTTATTACCACAGCCCTCCATTCCAGGCAACAGAGACTCAGAAACAAGCCCTTTGGCCCAGCCAATCCTGGCTGACCTAACCTTCTGCCTAGTCCAATCTACCTGCACCCTGAACACATCTTTCCAAATCCCTCCCACCACGTACCTATCCAAACTTCTATTAAATGTTACAATTGAGCCCATATCCACCACTTCCAACAGCAGCTCGTCCCACACTCAGACCAGCCTGTGCTGTGCCCTGTTTAACAAGGGTGTTACTACATCGGCATCACTCCATATCTACACAGACATGTAAGATCAGCGCCAGCACTTTCACAAGAACAGGCTAGACTGAAATTGGATTTGGTTTATCAATGCCACTGCAAAGCTTTT
This sequence comes from Mobula hypostoma, assembly GCF_963921235.1. Taxonomy (NCBI): domain Eukaryota; kingdom Metazoa; phylum Chordata; class Chondrichthyes; order Myliobatiformes; family Myliobatidae; genus Mobula; species Mobula hypostoma. The sequence continues at coordinate 15,554,131 of NC_086101.1, read as the reverse complement.
GTTTGCTTGCCTCCAGGCAGATCACTCCATACCAGATACTGAAAAGAATACAGCAACTACTGTGTCCATGACAGCGTTCTCCCAAAGGAACATCCTATTTCTTCCCTCTAGCCCAGGGGTTTACAGACTCCTCGGTTAATGGTAGGGGTCCATGGCATTAAAAAAAGTTTGGGAACCCCTGTTCAGCCCCCTTTCAACTTTGCATATTTTTCATTGCCAATTTCCCCTTGAAAGTCACAGTGGAAATTGCCCCCGCCGCATTTCCAGGAGGTGAAATTCTAGATTTTAATCATGCCGGAAATATCAATAATTATTGTCTACCAGCTGACCATCCTCACCTCTCCTGATCCACTCAGTCCCTCCTACAACACATGCCAGCCCAATGACCCAGATCCTTTCCCCTCCTCCACCAATCCACATGTCCATCAGCCACACTGATGTCCATCATTCACTGATTCCCCTTTCCCACTGCTCCTTTTGTTGTGCCGTACTCCCTCACCAGGGGATCTCGCATGACTGGCACCAAGTAACAATGAACTACAGGTTCATAGTGTAACGCTTTCAAAAGTGATCAGGGTTCAACTCCCGCTGCTGTCTGTACACCCTCCCCGTGACTGCGTGGTTTTCTGATTTCTTCCCACATTCAAAAGATGCATGGGGTTAGTAAGCGTGAGCACGCTATGTCACGGGGTTAGGGTTAGAAAGCGTGAGCATGCTATGTCATGGGGTTAGGGTTAGAAAGCGTGAGCACGCTATGTCATGGGGTTAGGGTTAGTAAGCGTGAGCACGCTATGTCACGGGGTTAGGGTTAGTAAGCGTGAGCACGCTATGTCACGGGGTTAGGGTTAGAAAGCGTGAGCACGCTATGTCACGGGGTTAGGGTTAGAAAGCGTGAGCACGCTATGTCACGGGGTTAGGGTTAGTAAGCATGAGCACGCTATGTCACGGGGTTAGGGTAAGCGTGAGCACGCTATGTCATGGGGTTAGGGTTAGTAAGCGTGAGCACGCTATGTCACGGGGTTAGGGTTAGTAAGCGTGAGCACGCTATGTCACGGGGTTAGGGTTAGAAAGCGTGAGCACGCTATGTCACGGGGTTAGGGTAAGCGTGAGCACGCTATGTCATGGGGTTAGGGTTAGTAAGCGTGAGCACGCTATGTCACGGGGTTAGGGTTAGTAAGTGTGAGCACGCTATGTCACGGGGTTAGAGTGAGCATGCTACGTCACGGGGTTAGGGTGAGCATGCTACGTCACGGGGTGCCCCCAGCATACCTTCAGACCATGTTGGTCATTAGGATTAGGATTAGGGTTAGGGTTAGGGTTAGTAAGCGTGTGCATGCTATGTCACTGGGTTAGGGTTAGTAAGCGTGAGCATGCTATGTCACGGGGTTAGAGTGAGCACGTTACATCACGGGTGCCCCCAGCATACCTTCAGGCCATGTTGGTCATTGTTGCAAACGACACTTTGTCGCTGTGTCGTCAATCTTGACGAACACACACCAAATAAAGTTAGTCTTATAAAACACGAAGTTACTTCCCAAACGCTTTTGGCACCATCATTCAGCAGCAGGTGAATGACAGGTTCTAACCACACGTTAGCAGCTGACTTTCACCTCCTGATCTACCCAGTTCCTCATACACACTTGTCAGTCCGCAACATTCTGCTTCTTTCCCTTCCTCCACTACTCTACAACCCTACTCCTCCCACTGGTTCTCTTCTCCATTCTGTTCCCATCTGCCTTCCCATCCCTCACGTCTGCATGCAGAAATTTGCTCTCTTATCAGATCCCGTTATCCGCAGTGCTGTTGCCTCCACTACAACCTCTGTCACTACTTCCAATCCCAACACCCCACCAACTTACAGCTCTTGCTCATCCCTCTCCTCCACCTCTTTGTACTGGCTACCTCTCAGTCCAGACAAGAGTCTCAATCTGAAATGTTGGACTGTCTATTTCCCCCTGCATATGCTATCTGACCTAAGTTCCTCCATTATCTCATATCCTGTTCCTCCAACTGCAGTCCCTCTCTGACTTCAACCACACGAGCTGAAATGGGAACTCAAATCCTGGGACAGGAGGGGTTGGGTAAGGGAGAAAGGGTATGTTCAGATATGCAATCCATTGCCTGTGGCAGTTCAACCAGGCTGGACTACACAGCAACAGGAAGCAAGCAAGGACAATGCAAGAGCCATGTCACGAAGAGCAACTACTCACCAACAGTAGCAGGCTGCATCAGAAGCTGTCCAACCAGCCCGGTGATCATCTGCGCCAGGGTGGCCGGGCCAGGGCCAGGAGGTGGGGCAGGAGCAGGGGCACGAGCGGAGCCAGGAGGAACCTGCGGCAGAAAGAAATAGAAACAGTCTGGAAATAAATCAAAACACAAAGTAACACAACGGATACATCGCAGCGTTGACCCAATAACTCAAGTTGCATGGGGCTCCAGGTAGCAAGATGAGCTCCACATTGTGGGATTGTGGCCCCTTGACTATCCCTGAGCATCTCCTGTCAACTGTTTGGAGGGTTTGGAAACAGTGAAACAGGAAATGCTCAAAAAAAGTCAAGTCCCCCTCCATTTCAGTTTGCATCTGAACCGGGGGGGAGGAGGGAAGTGGAAATCAGAGTGCCGGAGCAGACAGAGGAGTGATTGTAGGGAAAGATATTGTGAAGCCTATGTAGAAAGCCAGGATTCGAATGGTTGAGCGCGGTGGGACTAATGTGCTGAGGTGTATAAATTTCAAGCAAGGAGTACAGTAGGAAAGACAGATGAGCTTAGGGCTGATCCACATGGAATTACTGCATTGTAGCCATGAGTGAGACATGGTTGCAGGAGGGACAGGACTGAAAGCTCAACGCTCCCAGGCTCCGCTGTTGCAGACACGATACAGCAGGAAGTATTGAAGGAGGAAGGGTGGCATTTTTAATCAGGGAAAATATCACGGACAGGACAGACTGCACAGCTCATCTGTATGGGTGGAACTGAAGAATAAGAAAAGGATGACCACGTTAATGGGATTATATTACAAACCACCCAACAGTCAGCGGGATTTAGAGGAGCAAATATGCCAACTGTTGCAAGAAACATATGATAGTGGGTGATTTTAACTTTCCACATATTGACTGAGACTTCCATACTGTGAGACGGCTGGACGGAATAGAGATTGTCAAATGTGTTCAGGACAACTTCCTTAATCAGTACATAGAGGACCCAACTAGAGGGAGAGCATTACTAGGGAATGAGACAGGGCAGGTGACAGAAGGTTGTATAGGGTAACACTTTGCATCTAGTGCCATTAGTTTCAAGTAACTATGGAAAAGGATAGGTCCGGTCCTCGGGCTGAGATTCTCAATTGGAGAAAGGCCAATTTTGATGGTATCAGAAAGGATTTGGCAAGTGTGGATTGGGACAGGTTAAATTCTCAGAGTACAGAATTTGCATGTTCCTCTCAGAATAAAAGGCAAGGATAACAGGTGCAGGGGACCTTGGTTTTTGAGATATTGAGGTCCTGGCTAAGGAGGAGGAGGAGGTACATTGTAGGTATAGGCAAGAAGGAACAAATGAGGTACTTGAGTATAAGAAATACAAAAAAACACAGGAGGAGGAAATCAGGAGGGCTTCTACAGATATATTAAGAGCAATGGATACGTTGCAGCGTTGGGGCAGTGGAGGTATAATTTGTCCATCAGTGCTGATCACTCCATCCTTGACTACGCTGTTCCACCGTGAACACGATCTGTTATGAGTCAACATGATGCTTTCAGATCAGGTCAAGCATAGCACATACCTCTGCCGCACTGCTCAGGTGTATTTCTGGGGTACAGGGGCTAGCGACCCTTGTGCCTGTTCTATGTCCTTGAAATATGATTTTTTTGTGTTCTATCGCTGAGCAGCAGTGAACCATCTGATTGGCCTGTCAGAGTTCTCTTTGGGAACTAGTTGACTTGATCAGCATTTCTGATCTGGCTATTGTTCACGATTGCACGTAATAAAAAGAAAAAGATAGCAAGGGACAAAAGTGGTCCTCTCAAGGAGCAGAGTGGTAATCTATGCCTGAAGCCGAAAGAAATGGAGGAGATCTTAAAAGGATTTTTGCATCTGTATTTACTCAAGAGATGGTCACAGACTCTGTAGAAGTGAGACAAAATAGCAGTGATGTCATGGGCCGTACACAGATGAGAGGATGAGGCGTTTGCTGTCTTGAAGCAAATTAGAACAGGTAAATCCCTCAAGGCCTAACAAGTTGTTCCCTCAAACCCTGTGAGGCTAGTGCAAAACTTGCAGAGGCCCTAATAGAAATGTTTAAAGCGACCTCAGCATTGGGTAAAATGCCAGAGGATTGGAGGACAGCTACTGTTGTTCCGTTGTTCAAGAAGGACTCTAAAAATAAGCTGGGATATTATAGGCCAGTAAGCTTGACGTGAGTAGTCTGTAAGTTATTGGAAGGAATTGTATGGAACCATATATACAAGTTTTTGGATAGATAGGGACTGATAGGGGAAGTCAACATGACTTTATGTATGGTAGGTTGTGTCTAACCAACTTTATAGTGTTTTTATGAAGGAGTTACAAGGAAAGTTGAAGGAGGAAAGGCAATAGATATTGTCTACATGGACCTTAGCAAGACCTTCGACAAAGCCCGCATGGGAGGTTGGTCAAAGTGCAGTCACTTAAATTCAGGATGAGGTAATAAACTGGATTAGACAGTAGCTTTGTGGGAGAAGCTAGAGCAGTAGCAGATGGCTGCCTCTGTGACTAGAGGCCTATGACAAACATTGTGCCGCAGGGATTCGTGCTGGGTCCGCTGTTGTTTGTCATCTAAATCAACAATCTGGAAGATAATGTAGTAATTTGGATCAGCAAATTTGCAGACGACACCAAGGCTGGGTGGGGATTTGGACAGCGAGGAAGGCTATCAAAGCCTGCAACAGGATCTGGACCAGATGCAAAATTCGGCAAGTATGATGCCAAAGACAAGTATGATATGTTATACTTTTAACATAAAAGCCGACAACAAGTAGTGAGTACAGCCCAGTCCATCATGGGTAAAATCCTCCCCAGCAATGAGCACATCTATAAGAGCGCTGTTGCAGCTAATCAGCATCCAGCATCAAGGACAACAACCAACCAGGTCATGCTCTCTTTTCGTTCTGCCATTAGGAAGAGGTACAGTAGCCTTAGGACCCACACTACCAGGTTCAAGAAGCTTTATTACTCAACTATCAAGCTCTTGAACCAGAGGGGTTAACTTCATTCACCCCAATACTGAACTCTTCCGACAATCTATGGACTCACTTTCAAGGACTCATCTTAGGTTCTCAATATTTATTGCTCATTTACTTATTATTTTGTTTGTTTTCTTCTTTTTGCATTTGCATTATTAGTTGCCTTTTGCACATTGGTTGTTTGTCTGTCTTGTGTGCTGTTTTTCATCAATTTTGTGTTTCTTTGTATTTACTGTGAATGCCCATAAGAAAATGAATTTCAGGGCAGTATATTATGACATATATGCAGTTCGATAATAAATTTACTTTGAACTTTTGGGAAGACAAACCAGGAAAGGACTTGCACGATGAGTGATAGGGCACTGAAGAATGTGGTAGAACCAAGGGATCAGGAAATGCAGATCCATAATTCTTTGGAAGTGGCGTCACAAGTAGACAGGATTGTAAATTAGCTCTTGGCACATTGGCCTTCATAAATCAATGTATTGAGTATAGGAGTTGGGATGTTAAGTTGAAATTATTTAAGATATTGGCAAAATCTAATTTACAGTATTGTGTGACGTTCTGCTGCCGACCTACAAAAAAAGATATCAATAAGATTGTAAGAGCGTGGAGAAAATTTACACATTTTTTGCCAGTACTTGAAGACCTGAGTTATAGGCAAAGGCTGAATAGTTTAGGACTTTATTGCCTAGAACATAGGAGAATGAGGGGAGATTTGTTAGAAGTATACAAAATTATGAAGGGTACAGATAGAGTTAAATGCACTGAGACTACAACTAGAGGTCATGGCTTTTGGGGAACATGAGGGGGAAGTTCTTCAAAGAGTGGTGAGAGTGTGAAATGAGCTCCAGACGCAGGTGGTGGATTCGGGTTTGATTTCAACATTTAAGAGAAATTCGGATAGGTACGTGGATGGGAGGGGTATGGAGGGCTACAGTCCAGATGCAGTTCGATGGGACTAGACAGATTAATAGTTCTTCTCCACTGCTGTCAGGTTCTTCAACTAACCTCAAAAATCCTAGCACTATTTTTTTTTAAACCTTCTCAATTTTGCGGTAATGTTCTTTTGTTTATTTTGCACTAATGTTAATTTAAGTTTATGTTGAGTTGTGTTCATCCTGCAGTGTTATTCATAGTAATCATACCTTGTATTTGTGTACACCTCTGACAAAGAAGATACCTACCCTGGAAAGAAGTTAACACTGCAGCATCTGTCACCTTGCACACTTGCCCTGCCCGTTACCTGTGTTCCTGCTTGTGGCCCAGCTGCTGGCTGAGTCTGCCGTGGGGGAGGAGGTGGAGGTCTGGTTATTACCACACGGGCCGGAGAAGGTTGAAAGCCCGTCACCTGCTGCCCTGTTGGGAGGGGACAAACAATAAATGAGAAATGAAGTGCAGGCACTTGGGTGTAAGAAACTTTTGACCAAGTCACCTCACTCCACGCAGTAATACCTCCCTACCAACAGCCCGCAATAACCTTCCTGACAGACATGCTGATCTAAAGCAAGTATCTACCATACCTGAACCAACAAGAAACCCAGATCTCGCGGCACAACAGCGAGGTAATAACAAACCTGTCTTTCCTGGCAATACAGAGTATAAACTACTTTAAGGACATAGACGTTCAACACAAAAACAGACACATCAAGCATGTATTTAAACTAATCCTAAGCAAGAAAATCTGTAGGAACTGAGGTTGAGCAGCAACGGTTCATGGTTTGGGATGAAACCTTGCATGTTAATCCTATATTTTTAGCCTCCCAGATCCTCACCAATTAAGCCCCAGGTTGGTTGCAGAAGCTTTAGAGAGGGTGCAGAGGAGACTTACCAAGATGCAGCCTGTTTTAAAGTGCGTGTCTTATGAGGATAGACTGAGTGAGCTAGGGTTTTCCCTCAGCAGCAAAGGAGAATGAGAGGTGACATGATAGAGGTGGATAAGTTGATAAGAGGTATAGATAGGAGTGGCAAATCATGAACATGAGAAAGTCTGCAGATGCTGGAAATCCAGAGCAACACACACAAAACACTGGAGGAACTCAACAGGACAGGCAGCATCTATGGAAATGAATAAACAGTCGACGTTTCAGGACGATACCCTACTTCAGGACAGAAAAGGGGGAAGACTCCAAAATAAAAAGGCTGGGGAGGGGGAAGGAGGATAGCTAGAAGATAAGTAAAGCATGTGGGTGAGAAAGACATAGGGCTAGAGAAGGAGGAGCCTGATGGGAAAGGAGAGTGGTTCATAGGAGAAAGGAAAGAAAGGGGAATCTCAGTGAGAGATGTTAGGCAGGTGAGAAGAGGTAAGAGGCAAGAGTGGGGAATGGAAGAGGGGAGGGGAGGGGGAGGAGAAAAAAAAATGTATCGGAAGAGAAATCAAAATTCTTGCCATCAGGTTGGCGGCTACCCAGACGGAATATAAGGTCTTGGTCCTCCACCCTGAGGGTAGACTCATCCTGGCACAAGAGGGAACCATGGATCGACAAATCAGAATGGGAATCAGAATTGAAATGTTCAACCATCAGGAAGCTCTGCTTGTGGCAGATGGAGCAGAGGTGCTCAACGAAGTGGTCCCCTAATTTACGACGGGTCTTAACAATATAGAGGAGCCTGCATCTGGAGAACCAGACACAACAGACAACCCCTATATGCAGGTAAAGTGTTGCCTCACCTTAACGACTGTTTTGGGCACTGAACGGAGGCGAGGGAGAAGGAAAATGGGGTAAGTGTAGCACTTAGGCCGCTTGTAGGGATACAGTGGTGCTAAGAAGTTTGTCAACCCTAAAACTAGATAAGGAAAACTCAATTAAATAACACAAAAAACATTATACTTGTTTATTTATTTATTTATTAAGAAAAATGATCCCTTATTACTTGTATTTGTTGGAAAAAGTACATAACTGGTGTGACCCCCTTTCATCAGCAATAACTTCAACTAACTGTTTCCGGTAATTGTTGATCAGTCCTGCACATTGGCTTGGAAGAATTTTAGGCCATTCCTCCTTACAAAACTGCTTCAACTCTTGGATGTTGGTGGCATTCCTTGCATGAACTGCTTCCTTCAACAACATTTCTACAGGATTGTCAGGACTTTCATTCAGATCATTGTCTTGTTGTATTATACAACTTCTATTAAGCTTCAGGTTACCGACTGCTGCCCCGATATTCTCCTGTAAAATGTCTTGATACAATTTTGAATTCATTGCTCCCTCAACGATTGCAAGCTATCCAGGCCCCGAGGCAACAAAGCAGCCCCAAACCATGATGCTTCTTCCACTTGCTTCACAATTGGGTTGAGGTTTTGGTGTTGGTGTGCAGTGCCCCTTTTTCCTCCAAACATAGCAATGTGCACTTCCGCCAAAACGTTCAACTTTTGTCTCATCTGTCCACAGAACACTGTCCCAGAAGTGTTGTAGAACATCCAGGTGGCCTTTTGCAAACTTGACACGTGCAGCAAATTTTTTTTTCTTTTTGGAGAGCAGTGGTTTCCTTCGTGGTGTCCTTCCATGAACATCATTCTTATTCACTGTTTTTCTTATAGTGAACACATGAACAGAGACTTTAACAAGTTCTGGAGATTTCTGAAGGTATTTTGCTGTTACCCTTGGGTTCTTTTTCACCTGGTTCAGCACTGCACATTGTGCCCTTGGTATGATCTTTGCAGGATGCCCACTCCTAGGGAGAGCAGCAACAGTATTTAGTTTGCTCCATTTGCAGACAATTTCTCTTACTGTGGACTGATGAACACGCAGCTCTTTAGCAAAGCTTTTGTAGCCTTTTCCAGCTTCACGCATCTCTACAATCCTTCTAAGGTCCTCTGAAAATTGTTTTGATCGAGGCATGGTGCACATAAACAGATCTTTCTTGAGAAGAGCAGGCACAGTCTGTGTGTCTTTTTGATAGGTCAGGGCACCTCTGCAACCCACACCTCCAATCTCATCTCATTGATTGGAACACCCAACTCCAAATAGCTCTTGTAGAAGGCATTACCCCAGAGTTTCACATACTTTTTCCAAAAAAAAAACATTATTGGATCATTTTTCTCAATAAATGAATGAACAAGTATAATTTTTTGTGTTACTTATTTAATTGGGTTCTCTTTATCTAATTTAGAACTTGTGTGAAGATCTGATCACATTTCAGGTCATATTTATGAAGAAATAGAGAAAATTCTGCAGGGTTCACAAATTTCCAGCTCCAGGCTTTCTAGCCTGTGGGGTGGGGGGAGAGATTAGTGGGGAGGGACGAATGAACAAGGGAATCCCAGAGGGAGCAATCCCTGTGGAAAGCGGAGGTGCGGAGGGGAGGGGGAGGAGATATGTTTAGTGGTAGGATCTCTTTGGAGACAGAATTTGCGGAGGGAGACAGACAAAGTGGACAGCCAGTGCCTTTCTCCCACAGCAGAAATGGCTAATAAAGGAAGGCGTCATTTTAAGGTATCAGACGGAAAGTATGGGGAGGGGATGAATATCAGAGGTAGTGTTTTTTTTTAAAAGCACCGAGTGTGGTAGGTGCGTGGAATGTATTGCTGGAGGTGGTGTTAGAGGCAGATACATTGGGGACATTTAAGAGACGCTTAAACAGGCACATGGCTAAAAGAAAAATGGAGGGCTAGATAGGAGGAAAGTACTGGATTCATCTCAGAGTAGGTTAAAAGGTCGGTGCAACAACGTGATCTGAAGGGACTGCGCTATGCTGTTCTGTTCTATGTTCTGTGTGTATACTGGGGCACAAAGTAAAGTGCAAAGTATTTAATTATGGTATTCCCAACATCTCTCCCTGGCTGGGACACGTAATGCCATCAACGGGGAAACTTGTTTTGACACTTATGCATGCTAAATCTCCTTGCCCTAACCTTCAAAATTGCCCTTAGACAAAAAAACAATTACTCTTTCACAAGAATCATGACATGCTCCACAATTACTTCCTGATCCATTATGCAAAGCAAATTCATAGATTACGCTCCCACAGCCCTCTCCACGAGCCCTGGAGCTATTTACATTAATATTTCACAGTGCAATTTTATTGCCAATGCTGTGCAAGTTACATAATGTGTCAATGCAAGAAAAGGCCATTCAGCCCATTGGCCCCCTCTCTCTCTCTCCCCAGTCGTAGCCCAGTTCCCAGTTTCCTTCCCTGTTACCCAGAACTGTTTTCCCTGTTACTTTGAAAGTTACTGCAAAATTCGATTCCCAACGTGCTGGGGGAATCCCAACCTGACAATGTGAAACCACTTTTCTCAAATTCCTCTATCAATTAATTGGACCCTATTACACAGTTGGGAGACAGTTAGAACCTTTGTCCGTCTGTCTGTCTGTATCTTGTTTTACGGCGGTTGGCATCCAGCTTAATGGTGCATTACCGCCACCCTCTGCTCCAGAATGTGCACTAGACATACATTCTAAATCCCTTCTCACACACACACACCCCTACACCTCACCCTCCCATCTTTGACCATCCTAGTATCCTATTCCTGTTTATTCATCATAGTCTATAAAAAACCCCTGTACTCCTTAAAAACGCTAAAAATACCCAGACTTGTGCTCTCTCACCCATGCCCAGCAACCCTTTTAATGTGAATTCCTGCATCCCCAACTACCTTAATTTATTTCTCATCATCTCTCTCTGTATCCCATACTTCCTGCAACTCAGAACTACATGTTCTACTGACTCCTCTTCCTGACATTCCTCACACAATCCTGTCTGGTGTTTCCCTATCATTTTCAATGTTTTGTTTAATGCACAGTGCCCCAGCCTTAACCTAGTCCACACAATTTCCTCTCTTCTGTTTCCATTACCTACCCTAGTAACTGCAATACTCTTTTGTATTTGATATAAATGCCTCCCTTTCCCCGTTAGAACCTTTGTCTCAGGGTAAAATGTTAAATACTACAGGATACACATTTAAATTGAGAGCGGGGAAATTTAAAGAAGTGTGAGGCACTTCCAATGCACTGCCATGTGTAGCAGTAGCAGATATGATAATGCTGTTAGAGGTGTGAATGCTCAGGGAACAGAGGAATTTTGATCATGTGTAGACAGAAAAGATTTGAGTCTAATTTTGGTATCATGGGCCCAAGGAGACACAAGTTTCAACCCAAAACACTGGCAATTTATTTTCTCCACAAATGCCACATGATCTACTAAACTTGCCCCAGCACACAGCTTAGAAACATAGAAACATAGAAAATAGGTGCAGGAGTAGGCCATTTGGCCCTTCAGCCCTTCGAGCCTGCACCGCCATTTATTATGATCATGGCTGATCATCCAACTCAGAACCCCACCCCAGCCTTCCCTCCATACCCCCTGACCCCCGTAGCCACAAGGGCCATATCTAACTCCCTCTTAAATATAGCCAATGAACTGGCCTCAACTGTTTCCTGTGGCAGAGAATTCCACAGATTCACCACTCTCTATGTGAAGAAGTTTTTCCTAATCTCGGTCCTAAAAGGCTTCCCCTCTATCCTCAAACTGTGGCCCCTCGTTCTGGACTTCCCCAACATCAGGAACAATCTTCTTGCATCAGCCTGTCCAATCCCTTTAGGATCTTATACGTTTCAATCAGATCCCCCCTCAATCTTCTAAATTCCAACGAGTACAAGCCCAGTTCATCCAGTCTTTCTTCATATGAAAGTCCGGCCATCCCAGGAATCAATCTGGTGAACCTTCTTTGTACTCCCTCTATGGCAAAGATGTCTTTCCTCAGATTAGGGGACCAAAACTGCACACAATACTCCAGGTGTGGTCTCACCAAGGCCTTGTACAACTGCAGTAGTACCTCCCTGCTCCTGTACTCGAATCCTCTCGCTATAAATGCCAGCATACCATTCGCCTTTTTCACCGTCTGCTGTACCTGCATGCCCACTTTCAATGACTGGTGTATAATGACACCCAGGTCTCGTTGCACCTCCCTTTTCCTAATCGCCACCATTCAGATAATAATCTGTTTTCCTATTTTTGCCACCAAAGTGGATAACTTCACATTTATCCACATTAAATTGCATCTGCCATGAATTTGCCCACTCACCCAACCTATCCAAGTCACCCTGCATCCTCTTAGCATCCTCCTCACTGCTAACACTGCCACCCAGCTTCGTGTCATCTGCAAACTTGGAGATGCTGCATTTAATTCCCTCACCCAAGTCATTAATATATATTGTAAACAACTGGGGTCCCAGCACTGAGCCTTGCGGTACCCCACTAGTCACCGCCTGCCATTCTGAAAAGGTCCCGTTTATTCCCACTCTTTGCTTCCTGTCTGCTAACCAATTCTCCACCCACACCAATACCTTACCCCCAATACCGTGTGCTTTAAGTTTGCACACTAATCTCCTGTGTGGGACCTTGTCAAAAGCCTTTTGAAAATCCAAATATACCACATCCACTGGTTCTCCCCTATCCACTCTACTAGTTACATCCTCAAAAAATTTTGAGATTCGTCAGACATGATTTTCCTTTCACAAATCCATGCTGACTTTGTCCGATCATTTCACCGCTTTCCAAATGTGCTGTTATCACATCCTTGATAACTGATTCCAGCAGTTTCCCCACCACCGACGTTAGGCTAACCGGTCTATAATTCCCCGGTTTCTCTCTCCTTCCTTTTTTAAAAAGTGGAGTTACATTAGCCACCCTCCAATCCTCAGGAACTAGTCCAGAATCTAACGAATTTTGAAAAATTATCACTAATGCATCCACTATTTCTTGGGCTACTTCCTTAAGCACTCTAGGATGCAGACCATCTGGCCCTGGGGATTTATCTGCCTTCAATCCCTTCAATTTACCTAACACCACTTCCCTACTAACATGTATTTCGCTCAGTTCCTCCATCTCACTGGACCCTCTGTCCCCTACTATTTCTGGAAGATTATTTATGTCCTCCTTCGTGAAGACAGAACCAAAGTAATTATTCAATTGGTCTGCCATGTCCTTGCTCCCCATAATCAATTCACCTGTTTCTGTCTGCAAGGGACCTACATTTGTCTTTACCAGTCTTTTCCTTTTTACATATCTATAAAAGCTTTTACAGTCCGTTTTTATGTTCCCTGCCAGTTTTCTCTCATAATCTTTTTTCCCCTTCCTAATTAAGCCCTTTGTCCTCCTCTGCTGAACTCTGAATTTCTCCCAGTCCTCAGGTGAGCCACTTTCTCTGGCTAATTTGTAAGCTTCTTCTTTGGAATTGATACTATCCCTAATTTCTCTTGTCAGCCACGGGTGCACTACCTTCCTTGATTTATTCTTTTGCCAAACTGGCATGAACAATTGTTGTAGTTCATCCATGCAACCTTTAAAAGCTTGTTGCCTGTTGGCCAAAAGACCGCTTGTATACAGTACTGCTGTATCACCCTGTCAGAGTTATAACATTTCTCCAACCATGCTCCAACAAATCCCCTCATTCACTTCAAAAACTTCCAGTTTGTTGACTTTACCAGTCACTGCATGCACCTCCCTCCTAGTACAGCTGCTTGATTTGGAGTATTGTGAGCAGTTATGTGCCCCATATTCTAGCATTGGTGGGTCCAGAGGAGGGTTACAAGAATAATCCTGGGAAAGGGAGGGTTAAGGTATGAGAAGCATTTGATGGCTCTGGGCCTCTAGACACTGGAGTTTAAAATAATGGGTGGCAGGGGGATCTCACTGAAATCTATCATATATTGAAAGACCTGAAGGGGTGGACATGGAGAGGATGTTTCCATTAGTGGGATAATCTAGGACCAGAGGGCACAGCCTCAGAATACTAGGATATTTTTAGAAGAGAGATAAGGAGGAATCTCTTTAACAGAGAATGGTGAATCTATAGAATTCATTGCCACAACTGGCTGTTGAGGCCAAGTCATTGGATCTACTTAAAACAGAGGTTGATAGTTTCTTGATTAGTAAGGGCGTCAAAGGTTTCAGGGAGACGGCAGGAGAATGGGGTTAAGGGATAATAAATCAGCCATAACAGAATGACGGAGCAGACTCAATAGGCTGAATGGCCTAATTCTGCTCCAATGTCTTATGGTAGCCCAAAAGACCCTAGGTCCCTAGCACTGGACTGAAATTGACAAAAGGACTGCTTGGTTTCTATCATTTACGGAGGCACGGGGACGTTCAACCATACCTGAGCTCGCTCCAGCTGCCGCCATGGCTTGCTGGGTGATTTGGTGCATGATGGTCTGCATGAATTCGGTTGACATCCCTGGAATCTGAATATGTGGCATCCCACCTGACAGCAAAACGGAGGACACAGGGGGTTTAAGAGATCACTATGTGCTTGCTGGCAAATCACAGTTACAATACAGAGATAAGCACAAAATAGTAAAATGATGCAAAGATCGGTAGAAAAGTAACGCTGAGGTGATAATCACAGAACAGGTAGAATGAGGAGCCCAAGAACACGGGAACACCACTAGGAAGGGGATGTGAAAGGGTGACAAAAGACAATGCTATCCATCATTAAGGACCCAATCACCCAGGACATAATCTCTTCTCATTGCTACCATCAGGGAGGAGGTATAGGAGCTTGAGTTTTAGGAACAGCTTCTTCCCCTCTGGCATCCGATTTCTGAATGGACAATGAACCAACCCATGAACAGTACCTCATTAATTTTCCCTTATTTTTGTACTACTATTTTTTATATAATTTCTTACTGTAAATTAATAGTTTTTTTTTAGGTATTGCACTGTACTACTGCTTCAAAACAGCAAATTTCACGACATGTCCCAGTGAACCTCATTCTGATTCTGACTGAGAACGGTGGGGAAGAAGCCATTCCGGGAGTGAGTGTAAAGGACCTGACACATCCTGCAGGGGTAACATTATGATCAGCTAAGTGGCATTACCTGGCCCAGAGGTTCCTGTGGCAGAAGAAGCTGTTGTAGAAGAATTACCCTGTGTGGTGGAATCTGTCAGAGAATGAATAAGATGAATAAGAAGGTTGTAGTCACAAACTGCTACACATGGCTGATATTGACAAGTTTGACAATAGATCAGATTCAATGAGAAGGGCAGGTATTATTACATACATTAAGAATACATGCACACATGTCCAAAAGAACCCTGTTAATCCAACACACTCAGGACTTGGGGGTGCCAGACAAGCAGATCTTCTGCACTATTGGAAATTATTAAAATTAATTCTTCAACATAATTTTGAGTCAATTTTTGAGATGCTACACGGTAAAAACAATGTTTAGCGAAAATAGGGATCATAGTAACTGAGGCCTCATGCGAACCAGGGGCAAGCATGGAAACAGTGCCCCACTGGCTCAGAAGCAAGCTGGCGAGTGGCATCCCATTGGCTCAGAAGTGCAAGGACTGCATCCCATTGGCTCAGAAGTAAGTGCAAGAATGGCACCCCATTGGCTTAGGAGCAAGCACGGGAATGGGGCCCTATTGGTTCAAAAGTATGGCAAGGCAGGACAGAAGAAAGGCAAAACAGCAGTTAAAAGGGAGTGGGAGAACCAGGGCCACACTGATTAAGAACTGGGCTTCATTGATTCAGAAAGGAGTGCTGGAACCAGCACCCTGTTTGGTACAAGGGAACATAAACTGGACCCCCGTGAGTCAGAAGGGAGTCAAACTGTCAGAATTTTCAAACAATTGGAAAGCAGAGTGCTGGAGATTTTCTGTGCCAAGACAGTGGCTTTCCAAGAGCAGTCAGGTTTGAACTGCCATGATGAACCATGTCATATCTTAGGTGGTGGTCATTTCATCATCATTGGATATCCACCCATCAGATGGCAGACCACCTGCACTCCCACCCCTCCCCAGGACAGGGATTCAACACAACTGGAAAGTTCCCCTGACGCACCTCCTTGTAGGTTCATCTGCATCATGACAACGGGCTCCATGGTTTGGTGAGTGATGCGAATGACACGGGGGTGGGAGCCCTGGCTCTGGCTCTGCTGCCCCTGGTTCTCTGGGGCCTCCTGTGTCTCAGCACCTGGTGACTGCGTGGGGGGAGCAGTGCCAGTGGCCGCTGTAGCTGGTGACTGCCCCTCGGCACTGTGCTGCGCCCGGTTGCCGTTTGTCGTCATGGTGACTGTCGTTCCGACATTGATCTGCTGGAAGGAGGAAGAGCTGAAATTTTAGTACCAGAGGAGATGAAGAGGGGTGGGGGGGGGGGGTGCAGAACAGGCTGCATGTGTACTACTGACCCCAACTATGGAGGCATGCTACTGTATTCTTTACACTGGCAAGGACACCCACAGATAGAGGTTGGCCACCTTGGACCACAAAGTGAACAGAGACTTCTTTACTCAAAGGGATCATTAACCACTCCACTTGACTGAGAATAGTAAGTAAGTTTGCAGATGACACTGGTGGGATTTTTGGATAGTGAAGGTTATCCAAGATTACAACAGATCAACTTATCCTGTGGGGCTGAGGAATGGCGGACAACATTTAAAACAGATAAGTAAGAGTTTTTGTCTTCGATCTTGCAAGACGAACCAGGGCAGAACTTGCGCAATAAATGTTAGGGCCCTGGGGAGTATCGTAGCACAGGGACCCCTAGGGGTGCAGTTACCGAGTTCCTTGAAAGTGACGACCCAAGTAGACAGGGTTGCGAAGGTAGCACTTGACATACTGGCTGTGATCGGTCAGAATAGTGAGCACAGGAGTTTGCGCATCATGATGTACAAGACACTGACAAAGGTGCATTGGAGTACTGCATGCAGTTCCTGTGTCCCTACTATAGGGAAGATGTTGTCAAACTGGGGAAGGCACAGAAAGGATTTACGAGGATGCTACCGAGACTGGAGGGCTTTGGTTAGAAGTGGAGACTTGACAGGCTGGAACGTAGGAAGCTGAGGGCGACATGAGAGATTTATAAAATCATTTATAGAGTGAACAGCTGAGGTTTTTTCCACAGGGTATCGGAAAGGCCTAATGTAAAAGGGGAAAAATGTAAAAAAAAGACCTGAGGGGCAACTTCTTCACGTAGAGGGTAGTGGGTATGTGGAATGAGCTACCCAAAGAGGTGGTAGATGCAGGTACAGTACTATGCAAATGTCTTAGGCACATATATGTAGCTGGGTGCCTAAGATATTTGCACAGTATTGTATTTGTCAACTTGGAGCTGAGAGCAAGTTCATAAATTTGGCGGGAGCAAAGTATATTGGGAATGGCGAGGGTGGAACACTGCAAGAGGGATGTAGGACAGGTGGCAGAAGAAGAGTGCCAGGCGTGGGGTGGTGGCATGGGTGCAGACACACTCAGCCCTGAGACACCAGGCAAGGTCATTTGAGTCCAAACAATTGGTTTAGTGATCATGACAGAATGTCTTTCTGGTGCTTCCCACTCCCTTCCTCTTTTCCCTCTTCCTGACCCTTTCCCACTCTCAGTCCACAATGGAGTCATGTATCTGAATCAGGTCTATCATCACTCACGTCATGAAATTTGTTTCTTTTGCGGCTGCAGTACAGTGCAATAGATAACACTACAGTAAAGTACAAAAGTCTTAGGCATCCTTTAAAAAAGGCATTTCGACAAGTACATAGATAAGGAAGGTTTGGAGAGATGAGTGAAACACAGGCAAATGGGGCTAATTCAGGTAGGCATGGATGAATCGGAATAGGAATATTAGAGTCATAGGTACTGGGATACAGTGAAAAGTTTGTCCTGCATACTGCTCATAACAATCAGATCATTGCACAGTGCACTGAGGCTTAACAAAGTAAAGCAATAACAGAATGCAGAATTAGGTGTAACAGGGTAGAGCATTGGCTGAGTGGCAGGAGGCAAAGAGTAGGAATAAAGGGGTCTTCTCTGCTTGGCTGCCAGTGACTGGAGGTGTTCCACAGGGGTCGGTGTTGGATGATGGAATTAATGGCTTTGAGGCCGAGTTTGTGGATGATATGAAGATAGGTGGAGGGGCAGGTAGTGTTGAGGAAGAAGGGGGTCTGCAGAAAGACTTAAGACACATTGGGAGAATGGGTAGATGGAATAGAATAAAGAGAAATGTACAGGCATGCAATTTGGGAGAAGGAATAAAGATGTAGACTATTTTCTAAATGGAAAGAAAAATCTAAATTCAGAAGAGCAAAAGAAATTGGGAGTTCTTGTCCACAATTCCTTAAAAGTTAACTTGCAGGCCATGCAATATTAGCATTCATTTCAAGAGGACAAGAATATAAAAGCAAGGATGTAATGTTGAGGCTTCAAAAAGCATTGGTCAGACTGCACTTTGGAGTATTCTGAGCAGTTTTGGGCCACTAATTAAAGAAAAGATGGGCTAGTGTTGGAGAGGATTCACAGGAGGTTCACAAAAATGATTCCGGGAATGAAAGGTTATGAGGAGTATGAGAAGCATTTGGTGGTCTAAGCCTGTACTCACTGGAGTTTAGAAGAATGGGGGGGGGGGGGTCTTATTGAAACCTATCGGTTATTGAAAGGCCTAGATAGAGTGGATGTGGAGAGGATTTTTTCTATAGTGGGAGAGTCTAGGATCAGAGAGCACAGCTTCAAAATGGAGGGGCGTCCATTTACAACAGAGGTGAGGAGGAATTTCTTTAGCCAGGAGGTAGTGAATCCGTGCCATAGATGGCTGCGAAGGCCAAGTCATTGGGTATATTTAAAACAGAGGTTGATAGGATCTTGATTAGTCAGGGTGTCACAGGTTACAGGGAGGAGGCAGGAGAATGGGGTTAAGAGAGATAATAAATCAGTCAAAATGGAATGGTGGAGCAGATTCAATGCTGAATGGCCAAATTCTGCTTCTATGTCTTATAGCTACAGAGGAAGTGCAGTGCAGATAAACAATAAGGTGCAAGATCACAACAGGGGACCTTGTGAGGTGAAGAGTCCAATTCATTGCACTAGGGAACTATTTATTAGTCTGATAATAAACTGTCCTTGAGCCTGGTGGTATGTGCTACCAGGCTTTTGATTATGCACACTGCTTTACTGAGTCCATAGAGGAGAGGCTGGTATCCGTAATGTGCTGGGTGTATCCACATCTGCAGTTTATTGTTCCCACACGCAGAGCATTTGTCGTACCAAAACGTGATGCATTAGAAAAATTTGGTAGGGGTGGACAGGGACAAATTTCTGGAGTTCAGCCAAAGAATCTATTTCTATGCTAATTAACTGCATGACTCTATTGTACTTGACAGATCAATTGTGGATTTCTGTTGGTCTGCTCCCATCAGTGCAATCCTGGTGTGAGACACAGATAGCAAGATCCACACCACCTGATGCCCTCACACCCTCCATGGACAGGTCTCCCAAGTGTGGTAACTCACCTGAATGGGTAGGGCCTGCTGCAGCACCACGGGTGAGGCGTAGTGGGACATCGGTCTCACCACGTGCAGGTGGCGAGGGGTGTTGGCCGCCAGGTTGCACCGGAGATCGGACAGGGCCACAAAGGTGTTGCCCAGGAAACGAAGGGCTTCTCCCACCAGATTGATGATCCTTTGGTCTTCTTCCCTGCTCTCTGTCTGTTGGAAGGAAAGGCGTGGGGAAGCCCACTGATAAGTACATAACTTGTACTAATGATTATTGCCCGGTTTCTATACCTGGGTGTTGCTCTTCCAAGTATCCTTCAGACTTGACAGATGGGACAAAGAGTCTGACAGGTAAAAGAAACACTCTCCACTCAAAGGGTCCAGGACTCTTTTTCTCGATATATTTATTTCTCAGGATCCGAACTTTGCTATCAAAGCCGATATCTTGGTATGTTGGTGATGAGCAGACTTCCTGAACCCAGTAGTCTTTCTGATCTTTTTATATTTAACAATACATTCCAACGAGCCCATGCTGCCCAATTTCACCACTGTAACTAATTAATCTACTAACCCATAGGTCTTTGGAACATGGGAGGAAACCCGAGCGCCTGGAGAAAACCCACAGTTACGGGGACAGCGTACAAACTCCTTACAGACAATCGCAGAATTGAACCTGGGTCATCGGCATTGTAATTCCACTAACTACATTGCTGCCTTTTTCTGGTGAAAACCCCTTTCATACAGCAGGAAGCTAACTACAGACGCAGTAACTGAGGAGTAAGATTCATAACCTTCAAAATCAAATGGGCCACGGATGGGAATTTAGGAAACCACTGCTTGGGTGTCAGAAGTACACCCTATCTCTCTTCCAAGGGAAGCAAGCTCTGACTCCACTGACTGTTACCAGTTTTCCACCTGAAGCTTTCTGTTACTGAAGAGAGTTAGAGCCTGCAGGTGCCAAAGTGGGGGAACAAAGATTAGATATGATCTCTTCTGTAAACTGGAACGAGGATCAAGATCTTCCCATGTTCTGGAACATTCTCTGCCTGGCTGAATAGGTCTTAAAATGGGGAACAGACAAGGAATGAAACAAGCTAGAGCTGCAGCAAGTTACACAGCCTCATCAATGAGCAGCTCAGCTCAGAGAATCATAGGCCCTTCAGCTCACTTATCCGTGCTGGTCAAAACAAAGGTACTCAGCCTGTTCTCATCTTCCAGCACAAGGTTCATAACCCAGCAGGTCACAGCTCTCCAACTATACGCAAATTAATCTAAAATATGACGGGAGCTCCCGCCTTCACCACCCTTTCACACAATTTGCTTCACACCCCTCAGTCAAAAGATTTTCCACATCACTCCTCGAAGATCCATGCTTCCTGGTCTACGACCATAAGACATAGGAGCAGAATTAGGCCATTCAACCCATCGAGTCTGCTCCGCCATTCCATCATGGCTGATTTAGTATCCCTCTCAACCCCATTCTCTTGCCTATTTCCAGTAACATATTACTGATGCCCTTACTAACCAAGAACCTATCAATCTTAAATATACCCAATGACTTGGCCTCCACACCCCCTGGTGGCAATGAATTCCTGATTCACCACCCTCTGGCTAAAGAAATTCCTCATCTCTGTTCTAAAGGGACACCTCTGTATTCTAAGGCAACAACCTCAAGAACTAGACTCACCCCACACTGGAAACATCCTTTCAATGTCAACTCTATTTAGACCTTTCAAAATTCAATAGCTTTAATGATCCTTCTAAACTCCAGTGAGTAAAGGCCCAGAGCCATCAAAAGCTACTCATTCACTCCTCTTTAACTCTTCTATAGATCCATAAGATTTTTACAGTACTTATTAAGCCTCCTTACTTTCCCTAAAGAGAACAATCTTACCATATCTCATAGCTATAATTTTCCAGTACAGGTAACATAAATCTCTGTCCCTTCTTTCACCTCAAAGGGACGAGCCTGCTGCAGCTGACAGGTGATCAGTAATGGACATCAGTCTTTCCACATATTTCTTCTAATAAATTGAATGGAACTGTACCCAGTACTCAGGCGTTGGTCTAACTAATCCTGTTTACTGTTCTTGTATAACCGTCCTGCTTTTATGTTTATGCCACATATAACAACAGAAAGCATTCAGTATGCCATTTTAATCTACCTGTTACCTTTACGGATCTGTGGGTGTATGTAATAAGATGACCTTGTTTCACAACACGGCTCAGTATCCTCCCTTTAACGGTACCTTGCCTTGTCTTGCTTCAGCCTCCTGAATGCTTTACCCTTTGCACCTGGTGGGCTCCTCAACAACACTGCTACTAATCTGCTTGTCCTGATTCCCCGCAACGCTGACCTCCTTTGTGTCCAGAAACTTACTGACCATCTATACACGATGATGACATCCACAGCTACCCTAGATGGAGAATTCCCATGACTGAAACTTGTCACGTCAGTTCCAAATGATCAACTAATACCACGTCCCTCTACCAATTATGTTAGGAAAAATCTGAATGACTGAGATTTGCAGAAGTAGTTGCAGTGAGGATGGGGGGGGGAAGAGGCGGGGGAAAGAGGGTTACCAATCTTTTGGCGTACATTGTTGTTGTAGTCCGCAGTAGTAGCCGTGCTCAGAATCTCCTGGTACCTCTGCACGAAGGGTTGCAGCCTCGACTCCACCCGCTGCAGCTCCATCAGGACCTCGAGGTACTCTGTGGGGGATGGGTGACTGAAATAGAACAAAGGTCAAGTTAGAACGCAAACTTCCACACAGTCTGCCTGCTTCAGGTCATGCTCTCCCTTCCTGACAACTGCAAAGGTTTGCATTTACAATAATTCCCTGTTCCAAATACTTTGCCTGCAAATGCTTTCTATTTAAGTTCTAAAGATAATGATCATGCTGTAAGTTGATATGCATCACTGTTTCCCAAGGCATTTTAAATCATTTACCATGTTAATACTATCAGTTTTCAACACCCAGAATCAACAAAGACTTACATTCTTTGTAATAAAATTGCTGACCTGAAAAATCAACTGTCATCTCCATAGACTGTCTGCGCACTGAACACTAATATCTTCGGACAAGAGAAAATCTACAGATGCTGTGTTGCATGAGTAATTCCGGGTTTTATTTCAGTTAATTTCATTTCCCCCAACAAAGTTGAGTTCCTTGATGTCAGGAAGCATCCCACAACTACAGTCATAGAGAGCTACAGCACAAAAACAGGCCCTTTGGCCCACCTAGTCCATGCTGAACAATTTAAACTGCCTATTCCTGTCAACCCAAACCAGGACCATAGCTCTCCACACTCTTCTCATTCATGTACTTATCCCTAACCTCCCTTAAATATTACAAATTGAATCCAAAACCACCACTTCTGCAGGCAGCTCATTCCACACTCTCACCACTCTCTGAGTGAAGAATTTCCCCTTCAGGTTCCCCTTAAATACTTCAACTTTCACCCTTAACCTGTGACCCCTATGTGACTCAATGCAAAAAGCCTGCTTGCATTTTCCATGTCTGAACCCCTCATAATTTTGTATATCTCAATCAAATCTCCCCTCATTCACCCGTGCTCCAGCCCTAACCTATTCAATCTTTCCTTAATACTCACCACTGATACGGCAGAGAGGGCCTCTAGCTGGCTGTGGCTCAAAAGAGGGGGAGCCATGGAGTCATAAGTAGCTAGCCATCTGGACACAAGCTGGGGTCTGATCAGCCCCGGCTGGGTCACCTGGAAGAGGTTGTATGATGTTGAAAGACCCGAAACACCCGATGATTCCAGGAACATCACTGAAGATGTGTCCAGAAGCATCAATAGATGTATGTGCACAGCAGGTAGTCTTTACTGGTGTACGAAGAGATGTTTGTCAGCGCGGGAAGGAGATCAACTGCTCAAACTTGCAAATGACGGTGGGCTGAAAAGTATGTTTGACATAACATCTCTGCCGGCATTCCAGATCAAAGTCAAGGCTAAATATCCTGAGATAGCCACGAAAGCACTGAAAACATTGCTTCCAACATTTTTCTGCAAAGCGCAGTTTTCTGCAATGAATGCAACGAAAACTAAGTTGCAGAATAGACTGGACATAAGGAACCCCCTTTGAGTATCGCTGTCTCCCATCACCCCTCGATGGAACCGTCTTGTTGCAGGGAAACAAGCCCAGGGCTCCCACTGATTCAACGATATTGGTGTGTTGCAATGATTTTATATGTTCATACGGGGAAAATATGTGTTGTGTGTTTAGTATCCAAACGTTACTTAAAATGTTATGACGCTATTGACTTATAAGTGACTTATATAACCATATAACAATTACAGCACGGAAACAGGCCATCTCTCCCCTTCTAGTCCGTGCCGAACGCTACTCTCACCTCGTCCCACCGACCTGCACTCAGCCCATAAGTCTCCATTCCCTTCCTGTCCATATACCTATCCAATTTTTCTTTAAATGATAATATTGAACCTGCCTCTAACACTTTTACTGGAAGTTCGTTCAACACTTACTTCAAGCTCCCCTGTCCTCCCCTGATAATTGACTTATCACTATATTCATGCGAGGAAAATATGCGCTGTGTGTTTAATATTAAATTCATTAGATAAACCCTTTTACAAACGAAATTGAGTGTATTAGCCACTTATCACCTATATTCCGGTCGTGATTAACAACCCCCCCGCCCTCCCCGGGAACAGAATTGCCAAAAATGATTTGTAGAAAAAAATCGGCCCGCGCAAGGTTTCATGGTCATTGTAGTCTTTCTCGGGGTAAACACAACATATTTGACTGCTACTCTTGTCCGTTGGCAACCCTACCACCAACCACGCGCCCACCCCCGCCCCCACCGGGTTGGCCGGTCCGCAAGAATATTGTCAATATTAAACCGGTCCGCAGTGCAAAAAAGGTTGGGGACCCCTGTTGTTAAGGATTCAGTACGCACACCAGGGCAAGATGTTGAAGCAGGAACCACTGAAAATATGCTTGGCAAACATGTTATCTGTAATCTATAAGGCCAAGATTCAAAACTAATAGAGTAAAAATTATTCTTTCTCAGGACAACTTAAGACACAACAAACTTAATGATCAGGCAGCATCTACAGAAAAAAGTACAGATGACGTTTCGGGAAGGGTTTCGGCCCGAAACATCAACCGTACTTTTTCCCCATAAATGCTGCCTGGCCTGCTGACTTCCTCCAGCATTTTGTGTGTGTTGCTTGGATTTCAAGCATCTGCAAATTTTCTCTTGCTTGGAACTTAATGACCGTCTCCTTGGTAATACCATTAATGTCCATGATTGCAGTTCTCATAAAATTCCAACTTTAATTAAATCATCAAGTCTTTTGACTGAGAAACCCTTCAATCAGTTAGACAAACTGAAAACACACATAAATGTTGCTGGTGAATGCAGCAGGCCAGGCAGCATCTCTAGGAAGAGGTACAGTCGACGTTTCGGGCCGAGACCCTTCGTCAGGACTAACTGAAGGAAGAGCTAGTAAGAGATTTGAAAGTTGGAGGGGGAGGGGGAGATCCAAAATGATAGGAGAAGACAGAAGGGGGAGGGATGGAGCCAAGAGCTGGACAGGTGATTGGCAAAAAGGATATGAGAGGATCATGGGACAGGAGGCCCAGGGAGAAGGAAAAGGCGGAGGGGGGGAAAACCCAGAGGATGGGCAAGGGGTATAGTCAGAGGGACAGAGGGAGAAAAAGGAGAGAGAGAGAGAGAGAGAGAGAGAGAGAGAGAGAGAGAGAGAGAGAGAGAAAGAATGTGTGTATATAAATAAATAACAGATGGGGTACGAGGGGGAGGTGGGGCATTAGCGGAAGTTAGAGAAGTCAATGTTCATGCCATCAGGTTGGAGGCTACCCAGACGGAATATAAGGTGTTGCTCCTCCAACCTGAGTGTGGCTTCATCTTTACAGTAGAGGAGGCCGTGGATAGACATGTGAATGGGAATGGGACGTGGAATTAAAATGTGTGGCCACTGGAAGATTCTGCTTTCTCTGGCGGACAGAGCGCAGGTGTTCAGTAAAACGATCTCCCAGTCTGCGTCAGGTCTCGCCAATATATAGAAGGCCTCTTCGGTAGCACCGGACGCAGTAAATCACCCCAGCTGACTCACAGGTGAAGTGTCGCCTCACCTGGAAGGACTGTCTGGGGCCCTGAGTGGTAGTGAGGGAGGAAGTGTAAGGGCATATGTAGCACTTGTTCCGCTTACAAGGATAAGTGCCAGGAGGAGGATCAGTGGCTGCTAATGCCCCACCTCCCCCTCGTACCCCATCCATTATTTATTTATATACACGCATTTTTTTTCTCTCTCTCCTTTTTCTCCCACTGTCCCCCTCACTATACCCCTTGTCCATCCTCTGGTTCCCCCCCCCCGCTCCTTTTCTTTCTCCCTAGGCCTCCTGTCCCATGATCGTCTCATATCCCTTTTGCCAATCAACTGTCCAGCTCTTGGCTCCATCCCTCCCACTCCTGTCTTTTCCTATCATTTTGGATCTCCCCCTCCCCCTCTCAAATCTCTTACTAGCTCTTCTTTCAGTTAGTCCTGACGAAGGGTCTCGGCCCGAAATGTCGACTGTACCTCTTCCTAGAGATGCTGCCTGGCCTGCTGCGTTCACCAGCAACTTATATGTGTGTGACCTGATAAAATGTTGATTCGGTGTCAAAAGCCAGTCAGTATGGCGGCCAACTGGCAGGTGCTGGCCAGGGCAGTACCAAGGGGTAAAGATTGTCCAGAATGCCTTGCACATTCTTAAGCTAGCACTTCAAAATCCCTTTCAACCACGCAACTGGGCTGACCCACTTAACATCTCATCAGTCAGCAGCTCCGACGTTGCAATCAACCGAGATCGTGGCCTCAAGACCCCAATGATGAGAGTCAAACATCCAACTAACTTGGAGCCAAGAAGCTCATCAGTCTGCCAGAGGTGACACTCATGTGTGTCATGCACGACAGTACTGCTCTGGAGCTCTTTATATATGGCACAAACAGTAGAAACCCCCAAGAATCCTACATGTAAACTGGTTGACACATTTGGATTGCACTTACTTGGGCCCAGGGGGCGCTTCCTCGGTCTGGGTAGTTGCCGATGACAAGCCCACGCTCGGCTCAGGGCCCTCCGAGGAGCTCGTGCCTTCCTCAGCAGTCCCTTCGGCCAGGGTTTCTGGAGGGTGGTTTGCCGGGGCTGCTTGAGGCTGTGTGCCAGATGTCTCCATGGTGTCCCCAGAAACTGGTGCGCTTGGAGGTGTGGGTTCTCCCACCAAGTCCGCAGCATCTGCTGGGCTCTGTGCTGACTCCTGAGGCGTGCCATTTGCTTGACCCTGGGAAAGATGTCAAACAACGTTGGGAGTTACTAGTTAAAACTAACGAGTGAAATGGACAACACCAGTCTGCTGGTTCAGCTCTAAATTCTACAAGCAAGGTTTTATTTTCAATTTAGCAGATGGAGCAGCATCTGCTAAATACTGCTGACGCAGTATTTCAACCTGAAATATCAACAACTCCTTTCCTTCCTCAGAAGCTGCTTGACCCAGAGTTCCTCCAGCAGATTGTTGCTCCAGATTTCAACATTTGCAGTCTCTTCTGTCTTTCTCTCTGTTCAACCAATATGTCTCATCTCTCCATCAATCCATACAAGGCGCTCTCCAGGTTATAAACATCTGATTCATGGACACCAGTGGCATACAATGAGCACTTGGGAGACTGTTGGGATGATTTGTATCTTCTACTGGGTGGGAACTGAAGTCACACTGACCTGAACGCATGCCTCCTCTCTACACCCATCTCCTGAACCACAATGGTCAGGGGCTGGGTACAGCCAAGCACAGTTGGGTGTACTGAGCAGCCTCCTCGCTCACTCACCAACTCAGGAGGCCGGGTGACAGCCGTTCTTCCCACGCTTGCTTGCTCTCTCATCACCACTGTTTCTGTGACCCTCTCCCACACGATTTTCTATTCATTTCACGTTACCAACACTTCTCAGAAAAAGAACCAGTAAAGGAATTGTTTATACCTCTTATAAAATGATTGTAGACCTCAAGTGTCATCAATCTTTCAGGTGTCATTCTTTCTCTATTTCTCATTCATCACTGATGCTGCTTGACCTGAAGAGTATTTCCAACCACTGTACCCCTCTAGAGCATGGGTGACAAACCTGCGGCACATGCAAACATTCTGCAGCAAGCCGCATGCACAGCCGCCCATCAATTATTTAAACCCCACCTATCTTCATTGCCTAGTGAAGCAGTGAATGAATTTTTACAACCCGAGAGCAGAAAAACATTTTCACAGGAAATGTCTCACGCCGGCTTGACACCAGCTGGATAGTCATCAGAACAAATGACACTGGAGGATGCATTTTAAAATCCTCACAGCCCTGCTGCACACATCAATATTCGGATAGTTAACCATTACAATAACAATCCTATTTAGAAATTACTATTTATTATTTTTCAACTGTCATTTTAAAAGATTAATACATTATTTTTGAACAAGATTTCTAAAATGCTTCATTTAATTTAAACACTCTTATACTTACATTAAAACAATAAATACAGATAAATAAGTAACAACACTCATCTTTTTCCTTTTAAAAGTCCATAATTGTTGTTACTAGTCCACTAATCAATGATAATCTCAGCTCAAAATTACCAAAAGATCATAAGTGGAATTAGGCCATTCAGCCCATCGATCCTGTTGCACCACTCCACCATGGCTGAATTATTATTCCCCTCAACCCCATTCTCCTGCCTTCTCTCTGTAACCTTTGATACCCTGACTAAACAAGAACCTATCAACCTCTGCTTTAAATATACTCAATGACTGCCTCCACTACTGTCTGTGGCAATGAATCCCCAAGATTCGCTACTCTCTGGCTAAAGAAATTGCTCATCATCTCTGTTCTAAATAGATGCCCCACTACTCTGAGGCTGCACCCTCTGGTCCAAGACTCCCCGCACCCCCCTACGATATATAACACCCTCTCCGCATCCACTCTATCTAGGCCCACTCATTCTTCTAAACTCCAGCGAGTACAGGCCCACAGACATCAAAAACTCCTCATGCATTAACCTTTTCATTACCAGAGTCATTCTTGTGAATGTCCCTTGGACCCTCTCCAATACTTGCATAGCTTTTCTTAGATAAGGGGCCCAAGCTGCTCAAATTCAGACTAAACAAAGCCTCAGCATTACACTTGCAGTTTCTTAATTGTATCCACAAGGAATCTACATCTTCCGATCCTACATCACTCTATTGCAGTGCTTATAGGAAGTTTTATGCTTTATCGTTTTACAACAGTGGACATGACTTGACTTTTTTTGACACCGATCAACAGAAAAAGACTCTTTTGCAACAGATCTCTACAAAGTGATCTAAATTACAAATATAAAACACAAAATAATTGCATAAGTATTCACTCCCTTCAAGTCAGTGTTTAGTAGATGCACCTTTAGCAGCAACTACAGCCTTGGCTCCATGTGGATAGGTCTCTTTCAGCTTTGCACATCTGGACACTGAAATTTTTCCCCATTCCTCTTTACAAAACTGCTTAAGCTCTGCCAGAATTCAAGGGATTGTGAGTGAACAACCCTTTTCAAATCCAGCCACGAATTCTCAATTGGATTGAGGTCTGGACTCTGATTTGGCCACTCGACACGAACTTTGTTTATTTTTAAGCTATTCCTGCGTAGCTTTGGCTTTATGCTTGGGGGTCATTGCCTAACTAGAAGACAAATCTTCTCCTAAGTGACAGTTCTCTTGCAGACTGCATCAGGATTTCCTCCAGGGTTTCCCTGTATTTTAGTGCACTAATTTTACCCTCTACCTTTACAAGCCTTCCAGGGCCTGCTGTAGTGAAGCATTCCCACAGCATGATGCAGCCACCACCATGTTTCACAGTAGGGATGGAGTGTTTTTGATGATGTGCACTGTATGGCTTACATCAAACATACTGTTTAGTCTGATAGCCAAAAAGCTCGATTTTTGATTCATCAGGCCATACACCCGTTCTCCAGCTGACTTCTGAGTCTCCCATATGCCTTCTGGCAAACTCTAGCTGAGATTTCATGTGAGCTTTTACAACAGTGGCTTTCTCTTTGCCACTCTCCCGCTCTGTGACTGGTGAAGCACCCAGGAAACAGTTGTCATATGTACAGTCTTTCTCATCTCCGCCACTGAAACTTGTAACTCTTCCGGAGTTGCCATAGGTGTTTTGGTAGCCTCTCTTACTTGTCCCCTTATTGCACGGTCACTCAGTTTTTGAAGACGGCCTGCTCTAAGCAGATTTACAACTGAGCCATATTCTTTCCAGTTCTTGATGATTGACAAATGTTCTCCAAGGGATATTCAGTGACTTGGAAATTTTCTTGATCTATCTCCTGACTTGTACTTTTCAATAACCTTTTTGCAGAGTTACTTGGAGTGTTCTTGTGTCTCATGGTGTAGTCTTTGCCAGGATACTGACTCACCAGCAGCTGGACCTTCCAGGTACAGGTATATAAAGGATTTCCCACTCAGGATCAATAATATATTATTATTATTAATTTTACTACAATCAACTGCACACAGGTCTCCAAAGACATATCTCCATTTAACTAATTATGTGACTTCAAAAACCAATTGGCCACCAGTGATGATTTAGTGTGTCATATTAAGGGGGGGGGGGGGGGTGAATACTTATGCAATCAATTATTTTGGTGTTTTATATTTGTGATTAATTTAAATTATTTTGTAGAGATCTGTTTTCACTTTGATCAACAGAAAAAGACTCTTTCATATCAGTGTCAAAAAAGCCAAATTAAATCCACTGTGAATCAATATTGTAAAACAATAAAACATGAAAACTTCCAAGGCGGGTGCATACCTTTTATATAGGCATCCGTTAGTCTCATGAGACCATGGATTTGCGCCTTGGAAGTTTTCCAGGGTGCAGGCCTGGGCAAGGTTGTATGGAAGACCAGCAGTTGCCCATGCAGCAAGCCTCCCCTCTCCATGCCACCGATGTTGTCCAAGGGAAGGGCATTAGGACCCATGCAGCTTGGCACCAGTGTCATCGCAGGGCAATGTGTGGTTAAGTGCCTTGCTCAAGGACACACACGCTGCCTCAGCCAAGGCGCGAACTAGCAACCTTCAAATCACTAGACAAAGGCCTTAACCACTTGGCCAGGTGCCAACACATACCTTTTATAGGCACTGTACATCACCATGGCAAGCAAGATATTTTTTCAGATTATTGCCAATTTGGGCACATGCTTTCAAAAAGGTTTGCCACTCCTGATCCAGGGATAAAGGGCTTTGATTGTCTGGAAACATTCTTCAAGTAGAGAAGCCATCTCCTGGGGTGAAATTAATTGGCTTTCAAAATTAAGGATGGGCAACAAACAACTGAAACTTAATAAAGTGCTCTTCCCATTCACATCACTAAAAATCATAGAAAGTTCAGCCTAAGGTTAGTGCTCGGAGCACATCCATTCGTGTTACATCAGCTCCAAATAGCTGTCTACTCTAAATCCTCTCCTTTTTGCCTCTCTAACAAAGCTAACACATAGGTATTATTGCTCTTCCTGTGTTAATCTAATTCACTCGTAAATAACTGATTTGGCTTTCAGTGGCACTTGCAATGAATGCATTCCTTATTTTAAACTCAACAACTTCCTCCATAACTTCAGGTTCTTAGCATTGAATTTATGCTCATTACAGATATTTCACCTTCATACTCCTTAAATTTTTTCTATTCCATCCCTTTCTACTCTGAAGAATAAAGTATGCTTGTATTTAACAATCACTCATCTTGAGCATCGTTTTTATTCTCAAGTCACTTCCTGTCAGAACCTCCATCTCTTGTTGCGTTAGGATGAAAATAGAAGGTGCCACGGTAGAGTAGCAGATAACTCGACTAGGTTATAGCTCAGACCCTCCCCCCCGCCCTCAACCCCACACCCCGGACTTCACCCCATAACCTTTGATGCCCTGGGCATTCAAGAACCAATCAAGCTGTGCCTTAAATACACCCAACTACCTGGCCTCCACAGTTGCCTGTGGTAACAAATTCCACAAATTCATCACCCTCTGGCTGAAGAAATTTCTCCACATCTCAGTTTTAAATGGGCGCCCCTCTATCCTGATGCTGTGCCCTCTTGTCCTAGATTCCCCACCATGGGAAACATCCTTTCCTACTCTGTCTTGCCCTTTCAGCATTCAAAAGGTATCAAAGAGATCCCCCACCCCAATCCTTCTAAATTCCAGCAAATACAGACCCAGAGCTATCAAACGTTCATCATATGATAACCCTTTCATTCCCAGAATCATCTTTGTAAACCTCCTCTGAAACTTCCCAAACGCCAGCACATCTTTTCTTAGATAAGTAGTCCAAAATTGTTCACAATACTAAAGGTGAGGCTTCACCAGTACCTTATAAAGCCTCAGCATCATGTCCCTGTTCTTATACTCTAGCCCTCTTGAAATTAATTTTAACTCTGCATTTGCCTTCCTCACCACTCACTCAACCTGCAAGTTAAGCTTTAGAGTGCTCTGCACAAGGACTTCCAAGTCTCTTTGTAGCTCAGATTTTTGGATTTTCGCCCTGTTTAAAAAACAGTCAGCACATTTTCACAAATGACCATGCATTTTCCAACACTATATTTCAGCTTCTGCTTTCTTGTCCATTCTCCTAATGTGTCTAAGTCCTTCTACAGCCTACCTATTTCCCCAACGCTACCTGCCCCTCCACCAATCCTCATATCATCTACAAACTTGGCAACAAAGCCATCTATTCCATCATCTAAATCATTGATATACTACATAGGGAAGCGGTCCCAACACTGACCCCTGCGGATCATCGGCAGTCACTGGCAGCCAACCAGAAAAGGATTTATTCCCAATCGCTGCCTCCTACCAAATCAGCCAATGCTCTAGTCATACCAGTAACTTTCCTGTAATACCATGGGCTCTTAACTTGGTAGGCACCCTGTCAAAGGCCTTCTGAAAGTCCAAATATACAATACCCATCGCATCCCCTTTATCTATCCTATGTGTAATCTCCTCAAAGAATTCCAACAGGTTCGTCAGGCACGATTTTCCCTGAAGGAAACCATGCTGACTTTGTCCTATCCCGTTCTGTGTCACCAAGTACTCCATAACCTCATTCTTAGCAATTGACTCCAACATCTTCCCAAGCACTGAGGTCAGGCTAACTGGTCTATAACTTCCTTTCTGCTGCCTTCCTCCTTTCTTAAAGAGTGGAGTAACATTTGCAATGTTCCAGTCCTTTGGCACCATGCTGCACTGTATCTCAATAAATAAAATATCCTATTAAATGAAACAATACCAGGTTTATACAGAGAGATACTTTATGGGTAGTTATTGAAACAGATGAGAGTGCAATGCAACACAGAGAAAACAATGTGACCTGGAAGAGGGGACACTACCCTTTTGGATGCTAGACTTTTATCCTCAGTTTGGAGCAATTCTTCCACACAGAGACAGATCAATTTAGAAAAGGATTGACCATCTCTAAAAATATACCTATGAAAATCATCTTCCTCAGGGTATATTCCACACCCGTACTTGAAAACAGGAGTTTACAAAGCCACTTTTAAAAAAAAAAGTCACATCAAGGAGTAGAAATTTTTTTCTGTGTCTGACCTGTGGAGTATTATCAGCACTTTGCTTTTATTACAAAGTTCTCAAAACAGGGTTTTCACAAGAGTTTGTTCCTCACCTCCAGCCTGTTCAAGATGCCC
Source organism: Mobula hypostoma (assembly GCF_963921235.1). Lineage (NCBI taxonomy): Eukaryota > Metazoa > Chordata > Chondrichthyes > Myliobatiformes > Myliobatidae > Mobula > Mobula hypostoma. The sequence continues at coordinate 15,520,959 of NC_086101.1, read as the reverse complement.
TGGATATCCCTCAGCATGTGCTGTGCCAGCACCAGGCGAACTCGTGGCTCACTCTGTGTAAACAAAGAGAAGTGTCATCAGCAGTGAGTACCTCTGACCTGGCTATTCATTTAACACAGTTTTGCACTCCTACAGAATGGTGTTACCCCGCAGAGACAGTTACATTCAAAAGCAAGCACGAGAATTAGCTGAATTCAAATCACTGCTGCAGGATGGGTGCTACATAGTTTGATAGTTTTATTTAGAGATACAGCACAGTGACAGTCCTTTCGGTTTAATGAACCTGTGCTGCCCAATTACACCCATGTGACCAACTAAACTACTAATTCTTGCACCTTTGGAATATGGGAGGAAGCCCACGTGGTCAGTCAAGGGAAGAATGCATAATCTCCTTGCAGAAGGTGTAGAATTGACCCGGGTACCTGGGGCTGTAATAGCATTATGCTAACCTATACGCTACCATGCCGGCCAAAACAAGACGCTGTTTGAGGAAGGCAGAACCTTGAGCAGGGGCACCCAAGGGTGAAGTGAATGAAGCAAGCTGGTCCTAAATCAAAGGGAATAATATCTTTACCATCACACACTGAGTTTTAGTCTTGCTTTAAAAACAACAACTTGATTTGATTTGAATCACCATGGGCAAAAATGGGATTGAAGCAACCACAAAAAGTGCAAAGTGATAAGCTTGCATCAGTTTTTGGTAGGACACTCTTGGTCTGGATGCATTTCTAGCCCAACGATGGTGCAAGCTCTGGGAGGCTTTTGCGGCGAAAGGCAGCCGTGTTTGGCTGGCCGCCAAGGGCACCCAGTTTGCCTTGTAAATCCAATGGTGGCATTTAACCCGCATACAATGTGCGGTTTTATCAATTATAAGAGAAGGAAATGGGGGCTTCGCTCAGCCAAGGCTAGAAGTGAGGCCAGGAATAAGGTACAGTTGGGGATGGAAATACAACAAACCTTTGGGAGAAAGAAAGAACAATACAAAGTATCACAATTAACATTTGTGAAATGACATCAAATTAATAATTATTGTGCAGAAATAGGTCATGCCAGTCTTTATGCTCCACACATCTCCTTCCACCTCTCTATTCCTTTTCCCTTCATATGTCTATCTACTTCCCTAAACTGGAGCTGCCTCAACCACTCTTCAATGACCTATCCAGTATAGGGGGCTCCTCGGGTTACAGAAGACATGGCTTACTGACTTCATGCAAATCCTCTCCTAAGTGTTTTGCTAGCAAGATTAAAGTGTTTTGTGTCATCCACTAATGACCGGATGCAGAAATTTCCCACTTTACATCAAGGTTTCCATTCCTGTGGACTACTCATAACAAGTGGGAATAAGGCTGCGAACCAGGTTCCTGCCCGGCACATGATGCCCGCAGCCTCACTGCAGCTGACAAACCACCGGCTGGTGTTCCAAACACTTGTCCACATCCATGGGCTGTACACAAGTCAGGTGTTCGTAAGCTGGGTAAAACCTGCATGTTCTATTTGTTTAATTATGGGTGGTGTTGGGGTGAACATAGAAGGTATTCAATGAAAGTGTATGCAGATGATACCATGTGGGGACTTACAGAAAGACAGCACTGAGGCAAAAATGAGCACATCTGGAAAGAGGAGGCTCAACTATTTCAAGACAATAGATTTTATCTTGGTTTTAGGAGAAATTGTTCCTTTACAGAACAAAAATGCTTTATGGACAGTTCTCAGGATTGCAGCACTTACGTAACCCAGGTACTACCTCAGTCTGGTTGAATAAAACAATCCTCTTTCCTCAGTTAGTGGGTTTTGTCCACAGTCTGACCTTGCCAAACAGAGGGGTAACCATTGTGTCAACTTTACCATGAAGAGTTTCACCAGGCCAGTCCTGAGACCTGGCTTTTCTGGAGGAAGTATCTCAGTCTTACTACATCGACATTACCTTCCTGTTCTGATCTCATCCCTGAACATCTATCATGTATTTTGTTCTAGTGCCTCTGACACTGTTCAGAATGCTTCTTATTGTTAGGTCCCTTGCATATCTCCCCAGCCCAGAAGCCAAAGTGAACAGTCTCCCTCTAAACATATCTAATGCTGTTGCTTTATAATCTGCAAGAGGTGCAATGTGCAGGACACAGCAGATTGTGGCCCTGAGCTTTTCCTTGCCCAGCATATCCAGGGCTTGTGTCTCCACTGCCCAAGCAGATGACCATTCCAACAGATGCAAGAATGTAGAAGGCTGCCGGGAAAACAAACACTCGTTGCTCTACCCATAAGTCAGGTGAACAACCTCCCAGTATAGAACTCAGCAAAAATATACCAAACACCAAGCAGTTAGTAAAGCTAGTACAAGTGTCCCTTAACAGCAGATGATTATAAAGATCACAGGAATAAATTTTTGCTGTCCCTTCAAACTACATCTCACTAGTTCTACAAGCAATAAAAATGCCAAGATAGAAGCTATGTAACAACTTCAGCAACCCAAGTACATTCAACTGTAAATGCTGGCCAAACTTAACCATCTTATTTCCCACCAACTTAACTCATCTCTCCCGAGAGCTGCAGCTTAGCTCTGGAGATAACACTCCCGAGTATTGTCTCACCAGTATTATTTATCTCACCAGCATGTTCGCCGGACAACATGATCTTTCACCAGACCCGTTAACTCATTTGGTGTAAACATGCCAAAGGCAAAGATCATTCAGGAGCAGGACCCCTTCCCATAATCCTAGGACAATGAGAGCAAGTGGAGCGTCCTCCCAACATGACAGATCAGACAGCTCAAGGCCAACTGTCAGTTGTCCATCATATCAATGGACAACAATGACAGGGGAGTCTTTAAATGTGGAAAAGTCAATGCACTAGGGCAGTTTCACTTTCTTGGCCTCTGAAGTCCAGGTCCAGTGGTACAAGTAGCCACCACAAACTGGGGTCTACCTTGGTTGCAGCAGATGACCATGACATCTTCCGTGCCTTGTCATGCCCCTTGCTCTCCACAAAGCATTGCAGAACCACCTTCCTGACCACTGGATCTCACTATGGATCTGGTCTGCCCATTTTGCCAGAGCTGACTTCTCATACTAGGACAGGTACATCCTGTCTCACCGAGTACAAGGCCGACTGGCTACTCTAACTTGGTTTAGCCGTCCTGTTGAAGCAGTCACACCCCAGGACCAGCTCCACGGCATTAAATGGACAATTTACAGGATCCATAGGAGACTGAGGTCCTTTAACATCTGCCGGACGATGCTGAGGATGTTCTACGAGGCTGAGGATGTTCTACGAGTCTGTGGTGGCCAGTGCTATCATGTTTGCTGTTGTGTGCTGGGGCAACAGGCTGAGGGTAGCAGACACCAACAGAATCAACAATCTCATTCGTAAGGCCAGTGATGTTGTGGGGATGGAACTGGACTTTCTGACAGTGGTGTCTGAAAAGAGGATGCTGTCCAAGTTGCATGCCATCTTGGACAATGTCTCCCATCCACTACATAATGTACTGGTGGGGCACAGGAGTACATTCAGCCAGAGACTCATTCCACCGAGATGCAACACAGAGCGTCATAGGAAGTCATTCCTGCCTGTGGCCATCAAACTTTACAACTCCTCCCTTGGAGGGTCAGACACCCTGAGCCAATAGGCTGGTCCTGGACTTATTTCCTGGCATAATTTACATATTACTATTTAACTATTTATGGTTTTATTACTGGTTATTATTTATGGTGCAACTGTAACGGAAACCAATTTCCCCCGGGATCAATAAAGTATGACTATGACTATGTGAACTTTAACCTGCACATGTTGGTTTTCAATACATCCTTCTAGAGCTGCAGGGAAAGAGGAAGGGAGTGTTGATTCAGTTCCATGTACCTACAATGTTCAAAAAGTTCTGACATGGCATTGTTTTAGAGAGCATTAGTATTAGCAGAAGTACCTACTGAGAACCAGTGTTCAGAACTGAGCATTTAAACAAATTAAGCAACAATTTAAAAAAACAGATTTGTGAAGAAAGACTTGCATTAAACACGCAATTTACTGGATCCAGACAATGTAAATGTACTATTTTAAAAACCAGCAGATTTCAGTTTTCAAAACTGCCTTCAGGAGGGGGAGCAGAGACAGAGAGAGAGAGGAAGTAAGGAGTGTTCCAAAGCACTTTGCAATCAAAAGTGAACTGTTGTTCTGAAGGTGGTGCAGCAGACCATATGTGGAGAACAAACTCACAGAAACACCATTGTACTTAGTGGTGTTAGATGAGAAACAAGCAGTGGCCAAGAAACTAAAATCATCACCCCCATCTTTCTTTAAAATGTGATGTCCCACTTTCATGAGGCAGTCGACTTAACCTCTCTCCTGAGAGTGCACAGTACTTCATGACATCCTTAATGGAAAACAAACTCACTCAGTGATACCAGAAAACAGGCAAACAGCAGAACTAACTTCCACTGAGCCAAAGAGCATGAGTAACGGAAGGTTCAAAGCAACTTTGATGGGATTGATGTAATAGGCACTGAAACTTTAGATTTACACCGAGTAGAGATTTGCAATTAAAAAGTCCAAATCTAATCATTCTAATTGTATTTCAAATTATTTCAACAGAAAACAATATGTATAGATTGACCCAAATCCGATTTCTGAAGATGTAGAAGACACAACACAAATAATTCCCAATGGTTGAAATATTTGAGAAGTCCCATCTTTCTTACTTTCCTGTAAATGACTGTAAGAAATTTAACCTCAAAATTGCATATGGTAACATATACACACTTTCATAATAAATTTACTTTGACTTTTTCAGTCCAAGCTTCCACAAATCCAACATTCCAGGTGGAATTGAAGGGGGTAGTCTAGGCTACGCTGACCAAGCTGTATTTATGCTATACTGCATACAGGCTTGACACCTTACACAACCATCCGCAAAAAAAGCGCATTACCAAGATTGAAGCACGGATAAAGGTTACGATGGATGTTCGAGATGGAAGATGAAGGAAGGAAGGAAAGAGGAACTGAAGTTACCTGAATGGGACTCTGTTCCACATTGATATGCACATCCACCGATGATCCTTCACTCTTCAGGAGTGCAGGGGGAAGGAAGGAAAAAAGTACCAATCACAAAATAAGCAGCTACTCCCAGTCTCAGTACATCTGCCAGATTCATCCCACCTGACATTCTCAACCCCCTGTGCTACAGGCACTGACTGAATACTCGGACACATTTCAATGTGATTCATAGACTGTGCACCTCAAAATGGAAAGCAACCTCCAGACCCTCATTAAGTGTATTACCTTACACCTATCGGTAGACTCCAGCCAGATGAAAAACTCCAGAATAAATAAACCAAGCACAGAATTCTAGTCCAACTTATTTACCTGATAAATTATGAGGCTATGCCGTAACAAAAATCTAACTTCCCATAACAGGTATGAACAGAGAATTGTGGGGCTTCAAAGCTAGTAACAGCGCTCTTGGTTCACTTAATGAGTACAGAGCAAGCTGGTCTAAATTCCAGGCCCAGAGTCATCAAACTCTCCTCATACTTTAATCCATTCATTCCTGGGATCATTCTTGTGAACATCCCCAGGACCTTCTCCAATGCCAGCACGTCCATTCTTTGATATGGGACCCAAAACTGAAATGCAGTTGCCCAACACATTATGAAGTTTCAGCATTACACCCTTACATCCAATGCATTCTTAATGAAAAAGGTACCATTTCCCACCCCATAAACACTTATTTATTGCAATCAATGGCTTTTTATACATTTGAGTGGGATGTGGGTTTCAGAATTTCTTGAACCCACCCACCCTCCCACCCACTGATAACCAGTGTGTTACCCACAATTAGGTTTTCAAAGAGCTTTTAAATACAAATATTAAGTGAACGTGCTTGTATAGCATTGAACTATGTTATGTTTTATGCTGTTCCTCGATTCCCTTATCATGCCAAATATGAATTATGCAAATATGAAGCAGATGAAAAATTCAGATGTTGAAATTGAAACAGCAATACTGACATTGAGCCAATCAAACCAGCAAACTAAACAGAGTCAGGGGAGGCTTATAAGTAATAGAATGAGACAGACAAAATACACTCATGAATAGAACACAGTAAGGTAAATCCGATAGAGATAAAAAATGGTTTGAGGAGAACACTATATGAAAGCCGACTAAATGTCCATAGAAGTGGTGAATGACACAGCAGGACATATGAAAATGTAACAAGGCAGACCAGCTTGCTCTGTACTCATTAAATGAACCAATGAAAAGCTTCAGCCACACCTTTGGAGCCTGTCTCCAGATTGGAGGTTACCAAGATGGAATGCAAGTTACTACTCCACCAACCTGAGCACGGCTTCATCATGGCAGAAGTGCAGGACATGTACCAACACATCGGAATGGGAATGGGAATTGGAATTGAAATTAAAATGGTTGACCACTGGAAAATCCCACTTTTTGCGGATGGAAAGAAGGTGTTCACCAAATCAGTCCCCGAATCTACGTCGGTATCACCAATATGGAGGAAGTGGATACAGCAGACAACCGCAACCGAATCACAGGTGAACTATTGCCTCACCTGGCAGGACTGAATTGAAGTGAGGAAGGAGGTGAATAGGCAGGTGTAGCACTTCTTGCAGAGATAAGTGCCGAGAGGGAGATTAGCAGAGAGGGACGAATAGGCAAGGGAATCACAGATGGAGTGACGCCTGTGGAAAGCAGAGGAAGCGATGCCTATGGAATGTGGAGGTAAAGATGTGTCTGTGGTAGTGTCCCATTGAAGACAGTGGAAGTTGTAGAAAATGATTTGCTGGATGAAGAGGCTCATGAACTGCTAGGCAAGGACAGGATAATCTCCATTCCTGTTAAGGAGGTGGGAAGATGGGGTGGGTGTGGATGTCCGGGAAACAGAGGCAATGTGGGCAATGGCAGCATCCAAGGGAAACCCCGTTCATCTCTGATGTCCTGCAAAGGAAAGTCTCATCCTGGGAATTCTTGCAGTGGAGACAAAGGAAATGAGAAAAGGAAACGCCGTTTTTACAGGAGACAGTGTGGGAAGAGGTATTGTCAAAATAGCCATGGGAGTTTGTAGATTTATAAAAGATGTCAGTTGACGGTTTGTCTCCAGTGATGGAGACAGAGAGGTCGAGAAATGGGAGAGAGGTGTCAGACATGGACCAAGTAAATTTAAAGGCAGGGTGGAAGTTGGAGGCAAAGTTGACAAAACTGAAGAACTCAGCATGGGTGGAATTGTCAATGCACTGAGGAAAGTGTGGGGGAGCATTATCGGGGAATTACATGGTCCGTTCCACGTAGCCAATGAAAAGGCAGGCATAGCTGGGACACATGCAAATATCCATGGCCACACCTTGAGTTTGGAGAAAGTGAGAGAAGCCTAAAGAGAAATTGTTGCGTGTGAGGACCAGTTCTGTCAGACGGAGGAACATGGTGATAGGTGGTGATGGAGGGGAACTGGTCGGGTCTGTTGTCAAGAAAGAAACAGAGAGCTTAAAAGTGTCGCTTGGGGGGTGGGGGGTATAGAAGACTCTATGTTCATGGTGAAAATGAGACGATTAGGGCCATGGAAGTGAACATTTTTGAAGAGATCAAGAGGATGTGAAGTGTTCACGGATGTAGGTGGGAAGGGACTAAACCAAGGGGACTAAAACAGAGCGGAGATACACAGACACAAGCGCAGTAGAGGAGGACCAGTTAGAAACAACAGGCTTACTCAGAGGCTGAGGTTTCTGTATCTTGGGCAGGATGTAGAAACAAGCAGTGCAGGGAGAGGGTTGGTGGCAGTGAATGGGAGATCTCCGGATGAAGTTGGTGATGGTGCTGCAGACAATGTCCTGATGATTCTGAGTGGGTCCTTTCTCAAGGGGAAAGTAAAAGGTGAAGCCTGAGAGTTGTCACCTCACCTCAGCAAGGTAAAAGTCAGTACATCAGACTACAATAGCACCCACTTTATTTGCAGGTTTGATGAGGAGGTTGAGATTGGTGCAGAAAGAGTGGAGAGCACGGCATTCAAGGGGGAAAGTTTCCAAGAGGAGAGAGGAATTCTAAAGTCAAGACGGTTGATGTCTCATCTGCAACTAGTGATGCCAAAGATCCAGCTGGCAGAAAACCAGAGCAGAGTTTCCAAGAGGAGGAGGGTTAGAGATAGGAGAAAGGATCATCAGTGCAGGGTGGGGAATTCTTGCCAAAGTATTGGGATTGGCAATAGAAGAGCTTGGTGTTGTGGAAGGCACAGAACTCACAGTGTGGGTGAAGGGGGTCAAAAGTGGGGCACTTGCTGAGTACAGCATGTTCTGCCTCAGAGGAGGGAAAGTCAGAGGGAATAGTGAAGACATGGCAGGCATTAGAGCTGGGATGGGGGTGGTCGGGGGGGAGGAGAAAATTTGTGGCATCGGTGGGGGGGGGAGAAGTTGGGGTGTTCATGGATGGTAGGGTGGGAGGTAGATGGAGGCACTGAAATGATAGAGTAACATAGAAACATAGGAGTAGCCCGAGAGACCCAGGGTTGGTGAGTAGCAGTGGGGGAACAGTATTCCAGGGCCCAGCGGCAGTGAACAAAATCAATTTAGTTTGCAAATTAAATCAGAAGTGAATAATAAAGCAAGAGCCTCTGGTGGAAAAGAACAGTGTGATCAAAGGGCAAATATCTGTACAGTATATCGCTTTGGTTAAACACTCCTGGCAAAAGCCCAGGAATTATTTACGAAACAGTTACAAAGAAACTCTGGCCCTATCGGAACCTTGACACCGCACCGGCAGGTTTTCCAGGATATTATTTGGATAGATGCACTAACACACATCTAATTCACTCTCTGTTTAAGACATTCCATGGCAGTGTAATAAATTTTTAAGGGAACGCAGTGAGTGAGAATAAAACAACAACAAGAGAGCCAGAAACATCACCCAGAGAGCAAGATGTCAAAATACTGGGATTTCTGAACAGTCAATTCTTTTATGGGAGTCATGCTGATATTGTGTTTTGTGTATTCCACAACTGCAATTTAACCTCTAACTTTATTTTTGACATTATTCTTTATAATTGTTGAATGTTGTTGCTTTCTGTTGCATATTGCTCTCTGACCAACACAGTACAGCACATCCAATCCCTAATACATGACAATATAGATGGCAGATGATATCTTTTATCTGAGGCGCCACAGTAGGGTAGTGGTTAGCGTGATGCTATTACAGTTCAAGGCACTGGAGTTCAATTCTGGTATCCTCTGTTACAAAGTTTGTGAGCGCATGCAATTCCTCCAGGTGCTCCGGTTTCCTCCCACAGTCCAGAAACATATCTGTTAGTAGGTTAATCAGTTAGTAAAATTTGTCCTGTGATTAGGCGAGGGTTAAATAGGCAGGCTGCTGGGCGGCGTAGCTCATTGGGCCAGAAGGTTCTGTTCCGTGCTGTATCTCTAAATAAAGTAAAAATAAAGTTGATCCTTAATTTTTTTACTGTATTTGGTAAAATGAGTGTTTTAAAACAAGAGGTTGTTTGCCTGTTGGGGGAATGAGACTGGTTGTCAAAGAGCTGGCATGATGCAGGTTATGTGCTGCAGAACTCACATCCAGAGCAGAGTGCACTCGAGAGACAGTACATGTCCACTGGGGTCAGTCCACTGACACGCGTCATCAAGACCACTTGATGGTGAAATAAGCAGAAGATAAATGCCAGTCCAGAAGTACTTCAAGGGTGCAATGCATGGGACACTCAAAATAAATCTTGCAAACACAAGAGATTCTGCAGGTGCTGGAAATCCAGAGGAACACACACAAAATTCAGGAGTAACTCCACAGGTCAGGCATCATCTATGGAGGGGAATAAAGTGCCAACATTCTGGGCTGAGACCATTCGTCAGGACAAATCTCATTTCTCTTAGTGTGCTGTACTACCTCACCAGTAGATCTGGTACCAAGCAGCAATCAAGCACAGGTCCATTCCCAATTAACATGAAGCAATTTCATAAACGCATTTGGCAGTGATTGCAGAGTACCACCACTTCGCAGAATACTGGCAGTAATAACCGCCATTACCAACACAAAACCCAGCCAGAGGTCTACATACAGAGTCTACACTAATTGAAGGTATGTGGCATGGAGACATTTCAGGGTGGAAAACTTTTAACATCAGAACTCCGATATCAAACAACTTAAGTGTCTGGTACAGACTTGCTGTTTGTGTTACTTAAACTCCTGACTCATTTCCCCAGTATTCATCATCCAATACAAAATTCCTTTATTAAATACCAGCTTGCGACTCTCTCGGTTATCCACCCAAACATCCGCACCCACTCAGTCAGCTCCTGTGTATCTTGTTCGGACAGTACACTAACCCTTTCACAAGCCTAACAAAGCAATGCTGCCATGACAAAGGTTGAACTAGCAGATATGAAATTCTGTTAACAGACAGTGGTGGATGCCAAATCCATTCAGTGTTTTGCTAATCTTGTACAATCATTCTTAATCATAGATTGGATGCACATTACGAGAGCATACGTGAGAACACTAGCCCTCAGATGCACACTGAAAATTCCCTGGAATTTTCAGTTTATCACATAAATGTCAAGAAATTTTTTCCAGTGTTTCCAAGTGCCACGGCCCAATACTTCTAAGATTAGCTTTATTTGTGATATCTACATCAAAACTTAGTGAAATGCGTCATTTGTATTAAATAAAATCAGGAAGGCAGCCCGCAGGTGTCACTGGCACCAACACAGCTTACGAAAACTAAGACTCAAGCAACACACATCAAAGTTGCTGGTGAACGCAGCAGGCCAGGCAGCATCTCTAGGAAGAGGTACAGTCGACGTTTCAGGCCAAGACCCTTCGTCAGGACTAACTGAAGGAAGAGTGAGTAAGAGATTTGAAAGTGGGAGGGGGAGGGGGAGATCCGAAATGATAGGAGAAGACAGGAGGGGGAGGGATGGAGCCAAGAGCTGGACAGGTGATTGGCAAAGGGGATATGAGAGGATCATGGGACAGGAGGCCCAGGGAGAAACACAAGGGGCGGGGGAGAAAACCAGAGGATAGGCAAGGGGTATAGTCAGAGGGACAGAGGGAGAAAAAGGACAGTGAGAGAAAGAATGTGTGTATAAAAATAAATAACAGATGGGGTACGAGGGGGAGGTGGGGCATTAGCAGAAGTTAGAGAAGTCAATGTTCATGCCATCAGGTTGGAGGCGACCCAGATGGAATATAAGGTGCTGTTCCTCCAACCTGAGTGTGGCTTCATCTTTACAGTAGAGGAGGCCGTGGGTAGACATATCAGAATGGGAATGGGATGTGGAATTAAAATGTGTGGCCACTGGGAGATCCTGCTTTCTCTGGCGGATAGAGCGTAGGTGTTCAGCAAAGCGGTCTCCCAGTCTGCGCCGGGTCTCGCCAATATATAGGCCACATCGGGAGCACCGGACACAGTATATCACCCCAGCCGACTCACAGGTGAAGTGTCGCCTCACCTGGAAGGACTGTCTGGGGCCCTGAATGGTGGTAAGGAAGGAAGTGTAAGGGCATGTGTAGTACTTGTTCTGCTTACAAGGATAAGTGCCAGGAGGGAGATCAGTGGGGAGGGATGGGGGGAACGAATGGACAAGGGAGTCGCCTAGGGAACGATCCCTGCGGAAAGCAGAAGCGGGGGGAGGGAAAGATGTGCTTAGTGGTGGGATCCTGTTGGAGGTGGCGGAAGTTACGGAGAATAATATGTTGGACCCGGAGGCTGGGAGGGTGGTAGGTGAAGACCAGGGGAACCCTATTCCTAGTGGGGTGGTGGGAGGATGGGGTGAGAGCAGATGCGTGTGAAATGGAGGAGATACGTTTGAGAGCAGAGTTGATGGTGGAGGAAGGGAAGCCCCTTTCTTTAAAAAAGGAGGACATCTCCCTCGTCCTGAAATGAAAAGCCTCATCCTGAGAGTAGATGCGACACTTCACCTGTGAGTCTGCTGGGGTGATATACTGCGTCCGGTGCTCCCGATGTGGCCTTTTATGTATTGGCGAGACCCGACGCAGACTGGGAGACTGCTTTGCTGAACACCTACGCTCTGTCCGCCAGAGAAAGCAGGATTTCCCAGTGGCCACACATTTTAATTCCACATCCCATTCCCATTCTGACATGTCTATCCACGGCCTCCTCTACTGTAAAGATGAAGCCACACTCAGGTTGGAGGAACAACACCTTATATTCCGTCTGGGTAGCCTCCAACCTGATGGCATGAACATTGACTTCTCTAACTTCCGCTAATGCCTCACTTCCCCCTGGTACCCCATCTGTTATTTATTTTTATACACACATTCTTTCTCTCACTCTTCCTTTTTCTCCCTCTGTCCCTCTGACTATACCCCTTGCCTATCCTCTGGTTCCCCACCCCCCTTGTCTTTCTCCCTGGTCCTCCTGTCCCATGATCCTCTCATATCCCCTTTGCCAATCACCTGTCCAGCTCTTGGCTCCATCCCTCCCCCTTTTGTCTTCTCCTATCATTTTGGATCTCCCCCCCCCCACTTTCAAATCTCTTACTAACTCCTCCTTCAGTTAGTCCTGACAAAGGGTCTCGGCCTGAAACGTCGACTGCACCTCTTCCTAGAGACGCTGCCTGGCCTGCTGCGTTCACCAGCAACTTTGATATGTGTTGTTTGAATTTCCAGCATCTGCAGAATTCCTGTTGTTTGCGTTTTTAAAACTAAGACTATTGATTTTGGAATGTGGGAGGAAACCAGAGCACCTGAAGAGAACACTTGCGGTCAGTTTGGGAATGTACGAACCTATTACAGCCAGCAGTGGGAATTGAACCCCGATCTTACAGCTTGCACTTTAATAACATTACGCAAACGCAGGGGTTCACAAATTATGCCATGAGTCTCTATAATTAACCAAGGGGTCCGTGGACTAACCACTACACTACAGTGTCAGCCCAAATGTCTTGGCTTTTGGTCTTGAAAAGAGCATCTTGAACAGGGCTCGTGCTTGTCCCACCAACACACCACTGTCCCTAATCACTAAGAAGCAAAAAATGGTGCTTTGAAAGTCAGTGAGTCATACAAAATGGAAACAGGCCATTCAGTTATTGGGGGGGGGGGGCGGGAGGAGAAGAAACCATTTGTATTAACACCATCTTCCAGCACTTGCACTACAGCCTTCATTGCCTGGGATTCAAGTGCTCATTTAGACACTTGTTTAATGCTGTCAGCAACTCTGCTTCCACCACTCTCTCTGGCAGTGCATTCCAGGTACTCACTATTCTCTTCATGAAAAAGGTCCACTTCGAATCCACTCTAAACTCATACTCCCTTACTTCATCTAAATCCAAATCCTCTGGCTTTATTCACCTCTAAGGAAAAGTTTCCAGCAGTCCAGCTTATAATTTTATATACCTCAATCATGTCCTCTTTCAACCTCCGCAGCTCCAGGGTAAACAAAGCCAGTCTCTCCAGCCACATTTCATAACTAAGCAATCCATCCCAGGCAACATCCTGTTGATCCATCTTCATACATTGTGGTAGCCAGAAATGGAGGTTGTGCTCCAGCTGAGGTCTCAACAATGTTCACTGAAGCTCCCTGCTCTTGTATTTGATTCCCCAAATAATGAAGGACATACGTATGCCTTCTTACCCCATCTATCTGTACAGCCAACTTCAGGGATCTATGGATTTTGCACACCAGGGCCCTTTGGTTCCTTAACCCAAGCACCAGACCATTCATGGTATATGTCCTAGCCTTGTTAGTACTCACAAAACACATTCTCTCTGCATTTAACCTCACCTGCCCTTTCTCAGCCAACTGCACCCACACTTAATTACACCCTGCAACCTAAGACCACCATCCGCACTGTTAACAACTCCACCAATCTTAGTGGAGCAGGTCCCAAAGAGCCCTCCTGGTACGTCTCTGGAAAGTTGTGGATGGTAGCAGAGTGACCAAAGTAGCAAACCTGGATCAATGATCTAAAGGCATAAATTCAAGTCCTTTGAAGACAGCAAAGACAATTAAATTCACTTGATTTGGAAGGTCATGATGATATGAATGCAAATTCATTAATGACGAGGAATCTGCAACCACCAGAGACTATCACCGAAAACTCACGTGGGGATGACAAATAGCCTTATAGAAAGGAAATCAGCCACTTTGCAATTATCCCAGCCTGAGTGCACGAAATGCTCCTTGGTTCAAGGTGGCCTACAAACGGCAGCCACAGCAATGACACACTATCCCATAAAACAACACAAAATGAAGTCAATGTCTCTCTTTTTATAAACCTACAGCACAGGTGGAGGCCTCTCAGTCCCCTGTTCCTGTGCTGACTCTTTGAAGGCTTCCTGTACATGTCCACTCATCTGCTTTTGCTCTGCACCCCTCCAAACATTTCCCAGTCAAGCACCCAACAACTTTGATCAATCCATCTCCTATCGGGCAGTGTTTAGTTAATGACTCTGAGGCAGTGCCTCAGAACAGAAGGATGCCCCTTTAGAACAGGGATGAGCAGGAATTTATTTAGTCAGAGAATGGTGAATTTATGGAATTCATTGCTAGAGACACCTGCGGTGGCCAAGTGAATGGGGATGTTTAAAGCGGAGGTTGATAGGTTCTTGTTTGGAAAGGGCACCAAAGGACAAAGAGAAAAAGCAGGATAATGGGGTTAAGGAGTAAGAAATCAGCCATGCTCAAATGGCGGAGCAGACTCAATAGGCTCTATAGCCTAATTCTCCTCCTCCGTCATCTCTTCTTTTACATGTAATCTTAAACATGTGCCTTCTATTACTGATCCGCCTCTCAGTTGAGCCTATCATTGCATTAACCCTTTCCTTATTACAAATGCAGTTCCACTTTGCAGAGCACTTCACTGATCATAAAGTGTTAAAGAGATGCCCTGAGGCCTGCTGCGTAAATGCAAGTCTTGTTTATTTTCCACACCCTACACTAGAATTACACCCACATCACCAATTACCCTGCTAACCTGTAGGCCTTTGGTATGTGGGAGGAAAGTAACATGCCTGCAGGAAACTGACATGGTTACTGGGGAGCATACAACTCCTTACAGGCAGCAGTTGGAACTGAACCCGGGTCACTGACACAGTAGTACATTACACTAACCGCTATGCTACCACACTGCTCGTTTCCTGAAGCTGGAGCACAACTTCCCTGCTCATGTATTTGTTGGGTGGCTGGAAGGGTCTATGGTTCTGGTGAATCACTAAATTAAAATTAAAAAATTATCCTTCCCATCTGTAAATGCATTGACTGGTTTGCCCCCTTCTTTCCTCGTCGTACTGGAACACATTTATTCTTCGCTCAGACCACATTGCTTTTATGCCATACAAGTAAGAAGCCGCAAAACCACTGCAGATCAAATAGTCAACCAGCCCCAGTCTGTGATGTGGCAATTCCAGTGTCATTAAAATCAACCGCACAGTTGTATTTTACTTTTAAAAAAGTACTCCCATTTGCAAACCCTTCGTTTGACCATTGGTTCAATTTGCCCATCTCCTCCCCATTTCTTGCAATCATGCAGCATAGAAATTAGGTATCTGGACCACTCTATCCAACAATTAATCCATTTATCAGCAATCGGTCTATCATCTTCTACACCAGGGGTCCCCAACGTTTCTTGCACCGCAGACTGGTTTAATATTGACAATATTCCTGCGGACCAGCCGACCGGGGGGCTGTTCGAGTAGGGTTAAACTCACCTCAGCATGTCTTTTACAGTTAGGGTTGCCAACGTTTCCACTCCCAAATAAGGGACAGAAGTAGCAGGCAAATCCCGGGACAGTAAAGACTACCATGACCATGAAGCCTTGCGCGGGCACCTGTGTGCGCATGCATGACATGCGCATGTGATGTGCGCATGTGCGTACGTGCTTATTTTTCCCCCACAAATCGGTTCATCTTCCCAACTATACTGTACATACATTATTTCTACTTTATATAAGCTGTGTATTTATCATATCATTCCTGCTTTTACTATATGTTAGTGTTATTATTTTTGGTTTTATGTGTTATTTGGTATGATTTGTTTGGTTATTTTTTGGGTCTGGGAACACTCAAAAATTTTCCCATATAAATTAATGGTAATTGTTTCTTTGCTTGACGCCATTTCGGCATGAAAGGTTTCATAGGAACGCTCTACCTTAGCAACAACTCACTTTAGAAATGCCTTGAGAAGTTTATTAATAATCTCATCTGTGAAGTGTTGGGAACATTTCAGTTCATAAAGGTGCTGTGCCAACACAGCTTACTGTAGGACCAGAGCAGACACATCAGCTAAGCATCATTTATTAAGCAGAAATTGAGGATACTGAATTCTGGCCAACAAGATCACAAGATGTAGGAGCAGAATGAAGGCCACTTGGCCCAGAATTGCCTCGCCATTATTACAGACAATTTTCTTTCTCAACCTTATTCGCCTTGCTTCTCTCTGTAACCTTTAACACCTTTACCAATCAAGAACCTATCAGTCCCTACCTTAAGTACACACAATGACTTGGTCTCCATGATTCTGGAACCCCTGGATTCTCATATTCTGGTTGAGGAAATTCCTCCTTATCTGTTCTAATGGGGCTTCTCTCTATTCCAGGACTGTGTTCTCTGATCCTATACTCTCTTAAAAATGTAAACATCCTCTCCACATCCCCTCTTTCCAGGTCTTTCAGTAAGTTCAATAAGAAATCCCCCAAACATAACCCCTGCCACCCTGCTGAACTCCAAGTACAGGCACAGAGCCAAACAATTAGATGGTCGTCAATCTGCCTTCTCCTATTCTGAGATATATATGCAGTATGTTGACATGGCAACAGAGTGGTTAGTCACTACAAGGGACTAGGATCTAGAGGTAGGATCCCAAACTACACCCGGTAGCTCTAAATTCAATTTATTTATTTATTAACAGAATTCTAAAACGAATTATAGTGATCTTAAAACCTACCGGATCGTTTAAAAGCCCACCTTTCTCAAGGTATGAACTGTCTTGCTTTAATGGTCTGGACTTCGTGTGTGACGCCTGACCCACAGCATCTGGAGCAGTCTCTCTGAATACTGTCTGGTTGTACAGGCATGCCCACATTACAGCCGCTTGGATTACAGAACTTTGCCATTACAGAACCCATGTGCAGGTGGAGGGAGGATGTTCTTCAACTCACATTTTGGGATACGGGGGAGATTTCAAATGAAAAAAAAAAATCACAAAATGGTACCTCCTTCTAGGAATATCTCCCGCCTGGTGAACTACTTCTCTCATTTTCCACCTCCGATGTTTGCGCCACCCTGAGCAGGGTGAATGTACGGAAGGCAGCTGGTCCGGATGGAATACCTGGCCGTGTGCTCAGGGTCTGTGCAGGGCAGTTAGCCGGGGTCTTCACGGATATTTTTAATCTGTCCCTGGCCCAGGCAGTTGTCCCCACAAGCTTCAAGATCGCCACCATCGTGCCAGTGCCGAAGCATTCCAATGCCACGGGCCTGAATGACTTCCGCCCAGTTGCGCCCACCCCCATCACTGCAAAGTGCTTTAAGAGACTGGTTCTATCACATCTGAAATCCTGTCTGCCCTCTACCCTGGACCCCCATCAATTTGCCTATCGCACCAACAGGTCAACAGAGGATGCCATCTCCACGGCACTTCACTCTGCCCTGACCCACCTGGACAGCCCCAACTCTTACGTCACAATGCTGTCCATTGACTTTAGGTCAGCATTCAATACTGTGATCCCCTCCAAGCTGATCACCAAACTTTGCCAGCTTGGTATCAGCATATCCCTCTGCAAATGGACCCTGGACTTTCTGACTAACAGACCCCAATCAGTTAAGTTAGACAACCTCTCCTCCTCCACTCTCACCCTGAACACCGGCGTGCCTCAAGGCTGTGTGCTGAGCCCTCTTCTGTACTCCCTTTTCACCAATGACTGCGTTCCTGTACATGGTTCTAACTCCATAATCAAGTTTGCAGACGACACCATGGTGGTTGGTCTGATCAGAGGGGATGACGAGACGGCCTACAGGGATGAGGTCCAGTACCTGGCCGCGTGGTGTGCCGACAACAATCTGGCCCTTTACACCCAGAAGACCAAAGAGATCATTGTGGACTTCAGGCATGCCAGGAGTCACACTCACATCCCCATCTACATCAACGGAACTGTAGTGGAGCGTGTATCAAGCTTCAAATTTCTTGGTATCCACATTTCCGAGGATTTCACCTGGTCCCTGAACTACTCCACCCCGATCAAAAAGGCACAACAGCGCTTTTATTTCCTGCGGAGCATGAAGAAAGCTCACCTCTGTCCCAGGATACTGATGGACTTGTACCGCTGTACCATTGAGAGCATACTCACTAACTGCATCTCAGTGTGGTATGGCAATTGTCCCGTATTGGACCGCAAAGTACTCCAGCGTGTGGTGAAAATTGCCCCCCATTGAGAACATCTACCATAAATGCTGCCTGGGCAGGGCGAAAAGCATTATCAGGGATGCATCTCACCCTAACCATGGACTTTTTACTCTCCTCCCATCCGGTAGGTGCTACAGGAGCCTCCGCTCCCGCACCAGCAGGCACAGGAAGAGCTTCTTCCTTGAGGCTGTGACTCTGCTGAACCTCTCATCACAGCGCTAAGCAGTATTGCACCCTTATTGTACTGTCTCAGTACTTTTATATTTGTGTGCTGTAGCACTTTTTTTATTCGCAGTTATTTTGTAAATAACACTATTCTTTGCTCTTCTGGTCAGATGCTAAATACATTTCATTGACTTTGTATCTGTACTCAGCACAATGACAATAAAGTTGAATCTAAACTAATCTAATCTTTGTAAAGCAGGGCTCACTGGTACTATAACTGCTATGTTACTGTAACTATTGAGTGTTCTCAGTAGCACCTTCACAAGAGCCTCCAGGGATGGGCAATAAATGTCCACCTAACCCAGACTTCAAAAACCAAGTCAGTCCAAAGGCTGAGCAAATTAGTGCCTTCACTGATGTCAAATTTGATAACATTGTCTGGCCTGGCCAAGATAAAGTCAGTGGTCATCTGCCTGTACACTTAGCTCAAGCAAGAGAATACAAGACCATAAAACATACAAACAGAATTCGGCATTCAGCCCATCAAGCCGGCTCTGCCATTTGATCACATCTCAATCCCATTCTCCTGTCTTCTCCCTGTATTCTAGACAAGAACCAATCAACATCCTCTTTAAATATGCGCAAATGACATGGTCTCCACAGCCATCCATGGCAATGAGTTCCACAGATTCCCTACCCTCTGGCCAAAGGAATTCCTCATCTCTGTTCAAAAAGAACATCCATCTGAGGCTGTGCCTAGACTCCCACTATTAGAAACATCCTTTCCACATCCACTTTATCTAACCCATTCAATATTCAATAGGTTTCAATGAGATCCCACACCCCCCACCCACCACCACATTCTCCTAAATTCCAGTGAGTGCAGGCCAAGAGCCATAAAACACTGCTCATACCTTTCATTTTTGTGAACCTCCTCCAGACTGTCTCCCATACCAGGACATCCTTTCTTGGATAAGGAGCTCAAAGCTGCTCACAATACTCCAAATGCCTTATAGACCCTCAGTATTCGACCCTTAGTGGAAAAGTTACCATTATCCCGCTCTGTAAATTCTTGCTTATTGGAATCAGTAGCCTTAATATGCTTGGGTGGGGATGAAATGCAGAACATAGAAACATAGAAAATAGGTGCAGGAGTAGGCCATTCGGCCCTTCGAGCCTGCACTGCCATTTACTATGATCATGGCTGATCATCCAACTCAGAACCCCACCCCAGCCTTCCCTCCATACCCCCTGATCCCTTCAGCCACAAGGGCCATATCTAACTCCCTCTTAAATATAGCCAATGAACTGGCCTCAACTGTTTCCTGTGGCAGAGAATTCCACAGATTCACCACTCTCTGTGTGAAGAAGTTTTTCCTAATCTCGGTCCTAAAAGGCTTCCCCTTTATCCTCAAACTGTGACCCCTTGTTCTGGACTTCCACAACGTCGGGAACAATCTTCCTGCATCTAGCCTGTCCAATCCCTTTAGGATTTTATACGTTTCAATCAGATCCCCCCTCAATCTTCTAAATTCCAACGAGTACAAGCCCAGTTCATCCAGTCTTTCTTCATATGAAAGTCCTGCCATCCCAGGAATCAATCTGGTGAACCTTCTTTGTACTCCCTCTATGGCAAAGATGTCTTTCCTCAGATTAGGGGACCAAAACTGCACACAATACTCCAGGTGTGGTCTCACCAAGGCCTTGTACAACTGCAGTAGTACCTCCCTGCTCCTGTACTTGAATCCTCTCGCTATAACTGCCAGCATACCATTCGCCTTTTTCACCGCCTGCTGTACCTGCATGCCCACTTTCAATGACTGGTGTATAATGACACCCAGGTCTCGTTGCACCTCCCCTTTTCCTAATCGGCCACCATTCAGATAATAATCTGTTTTCCTATTTTTGCCACCAAAGTGGATAACTTCACATTTATCCACATTAAATTGCATCTGTCATGAATTTGCCCACTCACCCAACCTATCCAAGTCACTCTGCATCCTCTTAGCATCCTCCTCACAGCTAACACTGCCACCCAGCTTCGTGTCATCCGCAAACTTGGAGATGCTGCATTTAATTCCCTCATCCAAGTCATTAATATATATTGTAAACAACTGGGGTCCCAGCACTGAGCCTTGCGGTACCCCACTAGTCACCGCCTGCCATTCTGAAAAGGTCCCGTTTATTCCCACTCTTTGCTTCCTGTCTGCTAATCAATTCTCCATCCACATCAATACCTTACCCCCAATACCGTGTGCTTTAAGTTTGCACACTAATCTCCTGTGTGGGACCTTGTCAAAAGCCTTTTAAAAATCCAAATATACCACATCCACTGGTTCTCCCCTATCCACTCTACTGGTTACATCCTCAAAAAATTCTATGAGATTTGTCAGACATGATTTCCTTTCACAAATCCATGCTGACTTTGTCCGATCATTTCACCGCTTTCCAAATGTGCTGTTATCACATCCTTGATAACTGATTCCAGCAGTTTCCCCACCACCGACGTTAGGCTAACCGGTCTATAATTCCCCGGTTTCTCTCTCCCTCCTTTTTTAAAAAGTGGGGTTACATTAGCCATCCTCCAATCCTCAGGAACTAGTCCAGAATCTAACGAGTTTTGAAAAATTATCACCAATGCATCCACTATTTCTTGGGCTACTTCCTTAAGCACTCTAGGATGCAGACCATCTGGCCCTGGGGATTTATCTGCCTTCAATCCCTTCAATTTACCTAACACCACTTCCCTACTAACAAGTATTTCGCTCAGTTCCTCCATCTCACTGGACCCTCTGTCCCCTACTATTTCTGGAAGATTATTTATGTCCTCCTTAGTGAAGACAGAACCAAAGTAATTATTCAATTGGTCTGCCATGTCCTTGCTCCCCATAATCAATTCACCTGTTTCTGTCTGCAGGGGACCTACATTTGTCTTTACCGGTCTTTTCCTTTTTACATATCTATAAAAGCTTTTACAGTCAGTTTTTATGTTTCCTGCCAGTTTTCTCTCATAATCTTTTTTCCCCTTCCTAATTAAGCCCTTTGTCCTCCTCTGCTGAACTCTGAATTTCTCCCAGTCCTCAGGTGAGCCACTTTCTCTGGCTAATTTGTATGCTTCTTCTTTGGAATTGATACTATCCCTAATTTCTCTTGTCAGCCACGGGTGCACTACCTTCCTTGATTTATTCTTTTGCCAAACTGGGATGAACAATTGTTGTAGTTCATCCATGCAACCTTTCAATGCTTGCCATTGCATATCCACCGTCAATCCTTTAAGTGTCATTTGCCAGTCTATCTTAGCTAATTCACGTCTCATACCTTCAAAGTTACCCCTCTTTAAGTTCAGAACCTTTGTTTCTGAATTAACTATGTCACTCTCCATCTTAATGAAGAATTCCACCATATTATGGTCACTCTTACCCAAGGGGCCTCTCACGACAAGATCGCTAATTAACCCTTCCTCATTGCTCAAAACCCAGTCCAGATTAGCCTGCTCTCTAGTTGGTTCTCGACATGTTGGTTCAAAAAACCATCCCGCATACATTCCAAGAAATCCTCTTCCTCAGCACCTTTACCAATTTGGTTCACCCAATCTACATGTAGATTGAAGTCATCCATTATAACTGCTGTTCCTTTATTGCACACATTTCTAATTTCCTGTTTAATACCATCTCCGACCTCACTACTACTGTTAGGTGGCCTGTACACAACTCCCACCAGCGTCTTCTGCCCCTTAGTGTTACGCAGCTCTACCCATATCAATTCCACATCTTCCCGGCTTATGTCCTTCCTTTCTACTGCATTAATCTCTTCTTTAACCAGCAACGCCACCCCACCTCCCCTTCCTTCATGTCTATCCCTCCTGAATATTGAATATCCCTGAATGTTGAGCTCCATCCTTGGTCACCCTGGAGCCATGTCTCTGTGATCCCAACTATATCATAATCATTAATAACAATCTGCACTTTCAATTCATCCACCTTATTACGAATGCTCCTTGCATTGACACACAAAGCCTTCAGGCGCTCTTTTACAACTCTCTTAGCCCTTATACAATTATGTTGAAAAGTAGCCCTTTTTAATGCTTGCCCTGGATTTGTCGGCCTGCCACTTTTACTCTTCTCCTTAGTACTTTTAGTAGAACGATTCCCCCACTACTTCTGTTGTTGCATGAAAAAGGGTAATCTCAGCCACCGAAGGGAAGGAAGTCACATCAGATGAAACGGGACTGATGCATCTTTCTGATATTCAATAATATATTCCCAAAGGACCAATCTACAAAGAATTACCATGTCTTTTAGAGCAAAAAAGAACTGAAATAGAATATTTTCTACATATCATTGCCTCAAATAATCACTAACGAAAGAATGTCCCGATGTGATTCATACACACTCAGTGGAATTCTGTTAGGTACACCTGCTTGTTAATGCAAATATCTAGTCAGCCAATCATGTGGCAGCAAGTCAATGCACAAAATCATGCAGACACGGTCCAGATGTTCAGTTGTTTAGACCAAACATCAGAGCGGGGAAGAGACGCAGTCTTAGTGATTTTGACCTTGCTTCTTTGTGATTGTTCTCGTAGGACCATGGCTCTGGGTCATCAATATACAGGCCATGATACTCAGGGACTTGTGCTCATGTTTGTATTTTCCTGCTATCATAATCATATGTACTGGTATGTACTGTTGGAACTGTGTTTTGTACCTTGGCCACGAAGGAACACTGTTTCATTTGGCTGTATTTAGGTGTATGGTTGAACGACAATTAAACTGAACTTGACCCCCCCCGCCCGTGGAATGATTGTTGATGCTACGCAAGGTGGTTTGAGTATTTCAGAAACTGCCCATCTCCTGGGATTTTCACATCCAACAGAGTTTATAAAGAATGTTGCGAAAAACTCAAAACATCCAGTTCTGTGGGTGAAAAGATCTTGTTAATCAGAGAGTTCAGAGAATGGCTAGACTGGTTCAAGCTAACAGGAAGGCAACAGTAACTCAAATAACCACACATTACAATACAGGTGTCCCCCCGCTTTTCGAACGTTCGCTTTACGAAACCTCACTGTTACAAAAGACCTACATTAGTTGCCTGTTTTCACTAACAGAAGGTGTTCTCACTGTTACGAAAAAAAGCAGCGCGCACCCCGAGCAGCCGCTCCTCCCCCGAATTTGGAACGGCATTCTCACCGGCATTGCTTAAACACGTGCCTGTGAGCATCCGTTTGCAAGATGAGTTCTAAGGTATCGGAAAAGCCTACAAGAGCTCATAAGGGTGTTACACTTAGCGTAAAACTGGACATAATTAAGCGTTTTGATCGTGGTGAACGAAGTAAGGACAAAGTGAGCTTGGCTTGTGAAAGTTGACGAAGATGATGTTGAAGAGGTTTC
Source organism: Mobula hypostoma (assembly GCF_963921235.1). Taxonomy (NCBI): domain Eukaryota; kingdom Metazoa; phylum Chordata; class Chondrichthyes; order Myliobatiformes; family Myliobatidae; genus Mobula; species Mobula hypostoma. The sequence continues at coordinate 15,497,049 of NC_086101.1, read as the reverse complement.
GGCATCCCATGACCAAGAACTGATAGATGAAGAGCTGATGCAATTGGAAGAGAAAAGGATAACAATTGAAACCGAATGTAGTAGCGAACGGACCAAAAGTGAAGTCGTCCAGGAACTGAACGTGAAGCAACTGCATGAGATTTTCACTGCAATGATTGCAGAAAAGTACAACTTCAATTTTGAAAGGGTACGTTGGTTTAGGGCATATTTGCAAGATGGTTTGAGTGCTTACAAAGAATTGTATGATAGAAAAATGCGCGAGGCTAAGCAGTCAAGCATACTGTCGTTTCTCAAGTCTTCCACATCAGCCACAGCAGACGACGAACCTCGACCTTCAACATCGAGGCAGGCAGACATAGAAGAAGATGACCTGCCTGCCCTGATGGAAACAGACGACACCTCACTGTCCCACCACCCCAACCCCTGGGCCACGGAGAGATACCGATTCGCAGAGAATGCAGCAGTAGCCGGGACGCACCCAGCACATCTTTGAGATAAAAAAACCGAAATAAACAAGCTAATTAATTAGGTGCCGCCTGGCACGTAAATGTCGGCCCAGATCAGAGGCGATTGCCAACTGATCTGGGCCGAAAGTTACATGCCGGGCGGCACCTAATTAATTAGCTTGTTTATTTCAGCTTTTTTTGTTAAAGATGTGCTGGGTGCATCCTGGCTACTGCTGTACCCCTGCATGCTTCGCGGATTGGTATCGGTTGGCAGCCTGGAGGTTGGGGGCCACTGCACCACCCCAGTCTCCAACAACTCAGCCTAACACACCATCATCAGTGTGCTCAGTGCTGTCTTCCCAATTCCGCTAAGTGATACTACACTGTACATACGTTATTTCTACTTTATATCGGCTGTGTATTTTTATGTGTTATTTGGTATGATTTGGCAGCTTCATAGCTTAAAGGTTACTGGAGAGAATGTTTCTGCCGAGAGCACTTGCGTCGTGTTTCTGCCAACAGCGCTTGTGTGAGATTTTCGCTATGGAGAACAGTGCAGGCAATGACTGTAGAGAAGTATTTCTACTTTATATAGGCTGTGTATTTATCATATCATTCCTGCTTTTACTATATGTTACCGTTATTTTGGGTTTTGTGTGTTATTTGGCATGATTTGGTAGGTTATTTTTGGGTCTGTGAACGCTCACAAATTTTTCCCATATAAATAAATGGTAATTGCTTCTTCGCTTTACGACATTCGGCATACGAACTGTTTCATAGGAATGCTCTGCCTTCGGATGGCGGGGGAAACCTGTACTGGAGCACACAAGAGCATTTCTGAATGCACAACACGTCAAACCTCACGTTGCATGGGCAACAGCAGCAGAAGACCACATGCATATGCTGAGGATAATTTCAATGACATGGTTTGTCTTGACAAAATGTGCTTTCCAACAGAGTAAACAATTAAAGATGCTTTACAAAAACTGCAAGGTTAGAAGAAACTGCTTAAGGTTTTCATTAAAATAAGCCACTGCATAGGTAGCTATTTAGAAGATTATCTGTCACTACATTTTATGAAGCAGAATCCACTAAACTCTCTCAATGGGGGAATAAACTAATCCTTTTCTTCCCAAAAATAAAACAGGAAAAAAACATTAAACACACACAGGCAAAATATTGGAGGAACGCAGCAGGAGAAGCAGCATCTATGGAGAGGAATAAACAGTCAACATTTTGGGGCAAGACCCTTCATCAGGATTTTGTGCGTTAATCTGGATTTCCAGAATTTGTGAAATCTCTTGCATTTAAAACAATATTAAAGCAAATTTTACAATAGAAAAGTAATCCATTTACTTGTTTCCAAAATGCATCAGGCTTGTTTAGATGTTCCTTTGAACCTTTTGAATAGAACTTTTTGGCTGCAATGAGAAAAGGTGTGTTTGGAGAAAAAAGGGTGCAGAACTTCATGAAAAGAACCCCCCTCCAACTGTTAAGCAAGCACAGGGGTGGCACGGGGAACATTTACTGGTAGAGGGAAGAATGAATTCAATTAAATACCAGCAAATTCTGGAAGCAAACATCACACTGTCTGTAAAAAAAAAGCTGAAGATGAAAAGAGGATGGCTTCTACAACAGGATAATGAACCTAAACACACCTCAAAATCCACAATGGACTACCTCAGGAGGTGCAAGCTGAAGATTTTGCCATGGCCCTCACAGTCTCTTGACCTAAACATCATCGAGAGTCTGTGGATAGACCTCAAAAGAGCAGTGCATGCAAGACAGCCCAAGAATCTCAGAGAACTAGAAGCCTTCTGCAAGGAAGAATGGGCGAAAATCCCCCAGACAAGAGTTGAAAGACTCTTAGCTGACTACAAAAAGCATTTACAAGCTGTGATACTTGCCAAAGGGGGTGTTACTAAGTACTGCCATGCAGGGTGCCCAAACATTTGCTTCTGGCCCTTTTCCTTTTTTTGTTATTTTGGAGCTGTCAAAGATGCAAATAAAAGTTTTCTTGATTAAAATATTAAAGAAATGTGTCACCTTTAACTTTATGCCTTCTGGAAATCAGGTCATCTTTTACTCGCTTAGCTATTCACAGTAACAGAAATTTTGACCGGGGTGCCCAAACTTTTGCATGCCACTGTAGGGCGAAATATGATTATGTCAAGGTACAAGTTAGGGCCAAGAGTTTGCTGTTTACATAAAAAATGACAGGGTCAATTAAGAACATTCTGTCTCCAGTGTTGTGTGTTATCAGTACATTCCAATGACAGCCTTGTTTATGTTTTCTCCCCAAAAAGCAGACAAAGATCTGAATGAAACACTTAAAGTGCAATGGTGCAGAAAGACACACAGGCATTGCAGGCAGAAGCAAGAGTACAGGTTGTATACTTCAGTCCTGCGAACAAACTTGATCAAGGTCATTCCAGGTATGAGTCAACCCATAGCAATGGAAGATAAGATATGACTCCAGTGCCCGCATGCTAAAGTTCTTGCAGGCTCAATCAACTCTGCTAACAGACAAAGTAAAAGGCAGATTTCATGGAATAATCAAAGAACTGCAGCAAAAGATACAGAGAATATTTGATGCTGGACATGGAAGAGTTGTAGCCCATCAAGTGCATATCCAGATACTTTGTTAGAATGCTTTGAAGGTTTCTGGCTGTCCCACTATTTCAGGAAGTGAGTTCTCGACCACCACCAACCTCTGAGTAATTTTTATCTCCCACTCTTTGGCTTCCTTCCAATCCTCATTTAGAGGTCAACGGTGAAAAAGCTAAGCAGCTTCAAGTTCTTTGACGTCAATAAATCCTTGTGAGATATCGAGAACCGATTATAATGATTGCAATCATAATAACGGCATGACGGCAACTATGCAGAGTTTGAGGAAATATAGTATGTCACTAAGGCACCAGCAAATTTCTACAGATGTATGTGGAGAACATCCTGACTGGTTGCATCACCATTTGATATAGAGGTTCCAATGCACAGGATCATCAGAAGGTTGTAGACACAGTCAGATCCATCATGGACACAGGCACAACGCTCCCGCATCGTAAAGGACATCTTCAAAGGCTGGTGCCACAAGAAGGTGGTTTCCATCATGAAAGACCGTCACCATCTGGGACATGCTCTCTTCTCATTACCATCTTATGAGAAGGTACACAAGGTTGTTGATGACACAAAGGTTGGCGGTGTTGTGGATAGCGTGGAGGGCTGTCAGAGGTTACAGTGGGGCTTTGATAGGATGCAAAAATGGGCTGAGAATAACTGTGAGGTGATTCATTTTGGTAGGTCAAATATGATGACAGAATATAGTATTCATGGTAAGACTCTTGGCAGTGTGGAGGATCAGAGGGATCTTGGATCTGAGTCCACAGGAAACTCAAGGCTGCTGTGCAGGTTGACTCTGTTGTTAAGAAAGCATACGTTGCATTGGCCTTCATCAATCGTGGGATTGAGTTTAAGATGATGAGAAGCATTGATCGTGTGGATTGTCAAGATACCTTTTCCCAGGGCTGAAATGGCTAGCACAAGAGGGCATAGTTAAAGGTGCTTGGAAGTAGGTACAGAGGAGATATCAGGGGTAAGTTGTTGTTGTTTTTTGTTTTTTTTAACGCAGAGTGGTGACTGGTGGAATGGGCTGCCGGCGACGGTGGTGGAGGCAGATACAATAAGGTCTTTTATGAGACTCCTGGACAGGTATATGGAGCTCAGAAAAATAGAGGGCTATGGATAACCCTTGGTAATTTCTCAGGTAAGGACATGTTCGGCACAGCTTTGTGGGCCGAAGGGCCTGTATTGTGCTGCAGGTTTTCTATGTTTCTAAATGTAAAGACCCACACTCAACATTTTAGGAACAGCTTCTTCCCCTCCACCATTAGATTTTTGAGCAGTCTATGAACTCATGAACACTACCTTGCTATTCCACTTTTGCACTTTTTAAAAAATTATTGTAACTTGTCGTAATTTTTCCTGTCTCTTGCACTGTACTGCTGCCACAAAACGATAAATTTCATGATTTATGCCAGTGACAACCTGATTCCAGGCATGCTTGTTCCTGAGACATCATCTCAGATAATTAGGTCCTTTTTCTAGGCGTCTCAAAACCTTATACCCCTCAGCTAAATGTTCTGTCCCCACCCAGCCTGTCCTCAACTAAAAATTTGCAGTCCTAGAAACAGCTTTATTTTCATCAGTATCATTTCCAGTGGGTAAAACAGAACCGTCAAGATGTATTAAGGAGGCTGATTTATTTCCAGAATGGGATTCCCATTCTCCACAAATATTTACTTTATTCTCTCTCATTATCGCAGGAAAGGCAGATAAGCTGCAGGCATGAAATTACAATATTGTAGACTTGGTTGCATGAGGGGCAGGACTGACCGCTCAATATTCCAGGATTCCGTTGTTTCAGCAGTAACAGAGCAGGAGAGTGCTATTACTAGACAGGGAAAAAGTCAAAGCAGTGCTCAGTCAATACAGACTGGAGAACTCAGTCTATGGGGCATTATGGGTCGAACTGAGAAATTCCAATGAGAGAGTGCGTAACACTTGATCTGCTATTCGAGAATGAGACAGGGCAGGTGGCAGAAGTTTATGTAGGAGAACATTTTGCCTCTGGTGACCACAATGCCATTAGTTTCAAAGGAACTGTGGAAAAAGATAGGTCTGGCCCGTGGGTAGAAATTCAAAAAGACAATTTTTATGGCATTAGAAAGATCTGGCAAGTGTGGATTGGGACAGGTTGTTTTCCAACAGAAGTGTACTTCATAAGTCAGTCTTCAATAGTGAAATTTTGAGAGTACGAAGCTTGTATTTGCCTATCAGAATAAATATAAAGATAACAGGTGAAGGGAACATTGGTTTTCGAGAGATGCTGAGGCCCTGGTAACAAAAAAAAGGAGGTGCATTGCAGGTACAGGCAGGCAGGAACATATGAGGTGCTTATGGAGCATAAGAAATGAAAGAGAACACTAAAGAAAGAAATCAGGAAAGCTAAAAAAAGGCACGAGGTTGCTCTAGCAGACAAGGTGAAGGAGAATCCTAAGAGATTCTGCAGATATGTTAAGAGCAAAAGGATTGCAAAGGTCAAAATTGGTCCTCAAAGATCAGAATGGCAGTTCGAAGTCTATTTATTATCAAGCTATGCATACATTATACAACCTTGAGATTCGTCTCGTATCAGGCAGCCCCAAAGCAAAGAAACCCAAAATCAAAAAAAAAACAAAATAAAAACTGTTTAAACACCCAATGTGAACAGTGAATTAAAAAAAACCGTGTCCATAAGAAACAAAATAACCCATAAAAGCCCAATGTGCAATGAGAAAAAAATCACGCGAACAGTTACTACAAGCAAGTAGTGTTTCTGAAATGAGGTCCACAACAGAGTCCCATAGCTCAGCACAAAATGTGGTGAAGTAGCCATCTTAATTGGTCCGTACTTCACCTTGGGGCCTCAACACCCTGACTTTTCTGACACCGTGACCTTTTCAATCTGGTCCGGCACTTAACTTTCTATCCAAACAACTGGTTCTGCCGCTTCAAGTAACAATCTGAAGCGTCTTGGATTCTGCCTGTGTCTGGTCTTTCATGCTCTTCCATGCTCTTGGCCATGGGCCCAACGACTCGCCTTGCCTCGGTTCTGCCACACTAAATTGCCTCCAAGTCCAAACGCAAGTTACATACTTGTGATGATCGTTTACCAGAAAAAGTGTGGTTAACTAAGTATTTAGTTGCTTTCTTTGTTTCGTTAGCCACCAGCCAGAAGTTGCAGAGGTTCATCAGCACCATCGTAAACTGGAAATCCATGTCTGGAGCCAACAGAGATGGGGGGAGATCTCAAATGCATGCTTTGCATTTGTATTTACTCAGGAGACGGACACAGAGTCGATAGAAGTGAGGTAAGGTGGCATCAACCCTGTACAGATTACAGAAGAGGAGGTGTTTGCTCCTGAGGCAAATTAGGGTGGATAATTCCCCAAGGTCTGACAACGTGTTCCCTTGGACCTTGTGGGAGGCAAGTAGAAAAACTGCTGGGTCCCTAGCAGAGATATTTAAATCATCCTTAGCGAAAGGTAAGGTACCAGAGGACTGGAGGATAACCACTGCTGTTCTGCTATTCAAAAAATGCACTAAAGATAAACCAGGCTGGAGAGTCTGACATCAGTAGTGGGAAGTTATTTGAAGGTATTCTGAGGGACCAGGTATAAAAATATTTGGATAGACATAGACTGATTAAAGATAGTCAGCATAGCTTTGTGCATGGTAGGTCATGTCTAACCAAACTTATAGAGTATGTCAAGGAAGTTACCAGGAACATTGATGAAGGCAAGGCAGTGGATGTTGTCTACATGGACTTCAGTACGGCATTTGACAAGGTCCTGCATAGGAGGTTGATCAAGAAGTTTCAGTCAAGATGAGGTAGTAAATTGGCTTAGCTATTGGCTTTGTGGAAGAAACTAGAGAATAGTAGTGGAGGGTTGCTTCTCTGACTGTAGGCCTGACTAGTGGAGAGCTGCAGGGATCAGTGCTAGATCTGTTGTTCTTTGTCATCTAAATGGGGGTGTAGCAGACAGCATAGCTTGCACGGGATCTGGACCTGATGAGAAATGGGCTAAAAAGTGGCAGATGGAATTTAATCAGACAAGTGCGAGATGTTGCACTACGGTAGGACCAACCAGGGTAGGTCTTACACAATGAAAGGGAGGCCACTGAGGATTGTGTTAGAATAAGGGGATCTGGGACTACAGGTCCATACTTCATTGAAAGTGGTGTCACAGGTTGATAGAGTCGTAAAGAAAGCTTTTGGCACATTGGCCTTTAAAAATTAATGTACTGAGTACAGGAAATGGGATGTTATTTTGAAGCTGTACAAGACATTGGTCAGGGCTAATTTGGAGTATTATGTGCAGGTTTGGTCACATACCGACAGGGAAGATGGGAGGGCAAATCCCACTTTCAAATTTCTTACTAGCTCTTCTTTCAGTTAGTCCTGACGAAGGGTCTCGGCCCGAAACGTCGACTGTACCTCTTCCTAGAGATGCTGCCTGGCCTGCTGCGTTCACCAGCAACTTTGATGTGTGTTGCTTGAATTTCCAGCATCTGCAGATTTCCTCGTGTTTGCGTTTTTTCACTGAGGTTCGGTGGGGCCATAACCAAAGGTCATGGGTTGAGGGTGAAAGGTGTCAAGTTTAAGGGGACCATACGGGGAAAAGTTTTTACTCAGTGGGCCATGAGAGTGTGGAACGAGCTGCCAGCAAAAGTAGTGCATGCAAGTACAATTTCAACATTTAAGAGAAGTTTGGATAGGTACATGGATGGCAGGGGTATGGAGGGCTGTGGTTCCGGTGCAGGTCCAAGGTAGTAGGCAGTTCAAATGGTTTGGCACAGTCTACATGGGCTGAAGGGCCTGTTTCTGTGCCGTACTTCTCTATGAGTTAGATAAAAGAGGGAAACATGGTTGCATTGAACCCTAGCTCTGCTGACACACTATAGCATGCAAACCATTGTTGGAGGTCCAGAGGCATAACACGAATTGCAGCAACCCCACCAAGGGTCAATGTCCTCACTGCAACTAAACGACTGGTATTTTGCAACTGCTCCTTGAAGCTAAATGTCCTGTGCTCATTCAGTAAGCACACAAGGGTTGTAATAATTTCAGAACTTACTGATTGCATTCAATTCTGGTCAGCCCATTATAGGTAGAATGTGGAGGCACTGGAGAGGGTGGAGAGAAAGTTCACCAACATGCTGCCTGGATTGGAGGGTATGTGCTATAAGGAGAGGGTTGGACAAAATTAGGTTGCTTTCCCTTGAACTTCTCTAGAGTAGTGGAAGCTGAAGGCAAATGTAAGGATATGGACATTGTGTAAACAGAAGGGACAAGATTAGTTGTCATTTAATTAGTTCAGGACAACATTGTAGGCTGAAGGGCCTGCTCCTGTGCTCCACTATGTTTCAGAACAGTGCAGCACAGGAACAGGTGATGCTGTGCCAAACCAGTTAAAATAATGATGCCTAATTAAACTAATTCCTTCTACCAGCACATTTCTTTGCAACACATAAAATGCTGGGGAACTCAGCAGGTCAGACAGCATCTATGGAAATAAATAAACTGTCAACTTTTCAGGCCAAGGCCCTTCCTCAGAATTGAAAAGGAAGGAATAAACCGACAGAACAAAAAAGGTGGGGGGGGGGGAGAGGCAGTAGAGTGGGGAATAGAAGAAGAGGGAGGAGGAAGGAAAAACATTTTTTTAAACCAGTAATCGATATTCATGCCATCATGGTGGAGTAAGACAAGATTCATAGCTGCCTAGAATAGATATGGATTGCCTGCATTTTGGAGCTTCAGGGTAAAAATGTGCACATCATAATGAATTCTTCAAATATCGGGAGGACTTCCGGGTCATCAAGGGAATGGCGGCGTAGGGAAAGGTCTCTTGACAAAAAAGAAGGTAAGCTGCCCCAAAGTCGAAATTAGACAAATATTTAGTATAATATAACTATATCAATAAAGGGAGCAAGGATGATGTCTAAGAACAAGAATAAAAAGTCCACTCAGAAGGCTGTTAAATACAAAGAGATGCAGCAAGACGAGGGGCCTAGCTCCCCCACAGCTAGCCAGGACGGAGACAATGTGGAAGAATCGGTGAATCTGACTTTCATTCTCAGAGAGATTCGTGAGTTCCCACAAGATGACAACAAACAGCTGGAAGATATTAAAGGAGAAATAGTAAAAACTAGTTTGAGATTAGATGAAGCCAAAGTGAGGATTGTAGGGACTGAGGAAAGGCTGCAAAACACAGAGGAAGTGATAACAGAAATGCTAAAGCTACAAGAGCAGCTCCAGTGGAAGTTAACAGACCAAGAAAGCCACTCAAGAAGGGAAAATGTGAGGATCTACGGAGTTCCCAAAGGAACTGAAGGTAAACCCGGATTGGTAATTCCCTTCGTGGAGAAGCTGCTTAGAGACAACCTTGATATACTGGACGCAAAAGACCTACAGATAGAAAGGGCCCACCACGCGATGGCACCACAGCCCCCGGCAGTCGCCCAGCCCAGATCAACTCTAGTCAGATTTCTCAGTTACAGAACGAAGGAAAAGGTGCTTAAACGGGCACGGCAAAAGAAAGGTTTTGTGTGGAACAACTGTAAATTCAGCTTTTACCATGATTACGTACCGGGGGTCCTTGCCAGACGGAAGGAACACACGGAGGGACAGAGGGTCCTAAAGGAAAACAACATCAGATTCCAGACCCTGTATCTAGCTCGGCTGAGTCTTTTACGACGAAGGGGCAAAAACTTAAGCTACAGTGGAAGAGGCAACGTCGGACCTGGTGGACCAGGGACTACCCATAAGAGTCATCACCCAACCGGAGTCGTGACTGGAGAGGATTTGGCAGAAGTCATGGCAGCCAGCGCAGCGAGGACGCTCCACGCGAACTACAGTGTCGAACTACAAGGAAAAGCTGCAAATATTCAGACGCGAACGTACAGTGTAGATTAATGAAGAGAAATGCTGAAAACAGTAAATCGGACTTAAAGGTAAAATGAAAGCTGGTAACTGAAAATAAACTAGACGGAATAACTTCAATGATAGCAATATGGTCGAGATATAAAAAGGAGAAAATTTTCTATGATTGTTCACATTGCAGAGGGCCCTCTAGCACAGGGTGAAAATAGAGTTTATCCCTCTGAACTGAGGAGTGTCGGTGCTCAGGCCTCACTGTTGGAAGTTGGGGGAAACTTTCAAATGTTATATGTTCAAAAATGTCTAGGGTGTGGTTTTATGTATTGGTTTACTATTGAGAAGGGATTGCTTACTGTTTGTTTAGAAAAGGAGAGTGTTTTTTTTCTATTAGAGAAAAATGCAAATTGAACTGGTAAAAATAATTTCCTATAATGTTAATGAGGAACTGGCCAAAGTTGACTGGAAAGGGACACTGGCGGGAAAGACAGCAGAGCAGCAGTGGCTGGAGTTTATGCAAGAAATGAGGAATGTGCAAGACAGATATATTCCAAAACAGAAGAAGTTTTCCAGTGGAAAAAGGATGCAACCATGGTTGACAAGAGAAGTCAAAGCCAAAGTTAAAGCAAAGGAGAGGGCATACAAGGAAGCAAAAATTAGTGGGAAGACAGAGGATTGGGAAGTTTTTAAAACCTTACAAAAGGAAACCAAGAAGGTCATTAAGAGAGAAAAGATTAACTATGAAAGGAAGCTAGCAAACAATACCAAAGAGGATACTGAAAGCTTTTTCAAGTATATAAAGAGTAAAAGACAGGTGAGAGTAGATATAGGACCGATAGAAAATGATGCTGGAGAAATTGTAATGGGAGATAAGGAGATGGCAGAGGAACTGAACGAGTATTTTGCATCAGTCTTCACTGAGGAAGACATCAGCAGTATACCGGACACACAAGGGTGGCAGGGAAGAGAAGTGTGCGCAGTCACAATTACGACAGAGAAAGTACTCAGGAAGCTGAATAGTCTAAAGGTAGATAAATCTCCTGGACCAGATGGAATGCACCCTCGTGTTCTGAAGGAAGTAGCTGTGGAGATTGCGGAGGCATTAGCGATGATCTTTCAAAAGTCGATAGATTCTGGCATGGTTCCGGAAGACTGGAAGATTGCAAATGTCACTCCGCTATTTAAGAAGGGGGCAAGGAAGCAAAAAGGAAATTATAGACCTGTTAGCTTGACATCGGTGGTTGGGAAGTTGTTGGAGTCGATTGTCAAGGATGAGGTTACAGAGTACCTGGAGGCATATGACAAGATAGGCAGAACTCAGCATGGATTCCTTAAAGGAAAATCCTGCCTGACAAACCTATTATAATTTTTTTGAGGAAATTACCTACCAGTAGGCTAGACAAGGGAGATGCAGTGGATGTTGTATATTTGGATTTTCAGAAGGCCTTTGACAAGGTGCCACACATGAGGCTACTTAACAAGATAAAAGCCCATGGAATTACGGGAAAGTTACATACGTGGATAGACCTGACGAAGGGTCTCGGCCTGAAACGTCGAATGCGCCTCTTCCTATAGATGCTGCTTGGCCTGCTGCGTTCACCAGCAACTTTGATGTGTGTTACGTGGATAGACCGTTGGCTGATTGGCAGGAAACAGAGAGTGGGAATAAAGGGATCCTATTCTGGTTGGCTGCCGGTTACCCGTGGTGTTCCACAGGGATCAGGGTTGGGGCCACTTCTTTTTACATTGTACATCAACGATTTGGATTATGGAATAGATGGCTTTGTGGCTAAGTTTGCTGACGATATGAAGATAGGTGGAGGGGCTGGTAGTACTGAGGAAACGGAGAGTCTGCAGAGAGACTTGGATAGATTGGAAGAATGGGCAGAGAAGTGGCAAATGAAGTACAATGTTGTAAAGTGTATGGTTATGCACTTTGGCAGAAAAAATAAATGGGCAGACTATTATTTAAATGGGGAAAGAATTCAAAGTTCTGAGATGCAACGGGACTTGGGAGTCCTCGTACAGGATACCATTAAAGTTAACCTCCAGGTTGAGTCAGTAGTGAAGAAGGCGAATGCAATGTTGGCATTCATTTCTAGAGGAATAGAGTATAGGAGCAGGGATGTGATGTTGAGGCTCTATAAGGCGCTGGTGAGACCTCACTTGGAGTACTGTGGGCAGTTTTGGTCTCCTTACTTAAGAAAGGTTGTGCTGACGTTGGAGAGGGTACAGAGAATATTCACTAGAATGATTCCGGGAATGAGAGGGTTAACATATGAGGAACGTTTGTCCGCTCTTGGACTGTATTCCTTGGAGTTTAGAAGAATGGGGGGAGACCTCATAGAAACATTTTGAATGTTAAAAGGTATGGACAGAGTGGATGTGGCAAAGTTGTTTCCCATAATGGGGGAGTCTAGTACGAGAGGGCATGACTTAAGGATTGAAGGGCGCCCATTCAGAACAGAAATGCGAAGAAATTTTTTTAGTCAGAGGGTGGTGAATCTATGGAATTTGTTGCCACAGGCAGCAGTGGAGGCCAAGTCATTGGGTGTATTTAAGGCAGAGATTGATAGGTATCTGAGTAGCCAGGGCATCAAAGATTATGGTGAGAAGGCAGGGAGAGTGGGACTAAATTGGAGAAAATGGATCAGCTCATGATAAAATGGCAGAGCAGGCTCAATGGGCCGAATGGCCTACTTCTGCTCCTTTGTCTTATGGTCTTATGGTCTTAATGGGGTTTTGAATCCAATTAAGAGAAATAAGATTATGTCTATTGAAAAAAGAGAGGGCACAAATAGCTTTCCTTCAGGAAACAAGTGGACAAATGTGAGGTTATCCACTTTGGTGGCAAGAACAGGAAGGCAGATTACTATCTGAACGGTGTCAAGTTAGGAAAAGGGGAAGGTGTCCTTGTTCATCAGTCACTGTAAGTAAGCATGCAGGTACAGCAGGCAGTGAAGAAAGCTAATGACATGTTGGCCTTCATAACAAGGGGAGTTGAGTACAGGAGCAAAGAGGTCCTTCTGCAGTTGTACAGGGCCCTGCTGAAACCACACCTGGAGTATTGTGTACAGTTTTGGTCTCCAAATTTGAGGAAGGACATTCTAGCTATTGAGGGAGTGCAGTGTAGGTTCACAAGGTTAATTCCCGGGATGGCGGGACTGTCATAAGTTGAAAGATTGGAGCGACTGGGCTTGTATACACTGGAATTTAGAAGGATGAGAGGGGATCTGATTGAAACATATAAGATTATTAAGGATTGGACACGCTAGAGGCAGGAAACATGTTCCCGATGTTGGGGGAGTCCAGAACCAGAGGCCACAGTTTAAGAATAAGGGGTAGTCCATTTAGAACGGAGTTGAGGAAGAACTTTTTCACACAGAGGGTTGTGGTTCTGTGGAATGCTCTGCCTCAGAAGGCAGTGGAAGCTAATTCTCTGGATTCTTTCAAGAAAGAGTTAGATAGAGCTCTTAAGGATAGCGGAGTCAAGGGATATGGGGAGAAGGCAGGAAAAGGGTACTGATTGTGGATGATTAGCCATATCACAGTGAATGGCGGTGCTGGCTCAAAGGGCTGAATGGCCTACTCCTGCACCTATTGTCTGAACACACGAGCCAATCCGAAAATGGAAAATTAAAAAGAATGGGCTTTAAGTATGTATCTTATCCATCATATAAATTGAGCCACAAAAGAGGGGTAGCTACTTTAATATCAGGTGCTCTTAATTATGAACATATTTCAGAGACTAAAGACAAGGATGGACAATTTGTAAAAATTACAGGAAGAATAGAAGGTACTGAAATAACATTGTTGAATGTTTATGCTCCACCAGGTTGTGAATGGTCATTCTACAGACACATTTTTGACCTAATGGTCAGTTCTCAAGGGGTAGTAATCTGTGGAGGGGATTTTAATATTAGGTTAAACCCTGCATTAGAGTCTTCAAGAATAGTTACTCAGAATAAACCTCTGACTAGGAAAATGAATTCACTGATGGAGGAGTTGGGAATTATAGATGTGTGGAGGGAATTACACCCCACTAGTGGAGACTATACACATTACTCTTTCCCTCATTCAGCTTATTCAAGGATAGACTTATTTTTTATATTTAACACAGACTCATGATAAAAGACTGTAATATTGCAACAATTGATCTGTCGGATCATAGCCCAGTCTCTAGTCTCTAATCCTGGAAAGGAAGATGAGGAAAACACTACTGAGGTTAAACTCACACTTGGTCTAACCAAGCAGAGTTCACTGCCAAGAAGGCCCACCAGCGCCTTTACTTCCTGAGAAAACTAAAGAAATTTGGCCTGTCCCCTAAAACCCTCACTAATTTTTATAGATGCACTGTAGAAAGCATTCTTCTAGGGTGCATCACAACCTGGTATGGAAGTTGTCCTGTCCAAGACGGGAAGAAGCTGCAGAAGATCGTGAACACGGAGCAGCACATCACACAAACCAATCTTCTGTCCTTGGACTCACTTTACACCGCACACTGTCTGAGCAGTGCTGCCAGGATAATCAAGGTCACGACCCACCCAGCCAACACACTTTTCGTCCCTCTTCCCTCCGGGAGAAGGCTCAGGAGGCCAGATTTGGGAACAGCTTCTTTCCAACTGTGATAAGACTACTGAACGGATCCTGACCCGGATCTGGGCCGTACCCTCCAAATATCCGGACCAGCCTCTCGGTTTTTGTGCACTACCTTACTTTCCATTTTTCTATTTTCTATTTATGATTTATAATTTAAATTTTTAATATTTACTATCGATTTGTAATCCAGGGAGTGGGAAGCGCAGAATCAAATATCGCTGTGATGACTGTACGTTCTAGTATCAATTGTTTGGTGACAATAAAGTATAAAGTATACTCAATAACCCAAAAGTAATGGAGAGATTAAGGGGAGAAATCAAAGAATACCTAGACCTTAATGACACGGGAGAAACATCACCAGTGATTTTTATGGGATACATTGAAAGCTGTACTGAGAGGAAAAACTATTTTCATTACCACTCACATGAAAAAAAAATCAATGAACAAAAATTAGCAGGGTTCAAGGAAAATTAAAACAACTTCAAGTTGTAGATAGCAACAAAATTAATTCTAATTTAAAACAGGAAATTAAGAAATTGCAAAGTGAAATTGATGATATTTATACATTACAAACTCAAAGAAATTTTCTTTACCTGAGACAAAAGAATTATGAAGTAGGAGGTAAATCAGCTAGATTATTAGCACATGTTACGTAAACAACAAGCAGACAATACAATTCATAAAATAAAGAATCCAAAAACAAAGCTTGTGGAGAGTACAATAGGGAAAATTCAAGAGTTTTGAAACATACTAACAAGAGCTGTACTCTCAACCCCAGGCTTCCAATGAGCCCTATATAGACATTTTCCTGAATTCTTTAGATCTACCCAAGCTCACAGATTTACGAAATGAATGCCTATTAGAACCAGTAACTGCCAAAGGACTGAACGCGGCCATCTCCAGATTAAAGGCCAGAAAGTCTCCGGGTTCTGATGGGTTCACCTCAGAATGGTACAAACCGCTGAGGTCACAGTTAGCCCCATTATTACTTAACACCTTTAACTGGATCTTACAGAGAGGAGAAATTCCACCTTCCTGGAGAGAAGCGATTATTTCAGTTATTCCTAAAGTGTGTAAAGATAAACTAGAATGTGGTAATCACCGGCCAGTCAGCGTTCTTAATTTGGATTACAAATTATATACATCTATATTAGCATGCAGACTGGAAAAGCTTCTATCTGGCCTCATCCACTTAGACCAGACTGGATTTATTCAACAAAGACAAACTCAAGACAACATAAGGAGAACTCTACACATACTAGAACAGATTACTAAGAATGGGACAGAGACAATGGTAGTAGGATTAGCCGCTGAGAAAGCTTTTGATTCAGTTAGTTGGGTATTCTTATACAGAGTGTTAGGAAGATTCAGCTTTCAAGAAAAGTTTATTAAAGTAATCCAGACTTTATATGACAGCCCTACAGCTCAAATTAAGATAAATGGGGACCTCTCTGACTCCTATATTTTAAAGAGAGGAACTAGACAGGGATGCCCAAATTCTCCTCTCCTTTTTGCACTATACATTGAACCTCTTGCTCAACTAATAAGACAGAGTGAAATTGTAAAAGGTATCAAGGTGCAAGGATTGAACAAAAAGTGGCGTTATTCGCAGATGACGTTTTAGTCTATCTGAGCGAACCAGAAAAATCATTTATAGCATTGTTTACACTGCTGGATGAGTTCGGGAAAATATCAGGTTAGAACATTAATGTAAAGAAAACGCAGGTTATGTCCCTAAATTATACAACATCCAAAACAACTGCAGGATATATATGATCTTAAGTGGGAAGCTAAATCATTAAAATATTTAGGAATAACCCTGCCAAAAGATCTTTCAACATTGTCACAGGAAAATTATGGGCCATTTATTTCAGAGATGAAAGCAGATATACATAGATGGAATGTTATCCCCTTTTTAAGTTTAAATTCAAGGAAAAATACCATGAAAATGAATATTCTTATTTCTTTATCTTTAATACAGATAGACTCAGGATAAAAAACTGTAATATTGCAACAATTGATCTGTCAGATCATAGCCCAGTCTCTATGTCTCTAATCCTGGAAAGGAAAATGAGGAAAACACTATGGAGGCTAAACTCACATATACTCAATAACCCGAAAGTAATGGAGAGATTAAGGGGAGAAATCAAAGAATATCTAGACCTTAATGACATGGGAGAAACATCACCAGTGATCTTATGGGATACATTGAAAGCTGTACTGAGAGGGAAAATTATTTCCATTACCACTCACATGAAAAAAATCAATGCACAAAAATTAGCAGACCTTCAAGGAAAATTAAAACAACTTCAAGTTGCAGATAGCAACAAAAGTAATTCAAATCGAAAACAGGAAATTAGGAAATTGCAAAGTGAAATTGACGATATTTATACGTTGGAAACTCAAAGAAATTTTCTTTACCTGAGACAAAAGAATTATGAAGTAGGAGGTAAATCAGCTAGATTATTAGCATATAAATTACGAAAACAACAAGCAGACAATACAATTCATAAAATAAAGAATCCAAAGACAAAGTTTGTGGAGAGTGCAATAGGGAAAATTCAAGAGAGTTTTGAAACATATTATCGAGAGCTGTACTCCCAACCCCGGGCCCCCAATGAGCCCTATATAGACAGTGTATTGAATTTTTTAGATCTTCCTAAACTAACAGATTTACAAAATGTAAGTTTATTAGAACCAGTAACTGTCAAAGAACTGAACGTGGCCATCTCTAGGTTAAAGGCTGGAAAGTCCCCGGGTTCTGATGGGTTTACCTCAGAGTGGTACAAGTCCCTGAAGACACAGTTAGCCCCATTACTACTTAACACCTTTAATTGGATCTTGCAGAGAAGAGAAACTCCACCTTCCTGGAGAGAAGCGATTATTTCAGTTATTCCTAAAGAGGGTAAAGATAAACTAGAATGTGGCAATTATCAGCCAATTAGTGTTCTTAATTTAGATTACAAACTATTTACATCTATATTAGCGCGCAGATTGGAAAAGCTTTTACCTGGCCTAATCCATTTTGACCAGACTAGATTTATTCAACAAAGACAAGCACAGGACAAGGACAACATAAGAAGAACTCTGCACATATTAGAACAGGTTAATAAGAACGAGACAGAGACAATGGTAGTAGGATTGGACGCTGAGAAAGCTTTTGATTCGGTTAGTTGGGCATTCCTATACAGAGTGTTAGGAAGATTCGGCTTTCAAGAAAAGTTTATTAAAGTAATTCAGACTCTATATGACAGCCCTACAGCCCGAATTAAGATAAATGGGGACCTCTTTGACTCCTTCATCTTAGAGAGAGGCACTAGACAGGGATGCCCAATTTCTCCTCTCCTTTTTGCGCTATATATTGAACCGCTTGCCCAACTAATAAGACAGAGCGAAATCGTAAAAGGTATCAAGGTGGCAGGGATTGAACAGAAAGTGGCGTTATTCGCAGATGATGTTTTGGTCTATCTGAGTGAACCAGAAAAATCATTTATAGCATTTTTTACACTGTTGGATGACTTTGGGAAAATATCAGGTTATAAAATAAATGTAAAGAAAACGTAGGTTATGGCCCTAAATTATACACCATCCAAAAAATTGCAGGATACATACGATCTTAAGTGGGAAGCTAAATCATTAAAATATTTAGGAATAACCCTGCCGAAGGATCTTACACTGTCACAGGTAAATTATGGGCCATTAATCTCAGAGATAAAAGCAGATATGCATAGATGGAATCTTATCCCCTTTTTAAGTTTAAATTCAAGGATAAATACTATAAAAATGAATATTCTTCCTCGGTTATTGTATCTTTTCCATATTTTACCGGTGGAGGTGGATGATAATCAATTCAGGGAATGGGACAAATGGATTTCCCGCTTCATTTGGCAAGGAAAGAAACCTAGAATTCGATATAACACCTTACAGTTAGGGAAGGAAGAAGGAGGTATGGTTCTTCCTTGCCTGAGAAATTATTTTTATGCCTCACAGATAACCCCTCTGTTATATTGGTGTAATAGGGAATATAAGGCTAGATGGAAGGAAATAGAATTTGGATTAGTTGACAGTTTTCCTCTACAGGCCTCAATAGCTGACAAAGGATTGATGGCCCAGCTGGAAAAATTTAAAAACAGTTGGATAAATCTTACGTTAAAAGTATGGCAGAAGGTGGTTAATTCATGTGGAATTAATAACATGTTAAAACTCTTTAGATGGTGTGCATATGATACCGAATTCCTTCCCAACAGAGGAGATAAAAGATTTGAGTTATGGATAAAGAAAGGTCTTACAACCTACCTCTCATTTATAGATAAAAGAGTATTACAAAGTTTCCAAATCCTGCAGGACAAACATGGCCTAGAACATAATGACTTTTTTTTTAGGTACCTTCAAGTACGAAACTATGTTAACCAGAGTTGTAGATATACAGACCTATCAACAGCAGAATTAGAATTTTTCAAGATTCTGAATTCGGCTTGCAGTTCAATACCTAGTAAATCAGTTTCTCGAGTATATAATGCACTCTCCCATGCTAAAAATGTAAATACACTGTATATTAAAGAGAAGTGGGAGAAAGAAGCGGGGTTGGTACTTTCACAGGAGGCTTGGGAGAAAATCTGCAGCTTTCAATGGTCCTCAACTAATTCTTTGACTTGGAGAGAACATTGTTGGAAAAACATTATAAGATACTTCAAGACCCCATATCAGGAAAAATATAAAGATACAAACGTGACGTGTTGGAGAAGGTGCGGCTCCAAGGAGGCAAATCATTTTCATATTTTCTGGGATAGCCCTAAATTAAGTTTATATTGGGAAGGTATTCATAGAACATTAGTTAAGGTACTTAGGTCCCAGATACCTCTGAACTTTGAGACACACTATTTGGGGCGTGTATTGTTTCTTGAACAGAAGGAAGATATAAAGTTGCTGCAGGCCCTCTTAGCGGCAAGTAAGAAATCAATCACTAGAAAGTGGCTAAATCCAATACCACCTACATTAGAAGATTGGCACGAAATTATCTTGGAAATATTTAAAATGGAAAAGTTGACTTATTCCCTGAGAATTCAAAAAGAAAAATTTTATCAAATCTGGAATAAATGGATTGTATATATAACCCCAATGCGAGCAGACTTTAGATGACTCTCCTAATGATTTATACTGCTCTTCTCATCAACACAGTAATATTGCTAACGTAAGCACCCCTAGTCTAAATGTCTTTTTTTATGTTTTCTTTTGGAAAATAGAGAATTAACACAAGGGAAAGATTTGGGAAAGGGATAAAAAATGGAAAAATTAAGTAAATAAGTACATAGGGATTGGATAATTATGTCTGCGGGCAGGAGCAAGCATGAACAAATTAGGATATAAACACCTACAATGGTTGTTACATAGGCTTATATACAACATTTTGGACCAGTGGAATGGTCCAGAAGAGTTATATGGAAACTATTATTACCATTTTTCTTAACAACTAATACCATTACTTAGCCTAATAGATTAGAATTAGCACAGTACATAATTATCTATTTAAGTGTCTAATTTCCTTTTATATCATCTCAATGTGTACTTAAGAATGTATAAATAATTATAGTTTTATACATATAAAAAAATGGAAAAGGTTACATGTGTGAAAAAGTACATATTTGTGAATTCCTTATCCAAATAAAAATAAAATTTAAAAAAAAAAGAAAATGAATATTCTCCCTCGATTACTTCATCTTTTCTGGACTTTACCTATGGAGGTGGATGATAATCAATTCAGGGAATGGGACAGATGGATTTCTGGCAAGGAAAGAAACCTAGAATCCGATTTAACACCTTACAGTTAGAGAAGGGAGGAGGAGGTATGGCACTTCCTTGCTTGAGAAATTATTTTTATGCTTTACAGATAATCCCTCAGTTATATTGGTGTAATAGGGAATATACGGCTAGATGGAAGGAAATAGAATTTGGATTGATTGACAGTTTTCCTCCACAGGCCTCAATAGCGGACCAAGGATTGATGGCCCAATTGGAAAAGTCTAAAAACAGCTGGATAAATCTCACATTAAAAGTATGGCAGAAGGTAGCTAATTCATGTGGAATCAATAACATGTTAAAACTTTTCAGATGGTGTGCGTATGATACTGAATTCCTCCCCAGCAGAGGAGATAAAAGATTTGAACTATGGATAAAGAAAGGTCTTACAACCTACCTCCCATTCACACATAAAAGAGTATTACAAAGTTTTCAATCCCTGCAGGACAAACATGGCCTAGAACACAATGACTTTTTTAGGTACCTTCAAGTACGACACTATGTTAACCAGAGTGGTAGATATACAGACTTATCAACAGTAGAATTAGAATTTTTCAAGATTCTGAATTCGGCTCCCCCGAGTGGACAAAGGGCTCGTGAGGGGAGGGCTGAGTGAGAGGATGGGGGTGGCTAAGGGGTGGGGTGAGTGGGTGGAGTGAGGGGTCCCAGACTGTACTTTCAGAGGAGGCTTGGGGGAAAATATGCAGCTTTCAGTGGTCTTCAACTAACTCTTTGATTTGGAGGGAACATTGTTGGAAAAATATTATAAGATACTTCAAGACCCCATACCAGGAAAAATCTAAAGACACAAACGTGACATGTTGGAGAAGGTGTGGCTCCAAGGAGGCAAATCATTTCCATATTTTTTAGGATTGTCCCAAATTAAGTGTATATTGGAAAGGAATTTACAGAACATTAGTTAAGGTATTTAAGACTCAGATACCTCTGAACTTTGAGACTCTCTACTTGGGGCATGTATTGTTTTTGGAACGGAAGAAAGATATAAAGCTGCTGCAGGCCCTTTTAGCGGCAAGTAAGTAATCAATCACCAGAAAGTGGCTAAATCCAACATCACCTACATTAGAAGATTGGCATGAAATTATTTTGGAAATATTTAAAATGGAAAAGATGACTTACTCTCTCAGAATTCAAAAAGAAAAATTTTTATCAAATTTGGAATAAATGGATTAAATTCATAACCCCAAAGCGAGCAGACTTTAGATGACTCTCCTAATAGTTTATACTGCTTTCCTCATCAACATAGTAATTGTGTTAACGTAAGCACCCTTGGTTCGAATGTTTACTGTTTTTTTTTGGAAACCGGAGAATCAACACAAGTAAAGGAAAAGATTTGGGAAAGGAAAAAAAAATATGATAAAATGAAGTAAATAAGTACATAGGGATTGGATAAGTATGTTTGTGGGCAGGAGCAAACAAGAACGAGTTAAGATATAAACACCTACGATGGAAATTATATACGGTTACATACAATATTTTGGACCAGGAAGAAATGGTCCAGAAGAGATGCATGGAAATTATTATTACTATTCTTTTTTACAACCATTATCAATACTTAGTCTAATAGAGTGGAATTACAACTGCACATAATTATCTATTTAAGTGCCTAATTACTTTTTGTATCATCTTAGTGTGTACTTGTGAATGTATAAATAATTATACATCTATACATATATAAAAAATGGAAAAGGTTATACATGTAAAAAAAAGTTTGTATAATACTTGGAAATACCTTACCCAAATAAAAATAAAATTTAAAAAAAAAATTCTTCAAATATCAGTGCAAAAGCTTTTGCACTTCTCTAGTCCATGGTGGTAAAATAGTCCCAGGATGTAACCCAACACAGAAGATACACAGACTGCAGTAGACAGACAGCACTTTGCTCTCTTCCTGGTACAGAGTAAACTATGGGACTGGCAAAAGAGAGTTGAACAACCTGAAAAGTGATTCCAGAACCACCAATACTACTGGCTTCCAAATGCCCTTCTGCTCCGAGGCACCTCGGGACAGACAATAAATTTCAGTATTGCTAGTGAAGTGACATGTGCATACCATAAACAGGTCATGAGAAAATAACTGACACATTTTGAGAAATGCACTTCTACTCACTTATTGATGTCAATACAAAATTTGCCTTTCACCATATTTGTCTGTTGCATCAGTTTAACAGAGTAAAATAAAAGAAGAGAAAACCTTGGAACACAACAAAAAACACCACAGAGGGCCGTGGAGCCAAGTCATTGTGTATACTTAAGGCAGAGATAGGCATGTTCCTAATTGGTAAGTGGGTTAAGGCTTATAGAGAAGGTGGGAAAATATGGTCGAGAATAGTGCAGCAGACTCAGTGGGCTGAATTACCTTAATCTGCTATCTCTCATGGCAAATTATGGGAGGAATATCAGCCAGGGCACTAACCAAACTCACAGCTCCTCTTTGAACATGGTTAGACCACTGATAAAAATAGTTCAAAGTATCAATGAAAAGCCAATAGCCCAGAGATGCAGCATTCCCTCCAAACCACAGTTTAGATTACAAGTTTGATCCATAAATTTGGGTTATAATTCAAACCCTGGAGGGTAATCTGAACCTCACAACCTTCCTCTACAACAGGTGACTGCCCCAACAGCCAGGTCAAGATGACAAGCATGGATGATAAATAATAATGATCATGACTTCTCTGTCTAAATAAACTCTGCTGGCTGGGCAGCATCTGTGGAGGAAAATAAAACAGTTGAACTAAGAACATGACTGCCTTATTTCTCTCCAAGATACTGCCTGCCCAGAGTTTCGCCAGCATCTTGCATATTGCTTCAGGTTCCAGCATCTGCAGTTTCAATCATCTAAATAAATAATCAATCTACCTCTTTTAATCCTCCACCTCAGCACACTTGCATTCAATAAGCTTTGGAATAAAGTCCATATTCCAAGAAACAATGTGACAATGTTGCTCGTCACTATTACAAAGTGAAATAAGGTTTGGTAAAGCACACTGGGAGTCTCTATTGGCATACAGCGCCACCTACTGGTATCTAATTCAGTTCCACAACTGATTGGCCTAAAAAAAACCCTTAAGAGACAGTGATGACAACATGATTGAATTCATATGGTAATTTGAGAGGGAGCAGCATAAGTCACATGTATCAGTATCGCAATGGAATAAAGGGAATTACAGAGGCATGAGAGAAGCTTGCCCAGGTAGATTGATGGAAGATACAGGTCCACAGTCCCTTATCCAAAATCCTTGGGGCCAGTTGCATTTCAGAATTCAGAATCTTCCGGATTTCAGACCTCACCCCCCCCCCCCCGATACTAAAAAACACGTATGCTCAAGTCCTTTATTTAACCTGTCTCAGTGCGGTGGACATTAAGACCCAGTGGTGCACCAAACCTACGCACATCCTCCCATATACTTTAAATCATCTCCAGATTACTTATAATACCTAATACAATGTAAATACTATGTAAATAATTGTTATACTGTACTGTTAGGGAATAATGACAAGAAGAAATTTTATTTCCAACAAAAACATTCAACAAAACATAAAAATATACAGCTTCAAACGAACCGAATCAAACACATGGTAAATGACTTATTGGAATAAATGTAGAATGCCACTGTCACTGTAAAACTTCAGTAACTTGTCTTTCTATTTATTTAAATCATAAACAGTGGTAGCTCCGACATGATTTTCTTCAGTAAAATGCCACACAGACACACCACGATCAAGCTTCTGCAATAACTCCACTTTCTGCGTTATTGATAGAGAAGATTCCTTCTCTTTTTCTCATTGTTACCCATAAGGGTATCTGCAGCTCTTTTTGACATTTTCACAGTGAAGTTAAACACAAAGTCAATAGTGAACACAAAATATCAGCGGACAGCACATGCACATGTAACCAGTACGAGCGCTGAGCCACAACTGACGTCTGGCGGCCTCTGCTAGTGCTGTCACGTCACACCTGAGTGACATCAGCTGTCAGTGGAAAAAAAACTTCAGTTTTCGGAGCTTTCTGGATTTCAGAATTTCGGATAAAGGAGTGTACAGCTGTACTGGCAGGGATAATGGCAGAACAGAGATGGCTGAAGTTTCTGGGAATAGTTTATAAGGCGCAGGATAGGTATGTCCACAGAAGAAGTAGTTCTCAAATGGCAGGGATAGGTAACCATGGGTGACAAGAAAAGTTAAGGACTGCCTAAAAGCCAAGGAAAGGGCATATAAGGTAATACTACAGTAGGCAAATACAATGTTTGCATTTATTTCAGGGGGAACAGAATATAAAAGCAAGGAGATCATGCTGAGCCTTTAAAAGACACTAGTCAGGCCGCACGTAGGAGCATTGTCAGCAGTTTTGGACCCCATACCACAGAAAGGATGTTTGTTTGTTACAAAGAGTCCAGAGGAGGTTCACAAAGATGATTCCGGGAACGAAGAAGTTAACACATGAGGAACATTTGGTAGCTTTGAGCCTGTGCCCACTGGGATTTAGAAGAACACGTGTGGATCTCACTGAAACCTACAGATCGTTGAAAGGACTAGATAAGGTGGATGTAGAGAGGATGTTTCCTCTGGTGGGAGTATACAGAACTAGAGGGCACAGCCTCAAAATTGAGGGGAGACCTTTTAGAACAGAGTTAAAGAGGAATTATTTGAGCCACAGAGTAGTGAATCTGTGGAGTGCTCTGCCATGGACTGTGGTGGAGGCAAAGTCTGTGCATCTACTTGAAGCAGAATTTGATAGTTTCCTGAATGGTCAGGGCATCAAAGGATATGGCGAGAAGGCAGGCGTTTGGGGGTTGGGTGGGATCCGGAATCAGCCATCAGCCATGATGGAATGGCGGAGCAGACTCAATGGGCTGAATAGCCAAATTCTGTTTCTAGTCTTATGGTCTAAAACACAGAGTACTGTATACAGTAAACCTAAGAAGTTCTGCAGATGCTAGAAATCCACAGGCAAAATATACAAAATGCTGAAGGAACTCAGCAGGTCATGCAGCATCCACAGAAATGAGCAGAGTCAACTTTTCAAGCTGAGACCGTTCTTCTGGACTGGAAAGGAAGGGGAAAAAATTCCAGAATGAGAAATGGGGGGGGGGGGGGAGGAGGAGTATAGCTAGAAGGTGAGGTGAAGCCAGGCAGGTGGAAAAGGTAAAGGGCTGGAGAGGAAGGACTGAGAGACACGAGTGGGGAACAGAAGAAGAGGTGAGGGGAATGGAAAAATTCCCTCCTTCAATATCTATAGCACAGATAATGAAAGAGCAAAGTTAGATACCAACTTAAGAAAGAATCCATCAGCTAAATGCTCAAGTGAACACATTGTGAAGGAGCATTAGACTGGTGAAGCAAAGTTTAAATTGGACAGGAGAGTGGGAAACAAAGCCTGCCACAGCTGCTGCTGTTTATTGAGGGAGAGATTGAAAGGGGAAAATTGTTACCATATACTACCTCAAGATTCATTCTCCTGCAGATGTTCACAGGAAAAAGAAATAAAAGTAGAAATTTACCCAAAAAAATCCACCTAAACAAAGACTGACAACTAAACAATATGCAATCCTTGAAATCAAGTTGTGGAATCAGCTCAGCATTAAGGTGAACAAAGTTATCCACAATGATTCAGAATTTTGATGGTTGTAGAGTAGTAACTGTTTCTGAACCTGGTGATATGGGACCTAAGGCTCATGTACCTTCTGCCAAATGGAAGTAGCAAAAAGAGGGCACAACCTGGATGGTGGGGGTTCTTGATGATCGATGTTGCTATCTTGTGGCATGTAAATGTATTCATTGTAGAGAGGACTTTGTCGGTGATGGGCTTGGCTATATCTATCACTTTCTGCTTTCTGTTCCTCAACATTGGCATTTCCATACCAGGCCATGATGCAACGAGTTAGGATACTCTCCACTGTGCATTTATACAAGTTTGTCAATTTTTCAGTTGACATGCCAAACCTACACGAGGTAGAGGCACTATTGTGCCTTCTTTGTGATGACAGTTATGCGCTGGTCACAGAGCAAATCCTCTGAAATGTTAACACCAAGGAATTTAAAGCAGCTGACCCTCTCCACCTCTGTACCCCTAATGAGGACAGAAAATCAAAACCAAATCTGTGTTACACTTGTATCGGACTTGGCAGGCTACTATTGAAAACTGGGCACAAATGAAGTCTTCCTATTATTAAAACAGAACTAAAGCACTGAGAACATAATGCAAAGAAAAGTGTATGAACAAAGTAGCAGAAACTAAAGATTAGATCTGAATAGAAAAGCCCCACACTTTTTACACTTACACATGACTTTGCAAAATATGAATAAGTGCTGAAGTAGAGAGAATTTCCCACTTGTGAGAAATCTAAAACTGTCGCAAGGTGCAGAATGGTTACTAATAAATCCAGCAGTGGTTACAATGCTGGTTTAGTATATGGAAGAGGCAGTTTTAGATATCTCTAGAGGGAAAATGGAGGAATGCAGAAGAAGAAAGGGACTGGAAAGGCAGGTTAAGTGTAAGAGTACAATGGATTAACTTGGAGTAGATGGGTCAGATATTTTATCCAATTTTATCCCTTCAATTACATCTTTTGTCCTTATCGCACAATAATTAAGGTCCTCCTCTCAACGGACAACAAACAATTAGATTAAAACATAACACTTAGATTTAAACCATAACTAAATAACAAGATGCATATGGCATCAATGTACAACTGCATGGGAACGAACCCTTAGCGACACCAAATGTTCACTGGAACAGGTTGCATCTTGCACAGTTTTAATTGTCTGCATCCAGCACAAGTGAAAAAGAAAGTTTCCCAGCATTGCAAGATTGATATGAGTGTCAAGTGAAGTCCAATGAGTAGACCTAGAACTGCATGGAGGGTCAAACTTATAGTGGTATTTTCACCTTTTAGATATTATTTTGTTTGCCTCCTTTCCTTGGTGCAATCAATTACTTAGCTCTACTATATGGTTCTAGGATGTGGCTACCACTGGCAATGCCACTATCCATCTCTAATTGCCCCCATCACTGAGGAGGAAGTAACACCAAATCAATTTGGTGGGTCTGGAATTACAGTCTTGACCAAGTCTTAGGAGACACCTTCCTCAAAAGGATATTGTTCTAATGTCTATTACAAAGAGCAGATTTTTTCACCCACCCAAAGTTCAATTTAACTGTCTCACTTAGAGAATCTGTCTGTGCTATTATAGTGAGGTCCATCACAAGCTTGCAGAACAACACTTCATCTTGCGTCTGGGCATTCTGCAAATGCTCCAAATTTAACTAACTTGCTGTATCCATCTTTATCAGAACCAAATTAGATCTTCCTCAGCTTACTAACACCCAACAAATGCACAGCCCCTCCACAGAAGCAAGCGGATTTGCAGCTTCTGCAGGGACGCAGGTATCTTCTGCCGCTCGGGAACTCAATTTGTCCGTATTTCCCATGCGAGCCATCCGGTTTACAGGAGCAGAACCCTGCTGTACCTTGGGGAGGATCTGTAGTGAGTCCACACATCAGTCTTTCTCTCTCCATTGGTACACCTTAACCTGTTGGACACGTTCCACAGCCCTATTCACAGCAATGCACAACACAGAGAAAGCATCATCTAACTGCCCCATTAGTCTACTTCAATAGGTCTAGCCCTTAACACAGATATTCCTTTTGTCCTGGCCCTCCCTCTCAACTCCTTTGCTGAAATTTACAATGACTTTTTAATCCACATTTCCTAATATACACAAGGAATCTCTGACCTGAAAGAGTAATCGTTCTCTTCCCTACAAACACATATAGACTTGCTGACCATTTTTATCTAGATTTCCAACATATCCTTTTTATTAAAAATCTTATTTCTTCTTCAGTGTTTCTAGACACAATGTAACCTACACAGCCATCTTCAAGGACCTTGTGTATCTGCAAACATACATTCTCTCCACTCCATTTAAAGTACATACCTTATAAAATATAACATGTCGCACCTTTCACATATTTCTGTGCTCTTTTGCCAATCTTCTTCAATTATCATAACCTAATTCCTCTCGATTCCCATGCCCAGATCATTGAGAAGAATAGCATGCACAAGCTAGATCATCCCAAAAAGCTCTGCCTTCACACTCTAACCTTCAACTATCTTATATTAAAATAAGACCAGAGGAGTCGAATCAGGCCATCATACTTTCCCCCTCAACCTCATTCTCCTGCCTTCTCTCTGTAACCTTTGACTCCATCACTAATCAACAACCTACCAACCTCGGCTTTAAATATACCCAATGACTTGGCCTCCACAGCTGTCCATGGCAAAGAACTCCACAGATTCACCATACTCTGGCTAAAGAAATTCCTCCTAGTCTCTGTTCTGAGTGGACATCCTTTTATTCTGAAGCTGTGTCCTCTGGTCCGAGTCATAGAAATGTACAGAAATAGAAACGGGTCCCTTCAGCCCCCTGTGATGCTATTTGATACTTATCCCATGTACCCACATTAAGCTGTGCCCAGTCGCCTTTCCTATCCAAGTACCTCTCCAAATGCCTTTTTAATGTTTTCACTTGTGTCTACCTCCACCAGCTCCTCTGGCAGCTCACTCTAAAAATTCACCACCTTGGCTCCAGGTAAAATTTATCAACTGCACAGCAGCCAAGATACATGGCCCTTAACAAGCTCTTTTTGGCCAAGTCCAGTAATTCCAGCAATTCCATTAATAAAAATAAAATGGATGCAAATGGCTCAGCTTCCAACCATGTGGCTTTTTAAAGGGCAAAATACTGAATGAAGACTACACAGTCAACAGAGTAAGCTCTGGAGAACAACCATCATACCTGGATGTGAAAGTGCAAGGATTTCTATTGAAGGGAGTCATAACAGATTTAATTCTGGTTTTCAAGGCTGAAAAGGGACAACATGAAAAGGCGGCGATTGCACCAGGCAGCCTGTGCACCTGATAATCCCCGTACCCGAATTACACGCAGGCACAAAGAGACACACACTATCACTTACCCCGGTGGAAGTTGCGGCTCGTGCATTCCGACCAGCCTCACCCAAACCTGCCATCACCTGCTGCACTGATTGCTGTAAGAACACGGAAAGGAAACATCATCGGGGCGACACCGCAGCACCCGCGTGCAGACAGCCCCCCACCGTTAAATCGGTGGCATGTTCTTGGGTGTGGGGGTGAGGGTTGGGGAAGGGGGGGGAGGGGGAGTTGTGTTGCAAACACACACAGCAAAAAGACAAGCTCTTCTGCGATGTGCATGCATTCACATGTTATCTAGAAGCCCCAAGCTGCCTCAAAGAGGTGAGCATGGCACAGCTGCAAGATGTGCGCAGGATACACTGTGTGGATGAAGGTGACAGGCTTGATACCGTCTTTAACTATCTGCAAGGTCACACTTCACTCAATTCCTAATAGCAACTGTAAGCATGCTAATTTCTAGTGTTACCAGGTATCTTCTGGCATCATTCGATCTTTAAAACAGCAACTGGGGCCAATATTAATGGAAAATAGCCGACACACTGCCCTAGCAGGAAAGATGCATATGCGTTTGACTTGTAACAGATGCTCACTTGCTCATTTTAGATAAACATACCTGACACAATCATGAACTCAGTTATTTTATGCTTGGTTGATGTATAAATAGTGGAACAACACAGGGTCAAGTTCTGCTAGGGATATGATAAAGGAGCAATGACCACAGTCATAATAGGGCAGGATCTGTCTGAGGGAAATGTTGAAATATGGAGATTGTGAACAGCAGAGTAGTTCTGTTACACTGATACTCGGCTACTTTTGCCCCACCTCACAACCCATACCAGAGCAATGAAAATGCACACTAGCCACTGCCCTTAGCCTACTTTGTTAAAACCCGGGCTTCCCGTTAAAAAAAATCACAGCAACACGAAAGGCTGCCATTCAGACCATCGTGTTCATGTCAACAAATGCAATCCAGTTGGTCCCATTTCACTGTTCTCCCGTAGCCCTGCACATTTAATGTCTCTCACATAGAGAGAATCTGTATTTCAATTTATCCATTATCTCTGCTCCTCATGAACCTTATGGGTAAAGAGTTCCAGGCTGTCGTCACACCCTGGACATAAAAATTCCTGCTCACATGTTCCGTTACCCTTGATATTTCTCATGCATTCCTTAAACCCATATCTCCTAATCTTTGTACCAACCACTAATGAGAACAGATTTACTTTATCTAACTTGCACAATCTTCTCCACATGTACCCATCCTTAGTTTCAAAAAGCATTTCCGCCTTAACCAAGAAATTAAAATTCCTCACTCCTCGATTAATTCCCTGGATTGCACTGCATAGATCTCTGAATTGCTCATCTACCTTTTCCCTCAAGCACGGTAACCAGACCAGGAACGATAATAGTTATGATCTAAACAACTATTTCTAAAAGTAGCACAATGTCCTTGCTTTTTTGTACTGAAGCCTGCAAGAGACATGATCATTGACCATTTTCTCAATATAACTGACCAATTTCAGAGATCGATGCATTGGATCCCACTTTAAAACTATATTTCCTAAAAGGTGTCAACTCACTTTTCAACCCTACTTTAACCTGCATACTTTGCTAACCGAATGCAGAAAATTGGTACCACCCTCTATCCATCTCCTCATAGTGTGGTCATCACCCGATATATTGTAAACTTCCCTCCATAGAACAACATCTTTTTCAGGCCTATGGTAGTAAACGGGGGGGGAAAAAAAGCATAGGTTCTGGCTTTGACCTTTGAGGTACACCACTACCTGAGAAACAATGTCCTGCTGCTTTCTGTTTTATGACACTCTTGTTCCATTAGGCTCGGTTTTCAAACCAGTTTGTGAAATACCTTTTTGCAAAAGTCACTGCATTCCCTTCACCAAATTTTCCAGCCATTCCATGAATTAATCCAGCTAGGTTAATCAAACAATCTGTGCCGGCTATCCTGAATTAAATAAAACCATTCCACGAAGATTTCTCCCTGGTCATTACTGGCCTGCAGTTACTAGACATGTCCTTGCATCCCCTTTTGAATAAAAGTATCATATTTGCACGTACCAATGCACTGGTCCTCTTTTGTATCGACACTGCAGTCACTTCTTACGTTACCATTACTTAGCATCCTGGGATGCAAGGTATCCAGACCAAGCAACTTACCAACTCCAACCACATAGTTTTTCCTGACTACTGATTTTCAGCCCATCCATTACCTCATCTGCCTTTAATTTTCCCCAATATCTTATCATATCCTCTTGAAGTCATAGAGCCAAAGAGCACAGAAATGGCCTTTTGCCCCAACTGGTCCACGGCAACCAAGATGCCCACCTAAGCTAGTCACATTTGCTTACATTTGGCCCATATTCCTTTCAACCTTTCCTGTCCAAGTACCTTCTTAATGTTGTTAATATCTGTCAACCACTTCCTCCAACAGTTTATTCCATATACTGAAAACACCCTATATGAAAAAAAAATTACCTCTTGGATTCCTATATTGTTCCCCCCCGCCAACACCTTAAACCTATGTAGTTTAGTTCTAGATTCCCCAACCTTGCAAAAAAAAGATTGTGCATACTCTATCTAAGCCTTGTATGATTTTATACACCTCTGTGATCACCCCCTATTTTTCTACACCCCAATGAATAATGTCCCAACTTGTTCAACCTTTCTCCATTCCTCTAGTCCCAACAACATCCTCCTAAATCTCAATACTTTTTCCAGCTTAACTGCATCTTTCCTACAGCAAATCTGAACACAATATTTGACATGCAGTCTTACCAGCACCTTGTACAACTGCAACGTAACATCACAACTTCTGTACTAAATGTCTATGTTGATTACCCTCTTCCTGACAGGAGGCATTTGGACCATTGATCAAAATGCCACATTAACAGCTGTTGCTACCGAGGGTTACAGGTGAAGATGGACCTCAAATACTCATGGCTTCCAATCCAATTCCATGGCAGTATAAAGTTTTGGTGCTTAGGAATGCAAGCAGAGAGCTTGCAATAGATCTGAAGCAGAAAGTCTGACATGCCGCCTGAGGTTAAAACACAGTTACACCTTGGATGGGATGGGGAAAGGAGTGGAGGCAGCAACTAGGCGGGGTAAGGAGCTGCTGTTCACCGCTTTTCAAGCACATGGCTCCACTCGCTGCCCCCCAGCCCTCTGGTTCTCCACCACTGACCTGTATCTGCTGAGGGTCTAGAAGGTTGACTGGCAAATTGAAGGTGCCCACCATGACATAGCTGTTGGCATTCCGGTCATGGGGTCCGGCTGGCATCCCTCGCGTGCCACCAGGGTGTGGCATGGAAGTGCCTGCTGCCGAGGTCCCTCCTGTTGCTGACTGTGCCTGTGGCGGAGCACGCTCCACCAAATGGATAACTTTGTGGTGCACATCTGTAGGAGGAGGAACAACCAGAAATTAGTGATGGATGCAAACTCAGATTCAGAGCGCTCCCTCAATGCCACCACTGCAACAGCTGAGCTTTTATTCTAACGATTAATAATGCTGGATAACCAGGCTCCCATTGCAAGTGTCAAGTGAAGTTTATTGCCATTTAACTACATTCATGTATATAATTATATAATGTATATAGAAACAGGATGCTTTCTCCAAACCAAGGTGTAACGCACAGTTGTACACATAACACACAATAACTTATGAAAGGATAAAGTCTACAGATGAATCACACATAAATAACAAACTAAAATGCATTAATATTAAATATTGTAAGGTACGAAACAGATTAATCAGTGACACTTTGAATACAATGCAGCAGGGAATTCAGAAGCCTAATAGCCTGAGGGAAGAAACTGTTTCTCATCCTGATAAGTCTTGTTTTTACGCATCATAGTCTGCTACCTGATGGTAGAAAGTCAAAGAAGATACTGGATGGATGAGTGGGATCCCTAATAATACTAAGGGCCCCGCATACGTAGCAATCCTGATAAGTATCCCCGATGAATGGTAGGAGACGCCTATGATCCACTCAGCTGTTCTTACAGTCCTTTGCAGGACTTCTGGTCCGATGCTTAACTGCTCCCATACCAGATAGAGATGCAACTTGTCAGGACGCTCTCAATGGTGCTCCTGTAAAACATAGTTAAGATGGGAGCGGGAAGCCTTGCTT
This sequence comes from Mobula hypostoma, assembly GCF_963921235.1. Classification (NCBI taxonomy): domain Eukaryota; kingdom Metazoa; phylum Chordata; class Chondrichthyes; order Myliobatiformes; family Myliobatidae; genus Mobula; species Mobula hypostoma. The sequence goes on along the minus strand of NC_086101.1, from coordinate 15,463,606 downwards.
GCTTCAACCTTGTTAAGTGGAGGCGCTGCTGTGCCTTCTTGTTCAGGGAGGTGATACTAAGGGACCAGGTGAGGTCACCTGAGATGTGAACTCCCAGGAACTTGTTGTTCTTAACTCTGTCTATGGATGAGCCATGTACTCACAAAGGGGGGTGGTTCAACTGCACCTTCCTGAAGTCCACAATGATTTCCTTTGTCTTCTCCACATTCAGGCTCAGGTTGTTCTTCTCACACCAATCCCCCAGCCTCACCACTTCCTCGCTGCACTCCACTTCGTCATCTTCTTGATAAGAGCAACCCCTGTTGTCATCCACAACCTTGATGACACGGTTTGAGATGCATCCTGTGACGCAGTCAGCAGTGTAAACAGCAGCAGACTGAGCACACAGCCTCAGAGAGTGCCAGTGCTCAGCGTAATGAGACCAGAGACATTGCTGCCCACACGGACTGACTGTGGCCTTACTGCTAAGAAATGCAGTATCCATTTGCAGAGGGATGTGTTGAGACCCAGCGAAGGCAGTTTCCCTACTGGTTTCTGAGGTACAATGGTGTTGAATGCCAAACTCAAGCCTATAAACAGCAGTCTGGCAAATGAGACTCCATTTTCCAGGTGGGACAGGACAGAGTGGAGGGAAGAGGCTATGCATTATGATAAGTGAACTGGAAAGGATCCAATGTTTATCATTATCCAATCATTATTTCTACATTTAATAGAGGAGGTGTAGAAGTGAGAAGGGGAAAGAAACTACTTGGTATAGCAAATGCTCTGCACATAGTGGTCGCCTCACTACAGGAAGGACGTGGAAACCATAGAAAGGGTGCAGAGAAGATTTACAAGGATGTTGCCTGGATTGGGAAGCATGCCTTATGAGAATAGGTTGACTGAACTCGGCCTTTTCTCCTTGGAGCGACGGAGGATGCGAGGTGACCTGATAGAGGTGTATGATTGTGTAGATAGTCAGAGGCTTTTTCCCCCAGGGCTGAAATGGCTAACACAAGAAGGTATAGTTTTAAGGTGCTTGGAAGCAGGTACAGAGGAGATGTCAGGGGTAAGTTTTTTTTACGCGGAGAGTAGTGAGTGCGTGGAATGAGCTGCCGACGATGGTGGTGGAGGCGGAAACGATAGGGTCTTTTAAGAGACTCCTCGATGGATACATGGAGCTTGGAAAAATAGAGGGCTATGGGTAAGCCTAGGTAGTTCTAAGGTAAGGACATGTTCGGCACAGCTTTGTAGGCAGAAGAGCCTGTATTGTGTTGTAGGTTTTCTATGTTTCTAAACCACATCACAGTAATCAGCTTCCCCTCCTTGGACTGTCTCTCTACATTTCTCACTGCCTCAGTAAAGCAGCCAGCATAATCAAAGATCCCACACACACCAGATATTCTCTTTCCTCCCCTCTCCCATCAGGCAGAAGAGACAAAGGCCTGACCGCATGTACCACCAGACTGAAGGACAGCTTCTATCCCACTGCTATCAGATCTTGAATGGATCTTTTGTATGATGAGATGGACTCTTGGCCTCAGTATACCTCACTCTATCGTTTGCCTGCACTGTTGTGTTGCGATAGGTTTTGCACATTATTCTGCATTGTTATTGTTTTACCTTATTCTAGCTCAATACACTGTGTAACGGTCTGATCTGTATGAACAATATGTGAGACAAGCTTTACATCTTTCAACACATGACAATAATAAACCAAACCAAAACATTAATTACAAGGGTCATGAGACTGGAGCCTGCTGCTGGAACGTGTGATGGTGACATTTCAAAGGTTTCACATGTGCTGTGGTCAATAAAGAATTCAGCCAAGAAACAGAAAGTTAATCTTGATAGATCTTTCCCTAGCTAAAATGGGCATAAACGGCCTAATGTGATTCATTAATTTCTTTGTTTCTAGAAGGAAAGATAAAACTCTGTCCCACAATCAATACAGGACATCAGCAAACATTGGCCTTGACAAACAAGGAGGAAACTCTCGAGGCGTTATGTAGGAATGGACAGCTCAGCAATTAATCCAAATGTAACAGAATTTCAGAGCTATTTGTTTGATTATCAAACCCTACCAAGAAATTTATTCACGTTCTTGTCCATTATTCATGTGACTAGTTGAACCCAGAAGCATAGTTACTTAGCATATTCTGTAGTGAATTAAGGGGACAAAACAATTCTCAGACATTGTGGAAATAACTTGAGTAAAGCCCTGACAATCAACACAAAATGCTAGGGGAACACAGCAGATCAGGCAGCATCTCTGGAAATGAATAAACAGACGACAGTTCGCGCTGAGACCCTTCTTCAGTTCCTCTGACATTCTGCATGTGTTGCTTCGGATTTCCAGCATCAGCTGAATTTCTTGTGACCTGACAAACAAAGCTGTTGACCACACTGCTCTAAGTAACAGAGATATTTTTTGTTTGCTCCTAATTTTAATGCAATCACCATTGACTCGCTGCACTTTTGTTGCTCACCTTTATTCACAGAAACTGTGTCTTCTCTTGAAGCAGATTTTGCTAGCAGACTAATCAGATTTGCTAGCTATATAATCTACTGCCTGCTGTGAGCCTAGTCATAGATCCTTTTCCACAATCAACCCAAATATATTGGAACAATGGAGTTATTTCGTTATCAATCTATACCGGGACATTTCCTCATGTTCTTGTCAGTTATCCATTTGACTAGTTGAAGCTAGTGGCTGACGTATGGTCAATAAAGATTCTGATAATATTGTATTTAAAGCATTTAAAGGAGAGGAAGAGAAGATGGCGGCGCGACGCAGTACGCAGCAGCCACTCCAGTGATTGATATCTGTAATCTGTTAAGTAGGGTGCCGTGCACAATCCTGATTTGATGGAGACAGACGTTGAGAGAACGGAGGAACATCTGGAGAAACTTCTGAAATGCCTTTTTTGCTGCCGCTGCTACTGTGTGATCCAGAATACCCAGAGGAGAGGGCCCTGAGTCCTCGCCTTTGCTTGTTGCTCGGCGGCCGGGGCAGGGTCGAAGCGTTCGGCATCGATAGCGCTCAGTGTCAGAGGCTCGAAGTTTTTGGACGGACTCAGAGTCGGCTGTGGTCGGGTGCTTCCAACTCATCAGCAGTTGTCGGCGCATAGAGGTTTATGGCAGGGAGAGTTTCTCGCTTCTGCAGCCTGCTATCAGGGACTATCGGAAGTCGATCGGAACTTTGAGACTTTTTTTTACCAAGCCCATGGTCTGCTCTTTATCAAATTATGGTATTGCTTTGCACTGCTGTAACTATATGTTATAATTATGCAGTCTTGTCAGTGTTAGTCTTTGGTTTGTCCTTGTTTTTTTGTGATATCACTCTGGAGGAACATTGTATCATTTCTTAATGCATGCATTTCTAAATGACAATAAAGAAGGACTGAGTGTCCTTATAATCTAATCTAATCTAATATGCCTATTCCATGACAGCTCAGGTTTCAGGAGATGGGCTGGAGACCAAGAAAAAGAGCGTGGAAAACAAGTCTGCTAGCAAGATGAAATAAGAGCGTATTGGTTAACACTTGCCATAATCTTTCAACTTCTTGTCATCTTGCAAGACACGGCCCTGGTAAATGAGCCTCTGTTTGTCAGCTGGGATGTTCACCGAGCTGGAGATGTGGTCTTTGAATTCTTTGACTGTAAACTGAAAGGGAACAAATATCAGCATAGCCAAAACAGGGCACAGTGCTGAAGCATACCACCCGAACAAGCCCACCAAAACAAAAATAGGGCACAATGACTAAGCAGACCACCCTCACAAGCCCACCAAAACAAAAACAAAGATAAGTGCAATGAATAACAGGCTACATGTTCTGCTCCACACACTGAGCTAACATTAATTTTCTAAACAAAAACCAGGTGGTTTCCCACAAGGAATAAAAAAATAAGTGGACAGCATTCCAAGAATTCAATTCCACCATGGGCAGTCCCAAGCCTGGATGTGAAAGGAGGAGAGTTGGGCATGGAGCCATCTCATAAAAACCCCAGTGCTGCAGTAATGCCAATAGATATTCGAGTGGCCTTGCCCCTGGGAGAGGAAGGATTTCAAAGATGGGCTACACCTGGGGAGTTTGAAGGACAGGGCCAGAACAGAAGACCGACGACCTGCCTATGCCTCAATAGGCTTAAGAAGAGAAGATTCCAAGAACTCAAGGAATGGTACAACATAGGAAACCATTCGTCCCATTCAAACCCAAGCTATCTTCAATAAAGCTCGAAAATGCAGTATCGATTTATAGGAAAATCCCCATAGTTCAATATCTGCCTCACTAGGGGATGTTTACTACATTCCTCTCCACTTGTCAGGACCCCAGATTCTGATCTACCCTCCCAACTCCCAATTCTTGTGTTCCCACTCGCTGGGGCCCCAGTCCGCTTGCTCCATTTAGTTCACTGAATTCACTAAGGAATTTATAGCGTATATAATGTTTTGTTAACATCCAAATAAACTAAAAGTATGATGAGCATTATTAAACAACATCCAACAGTCTGCTAGTCAAGCACCACCCAAGTCCTGTGCATGCCGGACATTAAGAATTATTCTTACAACTCAGATACAGGCCCTTTGGCACAACTGGTCCATGACAACCAAAATTCTCATTTGCCCACATCTCTCTAAACCTTTCATATTCACCCAATACCACCCAATCCCACCAAAGGGGGAAAATGGATAAATATTAGTCAGCTCTCTGTGACTGCTACCAATAGCTAGGTCAAAAGAGGACACTCACCTCTTCTTCAACTTCATAGGTTCTGCTCTGAGAGTCCAGAGTCTTCACTGTAACCTCTATCATGGCTATCCACAGCTTTTACTTCTCCTCTGCAAAAGAACAGAAGATTCAGAATCTAAATCAGCTTCTAGGTAAAATTTTACATGTAAAGAATTTGTGATTCAGTGTCTAAAGGGACAAGCAGCTGTTGGCTGCCTAGAGCCATTAAGATTAGCTGTTGTTTTGTAGACAGTGTAAGAACATGGAAATAAATAAATACCTGTCGCTTTCTTACCTGCTTTCTTTAAAATAACTCCCAGTCAGTACACCTGCTTCTTACCACCAATAATCATCACCATCCAGCAATCTTTTGCCTTACACTTTATTTCTTTCTCAGTCACTTTGAAAACTAGAACTTCCCCGTGCTTAACCCAGTTCTGAGGAAGTGCTCCGACCAAAGACATTGATTGGTTTATCATTCTGCAGATGCAGTTTGACTGGCTGAGTTCGTCCAACATTTTCAAAGTCAAAGTAAAATTTATCGAAGTATATATATGTTACCATGAGAGTAATTTTCTTGAAGGCATTTACAGAAATATAAAGAGATACAACAGAATTTATGAAAAACTATACACCAGCTAAAACCGATGAACAACTAATGTGCAAAAGACAAGTGCACAAATGTAAAATATAATAATGGATCATAAGTTTCAGTCCTCGAAAGTGAGTCTGTAGAATCACTTCAGAGTTGCAGTGAGTGAAGTTATCCACACTGGTTCAAGGAGCCTGATGGTTGTAGGGTAATAACTGCTCCTGAACTTGGTGGTGAGGGACCAGGCTCCAGTACCTCCCCAACTCTGACCTTTCACTTCCTCTCACCTGCCTATTCCTTCGCCTTGGGTTCCCTCCTCCTTCCTTTTCTCTTATGGTTCACTCTCCTCACCTATCAGATTCTTTCTTCTCCAGCCTTTGACCTTTCCCATTCACCTGGCTTCACCTAAAACCTTCCAGCTAGCCTCTTTCTCCTTCCTCCCCCCCCCCCCAACCTTTCTATTCCGACATCTTCCTCCCTTCCTTCTTAGTGCTAAAGAGGAGTCTTGGCCCGACATGTCGACTGTTTACTCTTTACCATACATGTTGCCTGACCTACTGAGTTCCTCCAGCGTTGTGTGTTGCTTTGGATTTCGAGCATATGCAAATTTTCTCATGTCCTGTATCTCCTGCCTGATGGTAGTAGCAATAAGACAACATGGCCTTGATGGTGGGTGTCTTTGATGATGGATGATGCTCTCTTGTGATAGTGATCCATGCTAATATGCTCAACTGGGAGGTAGGCTTAGTCTGTGATGGACTGTACTGCATTGACAACTTTCTGTAAACATTTCTGTTTCTGGGCCTGACCATGATGCAACCAGTTAGGATACTCTCCACTGTGTATCAACAGAAGTTCGTCAAAGTTTTGCCAAAAGGGTGGATAGACAGGTGATAAACAAGGGACGCGCTCAGTCCAATGGTTTGATGCGAGGAGTATCAATGAATAAAGCGAATGAGCAGAGAACGAGGATCAGCACTTGCAGCTATGATGTTGTGGCCATTGCAGAGCCTTGGATGGTGCAAAGGCAGAAATGGCTACTTCAAGTGCCAGGCTTTAGATGTCTCAGAAAGGACAGGGAGGGAGGCAAAAGAGGTGGGGGTGTGGCACTGTTGATCAGAGTAGTGTCATGGCTGCAGAAAAGGAGGAAGTCATGGAGGGGTTGTCTACGGAGTCTCTGTGGGTGGAAGTTAGGAATAGGAAGGAGTCAATAACTCTGGGTTTTTTTTTATAGACCACCCAATAGTAACAGGGACAACGAGGAGCAGAAAGGGAGACAGATTCTGGAAAGGAATAATAATCTTGTCTCCCTTTCTCTTCACCATTTACACCTCGGACTTCAGCTACTGCACAGAGTCTTGTCATCTTCAGAAGGTTTCTGATGACTCTGTCGTAGTTGGATGCATCAGCAAGGGAGATGAGGCTGAGTACAGGGCTACGGTAGGAAACTTCGTCACATGGTATGAGCAGAATTATCTGCAGTTTAATGTGAAAAAGACTAAGGAGCTGGTGGTAGACCTGAGGAGGGCTAAGGCACCAGTGAACCCTGTTTCCATCCAGGGGGTCAGTGTGGACATGGTGGAGGATTACAAATACCTGGGGATACGAATTGACAATAAGCTAGACTGGTCAAAGAACACTGAGGCTGTCTACAAGAAGGGTCAGAGCCGTCTCTATTTCCTGAGGAGACTGAGGTCCTTTAACATCTGTCGGACGATGCTAAGGATGTTCTACAAGTCTGTGGTGGCCAGTGCTTTCATGTTTGCTGTTGTGGGCTGGGGCAGCAGACACCAAAAGAATCAACAAACTCATGCGTAAGGCCAGTGATGTTGTGGGGATGGAACTAGACTCTCTCACGGTGGTGTCTGAAAAGAGGATGCTGTCCAATTTGCATGCCATCTTGGACAATGTCTCTCATCCACTACATAATGGACTGGTTGGGCACAGGAGTACATTCAGCCAGAGACTCATTCCACCGAGATGCAACACAGAGCATCATAGGAAGTCATTCCTGCCTGTGGCCATCAAACTTTACAACTCCTCCCTCGGAGGGTCAGACACCCTGAGCCAATAGGCTGGTCCTGGACTTATTTCCTGGCATAATTACATATTACTATTTAATTATTTATGGTTTTATTACTATTTAATTATTTATGGTGCAACTGTAACGAAAACCAATTTCCCTCAGGATCAATATAGTATGACTATGACTAATAACAGGGTTGTTGTGGTGGGAGATTTTAATTTCCCAAATATTGATTGGCATCTCCCTAGAGTGAGGGATTTAGATGGGGTAGAGTTTGTTAGGTGTGTTCAGGAAGACTTCTTGACACAATATGCAGATAAGTCTACAAGATGAGAGGCTGTACTTGGTTTGGTATAGGGAAAAGAACCTGGTCAGGTGTCAGGTCTCTCAGTGGGAGAGCATTTTGGAGATAGTGATCACAATTCTATCTCCTTTACCATAGCACTGGAGAGGGATAGAAAAGGACAAGCTAGGGAAATCTTCAATCGAAGTAAGGGGAAATTAACAGCCTATCAGGCAAGAACTTGGAAGCATAAATTGGAAACAGATGTCCTCAGGGAAACGTATGGAAGAAATATGGCAAATGTTCAGAGGATATTTGTGTGGGGTTCTGAGTAGGTACATTCCAATGAGACATGGAAAGGATGGTAGGGTACAAGATCCGTGGTGTACAAGGGCTGTTGTAAATCTAGTCAAGAAAAGAAGAGCTTACAAGAGGTTCAGAAAACTAGGTAATGCTAGGAATCTAGAAGATTATAAGGCTAGCAGGAAGGAGTTTAAGAATGAAATTAGGAGAGCCAGAACGGGCCATGAAATGGCATTGGCATACAGGATTAAGGAAAACCCCAAGGCATTCTACAGGTATGTGAAGAACACGAGGATAAGACGTCAGAGAATAGCACCAATCAAGTGTGACAGTGGAAAAGTGTGTATGGAACCAGAGGAAATAGCGGAGGTACTTAATAAATACTTTGCTTCAGTATTCACTACGGAAAAGAATCTTGGTGATTGTAGGGATGACTTGCAGTGGACTGAAAAGCTTGAGCATGTAGATATTAAGGAAGAGGATGTGCTGGAGCATTTGGAAAGCATCAAGTTGGCTAAGTCATGGGGACCGGATGAGATGTACCCCAGGCTACTGTGGGAAGTGAGGGAGGAGATTGCTGAACCTCTGGCAATGATCTTTGCATCATCAATGAGGAGGGGAGAGGCTTCGGAGGATCGGAGGTTGCGGATGTTGTTCCATTATTCAAGAAAGGGAGTAGGGATAGACCAGGAAATTATAGACCAGTGAGTCTTACTTCAGTGATCGGTAAGTTGATGGAGAAGATCCTGAGAGGCAGGATTTATGAACATTCAGAGAGGCATAATATGATTAGGAATAGTCAGCATGGCTTTGTCAAGGGAGGCCTGACAGAATTTTTTGAGGATGTGACTAAACACATTGATGAAGGTAGAGCAGTAGATGTAGTGTATATGGATTTTAGCAAGGCATTTGATAAGGTACCCCTTGCAAGGCTTATTGAGAAAGTAAGGAGGCATGGGATCCAAGGAGACATTGCTTTGTGGATCCAGAACCTGCTTGCCCACAGAAGGCAAAGAGTGGTTGTAGATGGGTCATATTCTGCCTGGAGGCCGGTGAACAGTGGTGTGCCTCAGGGATCTGTTCTAGGACCCCTACTCTTTCGGATTTTTATAAATGATCTGGATGAGGAAGTGAAGGGATGGGTTAGCAAATTTGCTGATAACACAAAAGTTGGGGGTGTTGTGGATAGCGTGAAGGGCTGTCAGAAGTTACAATGGGACACTGATAGGATGCAAAACTGGGCTGAGAAGTGGCAGATGGAGTTCAAACCAGATAAGTATGAGGTGGTTCATTCTGAAAGGTCAAATATGATGGCAGTATATAGCAGTAATGGTAAGACTCTTAGCAATATGGAGGAACAGAGGGATCTGATTCCATAGGACACTCAAAGCTGCTACACGGACTGACTCTGTGGTTAAGAAGGCATACGGTGCATTGGCCTTTATCAATCGTGGGATTGAGCTTAAGAGCCGAGAGGTAACTTTGCAGCTATATAGGACCCTGGTCAGACCCCACTTGGAGTACTGTGCTCAATTCTGGTCACCTTGCTATAGGAAGGACGTGGAAACCATTGAAAGGGTGCAGAGGAGCTTTACAAGGATTGCCTGGATTGGGGAGCAGGCCTTACGAGAATAGGCTGAGTGAACTTAGCCTTTTCTCCTTGGAGCGACAGAGGATGAGAGGTGACCTGATAGAGGTGTACAAGTTAATGAGCGGCATTGATCGTGTGGAGAGTCAGAGGCTTTTCCCCAGGGCTGAAATGGCTGGCACGAGAGGTCCTTGGAAATAGGTACAGAGGAGATGTCAGGGGTTAAGTTTTTTTTAATGCAGACAGTGATGAGTGCGTGGAATGGGCTGCCGGCGGTGGAGGCGGAGACTATAGGGTCTTTTTAGAGACTCTTGGATGGCTACATGGAGCTTAGTAAAATAGAGGGCTATGGGTAAAGCCTAGGAAGTTCTAAGGTAGGGACATGTTCGGCACAGCTTTGTGGGACAGAGGGCCTGTATTGGGCTGTATGTTTTCTATGTTTCTAATATGCTAAATCTACACAAATCTCTAAGCAGAGGCGCTGCTGTGCATTCTTTGTGATGGCACTGATATATTGGTCCCAGGATAAATCCACAGACAACGCCAAGGAATTTAAATGCACCGACTCTTTCCACCTCCAATCACAGTCCACTACTGACACTTGAGCACAAAATCTAGGACAAGACTTTGCACCACTGTCAGAGGCTCCATTAAACACAAGTCTTGAAATTTGTCCCCAGTGGTGGGACTTTTATGCAGCAGGTCGATATATACAGTGTGTACTGGGCCACATCTGAAGGGTGTAGCCAGCCTGGCCGGCTGCAAATGTCACTCTGCTCTGCGTTTTGTAATTCCTACGATCCTTTGTCTAGCTTCTGACTCTAGAACTGCTCCCATTCACTCATTAAGCAGACAGCCTTGTTTATGGCTTATCCCCAGGATCAGAATGTCCACCCTCCCTGGAGCTTTTTTTCTAACTAACAAAGGATTTTCAAATTGAAATGTCAGCTCCGTTTCTCTTCCTACAGATGCTGCCCGACATGCTGAGCATTTCCAGCATTTTCTGTTTTTATTTAAGATTGCTATTTGCCTGAACAAGTTGACCGTCTCACTTCCAACATTTCAACAGTGACATCTTTTAAACAAGCAATTTATCAACTGTATTGAATCTGTAACGTACTGTGCTGCGACTGTGAAAGATACCCCAAAGAGTAAAAACATTTTAGACATGTGAAATGCACTGCCACAGTCCTGGTTGGGAAGTGCATCAAAATGAAGAATGGTCTCACCAAAGATACTATGACCCAAGTTGGATTAACACAACAACAAGCAATGCTGACCATGGATGACAAAACGTGAAGAAGCCGCTTCTCCTTCATCACCAACCATTATGTATAAAATAGCAACTGTGGACAGCTTTCTGACCGGTTGCATCATCTGGTATGGAAGCTCCAATGCATAGCATTGCAAGAGGCTTGAAAGGGTTGTAAATTCAACCAGCTCCATCACAGGCACTAGTCTCCCCACTGTTGAAGGCATCTTCAACAGGCAGTGCCTCATGAAGGCGGCTTCCGTTATTAAGGATCCTCACCCAATGGAACATGCCCTTTTCTCATTACCACCATCAGAGGTGGCACAGGAGCCTAAAGACACACATTCATCATTTTAGGAAGTTTCTTCCCTTGCGCCACCAGTTTTCTGAATGGTTTATGAAATTATGAACACACACTATTCCCCTTCTGCACGACTTTATTTATTTTTAAATTCCTTGTAACTTACAGAAATTTGTTATATCTGCACTTTACTGCTGCCACTGATGTCAGTGACAATAAACATGATCCCGATGGCGTTAAAAGGTACGGAGAAATAGTAAAACAAGCACACACTTGAACTTGACCATATCTGGCTCCAGCTGAATTGTTGGCTGAGCTTATTTATTTAGAGCCAATGGTGACACAACCTCTAAACTTACACGAGACATTTTCCCATGACTTAAGTAACCAGCAGTGCATTGACACAACACGTGCAGAATGTGCGAACGGCAGCATTATTAGGGACATGAAGAAGCCTGCAGCAGACATGTCATGCAGTGTTTTCATATGTATAAACAGGTGGTACAAATAGGAAAGGGAACAGATCAAAACAGCGTATTTGAGGCAGCATCATAAATATATTCAATGATGGATCAAACGTATATGATCAGTTTCAAGGTTTACCACTCAGACTCCACATTTATTCTGTCTTAATTCTGACACAAGTACAGTCACCAATTAAAATGTTCAAAGTAAACTTATTATCAAAGTACATGTATGCCACAATATTCTACCCTGAGAGTCATTTTATTGCAGGCATTCACAGTAAATACAAAGAATCAATGAAAGACCGCAAGCAAAAGAACGGACAAATAAAATGTGCAAAAGACAATAAACTGAGCAAATACAAATAAAAAGAGTGGTAAAAAAGTGAAGATAAGACAGACAAACAACAAATATCAAGAACATGAGGGGAAGAGTGCTCAAAAGCAAGTCCATATGTTGTGAGAACAGTTGACGTGAGCGAAGTTATCCCCTCTGGTTAAAGAGCCTGATGGGTGAGGGGTAACAACTGTTCCTGAACCTAGTGGTATAGGATTTGAGGGTCCTGCACCTCCTTCCTGATGGCAGCAGCGAGGAAAGAGTGTGGCCTGGATGGAGGACGCTTTCCTGCGACCATGCTCCTTGGAAATGTACTCAGGGCTTTACCTATAATGGACTGGGCTGTATCCACCACACTTTGTAGGCTTTTCCATTCAAGGGCATCAGTGTTCCCATGCCAGGCCAAGATGCAACTAGTCAGTATACTCTCCACCACACATCTACAGAAAGTTTAAGATGACACACCAATGCTGCGCAAACTTCTAAGAGAGCAGAGGTGAGGCTATGCCTTCCTAAAATAGCGTTTAGCTGCTGGACCCAGGACAGATCCACTGAGGAATTTAAAGTTGTTGACCCACTCCACCTCTGATGCCCTGATGAGGACTGGCTTATGGACTAACGGGTTCCTCCTCCTGTAGTCAATAATCAGCTCTTCGGTTTCCTGACATTGAGTAACAGGTTGCCGTTATGGCACCATTCAGCCAGATTTTTAATCTCCCTCCTACACGTTGATTCTTCACCATGTTTCATTCGGCCCACAAAAGTGGTGTTGTCAGCAAACTTAAATATGGCGTTTGAACTGTACTTAGTATCACAGTCACAAGTGTAAAGGAAGTACGGCGGGAGCTAAGCACACAACCTGCAGTGCTCCTGTGCTGATGAGGATTGCGGAGGAGATGTTGTTGCCAACCTGAACTGGCTGGACTCTGCAAGTTCCATCTTCCTGCCTGTTACTCACAACGCAGCCCCTGTAGAAGCCAAGAATCTATCAGCCTTCAGGGTATTCAATTGAGCCACCCAGAACACTAATGAAACTAAATATAATCACAGGAGGCAGTCTGGGGTAAAGATTCCTGACCTGCAGAATAAATTCTTCTTCATTTCCCTCATTCAGAAAGTTTAAGTCCTTTAAATCCTAGACCTTCCAGACTGAAAACAGGAAATGCTGGAAACACTCAGCAAGTCAGGCAGCATCTGTGAAAAAAACTGCTGCTTTATATCTCCGACTCTCCCTCAGAACTGGGAAAGGGAAAAACAGGTTTGCTTGCAATAGCAGAGAAATGGGGAACAAGATGGATGCAATAAAAGGAATCCTTTCTGACAGCGTAAGTTCATGTGGGTTAATTGGAGCAGTATTGTGTAAGCAGACTGGGACGCTTTGGCGAACAATGGCCCTGCAGTCTGCATTGGCTAGCCGTGCAGCGCTATCCATCATCGAAGACCCCCAGCACACAGGCCATGCTCTTTTCTCGCTGCTGCCATCAGGTACCAGTGCCTTAGGACTCGCAACACCAGCTACATGAGCAGTTACTACCCCTCAACCATCAGGCTCTTGAACAAAAGAGGATAACTACACTCAGCTTGAATTGAATTGACATTGAATGCAAACTTTCTTGATACAAGCTTATTTATTTAGAGGTACAACATGGTAACAGGCCCTTTCGGCCCAATTACACCTATGTGACCAATCAAACTACTAACCCGTACATCCTTGGAATGCGGAAGGTAACAGGGAAAAGCCACATGATCACGGGGAGAACATACGAACTCCTCAGGGACAGCGGCAGGAAGAGAACCCCAATTGCAGGCACTGTAAGAGGGTTGTGTTAATCACAACATTTTCTTCGCTTGTTCTTGCAAGCTAATTTGAATTATTCTGGGCTGCCCCTCCTGTTAATTAGTTGCTTAGTTATTTTCCAAGTTGTTTTTGAAGAGAACTTGCAATGTTACCCAGCAGAAATGGTCTAAAGCAGCACTGATTTTACACCCTGCCTTATATTACTCTCCTCTAAAACAATTTCAGTCCTTAAGCTAAATGTGAGCAAAACTGTCACTGCCTTGTGCTTGTCACTCTAACCTACAAGAGGGGAAAGAGCAGGAAAGCCTACACATCAGTAATGATGACTTCATGAGGGTCAACGCTTTATGTCCTGTCTGTTTGCCAAGACATTGGAAGGGGTTACAGTGGCCTTTGAAGTAGTTCATCCCCAAACGCTCCATAATATTGGATCGACTCTACAGGCTGTTCCCAGGAACGCATTCCATGCGAGCAAAAGGAGCGTTTGATTGCTCTAGGCTTGTACTCACGAGAGTTCAGAAAAATGAAGGGGGATCTCATTGAAGCCTACAGAATATTGAAAGGTCTGGATAGAATACAAGGATGCTCCTTTAGAACAGAAATGAGGAGGTATCTCGAGTCAGGGGTTGGTGAATCTGTCGAATTCATTGCCAAGGAAGGAGATGGTGCCAGTGAACAATGCTACCAAAAGTGACATCCTCAAGACAGTTCACGAAACAACTTCTTTCCCTTCTTTTACATTTTCTTTTTATTTCAGATATGGTTCTGCTGCGGTTGAGAACCTGTTATCTACATTCTAGTGGCGTGTTTTCGGGCTGATTGGCCAATCTGGTACCTTGCTGTCTCCGAGAGGGTTCCACCAGACTGAGAGGAAAGCATGTGGCCAGGAGATGTAGCTTGAGCCCATGATCGACTGCATCTCTTGCCAATCTCGCTGATTAAAGCACCAGGGAAGAATGAAATCATCAGGGCAGGTACGGAGGGCGAGCGAGTGTTCAATGCCGTCTACCAGACTCTCACTCGCTGCTGCCAGAGGAGAGTGTCTGAGGGTGGCCGTCTCTCTCCCTCTCACTGACTGCTCTCAAGTGAAGTTCTTGGCATTCAAATGATCTCTCTCTCCCTTCATGCTGTGGCAGGATGGTGCTGGAGCAAGGCTTAATCGCCGCAGTTTGTAGATTTGGACTCTAATTCATAGTTCCGGTCACTCCTTTTTTGCTGTTACTTTTGGGTGATTTTTGAATCGTGACAGCCTGCAGATAATGAACTTTGAGCTGAACCAAAACATGACTTTTGATTTTGTGCTTTATATTCTGTGTTTTCTCGTGAACATCTGCACAATATTTTGTGCATGGGGGTAGAGGTGGTTGATGTTTTTCTTTGAACGGGTTGGTTCTATGGTTCTTTCGTTTCATGGCTGGCTGTGAGGAAGACAAATTTCAGAGTTGTATGCTTCGTTAATAAATGTACTTTGAATCATAGAATGCTGTGAAGGCCAAGTTCTTGGATATATTTAAAGATGAAGTTGATATGTTCTTGATTAATAAGGACATAAATGGTTACAGGAAGAAAGCAGAAGAATGGAATGAGAGGTAAAATGATGCTAGTGTGGTGGTTGGCACTACACTATTACAGAGGGCATCAGAGTTCAGTGTTCAATCCTGATGTAATTTGTAAGGAGTTTGTGCAATGCGTGGGGTTTCTCCAAGTCCTCTGGTTTTCTCCCACAGTCCAAAGATCTACCAGGTAGGTTAATTAGTTATTATAATTTAGTTTAGGTTTAAATCAGGCCAATCACGTTCTATAACTCAAAAAACAAAACAAAATCAGCAATGATTGAATGGTGGGGCAGACTCCATGAGCTGAATGGTCTAACTGTGCTCCTGTCTTATGGACAAACATCACTGATGCTGGAAAATTGTAAACTTGGTGAAGGAAGGACTTGGTGTGCCTTACAACAGCAAGATATACTCACTAGAGCCAGTGTTGTTGAGTGGCACATTTAACAATGCAAAGGTCCAGCTACTGCAATGACTCTGGCAGGGGAAAACCAGTGTGTCAGGTCCTGCCACCACTAGACACTCCAAGCCTGGGTCCTGTGTAACAGCCTCTCATACACTTCATGGTTGTACTTCTTAAGGAGGCATTGATGCAATGTAAGAGATTGCTTTGAAGTAATGGTACAGTGAATATAGTGAAAAAAATGGTTTACTATATTTATTATGAACGAAATAAATGTTAAAATATCATCAAAAACTCAAGAGCACCTTTGTAATTCTGAATTAGGACCATAAGCAACAGAAGCAGAATTAGGCCATTCAGCCCATCGAGTCTGTTCCATCAATCATAGCTGATCCCAGATCCAATTCAACCCTATATACCTGCATTCTCGCCTGACTGATCAGGACGCAATTAACTTCTGCCTTACATGAACGTGTGGACTTGATCTCCACCACAGTCCGTGGCAGAGCATTCCACAGATTTACTACTCTCTGGCTTAAAAAATAACTCAACACTGTTCTAAAGGGCTGCCCCTCATTTTGAGGCTGTGCCCTCTACTTCTGGATACCCTCACCATAGGAAACATCCTCTCCACATCCACCCTATCTAGTCCTTTCAACATATGGTAGGTTTCAATTAGACTCCCCCCCCCCGCCCCCACATTCTTCTAAATCGAGTTCACATTGAAATTTGAGAGGGAAAAAAATAAAATCCAATGTGATGGTATTTCAGCGGAATAAAGGAAATTACAATGGCATGAGAGGGGAACTGGCCGAAGTTGACTGGAAAGGGACATTTGTAGGAAAGGCAGCAGACCAGCAATGGCTGGAGTTTCTGCGAAAAATGAGGGAAGTGCAAGCCAGATATATTCCAAATAGGAAGAAATTTTCAAAGCGAAGAAGGACACTACCATGGATGACAAGTGAAGTCAGAATCAAAATAAAAGCAAAAGAGAGGACATACAAGGAAGCCAGAGCTAGTGGGAAGATAAAGGACTGGGGAGCTTTTAAAAACTTGCAGAAGGAAACTAAAGCAACACACATAAAAGTTGCTGGTGAACGCAGCAGGCCAGGCAGCATCTCTAGGAAGAGGTGCAGTCGACATTTCAGGCCGAGACCCTTCGTCAGGACTAACTGAGAAGGTCATTTGGAAGAAAAAGATGAATTATGAGAGGAAGCTGGCAACTAATATCAAAGAAGATACTAAAAGCTTTTTTAAGTATATAAACGGTAAAAGAGAGTCGAGGGTAGATATAAGACCAATACAAAATGACGCTGGAGATAATGTAATGAGAGATGCAGAGATGGCAGAGGAACTGAATGCACATTTTGCATCAGTCTTCACAGTGGAAGATATCTGCAGTATACCGGACATTCAAGGCTGCGTCCACACTACGCCGGATAATTTTGAAAATGCTGGCTTCGAGTAAAAACGACAAGCGTATACACTAAGCGCTTTTCAAAATATCTCTGTCCACACTAACACGGATATTTGGGCGAATCTCCTCTACTGGGCATGCGCAGAACACACAGAAAACAAGCGAAGAGGAAACGGTATACTTAGTGCGCGTTTGTCCAGTTACAGAGTAAAAAAACTTAAAAGGAATTGCTTTTGGTTCTCGCACAGGAGGACTTAAAACAAAAAAAAACAAATACTGGAGCGTATGGGGGCAACCGACAGGGAGTTCATGGACAGTATGATCCGGCTGACGACCAACATTGAAAAACTGACTAACTGTTGCATTAATAAAGCACCTTGTTAAATGTATAAAACTTGTCTGCATCAGTATTATCTTGTATTTCCATACAATGTTACATTAGGCTGCTACACATCTATTGTCGGAGAAGTACTTGCATAAATAGGTAAACCACCTTCATACAAGCAAGGACAGAAAACAGGGCAAAGTGAGTATACTTATTTATTCAGAAAGCTATGGGTCAAAGTATTTGGTGAGTACATTTCTAACTCTTCTGGCTTCAGTCTCATTGCAATGTGTTCTAAAATTATTAGGTTCTGCGAAGCGCAGAATCGAATATCCCTGTGATGATTGTATGCTCTAGTACCAATTTGGTGGGATGATTTCGGGGGATGAAAATGCCGTTTTAGTGTGCACAGAGAGTCAAAACGAAGAGAAAAAGCTTCGCTTTCAAAATTATCCGGCGTAGTGTGGATGTAGCCCAAGAGTGTCAAGGAAGTGAAGTTTGTACAGTGAAAATTATGACTGAGAAGGTGCTCTGGAAGCTTAATGGTCTGAGGGTGAATATATCTCCTGGACCTGATGGAATGCACCCTTGGGTCCTGAAGGAAGCAGCTGGAGAGATTGTGGAGGCATTAACGATGATCTTTCAAGGATCGATATTCTGGCATTGTACCGGATGACTGGAAAATTACAAATGTTACTGCGCTATTTAAGAAGGGTGGGAAGCAGCAGAAAGGAAACTATAGATCTGCTAGTCTGACATCAGTTGTTGGGAAGTGGTTGGAATCGATTGTTAGGGATGAGATTACAGAATACCTGGAGGCACATGACAAGATAGGCCAAAGCCAGAATGGTTTCCTGAAAGTCCTGCCTGACAAACCTACCGCAATTCTTTGAAGAAATTACAAGCGGGGTAGACAAAGGAAATATGTGGTGTACTTGGATTTTCAGAAGGCCTTTAACAAGGTGCTGCAAATGAGGCTGCTTAGCAAGCTAAGAGCCCATGGAATTACAGGGAAGTTACTAGCTTGGGTGGAGCATTGGCTGGTCGGTAGAAAACAGAGAATGGGAATAAAAGGATCCTATTCTGCTTGGCTGCCGGTTACCAGTGGAGTTCCACAGGGGTCAGTGTGGAGACCGCTGCTTTTTTACGATGTATGTCAATGATTTGGACTACTGTACTAATGGATTTGTGGCTAAATTGCCGATGAAACAAAGATAGGTGGAGGAGTGGGTAGTGTTGAGGAAACAGAGTGCCTGCAGGGACTTATGGTTTAGGGGAATGGGCAAAGAAGTGGTAAATGAAATACAATGTTGGAAAGTGTATGGTCATGCACTTTGGTGGAAGAAATAAACAGGCAGGGATTTATTTAGATGGAGAGAGAATTCAATATGTAGAGATGCAAAGGGGCTTGGGAGTCCTTGTGCAAGATACCCTAAAGGTTAACCTCCAGGTTGAGTCAGTTGTGAAGGCGGCGAATGCAATGTTGGCATTCATTTCTCCAGGTATAGAATATAAGAGCAGGGATGTGATGTTGAGGCTGTATAAGGCACTCATGAGACCACACTATGTGCAGTTTTGGGCTCCTTATTTTAAAAAGGATATACTGACATTGGAGAGGGTTCAGAGAAGATTCACGAGAATGATTCCAGGAATGAAAGGGTTACCATACGAGGAACGTCTGGCAGCTCTTGGGCTGTATTCCCTGGAGTTCAGGAGAATGAGGGGGTATCTCATAGGAATATTCTGAATGTTAAAAGGCCTGAACAGATTAGATATGGCAAAGTTATGTAGCTCCCCCCCCCGGCCACCCTCAGGGTCGCTTGGCTCGCTGTCGTCTAGGGAAATAGCCTCGGCCCCGCCAAACTGGACAATTCGTTTGTGTGGATGCTGTGTGAGGTACCCCACCCTGACCAAATAACAGACAATACACCAGATGCAATTAAATGATTTAGTTTATAGATATTACTGGAACTATATAATTAAAAGAGAATATAAAAGGAAAATAAAAGGTGCCACACTTATCAAAGTTCAATCTCTTCGTGCACAAAAACCATTGGAGCTCAAGGACCTTCTTCTTCACCCTGCGACCCCCTCGGACCACCTCGACCGGCCGCCTGGGACCAACAACGGTGGTCGACCAGACGCTCCACACGAGTCCGTCTCCATCTCCTCGCCGAATGTCCCGCTCGGGGTCCGACCCCGTTAGCGGACTCACAGCACCTCGTCCATCCTCTCGCTCGCTCTCCCGCCTTCTCCCCCAAAACCCCGCGCATACAGTATCTTCAAATACACCAAAACCATAACAACTATCCCAATTGGTTAATAACGTATTTCTTATCACCCTCTAAACCACAATAAGCTGCTTGCTCAAACTTTAACACAACAAAGCTGCATTCCCCAGATTAACATAACAAAGACGCCATTTTAATTAGCCTCCGCAGTAACATAAAAATCGAAACCCCCTTTTCATGGTAAGGGAATCTAGCACAAGAGGGCACAACTTCAGGATTGAAGGACGCTCTTTTAGAACTGAGAAGCAGAGAAATTACTTTAGTCAGAGGGTGGTAAATCTGTGGAATTTGTTGCCACGAGCAGCTGTGGAGGCCAAGTCATTGGGTGTATTTAAGGCAGAGACAGATCGGTTTTTGATTAGCCAGGCATCAAAGGGTTTGGGGTGAAAGCAGGGGAGTGGGGATGACTGGAAGAATTGGATCAGCCCATGATTGAATGGCAGAGCAGACTCAGTGGGCTGAATGACCTACTTCTGCTCCTATATCTTATAGTCTTATGGTCTAATTACACTGAGTACAGGCCCAAAGCTGCCAAACACTCCTATGTTAACCCCTACATTACCAGAATCATCCTCCTAAACCTCCTCTGGACTCTCTCCAATGACAACACATCCTTTCTGAGATATGGGGCACAAAACTGTTGGCAATACTCCCAAGTGCAGCCCAAGACCAGTGTCTTATAAAGGCTAGGCATTATTTCCTTGCTTTTATATTCTATTCCATTGCATTTGCCTTCTTTACCACAAACTCAACAAGCAAATTAACCATCTGGAAATCTTGCATGAAGACTCCTAAGTCCTTCTGCAACTCTGATGTTAGAACCTTCTCCTCATTAAGATAATAGTCCGCACGACTATTCCTTTTACTAAAATGCATTTTCATACATTTCGCAATACTGTATCCATCAGCCACCTTTTGGCCCATTCTTCCAATTTGTCTAAATCCTGCTGCAATCGCATTGCTTCCTCAGCACCATCTACCCCTCCACCTATCTTTGTATCATCTACAAACTTTGCCACAAACCTATCAGTTCCATGATCCAAATCATTAACAGACAATGTGAAAAGTAGTGGTCCCAATACTGACCCCTGAAGAGTACTATCAGTCACCGACAGCCAACCAGAAAAGGCCGCTTTTATTCCCACTCGTTGCGTCCTGCCTGTCAGCCATTCCGCTATCTATGCCAGTATCTTTCCTGTAATACCATAGGATTTTATCTTGTTAACCAGCCTCATGTGTAGCACCTTATCAAACGTCTTCTGAAAATCCAAGTAAATAATATTCACTACCAAAGAGCCTCAGCCCAAAATGTTGACTGTACTCATTCCCACAGATGCTGCCTGGCCTGCTGAATTCTCTTGTTTGTGACATCCACTGCCTCTCCTTTGTCCACCCTGCTTGTTACTTCCTTGAAAAACTCAAAGATTTGCCACGCAACATTTCCCTTTACAGACACCATGCTGACTCTGACTTATTAGTCTCCAAGTACCCTGAAACCTCATCCTTAATAATAGACTCAAACACCTTCCCAATCACTGAGGTTTGGCTAACTGGCCTATAATTTCCCTTCCTCCCTTCTTAAAGCGTGGAGTGACATTTTCAATTTTCCAGCCCTCTGAGACCATGACAGATTCAAGTAATTTGTGAAAGATCATAACCAAAGCATCATCTCTTCAGCAACCTCTCTCGGGACTCTGGGATGTAGACTTCTTAAGGTGACTTATCCACCTTAAGAACTTTAAGTTTGCCTGGCATTTTTTCCTTTGTTATAGCAATGCCACTCACTCCTGCTCACTGACACTCATGGACCTCTGGCACACAACCAATGTCTTCCACAGTGAAGACAGATGCAACATTCGCATTAAGTTCACCTGCCATTTCTTTGTCTCCCATTACTACCTCATCAGCATCATTTTCTAGTGGTCCAATATCAACTCTCACCTTCCTTTTACTCTTTATATAACTTTTGGTACCCTGCTTTATATTATTGGCTAGCCAGTCCTCATATTTCATCCTTTCCCTTCTTAAAGCTTTTTAGATGCCTTTTATTGGATTTTAAAAGCTTCCCACTCACTTTTGCTACCTTACATGCCCTTCCCTTGGTTTCTATAATATCCTTAACTTCCTTTGTCAGCAACAGTTGCTACCCCTGCCATCTGAGTTGTCAGCTCTCTCGGCAGATCCTCAGAGATTAAGGAATGTGTTTGGCCATACGGTACAGAGGTAACTAATAAGGCCAATGAAGGACCACAGTATCTACCACAGGTGGGTCAGGAACCATCTTAAAGATGGGGGGGCTAGATAGGTTGTGATGTAGTGACCCTTTAAATAAGTACAGAGAGGAAAAACTGGGGCCCCACTCAACTTGAAGGATTAAAAAATATTTTCTCATTATTAAGATCAGAAAATCACTCAGTACTGACACCCCAATTATCTATAATTATCACAATAACGAGCCAACCACCCGAAGACACTGAGAAACACCAGTTGGAATACTATAACGCCGCGCCCCCATCACAAAGCTCTCGATTATCACAATACCCTAGCACAGCATCTGTAATTAACACTCCTCCGTACCCTCAATGGTCACATTCCCCTGCCCCCTCCCGCTCCAGCCCCCTTAATCCCCTCCCCACGATCACCTCTGCCCCACTCCCCTTGCGTCGTCCCACCCCTTTCTCCGCATATCTCCCTCCTCCCCCCAGCCCCGTGTGCTTATACCCTCCATCCTCCCCCCTCGACCCCCAATCGCTTCCCCGATCCCGTTGTGCGCGTGCGCACTCACCTTCAGTCCTCTCCCTTTCACCGCCTATCTCCTGCTTCGCCCTCTCCGCCTGAAATTCACTCACTCCGTCGGCCGCCCGTTTCTGTTGGCTCTGCTGCGCACCGCTCTCCCCGCTCCGACACCTGCGGGCCGAGGCCGGACC
Organism: Mobula hypostoma; assembly: GCF_963921235.1. Lineage (NCBI taxonomy): Eukaryota > Metazoa > Chordata > Chondrichthyes > Myliobatiformes > Myliobatidae > Mobula > Mobula hypostoma. Next base: position 15,441,031 of record NC_086101.1, on the reverse strand, counting down.
GCTCCTTCTCTCCGCGTCGGACCGCGCAGCTGCCTCAGCTCCTGCGCCTGCGCACTGCCGCAGCGCCAGGACCCCACGCTGCCTGGAGACAGCGGCTGACCGCGCGGCGCCTGATCAGAGAGCAGTGGTAGCGTCCACTCTCCTAAATTGCGATCTCATCGGCAACTAGTCTTTCTCACCAGTGCCACATCTACCACAGCAATTATTCTCCACAAGGAGCCAATCTCTGTCTCTGTTCATACAGACAGCCAGTCTTCCCCCTCCAACAGCGCTTTGTTTAGCAGAGGCAAACCTCCTCCAGCAGATATTTCCCCCAACAGCAGCTAGCCCCTCTTCCACCCCCACACATACACCAATAGCAAGATTCTCCCCACAGCAGTGGCTGGTCTCTTCCCCCATCAGCAGCTTGTCTGTCCCACCAGCAGCCACTTGTTCCATAAGAGATAGGAGCAGAATTTTTTGCCGTTTCGCCTATCGAGTCTGCTCCGCCGTTTAATTGTGGCTGATCCAATTTTCCTCTCAGCCCCAATTTCCTGCCTTCTCCCAGTATCCCTTCTTGCCCTGATCAAGCAATAAACAACCTCTACCTTAAATACACATAAAGACTTGGCCTCCACAGATGCCCGTGGCAAAGAATTCCATTGATTTGCCACTCTCAGGCTAAAAAAGTTACCCCTCCTCTCCATTCTAAAAAGACGCCCCCCTATTCTGAGGCTGTGTCCTCTGGTTGACTCTCCCACCAAAGGAAACATCCTCTCCACAACCACTTCATCAGGGCCTTCCACCATCAGATAGGTTTTAATGACATCACCCCTCATTCTTCTGAATTCTAGTGAATACAGGCCTAGAGCCATCAAACATTTAATTCTAGAATCATTTTCGTAAACCTCCTTTGAACCCTCTCCAGTTTCAACACATCCTTTCTAAGATAAGGGGTCCAAAACTGCTTACAATACTCCAAGTGAGGCCCTACCAGTGCTTTATAAAGTCTCAACATTACATCCTTGCTTTTATATTCTAGACCTCTTGAAAAGAATGCTGACATTGCATTTCCCTTCCTCACCACAGACTCAACCCGCAAATTAACCTTTAGGGAATCCTGCACAAGGACTCTCAGGTCCCTTTGAGCCTCAGTTTGTTGTATTTTCTCTCCACTTAGAAAATAGTCAATTCTTTCATTTCTTCTACCAAAGTGCATGAACAGACTCTTCCCAACACTGTATTCCAACTGCTATTTCTTTGTCCATTCTCCAAATCTGTCTCAGCCCTTCTGTAGCCTCTCTGCTTCTTCAAAACTACCTACCCCTCCACCAGTCTTCATATTGTCTGCAAACTTTGCAATAAAGCCATCAATTCCATCATTCAAATCATTTACATATAACAGAAAAAGAATCGGTCCCAACATATACCCCTGTCAAACAACACTAGTCACCAGCAGCCAACCAGAAAAGGTTCCCTTTATTCCCACTTTTGCCTCTTGCTAATCAGCTACTGCTTTATTCATGCTAGTCTCTTTCCTAGTACCATGGGCTCATAACTTGTTAAGCAGCCTTATGTGTGGCACTTTGCCAAAGTCCTTCTGAAATTCCAAGTACACACACCTACTGATTCTCCTTTGTCCATCCTGCTTGTTATTTCTTCAAAGAATTCCAACAGATTTGTCAGGCAAAATTTTTCTTTGAGGAAACAATGCTGACTACGACCTATTTTATCATAAACACAAAATACTCTGCAGATACTGGGGTCAAAGCAACACTTACAACACGCTGGAGGAACTCAGCAGGTCAGGCAGCTTTCATGGAAACGATCAGTCAACGTTTTGGGCCAGAAACCTTCGCCAGGACTGAAGAGGGAAGGGGCAGAGGCCCTGTAAAGAAGGTTGAGGGAGGGTGGGAAGGAGAAAGCTGGTAGATTCCAGGTGAAACACGTTCCCAGGAAGGAGACGTGGCTGTGGTAGCGGGTCTGGGTGAGGATCTGGTCAAAGAGGCGGAGATCACAGAGGGGGTATCATGTGCCTCCAAGTACCCTGAGACCTCAACCTTAATAATCGACTCCAACTTCTTCCCAACCACTTAGGTCAGACTAACTGACCTATAGTTTCCTTTATTCTGCCTCTCTCCCTTCTTGAAGAATGGAGTGACACTTGCATTTTCCAGTCTTCTGGAACCATTACAGAATCTAGTAATTCTAGAAAGATCATTACTAATGCCTCCACGATATCTTCAGCCACCTCCTTCAGAATCCTATACTGTACACCATCTGGTCCAAGTGACTTATCTACCCTCAGACTTTTCATTTTCCCAAGAACCTACTGTCTAGTTATGATAACTTCACACATTTCGTGACACCTGACACCTGGAACATCCACCATACTGCTAGTATCTTTTGCAGTGAAAAATGATGCAAAATACTTATTCATGAACCTATACAAACTTCTCTTAAATTTTGAAATCGAGCTTGCATGCACCACTTGTGCTGGAAGCTCATTCCACACTCTCACAATCCTCTGAGTGATTGGAATGTACACAACAGCCTGAGAATGTTCACAACAAACATTTCCAACTTCTCTGGGGAGGCACTGTGAGACTGGCTGAGATGGGAATGGAGGCTTGTTGACCAGGAGTTGGGACAGTTTAACAGCATGGAACTCTCTACAAATGACACATTTGCATAGCTGGTTGAATTACTGAGTCACAGTTACCAATGGGAGGGCGTAGAAGAGGATGCAGGCTAGGAGGCATCTTTCATTATGTTGGCTGATTTTCCAAGGGGGGGGGTTGAATCTGTGTCGGGGAGGCTGGTTTGGGAGCTGATGGGATTGAGTTTCACATTGCAGAGGGCCCAAAATTCTCCCTGGGAATTCTGGTATCGCTGGGTTGACAGAAGGTGACATTAAAGGTGATCTGGTGATCAATGAATGACCTTATGAGAAAGAGGGGTGGTGGATCTCATTGAAACCTATCGAATATGGAAAGACCGAAATAGGGTGGACATGGAGAGGATGTTTTCCATAGTGGGGGAGTTTAGGACCAGAGGCCACAGCCTTAGAAGGCAAAGACGTCCTTCTAGAACAGCGGTGAGGAGGAATTTCTTTCACCAGAAGGTAGTTAATCTGTGGAATTCATTGCCACAGACAGCTAAGAAAGACAAGTTATTGGCCATATTTAAAGAAGAGGTTGATAGGTTCTTGATTCCTCAGGGCATCAAAGGCTACAGCCTCCAAGAGGACCTTAACCTTGTGGTTTGGAGGCTTGAGAGCTATGTTGGCTGGAGTTAGGGCTTTGTGCTCTAGCTCTTGGTAGCGTCACCATGCCAAACAGATTAAAGTGTAGGGGCCAGACCAAGAGTGGTCCAGCGGTGCTCCAGGTTCAGGGGTACAGCTCAGAGCTAACGACTCTGACTGGTCAAACAAAACTGTTATAGAAACAACAGTGAAGAATCCTTCTATCTGTGGTAGCCAGTGCGATCATGTTTGCTGTTGTGTGCTGGGGCAGCAGGCTGAGGGTAGCAGACACCAACAGAATCAACAAACTCATTCGTAAGGCCAGTAATGTTGTGGGGATGGAACTGGACTCTCTGACGGTGGTGTCTGAAAAGAGGATGCTGTCCAAGTTGCATGCCATCTTGGACAATGTCTCCCATCCACTACATAATGTACTGGTGGGGCACAGGAGTACATTCAGTCAGAGACTCATTCCACCGAGATGCAACACAGAGCGTCATAGGAAGTCATTCCTGCCTGTGGCCATCAAACTTTACAACTCCTCCCTTGGAGGGTCAGACACCCTGAGCCAATAGGCTGGTCCTGGACTTATTTCCTGACATAATTTACATATTACTATTTAACTATTTATGGTTTTATTACTATTTATTATTTATGGAGCAACTGTAACGAAAATCCAATTTCTCCCGGGATCAATAAAGTATGACTACATCTGGGTGTGACGATATTCCTGAGTCTCCACCTGGGACTTGCATGGCTGACAGTAGTGAAAACTGAGAAGCTGTTAGCACAATGAGGAAAGCCCTGAAGACCACCTGGACAAGAACAAACAGAGATGCCAGCAGCTTAACGGGCAGTAAGTAAGTCAAGGTTATGGAGAGAAGGCAGGAGAATGAGATTGAGAGAGGTAATAAATCTGCCATGATGCAATGGCACAGAAGATTTGATGGGCTGAATAGCCTAATTCTGCTCCTATGTCTTAAGGTGTTAAGGTAGCATCTGATTATGCTATCCGGCTAGTGATGGGTTTTTACAGTCGCAGAGTCATACTGCACAAAACCAGGCACTTCATCCCAACCTATCCATAACTACCAAGTATCCATCTATACCGGGGATTCCCAACCTTTTTTATGCCATAGAGCCCTACCATAAACCGAGGGGTCCTCGGACCCCAGATTGGGAACCCCTGATCCTACTCCAGTAGCCTAAAATGCCTTGGCAACCAAGTGATCACCCTAAAACCCGTTAAACGTTGTGGGACACTCTTCATCCACCACCTCTTCAGGCAGATTCCAACTACTCTCTGCGGGGAAGATATTCTTCCTCAGATCTTCTCGAACCCGATCATGCCTCTGACCTTTGAACAGAGAATGTTACAGCACAGCAGAGGCCTTTGCTCATGATGTTGTGCTGACCTTTTAACCTACTCCAAGATCAATCTAACCCTTCCCTCCCACGTAACCTTCCATTTTTCTTTCTTCCATGTGCCTATCTAAGTGTCTCTTAAATGTCCCTGATGTATCCCCTGGCAGTGTATTCCAGGCACTAAAAGTAAAAAAAAACTATTTTTATATCCGCTTATACTTTCTTCCAATCAGCTTCAAAGCATGTCCTCGAGTATTAGCTATTGATGCCCTGGGGGGAAAACCCCAGCTGTCCACTCTATCTGTGCCTCTCATAATCTCGCACACCTCTATCAAGTCGCCTTTCATGCTCCTTTGCTCCAAAGAGAAAAGTCACTCAAGCTTTCCTCATACAGCATGTTCTCTGGTAGCATTATGGTAAATCTGCTCTGCACCTCGTCTAAAACTTCCAATAATGGGGTGACCAGGACTGAACACAATACTCCCCACCATCAAGGACATCTTCAAAAGACGGTGCCTCCACTGTGAAGCCAGCATCCCCACCAACCAGGACATGCCCTCCTCACATTACTGCCATCAGCGAGGAGGTGCAGCGGCCTGAAGACCCACACTCAACACCTTGGGAGCAGCTTCTTCCCCACTACCACCAAGTTTCTGAGCTGTCAGTACTTTGCTCTCTTCTTGCACTATTTATTTATTATTGTAACTTACAGTAATCTTTTACGAATTAGACTGTAAAGGCATCCGTTAGTCTTGCGAGACCACGGATCTGTGCGAAAGTCTTCATGGTCCAGGGCGCAGGCCTGGGCAAGGCTGTATGGAAGACTGGCAGTTGCCCATGCTGCAAGACTCCCCTCTCCACGACACCACACAGCACCATTGTCGTCGCAGAGCAATGTGTGATTAAGTGCCTTGCTCGAGGACACAACACACTCCCTCGGCTGCGGCTCGAACTCACGACCTTCAGTTGCTAGTCCAAAGCCTTAACCACTTGGCCACGTGCCCACTTTTGGCTGTAACACCACTGCAAAACAACACATTTCATGACATATATCTGTGATAATAAACCCAATTCTGATTCTGAAGTATGATCAAACCAAAATTTTATAGAGCTGCAACATTACCTTTGATTGAAAATGTTTCTGTTATGAAGAGACGTTTCTTGCTGCATTCCTCATAAATCTGTACATCTCTGTTGGGTTCACCCTCAGCCTCCTCCAACCAATGTTTCCTCAAAGGTATCCACGTGTGCGTGCGCACACATCTTTTTTGCTACCAGCGCACAAAGGAATTTAAACCACACACAAAAGGTTGTCACCTTCTACCTCATTGACATGTTAAGAATATTTCATGGTCGTACACAATCACATTTCCTTTACCGGTTCCTGATGGGGACAGTGTTGACAACATGGAGTTTGCGATGATTTGTCTGCAGATTTTAGAACTGGCTTATTTATACTGTTTTTAATGAAGAAATTATTCAGTGCGCACATATTGTTGTCTCTGGGCAAAAACATTGCATAGCACAGGACTTTTGGGCACACTGGTTATTACAAATTAGAGGGAACATCGCCTCCGAGAAAGGAAAACAAGCCTAGTCTCACCAAACACTTCTTGCTACATTATTCCATAAGCCCCTTTGCTACCATTCACATAATATTGCTTTTAGCAAATGAAAGTAGCTTCCCCCCATTTATCTCCAAAGAAGTGAAGAACAGCATGTAAACTATGAAGGACATAACTCAGGAAATGGCAACATAAATATGACGGAAGATTTTCTTTATGTTCTGAGCAACATTCTCCCCTGCCTCAACCACCCCTTCCCCCATCTTATTCCAAGGTTCAAACTTATTGGGAAATGCAGTTAATAATTGCAACGCTGTTACGTAATCCCCCTCCAGAGTTTTCAACGCTCGACATTTCTCTCTGACAGCTGAACGCTTGGGATTTGTTCAGACATTCCTGATTCGGGGAAGTGGGATATTTTGCAGCCATGTACCAACGATTATGGTCATGGTTGTTGTATCTTGTTGGTATAACAATGCAAGTCTTCTGGAACTGTGACTACAACGACAAGGTAACTGCTGGAAGCCTCAACAAGACCCAGGTAAGGAAAAGAACAGGTCTTCGCTTAGACCACAAAGCAGTCACGTGGCCATTGGCTTGTGTTAGTAAGTACTGGAATGTGAAATTGGGTTCCAATTGTCAAGGGTTTTGATGATGGATTCTTGGCTATTTTCATGAATTCACTCCTCTTTCCCCCACTTTCACCCAAGGAAGGCAAAGTGAATGCTCCTTGTGTGCTTGACGCTGTCTTGCTGGTAAATGTGTGCATAATTTGAATGGAAGCAAGTCTTCTCAATTCACAGTGTTTTTTTAAAAAGAAATTAGAGTTTTAATACCCTCTATAGCCAATACCATGTTTCAACACGTCTTACTAATTGAGAGAAAGATAACTGCAGGTTGAGTGAAACGGGGAACATACAGCGTGATTACAGGGAAAGTAAAGACAAATTCTTGCATTTAATCACAAACAAGAGAAAATCTGCAGATGCTGGAAATCTAAGCAACACACGCAAAATGCTGGAGGAACTCAGCAGGCCGGGTAGCATCTATGGAAAAGAGTACAGTTAACGTTCCAGACCAAGCCCCTTCAGCGGGTCTCTGGAGGGTCTCAGGCCAAAATGTCGACTGTGCTCTTTTCCATAGCTGCTGCCTGGCCTGCTGAGTTTCTCTAGCATTTTGTGTCTGTTCCTCTCATTTAAGATGGTTGTACTACACGAAGCCGGAAAGAGCACAAAGAAGATTTGCGAGACTGTTGCCGGGACCTGAGGGTTTGAGTAAAAAGTAGAAGTTCAGCAGGCCAGGACTTTATTCCTTGGAATGCAGGAGACCGAGGGGGGAATCATGAGGGGCATAGAATGGGTGAATGCACACAGTGTTTATTCCAGGGAAAGGGGACCTAAAACTAGAGGGCATGGGTTTAAGGTGAGAGGGGAGAAATTTAAAAGGAACCTGAGGGCCAACCTCTTCATACAGAGGATGGAACGAGCTGCCGGACAAAGTAGTTGAAGTGGGTACAATAGCATTTAAAACACACCTGAATAAATGGATAGGAAAGGTTTAGAGGGATACAGGCCAAATGCAGGCAAATAAGACAAGCTTAGCTTTGTCAGCATGGATGAGTTGGGCCAAGTGGCCTGTTTCTGTACTGTATGAATCAATAACAGCTTTTCAAATGAAACATTTAAAATTCCTATGGGACTTGACAGCATAGCAGCAGAGTTGATGTTTTCTTTGGCCTGGAGAATCACAGTCTCAAAATAAGTGGATGGTGATTTAGGGGCAGGGAGGAGAACAAATTTCTCTAGTGATTTTTAGCCTTCTCATGGCGACCACAGAGGCTCAGCCACGAAATATAGTGAAAAGAAAGGGATAGGTTTTTAGACACTAAACAAAGGAAGGAATATCGAATTTGATAGAGAAAGTTGTACTGAAGTTGGAGATCACTCAGGTATTTCCTAAATAACAGAGCAGATATGAGGGACCAAATGGTCTACTCCTATTTCTTTTGCTCTGAGTTCTTACTGAAGTCCACCTCTTCGCGTAGGTTTTTGGACACTTGCCCCAACACATCCAAAATGGTATTTGAAAATGTGCTTGCTGCATTCAGGGGGCTATACATATGCAAGCTGTTGTTGTGGAGACACAAAAGACTATTGATGCCAGAATCTTAAAAATGTGTTCCACTAAGCTCAGGGAAACGTTCCATTCTACTGCGATCAGATGATTGAACGGACCTCTTGTACCATAAAGATCTCTCAGTTCTCCTTACTGCTTGCACTTTATTTATCCGCCTGCACTGCACGTTCTCTGGAAACTGTTGCACTACATTCTGCATTCTACAACTGCTTTTCGCTCTGTACTCCCTTGATATACTGTACTTACATTTTAAAAAGATTGTAGGGGTGGTGCGCAAAACAAAATCTGATGTGGCAGAAAGAGTTTAACCTGGAAAAGAGCGAAGTGAAGAATTAGGTTTAATATCACTGTCATGAAATTGGTTTTTATCCAGCAGCAGTACATTGCAATACGTAATAATAAAAACCGCAAATTACAGTAAGAAATAGATATTTTAAAAAGTAAAAATTGAGTAAGTAGTGCAGAAAGAGAAAAAAAGTAGTGAGGTAGTGTACATGGGTTCAATGCCCTTTCAGACATCTGGTGGCAGAGGGGAAGAAGCTGTACCTGAATTGTTGAATGTGTGCCTTCAGCCTCCTATACCTCCTCCCTGATGGTAGCACTGAGAAGAGAGTCTGTCCTGGGTGATGGGGGTCCTTAATAATGGATGCCACATTTTTGGGGCATTGCTCGTTGAAGGTGTCTGGTGCCCCATGATGAATCTGACTGAGTGTACAACTTTCTGCAGCTTACTCCTATCCTGTACACTGCCCCCCACCCCACCCCACTGCCATTTAGAATGCATCTGCTGAAATTCGCAAATGTGTTTGGTGGCATACCAAATCTCTTCAAACTCCAAACGAAACAAAGCTGCTGTAGTGCCTTTTTTTGTAACTGCATCTTTATGTTGGGCTAGGATAGAGGCGCTGACACGCAGGAACCTGAAATTGCCCACCATTGATTAGGACTGGTGCACGTTCCCTCGCCTTACCACTTCTGAAGTCCACAATCGATTCTTTAGTCTTACTAACATTGAGTGCAAGGTTGTTCTTGATCTGTCTCGCTCCTGTACGCCTTCTCTTCACCAGCTGAAATTCTGCCAACAATTCACTTTGGAGAGTTGAATTGGAAGTAGAGTGCATGGTTAATGGCAGGATCCTTGGCAGCATGGAGAAACAGAGAGTTCTTGGAGACCACATCCATAGATCCATCAAAATTGCCACACAGGCTGATCGGGTTGTTAAGAAGACGTATGTTGTGTTGCCCTTCATTAGTCGAGAGGATTGAGTTCAAAGCTGTGAGTTAACGTTGCAGCTCTATAAAACCTTCGTTAGACCACAGACAGAATATTGTGCTCAGTTCTGGTAGCCTCATTATAAAAAGGATGTGGAAGCTTTCAAGAGGGTGCAGAGGGGATTTACCAGGATTGGAGAGCATGTCTTATGAGGATAGGTTGATTTTATTTTTGCAGTGGAGGAGATGAGGGGTGACTTGATAGATAATGAGGTGTATAGATCAACGGGAGAGCTGAAGACATTTTCCAGGGGTGGGGGAGAGAATGGCTGATATGAGGGGGCACAATTTTAAGGTGATTAGAGGAAAGTGTAACAGAGGCAGTTTTTTACACAGAGAATGGTGGGTGTAGAAAGCACTGCCGGGGTTGGTGGTAGAGTCAGATACATTAGGGATATTTAAGAGGCTCTTAGATAGGCACATGAATGAAAGAAACATAGTGGGCTACGTGGGAGTGAAGGGTTAGATTGAACATGAGTAGGTTAAAACTTTGGTACAGCAATGTGGGCCTGTACTGTGCTGTACAGTTCTAAGTCCATTCTCCCATCTTCTCCCAGCAACCCTTAATCCCCTCATAAATCATCAATCTCTGTCTTAAATACACCGTGACTTGACCTTTGTGTAATAAATTCCAGACTCACCATGCAGAGGTTCCTCCCTGTTTCATTCTAAAGGGATGTCCTAAGACAGTGCTCTCAATTCCTGGACTCTCCTACTAATGAAAACATCTCCTTCATTTCCACTCTATCCAGGCCTCTCAATATCCAATAGGTTTCAATGGGATTCCCTTCCCCCACCCATCCTTCTGAATACCATGGAGAATAAGCCCAGAGACATCAAATGCTCCTCATATGTTAAGAGGTCCTGTAATGTTGTGGCCTCCTCGTTTACCTGGAGATTTACTTTGGAACAGCCATAACGAGGTGGGAAGTGGGGCAGAAATGGGAGGGGAGAACAGCGAGGTCGAGAAGTTAAAACGGTTGGGATGGGGGTAGCAGTGGGAGGAGAAACTGCAGAGTTAAGAGGGTGGAGGGAGGGGCAGAGGCAGGATGTTGGAAAATGGAGAGCAATGTGGATGCAAAGGGTTGGATTGACCTGAGAGTAGGTTAAAACGTTGGCGGAACATCATGAGCCAAAGAGCCTGTACTTTTCTATGTTGCTACAATAAACCAATTATCAATTACCAGTCTGGAACAAAAACAAAGGTGCTGCTGGTGCTCACTGGGTGGGGGGAAAAGGCAGTACCTGTGTGGGGAAATGGACAGTCAAAATTTCAGGTCCAGACTGGCTAGATGAAGGGTCTCAGTCTTAAACATCAACCATCCATTTCCCTCCACAGATGCTGCCTGACCCATTGGGTGTGTGTGTGTGTGTGTGTGTGTGTGCGTGTGTGTGTGTGCGTGCGCACGAGCTGCTGTTGTACTTTGAGAGAATGGTGGTTTCACCAGATCCCAGGGTTAAGACCCTGACAAGACCCTTTGCTGGTGGCTGAGAAGAGAGAGGAGCAGCAGATTTGAAGAAGGTGATTACAAGATTTAAGTCTCGTTCTTGAGTTCTGAAGAACAATATCGATATCACCTGATCCCACAATGTGGAACTGGAAGCGGGGAGGTATGTCATATCAGTTGCCCTGTAACTCAGACCAGCCATCAAGCTGACTGGAGAGAGTACACCGCACTTCAACTCCCCTTCCCCTGGCAGTTCCAGGCTGCAGAACCCAACATGTCCAAGCCTGAGGACACACTGGGCACACTCTGAGATTCAGTGACCAACTACATTTGTGCAGCTCGATGATACAGGTGCTGCCCAGTGGTGCAGCTGGAAGAGCTACTGTCTCACAGCGCCGGAGACCTGGGTTCGATCCCGACCTCCACCCGTGTGTGGACCTTCCATATTCTCCCTATTACTGCGTGGGTTTCCCCCAGGTCCTCCAGTTTCAGAACTGGGTAATAGAGGTTAAGATGGATAAGATTACCTTTATATGTCACACCAATTTAAATGCATCGCTTGTGATGTGCTGGGGGCCAACAAATGTCGCCACCCTTCGGGTGCCAACTTAGTATGCCCACAACTCACTATATCTTTAGAATATGGGAGGAAACCAGAGGGGGAATCCCAAGGTCAGAGGGAGAAGGTACAAACTCTTTATAGACAGCAGGCCGGGGGTGAAATAAAACCCCAAACAATGACGACTGGTGCTGTAGGGCACCATTACACTATCGTGCCTTCCACTCAAATTGGCAGGTTAAAAGCCTGCTATAAACTGGTGTGCAGGAGAAACTGAGGAAATTAACTTACTTCAGATGAAGAGTGGGTTTTTTTTTAAGAGAAGGGGAAATTCCCAGGTCCTGATGAAGAGTCTCGGCCCAAAATGTCGACTATTTATTCCCCTCCATAGATGCTGCCGACCCAGCAAGTTCCTCCAGCATGTTGTGCTGCTCTGGGTTTCCAGCATCTGCAGAATCTCTTGTGTTTGAGATTCCAGAGTGTGCTGGAATGTTTATCCTTCAAATCCTTCCAATAAAATTGATCATTGCTATCAATGTTCACTCACAGAGTGACTCTAACCCTCTAGGTTACAAAGGTGAGAAAGCTTCAAAGGAATGCCACTGTCTGCAAATCTGCTTCTCAATTCATTGATAAAAGGGACTTGAGCAAAATACTGTGCATTCCTTTTGGATGATACCTTGGCAGAAAGCAGGAACATTTTAGTTTATCAGCCCCACACTGCCTCTGAAGCTGACTTACCCTCGTGGATAATCATCAACCGTCTGTCCCAAGGTCTTTGGCTGTGTGCATTACTACTCAGTCCAACTTGCAGATTACCGTAAGAGTTACAATAGGTTACTAATAAACAGAGCCAGCCAAACACAAACCCTTTCTTCGTTTTTTAAAATATCACAGGATGTTACATGAATGTCAGCTAATCAAGCATTTTGGAGATGGTTTACCTATAAAAGACCACATATGTGGGAGTGAACTGCTGGCTGGAATCCAATCCACTGAGGTTCAAGAGCTTTATATGTAGAATAACGGTTACAAGCTGGAACCTAATCCAGTGTTTATATACAGAATAATGGCTGGGCTACAGGCTAGAATCTCATCAAAAGGTTCGGAGGGGGCAGGGGGCTTCACTTTAGAATAATAGATCCCCAGGCATAGGTTAAAGGCTGAAATCGAAGTGAAGGGTTTAGATTCACAGAGTTATAGAAAAATACAGAACAGTAACAGGCCCTTCAGCTCAGCCAGTCTTTGCCAAACCATTTAAACTTCCTGCACCTGGACTATAACCCTCTATACCCCTGCCATCCATGTACCTAGACAAATTTCTCTTCAGTGTTGAAATCTAGCTTGCATGCACCACTTGTGCTGGCAGCTCATTCCACACACTCACCACCCTCTGACTGAAGAAGTTTCCTCCAATGTTCCTTTTCACCTTTCACCCTTAACTCGACCTCGAATTGAAGTCTAACCCAACCTCAGTGGAAAAAGCCCTTATAATTTTGTGTACCTCTGTCAAATCACTCCTCAATTTTCTATGTTCCAAGGAAAAAAGTCCTAACCTATTCAATCCTTCCTTATAAATCAGGTCCTGCAGACCCAGCAACATCCTTGTAAATATCCTCTGTACTCTTTCAATCTTATTTATATCTTTTCTGTAGAGTGGTGACCAAAACTGCACACATTTCTCCAAGTTGGGCCTCACCAATGTCTTATACAACTTCAACATAACGTCCCATCTCCTGTACTTAATACTTTGATTTTTTTGGAGGCCAAGGTGCCAAAAACTTTCTTTATGACCCTATCTATCTGTGATGCCACTTTCAATTAATTATGGACATGTATTCCCTGATCACTTTGTTCCACCACAATGCCCTACCATTCACTGTGTAAACCCTAGCCTAGTTGGTCCTACCAAAATGCAACACCTTGCACTTGTCTGCATTAAATTCCATCTGCCATTTTTCAACCAATTTTTCCAACAGTTCCAGATCCTGCTGCAAGCTCTGGTAGTCCTGCTCGCTCTCCACATACCTCCAATCTTGGTGTCATCTGCAGATTTGCTGATCCAGTTAACCACATTATCATCCAAATCATTGATATAGATCACAAACACAAGAGATTCTGCAGATGGTGGAAATCCAAACCAACACACACAACGTGCTGGAGGAACTCAGCACGTCAGAGAGCATCTATGGAAAAGAGGAAACAATGGGTGTTTTGGGCTGAGACCCTTCCTCAGGATGGCAAAGGGAGGGGGAAGATAACTAAATAAAAAGGTTTGGGGAGGCGAAAGAGGCTAGATAGAAGGTGATAGGTGAAGCCAGGTGGGTGGGAAAGGTCAAGGGCTGGAGAAGAAAGAATTTGATTGGCGAGGAGAGTGGACAAAAAGAGAAAGGAGGACGGGACCTGGAGGAAGGAACAGGTAGGTGAGAAGAAGTGAAATGTCAGAGTGGGGAATAGAGGTGGGGGGGTAATTTCTTCACTGGAAGGAGAAATCAACATTCATTCATGCCCCAGGTTGGCAGGTACCAAGGCAGAATATGTGTTGCTCCTCCACCCTGAGGGTGGCCTCATCGTGGCACCAGAGGATATAGATGACAAACAAAAGCAGACCCAGCTTTGATCCCTGCAGCACAGTACTAGTCACAGGCCTCCAGTCAGAGAGGCAATCATCTATTACTACACTCTGGCTTCTTCCATAAAGCCAATGTCTAATCCCATTTACCACCACATCTTGAGTGCCAAACGACTGAACCTCCTTTACCAATCTCTCATGAAGGACCTTGTCAAGTGTAGACAACATCCACTGCCTTGCCTTCATTAACTTTCTTGCTGACTTCATTGAAAATCTCTGTAAGATTGGTTAAGTACGACCTACCATGCACAAAGCCATAACTATCCCTAATCAGTCCATGACTATCCAAATACTCATATATCCAGTCCCGTAGAATACCTTCCATTACTTTCCCACTACTGATGTCAGACTCACCAGCCTATAATTTACTGGTTTATTTTTAGAGCCTTTCTTAAACAGCAGAACAACATTAGCTATCCCTCAATCTACTGGCATCTCATCCATAGCTAAAGATGATCTAACTATCTCTGCTAGGGCCACTGAAATTTCTGCACAAGCCTTCCACAGTATCCAAGGGAACACCTTGGGGGATTTATCTGCCCTAATTTACCCCAAGACAGCAAAGGCCTCTTCATCTGTAATCTGTATTTGGTCCGTGACCTCGCTGTTGTTTTGCCTCAATTCTATGGCCTCTGATTCCAACACCTGAGTAATTACAGATACAAAAAATCCCTTTAAGATCTCTCCAGCATTGTGTGTGTTGCTTGGATTTCCTGCATCTGCAGATACTCTCTTGTTGTGATTTAAGATCTCCCCCATCTTTTTTGGCTCCATGCATAGATTACAACTCTGATCTTCAGAGGACCAATTTTGTCCCTTGTAATCCTTTTATTCTTAAGTTATTTGTAGAATCCCTTGTCTGCTAGTGCAATATCATGCCTCTTTTCAGCCCTCTTTATTTCTTTCTTAAGTGTTCTGTTGCATTTCTGTGCTCCACACGTACCTCATTTATTCTGTCTTTACCTGCTATGCACATTTTTTTAAAACAAGGTCTCTCTCAATATCTCTTGAAAACTAAGGTTCTGTAACCTGTTATCTTTACCTTTTATTCTTACAGGCACATACAAGCTTTGTACTCTCAAAATTCAATGTTTGATGGCTTCCCACTTACCAAGCACACCATTGCCAGAAAACAGCCTGTCCCAATCCACACTTGCCAGCTCATTGCTGATACCACAAGAATCGGCCTTTCTCCAATTTAGAGTCTCAGCCTGCGGACCAGACCTATCTTTTTCCATTTTTACTTTGAAACTAAAGGAATAATGATTACTAGATGCAAAGTATTCTCCTACACAAATGTCTGTCCCTGCCCTGTCTTATTCCCTAACAGGAGATCAAGTATTGCACACACTCTCATAGGAACTTCTATTACTGATTAAGGAAACTTCCTTGAACACCCTTTCCCATCCAGCCCTTTTACAGTTGAGATTCCCAGTCAATATGTGGAAAGGTAAAATCCCTACTATAACAACTTTATGTTTCTTGCAACAGTCTACGATCTCTCTACAAATTTGTTCCCCTAAATCCTGTGGACTGTTGGGTGAGGTCTATAATATAATCCCATTATGGCGGTCATACCTTCCTTATTTCTCAGTTCCACCCATAACACCTCACTAGACGAGTTCTCCAGTCTGTCCTGACTGAATACTGCCATGACACTTTCCCTGACTTGTAACACCACCCTTCCCACTTTAATCCCTCTGCTCTGTTGCATCTAACTCAGTGGAACTCCAGAATGTTGAGCAGCCAGTCCTGCCACCAAGTCCGACTAATGGCCACAATATCATAACCCCAGGTGTTGATCCATGCCCTGAGCTCATCCTTTCCTACCATACCTATTACATTGAAATAGACACAGTTCAGGGTGTTAGTTGCACCACGCTCAGCCTTTGATTCCTGACTTTGCCTGAAGTCTTAACATCTGTCTGCACAACCATTCCACTATCTGTTCTGGCTCTCTGGTTCCCCTACCCCTGCAACTCTAATTTACACCCCCCCCCCCATGCATCCGTCCTGCTCGAATGTATGTCCGCCTCGAGTTTAGGTGCAAAAGTCTCTTCTGTACAGGTCCCACCTTTCCTAGAAGAGAGCCCAATGATCCAAAAATCTGAATCGGCACCCCCCCCCCCACACCACCTCCTTAGCCATGGGTTAAGCTGTATTATCTTTCCATGTCTGGCCTCAAAAGCACATGGCAGGGCTAGCAATCCTGAGATCACAACCTTGGAGGTCCTGTCCGTTAATTTAGCACCTATCTCCCTGAACTTACTTTGCAGGACATCGTCACCCGCTTCCACCCATGTCACTGGTACCGATGTGGACCCCCAACTCTGGCTGCTCTCCCTCCCACTTAAGAATGCTGAGGACTTGATCTGAGATGCCCTGGCATCCGGGAGGCAACATACCATCTGGGAATCTTATTCTCGTCCACAGAACCTCCTTCTGTTCTTCTAACTAATGAATCTCCCATCACCACAGCGTGCCTCTTCTTCCCCTTCCTGAGTCACAGAGCCAGACCAAGTGCCAGCGACTTGAACGCAGTCACTTTCTGCTGCTAGGTCATCCCCCTCACCCCCAATAGTATGCAAAGTGGTGTATCTGTTGTTGAGGGGGATGGCCACAGGGGTACTCTGCACTGCCTGTTTAACCCCTTTCCCCTTCCTGACTGTCACCCAGATTCCTGTGTCCTGCACCTTGGGTGTAACTATCTCTCTATATGTCCTATCTATCACCCCTCAGCCTCCTGAATGGTCTGGAGTTCATCCAGCCCCAGCTCCAACTCCTTATCGCGGATTGTTAGAAGCTGCAGCCGGATGCACTTGTCACAGGTGAAGTTATCAGGGACGCTGGAGATCTCCCTGCCTTCCCACATCCTACAGAAGGAGCATTCAGCTTTCCTGCCTGGCATTTCTACTGTTCTAACTGTGCAAATATAAAGAAGGAAAGCAATAAATAAACTGGGGGGAGAATCTACCTGCAGATTTTTTGGCTTCTCTCACTCAAGCCTCCCGGCGCTGAAGCCTCAGAATCCTCACTCTTACACTGTCCACTCCAACACTGGCTGTTCTGCTAACCCCGCCTTATCTTAATTTCTTCCTGCCAATCAATCCGGATTGTGGACTGGCCGCTTCTTAAAGCACCAATTGCCACAAATCGCTGCCTTATGTACTCAATCAGCAAACTTGAGTGAGCTATGTCTTCTCACGCTTTGGATGGCCGATTGGCCGCTGTTTGGATACTGGGCATAATTTACAGGCAAGGATCTAATCAAGGAGTTCATGAGGTTTATAAATACAATACTCCAGTTGCTGATTGGAGTACTGTGCAGACGTAACAGGAGCATTCCCACACAGGTCCAGCGAAGAGCTTTAAAAACCCAGTCTCTATGAAAGAGAGGTACCGCCTAGCGGAGCGGTTGTTGTCAGAGTAGTAAGGCTTTGGCTCAACAGGGCTTTAGCCAGAACAGGCGGAGGCAAGGTAAGTAGGTAAGTTCATTCCTTATTTCTTATTTAAATCTTGAGAGAATAGGGTTATAGCTACAGAGCCAATGTTCTGTTCGGGGTGTAGATGTGAGATTTCCAGGAGACTTCCAGCCTCCCCAATGACCGTGTCAGGGAACTGGAGCTGCAGCTCAATGACCTTCAACTTATCAGGGAAAGTGAAGCGGTGATAGATGGGAGCTACAGGGAGGCAGTCACCCCAAGGCTTCAGCAGACAAATAAATGGGTGACTGTCCGGAGAGGGAAGGGAGAATATCAGATAGTGGAGAACACCCCTGTGGCTGTCTCCCTCAACAATAAGTACTCCATTTTGTGTACCGGGGGGGGGGCCTACCTGGGGGAAGCAACAGCGGCCGTGCCTCTGGCACTGAGTCTGGCCCTGTGGCTGAGAAGGGTAGGGAAATGAAGAGGATGGCAGCAGCAATAGGGGACTCTATAGTCAAGGGTAGAGATAGGCCATTCTGTGGTTGCAAAAAGGATACACAGATGGTAGTTTGACTCCCAGGTGCCAGGATCCAGGATGTTTCTGAATGCAACTGCAAAATCCTTAAAAGGGAGGGTAAGCAGCCAGAAGTTGTGGCACATGTTTGTACCAATGACATAGGTAGAAAAAGGGATGAGGTCCTGAAAAAAGAATACGGGGAGTTAGGAAGGAAGCTGAAAAGCAGGACCTCAAGGGTAGTAATTTTGGGATTGCTGCCTGTGCCACGCAACAGTGAGGATAGGAATAGAATGAGGTGGCAGATAGATGCATGGCTAAAGAATTGGAGCAGGGGGCAAGGATTCACATTTCTGGATAATTGGGCAGGTGGGACCTGTACAAAAGGAATGAATTGGACTTGAATCCGAGGGGGACCAATATCCTTGGGCAGATTTACTGGAGCTGTTGGGAGTGGTTTAAACTAAAACGGCAGAGGGATGGGAACCAGGATGATAGAACTGAGGATGAGCCAACAGGCTTACAAGTAGATGATGGGTGTGACATGAATGTAAGGAAGAACAAGCCAATGATTGGGTGCAAATGCAGACAGAGCAAAAAGTTAAATTGTATTACAGAGGCTAAACTGTTGGCTTTATGGCAAAGTTTGTAGATGATACGAAAATAGGTGGGGGGGGGTAGTGCTGAGGAAAAAATGCATTTACAGAGATGCAGAAGGACTTAGGAGCCCTCGTGCAAGACTCCCAGAAAGTTAATTTACAGGTTGAGTCTGTGGTAAAGAAGGCAAATGCAATGTTCACATTATTTCAAGGGGAGTAGAATATAAAAGCAAGGAGATAACGGAGAGCCTTTATAAGACACTAGTCAGGCCGCACTTGGAGTACTGTCAACAGTTTTGGGCCCCATATCTAAGAAAGGATGTGCTGTCATTGGAGGGAGTCCAAAGGATGTTCACGAGTATGATTCAGGGAATGAAGGGGTTAACACATGAGGAGCATTTGGCAGCTTTGGGCCTGTACTCACTGGAATTTAGAAGAATGCGTGGAGATCTCATTGAAACCTACTGAATGTTGAAAGGACCAGACAGGGTCGATGTGGACAAGATATTTCCTGTGGTGGGTGTATGCAGAACTAGAGGGCACAGTCTCAAAGTTGACTTTTTAGAACAGAGTTATGGAGGAATTATTTTAGCCAGAGAGTAGTGAATCTGTGGATTGCTCTGCCACAGACTGCAGTGGAAGCCAAGTCACTGGGTATATTCAAGGCAGAAGTTGATTGTTTCCTGATCGGTCAGGGCATGAAAGTATAGGGCAAGAAGGCAGATGTATGGGGTTGAGCGGGATCTGGGATCGGCCATGATCGGCCATCGGCAGAGCAGACTCAATGGGCTGAATGGCCTAATTCTCCTACAATGTCTTTTGGTCAATATATCCCTGGGCATGTGTACCTGTTGGATTCCAGCCAAAGGGGTTCAGAGGGTTTATATGTAGATTTATGGATACTCAGTTTGCGATCTAATCAAGGGGTTCAGAGGGATTACATAGAGACCCCAGCTTTCAATTCACTCACGGGACTCCACCATCCCCTTCATAATCCCCTGAACCCCTTGATTAGATTCTAGCCCGTAACTCACTCTCTGTATCCAATATTCTATATATAAACCCCCCCAAACCCCTGAACTATGACCACTGACAACTTAGGGACTTGAATTTAATTAATTGCATGAACTATAAAACTTTTGTCCCACAAAAGTGAAACAAAACTGTTTCCTGTTTTTCATGTTTCACCTTTTTGCCTCCAATTTTAACTGATTATTTAGTGCGCTTCTATATTTACTGGACTTTCACCTCACAAATAAGTGTTCCCTGCCTTCCGAATGAAGTGCTGCTTGTGTGCAGCAGTTGCAGTTCAGTCCGAGGACTGGGCAGCAGAACTCTCAATTGAAGCAGATTATGCCTTCTGCTGGTCGGCAGAGGTTGGTGCTTGGTGAAGGAAATTGCAATTAGGGGAGCTTCATTTGTCCATTCATCCCACACCCCCTCTTCTCTATTTTAATATCATTTATGGATTCTCCTGTATGCTTGTAAGCTCAGCCATAAAGCTTCAAACCATTATTGAAGGTAGTGAGTGTCTGTCCTACAGTAACACATCGGTGTGAAGGTTTGAAACTAAACTGGACAATAGAATAGAACTTTATTGTCATTGCTCAAGACAACGAGATTTCTGTGTTACTCCAGCCCGTGCAAAACTTGTATTTACAATGCATGCGCTACAGCCTAATTTTTAAAAAATTCTCATATTAACATGCAACAAGTAACTTCGATAGTCTATATCTCACAGAGGCCATTGGCAAGCATTATTTAGCTACACAACAGCTCTCGGGAAGAAGCTATTTTTCAGTCTCATTGCCTTGGCTAAGCTGTTTCTGTATCTTCTACCAGATGGCAGGAGATTAAACAGACAGTGTCTGCGATGGGATAGATCTTTAATGATGGAACAAGTATTGAGAGTCGTAGGTAGTCTCCAGATCTGGTAGTTGAGTCCCCATGATGTTCTGAGCCATCTGAATCACCTGCTGGAGTGCTTTGTGATCTGTCTTGTCGAAGCTAGAGTACCACACTGTCATTCCATATGTCAGTATGTTCTCTATTGCACATTGATAAGAGTTGGCCAACAATTTTTGGGGCAGATTAGTTCTCCTTAAGCACCTCAGTTAGTATAGTTGCTGCTGGGCCTTCCCTACTATCGAGCCAAGAAGGCTCCTCAGTGATTTTCATCCCCAAAAACCTGAAACTGAAGACCCTTACCACTACCTCACAATTTATATAATGGGGCTTGTTCAGGACATCTAAACCTCCTGAAGTCAATTATTATTTCTTTTGTCTTCTTGACGTTGAGGTTGTGGTTTCTGCACCAATTGGACAATTTCAGACCTCCTCTCCATATGCGAATTTGTTATCTGCATATAGAAAGTGTCAGAGAGAAAGACACACCTTGGGGTTCATGTTGGCAACCACTCACTTACACCAAGATTTTAGATTAATTAATTGTCGTATACACCAGAGTGCAATGAAATTACTTGCTCACGTGAAACACAGAGTAAACAGGTAATAACAATTATAGTCAAAAGCACAAAGCAGAATAGTGCAAACTATAGAAATATAAAGTGAAGTAGTACAAAGAGAAATTACCTCCATTTTTCTTTCATCCATGTGTGTAGCTGAGCCTCGTAAATGACCGTAATCTGCCTCTACCACCACCCCTGGCAGGGCATTCCGTGCACGTACAACTCTTCCTGTAAAATAACTGCCTCTGACAATCCCCCTAAGCTTTCCTCCAATCACCTAAAAATTTTGCCCCCTGAGTGAAAGGCGTTGGCTGCCCACTCTATGCGTCCTCTTATCTTTTTATACAGCTCTATCAAGTCACCTCTCATCCTCCTTTGCTCCAAAGAGAAGATCCCTAGTTCACTTAAACTTACCTCATAAAACATGCTCTTAAATCTAGACAGCATTCTGGTAAATCACCTCTGCACCCTCTCTAAATCTTCCATAACCTTCCTACGATGACCCAGTTGACTTCACTCTCAAGAATGCAGGTACGGCACCTACAAACAAACAAAGCCACATCATCATAGATGAAAGAGAGAAAGGAGGAGAGGACTCATAGCCAGACTAAAATGATTAGAATGAAACTTCATCTGCACAGTATCAATGTACCGTTGCTGGAAGATTGAGGATCTAAGGGCAAGATTGTTGTATTGGAGAGAAATGAGAAATTGATGCATTCTGTGTTTCATGGAGTCATGGCTATCTCAAGACACGCCAGATTCAGTGATCAGACCCAAGGGCTTCTCGATGCTGATTCAGAGAAGGTAAAAGGTGGAGGTCTGTGTTTCACGATGAACTCTTTGTGGTGTTCATATGCAGCAGTCTTGTCACTTTTTCATGATTAAGTGCTGACTATTCTACATACCAAGAATGTTCTCCTTCGTGATACTGAACACAATTTACATACCACCAAAGGCCAATGTTAAACAGACACTTGAGGTAACGAGTGCTACCATCAGCATACAGCCTATCCTAACACCTTGTATGCATTTAAATAAGCAAGAGGAATAATTTCTTTCCATAAAAAGTCCATAATTTTGTTACTAATTCAATAATCAATGATAATCTCAGTTCAAAATTACCATGGCATGCAAGACAATTTTTAGAAGACTTTCACTAATTTTGGCAAATGTTCTCAAAATGGTTCACCAGTCCTGGTTTTGTATTGAGTACAAGATTTAGAAAGCCATAAAGATACTCCCTTCAAGACTGAAATGAGGAGACATTTCTTCACCCAGAGAGTGGTGAACTTTTACATTTCTCTCCCCATACGGCGGTTCACTGAGTTCATCCATAACTAATGCCACTATCTTTCTGGCTGTTGGAGGCAGCACAGGGACACAGTCAGTGGCTGCTCCACAGATCCAGAGACCTGGTTTCGATCCTGAATGCTGGCGCTGCCTGTGTAGCGTTTGCATGTTCTCCTTGTGGCCATCTGGTTTTCCTTCCACATCACAAGGATGTATGGGCATGTAGTTGTGATAACTGGTGTTGTGTAAATCGCCACCAGTACAAAAGTGAGCAGAACATAGAACAGTGCAGCTCAGGAACCGGCCTTTTGGCCCACTATGTCTGTACTGAACACGATGCCAATTTAAACTGAACGGCCTCTTATGAAAATTTTTAAAAATGAATACTGGAAATTTTAAACAAACTTATAGCACAGTAGAGTATCCCTTAATACAACCGATATCACTTAGTTTTTATTCAGTACAATGAAGGGTAGGAAACACATTTGGAGGCCTTCTTGCAAACCCAGGTCTTTGAAAAGCAGCATTGTTTAAGTCTTTTCAATTGGTTCAATGGGAACAAGTTTGTGATATAACAATCAAGTGATTTGAACTGGAGAAATAAAACACTTCAGAGCTCTGAAATTTGGTGGAAGTGGCCATTAGATGAATTATGTACTTGTAGGTTTCAGCCTGTAAGTCTCAAACTTTGAAGTGTTTATATGTCACTGTATACTACACTGAGGCAGGCATTTACAGTAACAAAGAAAAATAGAGAGTTTATGGAAAAACTATACATAAAGCCTGACAAACAGCCACTGTGCAAATTACAATAAATAAATGATATAGAGAACATGAGTTGCAGAGCTTTGAGAGTGAGTCTGTAGGTTGTGGAATCGGTTCAGAGCTGAGGCGAGTCAAGTCATCCACGCTGGTTCAGGAGCCTGACAGTTGTGGGGTAATAACTGTTCCTGATCCTGGTGTTGTGGGACCTAAGGGTTCTGTAACTCCTGTCCAGCGGTAGTAGTAAGAAGAGATCAAAGCCTGGATGGTGGGGGTTCTTTGATAACGGATGCAGTCCTGAAGACTCACACTCAACATTTCAGGAACAACTTCTTCCCTTCTGCCATTAGATTTCTTAATGGATAATGAACCTATGAACACAATTTCACTGTTTTATTCCTCTCCTTTTGCATTATTTATTTCATTTATACATAAATTAAGTTAGCAGTTACATAAGTTATAAAGTTAGAAACATCTTTAACTTAAATATACTGATTGTGATTTATAGTTATTACAATGTACTGCTACCGCAAAACAACAAATTTCCTAACATATACCAGTGAAATTAGACCTGATTCTGATTCTCCTTGTAAATCTGCTCTGTGTGGGGACCTACTTTGGCTCCTGGACGTTGGTGTTCCCATACCAGGCCATGATGCAACCATTTAAGATGCTCTCCCGACGCATCTATAGACGTTTGCATACCGTAGGTTTGAGCTTGTCAGAAATGCACAACCAGCTTCCGATTGACAGCATCCTAAATGGAAGTAGATGGGTGACCTTCAGACTTCTCACTGTCCATCCAGCTCAGGCATTTAGTGAACCTGTTGCTGCTCCAACTATTGCAACGAGAAGCTCTTTATGAACACAGTGGGGAGGTGTGACATGTCTGCCTTCATTAGGTGGGGCATTGAGTACAAGAGCTGGGCGGCCAATGATAAAGCTGTGTTGGATGGTGGTGAGACTGCTGCTGGAATATTGGGTGCAGTTCCGGTCACCGTATCACAGGAAGGATAGGGTTAAGGGTGCAGAAAAGATTCACGAGGGATTGGATGGCTTTAGTTACAAGCAGAGTGAATAGAATGGGACTGTTTTCTGTGGAGTGAAGGAGGCTGAAAGGTGGCTTTTCTAGAGATATATATAAGATCATGAGGGGTCAGTCTTTACCCCAGGCTAGGGAACCCTGTAACCAGGCTTAATCTGAGATGGGAAAGTTTAACGGGGACATAAAGAGGTAGGTTTTTCCACCCAGAGTGTGGTATATATAGAGGAGTTGCTGGAGGAGCTGGTGGAGATTAGTGCAATTAGAATTGGGACAGGTACATGGATAGGAAGGTTTGGTGGGATATGGGACAATATAGACAAATGGAACCAGCTCAGGGCGAGACCCTGGTCGGCATGGACAAGCTGGGCTACAGGGCCTGTTAATGTGCTGTATGGCTCTGTGAGTCGAGCACTTGGTTAGCAGGGGAGAGCTAGTTGCATGGGGTGCTGGGCGAGGCTGTTCCACATCCAGTCACTGATGCCATCCTTCTCCTCCTCCTGCAGTACTCCGGCAAGTGGTACTTCATTATGATAGCTGCGGATTCCGACAGTTCACTGCTGAAATTCGGGGCGATGGACAGTGCCGTCTTCCTCCTCACGCCCATGAAAGCCGAAGGGAAGCTTCTACTGCAGGGAGAGTTCCGCCTTAGCGAGTGCGTTCCTCACCAAGTGCATCAGCTTGAACCCTAACCCCCTCCAACCTTCCAATGGAGCTGAAGGAGGGTCTCTATGTGTGACCTATCATCTCATGTCCATTAGTTCAAATATAAATTGCATGAAACCCTCAGTCTATAACTGATTTCTGAGGATCCACTGTTCTGTAGAAATACCTCTGAAGTGCAGAATTAGATGCCAGCCTGTAACTCACCTGCAAGGATTCATTATTCTATAGATAACCACCCTGAAGCTCAGATTATATTACAGTAGCCTGTAACCTACTCCCAAACCCACAGATAAAGGGGTTCTGTTGTAGTCTGGCAGACTGACCTCTACCTTGCTGAGGCTAGGTGATAACTCTCAGACACCTCCTCTTACTTACCCCAGTAAGGAGCACCAGGCCATCGACTCCCACACCAGCACCGACCTTAGTAACTCTGAGGATCTCCCATTCACTACCACCAACCTTACCCTGCACCTCCTAACAAAGTTCCACAAACTTACATCTGCATATTTTGACTATGTTTTATCACCCCCCCCCGCCACCGTTTCAGTCCCTTCCTACCTACATCTGTGACACTTCACACGCTCTTGATCTTTTCAAAGATTTTGAGTTCCCCGGCCCCGACTGTCTCATTTTCACTTTGGATGACCCGTCCCTATACAGCTTCATCCCCATCAGGAAGGCCTCAAAGCTCTCCGCTTCTTTCTGGACAACAGACACCACCAATCTGGCAAAACTGGTCCTCACTCTCAATGATTTCTCCTTCGACTCCTCCCACTTCCTTCAAACAAAAGGCGTAGCCACGGGCACTCGTGTGTCCCAGCTACGTCTGCCTTTTTGTCGACCACGTGGAATACTCTATGTTCCAACCCTATACTGGTATCACTCCCCAACTTTTCCTACGCGACATTAATGACTGTATTGGTGCTGCTTCCTGCACCCATGCTGAGCTCATCAACTTCAACAACTTTGCCTCCAACTTCCACCCTGCTCTCAAATTTACCCGGTCCATTTCCAACACCTCCCTCCCCCTTCTTAATCCCTCTGTCTTTATCTCTGAAGACAGCTTATCTACTGATGTCTTTTATAAATCCACTGATTCTCACAGCTGCCTGGACTATCCCGCTGTCACTTGGAGAAGTGCCAACCCCTTCTCTCAATACCTCCATCTCCACCACATTTGCTCACAGAGTGAGGCTGTCATCCTTCTTCAAAGAAAGGGGCTTCCCTTCCTCCACCATCAAAACAGTCACACAAGCATCTCTTGTATTTTGCACACACCTGCCCTCACCCCAACAGACATAGGGTTCCTCTTGTTCTCATCTACCACCCCAGAAGCCTCCATGTCCAGCACATAATTCTCTGTAACTTCCACCATCTTCAACGGGACCCTACACCAAGCATACCTTTTCTTCCCCACCCCTCCGCTTTCCACAGGGATCATTCCCTGCATGACTCACTTGATCGCTCATCCCTCCCTACTGATCTCTCTCCTGGTACTTATCCTTGCCAGCAAGACAAGTGCTACACCTCCTCCCTCACTACCATTCATGGCCCAATTCCATATCCCACTCCCAGAGATACATTATTCCATATAGAAAGCCCTTGAACCTCTGGATCAGATTCTAGCCTGTAACTCACCCCTGACTGTTCATTATTCAATATATAAACCACATGAACTACTGGACGAGAATCCAGCCTGTAACCCATTCCTGGGGATCCATTATTCTGTGTCGATGCCCCCAAATCCCAGATTAGATTCCCAGCCTGTAATTCAATTCTGGATATTTATTACTCAACATGTGAACCCCCTGAACCAGCTGATTAGCTTCCAGTGTGCAATTCACCCCTTGGTAACTGAGATTCCACATGAGAACCCACCCAATCCTTCCATGATTTGAGTTAAGATGGTCTACTTTGAGTAATTTGGCTTGGGGTGTGACCTGGTTTCAGTGGGTGCGGTCAGGGTGGGGCAGGTCTGAGTGGGTGCGGTCGGGGTGGGGATGGGTCTGAATGGGTGCAGCTGGGGTGGGTGCAGTCAGGTTTGAGTGCGTGCATTTGGGGTGTGACCAGGTTTGAGTTGGTGCAGTCAGGATGGGGAGAGGTTTGAGTGGGTGTGACCTGGTTTGAGTGGGTGGGGTTGGAATGGGGACAGGTTCAAGTGGGTGTGGTAGGAGTGAGGACAGGTCTGAGTGCCTGCAGTTGAGGTTGATGTGGTCTGAATGGGGAGAGGTTTGACTGGGTGCCGTGGGTGTGGGGACAGGTCTGAGATGGTGTGGTCTGGGTGGGGAGAGGTTTGAGGAGGTCGGGTTGTGGTGTGATCAGTTTACAGTGGGTGTGGTCAGGATAGGGATGGGTTTATGTGTGTGGGGTTGGGGGGGGTGGACAGTTTTTAGTGGGTGGAGTCTGGTTTTGCCCTGGGTTCAGTGACAGGGCCGGGAGTTGGTCTATATTCAGCTGAGGGGTTGGAGAGTCAGTGGGTCTTCAGCAGACCAGGTGAGATGGTTAACATACAACGTGTCACGTTCTTGTCCCACAGAACAACAAACTGCCTATTTCGCCAGTGGACCTATTACATCAGCAATCAGACACAGGAGATGATCCTCGAGGGTGAGCACACCAACATGTAGTCTCCACTCAAAGGAGTGAAGTTATTGGACATGACCCTCAATGGGCAAAGCCAATTGCACGTTTGTTTGGATGGTGTTATCTAAAACAGCTACCTTGCAATCTAGGGCTGACCTGTGCCTGAAGTCATTCTGGGCTTTATTACCTTGTAATCCTTTCTGAGAAAAATGTCTGCCAATTCTATTTAAAACTCATGCTTATTAGCATGATCCCAGTAAGTCTTGTTCCACAGCATCTCCTGCAACTGGTTTTCAATTTGTCCTGGCACTTGCCAAAAGACAAAAATGACCTTCCCCCACCCATCAAAATCCCAGAAATACCATACATGTAGTGGGGTAGTGGGTCACCCACTGTCCTCTCCCCCTCTGGGACTGGGTGGGGTAGTGGGTCACCCACTGTCCTCTCCCCCTCTGGGACTGGGTGGGGTAGTGGGTCACCCACTGTCCTCTCTCCCTCTGGGACCGGGTGGGGTAGTGGGTCACCCACTGTCCTCTCCCCTCTGGGACCGGGTGGGGTAGTGGGTCACCCATTGTTCTCTCCCCCTCTGGGACTGGGTGTGGTAGTGGGTCACACACTGTCCTCTCCCCCTCTGGGACTGGGTGTTGGACACACTGTCCTCTCCCCTCTGGGACTGGGTGTTGGACACACTGTCCTCTCTCCCTCTGGGACCGGGTGGGGTAGTGGGTCACACACTGTCCTCTCCCCTCTGGGACTGGGTCGGGTAGTGTCACACACTGTCCTCTCTCCCTCTGGGACCGGCTGGGGTAGTGGGTCACACACTGTCCTCCCCCCTCTGGGACGGGGTGGGGTAGTGGGTCACACACTGTCCTCTCCCCCTCTGGGATCGGGTGGGGCAGTGCATCTCACACTGTCCTCTCCCCTCTGGGACTGGGTGGGGCAGTGAGTCCTGTCCCCCTCTAGGACCTATTGTTTACTGCTTACATTTTTTTTTATCTATCTCTCCATGGAAGGACGTCCTGAGCAGAGGACAGAGATCTTTGTGAAGGATGGAGATGATTACATTATGCTGCTGGAGGTACAGGAAGAAGGGCTGGAAACCTTCAAGAGGCTGATGCTTTATGGTAAGCGAAGAAAGGAAGATAGTATAGCATATAACACTATAGGTTTAAGGCAAAGGATTGGAGGTTTAGAGGGGATCTGGGGAAGTATTTCCTCAGCTAGAGAGTCTGACTGGAATTAGGAATGCACTGCTTGAGGAAGTGGGGGTAGTAGAGATTCTCACAAGCTTGAAGGTTCTGTGCGAGCACTTACTTTGCCAAGACAGACAGAAGTGACTTCAGACCTAGTCTGGTAAATGGGATTATTGTGGATGAGTCGGCATGGTGGGATTCTGGGTCTTTTTTGTGCTGTGAGACAGAGGAAACAGCAGCATGGACTGGTTGGAATCCAAACCTGTCTGGGCGTTGAGAGAGCGGGAAACTGACGCTGACCTTGGAGGCTGGATCAGCCATAGTCTTATTGAATGGGAACCAGAGTTAATGGCCTCAGTGGCCATCTCCTTACATTTGACTTCTAGTCATACAAGGAAATTGGCCATTTGGCCCATCACATCCTCAACAACCAGTAGGCATCCATCTATACTAGTCCCGTGCTCCAGTGACCTTAAATTCCTACTGTACCCAAGTGTGCGTCTAAATGCTTCAGATATTGTGGATGTATCTGATTCCACCACCTACAGATGCCAATTGTAAAAAAATCTTCACAGCATCTTAAAAGTTTCTTCCCCCAAGACAGTTATCTGATCAAACATTCTAGCTAGCACCCCCACACCTCTTCGCATCTATTACCCCAGTCAGTGAACTGCACTATAGACACTTCAAACCACGTTTATAAAGTTGATTACACTATAAATATAGATGCGCCAGAGAAAGCATCTATCCAGATGCATTACAGCTACATGTCAACTGTTCTGTCCAAAATCCCACAGAATTGCAGAGCTGTAGACCGACATAATCACAGGGAGGACGTTCAGGCCCCAGATGTGCACATCACTGGAGGTCTGTTCTGGTGATGCTGCAGCACTAACCCCTGTGATGATCTGCTGCTCTTGACACTGGAATCCCCTGCTCTCTCTCAAACTTCTCCCTCTCTCCTCTTCCCAATTCAGGCAGGTCACCAACCCTGACCGATGGCCTGCGGCTGGACTTCGAGCACCGCGCCCACTGCATGGATCTGACATCAATTTTCGTGCTGAAGCAAGCCCAAGGTGAGTGGTGCTGGGTTCTTTAACCCCTCTGCTCCACAGTACTCCCTTTTCACTTTCTGTCCCTTGTCTCATCCCTTTAACTCCTCGGCCCTGCAGTCCTCCCGTCCCATTTCTGTTTCACTTCCCACCACTTTAAGAGACTGTTATAATAAATAACAGTGAAAGAGGCCACAACATCACAGCGGCACAACATATGAGCAACATTTGATGTCTCTGGGCTTGTACTCTATGGTATACAGAAGGTGTGGGTGGGGGATCTCATTGAACCCTACAGAATACTGAAAGGCTGGTATCGGGTGGACACGAAGAGGATGTTTTCATTCATAGGAGAGAATAGGAACTGACAGCACTGTCTTAGAATAAAGATTGCTAGATAGATACTTTATTGATTCCAAAGGAAATTACAGTGTCACAATAGCATTACAAGGGCACAGATATAAATATTAGAAGAGAAGTAGAAAGAATAAAAAAATAAGTTTCCACAAACAGTCTAACAGGAAGGGGTCATCACTTCCCTGGCGACAGGTTGACTCGTTGTAGAGCTTAATAGCCAAGGGTGAGAATGACCTCATATAGCGCTCTTTCAAGCAGTGCAGTTGTCTAAAGGGACATCCCTTTAGAACTGTGATGAGGAGGAATCTCCTAGGGTGGTGAATCTGTGGAATTCATTGCCACTGAGGGCAAGTCATTCGGTGTATTTAAGACAGAGATTGATAGATTCTTGACTTATATGGGGATTAAGGGTTACTGGCTAACAGCACCTTCCCCAGAAGGACTGCGGCAGTGGCAGTTCTCACCCTCAGCCTCCCGAGGGTGATTACTGATGGTACTAATGCCTAACCAGCTAACCATGCCCTATTAGTGAAATAATTTACAGTAGCAGAGCTTAATTCCTGTTTCTATTACCTGGTAATGCTTATTTTTCCTTCTTTCTGCAGCACCTTGTGAGATTTCCTGAATTAGTTTTGAAACCTTCCACACCCTGTGCAACAACGCCAGATGAGAACAATCCACAAATGCCTTCATCTGCCTTCGGTATCGTGTCCCTTGTGGAGTAATAGTTACAGCTATGCATTAGCAGTTCATGATTACCTTTGTTTGGCCGGAATTTAGTTTTTATTAGAGAATAGCAAAATGAAAAAAATCGAAACTGTCCTTCTGCCTATTTTGATCAGGGGGTTAATAGAATTGGAGAGGAAAAACCTTTTGGACCAAGACACAGAGGAGGTGGAGGAACTCAGTGGGTCGGGCAGCATCTATGATGGGAAATGGTCAGTCAACATTTCAGGTCAAGACCCTTCCCTCCAGCTCCTTTGTGAATTGCTCCAGATTTCCAGTATCTAGTCTCTTTTTTCTTATTTTTGTTTGGGATGAGATTGATTTCTTACTTCCACAGCACTACTATACACCTGACAATAGGTGGCACTGCTGAGCACCTTTCAGCACATTGACCCCTCTGCACCACCTGCAGGTGAAATGAGGTATTACAGGAATAGAGAAAATGGCTCCTCATCCCTCAATTGAGAAAGCCCTTGAACCTTGGGAACAAAATGATTCAGATCAAATTCACTTTGTACGAGACTACTCACCTAGATCTATATTAAAGACTCTGCACTATCCTTGAGATGAAGATTCATTTGTAAACTGTGTACAACTCAATGAGATTCTCTGGTAAAAGGGTATTCCTCCCATCTGTCTGGTAACCTGTGCTACATTAATTCCAGGCCATGCAAATCTTCCCTTAGTTTTTAGAGACCAAAACTGTTAAACAAGATCACAACAAAAGCACGTGCAACCCTCAACAGGACTTCCTATTTCACCACTGTTTCCTAGCTATAAAAGCCAAATCTTCTTCCTAATTGTATTTCTCATTTGTGCTCTTTGAATCAGGATACTAACCTCTCTCGCTCTACAAATGTTTGGTAGTTTCTGTTTAAAACATTTTTTTTCTCTTTTTAAATACTGAAATGAAGAACCTCACATTTTCTCAAAACCAAACTCCATCTGCCGCCCTTTTGCCCACTTGCAAAAGATAGAACATTACAGCACAGTGAAGGCACGTCAGCCCACAATCTTCTGGCAATCTTATAACCTCACTAAGATTGAGCCAACCCTTCCCTCCTATGTAACCCTCTATTTTTCTTTCAGCTGTGTGCCTATCTGAGAGTCTCTAGAATGTCCTTAATGTATCTGCCTCTATCAGAATCAGAATTGTGTTTATTATCACTGGCATGTGTCGTGAAATTTGTTATCACGACCCCTGGCAGGGCATTCCACATACCCAGCACTGTGTATAAAAAGAAAGTTAACTCTGACACCCCTCATTCTTGCCTTGTATTAATCAATCATACTACTTCTCAGACCCCCTACGGCCTCCTCATGACTCATGTTCCTACCAGCAAACTAGATTGTGACAATGTCTTTTCATTCAAGTTATTAACATAAATGCTAGGGCACCGAGTACAAGAGGTGGGCACTATATTAAAGCTGTACAAGGTGTTAGCATTTCCCAATGCAGCCTCCTCGACATGTGAGACTCATTGTGTTGATCCATGGCCTCCTCTTGTGCCAAGATGAGGCCACCCTCAGGGTGGAGGAGCAACACCTCTGGGTACCCTCTCCTCAATTCCCCATTCTGACCTTCTCACCTACCTATTACTTCCCGCTAGGTCCCCTCCCACTTCCCCTTCCCATCAGATTCTTTCTTCTCCACCCTTGACCTTTCCCACCCACCTGATTTCACCTATCACTTTGCAGCCAGCTTCTTTCTCCTCCCCCCACCTTCTAATTCAGGCATCTCACCCCTTCCCTCGCTGTACTGATGGAGGGTCTCGCCCCGAAACATCAGCTGTTTACTCTTTTCCATGGAGTTCCTCCAGCATTTTGTGTGTGTTGCTTTGGATTTCCAGCATCTGCAGATTTTCTCATGTTTAAGATGCTAGCAAGATGTGTGCAGCTCTGGTCATCATACTATAGGAAGGATGTGATTAAGCTGGAGAGGGTGCAGAAAAGATTCACAAGGATGTTGCAATAACATTAGTTATAAGTAGAGTTGTGACCATTTTCCTTGCAGTGGAGTTGACTGAGGGTGACTTTATAGTGGTTTATAAAATCCTGAGGGGCGCAGTTAAGGATCATGGCTCCAATCCTTTTTTTCGGGATAGGGATTCTAAAACTAGGGGTCTAGGGGCATAGGTTTTAAAGTGAGAAGAGAATAATTTAAAAGGGGTCTGAGAGATAGAGCGTGGTGGGTATGTGAGACAAGCGGTCAGAGGAATTGGTTGAACTAGCAACGTTTACAAATCATTTTGACACGTACATGGATAGAAAAAGCATAGAGGGACATGGGCCAAACACAGTCATGTCGGGTTAAATCAAGAAGGCATCTGAATTGGCATGGACGAGTTGGGTCTAAACGTCTCTTTCCATGCTGTACAAGTCTGACTCTGATTAACTCAGGAACTAGGGCTGATCATTATGGCACCCAATAGTAGCAGTCTGACTACCCAAAAAATAAAAATTCAATTAAAAAAACACTTTACCTAACACTTTCTGTATGCCAATATGCAAGCTCCACCATGCCTGCAGATGTTGGAAATCCAAAGCAACACACACTAAATGTGGAGATACTCAGCAGATCAGGCAGCATCCATGGAGCTGAATATACAGTTGACATTTTGGGCCAAATCCCTTAATCAGGACTGGAAAGCAAGGGGGAAGACACCAGAATAAAAAGGTGGGCAAGGGAGGGAGGACCAGCTAGAAGGTGATAGGTGAAGCCAGATGGCTGGGAAGGGTAAAGGGCTGGAGAAGGAGGAACCATTAGTTTCTGGAACAACCCTTAAGTACAATGTTAATAAAGGCCTTTTGAAAAATCCAGATACATTACGTCCAATGCCCTCTTTATCCACAGGCTGGTCAAATATACCAGATGTCAAAGGAGCAGAAAGATATGATAGCAAGATGCATGGGAGGATGGTACAGCTATAGAAACAGACATAGAAACAAAATCTTTGGTCCACTGTGTCCATATCAACAATTTTGCCCACCTGTATAATATGACTTTCCTGCATTGAGGCTATATTCTTCTATGTCTTGCCTAATTAAGTGTCTAAATGTCTCTTAAACACAGTAACTGCACCAGATTTCATCTTCTTTAAAAGCCAGTTTAAGACTCTAAATAAAAACTTACCTCAGGTCCTCTTTGAAACTCCTTCCTCCATCACCTTAAATCAATGCCCACTTGTTCTTGATTCTCCCCTATGACAAGAAAGATTTTTCTCTTTCTGTGCTACTTAAGATTTGTTACATCTCCATTTGATGCATCCTTCACTACAGAGAAAACAAGCTCATCCTATCCAGTCTCTTCCCAAAACCAAAGACCTCTAATCCAGACATCATTGTGAATCTCCTCTGCATTCTCCAGTGCAACCACATCTTATTTTGAATGAATTAAACCATGTTAAATATTGTAACAGTAGACCATGTTAATAAATTCCCACAAACTTCCTTTGTTTGACAGTTCTGGTTAGTCTTCACCCACCTGCCCATAGTAGTAGTCATAGTCATACTTTATTGATCCTGGGGGAAATTGGTTTTTGTTACAGTTGCACCACAAATAATTAAATAGTAATAAAACCATAAATAGTTAAATAGTAATATGTAAATTATGCCAGGAAATAAGTCCAGGACCAGCCTATTGGCTCAGGGTGTCTGTCCCTCCAAGGGAGGAGTTGTAAAGTTCGATGGCCATAGGCAGGAATGACTTCCTATGCTGCTCTGTGTTGCATCTCAGTGGAATGAGTCTCTGGCTGAATGTACTCCTGTGCCCACCCAGTACATTATGTAGTGGATGGGAGACATTGTCCAAGATGGCATGCAACTTAGACAGCATCCTCTTTTCAGACACCACCGTCAGAGAGTCCAGTTCCAGCCCCACAACATCACTGGCCTTACGAATGAGTTTGTTGATTCTGTTGGCGTCTGCTACCCTCAGCCTGCTGCCCCAGCACACAACAGCAAACATGATCGCACTGGCCACCACAGACTCGTAGAACATCCTCAACATCGTCCAGCAGATGTTAAAGGACCTCAGTCTCCTCAGGAAATAGAGACGGCTCTGACCCTTCTTGTAGACAGCCTCAGTGTTTTTTGACCAGTCCAGTTTATTGTCAATTCGTATCCCCAGGTATTTGTAATCCTCCACCATGTTGCCCTCTGATTCCCCTCCTCCTTCCCTTACTCCCAAGGTCCACTCTCCTCTCCTATTAGATTTTTTTTCTTCCTTAGACTTTTATCTTTTCCACCTATTGCCTCCCAGCTTCTTACTTCATCCCTCTTTCACCATCCACACACCTTCCTCCTCTCTTGGTTTCACTGATCACCTGCCGGTTTGTAGTCCTTCACCAACCCCCCCCCCCCCCCACCCCTGCACCACCACCACCTTCTTATTCTGGCTTCTTACTTACTTCAAAGTTCAAAGTAAAATTTATTACATGTCACCACATAAAACCCTGAGATTATTTTTTTCTGCAAATATACTTAGCAAATCTATAGACAAGATCAATGGACGACAAACTACGCAAATACAAATATAAATAAATAGCAATAAATAACAAGATAAAGAGTCCTTAATGTGAGACCACTGGTTGTGGGAACACCAGAAGTAGAATGAGTGTTTATACCCTTTTGTTCAAGAGCCTGATGGTTGAGGGGTAGTAACTGTTCTTGAGCCTCATGGTGTGAGTCCTGAGGTTCTTGTACCTTCTACCTGATGGCAGCGGAGGAGAACAAGCACGACCTGGGTGATGAGGATCCTTGATGATGGATCCTTCTTTTCTCTGGCAAATTTCAAGTGGATGTGTTCAATGGTTGAGAGGGCTTTACCCATGAAGTACTGGGCCAAATCCACTACCTTTTGTAGGCCCTGGTGTCTAGGGCAGCAATGAGGGTCCTCCATCTTCGGTGGTGTTCAGGGCTTCCTTCAACGTATCAGTATCTTCCTCTCATCTTTCACTACTCTCAGTGATGCAAGTCCTGGGTGGAGACTCAGGAATACTGTCACACTCAGATGTAGAAGATTTCTTCATTGCTGTTTCCGTAACAATTTTGTTTTACCAGTCAGGGTTGTTAGCCCTGAGCTGAACCCCCAAACCTGGAGGACCAGTGGACCACTCTTAGTCTGTCCTCTACCCTTTGACCTGTTTGGCATGGGTGACCCTAACAAGAACCAAAGAATAAAGCCCCTGACTCCAGCTAACATTACTCTCTGGGTCATTGAGGTATGCAAGCCTCCAAACCATGACAAGATTGTGGTCCTCTTGGAGGCTTCTGGCTTCTGCCCCCTTCCTCTACAGTCCTGACAAAAGGTCTCGGCCTGAAATTTTAACTGTTTATTCCCCTGCATAGATACTGCCTGACCTGCTGAGTTACTCCAGCATTTTGTGTGTGTTGCTGAAGTTAGTTTTATCTCTTACATTAAACAAAATTTGGGAAATGGGATTTGTTTCAAGGTGTCTTTACTGGTGCCTATTACTAACACAACCATCCAAGGATTTCCCAGAACTTCCTGGGATTACTAACAACTCTGAAACGGAGGCAAGTGGTTGAAGAAAGCAGGTGGTCAAACAAAAGACCTTTGCAGATAGTTAAAACCAAGAGTGAGAACTAGACAATGGAAAAGAGAAATGACATGCCACTCTCAACAGCACACTGATTTAGAGGCTTGTTTTCATTGAGTTGGGCTGACCTTACGGCAGTGACGATGCACCTGATTTTTGAGGAGCTTAAGAGTCACAGAATCACAGTAACACAGCGGAGAAACAGGCCCTTCAGCCCAACTCGTCCATGCTGCTGCATTTGGCCTATATCCACCCCAAATCTTTCCCATCTATGTACCTGTCCAAATATAGATTAAATGTTGTGATTGTACCTGTGTCAACTACTTGCCCCAGTAATTTGTTCCACATATGCACCATATTCTGCAGAAAGTAGTTGTCCCTCTTAATAAATAAATATAAAATATCCGCCCGTGCCTCACTAGCAACTGACAACAGGTGGGAACCTTGCCGTTTCTTTAGCATTTGTCTGTTTTACAAGGTTGAGTTGCTAGCTCAACACTCAAACCAGCACAGATGGAAAGTGTGCAAAGAACCGGC
Organism: Mobula hypostoma; assembly: GCF_963921235.1. NCBI lineage: Eukaryota > Metazoa > Chordata > Chondrichthyes > Myliobatiformes > Myliobatidae > Mobula > Mobula hypostoma. Next base: position 15,404,053 of record NC_086101.1, on the reverse strand, counting down.
CGGATTCCAACCCTGGATCACTCACCCTGAAGTCCATTATGGATGCCACTACACCACTGGCCCCTCAAGTCCCTTTTAAATCTGCCCCCTCTTACATTAAACCTATGCCCTCCGGTTTCCTTTCCCTGCAGAAAAGGAACTGTGTGCATTCATCCCATCTATGTCCCTCATGATCTTCTACAGAATATCAGTCTCCTACACTCCAAGGAATAAAGTCCTATCCTGCCCACTTCCACTAACAACAGGCTCTCTCGACCTGGCAACATTCGAGTACTGTACCTCCTAAAACACTTTCCAGATTCAGAAGGAGGCAGTCAGGCATAAGGAATCAGAGCAGGAGTAATCCACACGCCTCCCTTTTAAATCATTTGCTTTGTCATCCTTTCAAAGCAAACAAACCCACATTTGCTCACATTAGCCTATGCCAGTCACCTAACCCATCTACGAGGGATGATTGATAAGTTCGTGGCCTAAGGTAGAAGGCGTCAATTTTAGAAAACCTAGCACATTTATTTTTCCTACATTTACACACTTAGTCCAGCGGTCGTGGAGCATACGGATCCCTTCCTTGTGGAAGTCGGCATCTTGGACCTCTAGAAAGTGGTCCACAGCAGGGGTGATTGATAAGTTCGTGGCCTAAGGTAGAACGAAATGAGTTATTAACTTCAAACTTTCCGCATTTTCACTCAAAAGAGTTGAACTGCATGAGCATGTAACGAAAGCAGAACAAAAGTCATCTCCTTCTACCTTAAGCTACGAACTTATCATTCATCCCTGCTACGGACCACCTGGAGGTCCAAGACGCTCTCGTTACCTGTACGTGCAGTTCAACTCTTTGAGTGATAATGCAGAAAGTTTGAAGTTAATAACTCATCTCCTTCTACCTTAGGCCATGAACTTATCAATCACCCCTGCTGTGGACCACTTCTGCAAAGAAGGGATCCGTATGCTCCACGACCGCTGGACTAAGTGTGTACATGTAGGAGGGGACTATGTTGAAAAATAGGTGTGCTAGGTTTTCTAAAATTGACTCCTTCTACCTTAGGCCACGAACTTTTCAATCACCCCTCGTATGTCTCTTGACAAGCACCTGTGCCCACCACACGACAGGTGAACCTGCCCTATCTGCATCATGTGACACAATGTGGCTGCAGTACACTCAGCCCCTCCATCAAAGTTACTAATTTAATTTGTAAATTGTTATTGCACCCCCGCCCCCCAAACTAATGACTGTGAGTTTGAAGATGAACCACTGGTCCCAGCTCTGTAGGTTACAGCACAGGAATGGACCCTTTAGCCCCCCCCATGTCTGTCCTTTAGCCCCTCCACCTACCACCTCCCAGCTTCTCCACTCCCCCACATCTGCTCTCACCTATCACCTGCCAGGTTGTACTCCTTCTCCTCCATTCAACTTCTTATTCTGGCTTCTGTCGCTTCCTTCCAAGACCTCACTAAGGGTATCAGTTCGAAACAGCGACTCTTTATTCCCCTCCACAGATCCTGCCTGACATTTCAAGTTCTTGTGTGTGTTGCCATGGAGATTTGAACTTCGATTCCCCATAAATGTGTGGGAATATTCAAATTTTACTAATTCAGGAAGAAAATATAACATTAAATGTTTGCTCAATTATTTTGATTCAAATGAGGAGTTCCCCATTGTTTTTTAGTTGTTGTTCTGCTGATTCCCCAAGAGTACAGAATTGATAGAGGAAGATTTCCTAGGAATACTGGGGAAAAACTCAGGTCCAGGAACAAGAGTGCACATTCATCAGCTAGTCTAATTGTTCTCCAGGGTGTTAATCTAATAAATGTGCAAAAATAACCCAGCAGGTGGAATATATACATTTTCCCCTTGCAGTTAGCAACCTCAAAGGCTCCAAATCTGCAGTGTGGGGAAAAGTAATGGTAAAGTCTGCATGGGTGCTAATTTTTTGATGATACAGAGGTAATTTAGTGAGAAGGCTCTCAGAGAAGTTGCACATTGTGGCACTAAGGTTTTTTTTTCCCTTCCAAGTGTGAACGAGCAGGGTATTCATTCTCTATCAGGTTTGGACGCCCAGTGCCGTAAATGAGTAATGAACTGCGTCGGGACAGAGTAATCTGCAATAATCTCTCATATCACTCCAATCGTGACCGTTACAAATGTGTGAAACATCAGGGGAGGTAGTCAAAACCTTAACCAGTGCGCACCACCAGGGATAACGTGGCTCCAGTTACACTGAATGCACAGGTGCCATTGTATGCATTAAAAAAAAGGTAGTGAATAAAGTTCTCTTCATCTGCCCTGGGGTACATGGAATATAATATCATGCTGACATTGACAACTTCTATTATCCAGCTTCTTTAGCAACTGTGTTGCAACCAAGGTACTTTATGGAAAGTGAATCTGAAACCAGCTCAATGGGTGAAAGCAACAGACACAAAATGCTGGAGGAAATCAGCAGGCCAGGCAACATCTATGGAGAAGGGTAAGTAGTCCATATTTCGGGTCGAAGTTCTTCACCATGACTCCTGATGAAGGGTCTCAGCCCGAAAGTTTGACTCTGCACTTTTCCATTATGCTGCCTGAGCTGCTGAGTTCCTCCAGCATTGTTGTGTGTTTGTTCTGGATTTCCAGCAGCTCTTCTTGTGTCAGTGGGAGAAAGCAGAGTTTACAGAGGATGAGAATTGAACATGAAATGGCAAGGACAGGGCATCATGGTGGCGCAGTGGTAAGCGCTCCCGCCCCACAGCGTAAGAGATCAGGGTCCAATCCCAACCTCCATCACTGTCTCTGTCGAGTTTGCAGTCCACCTCTGAATACTCCGGTTTCCTCCCAGATCCCAAAGGCATCTGGTTGGTCGGTTAATTGTTAATTGGCCACTGTAAAGAAAATCCAGATGAGTGGTAGAATCTGGGGGGTGGGATAAGAGTTGGTGACAATATGGGTGGAATGAAAAATAAATGGGATTAACATAGGATTAATGTAAACAGACGGACCTAATGGCCTGTTTCTGCACTTTCCATCTGACAACAAGATAGCAGCCCTGTCTTTGTTTTGGAGAAAGCAGAGAATGGCAGGTCAAAAGGAATTTCAGTGACTTGAGGTTAACACGCAGGGGGCTCCATAGGACTCTGTACTTGTCCCACTGCCATAGATGGGCTGTCCGATCAATGAGGAGGTTTAACCTGGAGAGGGATGTATTATCGACAATGCAAGAAAAATCAAAGGAATTAACTATCAATAACATACAAAGACGAACATATATCTCTGACTTAAGTGAGGATGTTTGTCCTATGACTCCTGAAGAAGGGTTTTGGCCTGAAATGTCAAGTGTTCATTTCCATGGATGCTGCCCGGCCTGCTGAATTCCTCCGGCATTTTGAATGTGTGTGTTGCTTTGGATTTCCAGCTTTTGCTGTTTTATTGTGTTGATGTTCATCCTTGGTGGCTAAACAGCAAGTAGGACAAGTAAGGTCACAGGTCAGACACCTTTTCTGTTGCTCAACTCCTGTCAACCTACCACTCTGTGTTCTCTGCAGGACAGGGTGGGCAACATTACAGGCTGTATTGACTTCAGGATTTATCAGGGGCTGGAGAAATGTAGCAGTGGTTAGTTTGGGACAGTTTCCTTCAGAACAAATCAGACGTTTATTAAGATGGACAAAATGGAGACAGGCCTTGACACATTGAACATGGAGGACCTACAGAAGCCAATAACCAGGGTGTATTGATGGACGAAAGGGCAGCACAGCGAGCACCAGAGGGCCTCACATCCCCAGAGAACTGGTTTGATCCTCACCTTGGGTACTGCTCTGGTGGAGTTTGCACCTTCTTCCTGTGTCCACGTTAGTTGCCAATGACTGCCCCCCACCCGGGCTCCACTTTCTTCTAACATCCCAGTGATATTCCGACGTCTAGGTAGCAGAGTTGATGGAAATTGATTTACTGAGATACAGTGAGGAGTAGGCCCAGGCTGACCAGCAACTCTAGCCTAATCACAGCACAATTTACAATGACCAATTAACCTCCAATTAACTGGACCGTGAGAGGAAACCTTGGAGAAAATCCACGCAGTCACGGAGAGAACGTACAAACTCCTTACAGGCAACAGCGGGAATTGAACCTAGGTCACTGGTACCGCAAAGCGTTGTGCTAACCACTATGCTACCGTGCTGCTCCACATGGGATCTGTGTAAATGGATGGTTAATGGCTGATGTGTACTCAAAGGTCATGTTTCCATGTCATGGTACTCTGATGCCTCGGTAAAGATGAGATCTGAAGGCAAATGTGCACCCTTCAAAACTAGATCTGGTGAAAATCTGCAGATGCTGGAAATCCGAGCAACACACACAAAATGCTGGAGGAACTCAGCAGGCCAGGCAGCATCTATGGTCAAAAGTACAGTCGATGTTTCGAGTCGAGACCCCTCCGCAAGACTGGAGAAAAAAAGATTGAGGTAGCATCCTCTGATACAATTTGTCAAAGGCCATCTTCTCCTTCCCAAAGTGCCAGAATTGCTCAGAGTCCTAGAGACATACAACTGGCAAACAGGTCTTTCAGCCCACGCCAATTATCATCTGTTAACATTAATCCTACATTTTTACTCTCCCCCACACTCCCTATCAGCTACCCTCAGAATCCATCCCTCACCCACAACACTAGGGGCAATTTACACCAGTCAACTTATCTGCACATCATTGGGATGTGGGAGTAAACTGGAGTACCTGCTGTCACAAGGAGAATGTGTAACCATCACACCCACAGCGTTCAAGTCAGGACTGAACATCAGTCTCTACACACTGCGGCACTGTGGAGTTCCTTTTTACGGGTTTGTGGAATTCTCAACTCGAGAGGTGGAGCCATTGAATCCAATCGAAATGGAGGTGGATCTTTGTATTATGAGGGAGCTGAGGGTAATCTTGAGACCAAGATCAGACTACTAACCAGGATCTTATTAAATATCTAAACAAGATTGTGTTTCTGATGCCTTGGGAATCTCTCGAACACATAACAGACGATAATTTACCATGGCGGTGTCTGAATTAGGTCCGGCGACTCATACCTGTCTTTGCTGCTCCAGAGTTTACAGGTAACGCCTCTCCTCCGCTCTCCAAGTGCAAAAATCATGCAGGGATCATAAATAGGCACTGCGTTCAATCTTTTCAGAGTCAAATTGACTTAGCATCACCTTGTTGTTTGGTCTTGGCTGTTACTGGGTCCATCTGGCCTCAAGTAAGGCTAGGTATGAAATGGGAGCATTTATAAAAACACTGGCCAGGGCGTTGGGACTTGTCCCTCACGAGGATGGGAACGAAGGTCTGGAGCTGTCTGCAAAACCTGACTGGCTTCTCAGTCCTTGCGCAGAGAGTGGTCATCCAGTGGAAACCTCAGCAAAAGCCTTCAGGAGAGGGCATGGAGGGGTAAGAGAGATGATGAACAACACAAGCTCCTGGTACCAAGGATTTTTTTCTCTTTAATTGTTATCACTGGAACACATTTTCTACTCAAATACCCGGCGCCAGGTGGGGATAATGTAGTGTATATGCCACTCAAAATCTCCATGCAAACACAGTTCACCACAAATAAAGGAAGGTGGGAAAATAATTCTAAAAATAGTCTATGAAACTATACGGAATTATGTCACTTGTCAAGTGCAGCTAAACACATGGTATTTACATTCAGCCATTTCCATTGTCAATGCTGGTGAACGCACATCAATGTAAAATGGTGTGGTCCGCAGTGTCAGACTTGGCGATCTTCAACCCATGGTGATAAAAGCGGGATGTGTGGTCTCACATCTATCTGCTCTGCTCAACTGCAAGAGAAGAGAGGGGAATGGGGAGTGAAAAAGAGTTAAAGTGGGGCTAACTGTTAAAAATATTCTATACCTGCATATTCACCATTTTGGCTAGCAACCTGGGCTATTCCAAAGCACCTGACGAAGCTTCAAGCTTAAACCTTTATCTACAGTTTGATTTCTTTTGCACACTGGTTGTTTCTCAAGCTTTATGTATGATTTCTTGTAAAATTCTATTGTACTTTTTCCTATAAATGCCTGCAAGAATATCAAAGTAGTATGTGACCTTGAACTTTGAACTTAACATGTTGGACATACTCAGCTGGTCAGGCAGCATTGATGAAAGAACAAACAGTTAATCGGAATCAGGTTTATCATCACTCCCTTATGGTGAGAAATTTGTTGTTTTGTAGCAACAGTATAGTCATAGGCGAAGCAATCTCTCCTCGTAGGCTAATCCCCTCATCCCTGGAATCAACCTGGTGAACCTCCTCTGCACTGCCTTCAAAGCCAGTATATCTTCCCCAAGTAAGGAGTCCAGAACTGCACGCAGTACTCCAGGTGCAGCCTCATCAGTACTCTGTACAGTTGCAGCATAACCTTCCTGCTCTTAAGTTCAATCCGGTCAGCAATAAAGGCCAACATTCCATTTGCCTTCTTGCTAACCAGCTGCACCTGCAAACCAACCTTTCGTAATTCATGCACAAGCACTCCCATGTCCCTCTGCGTAACAGTACACTGCAGTCTTTCACAATTTAAATAATATACTGGCCTTCTAATTTTTCCTTCCAAAGTGGAAGACCTTGTATTTACCAATGTCTTAATCCACCTGAGAACCTTAAGGTTGTTACACCCAGGGGTGGTAATGGGGATTTGCTCCTACTACCTTTTAAATGTTCCCAGTGACGTGCATCTCAAATAGCTTCTGAAAACAAGGCCTTCACACCTGGCTTAGCTTCTAGGCCTGCCGGAACTGTTTCAACCGATAGGGGAAGGGCAAAGGCGGATTACCGGCACCTTAAGACCAGTCGCTTTCGTCAGATGGGGCTTGACAGCCATGGCTGGCAGCTCATTTAGGAAAACAAAACTCTGATCTCAAACATCCACTGCCTTGCAGCTATACCCACTCATGGGGAAAGCTTTGGGAATAAACACTGATGGAAAAATCTGGAGCTGGAGTCCCTAAGGCAGACCTACATTGAGTTCAATGCTCACTGGCAACTCCTGCGATGCCACTGGTGCTGAACTGTATCAGTCTCTGACATTCCTATGGGTACAGCAACTGTGTGGAGGGGGAGCATGCTAATGGGCAACAGCTTGCTCTCCATATCGTACTGCCCTGGCTTGTGTATCACATAAGCAGCTAGGATGCAACATCCACGGAGGCATCGATATGAGAATCCATCAGGCAGGCCCTTACCCACTCACTTGACCTATCTAAGTCTCTCTGCAGACTCTTCGTCCTCTGTGCAATTTGTTTTCCCACTCAATTTATGGTCATCAGCAGACAGATACGTTACACTCAGTGCCCTCTTCCAAATCCATCATGTACATTGTGAACCATTGCAGCTCCAGCACTGACCCCTACACCACCGATAGCCAACAGAGGAACACCCGTTATCCCAACTCTGTCTTCCACTGTGATTAACCAAGCATCCATCCAAACTAGTACATCACCCCGAACTCCATGCATCCTTATTTCACATAAGTCTTTTAAGCAGCACCTTTTGGAATGCCCTTTCAGCCTAGATCATGCAACACTTAGTTGCCCACATCCATTAGACCATAAGACATAGAAGCAGAATTGCATTGACTCCCATCTGGCCCATTGAGTCTGCTCCGCCATTCAATCACGGCTGATCCTTTTTTTAAAATCTCCTCCTCAACGCCGTGACTGTCCAAAGGCCTTTTCCTCCCCACACTCATCCTTCCCAATCCCTCTGTGGGAATGTGCTTGGTACTTACTGTATGAGGAGATATCGATCTCATCGGGCAGCTCACTGATGTTCACCTCGAACCGGTCCTGCACATCGTTCAGGATCTTGGCGTCATTCTCATCTGACACAAAGGTGATGGCCAGCCCCTTGGTCCCAAACCGACCAGCTCTCGCCACCTACGTCATAGGCAGTGTTATTCACAAGTTTAGTAAATGAGGCCAGATGGGAGTCAATGTAATTTAACTCACAGTATCATCTTTCGTTACTATAAGGCTTTTTGGGGTAATTTAGCCTTCATTTGAAAGAAAAGTAGTAAGGATTCCACCACATCCCTCACCCCCAATTCTCTACACCGCACTCCAGTCCGGTTGGTGGCAGTAAAGCACCTTTAAGTTGGACTGTCAACCGCCATAAAAATTCAGAAGAAGAAGAAGAAAAATGACCCCAGATCAGCCGTAGACTGGCATCACATTGGAGATACACTGGCTGTCATGCATCTGTCTCTGTGTGGATGACCCCCACCACACTGACATGGATTCCCAGCGATGGGGACTCCCACACGCCGACTGAGAAGAAACGTTCAATCCTTTGGCCTGCATCAACATCGCCCTCCCAGCACACATAAAATGCTGGAGGAACTCAGCGTCCATGAAGGGGAATACAGAATCGATGTTTCTGGCCGAGAGCCTTCATCAGGACTAGAAAGGAAGGGGTCAGAAGTCAGAATAAGGTGAGAGAGAGGAAGGAATACTCTGCCCCTGATTTCCACCATGCCTCAAATTTACCTGGTCTATCTCTGACACCTCTCTCCCATTTCTTTATGTCTAGCCACATCTCTAGAGACAGATGATATGCTCACATCTTTTACAAACGTACTGGCTCCCACAGGTATCCTGACTATAACCTCTTCCCAGTCTGTCACTTGTAAAGATACTAGTTATTCCTGGGATATTGCCTTCCCAAGCCCAGTCAGCCCAATGTTGGTGTGCAAGGCCAGTGGGTACAAAGAATGGTACATACAGCACCGGAACAGGCCCTGTAGTCCATGGGCATGACGACGAGCTAACTAATCCCACCTCCAACCAAGGAAATCCATCCATTTGTGTGAAGGAATGAGCACAAAGTTCACAGCAGTCAAATGAATGGTGCCACACTCCAGTGACAGACTGAAGGGCACAGTACCCTGTGCAAGTAGGTGTCTGAGTCTTCCGGCATGTCGTAGTTGAACACGATGTTCACCCGCTCGATATCCATACCCCGGCCAAACAGATTGGTGGCGACCAGTATCCGCCGCTGGAAATCCTTGAATTGTTGGTATCGGGACAGCCTGCAGAAATAAAGAAAACAAATCACAGGGGAAAATTCAGAGTTGGACTTGGCGATTAAAGCAAAACCCTGTCGTAGATGGAAAGTAGATAGAAACTTCAGCTTTGGGAATAAAATTTACAGATTTCAATTTCTGAGGACACTTGGAACAAAATTTTTAAATTGGTTAATATCTCATCATTATGTGCCCGTCATTCCCTTCTACAATTTAAGTGGTTCTTGGAGCTCATATGTCTAAAGACAAGCTGTCCTGTTTTTATTCAGAGATATCTTCCTTTTGTGATAGATGTAATAATGGAGAAGCTTCATTAATGCATATGTTTTGGACTTGTCCGGGTCTTGAAAAATATTGGAAGGAAGTATTTCAAACTTTTTTGGTGCTTTTTAAAGTAAATTTTAAACCTAATCCTTTGACAGCCTTATTTGGAGGAAATGATATTATTTTGGAGACACACGATCTGCATATTTTGGCCTTTGTTTCTCTCATAGCCAGGAGAGCATTGTTGTTTAAGTGGAAGGGTGCCACCCCGCCTACTCATACTCATTGGTTACATGATGTTATGTCATGCTTAAACTTAGAGAAGATTCGCTGTTCAATTTCTGAATCTAGACAAGATTTTTGAACATTGTGGGGACCTTTTTTGAATTATTTTCAAAATCTTTGATTTGCTATTAAGCACAGATGTTGGCTAATAATATGTTTTACTATCTGCTAAAGGTTTCTTCCTTTTTTTTTAACCTAACAGCTGTGTTTTTTTCTGGTAGTGGGTTTAGATTTTTTATATAATAAAATTATCTCTTTTCAATATTATGTTTAAATTTAATTTTTATATTTTAAGCTTCATATGCCCGCAAGAAAGTGAATCTCAGGGTAGTATATGGTGGCATATACGTACTTAGACAATAAATTAACTTGGAATTGCCTCCTCCTGTTACCATACACCTCTGTTCTGCTGGGAACAGAACCTTTGCTCTTTTTTGGAGCAGAAGAAAACACTTGAAGGCATTGCTTAACATTAGGCTTTTAATGTTTTCAGCGTTGGAGGGAGGGAAATGGGGAAAGTAGGGTGGGGGGCGGGGAGAGGAAATCCAGAATGGAGGCTCAATAGTACTTACGAAACAGAAACAGATAAGTTTTAAAAGACAATATTTTCAAAGAGGGAAGACTGTAGGTGCTAGAATCTGAAGCAATAAGCAATCTAACTCAGTGGGTCAAGCAGCAGCTGTGAGGGAAAGGAATGTTGATGTTTCAGATCAAAACCCTGAACCTGGACAAAATCTTCAGGGCTCTTTCAAAGACCCAACACAGATATGCTGAGACAAAATGTCTGCTCCAGGCTCTATTCTCTTGCTAATTTATTTATTTAGCGATACAGCAGGGTAACAGGCCCTTCCGGCCCAATTACACCCATGTGACCAACTAATCCACGAGCATGTACTTCTTTGGAATGTCAGATGAAATTGGAGCATTCGGAGGAAACCCGGGCAATCACGTATGAGCTCCTTACGGAGGGAATTGAACCAGGTTGCCTAGTGCTGTAATATCGTTGTGCTATCCACTAAGCTACTGTGCCGCCATCACAGCCTGCACCCCCACTCCCCACCCCACTGACCACCTGGGTCACTAACCTCTCCTCCTGCGGCATGCCTCTGTGGATGGCTATGGCGGGAAAGTTCTGCTCCACCAAGAGCTGCGCCAGAGCAATGCAGCGCTGCACCGATTTCACAAAGATCACCACCTGCAAAGAAACAAAAGCTGGTTAATCAGAGAAGCCCAGAGCAGCCGGTGCCTGCTGGATGAGCATGATCTGATAACCATCAAGAAGTCCATACTAACAAGGGCAAAGCAGCCCACCAGACCATTACCCACCAAGTAAAACATTAATTCCGTCCTCTACAGGTTCAGAACTACTGCAGTATGTACCACTTACAAAATCCACCACAGCTGCTCCATCGAGATTTCTACAGCAGACAGTACCCAAACCCGTAACTTCTCCATTTGTTATTTGCTTTTCCCCTGTACTTCATCTATACACTTGTATTTTGAAATGATCTGTACGGATGGCATACAAAACTAAGATTTTCAACTGCATCTAAGCACATGTGACAACAATCAACCAATTCCAGTGAAAAGCAGGCACCATGAGAATCTGCAAACCAATTTGTCTCACACATTAACTGGGAAATGTACCTTTGGTCCTTAGGAAAAGAAATTGAGGAAAGCACTCATCATCATCATTATGTGTCATGTGGCCTACCATGGTCTCATGACCATGATTGTCCTTGGCAAATTTTTCTGCAACAGTGAAGTGGTTTGCCATTGCCGCCTTCTGGGCAGTGCCTTTACAAGATGGTGAACCCCAGCCATTATCAATACTCTTCACAGATTGTCTGCCTGGTGTCAGTGGTCACATAACCAGGTCTTGTGATATGTACCAGCTGCTCCACCACCTGCTCCCATGGCTTCACGTGACCCTGATCAGGGGGCTAAGCAGGTGCTACACCTTGCTCAAGGGTGACCTGCAGGCTAGCGGAGAGAAGGAGCACCCTACTCCCTTGGTAGAGACATATCTCCACCACGCCACCCACAGGAAAGCATAATAGGGCTATAAGAACAAAAAACATTCCATCTTAAAAGCTTCTTCTGTCAGGCAGTTGATCTGGTCAGCCATTCTAGTGCTCCCCTCCGCCCCCTCTATGTAGTACAATAGTCACTGCACTGCAAACACTTTATACCAGTTTTTATGGTACTGTTTATATTGCAACTGCATGTTGGTATTTATGTATTTACTCTGCATAACGTGTTGCTGCGCCAAATGTAAATATACGAATTCTAGTGCGGGGAACAAGCCCAAGAGACATCAGTCATCCTTTCATTCAGATGCCAGGACTGCCCTACCTCCATTCCCACACAGTATTAAACGACAATAAGACCTGCTCCAGTCCCACCCAGTCAAATGAAAGGGGAAGGGTGGGGATGGGGTGTCTCGTCTCTACCTGGTTGAATTCCAGCACATCCAGCAGGTCAAAGAGCTTCCGGTTCTTCTCATTGTCCTTCAGCTTCACGTAGTACTGCTGCAGGCCGTGCAGAGTGAGCTTCGTCTCATCGTCCACAAAGATCTCCATTGGCTGCGGAGCAAATTACCCTGCCATTAAATGCACACCCCCCTCCGAACTGCTCCCAGCCCCTCACTCCCCCATCACCCTCACGCGCCCCCCCCCACGACTACTCCATGAACCGTCCAAATCTGCCCTGTTGTTCCAAATGCAGTGAGAAAGTCAGTCTTGTACTAATGACGAGCTGAGCAATGCCAACAACAAGGGTCACTAACTCCTTGGCAGCTGGACATTTGAACTTCAATTACAGCTCTAGCCCACCATGAACCATTTCTGCTGGGGTTAAAAGGCATTATTACCATTATAATGCTCATGCTGGGAGTGATGTCTTTAGAACAAAGGCATTCCAATCAACAAAGATTGGACAGATCAAATCAAAATCATTTTCACTGGGAGCTTATTTTCTCTATCCCTTAGTACAGTAGTCCCCAACCTCCGGGCCGCAAAGCATGCAGTGGTGTAGTGGTAGCCGGGACGCACCCAGCACATCTTTAAAAAAAAAGCCGAAGCAAACAAGCTAATTAATTAGGTGCCGCCAGGCACGGTTTATTTCGGCTTTTTCTTTAAAGATGTGCTGGGTGTGTCCCGGCTACCACTGCGCCACTGCATGCTTCGCGGCCCGGAGTTTGGGGACCACTGCCTTAATAGCAATTAGATCTCCTGGTTGTAAATAAGAGTGTGCAGTCTTAAAATTAAGAGTTCGGTGATGACAAGACACACTTCTTCACACAACACAGAAAGAGAAAAGGTTATTAGATTCAAGGTGGTCTTTCAATAACTTCAAAGCCTGCAGTAGAAAATAGTGGGCACTCAGTCCTGCCTTGTCATTTCAATATGATCGAAGTCGATCTACGCTGGTGTCTTCTGTGTCACTTTAAATATTTGTGATCACCTGGTCTCTAACGCCCTCAGGGGCAGATCCAGCTCCAGTTTTAAATGGCCAGCCCATTATTTGTAAGTTACGACTTTGTTTGCAACTCTCCCGCTGGTAAAAACACCTCAACCACGTGAAGGCCCTTCAGTATCTTGAATGTTTAAATTACGCAACCTTTCATCTTCTTAACTCCAGGGAACATGGAGACACACTGCCTGATTTAATGGACCTTTGCCTGTGAGATTGTTAGGTGCAAGTGAACCGAAGCTAGTGGCTGGAGCCCATTTCAGAGCAGCTATGATTCAGCTCAATGACAGGAAAGGCCAACAGGTCCAGCTCCTTGTTCCAATGCTCCCAGATTCTTATTTGCTTCTGACATTCAGTGTAAACTGGGATCTTGTGTGCAAAGCACATAATTAACACCAGGCAACTTTTCAAGTGTTGCAAGCTCTAGAAATCATCCACTAGGAACCACAGTGTCGATCTGCATGCAACAGGGAGGACCAGGACTTCAGCATTCTCTGCATTTAATCCATCCTTTGCATAGTGATGATCTTCTCTCTCTCAACAGCCATCAATGCTCCAGGAGTTAACAACCACAGTGACTGCCTTGGGGATGGTTGGACCTCTCTATGTTGATGATATTCAATACGAAAAGGCCAGAGATCCCAGTACAGCCTTTTAGAAAGGTGCATTTCTCAAGTTCTTCTAACGTGACTCCCCTAAGGAAAAGCAAGAGCCATGAAGGGCATCTTCCCCAAAGGTTTCTGACCTCTATCAAGGTGGAGTGGGAAAGCAGTGGGAAAAGCCTGAAACTTCAGTGTTGGAGCAAACATAGGAGCAGGACTATGTCACATGGTCTCTCCATTCTGCTCTGCCACTCATTGCCAAATCCAATCCTAATCTACCTCTTCACCAATCCTTTATTTTAGGTATTAGCGATACAGTGCGGAGTAGGCACCTCTGGCCCTTACAGCCACACCTCTCCAGCAATCCACAACTCCAATTAACCTTAACCTAATCACAGGACAACTTACAGTAATGAAATAACCTACCCGGTTTGTCTTTGGACTGAGGGAGGAACCTGGAGCACCCGGGAAAAACTCATGCATTCCACAGGGAGGACATATAGAGACTCCTTACAGAACGGCATCGGAATTGACCTCTGAACTCTGGAACGCCCTGAGCTGTAACAGGGTTCACTTATTGCTATGCTACCATTGTGCCCATCCTCTGGGTCCAAAACTCACCCAATGAAATCAAAATGTCCCTGAGAAACATTGTACATTTCAATGAAAGCACTAATCTCCTCAACCTTTATGAACTAAAATGGGGCACAGGGCTTCAGGTGCAGTCAACTGCAAAGCCTTTACTCTGCATTAATGCTTTCCTGGTGTTGCAGTAAAGACCAACACACTACTGGCCTTGCCAACCCCTGCCACTGGTGATGGCAGAGGCAGCTACATGAAGGGCATTTAAGACATTCTAGGATAGCCATATGGATGAAATAAAAAAAAAGGAGGGCTGTGAGGGAGGGAAAGGTTATATTGATCTTAGAGTAGGTCACAACTGGGCTGAAGGACAAGTACCATCCTGTTGTATGTTCTAATACTCCTCTCTGCGCTCTGTAGCGCATCGGGTGGCGACCTTGCCATTTCGTTAGCATTTTGGCCGAGTTGCTAGCTTGATGCTCAACCCAGCATGAATGGAAAGAGTGCAAGGCACCGGCCGGATTTGAACCCAGGACCACTCTCCTCGAAGTCTGGTGCTGATGCCACTATACCACAGGCTGGCTCGTTTCATGTTCTACTCGCCTATTAACTTTATGAGTTGCTTAGAGGGCTCCTGGATCCTGTTGCTTGCTATATTTGCTTGTCTCCGATCTTTTGGTGGAAATGGCTAATACAAGGGGGGCCTAATTTTAAGGTGATTGGAGAAAAGTTAGGGGGGAGGGGGGCGTCAGAGGTAAATTTGTTATGTTCACACTTTATTCCATTGTAAAGCACTTTGAACACATGTTCAGGTAAAAAGTGTTCCATAAATAAGCTGTTATTGTTATTATTATACTCAGAGTGGTGGGTGTGTGGAATGCCCTGCCACAGGTAGAGGCAGGGACATTAGATAGGCACACATATAATAGAAAAGTGCAGACCTACGTAGGAGGGAAGGGATACATTGATTTTAGAGTAAGTTAAAGCATCAGCATGACATTGTAGGCCAAAGGACCTGTACCGTGCCCTAATGTCCTATGTTCTACCAGCCCAATAACTTTGTGATTTGCTTACAGGGACTCCTGAATCCTGTTGCTCACTATATTTGATGGCCTCCAATCTTCTGACACTTCCACCCCCTTGACAGAATATCAGCTACACCGAGGCAGGGCGATGACTGCGTGCTTGTGAACAATGAACTTGCCAGCACTCACAATGATTCAAGCAGGAGTGAAGCTCAAGGGACCTGATCAAGGGGCGGTTCAGTACATTGGAAATACATTTGCCCTTGGCAAGCTGCTTGTCAGCAGTTTGGAAAGTGCCTCTCAAATCATTTCTGGCTTCAATGGCAAACCTTCACAGCGGTGATTGGGCATAAAAACACTGGAGGTCTTCACTCTTAAGTTTGGGTTAGGTGGATCAGGTGTTCATCTTATACCCAGGACCACTGACTGGCATCTCAAGGATGGCTGTTTAGAGCAAGGGTGGCATTGACCGAGGTGCCTGCTCACATAGCTAACAGTGGCGTGTGGTGGGAGGGGGTGCCTCACGCCACTCACCACTGCCCCCAGCCTGATGGTGGAGGGAGGAAAGAATAAAGTGGAGATGGGGGGAGCTGGGGAATAACAAACATTCAGCAAAGCCACAGAATGGAGAGAAATGCTATCGACAACCCCCCCGGGACCTGGTCCAATGTATGGAAACTGAGTTAAGGAAATCAAAGAGTTTGAAAAAGATTGTTTCGTTCTTCGAGTTAAGCAAACCAGAACATACGGTAAATTAAATGTACATACTTTGTAAGTAATACAAATTATACATCTCTAGTTAAAAGGGTTTCATCGCCGACACGTTCTGACTCAAGGGTCACAGCATAGAAACAGGCTGCTGAGCGCAACTGGTTCCCAGACTGGGTTTATGTGCAATACCCCTTCCTCCTCCTGCATCTGATTACCCTCCTGCATTACCCTGGTAAAGTCAACTTCATTCACATTAGAAACTATGCAAAGTTACTAGACGTTGAAACTGATAACCACCCCTTCCCAATGCTGTGAATGGCAAGAAAAGCAGACCTTTTGAACGGCAAAACAGCCTCTCCCTCTTATTACTTATACAAACATAGTAATTGTTCTTCTTTAGCAAGCTGATAAGAAGAGAAAAAAAATTACTGTAACTGGGGAGAGGGAGAAAGTTCTGGTGCTTGATGGAACTAATGTTTGTACATATTTTGGACTTCAGAATTTAATGAAAGGGCAGCTTCTTTGTATGTGGGTGTCTATTAAGCACATGTTTATAATCTGGGAGTGGCAGGAGAATGGCTTGTAGCCAACTAAAGTTTCCACTCTGGTGTATTACATCCCCATTCAGCAAACACCAGGAGAGTGGAGGATGCATTGGGAGAGGAAAACAGAAACAAAATCCAGGAAACTATTCCATGGCCAGTGAGGAGGGTCCTTGAGTTTTCATGGGCAGGAACTTTTAGGTAGGACATTTGGCTGCTGAGCTGAAGGAGAATGAGGAGCAGGCAATGTACAAACCATTATCCAGACAGCAAACATTGTGATCATCTCCAAAGAAACAAAGCATCCAAGGAAGCAGATACTCCATTCATCTCCAGGAAAACCAAACAATAAGCAAAGGATCGGGAAATATTTAATGGTAGACAAGGGTGTGTAGTATTAACTTCACACGTGTTTGATCTGCTCACACTTGGCACCTCTGCACTCATGCTGAAGGAGTGGTTAAAGCCTAGGGCAATTCCTGTAAAGTGAGGTGGCCCCTTAAATCACTGGTACTGGCTACCAAGGTAATCGGTATCAGAGGGGCAGCAGGATAGGTCACGATGAAGCAGAGGGATATGGGGGTTACAAGAGGTAATAGTACTCAGGGACACTCCACATTGTCCGTCTCAATTCCCTTACCCGGCTCTCTGCCCTGGTGTTCGAGGGAGCTCCAAGGGGCCAGCCTCAGAGTGAAGGGGTCTGAGGCAAGGAGGAATATCCTCAGCCAGAGGGTGGGTGTGGGGGCAGATGTGTGAGTCTATGGAATTCCTCTTTTGCCTCAGTCCCCCTTCATCTATGGATCTACGGTGTGGAGGCCAAGTCACTGTGTGTATTTAAAGCAGAGATGGAAAATTCATGCTTGGTAAGGAGATTAAGGGGAGGACAGTGTATGGGTTGGAGAAAAAATATTAGTTGTGATACAATGATGGAGAAGACTCAATGGGACAAATAGCCTAATTTTGTTCCTACATCTTATGGGCTCCTGCTAACCAATGACCACAGGTCCAGCAGCCTGCCTCCATGCAGCATACTTAATGTAATACATAAGTATGTTTTAAAAAAAGACATACATTCTGCCCAAGTCTTCAAACATTAATACAGGAGTGAATGGTCTATAGAGAAATCACTTGGTGGAAGAAGATGCAACACCTCCTCCTTGCCCATTCCCAACAGGAGACCTCATATGTGTAGCACTGAAAGGAATGTCTGAGGTCTTCCCATCCAGTTTGCAAAATCCCACAAACAATTTTCAGATGGAAAAAGACAAAGTCTGTTGTGGCTCCTTAAAACAAGAAGGAAACCTGCTATAAAGGCCAGAAAAGCCCAGCAGCTAAGCATCAACTTTGTACAGAAGGAGAAAAAGTTCAGTGGGCATGTACTAGTGGGGTAAAATTCGGACAGTGTTGATTCCGCAGAGAAAACACAGGAGATTTTGTTTCCAGTAAAGCAGGAGGATAAAAACCATCAGAAGTGTCAGTGATGTTCATCCTTCCTACACTGTTCAAGCTTGGGCAGGCTGTAGACAATGAACAAGTTCCAAAAGAATGGAGCTCCAAACGTCATGAAAGAATGAGCAGGGCTTTAGTTCCTCTTCCTGTTCTGAAAATAATCCAAACCCTTGCCTTTAATGCATGACTTCACATAAAGCAAAACGGAACTTTCTTGGTGATGAATATTTCTAAATCTGCTGGGTGCACGAGTGAGGTACCTAAAGAGGAAGGAGAAAGATCATTGAAAGACTGGGGTGGGGGGGGGGGTGGCATTGAGGATTTTGTGCATCTGGCACAGAAAAACATTCATTTCGAGAGGGCTACATCATAAAAGCAAAGATATAATGCTGAGGCTTTATATGTCACTATGTGTTTATTCAGTGGAATAAAGGAAATTACAATGGCATGAGAGGGAAACTGGCCGAAGTTGACTGGAAAGAGACACTAGCAGGAAGGACAGCAGAACAGCAATGGCTGGAGTTTCTGCGAAAAATGAAGGAAGTGCAAGACAGATGTATATCAAATAAGAAGAAATTTTTGAATGGAAGAAGGACACTACATTAATGATTTAGATGAACGGATTAAAAGTAACATTAGCAAATTTGCAGATGACGCAAAGCTGGGTGGCAGTGTGAAGTGTGCGGAGGATGTTGTGATAATGCAGGATGACTTGGACAGGTTAGGTGAGTGGGCAGATGCAGTTTACTGTGGATAAATGTGAGGTTATCCACTTTGGTGGCAAGAACAGGAAGGCAAATTACTATTTGAATGGTGTCAAGTTAGGAAAAGGGGAAATACAACGAGATCTAGGTGTCCTTGTTCATCAGTCACTGAAAGTAAGCATGCAGGTACAGCAGGCAGTGAAGAAAGCTAATGGTATGTTGGCCTTCATAACAAGGGGAGTTGAGTATAGGAGCAAAGAGGTCCTTCTGCAGTTGTACAGGGCCCTGGTGAGACCACACCTGGAGTATTGTGTACAGTTCTGGTCTCCAAATTTGAGGAAGGACATTCTTGCTATTGAGGGAGTGCAACGTAGGTTCACGAGGTTAATTCCCGGGATGGCGGGACTGTCATACGTTGAAAGATTGGAGCGACTTGACTTGTATACACTGGAATTTAGAAGGATGAGAGGAGATCTGATTGAAACATATAAGATTATTAAGGGATTGGACACGCTACAGGCAGGAAACATGTTCCCGATGTTGGAGGAGTCCAGAACCAGAGGCCGCAATTTGAGAATAAGGGGTAGGCCATTTAGAACGGAGTTGAGGGAAAATTTTTTCACCCAGAGAGTTGTGGATCTGTGGAATTTGCTCTGCCTCAGAAGGCAGTGGAGGTCGATTCTCTGGATGCTTTCAAGAAAGAGTTAGATAGATTTCTTAATGATAGCGGAGTCAAGGGATATGGGGAGAAGGCAGGAACGGGGTACTGACTGTGATCAGCCATGATCACAGTGAATGCCAGTGCTGGCTCGAGGGGCCGAATGACCTACTCCTGCACCTAATGTCTATTGTCTACCATGGCTGACAAATTAAGTCAGAGCCAAAGTAAAAGCAAAAGAGACGGCATACAAGGAAGCCAAAGCTCGTGGGAAGAAAGAGGATTGGGAAGCTTTTAAAAACTTTCAGAAGGAAATTAAGAAGGTCATTAGGAAGGAATTATTAAAGGAACCTGGCGACTAATATCAAAAATGATACCAAAAGCATTTTTTTTTTAAGTATATAAAGGGTAAAAGGGAGTTGAGGATAGATATAGGACCAATAGAAAATGACGCTGGAGATATTGTAATGAGAGACACAAAGATGGCAGAGGAACTGAATGCGTATTTTGCATCAATGTTCACAGTGGAAGACATCTACAGTATACCAGACATTCAGGAGTGTCAGGGAAATTAAGTATGTGCAGTGAAAATTACGACTGAGAAGGTGCTTAGGAAGCTTATTTGTCTGAGAGTGGATAAATCTCATGGACCTGATGGAATGCACCCTTGGGTTCTGAAGGAAGTAGCTAGAAAGATTGTAGAGCTATTAACAGTGATCCTTGAAGAATCAATCAATTCTGGCATTGTACCGGATTTCTGTAAAATTGTAAATGTTAGTCCGCTATTTAAGAAGGGTGGGAGGCAGCAAAAGGGAAACTATAGACCCATTAGTCTGACATGAGTGGTTGGGAAGTTGTTGGAATCGATTGTTAGGGATGAGATTATGGAGTACCTGGAGGCTCATGACAAGATAGGCCAAAGCCTGAATGGTTTCCTGAAATGAAAATCCTGCCTGACCAACCCACTACAATTTTTTGAGGAAATTACAAGCTGGGTAGACAAAGGTGATGCAGTAGATGTGGTGTACTTGGATTTTCAGAAGGCCTTTGACAAGGTGCCGCACATGAGGCTGCTTAGCAAGATAACAGCCCATGGAATTACAGGGAAGTTATTAGCCTGGGTAGAGCATTGATTGATTGGCAGAAAAAACAGTGGGAATAAAGGGATCCTATTATGACTTGGTTGCCAGTTACCAGTGGAGTTCCACAGAGGTTGGTGTTTGGACCACTACTTTTTATGACATATGTCAGTGATTTGGTCTATGGAATTATGGATTTGTGGCTAAATTTGCCAATGATACAAAGATAGGTGGAGGAGGAGCGGGTAGTGTTGAGGAAACAGAGAGCCTGCAGAGAGACTTAGATAGTTTAGGGAATGGGCAAAGAAGTGGCAAATGAAATACAATGTTGGAAAGTATATGATCATGCACTTTGGTGGAAGAAATAAACAGGCAGACTATTATTTAGATGGGGAGAGAATTCAAAATGCAGAGATACAAAGGAACTTGAGAGTCCTTGTGTAAGATACCCTAAAGATTAACCTCCAGGTTGAGTCAGTGGGGAAGAAGGCGAATGCAATGTTGGCATTCATTTCTAGAGGTATAGAATATAAGATCAGGGATGTGATGTTGAGGCTCTATAAGGGACTCGTGAGACCACACTTGGGGTATTGTGTGCAGTTTTGGGCTCATTTTAGAAAGGATATATTGACATTGGAGAGGGGTCGGAGAAGATTCACAGGAATGATTCCAGGAATGAAAGGTTTACCGTATGAGGAATGTCTGGCAGCTCCCGGGATGTATTCCCTGGAGTTCAGGAGGATGAGGAAGGATCTCATAGAAACAGTCCAAATGTTAAAAGGCCTTGACAGATTAGATATGATAGGGGATTCTAGGGCAAGAAGGGATGACTTCAGGATTGAAGGACGTCCATTTAGAACTGAGATGCAGAGGGTGGTAAATCTGTGGAATTTGTTGCCACAAGTGGCTGCGAAGGCCATGTTATTGGGTGTATTTACAGCAGAAACAGATAGGTTCTTGATTAGCTAGGGCATCAAAGGGTATGGGGAGTGGGGATGACTGGAAGAATTGGATCAGCCCATGATTGAATGGCAGAGCAGACTCGATGGGCTGAATGGCCTGCCCTTGCTCTTATATCTTATGGTCATTGGTCAGACCACACTTGGAGTATTGTGAGCAGTTCTGGGCCCCATCATCTAAAAAGAGATGTCCTGGCAGCAGGAAAGTTCCATGGGGGGTTTATGAGAATGATCCTGTAATGAAAGAGTTAACACGAGGAGTATTTGATGGCACTGGGCCTTTACTCACTGGAGTTTAGATGAATTGGGGGGGGGGGATCTCAATGAAACCAACAAATATTGAAAGGCTGTGACAGAGTGGACATGGAAAGGCTGATTCTATAGAGGCAAAGTTTCCAATCTTGGACCAAAGTGCACAGCCTCAGTATACAAGGATGTCCCTGTCAAACAGAGATGAAGAGAAATTTATTTAGCCACCGGGTGGTGAGTGTGGAGCTCATTTCCACAGATGGCTGAAGAGACTAGAGTAGAGGTTGATAGATTCTTGGGCCTCAAAGTTTATAGGGAGAAGGCAAGAAAATGGGGGTTGAAAGGGAAAGTAAATCATCCATGATCAAATGACAGAGCAGATTTGATGGGCCAAATGGCCTAATACTGCTTTTATGATTTAAGGTCTGATTGACAAAGTTTAAGGACCTACTCCTACTTGCTAATTCATCAATCATGGTTTTGCAAGTTCAAGACTCAGTTTTGAATAGTATTTAACTACCTGTTATTTCCCATAGCCACAACAGACTGGCTGAGTAATTATTCTACATACGTCAGTGAGGGTAGAAACAGGATGATTTGGCAAATTAATATGTGCCTGAGAAACCGGTGCAGGGGACAGGGCCTCAGGTTCTTGGATCATTGGGATCTCTTCTGAGGGAGGTATGACATACAGCATTCAAAAGTGATGGGTTGCACCTGAACCCGCGGGGATCAATATTCTCGCAGACAGGTTTGTTTAAACTGTTAGGAAGGGTTTAAACATTTGGCAGGGGGTGAGTACCAGAGCAAAGTGACTCAGGAAAGGATAGATGGTTTAAAAAAAAGCAAAGGTAGCGTGCAGCCAGACTGCGAAAGGTCAAGCGAAAGATAGGACAAAATTGCAGCTAGCAGGGTGAGAATCAGTGCATTTAAGGATGCAGAATCAAAAGGGGTAGCAAATACAGTAATCAACGTTTTATATCTCAATGCATGAAGTATATCAAGTAAAGAGGATAATCCTGTTGCACTTTTACAGATTGTCAGTTATGATGTTGTTGCCATCACTGAATCATGGCTCAAGGATGGTTGTAGCTGGAAGCTGAATGTCCAAGGTTACACATTATATCAGAGGAATAGGAAGGTAGGCAGAGCAGGTGGCATGGCTCTATTGATAAAGAATGGCATCAAATCAGTAGAAAGATGTGACATAGGATTGGAAGATGTTGAATCCTTGTGTGTTGAGCTAAGAAACTCCAAGAGTAAGTGGCATTTATATACAAACCTCCAAATACAAATGTAGTAGCTGGGATGTGGACTACAGATTACAATGGGAAATAGAAAAGGCGTGTCAAAAGGGCAATGTTATGATAGTTGTGGGAGATCTAACATGCAGATAGATTGGAAAAATCAGGTTGGTAATGGATCTCAAGAGAGTGAATTTGTTGAATGCCTAAGAGATGGCTTTTTAGAGCAGTTGACATTCAGCCTACTAGAGCATCAACTATACTGGATTGGATGTTATGTAATGAACTGGAGGCAATTAGGGAGCTTAAGGCAAAGGAACCCTTAGGAGCCAGTGATCACAATATGATTGAGTTCAACTTGAAATTTGATAGGGAGAAAGTAAAGAATAACGTAGCAGTATTTCAGTGGAGTAAAGGAAAATACAGTGGTATGAGAGAGGAGTTGGCCAAAGTAAATTGGAAGGAGATACTGGCAGGGATGACAGCAAAGCAGCAATGGCTTGAGTTTCTAGGAAAAAAGAGAATAGATGTATTTCAAAAACAAAGGAATACCCAAATGACAAAATAGTACAACGTGACTGAGTAGAGAGAGTGTATACAACAAAACAAAAATTAGCAGGAAGACAGAGGATATGGTTATATAGGATTGGAAAGCTTTTAAAAACCTACGGAAAGCAACTAGAAGAATCATTAGGAGGGAAAAGATGAAATTTGAAAGCAAGCTAGTAAACAACATCAAGGTGGATAGAAAAAGCTTTTTCAAGTATATAAAAAATAAAAGAGCACGAGACTGGATATAGGACCGATTGAAAATGAGGTCGGAGAAATAATAATGGGGACCAAGAGGTGGCAGATGAACTAAATGAATAATTTGCACCAGTCTTCACTGTAGAAGGCATTGGCAGTGCGTCAGGTGTTGAAGGATGAGAGGGGAGAGAAGTGAGTGCAGTTACTATTACAAGGGAGAAGGTGCTCAAAAAGCTGAAAGACCCAAAGGTGCAAAGTCACCTGGATCAGATGAACTGCACCCTAGATGAACTTCCACTCTTTAATAAAGGAGGAA
The DNA here is from genome assembly GCF_963921235.1 of Mobula hypostoma. Taxonomy (NCBI): domain Eukaryota; kingdom Metazoa; phylum Chordata; class Chondrichthyes; order Myliobatiformes; family Myliobatidae; genus Mobula; species Mobula hypostoma. Next base: position 15,380,124 of record NC_086101.1, on the reverse strand, counting down.
GGCAGAAGAAAGGAAATTCGTCTGATCTCAGTATCTGAGAAGATTTTGAAGTCAATTATTGAGGATGAGGTTATGATGTACTTGGTGACACAGGATATGATAGGGCAAAGCTAGTATGGTTTCCTTAAGGGGAAATCTTCCCTGACGTATCTGCTGGAATCCTGCACGGAGATGACAAATCAGATAAAGAGGATGCAGTGGATGTTGTATACCTGGACTTTCAGAAGGTCTTTGACAAGGCGCCACACGGGAGGCTACTTACGAAGTTCAGAGCCCGTCGTATTACAGGAAGTTTACTGGCATAGATAGCACACTGTCCGATTGGTAGGAGACAGCAAGTGGGAATAAAAGGATCCCTTTCTGGTTGGTCGCCAGTGACTTGTGGTGTTCCGCAGGGGTCCGTGTTGGGACTGCTTCTTTTTATGCTGTATATAAATGATTAAGATGATGGAATAGATGGCTTTGTTGCTCAGTTGGCAGGTGATTCGAAGATTGGTGGCGGAGCAGGTAGCATTGAAGAAGCAGGAAGGCTGTAGAAGAACTTAATGGGCAAGAAAGTGGCAAATGAAATACAACGTTGGAAAATGCAAGGTCATGCACTTCAGTAGTAGAAATAAATGTGCAGACTATTTTCTAGACAGGAAGAAAATCCAAAAATCTGAGATGCAAAGGGACTTGGGAATCCTCGTGCAGAACACCCAAAAGGTTAAGACCATAAGACATAGGAGCAGAATTAGGCCAGTTGACCCATTGAGTCTGCACTGCCATTCAGTTATGGCTGATCCTTTTTTCCCCTCCTCAACCCCATTCCCTGGCTTGCAGGTTGAGTCGGTGGTGAGGAAGGCAAGTGCAATGTTAACATTCATTTCTAGAATTCAAGAGCAGAGATAGATGGTGAGGCTTTATAAGGCACTGGTGAGGCTTCACCTTGAGTACTGTGAACAGTTTTGGGCTCCTCATCTAAGCAAAGATGTGCTGGCACTGGAGAGGGTTCAGAGGAGATTCATAAGGACGATTCTGGGAATTAAACGGTTATCATACGAGGAACGTTTGATGACTCTGGGCCTGCACTTGCTGGAATTTAGAAGGTTAAGGGGGGGATCTCATAAAAACCTTTTGAATGTTGAAAGGCCTGGACAGAGTAAGTATGGAAAGGATGTTTCCCATGGTGGGGGAATCTAGGACAAGAGGGCACAGCCTCACTTGGAAGGGCATCCAATTAAAACAGAAATGCAGAGAAATTTCTTTAGCCAGAGGGTAGTGAATTTGTGGAATTTGTTTCCACAGGCAGCTGTGGAGGCCAGGTCATTGAGTGTATTCAAAGCAAAGATTAATAGGCTCTTGATTGGCCATGGTATCAAAAGTTACGGGGAGAAGGCCAGGGAGTGGGGCTGAGGAGGGGAAAAAAAAAGGATCAGCCATGATTGAATTGTGGAGCAGACTCGATGGGCCAAATGGCCTAAATCGGCTCCTATGTCTTACGGTTTTTTGAAGCTATCATCGATTCTGGAGAGGCTAGTGCCCATGATTGAGCTGGCAGAATTTACAACTTGCTGCAGCTTTTTCTGATCCTGTTCAATGGCTGCTCTGTACCAGACGGTGATGCAACCAGTCTGGTATGTAAATCGGGGCATAAACCCCAGGTTCTCAGTGGAATTCATGGCCAAAGGCACTGCCACCCACTGGATTGTCCCTTACTGATTTAGAAGTGACAGAGCACGAGACAAGGATGGTCCCCAAATCACAATCACCAAGCCTTTCAAAGAAAAAGGTGGACAAGAAATTATAATTCTCTTTGCAAGTTAGTGATTTGCTCCAATACTTGGAAAAGTCAAAAGAGCTTAGAGGTGTTTTAGCAGGGATAATAAATAAACTGAAATATCAAGATCATGTGTGGTGCAACAATTTACCACTACTGTGTCAGGGCATCTGGAGAAGGAGTATGAATAGGAGGGGCATGCCAGCAAAAATAACTCAGGAGTGAAATGGGACCCCAGGCATTACTGTGCCATCAGAAAAAAAATGAGATTGTACAGAAAGATATTAGGTCAGCATTAAGAGAAATGGACGGATTAAGAGGGTTTCTATAGAATATATTTCACAATAGTCTGATGGATTCCTGCAGCTCTTTCAATTTTCATTACCTTTCCCAATCCAGCAACAGGGACACTGTCCTTCAATTACAACAGTTTCTAAAGTCATGTCACTCATCCCAAGTTGCCAGATTGTAGCTCCCCTTTACCACCATCCCTGTCAGAGCCAGCATTCCCAGAATCCTCAAGGCAATGGCTTTGACCCTTGAACGTATCGTTGCCTCCCCAAATCCTCCCTCCAACAAAGGCCACAACAAGAGAAACGCCAAAACATCAAAAGGATAGAATGCCCGGCCGTCTGGGTGCTTGGTCCTCCTTCTCGGCTCGAGGGCCCCTCAGGCTGTAGGAGTCGATCCTCACCAGGGGCTTCTTGCCTGCCGTCTGGACCCCGCCGTCCACATCCGCTCTCGCCCGCCACAGTGGCCAAAGGTATTCTGCTGCTTTGGGAGGAGAAGGGGTTGGGGGAGGGGGTGGTGGAAGTGGTGGGCTTGGGACAGGGGCAGTGGGAAGGACAGTGCGGTCTTTCGCAAGGTCTTCCGGGAACACTGAGAGACCCTGGAAATCAGTGGACTGCACTCCCAAACTCCTCTTGTTCAGTGTCACGGAGCAGACGGGGCAGAGGGGAACTGCACGTGTTTGGGATGGGGAGGGAATGGTGGTGGGTGGGGGGGGAAGCGAGCTGCTGTTGATGGGGGTCAGCCACACTCCAATTTTTTTTTTTTACCCCCAGATAAGCTCCAACAATGTAGCTCAGTGAATTAAAATTTCAATTTAAAAAGTATCCCATTTGAGTTTCTTTGTGGGCTCTCAGGTTTGAGTTACATAGGCAGGATCTGGCAAATAACTAGTGCACTAGACTAGCTGCAGGGAAAACGGGTCACCTTCCTAAGAGCAGGAGGAGATGGGTGGTGGCACTGATGTCAATGAATATAATGAGTTCCGTCTGCATGTTACGCTTGATACTTTATCAAAAAGCCTTTTGCCTCTTTCGTTTCACTGCACCTACCCTGTGACGGCTGGGGAGGGGACCTGTCTCTCTCTACCTTGTGTGACCGGCAACTTGTAAAGGAGGTTGGGGGGCGTTCTTCCCGTAATGTCTTCCGCATCTGGTGGCTTCTCACTCAGGAAAGAAAAACCAAGCATCTGCCTCCTCTAACCTAAGCTCAATCTGACTGCCTCTGAGGAAGTTATTTTTTCTTTTGGATCTGCTTCCAAGAGGCTGCCTGCGTTAGATGGTACTGGCCAGCGTAAGATGGAGGCAATCAAGGCCGAGAAACAAAAAGCTAGAAGTATAATTACATCTTGCATGAACTTGCGGCAAACTGGACGAATCTCCTTGCTTAAGGTGGCACTGAACATCATGACCTGCTTTTCATGAGGGGTCATGCGAAAGATTTCCTGGACATCTCGACGCATGTCTGAAAAACAGCAGCACATGGGAGAGAAGACAGTGGGAAAAAAAATTAGTTTTGCACATTCAATGTGAAAGGCTGCAATGTACTGCATATGTGAGCTGCACTCCTGTATTTCGTAAGCAGAAGCTCATTTCACTCTATTCAGTCTAATCTGAAATTCCTGCACTAACCCTATAGTGGTTCAGATTCTTCTAATTATTACATGATCGTCAATGAGATAGTGAAATGCATCATTTGCATTAACAACCAACAACCCAAGGATGTGCTGGGGGTGGCCTGCAATTGTTGCCACACATTCTGGACCAACATAGAATGCCCACAGAACAACAACAGAGCAGCAGCAAAACAAGCCTTTTCCTCCCTCCCACCCACCACATACACAATCAGTCCAATCCCAGGGTAGGACGTCCTGTCCACATTGCCATTAATGGCCTGCAATTCTACCTCTCAAATAGAACAGTACAGCACAGGAACAATGTTCGCCCCACGATGTTGTGCTGAACTAATTACATTAGCAATCAAATGCCAAATGAACTAATTACATTAGCAATCAAATGCCAAATAAACTAATCCCTTCTGCCTTCACAATGTCCGTATCACGCACATTCATGCCCCTTTCTAAGAGCCTCTTAAACTCCTCTACCGAATTTGCCTCCACCGCCACCCCAGGGAGTGAGTTCCAGGCACTCACCATTCTCTGAGTTTAAAAAAAAGCTTGTCCGTCACAGTTCCTCTAAATTTAGCCCCCCACCCTTACCTTAAATGCATGCCCTCTGATATTAGACACTGGGGACATTTTGCAGCCAACCAACGTGCGTTTCAGAGTAACCAGGGAGACCCCATGCTGTCTCAGAGGGAAGGAGCAAACTCCAAACAGACACTACTGGAAATCAGGTGGGAACGGGAAGCCCCTCGACTGTATTGGGACTGCCTAATGCTCTCCGCAGCTTTCATCTCTTCAAACCTCCCAACCTTTCTGCCCAGTCTTCTGGTCATAGTCACGGAGTTAGAGAACATGAAACTCCAGGCCCTTCAGCTCAATTCGTCCATGCCAACCCATGCTTGTCCTATATTCCTCTGAACCTTTCAAATCAGGTACCTGTCCGAATGTTAAACACAAGAGGCTCTGCAAATGCTAGAAATGTTGAGCAACACTCACAAAACACTGAAGGAACTCAGTGAGCCAGGCAACATACATGGAGGGGAATAAACAGACGACATTTTGGACAGAGAAACTTCATCAGGACTCGTCATTCCATAAGTTATTTGCAAGTTATTTGTAAGCTATTATTACGTGGAAAACCTGCCTCTCTGCTTCCCTTTAAATCCAGAGCTTTCATTCAATTCTTTCAATTGAGAATTAGTCATTGAGTTACCACTGGAGTGGAGTGTCTAAATTGACTGTCAGATGTTGTCAAACCGGGCTCCCATTGGGCTTATTACTAGCTCCCTTACAGAAGGGTGGAGGAGGTGGAGGCACCACTCTATAGCACCCAACCAACATTCCCACACACCCACTCGCCAGCTTCCCTTCTCCATGAACCATCTCCTCTACATCTTCTTCATAAGTTCTAAGAAGTCATCACACTACCCAGCAGGCAGCCCACTACCACTCACGCCTACTGGGATAAGCTGCCCCGCACAGTTCAGCTGCCCACTCCCTCGAACGGGCCATTGGGACCCTCAAAGAAATCGAAGCTCACCGAGTTGCTCCAGCATCTTGTCGCACTCGTCCAGGATGAAATGCTTGATGTGCTTGAGGTTCAGGGACTTGTTGCGAGCCAGTGCCAGGATCCTGCCCGGGGTGCCCACCACTATGTGCGGGCAGTTCTTCTTCAGCAGCTCCTCGTCCTTCTTAATGGAGAGCCCACCGAAAAACACGGCAACCTGTGGCAGACAAGAGAAGCCCAGTGAGCCTGGTCCTCCTGCGGGGGATGGAGGGTGGTCACCACAGTTCAGAATGAGCCATATGAGAGTGGAAGCACACCTCAAGACATGGAGCCAAATGGCACAGAAACAGGCTCTGCAAACCATACTGATCAACACCACAGGTTCTCCCCCAGGTTACAAACTCCAGATTAATGAACTGCCTGTACATACGAATGACCACTTGGAAAGTCATGCAGTGCAAGTGAAGTTAAAAATGTAGTGATAGTCAGAAATTAACGGGTTAGACTGGAATATACAGAGAGACATGCACACTGTGCAATTTTCTCACAGCTACAGTAGGGCAGACCCACAAATCCCACACCTCCAGGTTTAAGAATAGTTTCTTCCCTTCAACCATTTGGGCTCTTGAAATAACCTGACAACCTATCCACCTCTGTTTTGGAACATTATGACCACACGTTGCACTACAGCTTACTTGTTTGTCATTTGTGTTCCTTTGTGCAATACTTGTGTATACCATGTTTTTTATGGGTTTAGAAGAATGGATGGGGATCTTATTGAAACTTACTGAACATCAAAGGGCCTAGATAGTGGAAGTGCAGAGGATGTTTCCAATAGCGGAAGAGTTTAGGACCAGAGTGCACAGATTCAGAATACAAGGACATCCCTTCAGAAAGATATTAGGAGAAATTTCTTCACCTAGAGGGCAGTGGAATTAATTATGACAGATGGCTGTAGAGGCAAAGTCATTGTGTACATATAAAGCAGAGGTTGATGGCTACTTAATTTATAAGGGCTTCAAAATTAAGTGGAGATGACAGGAGAATGGGACTAATTAGCCATGATCAAAAGGTGGACCAGACTTGATGAGCTGAATGGCCAAATTCTGCAATGTCCTATGGTTTTATGCTTTTCTTGTGAATGCTGCTTACCTCTGCCTATGATGCTGCTGCAAGCAAGTTTTTCATTGTACCTGTGCATACATGCACTTGTGTACGTAACCATAAACTCCACTATGAGCGGCATGAATCTTTTTTCTCTTTTCCCTTCTTTTACTGAAATTGCTGTTATGGCAAAAAAAGAATCATCACAAGGAATTGTTTATCTTAGTTATTAGTGGGCGGGAGGAGTGGTTAGGACTCTTTGGACTTCTGTGTGGATAGGTATATGGATAGTATCAGGAACATTGAGTACTCCAGACTAGCCGTCGTTCAAGGGGAGTCCCTGACAGGCTTTACCTTTTGTTAAATGTTTTTCTTGTTGTTATTAGTTATAACTACTTTGCCTCTTCAATTAACATCCTCCCAGATCTGAAACAACCTGTCTGTCTTACAATCCTATGTTACAAGGGATATGAATTCTGATAAAATAAAACGACCACACTGTAATTCTGTAACATCTTAGTGACACCAGTCTGTGTTGTCTACGATACAGCACTCTGTGCTTAGGAAGTATTTTCCATTCAGAGAATGCACAAGTGTTTGCAGGAACAGTTCTGCAGTTGAGAGCACAAATCAGGAGACTGGTTCCCTGGAATTCTCTGCAAAGTTGGAAACCATATCTGCATTGCTTCATCAGTGCCAGGTCTGAATCTCACGAACGCTGACTTACACAGCATCAACTGTAGTCCAGTCTTCATGGAAAGGTTCAAGTTGGGTAGGCTTAGCTGGGGAACAAGTGGTGCAGGCCAGTATATTAACTTATATAGATGATTTGGATGCGAATATACAAAGAAGGTTAATAAGTTGCCTGATGATACTAACACAAAAATTACAATGGGATCTGGTTCAGTTGGGTAAGCGATCTGAGGATTGACAAATGGCTCTCAATTCAGATAAATACAATGAGTTGTATTTTGGGATATCAAATCTGGCTATAACTTGTATAAGGAATGGCCAGGCTCTAGGGAGTGTCATTGAAAAGAAGAACTTTGGAGTACAAGTAGATAGTTCACAGAAAGTGGCATCACATGTAGAGGTAAAGGTGGTGTTTGCCACACTGGCCTTCATCAGTCAGGGCACCAAGTACAGGAGTCAGGACATTGTAGTGCATTTGTACAAGATATTGGCAAAGCCGCACTTGTAGTATTGTGTATACTTATAGTCACTCGGTTATAACAAAGATTATAGTAAACTGGGAGGAGTACAGAGAAGATGCTGCCAGGGCTCGAGGGCCTGAGTTATGGGGAGATGTTGGAAAGGCCCGGACTTTATTCCTTGGAAAGTAGGAGAAGGTGGGGGGAGGAGGAGGTGGTGATCTTATAAGGTGCATAAAATCATGAGAGGTATATGACAGACAGGATGAATGCACAGACTCCCACTCCCCATTGGGAAGGGGAAATAAAAGCTAGATTTAAGATGAGAGGTGAAAGATTTAAAAAGGACCCAAGGGACAATTTTTCCACATGGGGAGTGGTGGGTATGAGGAATGAGCTGCCAAAGGAAGCAGCTGAGGCAGGTGACATCACAACATCTAAAAAGACATTTTAAATACAAAGTACAAAGGTAGGAGTGGTTAAGAGGGATACGAGATAAAACAAGGGCAAACTGAGGTGGGCAACTAGCTCAGCATGAATGAGCTGGGCTGAGGTGCTCGTGACTGTGTTGTATTACTCTATGACTCTCAGGGAAATGTCCTTGACTGTTTTCTCTTACCTTCACGCTTGGCATGTACTTTGAGAAGCGCTCATACTCCTTGCTGATTTGGAAAGCCAGTTCTCGAGTGTGACACATCACCAGGACTGAAATCTAACCACAGATAAACAATTACCATCCCTGATACAGAAGCGGGTTCACAAACTGGTTTAAGCATGGTAGCATCTGACATAGGTTTAGGCGTGTCATGCACAATTTATATCTCCAAGCAGCAGCTGCTCTAACAAGACAGGGTACGGGAAACAAAAATGTTAACACTCATGGAAAGCTACAGGCAAGGTCAATAAGGTTGTAACTAAAGCATAAAAGTTTAACATACAGGTAGTTCGACAAAGAAAGCAAGCAGCCTTACTGTCCGGTACGAGATGTTTTTTTTAATCTTCTATTTATTATATCAAGTTTATTGTCACCAATAGTTAGATAGTTTATTGATCCAAAAGGAAATTACAGTGTCACGGTAGCATTACAAGTGCACAGATATAAATAGTAGAAGAGAAGAAGGAAGAATAAAAAATAAATTACCGCAAAGAGTCAAACGGTGGGGGGGGGGGTCATCACTTCTCAGCTACAGTACATAGAATATTACAGCACAGTACAGGCTCTTCAGCCCACAATGTTGTGCCGACCCTTAAACCCTGCCTCCCATATAACCCCCCACCTTAAATTCCTCCATATACCTGTCCAGTAGACACTTAAACTTCACTAGTGTATCTGCTTCCACCACTGACTCAGGCAGTGCATTCCACGCACCAACCACTCTCTGAGTAAAAAATCTTCCTCTAATGTCCCCCTTGAACGTCCCACCCCTTACCTTAAAGCCATGTCCTCTTGTATTGAGCAGTGGTGCCCTGGGTAAGGGCGCTGGCTATCCACTCTATCTGTTCCTCTTAATATCTTGTATACCTCTATCATGTCTCCTCTCATCCTCCTTCTCTCCAAAGAGTAAAGCCCTAGCTCCCTTAATCTCTGATCATAATGCATACTCTCCAAACCAGGCAGCATCCTGGTAAATCTCCTCTGTACCCTTTCCACTGCTTCCACATCCTTCCTATAGTGAGGCAACCAGAACTGGACACAATACTCCAAGTGTGGCCTAACCAGAGTTTTATAGAGCTGCATCATTACATCGTGACTCTTAAACTCTATCCCTCGACTTATGAAAGCTAACACCCTATAAGCTTTCTTAACTACCCTATCTACCTGTGAGGCAACTTTAAGGGATCTGTGGACATGTACCCCCAGATCCCTCTGCTCCTCCACACTACCAAGTATCCTGCCATTTACTTTGTACTCTGCCTTGGAGTTTGTCCTTCCAAAGTGTACCACCTCACACTTCTCCGGGTTGAACTCCATCTGCCACTTCTCAGCCCACTTCTGCATCCTATCAATGTCTCTCTGCAATCTTCCACAATCCTCTTCACTATCCACAACACCACCAACCTTCGTGTCGTCTGCAAACTTGCCAGCCCACCCTTCTACACCCACATCCAGGTCGTGAATAAAAATCACGATAAGTAGAGGTCCCAGAACCGATCCTTGTGGGACACCACTAGTCACAACCCTCCAATCCAAATGTAATCCCTCCACCACGACCCTCTGCTTTCTGCATGCAAGCCAATTCTGAATCCACCTGGCCAAATTTCCCTGGATCCCATGCCTTCTGACTTTCTGAATAAGCCTACCGTGTGGAACCTTGTCAAATGCCTTACTAAAATCCATGTAGATCACATCCACTGCACTACCCTCATCTATATGCCTGGTCACCTCCTCAAAGAACTCTATCAGGCTTGTTAGACATGATCTGCCCTTCACAAAGCCATGCTGACTGTCCCTGATCAGACCACGATTCTCTAAATACCCATAGATCCTATCCCAAAGAATCTTTTCCAACAGCTTTCCCACCACAGACGTAAGGCTCACTGGTCTATAATTACTCGGACTACCCCTACTACCTTTTTTGAACAAGGGGACAACATTCGCCTCCTTTCAATCCTCCGGTACCATTCCCGTGGACAACGAGGACATAAAGATCCTAGCCAGAGGTTCAGCAATCTCTTCCCTCACCTCATGGAGCAGCCTCAGGAATATTCCGTCAGGCCCCGGGGACTTATCAGTCCTAATGTATCTTAACAACTCCAATACCTCCTCTCCCTTAATATCAACATGCTCCAGAACATCACCCTCAGCCATATTGTTCCCCCACATCATCAAGTTCCCTCTCATTGGTGAATACCGAAGAGAAGTATTCATTGAGGACCGCGCTCACTTCCATAGCCTCCAGGCACATCTTCCCACTTTTATCTATAATAGGTCCTACCTTCACTCCTGTCATCCTTTTGTTCTTCACATAATTGAAGAATGCTTTGGGGTTTTCCTTTATGCTACTCGCCAAGGCCTTCTCATGCTCCCTTCTTGCTCTCAGCCCCTTCTTAAGCTCCTTTCTTGCTACCTTATATTCCTCAAAAGACCCATCTGATCCTTGCTTCCTAAACCTCATGTATGCTGCCTTCTTCCACCTGACTAGATTTTCCACCTCACTTGTCACCCATGGTTCCTTCACCCTACCATTCTTTATCTTCCTCGCTGGGACAAATTTATCCCTAACATCCTGCAAGAGATCCCTAAACATCGACCACATGTCCATAGTACATTTCCCTGCAAAAGCATCATCCCAATTCACACCCGCAAGTTCTAGCCTTATAGCCTCATAATTTGCCCTTCCCCAATTCAAAATTTTCCTGTCCTCTCTGATTCTATCCTTTTCCATGATAATGCTAAAGGCCAGGGAGCGGTGGTCACTGTCCCCCAGATGCTTACCCACTGAGAGATCTGTGACCTAACCCGGTTTGTTACCGAATACTCAATCTAGTATGGCATTCCCCCTAGTTGGCTTGTCAACATACTGTGACAGGAATCCGTCCTGGACACACATAACAAACTCTGCCCCGTCTGAACCATTGGAACTAATCAGGTGACTCATTAGAGGTTGACTCATTGTACAACTTAATGGCTGAGGGTACGATGACCTCATATAGCGTTCTTTGATCATGAAGTTTGCTGTTTTATGGTGGCAGTACAGTGCAAACATGGAAATTACCATAGGTTACAAAATAATAGCGCAAGAGATGAAAAATATGAATAAATGGTATCAAAGGCCAAGGAAGGGAAAAAAGGTTCAGCCATGATTGAATGGCGGAGCAGACTTGATGGGCCAAAATGTCTAATTCTGGTTCTGTTTTATGGTCTTCTGAGATAGAGTTCAGGAACCACTATTCCAACTCAGGGGGTTGTATTTTATGAGATTTGATATGACTTGCAGGTAAGGGAGCAATGGGAATCTAGGGGTGGTTACAGACAAATGTGTATTTCATGCCTAGAAAAACAGGAACGGATGCAGTCCACCTGGACTTTGGAGCCTGCTGTGCCATGCATAATCACTACATGCTTCCTCAATAGGAAGGCATTCATCCCTTCGTGTCCATCATGATGCTCAGACAGAATCCCACTCGCCCACTTACATTCAGGCGACCTATTCTCCCTCCCAACCATCGAACCTCCTGATCCTCCTGCCACCCATCTGCACTAGGGACAACATTCAGAAAGCCAAACACAGGTCTTGAGTATGTGGGAGGAAGCTGGGGTTGGGGGAGGTGGGGGTTTCCCATGGGAACGGCATTCTCGCCAGCATTGCTTAAACACATGCCTGTAAGCAGCCGTTAGCAAGATGAGTTCTAAGGTATCGGAAAAGCCTACAAGAGCTCGTAAGGGTGTTACACTTAGCGTAAAACTAGACATAATTAAGCGTCTTGATCGTGGAGAACGAAGTAACGACAAAGTGAGTTTGGCTTGTGGAAGTTGACGAAGATGATGTTGAAGAGGTTTTGGCATCCCATGACCAAGAACCGATAAATGAAGAGTTGATGCAATTGCAAAAGGAAAGGATAAAAATCAAAATCGAATGAGTAATGATAAAGTACGACTTTAATTTTGAAAGGGTACCATCGGTTTACAGCATATTTGCAAGATGGTTTGAGTCCTTACAAAGAACTGTATGACAGAAAAATGCGCGAGGCTCAGCAGTCAAGCATACTGTGCTGTCGTTTTTCAAGCCTTCCACATCAGACGACGAACCTCGACCTTCAACATCGAGGCAGGCAGAGATAGGAGAAGATGAGCTGCCTGCCCTGATCAACGATGAGATGACACCCCAGTGTCCCACCACCCCAACCCCTAGGCCGCGGACAGATACCGATTCGCGGAGAATGCAGTGGTAGCCGGGAGGCACACAGCACATCTTTAAGAAAAAAGCCAAAGCAAACATGCTAATTAATTAGGTGCCGCCCAGCATGTAATTGTCGGCCCAGATCAAAGACAATGCAATCGGCAATCGCCTCTAATCTGGGCCAACAATTACGTACCGGGCAGCCCCTAATTAATTAGCATGTTTGTTTCGGCTTTTTTCTTAAAGATGTGCTGGGTGCCTCCCGGCTACCGCTGTACCCTTGCATGCTTCGCGGATCGGTATCGGGTCGCTGCCCAGAGGGTGGGGGCCACTGCACCACCCAAACTCCGACGATTCAGTCTAACACACCATCAGTGTCCTCGGCGCTGTCCCAATTACGGTAAGTGATACTACATCATACATACATTATTTCTACTTTATATCAGCTGTGTATTTTTACGTGTTATTTGGTATGATTTGGCAGCTTCATAGCTTAAAGGTTACTGGAGAGCGCTTGCGCTGTGTTTTTGCCGACAGCGCCTGTGCCGTGTTTCTGCCAAGAGCGTTTGCGTGAGATTTTCACTACGGAGAACAGTTCAGGCAATGATTGTGGAAAAGTATTTCTACTTTATACAGGCTGTGTACTTATCATATCATTCCTGCTTTTACTATATGTTACTGCTTTTTTAGGTTTTGTGTGTTATTTGGCATGATTTGATAGGTTATTTTTGGGTCTGTGAACGCTCACAAAATTTTCCCATATAAATAAATGGTAATTGTTTCTTCGCTTTACAACATTTCAGCTTACGAACCGTTTCATAGGAACGCTCTACCTTCGGATGGTGGGGGGAAACCTGTATGTGGAAAATCTTGTCCCTTGGATTGTTTTTAAATTTCTTCTGCCTCATTTTAAATTTGGGCTTTGGTTCTAGGCTCCCCACACTGGGAGTAGAAAGACTGTGACCACCTACACCTCTTGATTTTAAAACCCCTCTAAGGTTACTTCATTCCACGGAAAACAGTCCCAGCCTATCCCGTCTCTCCTTACAACTGCAGCCCTCAGACCAGTAACATCCTTTCTGCCACTTAACTTTCTCCCATGCCAGGGAAAGCACCCTCCCTTTAACATTTAGCACAGTTAGTTTGTTGATATTGTACGAATCATTTTGAGAGCCTCTACACACAAGCGAGGGCTGATTTCTACAGCTAACAGGGTACTCACTTGTCCTGTGACAGGTTCGAGCTGCTGTAGAGTGGCCAAGACGAACACTGCTGTCTTTCCCATACCAGACTTGGCCTGGCACAACACATCCATGCCCAAAATCGCTTGAGGAATACACTCGTGTTGCACTGGAAGGCAAAAGTGACAATGAATAGAGGTAAAGAGGAGCCAGATTAAAAGCGTGGCCTCTTGACCAAAGAGCTTACAAGTGTTCCAAATGTTGGAGACGTGCTTTCATTCATGGGTTTAATATCATTATACCCACGCATGCAGTTCACTGAAATAGGTCTTGTAATTGAACTTCTTGACAGAATGAGTTAAGGGCTGTTTCCTGATCAAACTAAACAAGTCTCACTTTTGATTTTTCAACTCTACCAGATGTTTGCACAGCTCCCCTCCTACTTTCCGGTCAGAATCAGAATCAGGTTTATTCGCACTTTCATTGGTCGCGAAATTCTTTCTTTGCAACAACAAATTATATTCAGGCATTAATTTACAAGATCTATTTCAGTGAACTGAATGTGTGGGTATAATAAGACTAAGCAACAAATCAAAACCATATATCTAACATTCGGACCACATGCGAGCTCTCTCTCACCAAGAGCACACTGAATGCTGTTGCATCCTCCCATTAGAGATCGTCATACATACACTAGAATGTGACACAGAATGAAGTGAGCTGCAACATCATGAGAAATCCAAGGGCGTGCCTATGGGTACTTGTCTACAGTGGTTTCCATCTTACAAATATCATAAAGGGGTTTTCAAAGCTAAGATGAACCACCAGAACAGTGCTTGTGAGCCAGGAATGGAATGTCTGGTGAAGGTAAGATCAAAGGCTTTAAGGTTCATTTTATTGTCAAAGTGTGTGTGTACAATACAACTCTGAAATTTGCCTTCTCCAGATAGTCATGAAATACAGAAAGACCATGGGTGTTAAAGAAAGAGAAGACATCAACTCCCTCCAGCACAAAAAAGAAACAAAACTCGCAGACCCCAAAATCCCCCTGCAGCAAAAAACAGCCACACTAACAATCCCTGACCCCCTCACTCACAGAAAAGAATAACAGTAGCTCCAATCCTGCAACTCTTATGCACAAAAATTAACAGGTCACCACCCGCCAGTCACGCACAAGAAAGAAAACACCAAAAAAACTGAAGGAAACCAATATAAACTATAGTCTAATAATCACATAAATCTCAAAACATGGTAATCATCTTTTTGTCTGCATATCTGGAGAGCAACCACACGAACTCAGTCCTCCTGTAAAGAGTGACTGCCGACCCGGGTCCTTATGCCGTTGCCCTGGCTACCGAACTGGCTGCTGACCGCCTCTGCTGGGAGCCATCACTGACCCTTTCTGTATTCACCTCGACGTTTCGGTCTTCTTCACCGCTTCTAGATGGAGTCGTTCATAACCTCGCGCCTTGTCTCTGGTCTTTTCGAGTCAGCTTGTGTTCTCAGACCTTTTCAGCACCCCCCACCCCACCTGATCTCTAATTTCTACGAGGCAGGTCTCCATTCACAGCATAGTGCTGGATCCTTTGATCGAGTTCCAAACTGTACATCATATGCTCCAGCAGTGTCCGTAACACAAACAAAACTAAAAGAAAAGTGGAAGTTGTAGAAAAAGAGAAATAATTGAACAGATTTGCTATCTAAAAGATGTCACAAAAAGAATCATTGTTCGGTGGCGCCATCTTGAACAGAATGTCAAGAGGCAATGCTCTGAAATGGCAGGAAGATACAAGATGAAGCTACGGAGTGGGAAAAAATTAGAAGACTATTGGATTAAAACAAGCCTGATAATATTTTTCTCATTGACTCACACTTGGCAACCAAATCTAATGGGTGACAAGACTTTATTTTCCAAGAATATACTTTACTCATTACGTGCACATTAAAATCAATCAGGATATGACTTTCCCTACGTTCATTGTACTGCAGATTCACTGCATTCCCTCGCAGCACATCAATGCCAGTAATGTACCCTGCCCTGGTATTCCTCCCATCATTTTTGACGCTATCTATGCTTCAATGATTAGCATAATGCTACTACAGCACCAGTGACCCAGGTTCAATTCCTGCCATTGAGGAGTTGGTATGTTCTCCCTGTGATCGTGTGAAGTTTCCTTCCATAGTTCAAGACATACAGGTTAGTAATTACAGGTTAATTGGTCGTGATTGCGGTGCAGATCTCTTGGGCCAGAAGGGCCTGTTACCATGCCATATCTCTAAATTAAATTAAATTTTCATATTATACACCTCTATCTCCGGGCAGATGGGGCTCGTTAACCACGGATGGCAGCTCATCTAGGAGAGGGGAAAACTCTGATTTCAAACCTCCGCTGCCTTGCGGCTATACCCGCTCACAGGAAGGGCTTTGGGAGTAAACCCCAAGGAAAAATCCGGAGTCAGGGTCCCGAAGGCGGCTGACTGCTGTAGCCTGCACCAGCACAGCAACTCCTGCGATGCTGCTGGCACCAAACTGTATCGACCTTCGTCGTCCCTTTGGACCTGTCATCAGCATGGAGGTGGGGGGGGGGTGGTCCCACTGCATGGGCAGCAGACAGGTCTCCATATCAACTCTGCCCTGGCTTGCGCCCTGGAGAGGCCACTCCAGAGGCGCAGTATCCATGGTCGATCACGACCGACGGAGGCCACACACACCTTTATCAAGTCACCTCTTATCCTCCTTTGTTCCAAAGAGAAAAACCCTATCTCGTTCAATCTATCCTCATGAAACATGTTCTCTAATCCAGGCAGCACCACAGTAGTGTAGCTGTAAAAGCACTAACCGAGTGGAGGTCAGAGTTCATTTGCAGTGCGGCATGTAAGAAGTTTGTACATCCTCCCCGCATTCCAAAGATCAACCAGTTAGCAGGTTAATTGGTCACTATACATCATCCTGTGATTAGGCCAGGGTTAGTGGCTGGCATGGCTCTTCGGGCCGGAAAGGCCTGTCCTACAGGGAGGGGAGGGAGGGGGAACGTGGGCATGTGGCCAAGTGGTTAAGGCGTTCATCTAATGATCTGAATGTTGCTAGTTCAAGCCTCAGCTGTGGCAACATGTTTGTGTCCCTGAGCAAGGCACTTAACTACACATTGCTCTAGTGTCTGTGCAAGGAGTGTCGCCTCACACAGACATCTAATCTGCGCCCTGTAAGGCATGAAAATGGCCGATGCAGGCCTCTCATGGTCTGAGTCGACATTCCCCCCTCCCCTTCCCCTGTTCTACAACTTATTGCTAAGTAAATAAACAAACCTCTTCTGCACCCTCTCTAAGTCTTCCACAGCCTTCCTATAATGAGGTGACCAGAACTGAACACGATACTCCAAGTGTGGTCTAACCAGAGTCTTATAGAGCTGCAACATTACCTCAAGACTCTTGAACTCAATCCCCCAACTAACAAATGGCAACACACCACACACCTCCTTGACCATCCTTTCAAATTGTGTTGGAACTTTGGGACATCTTTAGTTTGGAGATTGGATTTACAATGGGAACAATTAATAGCGGAGAGCTAGGCCATTCAGCTTGCTCTATGCTTGCTGGTTACAGAAGAATTATTGAGGCTCTCCCCACTTTCCAGGTCTCAGTCCAAAGCCCTGCAGATTACAGCTTTAAGCATTTAATCAATTATTTTTGATAAAATGATAGTATGTAACAAGAGAACTATCCTCCCCCACAGTGGGAAATCGATAAAGCTGCCAGAGATCTTGTTCAGATGCCTGTCTGTGACTCACTCTGGCCCTTGCAATGGAAGGTGTCCCGCCATTAGGTACCTTCAGAGGGGTGCTCAAAACCGCAATCAACAATTGCACGCAACAGCTCTGGTTTCAGCAGGAAGTCTCGGAAACCCGAGCTGTGTATGGACACGTAAGAGCCCTTCACGTCCTTCTTCAGGGGCGCCTCCGAGGCATCGCCGGCTGCCTGGTTCTCCACCTCGTCATCTTCGTAATCCAAGAGCTCATTGTCCACGTCGTTCTCAGCCATTGTGCGCCGCGAAGTGCTCCCAAGTTGTGCTAAAACACAGACAGAACATAGCACCTGTTACTCCTGCAGCCCAATGTCTCTTCCACACTACAACAATTAAGACATAAGACCTAAAAGCAGAACTAGGCCATTCATCCCATCGAATTTGCCTCACCATTTGAACACTGATTTATTTCACCTCACAATCCCATTCTTCTGCCTTCACCCTAAAACCTTTGATTCCCTTGCTAATCAAGAACCTATCAACTTCCGCTTTAAATATAACCAATGACTTAGCCTCCACAAACAAGAGAGAACCACCTTTTAAATCTACTCCTCATCCTTTTTTCTCCAGTCCTGCTGAAGGGTTTCGGCCTGAAACTTCGACTGTATTTTTTTTCCATGGATGCTGCTGAGCTCCTCCAGCATTTTGTGTGTGTGACTTGGCCTCCAGATTGTCCTTGTATTCTGAGGCTGTGCCCTCTGGTCCTAGACCGTTCCCCTCTCCACACCCACTTATCTGCACTGTTCGATATTCAGTAGGTTTCAGTGACATTCCCCTCATTCTTCAAAACTCTCGCGAGCTACCAGCCCAGAGTAATCAAATAATCATTTGTTAATTCTACAATTTTCAAGCCATTTTGCCCATTGAATCAACACTGAATCCTAGCAGAACATTTCGACAATTCCATTCTACTGCTTTATCTTTCATAACCCTGTAATCTAACCTCTCTGATGCCTCTTAATGACATACATGGTTCTACAACAGGAGGCCAAAGAAACTCGGCATGTCCCTTTCGACCTTTACCAATTTTTACTGATGCGCCCCAGAGAGTATTCTATCTGGATGTATCACAGCTTGGTATGGCCACAGCTCTGCACGTGACAATAAGAAACTGAAGCATTGTGGAGACAGCTCAGCAAATCACAGAAATCACCCCCCCCCCGCCCATGGACTCTTGTCTACTACTTCTTGCTGCCTCAGTAAAGCAGCCAGAATTATAGTCACTCCAGATATTCTCCCCCTCTCCCATCAGACAAAAGATGCAAAAGCCTGAATGCATGAACCACCAGGCCCAAGGACAGCTTCTATCCCATTGTCATCACTCCAGAGTAAGATGGAATCTTAATGTTTCTTAATTGTACATATTATTTTTTGTGTTCTATCGCTGAGCAGCAGTGAACCATCTGATTGGCCTGTCAGAGTTCTCTTTGGGAACTAGTTGACTTGATCAGCATTTCTGATCTGGTTATTGCTCACGATTGCACTTAATTAAAAAAATCTTGGCTTCAATCTACGATATCTCATTGTGATCTTGCGCTTTGTTTTTCATGCACTGCACTTTCTCTGTGGCTGTTACACTTTCCACTGCGCTGTTGTTTTACCTTGTTCTACCTCAATGCACTGTGGAATGATCTGATCTGAAGCAAGACAAGCTTTTCGCCACAAGTCATTATCTGACAATAATAAACCAATTACCAAGTCACAGATGGAAAGATAACCAATGGTGACAGACAGAAGAGACTGTGCAAATGCTGTAAACCCTGAGCAACGCACGTAAATGCTGGTGGAACTCAGCAGGTCAAGCTGCATCTATGTAGGGGAACAAACAGTACAGGACCCTTCATCAGGACTGGAAAAGGGCCACCAGACCTGCCTGTGTCTCAGGGAACATAATGTTTGGCCTGTAAATGTTTTAAGTATAATGAGATTTTGTCTGTCCCTCTCTCCAGGGTGCTTTCCTGACTACTTGTCTCTGGAGCAACAATGTGCTGGAGTATCTCAAAATGTCGAGCCGTATTTGTGGGAGGAAAGGAACAGCCGACGTTTCAGCTCAAAACCCTGCATCAGAGCATTGGAGCAGGGTTACCTAACCTGGGGGTCCATGATATAAAAGAGGTTGGGAACCCCTGCTCTAGAGTTTCTCAGCTTCCTACTAAAACAATCAACTAAAGCAACCAACAGGAACTCTGCAGATGCTGGAAATTCAAGCAACATACATCAAAGTTGCTGGTGAACGCAGCAGGCCAAGCAGCATCTATAGGAAGAGGCGCAGTCGACGTTTCAGGCCGAGACCCTTCGTCAGGACTAACTAAAGCAACCCCCTGTTCTTGGAGTCATGCATGCAGAGTAATGGATCAATCTCATTCATTCTGCTAAAGTCCCTCAACATTTTAAAGTCACAAAGGCATATGCTAACACAATGGACTCACTTTCAATGACTCCAAAACTCATTCTCAATATTATTTATATTTTGTTATTCTTTTCCTATTTGCACGTGTTGCCTTTTGCAGGTTGGTTGTTTGTCCTTTCCTGTCAGCCATCTTATGTGCAGACACTCCTGTGCCTAGCGTCACTGTATGGATGTTCAATCAATGTATATAATTTATCTTATATACTTATGTTTATTATGCTTTTTATTACCATGTTTTTTGCTGCTGCTTTGGATCCAGAGTAACAATTATCTTGTTCTTTTACATTTGAATACTAGAAATAACATTAAATAATCTTAAATCTTTTGTGTGTTTTTTCATTGACCCTATTGTGCTTCTTTGAATTTACTCTGAATGCCCACAAGAAAATAAATCTCAGGGTAGTTGTTGGCAATATGCATACTTTGACGAAGAATTTGAGGACAGAAGCAGGCCATCCGGCCCATCACATCTCTGCTGTCCTTCAAGTACATTTCTACACTAAACCCATTTACTAGAACCTGGTCTGTTACCTTCCATATGCTGGCAATCAAGTGCTCAATTAAACCTTCCCTCAGCCACATCTGCTCTAATCATCCCCATGGCAACACTCCACAGGTTGAAAAGCTAATAGAATAACCAGTGGATATTGGAAATCCAGAAAAAAAAGTGCTGAAAACCCAGTTCAGGTCACTTTTCTCATTTTCAGATGAAGGATCATTCACTGTTGCTCTCTATACAGAGGCACTCACATTCCCAGTACTAATGATTTATCCTGATCCTGTAAGCAACCCCCCCCCCCTTAACAGGTTCTCATCCACTCCATAACTCTCTCTGAAGCTTTCACCAGCCCTGGCTCGTTCCCCACCACTCCTCCCCAGACCCCTCAGCAACTCTCACTCACCCCAATTGCCCATCCCTCTACACCCCCATCCCACCCCATCCCCGATCATCAACCTCCGTCCCATCCCACATTTCCTCCTCCGACCCCCACTCTCTCACCGACTCCTTCTCTCTGGTCACCCCCATCCCTCGGTTTCTCCCACCAACCCCATTCCAACTCATGATCACACTCTGGTCGTCCCCCCAACACCCTCACCCACCTACTCAAAGTTCAAAGTACTGTAAATTTATTATCAAAGCACCTACATGCCCCTCATCCCTCCCTCCCCCTCCCCCTTCCCAGTCGCCCCTCACTCACCCACTCCCTTTCTGGTATCCTGCCTCCCCGGTTCTCCCTCACCACGGGTTTTTCCCCTCCACTGCTCCCTCTAACAGTAGCTCGCTCTCTCCGGCGGCCCTATCATCCCCGGTAAACCCCCACCCCTTGACCCTCTCCGGTCCCGCGATCTCGCCCCAAGCCCCCACGCCCGCCGTCTGGCAGCACCCCAAACCGCAGTCAAGTAACCAAGGCAAGAAAGGTGTCAGGCACATTTAGCTTGCCGTCAGAAGGCGGTGATGCCCGACTCCCACACTCGGTCCGACACCCGGAGCTTCCGCGGCCTCCCGAGGGGCAGCTGTTAGCCTAATTCCAGCTCTACGCGATCTGCGCAGGCGTCAGCACGGGAGCGCGGCGACCGGTCGCGCGCATGCGTGACACATCATCTCTCTCACTCACTCGCCACCCCCCCCCACCGACGAGCGTCAACCTGAGAGCGCGTATCAGTAGTGCGCATGCGTTCTCTTGAATCTCCAGCGGCCACGGTCTACCTGCCAGCGGCGCTGCGCATGCGTTCGCAAGGCTCGCTCGTTGAATTCCCCCCCCCAACCCGCGCCAGCTCAAATGCGCATGCGTTCTCGGCTCCCTCGGGTGACCCGATTCTCAGCGAGGGAAGTTCCAGCCGGGCTTCGAGCAGAGAGAGGGAGTTGCGGTCCCCTCTCCGGTTACGGGTACTCGAGAGTTGTAGCCCAGACTGAGATAGGACCAAAGAGACTTTATATCTGTACAAGGTAACAAGACAGCGCCAGAGCTTCCCTGTTGTACGGGCTTGCACCTCTCACACACAGAAAATGCCTCGAGGTGAACGTGGACCCCAGGAGGTGGAGTTGGATATGAAGATGTAGGAACAGAATTAGTTCATTCGGCCCATTGAGTTTGCTCTGCCATTCAGCCGTGGTTGACTTTTTTTTTACCCAAATTCATTATCCCGCCTTCCCCTTACCAAGTAAGAACCTATTGGTCTCTGCTTCAATATATCCAATGGCGTGGCCTTCGCAGATGTCTGTGGCAACAAATTCCACAGATTCACTGCCCTCTGGCTGAAGACATTCCTCTTCGTCTCAGTTCTAAAGGGGCAATCCTTTATTTCGAGGTTGTGGCCTCATCCTAGACTCTCCTGCTAATGGAAACATACTCCCACGCCCTCTCTACCCAGGCCTTTCAGTATCATGCATGTTTAAATGAGATCACCCTCTTGACCAAAAGCACAGCAGAAAGTGGTTGGCTTTGTGCAATAAGAAGTGGGATTGCAGGGAATTTTGAAACCTTGGGTTGAGGCCATCAATTCTCAAGACCAAAAGGTGAGGCTCCACAAATGGCCAAGGCTGAGATTGGGTCAGGTACGAATGATGCCCCACAAAGAGAGATAAACTAAAATCTAAGAGTAGTGATGAATTGTATGAGGATGAAAGAAAGACCCTATGTCCAACTCATAGGGCTTTTTCACATATTTATAGGAAGGAAACCAGAGAATTTGTACAAAACAAGCCCCTGCAAACAATAAGGGGTTGTTGACCAGGTATAAAGGCAAGAAACTAGAATGTCTGTGAAATGTTGCTACAAGATTTAAGACATTTGGATAAATTCATGAATAGGAGGGGTTTACATGGATTATGGATCAAAGGCAGGCAAATGGGACTAGCTTGGTGAGCACCAGGGTTGGCATAGACATATTGGGCCAAGGGACCTGGTTCCATGTTGTATTGCTCTAATATACGACTAAGGATTGCTACCAAATAAAAAATCATGTCCACACTCACTTGTTCACTCTTCCTCCCTCACTCCCGTCCTCTCAGGTCCTAACTTCCCTTCCCCGTCCCCTGGAACGCAGTCCTATTGCAGGATTTCAACTCCAAACATCGACTATCTCCACCTTCCCCCTCCCAGATACTGCCCGACCCACTGAGTTCCTCCGGCCCCTTGTTTTTTGCTCCAGATCCCAGCATCTACAAGCTCCTGTGTCTCCAGACAGACTGTTAAAGGCACTGTCTGAGGAGATGTCGCAAGTTTTCTCAGAACATTTACGAAGCTTCTCGACAAGCACTCGGAACCAAGCATAGAAGGCCACAGACCAGATGCTGATAAGTGGAAATAGTATAGATGAATACAACCAGATACCATGAACAGAGTGGGCTGAAGGGTCTGTCTCTCTCTGCTGTATGATTGTAGAATGGTTGGTGCAGAAATTTTATCTGCATATTGTAACACACAAGCAGTCCATTTGGCCCATTGCATCCAGAACAATTTGCCACAGAGCAGTGTCCCATCAGTTCTGTTCTCAGCTTACTTCTGTGTAGCCCTGCAATTTAATCCCCCTCAGTCACCAACTAACTTCCCTTCTGAATTCCTCAGGAGTCCCGAGAGGCGTCTCACACAATCAATGTGATCATACTATGCCTTGTGGTCCATAAAGCCAAGTTCTCGTATGCCTTCTTAACCAGCACATCAGCCTGCCATACCATTACCAGGTTTTCAGATTCAGCTAAGTTTATTCAATGTCAATGTACATTTATTATCAAATGTACATACTATATTTGTCACCATATACTACTTTGAGCTTCATTTTCTTGGAGGAATTTGCAGGAATATATGCCAGAATTGGGTGGTGGGGGTGGAGATACATCTCGACCAAAGGTGCTATAAGATGCTCCTTCCGTCCACTAGCCTGCAGGCCACCCTTGGGCAAGACTTAGCGTTCCTGATAAGGGTCATGTGAAGTCTTGGGGAGCAGATGGTGCATATCACAAGTCCTGGGTGTGCCACCACTGATGCCAGGTAAACAATCTCTGACGAGTATTATAATGGCTGGGGTCACCTGTCTTGTAAAGACACTGCCCAGGAAAAGGCAGTGGCAAGCCACTTCCGTAAAGAAATTTACAAAGAACAATCATGGTCATGACAGATGGAAAACCACGATCCCCACATCATACGATATGGCACATAATGATGGTGACTACATGGTGCAATGAAATTCCTTGCTCACAAGTTAAAGAACACATGTGGTTCTTATACACTAGAATGTAGTACAGTAAGAAACAGCAAAGAGTGAAAAACAGAGTATGCAGGGTGACTTGGATAGGTTGGGTGAGTGGGTAAATTCATGGCAGATGCAATTTAATGTGGATACATATGAGGTTATCCACTTTGGTGGCAAGAACAGGAAAACAGATTGTTATCTGAATGGTGGCCGATTGGGAAAAGGGGAGGTGTAACGAGACTTGGGTGTCATTGTACACCAGTCATTGAAAGTGGGCATGCAGGTACAGCAGGCGGTGAAAAAGGCGAATGGTATGCTGGCATTCATAGCAAGAGGATTCGAGTACAGGAGCAGGGAGGTACTACTGCAGTTGTACAAGGCCTTGGTGAGACCACACCTGGAGTGTTGTGTGCAGTTTTGGTCCCCTAATCTGTGGAAAGACATTCTTGCCATAGAGGGAGTACAAAGAAGGTTCACCAGATTGATTCCTGGGATGGCAGGATTTTCATATGAAGAAAGACTGGATCGACTAGGCTTATACTCGCTGGAATTTAGAAGATTGAGGGGGGATCTTATTGAAACACATAAAATTCTAAAGGGATTGGACAGGCTAGATGCAGGAAGATTGTTCCCGATGTTGGGGAAGTCCAGAACGAGGGGTCACAGTTTGAGGATAAAGGGGAAGCCTTTTAGGACCGAGATGAGGAAAAACTTCTTCACACACAGAGTGGTGAATCTGTGGAATTCTCTGCCACAGGAAATAGATGAGGCCAGTTCATTGGCTATATTTAAGAGGGAGTTAGATATGGCCCTTGTGGCTGAAGGGATCAGGGGGTATGGAGGGAAGGCAGGTACAGGGTTCTGAGTTGGATGATCATCCATGATCATATTGAATGGCGGTGCAGGCTCGAAGGGCCCAATGGCCTACTCCTGCACCTATTTTCTATGTTTCTATGAATGGTGTAAAATTGTACTGCAATCTGAAGCAGTGCATAAAGAAATGCCTGAGTGACAATAATAGGAGAGGTAAAACCAAGGATTGGAGAACACAGCAGCACCACCAGGATTAATGCCGGATCAGAGTAATCCCGCGTTAATCCCGGTTATTATTCTTCCATCATTCTCATGAACTCTCACTCACCTGCACACGAGGAGCAATTTGCAGCAACCCACCAACCCATGCGCCTTTGGGATGTGGGAGCGAACCGGATCACCCGGGGAGAACAGAATGTACAAACACCAGAGAGAGAGAGCACTAGATAGATAGGATTGGAGCTGGGTTGCTGGTGCCGTGAGGATCCTAATGGTCATGGAGTGCTACAGCCTGAACCAGGCTGTTTGGCCCATCTAGTCCATACTGAACTGTTAACATAGAACATAATGGTGCCATGCCAATTTTCTGGTCATGTTCTGTTGACTTAAATCTCTCCTTAGAACATAGAAGAGGCCCTACAAACCACAATCTCTGTGCTGACCATGATACCAAATGAAACTAATCCCATGCGCCTGTACGTGTTCCATCATATTCTTGAGCCTTTCAAAGAGCCTCTTCCACATACTTACCACATTTTTAAGCTGCTAGCTCACAGGACAATCCTGGTTCACTTGTAGTTTTCCCTAGATCTTAGAGATTAGTTTTATTTGTCACACGTACATCAATACATGCAGTGAAAAGCGTCATTTGCATCAAATAAGTGAGGATTATGCTGAGGGCAGCCCGCGAGTGCCGCCATGTTTCCAGCACCAACATAGCAGGCACACAACTCACTAACCCTAACCTACCCACACGGTCACGGGGAGAACCTCAAATTCCTTACAGGCGGTGGCAGGAATTGAGCCCCAGTCAGTGATCACTGGTGCTGTAAAGCGATATGTTAGCTGCTGTGCTATCGTGCCAGATTTGTCACATATTGTTGTATCTGCCTTCACCACCATCCCTAGTAGCACATTCCAGACACCCACCGCTCTATAAAAACCTGCTCTGCACAACTCCTGTGAACAGTCCCTTTCTCACCTTTAACACATGCCTTCTATTCTTAGACATTTCAGCTCTGAGAAAAAGACACAGGCACTTTACCCTATCTATGCCTCATAATTTTATAAACCTCCCTCAGCCTCCACCACTCCAGAGAAAACAACTGAAGTTGTCCAACTTAGCACATAGTACATACCCTCTAATCCGTGTGATGTCCTGGTAAACCCCTCCAAGGCCAGAGTGTAATGAGGCAACCAGAGTGTTCATGTTGGTGAGTGAAACGCAGCAGGGTATGTGTGAGAATTTACCAAGCAATGAAGAGAGAAATGGGACCGTTGGGGTTACTGGGCTGGCGTGGACCGGAGGGGCCGAATGTCCCCTAAGGAATAACAAATAATAAGAGGATACTATAGCTTACCTGTGCACAGTGAGCACAAAAGCAACTGAACAGTGAAAAGGTTTCATGTTATCTGAAGTAGTGAAAAAACAAATGCTAAAGTGACAATAACATTAATGTTTTGTTTGGTTATATATAAGCACAGTCAGATGACAATAAACTTGAACTTGAAAAATAACTGGGAGAGGAATGTGGTAGCGCCATGAGGAAGGGGCTGTGAAAGAGGTGAATAGTCCAGGAGACTGACAGCAGTGAGGAAGGAGCTATTCTTCAGTCTGGACGTTTGGGCTTTCAAACTTATGTATCTTCTCCCAGAGGTGGAAGAGAGAAAACCCTACAGAGTGTTGTAGTCACCACCAGCTCCATCACTGACACAAGCCTCCCCACCATCGAGGGCGTCTTCATAAGGTAATTCTTCTTGAAGACAACATCCATCATTAAGGACATTCACCATCTGGGATATGCCTTTATCTCATTACAATCATCTAGGAGGGGTTACAGGAACTATGTACGGGTACATTTTAGGAACAATTTCTCTTCCCCATCAGATTTCTGAAAGGTCCATGAACTCTACTATTCTATCCTTTTTTTAGGCTGCTTTTTTTTTTGTAACTTATAGTAATTTTTTATGTATTGCGGGAAGCACCAGAGAGACGTTCTGTAATGATCAAGAAACCAATTGTTTGGAATCAAATGACCTTGCCTGGTGTCTCAGGGCTGGGTGTGTCTACACCCGCACGCACACTCCACCCCGGCACTCCTTCTCTACCACCTGTCCCACAGCGCTCCGCCCGCTTCTCTTTTGCTCCTGCCAGATTTACAAACTCGCTCTCCATACCCTAGCTACATACAGCATACGTGACTTTTGCACAGTACTGTATACATCACCATTTACTTCCCTGAGGTTTATTTTTGTGTGTGCATTGATAGTAAGTAGAAAGAAACATGATAGAATCAACGACAGACAGACAACCAATGTATAAAAGGCAACAAACTTTGCATAAGCAAAAAGAACAGAAAAAAATAATAAATACATAAGCAATAAATATGGAGAACACTAGTGACTGAGTCCATAGGCTGTGGAATCAGTTCAATGTTGGGTTGAGTGAAAATATCCCCTCTGGCTCAAGAACCTAATGCTTGAGGGGTAAAAACTTCCTGAACCTGGTGGTGTGGGTCCTTCCTGCAGCAAGAAGAGAGCACGGCTTGGATGGTGGGAGTCCTCGATGACGGGTGCTACTTCCTTCTGTCAGCGCTCCTTGTAAGTGTGTTCAGTGGTGGGAGGGCCTTTTCTGTGACGGACTGGGCTGTATCCATTAGTTTTTGTAGGCCTTTCCAAAAGGGGATGGCCAAAGAGGACAAGCATTAACAAATAAAGCAATGAGCACAAAGAAGTAGAAACTGTGGTGCAGGAAGAAATGCTGAAATTGCAATAATGGATAAGGTATAATTAAGGGTTCAAGGATGTAGCAGCAACACCTGGAAGGGGATGTGAAAGAGGTGACTAGTCTGAAGTCTGAGAGGAGTAGGATACAAGCTGTTACCATGTCTGGATGTCTGGGCTTTCAAGCTCCAATGTCTTCTCCCAAAAGTTGGAAACTGTGGACATGTTTCCCAACATCCTCCTTTTGCTATACCCTTCTTGGTTATCCACACCCCACCAGCAAATATTCCTTTTTCAACTAGTCCCATTTTATTCATTTTTAATTACCTCCACCCCACCCTCCAACCAAATTCTACTATCCCCTTACAGTGGAGGAAAGTTACAATAGCCAGAGACCTGAAATTTCACACTACCAGGTTCAAGAACAACGCTTCCCTTAAACCATTCTGCTCTTCAACCAACCTGCAGAACCCTAATCACTAGAGATTAACAGCCCTATGACATCTTTAAAGGCTTTGCCCTAAAATGGACTTAGCTTTTTGTTTTCATTGTTTTTGTGTAAAGTCTGTATACAATTTATGTTTTTCTGCTATATTGCTTATCTGATGCTGTGTGTCTGTGATGCAGCTGCAAGTAAGTTTTTCATTGCACCTGTGCACACACGTACTTTTTCAAATAACAATGAACTTAACCTTGACTTTGAGCATAGTTACCTGTTGTAATTGGACCGAGTCCTGTGTTAGTTAATCATGAGATGAACCATGAATTGTTTTGATGCAATGTAACCAAAAGCTGGCTTGGAAAATGTCCCAGCACGGCAGTCCATTGTCCGCACCTTCTCTACAGGTACTTAGGGATGGATAATAAATTGGTACTTGTTTAGTTTTGTCACATGTACCAAGGTTCAATGAGCAGCTTGTCTTGCAGACCTCTCAAGCAGATCGATTCATTACACAGAGCATTGAGGTAAAACAACAACAATGCTAGAGTACAGTGTAATAGTGAGAGAGAAACTGCAGTGCAGGCAAACAATAAAGATCATAATGAGGTAGATTCAGAGGTCAGGAGGCCATCTTATAAAACAAAGGTCCCAGTGGGATAGAAACTGACCTTGAGGCTGGTGGTTTGCACTTCCATGGTTTTGAGAATGTCCTGGGTGGGCAGGGGCCTTGATTAAGCTGGCTACCTTACTGAGGCAACAACAGGTGTAGACAGAGTGCATCAGAGAGAGGCTGGTTCCTGTGATGAATTGAGCTGTGTCCACAACCCCCTATGGTTTCTTGCAGTCACGTGCAGAGCAGTTACCATACCAAGTCATGATGCATCCAAAAAGAATGGTAATGCATCCATCTGTGATATTTTCTGGGGTGCATGGATAAGGGTTGATGGGGACATGCCAAATGTTTTTGGCCTCCTGAGAAAGTAGAGGCGTTGGTGAGCTCCTTGGCTGTGACATTAACGTAGTTGGTCCTTACAAATGCCAGATCTTGAAAAATTAATAAGTAAGATTTTTTTCTAAATTTTGAAGTGTTAAATCTGTGTGTTTGGTGGAGATGTGTGTTTGCGTCTGACACTTATTATCTCTTCCTGTGCTGTGCAGGAGAGAATGGCCATGCTGGGAAAGTTCCTCTCCTTCCGGAGATTGGCCCTGATCCTGCCATGCTGCGCCCTTGGTCTGTTCCTGGCCCAACACTTACTCATCACGGGGGATTTGGAGAGTCTGGTGGGAGAGAGGACCCTGCTCAAATCTCCCTTCACCATGCTGATCAACTCTGATCGCTTGTGCACGCCTGGCTACTACTCTGCCGTCGAGCTGGAACCGGCCGCGCTGCGCCCCCGGGAGAAGCCCGGAGCGCCAGGTGCCTCAGGGAACGCGCTGGTGCTGGACAACCTCAGCCTGGAGGAGGCGACCCAGAGATCTCTCGGCTTCCAGAAGCACGGGTTCGATGCATTCGCCAGTGACCGGATCTCTCTGCATCGTGACCTGGGACTGGACACCAGGCCTCCAGAGTAAGCCGCCCCACTGGCACTTGGGGGGGAGGGGGGGAACTGAGGCTGAAGTTGGATTGTCCCATTCAAAGCTGGAAGCACTTTAACAATGAAAGGATTAGCTTATTTGTTGCATGTGCTGTACATCAAAATGCGTCCTTTGCATCAATAACCAACATGGTGCTGGGGGCAGCCCAAAATGTCACCACACTTCCGGCACCAATAATGTGGCGACAACTTACCCATACATCTTTGTAAAGTGGGAGGAAACCGGAGCACCTGGAGGAAACCCGGGCAGTCGTGGGGAGAACGTACAAACTGCTTACAGACAGTGGCAAGACGGTGCTGTAAAGTCTTGTGCTAACCGCTACGCTACTGTGCTGCACTAAGACTGCATTAACACATCGTTAGTAACCAGTAGTAACATACTAACAAGCATCTCACAGGGATTAAAATAGATTCATAGTTATACGGCACAGAAACCAGCCCTGCATCCATGCTGGCCATAAGCCTTTCCTATCCAAGTAGTTAACGTGCATTTATTGTGCATGTCAAATGTAATCAACTACAGCACAGTACCTATAAACAACTTCCATGGATTGATTCAACTTGCATCTGTACCACTTCTCAAACAAAAATCCAGGAAATTAAACAACTTCCGCCAAAAGTTTTAACATGCATTCATACCACACCTCAAACATAGTAAGCCACCTACAGCTCAGTAACTAAACACCTCTGGGTGAAAATCTTGCCCCTCAGATCCCTTTTAACTCTTAATCTCTCTCACCTTAAATTTGCACTCTTTAGCTTTAGTCTCCCATACCCTGGGGTTCTAACTACCCTATTGATGCTTTTCAGAGTCTTTATACGCACTGTACGGGCATCTCTCAGCCTCCTTTGCTCCCTAGCCTGCCCAATCTCTCCCGATGACTCAAACCTACCAGTCTAGGCAACATCCTTGTGAATCTTTTCTGCACCCTCTCCAACTTAGTCACATTTTCTGAAAGGATGTATTGGCTCGTAAGGAAAGGTTGGACAACCTGGACTTGTATCTGCTGGAGTTTAGCTGAGTGAGAGGCAAGTTGATTAAATCATATAAGTCACGATGGTCCCAGACAGGGTGGGTGTTAAGAGGATATTTCCTCTTCTGGGAGATTCAAGAACTGTGGATGGCTGTTTCAGAACTGAGATCTTTTTCTCACTCCGTGAGTTGGACCAAGTAGCCTGTTTCTGTGCTATATTACTGTAGGACCCTATGACTAAATGTTTTGCCAGTGTTTAGACAAAAGAGATGCTACTGATGCTGGAAATCTTGAGAACTCACACAAAATCTAGGAGGAACTCCGTGGGTCAGGCAGCATTAACGGAGGAAAATAGCAGATGATGTTTGGGCCAAGACCCTTCATCAGGACTGGAAGGGAAAGGGGCAGTGGACAGAATAAAGTGATGAGTGAGGAGGAGGAATACAAACTAGCAGGTGATAGGTGAGTCCTGGTGAGGGGGCAAGTCTTTAATCCCGTCTGTGTGGACATGTGGCTTTTCCCCTGGTCCTCCACTTCCCTCCTACAACTCAAAAAAAAATAGGGATTAGTAATTCACCACTGTAATTTGCCCCTAGTGTGTTGTGAATGGTGGAATTTGAGATTGGTGTTGAGATTTATTTATTTATTGGCCCTTTCAACTCAGCAACCTCCGATTTAACCCCGACCTAATCATGGGACAATTTACAATGATCAATTAATCTACCGACTGGACTGTGGGATGAAACTGGAGCACCCGGAGGAAACCCATGCGGTCACAGGGAGAACATACAACCTCCTTACAGACAGTGGCAGGAATTGAACCCCAGGTTGCTGGCACTGTAAAGAATTCTGCTGACCACTACGCTACCGTGCCTCTCTGGGAGATGGTGGGGGAATTAAAAAATGGGATGATTGTAGGATTGGTGATGGTCAGTACAGACTCAGTGGGCTGAAGGGTCTGTTCCTTCTATGACTTTAATTGATCTCAGTTCCTTGTAGTAGTGTGGATACCAGGCTTGATTGACAAGGAATTACCTGATCACTTCCATTCTGACCAACCACAGTGATGTCATTATCTTCAGCCATTATTGTGATATTAAATCACCACCGAGGTATAAAGGAATTTGGAGAGAGAAAGTAACTAATCTAGTACAATCCAGGTCTTGCCCTCTTCTTGCTACCACCATCAGGCAGAAGGAGCAGGAAACAACAGGAATTCTGCAGATGCTGGAAATTCAAGTAACACACACCAAAGTTGCTGGTGAACGCAGCAGGCCAGGCAGCATCTCTAGGAAGAGGTACAGTCAACGTTTCAGGCCGAGACCCTTCGTCAGGACCTTGGCTCTCATACCACCAGGTTCAAGAACAGTTATTATTACTCTACAACCATCAGGCTCCTGAACCAGCACGGATAACTTCTCTCACCACCACTCTGAACTGATTCCACAACCTGTAAGCTCACAATCAAGCACTCTCTTATTAGTTTTATTTGCACAGTTTGTCTTCATTTGCACATCCGTTGATTGTTAGTTTTTGTCTGTTCATGTATAGTTTTTTGTAAAGTTCTATTGTATTTCTGTTTTGTCTGCAAGGAAATGAATCTCAAGGCAGTATGCGGTAACAGATACGTGCTCTGATAATAAATTTACTTTGAGGAAAGAGGAACTGGCATACAGTTCCGAGAAGGATCATCTTGAGTCAATGTAAGACTGTCCTAATGAAGGGTCTGGACCTGAAACATCCTCTCCATAGATGCTGCCTGGCCTGCTACGCTCCTCCAGCATTTTGTTAGAATCAGAATCAGGTTTATTATCACTGGCATGTGTTGTGAAATTTGTTAACTTAGCAGTTCAATGTGGAAGAATATATACATAATATAGAAGAAAAAAATAATAATCAATTGCAGTACACATATATTGAATAGATTTAAAAATCGTGCAAAAAACAGAAATAATATATATTAAAAAGTGAGGTAGTGTTCATGGATCAATGTCCATTTAGGAATCGGATGGCAGAGGGAAAGAAGCTGTTCCTGAATCGCTGAGTGTGTGCCTTCAGGCTTGTGTACTTGCTACCTGATAACAGTGAGAAAAGGGCATGCCCTGGGGGCTGCGGTCCTTAATAATGGACACTGCCTTTCTGAGACACTGCTCCTTGAAGATGTCATGGGTACTTTGTAGGTTAGTACCCAGGATGGTGCCGACTAAATTTATGACCCTCTGCAGCTTCTTTCCTGTGTAGTAGCTCCCCCACCCCACCGCCCATACCAGACCATGATGCAGCCTGTCAGAATGTGTTACTCTGGATTTCCAGCATCTGCAGAATCTCTTGTGTTTATCTTTGTCTATCACCCACCTCAGATGCATCAGCCAAAGGTTCAAGCATTGCCCGGCGCTGCCACACACCAGTGTGATCATCGCATTCCACAACGAGGCTTGGTCTACCCTCCTGAGAACTGTCTATAGCGTTCTGCACACCGTCCCCGCCCTTCTCCTCAGAGAGATCATTCTTGTGGACGATGCCAGCACTGAAGGTAGGATCACAGGCTTTTGATCAGGCTGATCCTGTCCCATTCCTTCAATAAATTGCATTTCTACCCCCCATTTCATGCAGTAAGATGTTCTTTGTAAAGTTTTTGTAAAGTTTACAAAAAGTAGCATTAACCACAACAAATTACCATATTACCATAAAAAAATAGATAAAGAAGTATTGCAAAAGTAATAGTGAGGTTGTGTTTCAAGAGTTCATAGACCGTTCTGAAATCAGATGGTGAAGGGGAAGAAACTGTTCCAGAAATGTTGAGTGTGTGTCTACAGGCTCCTGTAATCAGGAGAGGGCTTGTCTCAGGTGGTGGGGGTCCTTAATGACGGATGCTGCCTTCTTGAAGTACTGCCTTTTGGAGATTGTCCTCTGTAGTGGGGAGGCTAGTGGCCATGATAGCACTGGCTGAGTCGACAACCCTCCGCAGCTTTTTTCAATCCTGTGCATTGGAGCCTCCATACCAGACAGTGATGCAGCCAGTCGGAGTTCTCTCCAGGGTACTGCTGTAGAAATTTGCTGGAATATTTGGTGACATATCAAATCTTTTTGAACTCCTAATGAAGTATATGACATTTATGAGACTGGAATAATACCAGAAGAGATGAAAAAATCAGTATTTATCACTCTTCCTAAGAAACCTGGAGCAATAGAATGTGAATTACATAGGACCATAGGTTTAATGAGTCATATCACCAAGATACTTCTAAGAATTTTGATGACAAGAGCTAAAAGTAAGATACAAGCTGAAATAGGTAAAGAACAATGTGGTTTTCTCAAAGACAAAGGTACAAGAAACGCAATACGGATTCTGTCCGAACGAGCTATTCGAGTGCAAAAAGATTGTTTGTTTTATCGACTACACAAAAGCATTTGATAAAGTGAAGTACAATAAGTTATTTGAAATATTACAGAAAACTCTAGATCTAGGTTCGAAAGATCTCCGCCTAATCAGAGATCTGTACTGGGAACAAACTGCTGCTGTAAGAATAGATGGAGAAGTCAGTCAGTTTATGAAAATCAAGAGAGGCGTTGTCAGGGTGTGTTTTCTCCCTTGATTTATTTAATGTGTACAGTGAAACAATATTACAAAAGATAACAGACATCTTGGGAATCAAAGTTGGCGGTGAAAACATCAATAATTTCAGATATGCAGATTAATTGCAAGTACGGAGGAAGAACTACAAAACTTAATTGATATAGTTGTTGAAGAAAGTGCAAAAATGGGTCTACCTATCAATTGCAAAAAGACAGAATGTATGGTGATATCCAAAAAGAAGGAAAATCCTTTCTGCAGGCTGAGAATAAACGGGGAAGACATAAAACAAGTACAGAACTTTTGCTAATTAGGAAGCTGGGTGACATCAGATGGCAGGTGCGACATGGACATCAAAAGAAGAATAGGGATCACAAAAGACACCTTTACAAGAATGAAGAGTATACTGACCAATACTAAACTAGGCATGACAACCCGCCTCAGAGTACTGAAATGTTACGTTTATCCAATATGTTATATGACTCAGAATGTTGGACAGTATCTAGTAACATGAGGAAATGAATTGAA
Organism: Mobula hypostoma; assembly: GCF_963921235.1. Lineage (NCBI taxonomy): Eukaryota > Metazoa > Chordata > Chondrichthyes > Myliobatiformes > Myliobatidae > Mobula > Mobula hypostoma. Next base: position 15,345,394 of record NC_086101.1, on the reverse strand, counting down.
GCAGCAAAGATGTGATTTTTGAGGAGGATGCAAGGAATATCATGGACGAAACGAGTATCTAACGAGGGTGTCATGAGCAGAGCAATCACAAAAAGAGAAATAATGAATGAGATCATGAAAAGGCAATGTAACTTCATTGGACATGTGATTAGGAAAGAGGAGTTAGAATGCATGGTAATTATGGGAAAGATTGAAGGGAAGAAAGCAAGAGGAAGACAAAGACAAATGATGATAGAGACAGCAGCCAGAGAACTGGAAATGAATACCAATGAATTGATCCACTTGACCCGAAACAGGAGTGTGTGGGCCATGACAGTCAAAACTCAGACTGGGCACAGCACCTGATGGTGATGATGATGAATGAAATATAGCCTCTGGTGTGTCTTCATCATGATTGCATTAATATATTGGGCCCAGGGTAGATCCCTTGCAACGAGGAAGCCCAGGAATTTGAAGCTGCTCACCCTTTGACCCCTTGATGAGGATTGGTGTGTGTTCTCCCAACTTCCCCTTCCTGAAGTCTGTAATCCATTCTTTGCTCTTGCTATCATTGAGTGCAAGGTAGTTATTGCAACACCACTCGACCAGCCGATTTATTTTGCTCCTGCATGCATTAAAACAACAAATTTCACGACTTATCTCTGTGACAATAAACCTCATCCCTCAACTGGGGGGGGGGGCTATACAGGAGAGAAGTGTCGGATTGATCTTGGAATAGGTTAAAATGTTGGCACAGTTGTGAGGTGAAAGGCCTCTACTGTGGTATATTCTATGATTCTGAATTTAGGAGTCCATTTCAGCTCATTGTGTCTGTGCTAGCTCACAGGATCCCAATCCTCTTGTAATGTTCCCTGTCACCTATCAAAAATTTTTAAAGAGTACTTTCATTTGTCACGTCTACATTGAAACATACGGTAAAATGCACTGTCCGAGGATGTGCCGGGGGCACCTGCAGGTGTCGCCATGCTTCCGACACCAACACAGCTTGCCCACAGCTCTCTGTATGTCTTTGGAACGTGTGAGGAAACCAGAGCAGCCAGCAGCCGGAGTAAACCCACACAATCACGGGGAGAACATACTGCGATGGGAATTGAACCCCAAACCCTGATTACTGCCGCTAACTGCCTCGCTGCCGTGCTGCCCTGAAGGTCTGATGCTTTATCGACTGAGCTCTGTAGCGTAGACAGGCACTTTCAGCGCTTACGTGTTAGGTCGGAGGGCCTGTTATCATGCTGTATAACTATGAATCTATGTGTAACACCCTGGGAAAGGTTTCACTGCTGACGTAATCTTTCTGTAGAAGTAGTGTTTGGGTTATGGTTATAGACAATGGGTGCTTTGGAATATGAGCCATACAATCAGGGGAGTGGGTTTTTGTGTTGTGTGCCTGACACTGGTGTGCACTGGGGTCTTTTGTATAGCGGGAGATGAAGAGAGATGCTGGATTCGACTCAGTGGGGGACCGTGATTTGATGGAACAAGGTGCCAAGGTCTACTGAGCATTGGTGAATATGACTTTTGGAAGAGTTGAGCTCCAACTTGTGCACTTTGACTAATGAACCCTCTTTGTTTTTTAATTTCTTTTCTTTACTAACCCTTTAGTTTATAAATATAACTCCTTTAACCATATGCACTGTGCTGTCTGTTATTTCTTGGCACTGAGTTGAAACAGGGCAGCAAATCTCACAGCATTCACACAAACCAAGGTTTGGGCTGGGAAAGCTGTCCCAGTCTCACAGGTTTGGCAGGACCGGAGTGTGTATTCCCTAGATTTACACAGCCCAAGGAAACCCGGTGGGGGTCATATGATTATAGCTAAGGAGTGTTGGAAATGGGAGGGATGTCACATGGGGTGCAGCTTCTATCAGGAGGTACTGACTCCATCTGCCTTCTTGCTTCCAGTCGATCTGAAGGAACCACTGGACAGATACATGGAGAACCTCCCCTTGGTCAAAGTGCTGAGAAATTCAGCAAGGAAAGGGTTGGTTTCTGCCAGGCTGCTGGGAAGCTCCGTAGCAACGGGAGAAGTGCTGGCCTTCCTCGACTCACACTGTAAGTGGCATCGACCATTTATGCTGCACGGTAATGATTCAGCATTTGTTGTTAACTATAATATACATACGGAAAATGCTAGAAACACTCAGCAGATGAGGTTGTGTCTGTGGGAAGAGAAAGAGGTAATCTTCCAGCCTTGGTAGCGTAGTGGTTATTGTGATCCAATTAAAGCTCGTGGCGTCGGAGTTAGGAGTTCAATTCCGACGCTGTCTGTAAGAAGTTTATACAACCTTCCCGTGTGTGTGTGTGTGTGTTTGTTTTTTTCCTCTGGGTGTTCCAGTTTCGTCCCACAGTCCAGAGACTGTACAGGTTAGTAGGTTAATTGGTCACTGTAAATTGTCCTGTGATCAGGTGAGGGTACAATAGCTGGTTTGCTGGGCGGTGTGAGATATTGGCTCAGAAGGGCCTGTTATGTGCTGTATCTCTAAATGAAATCAGTAAAGACCCTTGGTCAGAAGAATGAATTCCTTGAGTTTCTGCAACGCGTAGATCAGTGCACACACTAAAATCTGTAATTGGTTTATTATTGTCACATGTACTGAGGTACAGTGAAAAACTTTATTTTGCATGCTGTGCATTGAGATAGCAGAATAACAATAAAAGAATGCAGAATAAAGTGAAGAGAGACTGTGGTGTAGGCAGACACGGCTCAGAATATAAGGACATCCCTTTAGAACAGTGATGAGAAGGAATTTCTTTAGTCAGAGAGCGGTGAATCTGTGGAATTCATTACCAGGTATGGCTGTCGAGGCCAAGTCATTGGGTATATTTAAAGCAGAGGTTGGTAGGTGTTTGATTAGTCAGGATGTACGATGCAAGATGCAGGGCCATGATGAGGTTGAGTCCACCTTATCATACTCGGGTCTGTTCAAAAGTCTTAAAATAGCAGCATAAAAGCTGTCCTTAGTTTGATGATATGTACTTTGAGGCTTTTTTATCTTCTGCCCAATGGGAGGGGGTGAGAGAGAATGACCAAGTGGGTGGAGTCTTTGATTATGCTGTTTGCTTTAACAAGGCAGGGAGAAATGTAGATGGCATCCGTAGGAGGGAGATGGTGCTAGAGGGTGCTGAGCTGGCTGAGACTGGAGCAGTGGCTTGTTGACCAGGGTTTGGGACAGTTGAACAGCATTGAAGTCCGTACAAGCAACACATCTGCGCTGCCTCATGGCTTCAGCCGGTTCAATCCCGACCTCAGGAGCTGTTGGTGTGGGTTCTGCACATTCTCCCTGTGATCCAATTCCTACCCCCCCCCCATGTGTCAAAGGTGAAGGTTGACACTGAATGATCACCCACCTACTGCAGGTGGGTGAATCTGAGGGAGAATTTGAATAAGTTCAAAGTAAGTTTATTTTTAAAGTACTGTATATGTCACCATAAACCACCCTGAGATATATTGTGGGCATTCACAGTAGAACAAAGAACCACAATAGAATCAATGAGAAACCTCACACAAAGTCTGGCAACTAATATGCAGACTATATATATATGTAAATACAGACACATACACACACACACACACACACACACACACACACACAGAGTTTGTAAATAGGCAGACAGATAAATAAATAATACTAAGAACACGAGTTGTAGACTCATTGAAGATGAGTCCGTAGGTGGTGGAATCAGTTCAGTGTTGAAGTCTGTGACGATATCCATGGCAGTTCAGGAGCCCGATAGTTGTAGGGTAATAACTGTTCCTGAACTGGTGGTGTGGGACCTAAGGCTCCTGTACCTCCTTCCTGATGGCGGCAGTGAGAAGAGAGCATGGCCTAGATGGTGGGGCTCCTTGATGATGGATGCTGCTTTCTTGTGACAACGCTCCTTGTAAATGTGCTCAGTGGTGGGGAGCACCTTTTCTGTGACGGACTGGGCTGTATCCACTGCCCTTTGTCAGCTTTTCCACGCTTGGCCATCAGTGTTTTCATGCAAGATTCAAAATGTAAGATTTTTCAATATCATTTCCTGTACACAAGTGTAAAGGAGAATGAAATAATTGTTATTCTGGATCCGATGCAGCAGAAAAAAAACAGAAAAGTTAAAGAACACAATAATAACTAAAACCAATAAATATAAATACATAAGATAGCTTATATGCACAGATTGATTGCATGTCCACAAACTGTAACTAGGCTGTGCATTCGGAGACTGACAGGACTTAATAAAGTAGTAGTGGAGTTAGTGGGTGGAGACTTACTGCTCGGCAAAAGTAACTGTTTTTCAGTCTGGTGGTTCTGGATTGGATGCTACGTAGCCTCATCCCTGACAGGAGTGATGGCAACACCAATGCCCAAGAACAGAAAATCTTACAAAAAGTATAAAAGCATAGACAAGCCATCTTCTCATTATTACCGTCAGGGAGGAGATACAGAAATCTGAAGACACACATTTTAGAAGCAGCTTCTTCGTCTCCACCGTCAGATTTCTGAATGATCCATGAAAACAAATTTGCCATTCCTCCTCTACCCTATTTATTTATTTTTAATCATAACGTACAGGTTTTTTAATGCCTTAGGCTGCACTGCTGCCACAAAACAACAAGTTTCACGACATATGTCAGTGATACTAAACCTGATTCTGATTAGGAACATAGAAAACCTACAGCACAATACAGACCCTTCAGTCCACAAAGCTGTGCTGAACATGTCCTCACCTTAGAAATTACCTAGGGTTACCCATAGCCCTCTATTTTTCTGAGCTCCATGTACCTGTCCAGGAGTCCCTTAAAAGACCTTATCATATCCGCCTCCACCACTGTCGCTGGCAGCCCATACCACACATTCGCCACTCCCTGCGTAAAAAACTTACCTCTGACATCTCCTCTATACCTGCTTCCAAGCACCTTAAAACTGTGCCCTCTCGTGCTAGCCATTTCAGCCCTGGGAAAAAGCCTCTGACTATCCACACAATCAATGGCTCTCATCATCTTGTACACCTCTGTCAGGTCACCTCTTATCCTTTGTTGCTCCAAGGAAAAAAGGCTGAGTTCACTCAACCTATTCTCATAAGGCATGCTCCCCAATCCAGGCAACATCCTTGTAAATCTCCTCTGCACCCTTTCTATGGTTTCCACATCCTTCCTATAGTGAGGCGACCAGAACTGAGCACAGTACTCCAAGTGGGGTCTGACCAGGGTCCTATATAGCTGCAACATTACCTCTCAGCTCCTAAACTCAATCCCACGATTAATGAAGGCCAATACACTGTATGCTTTCTTAACCACAGAGTCAACCTGTGTAGCAGCTTTGATTATCCTATGGACTCGGACCGGAAGATCCCTCTGATCCTCCACACTGCCAGGAGTCTTACCATTGATACTATATTCTGTCATCATATTTGACCTACCAAACTGAACCACTTCACAGTTATCTGGGTTGAACTCCATCTGCCACTTCTCAGCCCGGTTTTGCATCCTATCAATGTCCCGCTGTAACCTCTGACAGCCCTCCATGCCATCCACAACACCTCCAACCTTTGTGTCATCAGCAAATTTACTAACGCATCCCTCCACTTCTTCATCCAGGTCATTTATAAAAATCACGAAGAGTAGGGGTCCCAGAATAGATCCCTGAGGCACGTCACTGGTGACCGACCTCCATGCAGAATATGACTCATCTACAACCACACTTTGTCTTCTGTAGGCAAGCCAGTTCTGGATCTACAAAGCAATGTCCCATTGGATCCTGTGCCTCCTTACTTTCTCAATAAGCCTTGCATGGGGTACCTTATCAAATGCCTTGCTAAAATCCATATACACTATGTCCACTGCTCTACCTTCATCAATGTGTTTAGTCACATCCTCAAAAAATTCAGTCAGGCTCATAAGGAACAAAGCCATGCTGACTATTCCTAATCATGTTATGCCTGTCCAAATGTTCATAAATCCCGCCTCTCAGAATCATCTCCATCAACTTACAAACCAATAAAGTAAGATTCTGAATGGAACGTTAACAAATCTATGAGCTTCAAGGCCTTGGCCTCAGTACCTCCTTGTGCAATTGGATCCTTGATTTCCTTACTTGCAGACCCTGGTCGATCTGGATTGGCAACAACATCTCCTCCACAATCTCCCACAGCACAGGGCTGTGTGCTTAGTCCCCTGCTCTACTCTCTTTACACTGTGGCTCAGTACAGCTCCCATGCCATATTTAAGTTTGCTGACCACACTACTGTCACAGCCTGAATCAGAGGTGGTGGCGAATATGCATATAGGAGGGAGATTGAAAATCTGGCTGAGAGGTGCCACAAGAGGAACTTCTGACTCAATGTCAGTAAGACCAAGATTATTGACTTCAGGAGGAGGAAATCGGAGGTCAATCAGCCAGTGGTCATTGGGATATCAGAGGGGAAGAGGGTCAAGAACTTTAAATTCCATAATGTTATCATTTTGGAGGTCCTGTCCTGGGCCCAGCACGTAAGTGCAATTACGAAGAAAGCACGGCAGTGCCTCTACTTCCTTAGGAATTTGCAAAGATTTGGAATGACATCTAAAACTTTGACAAACCTCTATAGCTGTGTAGTGGGGAGTATCCTTCTCTGTGGATTGTCACCTTGTCGTGGTGGAGAAGCTTGTGTGGTCCTGTGATCCCGAGAGCGATGCCGTCTGGAGCTATGCTGCTGATAGGGTCACCCATGGCGGTAAGGTCGAGGGTGAGGTCCCTGACAAAGAGCAATCCAGCCAAGACCTCAACGGTGGAACAGGTGGACGAAGTTACTTCGAACTGAATGGCTGTGAAGGCGGATGAAGGCTGCAACAAGTCCACCAGCTCCAGTCATCGTGGTTTCCATGCCATTGGAATCATTTGGTTGATTTGTGAAGTATCGTGTGCTTACATTAAACAAATACACACACAGGTGTCTTCACTCTGTGGGCCACTTCTTCAGAACAAAGACCATCATCCTCGACTTCGAGGGATAGCCAGGACGATGACGACGATGGAGAGTATCACAGCCTGGTATGGAAACACCAATGCCTTTGAATGGAAAATCCTACGAAACGTAGTGGATTCGGCACAGTCCATCGTGGGTATAGCCCTCCCCCACCATTATCAGCGTATGAAGGGTTACGGGGAGGAGGCATGAAATTGAGGCCAAGCGGAAAATGGATCAGCCCTGATGAAATGGTGAGGCAGACTCGATGTGCAAAATGACCTAATTCTGCTCCTATTAAACACACCTACAGGAAACGTTGTTGCCGGAAAGCAGCATCCCTCATCAGAGACCCCGCCCATACCCAGTCCATGCTGTTTTCTCATTGCTGCCATCAGGAAGAAGGTACAAGAGCCTCAGGTTCACACCACACGCTGCATCCGTAAAGCAAACAGCATTATGAAGGACCCCACGCACCCCCCATACAAACTCTTCTCCCTCCTGTCATCTGGCAAAAGGCACCAAAGCATTCGGGCTCTCACGACCAGACTATGTAACAGTTTTTTCCCCCAAGCCATCAGACTCCTCAGTACCCACAGCCTGGACTGACACCAACCTACTGCCCTCTACTGTGCCTATTGTCTTGTTTATTATTTATTGTAATGCCTGCACTGTTTTGTGCATTTTATGCAGTCCTGAGTAGGTCTGTTGTCTAGTGTAGTTTTTGTGTTGTTTTTACGTAGTTCAGTGTAGTTTTTGTGTTGTTTTTACGTAGTTCAGTGTAGTTTTTGTATTGTTTCATATAGCACCATGGTCCTGAAAAACGTTGTCTTGTCTTTACTGCGTACTGTACCAGCAGTTATGGTCGAAATGACAATAAAAAGTGACTTGGCTTGACCAGCTGGTTCAGGAACAGTTATTACTCCTTAACCATCAGGCTCTTAAACCAAAGGAGATAACTTCACCTGCCCCATCACTGAACTGCTCCCACAACCAATGGACTCACTTTCAAGGACTGTTCATCTCATGTTTAACTGTGTTTTGAATCTATTTGATGCATAACCTTTTCAGAGAATTCCACAGATTCACTACTCTCTGGGAAAAGAAGTCCCACCTCACCTCATCCTAAATGTATTCCCCCGAATCTCGAGGCTCTGTGGTCTAGATCTAGTCTCACCTGCCAGATGAACTGGATGTACTGACTGTGGTTTCCACCCAGGCGAGTGTTTTGAGGGCTGGCTGGAGCCCCTGCTGGCCAGGATAGTGAAGCTGGAGCATGTTGTGGTCAGCCCCCAGGTCACCCCCATCGACCGGCGCACCTTCGAGGTCGAGAAGCCCTCGCCGACGGATACCACCCCCTTCCGTGGCAGCTTTGACTGGTCACTCTCTTTTGCTTGGGAGGAGCTACCAGTCTACGAGAACGAGGCAAGGAAGGACAACAGCTTCCCCTTCAGGTCAGCAGCTTTCAATCTCATTGAACTGCCTCCTCAGTGATTCTTTTCATCCTCTATGTTCATGCTTTAGAACAGCACTGGATGGGAACAGGCCTTTCGACCCACAATGGTGTCCAGAACTAATATAATTAGTAATCAGAAGTCCAACTATGCTCATCCCTTCTGCCTACACCATGTCTATATCCTTCCTGCGCGTGGATGGTCCTGTGTGAGAGCATCTTGAATGCCCCTGTTATGTTCAACTCTGACACAACCCCAAGCTGGGCCTTCCAGACACTCACCACGCTCTGTATAAGAAACCTACTCGCTCATCTCCTGTGAGCTTACCCCCTCTCGCTAGAAATAAGAGCCCTCTGATATTAGACATTTCAACCCTGGGAGAAAGGTACTGGCTTCTGCTCTATCTGCTTCATAACACTAGAAACATCTGTCAGACTTCACTCAACCTCTGTGCCCCGAGCACTTTGGTGAAACGTCACATTCCTGACGAAAGGAACAATAATGAACCAGGAGTTAATGATAGACACACCTAACAGAGTTATGCCAAACTAATTACTTTCCCCCCTCCAGAAACATTCCAGGCCACTCTTCCAAAAAAGGGCAGGGAGATGGTTCATTCCCCAGAGTCCTGTCAATATTTTCAACTTCTTGCTTCATGTGAGAACCAATCATCCAGAATTCAGTCAACATTACAGCAGCAACTACACTGCACATGTACTTTGGTTAAAATAGTTCATGAACACTGGAATAAATAAATAAATAACTTCACCATCCCCCCCCCGCCCCCCCCCCCGTAAAAAAGAACAAAATCTCTTATTCCGTTTGGGTAATTTACAACCCAAAGGTATGTATGATCCAGTTTCCTACTTCTGGTAACCCTCACCTCAACAGTGGGTCTCTGTCTGCCTTTCTGCTGTTGTCTGCTGCGCATGGTTTTTTCTTTTACCTGTAATCCCCTACCCATCCCCCTTCACCCATTTTCATCCCCTTTCCCCTCCTGCTGCCATCCACTTACTGCCCACCGGTTTTTACTCACTGGATCGCTCCTCACCTCTGCTTCCACCTTCCCTTCACCCCTTCGCCTCTCCCTTAACGGTTTCTGTCACCATCTTCCTCACTGGTCAGCTTCCACAATTTATAACCCTTGTCTCCTGTGCACCACCCTCCAGTCTTTGTCCCCACCCTCATCCTCCACCTGCCTCCCCTTTCCCAATACGAAGGGCCCGAAACATTGTTGAGGGTACCTACTGCCCATCCCACCATCTTTTTGATCCACTACTGCCAGGAAGGAGGTACAGAAGCATTAGGACTAGGACTGTCCGACTGGGTAACAGCTTCTTCTCCCAGGCTGTGAGACTAATGAATACCCTGCCACCACCAAGATCTCGTCACTAGGACAGTGAGCTGTTTACTGTTTATCTGTTCGACACACTTTGCATGCATTTTGAATTATATTTTACTAACTTATTTGTAGTAATGTTTTGTTTTATTGTTCTTTGTGCATGTTGTCTAAGGTATACATACTTTGATAATAAATTTGAACTTTGTATTATGGGTGCACTGTGATCAAGAAGAATGTTTGGTTTGTTTGGTTGTTTATATGTACAGGCAAATGACAATAAACCTGAAGGAACTTACTTGTCCACCTCTGCTCCCCCTGCCACCCAACTCCATCCCTCTCCCTTCCCTACCTGGCTCCTTCTGTCCATCATTGCCTCAGCCCTGCTCGTGCCGGCACTTGCCCCCCCCCACCCCCCATTCTCTTTATACCAGCTATCTCCCCCCTCTGATCTGTCACGACCTTATTGGATGGCAGTGCAGGCTCGACAGGACGGATGGCCTTCTCCTGCTCCTATTTCTTATATATTTATGTTCTCCCCACTCTCAGTCCTGATCTCAAGTCTCTGCCCAAAACAGCGGTATTTCGCAGACCTGCTGAGTTCCTCCGGTCTCAGAGATCATTGGAGGAAATGAGCAGTAGTTTCCTGCACCAAGCTGACACAATGTTTTACTGCTTGGTTTTAGGACCCCAACTATCCCCGGAGGACTTTTTGCTGTGTCCAAGGCCTACTTTGAATACATTGGCGCCTACGACACGCAGATGGAGATATGGGGCGGAGAGAACCTAGAGCTGTCCTTTCGGGTAATACAACTGGCCATTCAGCCCCTCTCCGTTGTTCTGCCGTTTAATGACACTATGGTTGAGGAGATAGCCAGTATACCTGTCGTCTGGTTTAACCAGCAGTATAGGCTTTGCAGACTCTTGCTCATTCGTTCATTCTTCTACATACCAAACTACGGAAAATTTATTCACTAAAATCTCATTGTAATCTATCAAATATTGAAAGTCCTAGACAGAGAGATGTTTCCTCTGGTGGGAGAGTCTAGGATGAAAGGAACAGCCTCAGAATAGAGGGGCAGAGTTGAGGAGGAATTTCTTTAACTAGAGGGTGGTGAATCTGTGGAATTCGTTGCCACAGATGGCTGAGGAGACCAAGTCACTGACTATATTTAAAGTGGATGTTGTATGGTTCTTGATTAGCTGGGGCATAAAATGTTACTGGGAAAAGGCAGGAGAAGGGGTTGAAAGGGATTGTAAATCAGTCATGATGGAATGGTGGAACAGACTTGATGGGTCGAAAGATCTAATTCTGTCTTATGTATACTGTTCATATCCCTTTACAGCGCACAAAGTGGCCATTCATCCCATCAGTACTATTAGAGTTACGAATACCAACTACTAGTAGACAGTCCTGTCAACTCCATTTCAGAGTATAACTCTCTCTCAGTTGACTGACTTATCTTTGCAAAGCTTTGACCAGTTGATCTTTTCTGAAACAAAGCTCATTCAATCTACCCTTAAAATAAAATCCAAAGAATACACTAATTTCTGTAATTTCTCTTCATAATTGCACAGGCAAATATTATATCCTCCTCTGGGAGGTGTTTGACCTGAAATGTTAACTCTGTTTCTCTCTTCACAGATGCTGCCTGACATGCTGAGTGTTTCCAGTATTTTGTAATACTGGATTCTCCCTCATGGGGAAGCAGCTTCTGGATTCTCCCTCAAGGGGAAGCAGCTTCTCAACATTTCCCCCACAGAACCCCTACTGTACCTTGTGTGTTTCAACTTGATCGCCCAACCCCCAACCTGTGTCCTCATATCTTGATGCCTTTTTACCCCCGTTAGTTCAGTCCCTGCCCTTCCCATCCGTGACACTTCTCATGCCCTCGATCTCCTCACTATCTTTCAATTCCCTGGCCCTGACCAGCCTGCCATTCACCATGGATGTTCAGTCCCTAGACACCTCTATCTCCCATCAAGAAGGCCTCAAAGCTCTCTCAAGAAAAGAACCAACCAATCCCCCTCCACCACCAGCCTCCTTCAGCTGGCAGAATGGGTCCTCACCCTGAACAATTTTTCCTTCGGCTCCTCCCACTTTCTTCAAACTCAAGGGGTAGCCATGGGCACTTGCATAGGTCCAGCTATGCCTGCCTCTTCATTGGCTACGTAGAACAGTCCATGTTCCAATCCTTCCCCGGTAATACTTCTCAACTCTTCCTCTGCTGCATTGACAACTACATTAGCGCTTGTTCATGCACCGATGCTGAGCTCGTCATTTCATCAATTAGATTAGATTAGATTATGAGGACACGCAGTCCTCTTTTATTGTCATTTAGTAGTGCATGCATTAAGAAATGATACAATATTCCTCCAGTGTGATATCACTGAAACACAGGACAGACCAAGACTGAAAAACTAACAAAAACCACATAATAATAACGTATAATTACAACAGTGCAACAATACCATAACTTGATGAAGGCCATGGCACAGTAAAAAAGTTCAAAGTCTTTCGAAAGTCCCACATCTCACGCAGTCAGGAGAAGGAAGAAAACTCTCCCTGCCATGCCTGACTACAGTCCAACTTTGAGTTGTCCGAAAACTTCGAGCTCTGATCAGCCCTCCGACACCGAGTACCCAGCACCATCTCTGCCGAACACTTCGACCTCAGCCTCGGTCACCAGCAGCAGGCAAAGCCAGGGATTTTAGGGCCTTCCCTCCAGAGATTCTCGATCGGAAAGTAGCAGCGGCAGCGAACCGGGCATTTCAGAAGTTTTCTCCAGATGTTCCTCTGCTTCTCTGCTCTGATTTGGCTCCATCAAGTCAGAATTGTCCACGGCCCCTATTTAACAAATACAATATCATTTCACCGGTGAGCGCGCGCTGCGTCGTGTCGCCATCTTCTCCTTCTGCCTCTACCTTCCACCCTGCCCTTAAATTCACTTCTGACACCTCCTTTCCCCTTCTCGATCTTTCTATCTCCATCTCTGGAGACAAACTTGTCAACCAACATCTTTTATAAACCTACTGATTCCCAAGGTTATCTCAACTATACCTCTTCCCACACTATCTCGTGTAAAAATGCTCATTTCCTTCATCTCTGCTGCATCTGTTCCCAGGACATGACTTTCAGTTCCAGAACATCAGAAGTGTCTTCTTTAAAGAGCAGCATTTCACTCCCTCCACTATTGATGTGGCCCTCATCCTCATCTCCTCCATTTCCCGTGCATCTGCACTGACCCCATCTTCACCCTGATAGTGATAGAGTTCCTCCTGTCCTTACCTACCACCCCATGAGCCTCTGCATTCAACACGTTATCTTCCACAACTTCCGCTATCTCCAAAGGGATCCCACCACTAAACATATCTTTAACTCCCCAACCCTCCTCCACTTTCTGCACCGGTCGGTCCCGCCACGATTCCCTTGGCCATTCATCCCTTGCCACTAATCTCCCACCTGGCACTTAACCCCGCAAGCAGCCTAAGTGCTACACCCCCTCCCTCACCTCCATTCAGCATCCCAAACAGTCCTTCCAGGTGAGGCCACATTTCACCTATGAACCTGCTGGTGTCGTCTATTGTGTCCAGTACCCCTGATTGGCCTCCTCCACATTGGTGAGACTTGTTTTAAATTGGGGGACCAATTTGTCATGCACCTTCGCACCAGCCACCACAAGCAAGACTTCCTGGTGACCCAACATTTTAATTCCCATTTCCAATCCCATTCCAATGTAATGGTCCATGGCCTCCTCTTGTGCCAAGATGAGGCCACCTTCAGGGTGGAGGAGCAATACCTTATATTCCGTCTGGGTATCCTGCAACCTGATGGCATGAATATCAATTTCTCTTTCTGGTAAACAAATTTTCCTCCTCCCTTCCTCTATTCCCCACCATAACATTTGCCTTTTCTCACAGCCTACCATTTCCTCCTGGGTCCCCTCCTTCTTTCCTTTCTGCTGTGATTCACTTGCCTCTCCTATCAAATTCCTTCTTCTCCAGCCCTCGACTTTTCCCAGCCAGCTGGCTTCACCAATCAGCTTCCAGCTAGCCTCCTTCCCCTGCCCCCCACCTTTTTATTCTGGCATCTTTCCCGTTCCTTCTCAGCCCTGATGAAGGGCCTCGGCCTGAAATGTTGACTGTTTATTCATTTCCCTAGATGCTGTCTGACCTGTAAAGTTCCTCGAGCATTTTATGTGTGTTGCTGTATTTTAGGACTGATGGCCAAATGTTTGATCAAAGGAATAAGTTCCAAGTAGCATCTTGTAGAAGATTTAAGGCTGTCTGGGTGTCCTTTGCTCCTATTTGTCATAGAGACAGACTGCATGGAAATAGGCCCTTTGGTTCACTGAGGCTGTGCTGACCATCCAATAAAGGAGCAGAATTAGACCATTCAGGCCATCAAGTTTTCTCCACCATTAGATCATGGCTGATTTATTTTTCCTCTCAATCTCCTGCTGTCCAACCAATGAAACCGTGACTAATCAAGAACCTACCAAGCTCCACTTTAAATATACTCAATGACTTGGCCTCCACAGCCGTCTGTGGCAAAGAATTTCACAGATTCACCACTTTCTGGTTGAAGAAATTTCTTCTCCTCTCTAAATGGATGCCTTGCATTCTGAGGCTGTACCCTCTGGTCCTTTACATCCCAGTATAAGAATTGATTTGAATTGATTTTATTACTTACATCTTTCATATACATGAGGAGTAAAAATCTTTACGTTACGTCTCTGTCTAAATGTAAAATGTGCAATTATAGTAATTTATAATAAATAATATGTACAACAAGATAGTCAATATAACATAGAAATTCAGTTGCGTCAGCATGAATTAAGCAGTCTGATGGCCTGGTGGAAGAAGTTGTCCCAGAGCCTGTTGTTAGTGGCAGTGATGAGATGGTGTTTGCTGGTGCTGTAATAGCAGCAAATTACAATAGCACCACCAAGAAAGTAACTGAAATTTGTCACAAATTGCAGCTGCTTTCTCTGTATAGTTTTGAATACAGCTTGTTTCTCCAATTGATCTAGTGAAACAGCGCCCCCAATTACCATAGCACCCACGCAACAATAAAGTTATAAACTCTGTGCTGGCCTAAGGTCAGATCCACCCTACACTTCTGCTTATTCGTTCATTGTCAATGTCTTGCCGTTGCTGTCCTCACTCAGATCAGTTAAGCTGATCTAAGATCACTTAAGGTGGTGATGTCACTCACTCTCACTCCCGCGAGATATTGATAGTATACATACATTGTGCAGGATCCAGGCGCAGATCCATGGTCTCGCGAGACTAACAGATGCCCCCCCACACACACACATTGTGATTTTACAAGCGAGTGTGGGCCTGGCACGTGCATTATTTTGGCTGTCGTGAAAAATGGATGGATTTTTAGTGAGAAAACGACTTCATCCAGAGGAATCAGTGGTGTCTCAGCCTGAGCCTGTCTTAATTGAAAGTGACATGCAGAAAGAAGTAAGTGAGGATGAGGATGACAGCAGTTCATCTAAGGAATGTGAGGGCGAAGTAGAGGAACAAGAAATGGAGCAGGATTCGGAAGAGGATGTGGATGAAGCTGCTCTTAGTGCTAGTGGGAATACTGTTAGCGATGTTAGCCAGCAGCCTGAGGAAGGACCCTGTGGGCTAGCATTGAAAAAGTACCCTTCACTGCACGCAACAGTTTGGCAATCAGCAAAGGAGTTTTATTCGTGGCTGGTTTGACCTGTACTCCTGACTGGAATATTTGATCTCAAAAGATGCTACATTCTGCTTCGCATGCAGGCATTTCCTGTGTGGAAGACATGGGTTCCATTCTGAGTTTACCTTCACTGTCACCGGTCACCGCAACTGGCGGAAAGCTACAACAGCTTTCAAAACCCACTATGTAAGTGCAGCTCATAAGTTTGCTATGGAGACTTGGGCCGAATTCAGATTGAGAAAACAAGACAGTTCAAGATTGGGAAATATACTTGACAAAGGACATGCAAAGACTGTCCAAGAAAATTGTGAGTATATGAGAGCAGTAGTTGTGTCTCTACGCTATACTGCGTGCCAAGGCATTGCCCAGCGAGGACACCGGGAGAATGATGGATCTGGCAATAGGGGAAACTTTGTTGAGTTGCTCAATGTAATTGGGCAGTTTGATAAGACTGTAGCTAAAAAAATAGAGGACAATCCTGGAAATGCAAAAAACACCCATCATGATATCCAAAATGAAATTACGGGTATTATGGCGGATACGGTCAGACGTCAAATAAGTGCAGAAATCAAGGAGGCTGGACATTTTGCCATCATGGTGGATGAAAGTAAAGACTTGAGTAAAAAGGAGCAAATATCAGTGGTGGTGCGGTATTTGAATAATGAAACAGTGCTTGAAGAATTCTTGCACTTCACTCCAACAGAAAGGTTGGACACAGAGTCGCTTCTTAAAAGCATTGAACAGACACCCGCCCAGTGTGTTATTGATAAGAACGCGTGTATAGGTCAGTGTTATGACGGGGCGGCAGTGATGTCCGGGTACAATAATGGGGTACAAGAGAGTTTCAGAGAAGAGGTCCCACAGGCATTATATATACACTGCCATGCTCACAGACTTAACCTTGTTTTAGTGGATGTTGTGAGCAATTGTATAAGCAGGTGAGTTTTTTGAAACTGTGCAGCTGCTTTACAACTTCTTTTCAAACTCTGTTGTCCATGATCTTTTCATGAAGGAACAGAGAGAACTGGAATCAACTGCACAGCCCGTGGAGTTGAAGAAATTGTCAGATACACGCTAGGCATGGCAGTATACAGCCTTGTGGGCTATAAGGAAATCACTCCCTGCCATTCTAGCTACACTACAGGATATTATAGGTCAACCAAATGCACAGAGGAAAATGGAGGCCAGAGCTGTAAATGAACTGATTGACGAGCAACACACATCAAAGTTGCTGGTGAACGCAGCAGGCCAGGCAGCATCTCTAGGAAGAGGTACAGTCAATGTTTCGGGGTGAGACCCTTCGTCAGGACTAACTGAAAGAAGATTGATGAGCAGTTTGCTTTACTGCTCACTTCGTTTGAGGATTTATTCCGAGTCGCCAAGTTCATGTCAGACCAGCTACAATCTCCCAGTTTGGAGCTTTCATCTGCTGTGGACTTGGCTCAGTCTGCTATCGAAGCACTCTCAGCAAAACGGGGAGAGGAATCATGGGGTGAAATTCAGGCAAGAGCTAGGGACCTGTGCGACAAGGCCGGTATACAGAGCAGACCACATGAAAGGAGACAGGCCCAGCCACCCTGCTGCCTACATGATTTTGTTGTTGAGGCCCAAACTGAACACACACCTGTCACATCCTCTGATGACCTTCGCAAGCACTGTTTCGATCCGGTTAGACAGACTTCTGACTGAAATGAAAAGACGGTTCTCAATTGAGACTGGGGGTGTTCTGACTGGAGTCTCAGCATTGAGTCCCAAACACAAGTTTTTCCTAGACAAGAATTGTCTTTGGCCAATTGCCGAATACTATGCAGTGACTGAAGTGAACCTGACTGCAGAGCTACATCAGGTTCAGCGTCTGCTGGAAACAAAACAAAAGCAAGGACAGACAGTGAATGACACAGTGGAATTTCTAGCTCTAATGAGACCCTACCGCGATGCATTTATAGAATTATGCAAACTGATCTGCATATCACTGACTCTGCCTGTGACATCTGCCTTATGCGAACGGAGTTTCTCTTGCCTCAGATGCCTCAAAAACTACCTAATGAATAACAGTGGCGATGCTCAGAACAGCAACTTGGCCCTGTTGGCTATAAACAGCCGGAAGACCAAGGCACTTGACATCCAGAAAATCATTGGTGCAATCACAACACCAGATGGATTGTGCTTCTCTGAAAACATCAATGGTGAGTGTATTTGATTTTTTAAAAAATTTGGGCCTAGACTAATGCTGATTATAGTTATTATTTTGTGGTGGATACCCCATATGATGCACCATCAATTCGGTAGAAGTGCAGTTTGCACTCTGTGCAGACTTGGCAATCCCTGGTCATCATCCTGATCTCCTCAAGGGAGTAAGGCAGGTTCCTTGCTTTCACGCAGTGGAAAAGCCGGGTAACCCCCGGGTGACAAAGATCTACATGTAGGGCGTATAGCCAGTCGATCTGTGTGCTGGCGCATGTTCCCCAGGATAGGGCATCGGAGGGCTCGTTGAGCTTCCCAGGCCAGTACATGATGTCATAGTTGAAGGTGGAAAGTTCGATTCTCCAGCTCAGAATTTTATCATTTTTGATTTTGCCCCGCTGTTGGTTACTAAACATGAATGCAACTGAGCGCTGGTCAGTTAGCAGGGTGAACCTTTTGCCGGCAAGATAGTGCCTCCAGTGCCTTATAGCTTCCACTATGGCCTGGGCCTCTTTCTCCACCGCGAAGTGCCGAATTTCAGGGCCTTGAAGGGTACGGGAGAAGAACGCCACTGGTCTTCCCGCCTGGTTGAGGGTAGCAGCCAGCGCGAAGTCGGAGGCGTCACTCTCTACTTGGAAGGGAATGGCCTCATCCACTGCATGCATTGCTGCTTTGGCAATGTCCCCTTTTATGCAGCTGAAGGCCGTGCGGGACTCGGCTGAGAGGGGGAATGTGGTGGACTTGACCAGGGGGCGGGCCTTGTCTGCGTAGTTAGAGACCCATTGGGCATAATATGAAAAGAAGCCCAGGCACCTTATGTTTCCTGCAAATCCTAAAATATTATATTTACTGCTATTAAGCCTACTGGTTTTGCTTAGACTTCCAAGCGGTGATTCTGGTGATTTTTGTTTTAAATTCAGTAGCCAAATTAATTGAGGTATTGCATGGTCAGAGTACAATTTGTCCAACTCCTTATAAAGCCTTGCATCTGTTGTTTGCCTTATTTGACTTTAATAACGGTGTATCTTTTCGCAATGTCTGTCTATGTAATGCGAATAGCAGTAGACATCGTGGGTTAGTGTTGTGTTTTTCAGTTGAAAAGCACACATTTGACGCTGATTGCGGGACTGGTGCGAGATTCATGTGCGCTGTGGGTCGGATGCTCTGTTGGTTTGTTTGTTTATGCTCTGTGTGGCCCGAGTTGTCTCCGATGCTGTTGACACTGTCACAGTTCACTTCTATATTAGATCTATAAATTGCTGTTGTTTGTGAATCAAGAGGCATTTATAGCAGGCACATAATGCTTGAAACTGACTATTGAACGCCACGCGTCTGGCCTTGTGAATACATATTACCATACAGTACATCCCTCAGCACCATCACTGAATAATTCAGCCCCACTGCAGCACCAGCAAGAAAAAACTCTGTGGCGCCGCCAGTGCCTGTTGGTCCTGGCTTTTATGCTGCGGTACCATTTCCCAGATGGTAGAAGCTGAAACAGTTTGTGCTTGGGGGACTCCGGTCCCCAATGATCCTTTGGGCCCTTATTACACACCTGTCTTTGTAAATATCCTGAATAGTGAGAAGTTCACATCTGCAGATGCACTGGGCTGTCCGCACCACTCTCTGCAGAGTCCTGCGATTGAGGGAAGTACAGTTTCCATACCAGGCTGTAGCCAGTCAGGATGCTTTCAATCATGCCCCTATAGAAAGTTCTTAGAATTTGGGGGGCCATACCAAATTTCTTCAACCGTCTGAGGTGAAAGAGGCGCTGTTGTGCCTTTTTCACCACACAGCCAGTATGTACAGACCATGTGAGATCCTCAGTGATGTTTATGCCAAGGAACTTAAAGCTGTTCACCCTCTCAACCCCAGATCTATTGATGTCTATAGGGGATAGCTTGTCTCCATTCCTCCTTTAATCCACAACCAGCTCCTTTGTTTTTGCGACATTGACGGAGAGATTGTTTTCTTGACAGCACTGTGTCAGGGTGGTGACTTCTTCTCTGTAGGCTGTCTCATTATTATTTGAGATTTGGCCAATCAGTGTAGTGTCGTCAGCAAATTTAATTAGCAGATTGGAGCTGTTGGTGGCGACAGACATGGGTATACAGAAAGTGAAGGAGGGGGCTTAGTACACAGCCATGAGGGGCACCTGTGTTGAGGGTCGGAGGGGCAGAGGTGAGGGAGCCCACTCTTACCACCTGCTGACGATCTGACAGGAAGTCCAGGATCCAACTACACAAGGCAGAGTCAAGGCCGAGGTCTCTGAGCTTCTTGTGGAGCCTGGAGGGAATTATGGTGTTGAAAGCTGAACTGTAGTCCAAGAACAGCATTCTCACATAAGCATCCTTCTTCTCCAGATGTGTAACAATGGTGTGTAGAGCTGTGGCTATTGCGTCATCTGTCGATCGGTTGTGTCGGTAGGCGAATTGTAGGGGGTCCAGTGTGGGTGGTAGCAAGCTGCAAATGTAGTCCTTGACCAGCCTCTCAAAGCATTTGTTTATTATTGAGGTGAGTGCGACAGGACGCCAGTCGCTCAGAGATGTTACCTTGGTCTTTTTAGGTACAGGGACAACGGTGGATGTTTTAAAGCAGGAGGGCACTCTACACTGAGAGGGAGAGATTAAAAATGTATGTAAACACACCTGCCATTTGTGCTGCGCACATCCTGAGTACTCGCCCTGGGATGCCGTCTGGTCTCGTGGCCTTGCGACTGTCTAACCGCTGGAAACACCAGCGTACTTCGGCCTCAGAGATGACCAAGCTGCCAGTTGTATCATCTACAGGTCTCCTCAGGGGCTCAATATTGGCGACATCTAATTGAGCATAAAAAAGGTTTGGCTCATCTGGGAGAGAGGCATTGATGTTGGAAACTCCACTGTGTTTAGCTTTGAAGTCTGCAATAGTGTGCAGACCTTGCCATAAGCTGTGTGTGTTGTTGATGGAAAGTTGAGTCTGAATCTTATCTTTGTATTGTTGTTTTGCTGCCTTGATGACTTTGCCCAGAACGTAGCTGCATTTGTTGAGCTCCTGCTGATTACTGGCAACGTAAGCTCTATGTCGCGTGGTAAATGCTGCTCACATGGAACAGTGGTTCCAAGAAACATCCTCTCCATGTCCACTCCTCTTTGGGAGGTGAGAGGAAACTGGAGCACCTCTGGGGGGAGGCATGGAACCCATGCGGGTCCGGAGAACACATCCATACTCTAAACAGCACCAGAAGTCAGGATGGAACGTGGTTCCCTGATACCGTAAGGTAGTGGATCTGTCTACGTCAGTGTGTTATTAGAAAGAATGTGGGAGAAGCGGGAGCACCCACACGAAACCCACGCCATCATGGGGAAAACGTACAGACTCCTTACAGACCGCGGTGGGAATTGAACCCCGATTTTACAGCTGGGGCTGTTAAGTGCTGTGATAACCACTATGCTACCATGCCGCCCTCTAAATTGCACCATCTCTCCATCCCTTTTTCTGGGTTTCTTTGGTAATATTCCTGAGAGGAGGCAGCTCACAGAGCGACTACAAATTCTCCTGGTACCTCCACAATGTCCACCCAGAGCTGTATGTCCCTGATAGCTCAGGGCAACACAGTAGCATAGTGGTTAGCACGACTTTACAGTACAAGTGACCCAGGTTCATTTCCTGCCGCTGCCTGTCAGGAGTTTGGACGTTCTCCCTGTGACCGCGTGGGTTTCCTCCAGGCTCTGGTTTTCTCCCACAGTCCAAAGACGTACCGGTTGGTAGGTGAATTGGCCATTGTAAGTTGTCCAGTGATCAGGCTGGGATTAAACTGGGTGATTGCTGGGTGATGTGGTTTGAAGGGCCTACTCATAGATAAAATATCTGACCCGCACTGTGCACCACCATGAATTGTCCCGCCTTCCCGTTTGCATTGGCAGCTGGCTATTAATTAAATGACTGCCTGCTATTGCCCGCAGGTCTGGCAGTGTGGAGGCCGACTGGAGATAATACCCTGCTCCGTAGTGGGACACGTGTTCCACAGCAACAGCCCTTACGTATCCCGAAGTAGATCCCCCTTTGTATATCGTAACCTGGTGCGAGTGGCTGAGGTGTGGATGGATGAGTACAAAGATATCTTTTACGACCGGGTCCACGAAGCGGCAGAAGTCGCAAGGAAGGTGAGCCTCGATGTTAGTTTAAGGGAATATGAGAGTCTCCCTGACAATATTTCTCAAGGAAGTTCATTTCCAGAGCAGTAGAATTAAGAAACAACCAGATTGAGGTCAACATATCAAACTTTTCTTTTGGACTGCACCAGGGGTGGGCGGGCGGTGGTCAAGAAATTGAGTTTATTGTCATATGCACAGTTACATCTATGCATGGGTGCAATGAAAAATGTACTTGAGCATCAGAGATGCAACTAAAAAATAAATTCTACAAAAGAGAACACAATTAGAACAAAAAAAATGTCCACTGCAGTGCAAAGAGGTCATAGTGTTGTGATACGGAGATGGTGATTAGGGTTGTGCGGTTTGGTTCAAGAACCAAATGGATGAAGGGAAGTACCTGTAGCAGTTCCTGAACCCAGTGAAATGGGACTTCAGGCTTTTGTACCTCCTGCCCGATGGTAGCTGTGACAAGGTAGCATAGCCCGGATGGTGGTGTTCTTTGATGATGGATGTTGCCTTCTTGAAACGGCACCTCAAGATCTGGAATTAAAAGATACAAGATCCACCTTTAGTATCAAATTGATTTTATGAACACTGAATATATATATAGTAATTCCATAAATGTAGGTGTAGTGCTCTTGTAATTGATATTCGATGAGGGGACTGTATCCATGTTCAAGCTTATTGTCATGGGCATACATACCCAGAGTATAAATGCCAGGAAGATTAGTTTTTTGCAGCTGTAGCAAACTAAACATGACAAACCAATTTTGAGAAATTAATTTAACATACGTAAATTGTACATAATTTACAAGAAACAGTAACCAAAAATTTTTTTAAAACTAAAATAGATATAAAATGATAGTGCAAGTCAAGGGGAATATAGTCTGAGGTAGTGTTTGGGGTTTTCAGGTTGGTTCAAGAACCTGATGGTAGTGGAGAAGGAGCTGTTGTTGAGCCCTGAGGTGTGGGTCTGCAGGCTCCAGAGCTTCCTACCTGATGGCTGCTTTCAGAAGAGGGCACGGGCTTCAATGTGGACGTTCCTAATGATGGATATCACTTTCCTGAGACATCACCTCTTGTAGCAGTCCTCGATGGTGGTGAGAGCTGAGTGAGTCCACCACTCTGAAGCCACTTGCCCTGAAGTTCCCATAGCTGGCCGTGATGCAACCATTGGGAATGCTTTCCACTGTACATCCACAGCCGTCAGTCAGGGTCTTCAAATGGCCTGCTGAATCCCTTTAAACTTCTCAGAGAGTGTAGGACTCTTGTACCAATAGGAGGAATGGGTTAATAGTCACACAGGGGACAGTGTCCCAGCAGAGTTGCCAATGTCAGGAGCTGAGGGATACACCAGAGGTGACTTTGGAACCCACTGTCCTGTGAAGGAGTCTAAAACATTTCTCCCTCCATTTCTCAGGGTCTGTTTGGTGACATTTCTGAGAGGAGGCAGCTCAGAAAGCGACTACAGTGTAACAATTTCTCCTGGTACCTCCAGAATGTCCACCCGGAGCTGTATGTCCCCACTATCCGACCAGTGATGCACACTACCGTGAGTTGTCCTGCCTTCCCTTTGACATTGGCAGCTGGTTAACTTCGAGCTGTTTTGTACCCGAGTAACTGCTCCTGTCTAAGTGTTTTTTTTATAATGTTATCCTTATTTATTTAGAGATACGTTCCAGCCCAACAAGCCCATGCCACCCAATTACTCCCATGTGACCAATTAACCAACAAACCCTTTGGAATGTGGGTGGAAACTGGAGTACCCAGAAGAAACCCACGCGATCACAGAGAGAGCAATCAGACTCCTTACAGCAGCACGGGTGGGGGGGATTGAACCCAGGTCACTGGCGCTGTAATAGTGTGATGTTAACCACTACACTGCAGTGTTTTTAAGGGTATAGCGGGAGGTTAGGGGGAGGGGGGAAGACAGTGTGGGGAGGTGGTGGAAATCTAAAATGAAATAGAAAATGCCAGTGATACTTGGTCGGGAAGCATCCGTGAGGAGTGAAACGGAGGCAACGACTCAGGTCGATAACTTTTCTTCAGAGCTGAGCTGTTACAGTTAATATAATCAGGTTCAATTACATTTATTTATCGCGCATACATCAAAACAGATGGTGAAATGCTTCATTTGCGTCAACAACAAACACACTCAAGGATGTTCTGGGCACAGCCCGCAAGTGTCGGCACATGTTTCAGTGCCAACGTAGAATGCCCACCTTGTTCAGCAGAACAACACAAGCAGCAAAAAAAACGACAGCAAATGCCTTTCCCATTCTCCCACCAACCCACCCACACAGAGATGGCTACACATTCAGGCAGAGGTTTCAAAGCACAGAGAGCATCGGTTTAAGATGAGAAGTCTGAGGTTTATCAGGGGACATGGGGAAGAATTTTTTTTGCCCAGAGGATGGTTGGAGTCTGGATCACTCTGCCAGAAGTGGTGGTGGAAGCAGATAACTGTGCAGCACCTGAGAACAAGGCGAATGGGCTGAAGGCTGGTAAATGGGTTGAGTATAGTTGGGTACTTGCTGGTCATCATGAATCCGATCAGCTGAAGGGCCTGTTTCTCTGCAGTGTGAGTCTGAGTAACAACTCTGTGTTACTGTTCCAGCTGATGAACCAAGGCAGCTCCCTCTGCCTGACCACAGGAGCGACCGAAGTGTCAGTGTCAATGTCCTCCTGCAGTGGACAAGAGGAACGTCAGGTAAATATGCAAGAGGGTATAGGCATGGAGGAACAAGCAGGGTCTTGGTGTTGGTTTCATATTGTCACGTGTACCGAGATACAGTGAAAAACTTGTCTAACTTACAGATCATGCTTCACATATGAAGCACCAGTAGTGTTTGTACCTTCTACTGTTTGCTTTCTAACTTATATCATAAGTGCATCTTATTATTTGTTGATTAATTTGTGGTACTATTACTTGGTGTTGTGTGTGAGTTATGTGTACTGTGCTGTGCACCTTGGTCTGGAGAAGCATTGTTCTGTTTGACAGTATTCATGTACACTGTTGAATGACAGTAAACTTGAGCTTGAATATACAGATCAAATCATTACACAGTGCACTGAAGTAGCACAATGTAAAGCAAGAACAGAATGGAGAATAGAGTATCACCGGTACAGAGAAGGTGCAATGCAGCTAAACAATAATGTGCAAGTCATGACAACTGTGAGATTGAGTGCGGTGATCCCACTAGGGAATTATTCTGCCCTCGCACAGGAGTTTCCCCTGTTTCTCAAGCATAGGGAAACTCCAGTCCCCGTAGTTGTAATTTGAAGACGGTTTTATTGTTCACCAATGTGTTACAGTACACAAGGAACTGAGTAAAAAGACAGTAGTGATCAGCATTCTCAGGAAAGTTAGATTCCATTATTGATTAAAATTCCATGGACTCATAAAAGTGCTGCTGACTAACGAATAGATAGATATACAGTATAAGCAATTATATAATGGCTAACCTGATGTCGAAGATTAATTGCCTTACAACGCAGTAATAAGTAATTAACAACTGATGTAACCAGACAAGAAAACAATGAGATCTAGTAGTTAGAAAGAAAGTACCTTCTGCCCAGTGGGAGAAGATCTACTGAGGCAGCAAAAATCCTGGAAGTAGGAGGTGTGGAGCGGAGCAGGTGAGAGTGGAAAATTGATTCAGGGCAATGCCAATTGTTAACCAGGTGTACAAGAGATGGCAAAATAAAAACAGAAAATTCTGGAAAATTTCAGCAAGTTAAGGCCATTTCTGTGGGAAGAGAAAGAGAGTCAACATTTCAGATTGAAGACCCTTCATCAGAACTGGAAAGGAAACATATGATTGGCTTATTAAAAGATAATGATTAACTTTATTTGTTACACATACATCAAAATATCCAGGGAAATGTATTGCTTGCATCAAATCAGATCAGCAAGGATCGTGCTGGGCTTGCGTAAGTGTCGCCACGCTGCCGACACCATCACAGCACGGCCAGAACCCGTTAAACGTAACACCAACTGCATGCCTTTGGAATGTGGGAGGATACCAGAGCAACCAGAGGGAATCCACACCATCATGGGGGAAACGTACAAACCTAGTACAGACAGCGGTAAGAGGGTGGGGCAGCGTGGGGAATGCCTGTGACAGGGTGAAACTAGGGTGACCATGGGGATAAGCTGTAAAGGTTCCCTGGCCAATGTGTGAGTGGAAACAGTCAGAGAGTGAGAAGGTTGACGCAGAATGCCAGAGTTGCAAAATGGAGACCAGGGAGACATGCCCAGTAGGATCTAAAAACTGTTGTATTATTGTCACATGAACCAAGACGCAGTGAAAAGCCTTAGTTTGCATGCCGAGCAGGCAAATCATTCTGCATCTAAGTATATTGAGATAGTGCAAAAGGAAAAACAAATCAGAATGTAGAATATAGTGTAACAGTTACAGAGAAAGTGCTGTGAAGGTAGATAAATAAAGTGCAGATTACTGTATAAGCACGAATATCAATTTCTCCTTCTGTTAAAAAATTTCCCTCCCCCTCCCCTCTTGATCTGTTCCCCACTCTGGCTGCCTACCTCTTCTCACCTGCCTATCACCTCCCCCTGGGACCCTTTCTCCAATGATTCACTATTGTCTCCTATCAGATTCCTTCCTCTCCTGAGCTTTCCCACCCACCTGGCTTCACCTATCACCTTCTAGTTATCTTCCTTCCCTTCCCACCGCCCCCAGCTTTTTATTCTGGCATCTTCCCCCTTCCTTTCCAGTCCTGAGGAAAGGTCTCGGCCCAAAACGTTAATTGTTTATTCCCCTCCATAGAATCTGCCTGACCTGCTGAGTTCTTCCAACCTTTTCTGTGTGTTGCTTTGGATTTCCAGCTTCTGCTGAATTACTTGTGCTTATAGATCAAGACTTCAGCTTTAACATGTGGGACGTCTGTTCAAGAGCCTGATAACAGTAGGGTAACAGAAGCCAGAGGTACAGTCTTTCAAGCTTTTGTATCTTATGCCTGATGGGAGGGGTCTTTGATTGGTGTTATCTCGAGTCATAGACCACCATGACATAGAAACAGGCCCTACTAGTCTGTGTCCCACAGTTACTCTGCCTAGTCCTGTCGACCCGCACCTGCCATAGCCCTCCATATCCTTTATCCATGTACCTATACAAATTTTAATAGCTGAAACCAAAACCACACCCACCACTTCCATGGCAACTCTTTTCACACTCACTCCACCCTCTTGGGAGAAGCTCCCCGTCAGTTTCCCCTTAGGTATTTCCCTTTCACCCTTCACCCATGTTCTCTAGGTGTCACGTAGAAGTTAGGAGTAAGGTTATCTGGCAAGTGGGTGAATGGGAGCATTTAGAGAGTGAGAATACCTCAGGATCTACCTTGGCGCCTACCTGCACTGCACCTTTCGCTGTAACACTCTATTCCCTGTTCTGTTATTGGTTTCCCTGTGCACTGTGCAACCGGAGGACTTGAATGGGTGGCGTGTTGTTCACTGTACTTCTGTACATGTGACAATGATAAAACCAATGCTGACAGAATAACCTGGGAGCTGCAAAACACAGAGCAGGGAGGAAAGAAAGGAAACGAAAAAGGGAAAGAAAAGTGGAAAAAAAAACAAGCTGAGCTAATATGACGGGTACAGACAGAAATCAAGTTGCCTGTAGTTGGTAGACCTTCACTCTCCAGACATGGCCTTCTTCTTTGCATTAACCACAGGTGAGTTTCAGTGGGTGACACTGCTTTGTATCTGATTCTGCAAGCCCCCTATTACAACTCCCACTTGTATTCCAGGGCAAGAGCGTCACCAGGCAGGGGCTGAATTCCCAAACTCTGACCCCCCCCCCAACTCCAGACCCCAGAACAATAGTGAAGATTAGTAGGGAAGTTATCCCCATTTCCTACCTTGAGCCGTACCACATGGCCCAACTGATCCTTGCCAACCAAGACACCCACTCAAGCAGTTCCCATTTGCCCACATGGCCCTGTCCAAGAGTCTTTACAACATGTGTGCAGTTTTGGTCCCCTAATCTGAGGAAAGACATCTTTGCCATAGAGGGAGTACAAAGAAGGTTCACCAGATTGATTCCTGGGATGGCAGGTCTTTCATATGAAGAAAGACTGGATGAACTGGGCTTGTACTCGTTGGAATTTAGAAGATTGAGGGGGGATCTGATTGAAACGTATAAGATCCTAAAGGGATTGAACAGGCTAGATGCGGGAAGATTGTTCCCGATGTTGGGGAGGTCCAGAACGAGGGGTCACAGTTTGAGGATAGAGGGGAAGCCTTTTAGGACCGAGATTAGGAAAAACTTCTTCACACAGAGAGTGGTGAATCTGTGGAATTCTCTGCCACAGCAAACTGTTGAGGCCAGTTCATTGGCTATGTTTAAGAGGGAGTTAGATATGGCCCTTGTGGCTACAGGGGTCAGGGGGTATGGAGGGAAGGCTGGGTTCTGAGTTGGATGATCAGCCATGATCATAATAAATGGCGGTGCAGGCTCAAAGGGCCGAATGGCCTACTCCTGCACCTATTTTCTATGTTTCTATTTACCTGTCAACTTGCCTCAGTGAGTTAAAAAAGAAGCTTTCTGAGGGAGATGGGACCTTGCTGTGCAACTCACCAATATTTAATAGGCAGCAGGTAGGTCGAAGCTGTGAAAGAGGCTTTTTGTGGTAATTGGCTTTCCCTCTCTCTTCTCCACCTCCTCCCTCTGTCTCTATATCCCCAACCCATCCCCTTGTACCTCTCTCCCTTTCTCCCTCTCTCTCTCCCTCCCTCTCTCCTTCCCTCCCTCCCTCCCTACCTCTCTCTCTCCACCCCACCTCCCCTTCCTCCTCTCCCTCCCCCCACCACTGCAGAACTTTGAGTACACAGACAAGGGTGAAATCATCAGCAAAGAAGCCAGCTCACAGTGCCTGCAGGCTGGCCTTCTCGTCATACTGCTGGTCAGGTGTGCTGCCACCAGTAGGGGGGTCCACATGCCCCCAGAGCAGAGGTTTGCACTCAATCAGGTAAGGAGATAGGGGTTGGGGACTCTGATTGAGAGACCACACTGGATACATTCTGTTCCACCATTCAGTCATTTTATTTCAACCCCAGCCTCCAGCTTCAGTGGCTGAATGGTTCAATTTAATATCAGAAAATATACAGGGTATACAACATGAAATTCTTATTCTTCGTAGACATCCACAAAACAGAGAAAAAAAGCTCCAAGGAATGAATGATAGAAAAATGTTAGAACCCCAAAGCCCAGCCTCCCCTTCCCATGCAGAGGCATCAGCAAAAGCATCAACACTCCTCCCTCCCCCCCCTCCCCTCCCCCTCCCCCTCTCCTCCCCTCTCCCTCCCCCTCTCCCCTCTCCCTCTCCTCCTCCCCTCTCCCTCCCCCTCCACTCTCCCCCTCCCCCTCCCCTCTCCTTCCCCCTCCACTCTCCCCCTCTCCTCTCCCCTCCTCTCCCCCTCCTCCCCACACTTGCTCCAGCAAGAGCATCAGCCACCCCCACCCCCACCACCCACCATGCCAGCAACCACAAGCCTGCAAAGAGACCAGGATCTAGAGTCCATCAAAAACTACTGTCCATCCCAATACTTCAGCACCTCCATCAGGCCCTCTCTCTCACTAATGAGGGAGAGGAAGATATTGCCCCTGCCACAGGTGCATTTGTCTTCATCAACCGTGGGACTGAGTTTAAGAGTTGAGAGGTAATGTTACAGCTATATAGGACCCTGGTCAGACCCCACTTGGAGTACTGTGCTCAGTTCTGGTCACCTCACCACAGGAAGGATGTGAAAACCATAGAAAGGCTGTAGAGGAGATTTACAGGGATGTTGCCTGGATTGGGGAGAATGCCTTATGAGAATAGGTTGAGTGAACTCGGCCTTTTCTCCTTGGAGTGATGGAGGATGAGATGTGACCTGATAGAGGTGTACAAGGTAATGAGGGGCATTGATCGTGTGGATAGTCAGAGGCTTTTTCCCCAGGGCTGAAATGGCTAGCACGAGAGGGCACAGTTTTAAGGTGCTTGGAAGTAGGTACAGAGGAGATGTCGGGTAAGTTTTTTTATGCAGACAGTGGTGAGTGTGTGGAATAGGCTGCCAGCGACAGTGGTGGAGGTGGATATGACAGGGTCTTTTTAGAGACTCTTGGACAGGTACACGGAGCTTAGAAAAATAGAGGGCTACGGGTAACCCTAGGTAGTTTCTAAGTAAGTACGTGTTTGGCACAGCTTTGTGGGTCAATTGGCCTGTATTGTGCTGTAGGTTTTCTATGTTTCCATGTTTCATAGTGAGGGGAAGTCCAACAGCTCAACGTTTCAATGTTACAATCTTCAGCGTGGCTTATTCGAGCTCCCCTGACTCAAGAACGAGCAGACTCTCTCTCACCATCGAGGGAGAGATCGCTCGAGTGCAGAGGCCTCTGACAGCTGCAACCTCCCCCCTCCACCACCACTTACCAATCAGAAATCTATCCTCCTGTGCCTTAAATAATACCCTTAGATCCTCTGGTCTCTTATTAATAGAAACATCCTCTCCATGTCTACTCTATGCATGCTTTTCAGTGTTCAGTAGCTTTCAATGAGATCCCCCTCATCCTTCTGAACTTCATTGTGTACAGGTCCAGAGACATCAAATGCACATCCCACCAACCATGAATCACCCTTTGACACTAATCCTACATTAGTTCCTATAGTTTATTCTTACAGCATTCTCAGTAACCCTTTGCCCTCCCCCCAGATTCCGCCACTCACCCATAGACTAGGGACTATTTATAGCAACCATTTTACCTACCAACCTGCACTTCCTCAGGATGTGAGAGGAAACTGGAAACTCACATGGTCCATTGAGAATGAGCAAACTCCACACAGACAACGCCTGAGGTCAGGCTCAAACCTGGTCTCTGGCACTGTGAGGCAATGGCTGTAGTGCTATGCCACATCTTAGGGCACAGATGTCAGTGTAGGCTTGAAGGGAAGCCCTACCTTTCCCAAAAGGCCCTGTGATCTCCATTCCGGCCATGAATCTCACCCCATAGTGGGGACAGATGATAGAGGCTCTCCTTGTGCTTCGTTCCCCCCAGGAAGGAATGATCCTGAACGCCGGCTTGGGGCTCTGCTTGTCGGTGAGGGGAAAGCAGCTGAAGATGGCAGAATGCGACCACTCGGATATGTGGCAGCACTGGATGTTCATCAAACGTCAGGTCAAGTGACCCACTGCCTTCGCCTTGTGCCAGCCTTGCACTGATGGAACTCGGGGTTGCCCTATTCTGGTCAGAGGTCACCTCAGAAGTGCCATCACACGACTTCATCCCCTACTGCCAATGGTCATCTGACACGCCCATCACCCTTGCACCCAACCTCAGCCCTCCTTGCATTCCCACTGGATGGTGAGTTCTCCTGACTCAGATGGTCCATATGGCAAAATCTGCAACACATACAAAATGCTGGAGGGGCTCAGCAAGTCTGGCAGCATCTGTGGAGAGGAATAAGCAGTTGACGTTTTGGGCCGAGGCCCTTCATCAGGACTGGAAAGGAAGAGACAGCAGCCAGAATAAATAAGATGGGGGGATGGAGGGAAGAAGTACACATTCACAGATGATAGGTGAGACCAGGTGAAGGTGGATGTGTGGGGACTACTCAGGTTGAAGGAGCAACATCTCATATTCCTTCTGGATGGTCACCAACCTGATGGCATGGAGATTGATTTCTCCACCTCCTGGTGATTTCCTCCTCCTTCCCCTCCTCTCTTTTTATCATTCCCCATTCTGGTTACCCTCTCACCCCTTCTCCTCACCTGCCCATCACCTCCCTCTGGTTCCCCTCCCTCCCTTTATTCCATGGTCCACTGTTTCCTCCGATCAGAATAGGTCTTCTTCAGCCATTTACTTTAACCTATCCCCCTGCCTTACCCAGTCACCTTCCCCCTCACCTGCTCTCACCTGTTACCTACCAACTTATATTCTTCCACCTCCCCCATCATCTTGTTCTGCCCTCTGCCCCCATCTTTTCTAGTCCTGGTGAAGGGTCTCAACCCAAAACATTGACTATTTCCCCTCCATAAATGCTGCCTGAGCTGGTGAGTTCCTCTAGCATTTTGTGCGTGTGTGTTGCTCAACATTTCCGGCACCTGCAGAACTTATTGTGTTTAGAATCTCCTTCCTTTGATATTTTCACACTTGTATTTTCAGTCACTCTCCTGGTTTATCCTCAACTTGCCTCGAGATACCTGAGTGATTGTAATTAGTTCTGATCAAATTAGACCAGCTCCAGAAGTTGGGGTGGCTGGAGAACTTACAGTGAACATTGAATAGCACCTGAGAGAATGTTCTTTAATGCGTGTCAGGTGCGAAGGTCAAAATGTACATTAATCTGAGGTATGATTAGGGAGATGGGTCATAGAGACTGTTGCTTCCTACAAAGATTGTCCGATAATTTTGTATGTTACCACTGGTTCTGTTGTGTTTAAAGTGAATTTTCTTACATCATTTACTGTTAAAAATTAAAGTGATATAAAATGAAAAAAAAAACATGTTACTTAAAAGTAAAACCACAAGAAAGCCTTTTGGAACTAAATAATGTCTGATCTACTGTATATATTTGTTCTATATTGTCTCATCAAACACTCCAAGGGCGGAAACAGCAAAGTTCAATACAGAATGAACAGAATAAATCTCAAAGTTCAAAATAAATTTATCATCAAAGTACATATATGTCTCCATATACAACCCTGAGAATCATTTTCTTGTAAGCATACTCAATAAGGCAATAATAGAATAATAACCAGAATAGAATCAATGAGAGACCGCACCAACTTGGACACTTAACCAGTGACAATCTGTGCAAATTCATAAAGAAAGAAAGAAATAATAATAAATATTGAAAACATGAGATGAAAGTCCTTGAAACACATTTCAATGATGGTGTAAGTGGAGTTATCCCCTTTGGTTGAGGGGTAATAACTGTTCCAGAACATGGTGGCGCGAGTCCTGAGGCTCCTGACGCAGCAACGAGAAGAATGCACTGCCCCATTAATTACTCTCTAGACAGGGACAGCACAAGTTAAATATGCAGTAAATTTCCCTCTTCTCTCCCATCACACACTGTCAGGTCAGAGACAGCATGGGAATAAAACTTCCTCTCAACTGTCCTATCGCACAGTCTGAGGGCAGGGAGAGTGTGGGTTAGACACAGATTAAGATGCAGGTACCTGGATAGGAGAGGTTTGGAGAGAGATGGGCAAATGGGACAAGCTTAGATGGGCATCTTAGTCTGCATGGAAGAGTTGGGCCAAAGAGCTTGTTTAACTCTATGACTGAAAAAGCTTCCTCCACACTGACCCATCACACACACCCAGGGTTGGAATGCATGCAGTTCTGCTCTCCTTGTTTTAGTGTATATTTATATATTTTTTTTAAGATTAAATTATGAGGACATGCAGTCCTCTTTTATTGTTATTGAGTAATGCATGCATTAAGAAATGATACAATATTCCTTTGGTGTGGTATCACAGAAACACAGGACAGACCAAGACTGAAAAACTAACAAAAACCACATAATTATAACATATAGTTACAACAGTGCAACAATACCATAACTTGATGAAGAACAGGCCATGATCACAGTAAAAAAGTTCAAAGTCTCTCGAAAGTCCCACATCTCACGCAGACGGGAGAAGGAAGAAAACTCTCCCTGCCATGCCCAACCACAATATGACTCTGAGTCATCCGAAAACTTCAAGCTCCAATCAGCCCTCCGACACCGAGTACCGAGCACCATCTCTATCCGAACACTTCGACCTCAGCCTCGGTCGCCAGCAGCAGGCAAAGCCGGGGATTTTGGGGCCTTCCCTCTGGAGATTTTCGATCGCACAGTAGCTGCAGCAGCGAACCGGGCATTTCAGAAGTTTTCTCCAGATGTTTCTGCTTCTTCACGTATTTATGTGAAGATACAGTGCAGAACAGACCCTCCCGGCCCAACAAGCCACACCGCCCTGCAACCTACCTATTTCACACTAGATTAATCATAGACAATTTACAATGATCAATTAACCTACTAACCGGGTATGTCTTTGGACTGTGGGAAGAATCTGGAGCACCCGGAGGAAATCCACACGGTCACAGGATGATGCACTTTCAATTACTCCAAAAGACTGGAAGTAGGGTAAATACTTGAAAGGCTTTTATTCACAGTAAAATGTGACTTCCAGTATGCTGAGTGTCTGCCCCTGGACTGAGGGTGAGGGGCAAGGCAGAATCACCTTTATTCAGGGGTCTGTGGGAGGAGTCACAGGGGCAGTCAGCAGAGGGGCGTGTCCAGACAGGTAACCCAGTTACAACATATATATATATATCTGGTTTACCACACGGGGAGAACATAGAATCTCCTTATGGACGGGCAGAATCGAACTCTGAACTCCGGAATGCCCTGTGCTGTAATAGAGTTGCGTTAACCACCGTGATACCATTACTTGAGGAAGGATGTACTAACTTTGGAGGAGGTTCACCAGGTTGATTTGATTTTGGAGATCAGGGGGCTAGCCTACAAGGAGTAATTGAGTCACCTGGGACTGTACTCGTTGGAGTTCAGAAGAGCGAGAGGAGATCCTATAGAAACATACAAAATCATGAAACGGATGGATAAGATAGAGACTGTAACTACAGGATGTAGATTCAAGATTTGGGGCTACGTCTCCTAGATTTAGGACAGAGATGAGGAGAAACTGCACAGTGTAATCAGGGATTTGTAACCTAGGGTCCATGGACCCCTCAGTTAATTGTAGGGGTCCATGGCGTAAGAAAGGTTGGAACCCCTGGCGTAGAGGAACTTTACTCTGTACTGTCCCTGCCTTGAGAGTATGTGATGGGACAGTGTTGAGAGAGCTTTACTCTCCATCTTACCCATGTTGTCCCAGACTTGCAGTCTGTATTTAAACTTTGCCGTCTCAGTCCTGGAGTGTTTGGTGTAAAATGAAGTTTTATTATCTATTGGAAACTCTGCTTTCCCTACCCTGGGAGAGCTCCAGTATTTGCTTCATGTTGCCATCAGAGAAGCGTCTCTCCCCACCCACAAGGTAGGCTACTCACCACCTGCAAGGCGTGCTGGAGCTACCCTGGGTGAAAATATCTCCAGTCCCTACACAGAAGCAGAGACTGGGCAGTTGTAACCTCCTGCATTTCATATATAAATTCAGATTCATTTATCATATAGACATGGAAACACCCAGTGAAAGTGTCATCTATGTTAACATCCAAAGTGCGCTGGGGGCAGCCCACAAGTATTCCCACACATTCTGGTGCCAAGAATGTTCCACAGGACAATACAAGCAGCAACAACAAGACAACAAATGGCAAAGCAGGCCCCTTTCCCATCCGTCCCACCCACTCACCCTCTCACACACCCCAGGACAGGCCACCTCTGGCCTCCAGTCCTTTTCTCCAGACTCTCAGCTCCTCCCCAGTGTATGAACACCTGGCTTGTCTACAACCCGAGCACACGAACAAGCATTCAGGAGGCCGGCAGGGACCGATTTGCTGGCAGCGACAGACCTGCAGGTGTCTTCTGCTCAGTCCACAGCCGCATTTTCGTCTATTATAAGTTCACAGGGAGAGAATCAGATTTATCATCACTGACATTTGCTGTTTTAAGACAGTGCAAGATGTAAAAAATCACAATAGACAATAGGTGCAGGAGTAGGCCATTCAGCCCTTCGAGCCAGCACCACCATTCACTGTGATCATGGCTGATCATCCACAATCAGTACCCTTTTCCTGCCTTCTCCCCATATCCCTTCACTCCACTATCTTTAAGAGCTCTATCTAACTCTTTCTTGAAAGCATCCAGAGAATCGGCCTCCACTGCCTTCTGGGGCAGAGCATTCCACATATCCACCACTCTCTGGGTGAAAAAATTTCTCCTCAACTCTGTTCTAAGTGGCCTACCCCTTATTCTTAAACTGTCTTGGCCTCAGGTTCAGGACTCCCCCAACATCGGGAACATGTTTCCTGCCTCTAGCATGTCCAATCCCTTAATAATCTTTTATGTTTCAATCAGATCCCCTCTCATCCTTCTAAATTCCAATGTATACAAGCCCAGTCGCTCCAATCTATCAACATGTGACAGTCCCACGATCCCGGGAATTAACCTCATGAACCTACGCTGCACTCCCTCAATAGCAAGAATGTCCTTCATCAAATTTGGAGACCGAAACTGCACACAATTCTCCAGGTGTGATCTCACCAGGGCCCTGTACAGCTGCAGAAGGACCTCTTTGCTCCTATACTCAACTCCCCTTGTTATGAAGGCCAACATACCATTAGCTTTCTTCACTGCCTGCTGTACCTGCATGCTTACTTTCAGTGACTGATGAACAAGGACACCAAGATCTCGTTGTACTTCCCCTTTTCCTAACATGACACCATTCAGATAGTAATCTGCCCTCCTGGTCTTGCCACCAAAGTGGATAAACTCACATTTATTAACTTTAAAATGCATCTGCCCACTCACCCAACCTGTCCAAGTCACCGTACATTCTCATAACATCCTCCTCACATTTCACACTACCACCAAGCTTTGTGTCATCTGCAAATTTGCTAATGTTACTTTTAATCCATTCATCTAAATCATTAATATATATTGTAAATAGCTGCGGTCCCAGCAGCGAGCCTTGCGGTACCCCACTAGTCACTGCATGCCATTCTGAAAGGGGACCCATTAGTCCCTACTCTTTGTTTCCTGTCTGCCAACCAATTTACGATCCATCTCAATACCCTACCCCCAATACCAGGTGCCCCAATTTTGCCCACTAATCTCCTATGTGGGACTTTTCAAAGGCTTTCTGAAAGTCCAGGTACACTACATACACTGGCTTTCCCTTGTCCATTTTCATAGTTACATCCTCAAAAAATTCCAGAAGATTTGTCAAGCACGATTTCCCCTTCGTAAATCCATGCTGACTCGGACCGATCCTGTTACCAAATGTAACCGATCCAAATGTGCTGCTATTTCATCTTTTATAATTGACTCCAGCATCTTCCCCACCACTGATGTCAGGCTAACTGGTCTATAATTCCCTGTTTTCTATCTCCCTCCTTTCTTAAAAAGTGGGATAACATTATCTACCCTCTAATCCACAGGAACTGATCCTGAATCTATAGAACATTGGAAAATGATTACCAATGTGTCCACGATTTCTAGAGCCACCTCCTTAAGTACCCTGGGCTGCAGACCATCAGGCCCTGGGGATTTATCAGTCTTCAGTCCCATCAGTCTATCCAACACCATTTTCTGCCTAATGTGAATTTCCTTCAGTTCCTCCGTTACCCTAGGTCCTCTGGCCACTATTACATCTGGGAGGTTGTTTGTGTCTTCCCTAGTGAAGACAGATCCACAGTACCTGTGCAACTCGTCTGTCTTTTCTTTGTTCCCCATAATAAATTCACCTGTTTCTGTCTTCAAGGGCCCAACTTTGGTCTTAACTAATTTTTTCCTCTTCACATACCTAAAGAAGATTTTACTATCCTCCTTTATATTCTTGGCTAGCTTACCTTTGTACCTCATCTTTTCTTCCCGTATTGCCTTTTTAGTTATCTTCTGTTGCTCTTTAAAAGTTGCCGAGTCCTCTGGCTTCCCGCTCATCTTTGCTATGTTATACTTCCTCTCTTTTATTTTTATACTGTCCTTGACTTCCCTTGTCAGCCACGGTCAACCCTTACTCCCTTAGAATCTTTCTTCCTCTTTGGAATGAACGGATCCTGCATCTTCTGCATAATTCCCAGAAATACCCGCCATTGTTGTTCCACTGTCATCCCTGCTAGGGTACTGTCCCATTGAACTTTGGCCAGCTCCTCCCTCATAGCTCCATCGTTCCCTTTGTTCCACTGTAATACTGACACTTCCGATTTTCCCTTCTCCCTCTCAATTTGTAGATTAATACTTATCATATTATGGTCACTACATCCTAATGGCTCCTTTGCCTCGAGTTCCCTTATCAAATCTGGTTCACTACACAACACTAGATCCAGAATTGCCTCCTCCCCATTAGGCTCCAGTACAAGCTGCTCTAAGAATCCATCTCAGAGGCACTCCACAAACTCCTTTTCTTGGGTTCCAGTACTAACCTGATTTTCCAGTCTACCTGCATGTTGAAATCCCCCATAACAACCGTAGCATTGCCTTTGCGACATGCCAGTTTTAACTCTTCATTCAACTTGCACCCTATATCCAGGCTACTGTTTGGGGGCCTGTGGATAACTCCCGTTAGGGTCTTTCTACCCTTAGAATTTCTCAGTTCTATCCATACTGACTCTACGTCTCCTGATTCTATGTCCCCCCTCACAAGGGACTGAATTTCATTCCTCACCAACAGATCCACCCCACCCCCTCTGCCCACGTGTCTGTCCTTTCGATAGGACGTATATCCTTGAATATTCATTTCCTAGCCCTGGTCCTCTTGCAGCCATGTCTCTGTTATTCCCACAACATCATACTTGCCAATTTCCAACTGAGCCTCAAGCACATCCACTTTATTTCTGATACTTTGTGCATTCACATATAATACTTTCAATCCATTACTCCCCTCACCTTTCACATCAATTCGTTATTGCACTTGGCCATACTCTCCTATCCCTTCCTGAGCTTTCTGCCCCGTTAATTCTGTTGTCTTTCTTAACTTTTCTTATTCTCTCTTTCCCTTTAACTCCATCCTTATATTTCCTGTCCTTATAAATCCTGCCTGTTGCCACAGAAACCCCTTTCTGTACCTCTCACTATCACTGTTACAATAAAGAATATAACAAAATAAATAAGCAGAGTGATAAAAAAGAGACTAAAGAAAGCAAAACAGTTCAAGGGTTCATGGATCGTTCAGAAATCTGGTGGCAGAGGTTCATAAAGCATTGAGTGTGTGTCTCCAGGCTTCTGAACCTCCTCTCTGATTGTAGTAATGAGAGGAGGGTATGTCCTAAATCGTAAGGTTCCTTCGTGCTGGATGCTGCCTTTCAAAGATGACCTTGCTGGTGGGGAGGGTTGTACCCGTGATTGAGCTGGCTGAGTTTACAAGCCTCTGCAGCTTTTTCCGATCCTGTGCATTGGTGCCTCTGTGCCAGACAGTGATGTAAAGCATACATCTGTAGGAATTTGCAAGAGTCTTCAGTGACATACCAAAACTGCTCAAGTTCCTAATGAAATATTGCCCCTGGCATGCCCTCATCAATATGTTAGGCACAGGATAGACCTTCCGAGATGCTGACACCCAGGAACTTGAAGACAGAACCCTGACGTAACCTTGGGGGAAGAAGCATACATAGATCACGGACTCAATAGCTCACAGCACAAGTTTGTCACAAAGTCATGGCTGCCTCAGCCATTATCAGCTTGCATTTGTAGAACAACTTGTAACAAGTGAGAGGGAAAAGGTTTAAAGCGAGATTAACTTTTTCCACACAGAGTGTTACAAATATATGGAACAAGTTGCCAGAGGAAGTGCTTGTGGTGGGGACAACTATGACATTGAAATGACACATGGACAGGTATATAGAAACATAGAAAATAGGTGCAGGAGTAGGCCATTCGGCCCTTCGAGCCTGCACCGCCATTTATTATGATCATGGCTGATCATCCAACTCAGAACCCCGCCCCAGCCTTCCCTCCATACCCCCTGACCCCCGTAGCCACAAGGGCCATATCTAACTCCCTCTTAAATATAGCCAATGAACTGGCCTCAACTGTTTCCTGTGGCAGAGAATTCCACAGATTCACCACTCTCTGTGTGAAGAAGTTTTTCCTAATCTCGGTCCTAAAAGGCTTCCCCTCTATCCTCAAACTATGGCCCCTCGTTCTGGACTTCCCCAACATCGGGAACAATCTTCCTGCATCTAGCCTGTCCAATCCCTTTAGGATCTTATACGTTTCAATCAGATCCCCCCTCAATCTTCTAAATTCCAACGAGTACAAGCCCAGTTCACCCAGTCTTTCTTCATATGAAAGTCCTGCCATCCCAGGAATCAATCTGGTGAACCTTCTTTGTACTCCCTCTAAGGCAAGGATGTCTTTCCTCAGATTAGGGGACCAAAACTGCACACAATACTCCAGGTGTGGTCTCACCAAGGCCTTGTACAACTGCAGTAGTACCTCCCTGCTCCTGTACTCGAATCCTCTCGCTATAAATGCCAGCATACCATTCGCCTTTTTCACTGCCTGCTGTACCTGCATGCCCACTTTCAATGACTGGTGTATAATGACACCCAGGTCTCGTTGCACCTCCCCTTTTCCTAATCGGCTACCATTCAGATAATAATCTGTTTTCCTATTTTTGCCACCAAAGTGGATAACTTCACATTTATCCACATTAAGTTGCATCTGCCATGAATTTGCCCACTCACCCAACCTATCCACGTCACCCTGCATCCTCTTAGCATCCTCCTCACAGCTAA
The DNA here is from genome assembly GCF_963921235.1 of Mobula hypostoma. NCBI lineage: Eukaryota > Metazoa > Chordata > Chondrichthyes > Myliobatiformes > Myliobatidae > Mobula > Mobula hypostoma. The sequence continues at coordinate 15,305,252 of NC_086101.1, read as the reverse complement.
CACTGCCACCCAGCTTCGTGTCATCCGCAAACTTGGAGATGCTGCATTTAATTCCCTCATCCAAGTCATTAATATATATTGTAAACAACTGGGGTCCCAGCACTGAGCCTTGCGGTACCCCACTAGTCACCGCCTGCCATTCTGAAAAGGTCCCGTTTATTCCCACTCTTTGTTTCCTGTCTGCTAACCAATTCTCCACCCACACCAATACCTTACCCCCAATACCGTGTGCTTTAAGTTTGCACACTAATCTCCTGTGTGGGACCTTGTCAAAAGCCTTTTGAAAATCCAAATATACCACATCCACTGGTTCTCCCCTATCCACTCTACTAGTTACATCCTCAAAAAATTCTATGAGATTCGTCAGACATGATTTTGCTTTCACAAATCCATGCTGACTTTTTCCGATCATTTCACAGCTTTCCAAATGTGCTGTTATCACATCCTTGATAACTGACTCCAGCAGTTTCCCCACCACCGACGTTAGGCTAACCGGTCTATAATTCCCCGGTTTCTCTCTCCCTCCTTTTTTAAAAAGTGGAGTTACATTAGCCATCCTCCAATCCTCAGGAACTAGTCCAGAATCTAACGAGTTTTGAAAAATTATCACTAATGCATCCACTATTTCTTGGGCTACTTCCTTAAGCACTCTAGGATGCAGACCATCTGGCCCTGGGGATTTATCTGCCTTCAATCCCTTCAATTTACCTAACACCACTTCCCTACCAACATGTATTTCGCTCAGTTCCTCCATCTCACTGGACCTTCTGTCCCCTACTATTTCTGGAAGAGTATTTATGTCCTCCTTAGTGAAGACAGAACCAAAGTAATTATTCAATTGGTCTGCCATGTCCTTGCTCCCCATAATCAATTCACCTGTTTCTGTCTGCAGGGGACCTACATTTGTCTTTATCAGTCTTTTCCTTTTTACATATCTATAAAAGCTTTTACAGTCCGTTTTTATGTTCTCTGCCAGTTTTCTCTCATAATCTTTTTTCCCCTTCCTAATTAAGCCCTTTGTCCTCCTCTGCTGAACTCTGAATTTCTCCCAGTCCTCAGGTGAGCCACTTTCTCTGGCTAATTTGTATGCTTCTTCTTTGGAATTGATACTATCCCTAATTTCTCTTGTCAGCCACGGGTGCACTACCTTCCTTGATTTATTCTTTTGCCAAACTGGGATGAACAATTGTTGTAGTTCATCCATGCAACCTTTAAATGCTTGCCATTGCATATCCACCGTCAATCCTTTAAGTGTCATTTGCCAGTCTATCTTAGCTAATTCACGTCTCATACCTTCAAAGTTACCCCTCTTTAAGTTCAGAACCTTTGTTTCTGAATTAACTATGTCACTCTCCATCTTAATGAAGAATTCCACCATATTATGGTCACTCTTACCCAAGGGGCCTCTCACGACAAGATCGCTAATTAACCCTTCCTCATTGCTCAAAACCCAGTCCAGGATAGCCTGCTGTCTAGTTGGTTCCTCGACATGTTGGTTCAAAAAACCATCCCGCATACATTCCAAGAAATCCTCTTCCTCAGCACCTTTACCAATTTGGTTCACCCAATCTACATGTAGATTGAAGTCACCCATTATAACTGCTGTTCCTTTATTGCACACATTTCTAATTTCCTGTTTAGTACCATCTCCGACCTCACTACTACTGTTAGGTGGCCTGTACACAACTCCCAACAGCGTCTTCTGCCCCTTATGGTTAGGAAAAGTTTAGGAGAGGGGCTAAATGCAGACAAATGGGACTGGCGCTTGTAGGTACCTTGGCCAGCACAGATAAATTGAGCCAAAAGGCCTGTTCCCCTGCTGTACTCAATGATTAGGAGAGGACAGCGGAGGAGGAGGGGAATCAGACAAGATGATGGGCAGGAGAGGAGAAGAGAGAGTGAGAGTGTAACCAGAATGAAAAACGGGAAAAGAAAACAAAGGAGGTGGAGAAATTACCAGAAGTTAGAGAAATTGATGTTCATGCATAAGATTGGAGGCTACCTCGTCTGAATATGAGGTGTTCCTCCTTTGACCTGAATTTGGCCTCAGTGTGACAATAGAGGAGGCCATGGACAGACATATCAGAATGGGAATGGGACGAATCGAAATGAGTGGCCACGACAAGAATGGTGAATTGCTGGAAGATCAGGTCGGGCATCAAGGTGATTAAATCCCAACTTCATTGAGGGTTTCCAGATAATTCAAACATTTTGGGTGGGGCATAGGTTGAAGCCTACTGCACTTGGACAATTCTTTCACGAGAAGTTGACTTAGGGAATCCAAATTAATTTGCTGTACAGGTTAGAGAAGGGCTGTGTCGATGGAGGCCAAGGTATCACAGAGACTTTGACAGTACATATTGCACCGAGATTGGTTTTGAGATCTTTGCTTTCTGCTCTGTGAATCTATGGATTTCAACATTGTAGATATGCTAGGAAATGGGGCAATGGGTCTGTGAGCTTCTGTTGTCATCACTAGCGGAGACCGGAGGAATATGGAGGAGAGGAGCTTAAAGAAGGGAGAAATAAGACTGGAATGCCATTGCCCACCCTTGACCCTCTGCTCCCGTCCTTCATCAGTCCTCCAGCACCATCCCCTTCCACCTTCTCCAACACCTCTTCATCTGCCATCGCCCACTCGTTATCCTCCTATCATCTCTCCTACACTCTGCTCTCTCCCCGACCTGTATCTTCCCCCTCCCTTCATACCACATCCCACCTTCCCTGTCCCACTCGCCTTCCTTAACCCTTCCCCTGCCTCCATTCTCCTACTCTGCTATCCCTCCCCCCAAAACTTCGGAGGCTGCTCTCGCTCGCGCGATAAATACACGCGCGCAAATAAACTTGTTTATACTGAAAAGGACAAAAAAAGGCGGTAACGATTTGTTTTCGTAGAACGTGACGTGCAGCAGCACGTTGTCCCGGGGGGGTCGGAACAAGGATGCAACCAGTTCAGGCGGGCGGACGGGCACCTAACGCCGGGGTCCTGAAGCCCTGTGAGCTCCACGTGGTCTGGTGGCGCTGGCGCTGCGCAGTCTGGAGCCGGCCGCGGCTCTGCTTTTGAAACTTGAAAGCGGGTCTGCGGGAAGATGAACAAAGTTAAAGTCTCGGCTGGAGGACGCTTGTTCAGAACTGGGAAGGAGACAGAAGGCGCCTGGGTAAGCCGCAGGGTGAGTGCCAAGAGTAACGCGCAGAAGGTAGTGGAGGTCAGGCCGAGACTAGTCCCAATGTAAGGCCACGGCCCGAAACGTCAACTCTTTATTCCTCTCCATCTGTGCTGCCTGGCCGGCTGAGTTCCTTCAGCATTTTGTGTGCGTTGCTCTGGATTTTCAGCATCCGCAGAATCTCTTGTGTTGTAAATTTTCAGCCCGTTTTTGCCGAGGTCACTGAATTTGTGGAACGTGTGCATATTGTTCATCACTGGGAGCAGAGTAGCCTGTGTAGGTGGTCGAGCAGGAACAGGGTGGACTACACACTGGACAGAGCCGTTACTCACGGCTGCAGTGACCCTGGGCTCGATGCTGCCTGGTGTGGTTAATAGGACACAACCCTATCGAGTAGCAGGACAAGCTCGAGGTGCGGAGTGGCCGACTCACTGCTCCCATTGTAAATATGATCAGAAAGTGCTGGGGAGAAACTCGGCAGGTTAGGTAGCAAGTGTGGAAAGAGAAACAGTACGTGTTTCAGGTCTGAGAGTCCTCGGAATTTATGTTCCCTGGGACCGCGTGGTTTCCTCCGGCTGTCTGGTTTCTTTCCACATCCCAAAGACTGGTGGGTTAAAAGGCCGTGGTAAATCGTTGGTAGAGTGGTGAAATCTGGCGATAGTGAATGGAAATGTAGGGAGAATAAACAGGCATTGAAAGTAGATAAAACGTGGTTTGAGTGAATACGGAAGGATTAAAAACAAATCATGTGCAGTCCGAAGAGATTTTGTTTAATGTAGCATCGTGTTCAGACATTGCAGGCCAAAGGACATGTTACTCTGTCGTAATGTATTAGTGTAATTGGAAAAATTGAACTTACAAGTGTGAGGCCCAGGGTTCCACCTCTCTCTTCAGAATGAGATTTGTGGCGGGGTGTCCTGGTTATATGCATTTAATTTTTTTTTGTTACCCCAGTGGAGTGGGATAACATCTCAGGACCTAGACTCCACGTGCCAAGTATTGTCGCCAAACAATTGATACTAGAACGTACAATCATCACAGCGATATTTGATTCTGCGCTTCCCGCTCCCTGGATTACAAATCGATAGTAAATATTTAAAAATTTAAATTATAAATCATAGAAAATATAAAAATGGAAATAGGTGCGTATAACAACTTTATTTATAGAACACTTTTCATATAGATGATGTAGTTCAAAGTCCTTTACAATGGGATAAAAGTAAGAATATGAAAGATTTTTTAAAATTAAAAGATAAAGATGTTAGCTAAAATAGGTTTTGAATTGGTGTTTAAAAGTGCTGATTGAGTCTGCACCCCTTATAGTTATAGATACTGAGTTCCACAGTTTAGGAGCCAATTTCAAAAGAGCTGACCTGCCAGTGATTACTTGAAGGAGATTGTTTAGATTTATGGAAGACCAGATAACTCACGCAGGTTATAAAACAAAAGTGATCCTGTGATGGGAAACTGCAGAGTGCAACATGACCATCTCCCTCTCCCCCACTTTCAAACTGGAGTTACTGAATTAAGCTTTTATATCTTCCGCAAGCTGGGGGGGTGGGGTCTAAAGTGAGAATGATGTGGGTGGAGGAGAGACTGAGGTGTCCACGACTGTGCGGTTTCCTGCAGTCACAGGCAGAGTAGTTACTATACCAAGCCAGCCAGGGTGCTCTCTTAAACAGTTGCTTACTGTGTCTGTGTTTCACGAGGCTGTGTTCTGTCCTTCCCACAGATGGAGAAAAGGCAGGAGAGTCTGAAGATGTCTGAGGCAGTGAGGTGAGTGAGTCATTGTAACAAACCCCATCAATGGGTGGCGTGGCTGTTAAAGTGATGACACTGAACAGACTAGAGTTTCTGAATCACTCTGGATGATACACACAGTGCTCTGAACTCTCCCCCCCACCCACCCACTGTCCGCTCCTGGTGTCTGTTAACAGCAGCTCCCCTTCTGCATCGAGTGCCTCTGTTCTGTTATTTCTGCAGCCGGTGTGAGCCTTGTTCATATGACAGTCTAGGGATTGTGTGGGAGACTTCCTGACTTTGTCTGATTTATATATAAAAAAAAAATTTCCTGTTATCACTTATCCCGACAAGTTAGGCAGACGATGCAATCAGGAAGTTGGTTTTGTGTGCTTGGAGTTGCAGTGAGGAACAGGACCCATTCAGCCCAACGAGCTGCACTGTCCAGCAACCACCTTTTAACCCAGGCTAATCACAGGAGAGTTTACCGTGGCCAGTTAACCCACCTTTTAACCCAGGCTAATCACAGGAGAGTTTACCATGGCCAGTTAACCCACCTTTTAACCCAGGCTAATCACAGGAGAGTTTACCGTGGCCAATTAACCAACTAACCAGTATGTCTTTGGGATGTGGGGGTGAACCTATGTGCACAGGAGAAGCTTCAATAGTGTTGTGTTACAAAACGTTACATGATCCCTTTTCAGACTGGGGTTACTGAATTAAGAGGCACAGATCTCTCACTGCCCTTTAGTAAACTGTGTCCATAAGACAGGGGCCGAATTAGTCCATTCAGCCCATCTGTGGTGTACTGGGATTCCGGGAGAGGAGGCTTAAACCTACGTACGTCTTGTAGATTCTTTTACCGGGGTGAGTAGCTTGGTATCAGGTCGTGCAGGGGAGGCCATTCCATTTCACACAGTGGGAATAGGCACATCAGACACTGCTCAAGGTCAGAGAGTCCTTCACCACAGAACCAGGTGCTTTGGGCCACAGCATTCATGTTGACAATCTTGCCCGTCTACACTACTCCCTTTTGCCATGTTGGGTCTGTAATGCCTCTAAACGTAGCTATTGTGTCTGATCCCACTGCCACATCTGTCGACTCACGGGCCTGTTTCCATGTTGCATAACTCTTAACGTTCCCCCAGCTGGTGCCCGGCAGTACCCATGTGTTTTAACCCTTGTACCTCAGTGTTCCGCTGCACCTGTGCTCGAGGGTTGGCAGCTGCTGTAACATTGTGGTCAGTGCGAAGCTTGGTAGCCCCAGAAATCTCCAATCGGTCTGTGGCCGGTCACGAGTTTGTCCATTCTCCCTGTGGCCGTTTGGGTCCCCTCCAGGTGCACTGTTTTCCCCCCACATACCAAAGACCTACAGGTGAGGGTAAGTAAGTTGTGGGCGTGCTACATTGACACCATGTGAGCACGCATACTGCTCCTTAAACTGTGGTTATTGATGCGAATGACACACTTCAATATGTCTCAGTGTACTTGACAAATAAAGCTAACCTTAATCTGTTTATAACCTGGCACGGCTGGCAGTTCCATGGTGGACGTGTTGAACAAAGCTTGCTGAATGGCTTTTGCTTTCTGCAGGGGTCAAGCTACTGATGAGGAACCAAGCCCCTCCTGTCCATTGCAGGGAAGTGGGTAAGTTCAGTCAATCATGGGAATGCGGTGATATCTTGAACGTGTCCCTGAATATTTGGAATGGGATGTTCCCCAGTGAGTTCTGACAGGTATGTAGTATTTGTAGAAGCGATGAATCTCCAGGAATGTGGATGATGAGACTTCACAGACTAGAGTCACAGAGTCACCCTGGTGATACCCACAGTGCTCTGAACATTCCTCTTCTGAGCTTTCTAACTGGCTTGTTATTGTCACATTGTATTGAGGTGTCGTGAAAACTACTGTTTAGCGAGCATACAGGCAGATCACTCCTGCCAGCAGAATATCAGGGTAGTAGAAAGGAAGGAGCAAGACCAATGCATGAGACATTGTTATAGTTGGAGAGGAAGTGCAGTACAAGCAGACAAATAAAATGCAAGGTAATCTGGGGGAACGAAGAATCCAAGGCAGCAGGAAGTGTGGACAGTTCATGGAGGAAGAGGCTGGTTTAAGTGACGGACTGGGCTGTGTCCACAATGCTGAAGTTTCTTGCGGAGCAGTTGCTGTAGCAAGCTGTGATGCATATGGGTAGATTGCTTTCAAAGTTTAAAGAAAATTTATTGTCAAAGGGTTACAGTGCTGTGCTAAAGGCTTCGGCACGTGTTATGTTGCTAGGGAGCTTGAGACTTTTTGCACAATGCTGTCGTAATTCTGTATTGTGCTGCTGCTGTAAAAGGAAACAGCAGCAGTGGGTCATAAAAGAAAAGAGAAACTTTGCAGATAAAAATAATAGTGAGAACATGAGCTGTAGTCAGTCCTTGAAAGTGAATGTAGGTTGTAGAATTAATTTAGAGTTGAGGTCAGTTAAGTTATCCACACCAGTTCAGGGCCCTGATTGATGTAGAGTAATAACTATATGGTTTTTCTATAAAAATTGCTTGTGCATCTGTGTTTCACAGGGGCCTGGTTCTGTATGTTCCTGTGGTGGAGAGAAGAGTATAGGAGATGGCAGAGAGGTGAGTGATTTATTGCAATGAAACCCATCGTTGGTTGGTGTGCCGCTGTTAGTGATGATGCTGAACAGACTAGAGTTTCTGAATCAGTCTGGATGATACACACAGTGCTCTGAACTTCCTCACCAACCACCCAGCTCCCGGCGTCTGTTGACACAAACTCGCCTTCTCCAACCAATGTCTCCATTCTCCCGACAGCCGGTGACGAGGGAAGGAGCCTACACCAGTGAGGACAGCAGGAACAATGACAACTCCCGTAGCTGATCACAGTGCTCGGAGACTTCCTGTTTCCAGTCAGTCGTTGAAGCTGTGCTTCCTGGGGCTCTGTTCCACCTTCTGGCCTTGTTGCAGGCGGAGAGGAGGGCAACAGTGGCTAAGTCACTGAAGTAAGTGAGGTCTTCCATCTTGGTGCCTATCTAAATACCCCTAATGTATCAACTTTAACCACCATACCCAGCAATACCTTCCAGGTACTTGCCACTCTAAAAGAAACCAAACCTATATGGATCTGTCCATATTTCAATGCCTTCCCCTTAAAAGGATGTTTTTGGTCACGACTGTCCACTCTAGCCGTACCTCTATAATGTTAGACACCTTTATCAAGTGTGGAATGGAATATTCTCTGAACTCCAACAGAGTAGAAGACAGGAATTGAAATAATATCTCCAGGAATGTGTATGATGAGATTTCACAGACTAGAGTCACAGAGTTAACCTTGGTGATAACCACAGTGCTCTGAACATTCCTGCTTTCGGTCAGTTACTGTAACTGTGTCACAGAACCACACTTTAACTTCCTCTGTTTTCTTTACAGGTGCCGGGAACGGCAGGTGCATCTGAAGATGGCTGATCGTGAGGTGAGGTACCAAAGGGCTTTCAGAGGGTGGGTGTTTTCACTCGGGGAAAACATTTCAAGCAGTCTGCTTCTATCTTTTTCCCAGATTCAAAATTTGAATACTAAAAATCGTCCATTTAAGATGAGAGGGGAAAGTTTAAAGGAGATGGAGCATAGGACAGTACAGCATAGAATGGACTGTATAAAATCCCACTCTGTCCAACCTTTCCCCATAACTCAGTCCCTCAAGTGCATTCCAGGCGTTTAACACTTTGTAGCGGGGGGAAAAGAAACTGTCTCTGATCTTCTAACTAGAACTCCCTCTGTTCTGATGAACTCCAGCAAGAGTAGATGAGAGGAGTAATGGATCTCCAGGAATGTGTCTGTGAAATCTCATACTAGAGACAATGAGTCACCCTGGGGCTAACCACAGTGCTCTGAACGTTCCTCCTTTCAGTCAGTTACCATAGCTCTGACACAGAGCTGCACTTTAACATTCTCTCTGTTTTTCAGGTGGCGGGAACAGCAGGCACCTCTGAAGAGACAGCTGTGGTCGTGAGGTGAGGTACAAAGGGGATTCACAGGGTGGGTGTTTTCACTCGGGGAAAACATTACAAGCAGCTGCAAAATTTGAGTACTAAAGAACATTAATTTAAGCTGGGAAGGTAAAGTTTAAAGCAGATGGAACACAGCACAGAATGGGCTGTCTGTAAGATCACCCCTCGGTCTCCTACCCTCAAAGAATAAAATCCCAGCCTGCCCAACCTTTCCCATAACTCAGTCCCTCAAGTCCTAGAAATGCCCTCATAAATCTACTCTGTACAGCACAGAATGAATCCTTCAGCCCAAAATCAAATATTGTGCCAACATTTTAACCTACTCCACAGTCAATCTAACTACTCCCTCTCAAGTAGCCCACCATTTTTCTATCTGAGTCTCTTAACTACCCCTAATGTATTGGCCTCAGCCACCACACCCGGCACTGCACTCCTGGCACTTGCAATCTGTAAAAGGAAAAAACCTACCTCTTTCCCTGTGCTTGTCTGTACTCCCTTAAAAGGATGTCCTTTGGTATGAACCATTGCAACCCTGGGGAAAAAGGTCATGGCTGTCCACTCTGTCCATGCCTCTTGTACACCTCTCTGACGTTGCCTGTCATCTTCCTTCACTAAACAAAAAAGCCCGAGCTTGCTCAACTTTTCCACACAAAGAGATATGAGGTGTGTAAGTCCCCCGATCATTTTTTTTTTAAACCCTTAATCATGTTAGTTATTTCAAGCTGTAGTGAGTGTGGAATGGAACCTTCTATGGTGAACTCCAATAAGAGTAGACGAGAGGAATCTCCAGGAATGTGTATGATGAGATTTCACAGACTAGAGTCACTGAGTCACCCTGCTGATAACCACAGTGCTCTGAACATTCCTCCTTTCGGTCAGTTACTGTAGTTCTGTGTCACAGAATCGCACTTCAACATTCTCTCTGTCTTTCAGGTAGTGGGAATGGCACATGTATCTGAAAGATGGCTGTGGTCGTGAGGTGAGGCTCAAAGGGACTTCAGGGGTGCATGCAGAGATTTATTTTCTATTACAAAAAACTATTTCAAAGTTTCTTTCCCCAGAGTTAATGTCAAATACTCAACAGTGAGGTGTTTAAAAGGAGATAAATCGGGCAATATTTTTACACAGGGTGTTGGGTGCCTGGGGTGGTGATGGAGGCAATTGTGGTAGAGGAGTATAAGAGGCTTGGGAAAATGGATGTGCAGAAAATGGAAGGATAGTGGAGGATGGTTGAGACTAGAGTTAGAGGTCATGGGTTAAAGGTGAAGTGTTGGAGAATGTAAGGAATTTCTTCACACGGGGCTGTGGTGGTGTGGAATGAGCTGCCCACAAAACTGATGGATGCCGGTTTGAATTCAACATTTAAGAGGAATTTGGATGGGAGGGTACATAAGAAATAGGAACAGGCCATTTGGCCCTGTCAAGTCTACTGTGCCATTCAATAACCTCATGGCTGATTTATCCATGGACTCATCTCCACCTACCTGCCTTTTCCCCATAACCCTTAATTCCTCTACTATGCAAATATCTATCCAACCTTGTATTAAATATATTTACTGAGGCAGCCTCCACTGCTTCATTGGGCAGAGAATTCCACAGATTCACCACTCTCTTGGGGAAAAGCAGTTCTTCCTCATCTCCATCCTAACTCTACTCCCCCGAATCTTGAGGCTATGTCCTGAAGTTCTAGTGTGGAGGGTTATAGTCTTGGTGAGGGACTAGATAGAACAAAGGGCCCGCTTCTGTGCAGTAGTGTTCTGATTTGATGAACATTGTGTACACTCAGGAGTGATTAGGTGTCAGGAGTGTAATTTACTTTGGCACAACTTTGAGCTGAAGAGCCAGCTGTTGTGCTGTACTATTTTATGTTCTAGTGGGGGAGTCAGAAACCAGAGAGCATAGCGACAAAATAAAGTGCCAGTTATTTAAATTGAAGTGTGTGGAAATGCCTTCTCTCAGAGGGTGATAAATATTTGTAATTCTCTGCTCCCGGGGGTGGTGGAGGCCAAATCATTAGATATATTTAACACAACAGCAGTAATTCTGGTGTGATCACTCAAGTCGAGTATGATGTTCTCCCAAAGGGTTATTCCCTTAATGAAGAGTGGCTGTGTGACTTTAACGTGGGGAGACTGGTGCACGAGCAGCTACACACGGTCAGGGGTGCAGTGGTAGCTAGAATGTTCTGAAACACGTTCGGCACCTCTTAAGAAAAAGCCGAAATAAACAGGCTAATTAATTAGGTGCCACCCAGGGTGATTTGAGTTTCTCAGAAACTGCTGATCTCCTGGGATTTTTACGCACAACAGACTCTGGAGTTTTCAAAGAATGGTGCCAAAAACAAATAAAAAATCCACGAGTGGCTGTTCCATGAGCAAAAACATTGTGTTAAATAAAATGATTCCAGAATTGAACAGCTTGTAATATGAAGAGCATTTGATGGCTCTGGTTCTGTATTCAGTAGAATTCAGAAGAATGAGGGGTGACATCATTGAAACCTACTGGATGGTGGAAGGCCATGACAGAGTGGATGTGGAGAGGATGTTTCCTGTGGCGGGAAAGTCTTAAGACCAGAAGGTATAGCCTCAGAATAGAGAGCTGTCCTTTAGAATGGAGATGAAGAGGAATTTCTTTAGCAAGGGAGTGGTGAATCTGTGGAATTTGCCACAGGCAGCTGTGGAGGCCAAGTCTTTATGTATATTTCAGGCAGAGGTTGATAGATTCTTGATTGGTCAGGACATGAACGGATATAGGGAGAAGGCAGGAAATTGTGGCTGAGATGAAAGTTGGATCAGCCATGATAAAACTTGATGGGCTAAATGGCCTAATTCTGCTGCTATATCTTTTGGTCTTGTGTACAGCTTTGAGATTCATCTTGCAGGCAGCCACAAAACTAACCCATTTTTAAGAAAAGTCAAAACATCTGGTCAAAAAACAAATAGCACAATCAATAAAAGTAAATATCCAGAACTGAAGTTCACAAAGTGAATCCATTCCAAGAGCCTGTTAGTTGCAGCCCATGGCCTCAGTTCAGTGCTGAAATGAGTAAACCATGTGAGCACAAGCTGAACACTGGCCCGGCCCTGACACCCTGACCTTCTCAGTCTGGCTCGGTGCTTAAATCTGCCAAACATCAGGTTATTCCTTGCTCTCGGTGCTGGGCCGCGCCACTTCAATGTGGCCCTAGGCCCATTATCCACTGCCTCAATGTGGTCTGTACCCAACCTATCCGATCTGGCCTGGCACTTAAATCTGCCAAATATCACCTTGTTTCTCGCGCTCGGGCTTGGGCCCCACCCCCACTCGCTGCCTTGCCTCGACTCTGCTGCTTCAAATTGCCTGCAGGGCCATTCCAGCAGTGGCCAGACATCATTTCATTCCCTGCTCTCAGGTCTGGGTGCTGCGGCCTTACACACTATGCAGCAACCATCCTGCACCTTTGAGACTTCAGTCGCACCACAAAAATGGCAGGTTGTACGGCCAGTTCGAAAGCTCTCTGCTCCAACCCTCCCCAACAGCCTGATGAATGCCATAGTCATACCCACCTACCTACCTCCACCACCACCCCTGCCAACCTGCTCTGGGTCCCATCACTGTTATTTTAAAATACAGCGTGCCCCACACATCTTGAAACTCCCTCCTCTCAACTTAAATCCATGCCCTCTAATATTTGACATTTTGTGAGGGGGAGTGAAAGGGTCATTGTCTTAGGGCGGAGATTGATTAAAATGTGAAAGATTGAGGAATTGGGGGTGATGGGGAGTTGGACCAGAAGGGGCTGAGACTACTTGCCTGCCCACACACCTTTGGGAGGAAGCTGGAGCACCCTACCCAGTCACGGGGAGAACATACAAACGCATTGGAAGTTGGGATCATGGTGGCAGGGTACTGCAGTGGTTAGGATAGCACTATTACAATGCAAGTACCCAGGTTCAATCCTGCGTCTGTCTGAGAAGTCTCTGCTGTTGGGTACTAGTGAACTTCCAATCCAAAGGTGCAGGAGTTGAGAAAGAGGCACTAAAACTTGTTGCTTGTGGCCATATATTAAATGTTACAAGAACAAAGATGTCATCTTGTACAAAAAGAAACTGACTGGAAAAAAATACATTCTGGTGATAACATAAAACAGCAAATCTGACACCTCTTGCAGAAAAACTAAGAAGCTTCTAGAATGTAAATTGCCAGGTGTATGGACAGTGCTCACTGTTTGCTCACTGACTGTCTAACCGGTTTTATTTCTTTTTATTTCCCCCTCCCTATCTCTGGCATCAGTGTGGCTCCAGTAGACATAACTTGGAGAGTGGCCCATTCGGCCCAGCGGGTGTATGCTAACCTCCCACATTGGGAGCCCTGCTTGGCGTAAAGCTCATGGAAACGGGAGGTTGATGATGGGCTACTGTAACTACCCACGGTCCACACTCAGCATGGCTGTGCTGTGTCTGATGGGGAAACATTTCCCATTTACTAATGAGGGCCCAGCGGCCTTTCTGCGGCACGGAGGTGAGTAACTCTTCTCTAAGTTGGCCAAGTTGCTCTGAAAGTTTGGAATGAGGATGTTCCCTGGTGAACTTGCCCAGTGAGCCAAATTCTTTTGTCAAGGGAACTGTAATATGAACACTCTGGAATGTAAATGATGAGACTTCACAGACTAGAGTCACTGATTTAACTCTGCTGATGCTCACAGTGCTCTGAACATTCCTCCTTTCGGTCGCTAACCGGGTCGTTATTGTGACATAAACCGAAATGGTGGAAAAACATTTGCATGATCTGGACTGATCATTCCAACCACAAGTACATCAAGTTTGTACAAAAGGAAAAGCAGTAACAGAACTCAGAGTGAAAGTGCATGACGGGAACTGAAACGCAGAGTGTAGTTACAGCTCCAGAGATGGTAGAATGCGGGTGAGCAGGTAAACTGCAAGGGCCAAGGTGAGGTCGATCGGGGATCGTCTTTAGCATATGGGAGATCTGTTCAAGAGTCTGATAGCAGCGGGTTAGACGTTGGATTTGAGCCTGCTGGTGTGAGGTTTCAGGTTTTTCTGTCTGGCAGAGATAGGAAGTGAGAATTACCAGGGAGAAGGGATCCTTGATTATGTTGGCTGTTTTTCTGATGCGGCAAGTAGTGTAGAGGGGATGCTGGTTCGTGTGACAAACTGGTCTGTATCCACAATTCTGAAGCTTCTTGCAGTTTTGGGCAGAGCAGTTGCCACTCTAAGCTGTGATGCATCGGGGTAGAATGCTGTCTGTGGTACATCTGTAATGGGGATTAATTGCTTGCAGAATGTGTTTTGTGGAGCCCCATTTCATGTTCTGCCTGGTCCGCAGGTGCAGTGAAGAGCTGGAGAGTCTAAAGGTGGCTGTGGCAGAGGTGAGTGATTTGTTGTAACCAGCCCCATCACTGGGCGGTGTTAGTGATGACACTGAACAGACTAGAGTTTCTGAATCAGTCTGGATGATACACACAGTGCTCTGAACTCTCCCACCCGCCACCCGCTCCTGGCGTCTGTTAACAGCAGCTCCCCTTCTCCAGCTAATGCTCTGTTTTGTTCTCCCTGCAGCTGGTGACAGAGGAAGCACCCTGGACCATGGGATCTCCAGCCCCAGAGGGGGAGGGCAAGAACAATCATGATTCCCATAGTGGCCTCTCTGTGCCTAGATACAATGGTATTCTCTGCCTTCCTGCTTGCCAGGTGTCGCTAAGGGTTAAAATGTTGACAGTGTTTCTAAAGTCTGTAATAAACTTAATAAAATTGTTTCCTGTATTGTTGCAGCTTCTTTGAAACATACTGATTAGACTCTCACCACAAATGAATCCAACAGAACTTTAAAAAAGAACGGTATTAGAATCAGGTTTATTATCACCAGCATGTGATGTGAAATTTGTTAACTTAGCAGCAGCAGTTCAATGCAATACATAATCTAGCAGAGAGAAAAAAATAATAAAACAATAAACAAGTAAATCAATTATGTCTCTGAGACACTGCTTCCTAAAGATGTACTGGGTATTTTGTAGGCTAGTGCCCAAGATGGAGCTGACTAGATTTACAACCTTCAGCTTCTTTCGGTCCTGTGTAGTAGGTCCTCCATACCAGACAGTGATGCAGAATTGGACAACTATAGAAGTTATTGAGTACTTGCCAAATCGCTTCAAACTCCTAATAAAGTATGGCTGCTGTCATGAATAGTTAAATAAATATTCATGAGAAAACTACTGGACTTCCTCTGCTACTTGATAAATTGGATCATTGCTGTTCCATTTACAGTGATTTTTTTCTTGTGCATAGTGCTGTACTCGGCCTTGGCCGTACTTGGTCCAGTGGAACAAAAAATTGTCATGACTGGAGCCTCCCTCAGCTGCGGTGGATAGTCATTGCCACTCTCTGCCCTGTCATGCCCTCCACAAAGTGTTGCAAAACCTTGGCCATTGGATCTTGTAGTTGATCTCACCCACCCAGTATGCTGGAACAGGCTTTGCATGCTGGGGTAGGCATATACTTACCTCACAGGGGTTGGGGGGGGGGGGGTCCTGGCTATCCTCACCTGGTTTAACCTGTCTGCAACAAGGTGCAAGGTCCACAACAAGGTAGATTGTGAGGTCGAGTCCCTTTGAAAGCGGCTACCTTCAATCCAGATGCAGGGCGTCAACCAGGAACACTTCTGCCCCACTGAGTTCCTCCAGCATCTCACCATTCCAGATACCAGCCTCTTCTATTTACCTTTACCCTGTGCTATGCTGGTATCTTGGGATGTTTCCTCAGGACATTATCTCTAGCAGGTTTAAGTGATCGGCCTCAGGGTTGAAATTTGTATATTAATCACCAGCTCTCTCTCTCTCCCTCAAACAGTATGATGAGATGGCCTCAACCTCTCTACATTAAAGATGGATACTTCCCTTCACTGTGACTGGGTGGTATGGTAATACAATTAGTGCAACACATGGCAATATCATCTGTACTTTATCGTCGCCAAACAATTGATATTAGAGCGTACAATCAGCACAGCGATACTTGATTCTGTGCTTCAATCAGTTCATTTCCTGACTGGTTTTCCCCTTGGTGCTCCTGTTTGCAGAGAGGTTAGGGTTAGTAAATTGTAGGCATGCTATATTTGCTGTGGCCTGTACTGTACTGTACTTGGATGTGTTGGTGGTTGAGGCAAACAGCTTTTCACTTGATGTACATGTGATAAATAAAGCTTATCTTTAGTTTACCTCATGGCCTGCATTGCACTTTCTTTAGAACCAACACAATCTGTTAATTACTTTTCTCTCGTATGCAAGGATATGGTGAAATGATTTGCTTGGAGACCGTGCAAAACAAGGTTTTCAGTGTCCCTTGGTACAACTGACAGTAGTGAATCACTTTATCAATTACGCAGGTAACTGGTAAAGGATTTTAACAATGAACAGCTTGGTGTGAGTGAATTACTCCCTTAAAGCTTTTACATTTTATTCAGCATTATTGTTTTACCACCATGCACTGTGCAATTAACTGATCTGTATGAGCAGTATGCAAGACAAGCTTTTCACTAGACCTTGGTGCACGTATAGTGTCATACAGCACAGAAACAGGCCTTTGGCCTAACTGGCCCATATCAACCAAGATGCCCCATCCAAGTTAGACCTGTTTGGCCCATATCCCGCTAAACATTGCTAATCCACATACCTGTCCAAAAATAGCAATACCAATATGTTTATAGTGTTGTCAATGTTTATAAAATAAACATCAGATTAAAGTGCAGTTATCCTTGACCAGGAGGTGCACCAGATTCTTCAGTGTCCTCCAATTCCAAAAGAACTGGGGAGCCAGCGGACACAGTGTGCTCCCACCCCAGGGAGGCAGAGGTAAATCGATTAGCGCCCACCTAGGTGGTTCAGAATGGGTGAAGTTATTGTCTCGGGCTGTGGCTCGTGGTGCGAGACCTGGGCAGAGAGTTCTAACGAAAGGCTGGTTTTCTGACTGGAGGGCTCAGTGTTGGGACCCCTATTACTCATTTATTCATCAATACAGCACGGGCACAGTAACAAGGCCTTTCGGCCCAATGAGCCTGTGTTGCCAAGTTACACACATGACCAATTAACCCTTTGAAACATGGGAAGAAACCCACGCAGTCACGGGGAGAACAGATAAGCTCCCAACAGACAGCGGCAGAACTGAACTAGGGTCACTGGTGGTGCAATAGCATTACGTTGACCATTATCCTGATTGCTACCATGTTTGGAAGTATTTGGATGTGAATGTACACGGCGCCATTAGCAAGTTTACCGATCACACTAAATCAAAGTTCAAAGTAAAATTTATTATCAGAGTACATACATGTCATCAAATACAACCTGAGATTCTTTTTCCTGCTGGCAATGCTGTCAACAAGTTTTGCTACCTGGGCAGCATAACAACATCCTCAGCTTCTCTGCATGTAGAGACTGAGTCAAGAACCAGAAAAGCCTGCTTTGCCTTTGGTCAACTGAAAGATCGAGTTTGGTCACAGAACATCAGGTTGGCCACCAAGTGCAAGGTATACAGGGCCTTTGTCATATCAACCCTGTCAAACGGATGTGAGACTTGGTGCCCATATCAGAGACACTTACGCCAGCTTGACCAACTGCAGCAGCGTCACCTACGTTCTCTGATGAAGACCACCTGGTGAGACAAGGTCTCCAGTACCGAGGTCCTCTCTCGAGCCGGAATGCCAGCAGTTTCAACCCTGGTGATGTCAGCCCAACTGCGCCAGGCAGGACATGTTGTCAGAATGCCTGACGGAAAACTCCCCAAGGACATCTTGTACAGCCAACTGTCCCAGTGGTACCTGAAAACGAGGAGGTTTTCCTCGTTTCCTGGTGACTGCTGTGCAAGGATGTTCTGCACAGGAGCATCAAGAAAGCTGGGAGGATCTGGCTCAAGATCACTCACAGTGGAGGGACGCCATCGGAAAAGGTGTGGATGCTGCTGAGAACAAGCTCAATGAGGCAACAGAGGAAAGGCACAGGAAGTGCCACAACAGAGCTTCTGCCCCTCCAGGCCTCACCTGCCAAGTACGTGGCAAGCAGAGCCTGCCAAGGATCGGCCTGTACAGCCACTCCAGGACGCACATATCAAACCCCAATAACTGACTGAAAGGAACCATCATCATCCTATGGGATGGATAGCCAGAGAGAGAGAGTCTATAGAAATCTATAGACTCTATATATGCAAATCTATAGAATGATAACTGTGAACAGGATCAATGGACAACAAACCGCAAATGCAAATATAAGTAAATGGCAATGAATAATAAGCATGAAATAACAAGATAAAAGTGAGAACACCAGAAGCAGAATGAGTGTAGTTATCCCCTTTTGTTCAAGAGCCTGATGGTTGTAACTGTTCTTGAACCTGGTGGTGCGGGTCCTGAGGCTCTTGTACCTTCAAGCTGATGGCAGCAGCGAGAGAAGAGCATGGGCTGGGTGGGGGGGCATCTTTGAGGATGGATCCCACTTCTCTTAATAGTGAAAGCAGGTTACAACAAACTTGCAGAGATCTTGATCTGGGGATGGTGGTAGAGGCAGACACATTAGGAAGATTTAAGAAACTCCCAGGTAGGCACATGGGTGAAAGAAAAGTGGACGGCTACATGGGAGGGAAGGGTTAGATTGATCTTAGGGTAGGTTAAAGGGTCGACACAACATCATGGGCCCAAGGGCCTGTATTGTTCTGTAACGTTCTTATCTCGAGACAAGCAACTGGCTGCAGATCTCAGAAAGAGAACACATGACAGAGGGGATGTGCAGGGAGGGAATTCAAGGCTTGGGCAGCTGAAGGCACAGCAGAGTAATTACACTGACCACCATGGATGTGAAATGGAGGGGTGTTGAGCGTTGAGGTCTCAGGGTGGGGGAGGTGGGAGTTAATATAGGGCCAGAGGAAGGACACGGAACTCTGGTGTTCAACTCTGTAAAGTTTGCTTCACTGACTGTTACTAATCTTGCTAGTGAGTCAGAAATCTTTCAGCAACCACAGATCTCTTTGTCTGGCCCATCTGGGAGAAGCAGGCCTGGCTTCCTGTTCCCTGCATTGCTCAAAGTCTTGGCATTTTTTTCAAAAGATAAAGATAATTGGACAGCAGGCAGAGGGGGAGGGGAGTTTAAAGCCTTTCCTGGCACAACCCGAGCCAGGATCCACAGAAGGGTGAGATCTCTTTGTGTCCTGGGAGCAGGGCACAGCCTGTTATGAAGATAACATCACCCAAGTCTAGTTTAAGATTCTCCACTCTTGTACACTGAAAAGGTGGAACTTGTGTAAAACAAAACTATTGAATTGCTTCCAATAATCTTCAACCCAATAGCTTGAATATCAATTTCTGTAACTTGCAGTAACCTCTTCCCTTCTAGTTCCACCCTCTCTTGTATTTTCCTTTTTGCATATTGTGGGGCAAACAGCCTGTTTCTGTGCTGCACTCCTCTATGTTCCATGTAATTTCTTGTGCCTTGACTTTTTTTTACTTTGGACAGCGTAGAAGGGAGACAGGCAAATTGTTGGAGGTGGTGTGGTAGCTTCCGTAACACCATTACAGTGCCAGCAACCCCGGTTCAATTCCCACTGCTGTCGGTAACGAGTTTGTACCTTCTCCCAACGACCACGTGGGTTTCCTCCCACAGTCCAAAGTTAAAACTAAATTTGTTATCAGAGTACGTATATGTCAGCATAATAAATCAAGGAAGGTAGTGCACCCGTGGCTGACTAGAGAAATTAGGGATAGTATCAATTCCAAAGAAGTAGCATACAAATTAGCCAGAGAAAGTGGCTCACCTGAGGACTGGGAGAAAATCAGAGTTCAGCAGAGGAGGACAAAGGGCTTAATTAGGAAGGGGAAAAAAGATTATGAGAGAAAACTGGCAGAGAACATAAAAACGGACTGTAAAAGCTTTTATAGATATGTAAAAAGGAAAAGACTGGTAAAGACAAATGTAGGTCCCCTGCAGACAGAAACAGGTGAATTGATTATGGGGAGCAAGGACATGGCAGACCAATTGAATAATTACTTTGGTTCTGTCTTCACTAAGGAGGACATAAATAATCTTCCAGAAATAGTAAGGGACAGAGGGTCCAGTGAGATGGAGGAACTGAGTGAAATACATGTTAGTAGGGAAGTGGTGTTAGGTAAATTGAAGGGATTGAAGGCAGATAAATCCCCAGGGCCAGATGGTCTGCATCCTAGAGTGCTTAAGGAAGTAGCCCAAGAAATAGTGGATGCATCAGTGATAATTTTTCAAAACTCGTTAGATTCTGGACTAGTTCCTGAGGATTGGAGGGTGGCTAATGTAACCACAATTTTTAAAAAAGGAGGGAGAGAGAAACCGGGGAATTATAGACCGGTTAGCCTAACGTCGGTGGTGGGGAAACTGCTGGAGTCAGTTATCAAGGATGTGATAACAGCACATTTGGAAAGCGGAGAAATGATCGGACAAAGTCAGCATGGATTTGTGAAAGGAAAATCATGTCTGACGAATCTCATAGAATTTTTTGAGGATGTAACTAGTAGAGTGGATAGGGGAGAACCAGTGGATGTGGTATATTTGGATTTTCAAAAGGCTTTTGACAAGGTCCCACACAGGAGATTAGTGTGCAAACTTAAAGCACACGGTATTGGGGGTAAGGTATTGGTGTGGGTGGAGAATTGGTTAGCAGACAGGAAGCAAAGAGTGGGAATAAATGGGACCTTTTCAGAATTTCAGAATGGCAGGCGGTGACTAGTGGGGTACCACAAGGCTCAGTGCTGGGACCCCAGTTGTTTACAATATATATTAATGACTTGGATGAGGGAATTAAATGCAGCATCTCCAAGTTTGCGGATGACACGAAGCTGGGTGGCAGTGTTAGCAGTGAGGAGGATGCTAAGAGGATGCAGGGTGACTTGGATAGGTTGGGTGAGTGGGCAAACTCATGGCAGATGTAATTTAATGTGGATAAATGTGAAGTTATCCACTTTGGTGGCAAAAATAGGAAAACAGATTATTATCTGAATGGTGGCCGATTAGGAAAAGGGGAGGTGCAACGAGACCTGGGTGTCATTATACACCAGTCATTGAAAGTGGGCATGCAGGTACAGCAGGCGGTGAAGAAGGCGAATGGTATGCTGGCATTTATAGCGAGAGGATTCGAGTACAGGAGCAGGGAGGTACTACTGCAGTTGTACAAGGCCTTGGTGAGACCACACCTGGAGTATTGTGTGCAGTTTTGGTCCCCTAATCTGAGGAAAGACATCTTTGCCATAGAGGGAGTACAAAGAAGGTTCACCAGATTGATTCCTGGGATGGCAGGAATTTCATATGAAGAAAGACTGGATGAACTGGGCTTGTACTCATTGGAATTTAGAAGATTGAGGGGGGATCTGATTGAAACGTATAAGATCCTAAAGGGATTGGACAGGCTAGATGCAGGAAGATTGTTCCCGATGTTGGGGAAGTCCAGAACGAGGGGTCACAGTTTGAGGATAGAGGGGAAGCCTTTTAGGACCGAGATTAGGAAAAACTTCTTCACACAGAGAGTGGTCAATCTGTGGAATTCTCTGCCACAGCAAACTGTTGAGGCCGGTTCATTGGCTATGCTTAAGAGGGAGTTAGATATGGCCCTTGTGGCTACAGGGGTCAGGGGGTATGGAGGGAAGGCTGGTGCGGTGTTCTGAGTTGGATGATCAGCCATGATCATAATAAATGGCGGTGCAGGCTCGAAGGGCCGAATGGCCTACTCCTGCACCTATTTTCTATGTTTCTATGTTTCTATGATTCATTTTCTTGCAGGCATTTACAGAAAAATAAAGGAATTTTATTTTTGTTTCAGTAGAATTTATGAAGAACAATAAATAACAAAGACAAACAACCATTGTGCAAAAGAAGACAAATGCAAAATTTTTTTTTAAATGTAGATATATAATTAAGTTGCAGGGTCCTTGAAAGTGAGCCTATAGGTTGTTGGATTCAGTCCAGCATCGAGGGGAGTGAAGTTATCCACACCAGTTCAGGAACCTGCTGGTCGTAGGCAACGTTCCCTCGAAGGTGTTCACATGTGCATGTGCACAAATCTTTGCTAACAGCATACAAAGGAATTTAAACTGTGCACAATAGGTTGTCACCCCTTACCTCGTTGGCATGTTAAGTATATTTCACGATTGTACACAATCGCATTTCCTTTCATGGTTTCTGATGGGGACGGCATTGACAGCATGGAGTTGGCAAAGATTTGCAAATTTTAAAACTAGCTTTCTGAAGCTGTTTTTATTGAAGAAATTACTTGGTGCGCACATGTTGTTGTCACTGGGCAAAAAATCTGCACAGCAGATTTTTGGGACAGCGGTCATTACAAATTAGAGGGAACGTTGGTTGTGTACGTTGGTAATGAGTGTTCCTGAACCCGGTGTGTTCAAGGACATGCAGGTTAGGTTATGGCTGTGCTATGTTGGTGCTGGAAATAAGGCAATACTTTCAGGCTGCCCCCAGCACACCAGTTGGTTGTTGATGCAGACGATGCATTTTACTGCATGTTTTCACGTAGGTGTGACAATTAAAGCGAAACTTTAATCAGGGTATGTCAAACTGAAGAAATATAATCGAAAGGCAAAGTACTCTACACAATCTGAATGGGATACAGATGGGTTAAGTGAGGAAGGATGCGCAGGCTTTGGAGAGGGTACATAAGTTTACCAGGATGCTGCTGGGACTAGATAGGAGAAACTTGTACTTCTACTTCCTCCACTTTTTATTCTTGCTCCTGACCCCGTACTTTCGAGTCCTGATGAAGGGTCAACTGTTTATTTCCCTCCCTAGATGCTGCCTGACTTGCTGAGTTCCTCCAGCACTTGGCACGTGTGGTACACCCTCTAGTATTTCACATTTTCTCCTGGGAAATAAAAAGACAATTTGCCTTATCATAAATTTACAATCTTCTATCAGTTCACCTTCAGCCTCTGACATTCATGAAAAAGCAACCCAACACACACACACGCAATGCTGGAGGAACTCAGCAGGACAGGCTGCATCTATGGAGAGGAATAAGCAGTCAACGTTTCGGGCTGAGACCCTTCATCGTGACTGGAAACAAAGCGACAGAAGCCAGAATAAGAAGGTGGGGGAGTGGAAGGAGTACAAATCTCTCCTAGCTAATAGTTTCTAAGCCCAGCAGCATCTGCACGCTCTCCAAAGCCTGCACATCTTTCCTATACTGAAGACTAAAGTCAGCCAGTCTGGAGGTAAAGGGCAAGTCTGGAGGCTGAAGGGGCAATGTCTGTGAGTTTGAGAGTCTGGGGCCAAGGACTGGAGGCCTTGAGGTGACCTGTCCTGGGGTGGGGCTTATGTTGCTGCTGTTGTTTTGATGCTTGCGTCGTTCGGCTGAAAACGGTGGACACACTATGTGGGAACCAGAACGTGGGGCAACACTTGCACGCTGTCCCCAGCACAACCTGCGGTAGGGTTGGTTGTTGTCGCAAACAATGCGTTTCTCTATACGTTTCAATGTACAATTGATAAATAAATCTGAATCTGTAAAGGAGTGACCAGAATTGGACACAATTCTCCAAGTCAAAGTCAAAATCCAGTGTACTTTCATCTGCACAAATACATGTGCGCGGGTGCAATGACAAACTCATTTGTAGCAGCATTTCAAGCAGGGAAGCATGTTCACAAGTGTGGCCTAAAGGAAGTTTTACATAGCTGCAGCATGACTTCTCAAGCTTTATGCTCAAAGCCAGTCCCTCCCAGATGAAAAGTTCAAAAGTTCAAAGTGCATTTTATTATCAAAGTATGTCATCTTTGTACAGAGATTTGTCTGCTTAAAGGCAGCCATGAAACAAAGAACCCCAGCAGAACCATTAAAAACAAAAGAAGGCCATCAAGCACCCAATGTGTGCAGAGGGAGGGAAAAAACCAAACCGTGCTACCAATAAAGCAAGCAAACAGCATTCAGAACTGAAGTTCACAACGCCAGGCATCACTGCTGCCGATCCAGAAGTTCTCTCGTTGCAGGCCACAGCCTCAGTTCAGCAAACAGCCAAGCAAACCCGGCAGAGCAGTGAGCCCAACCCCAACACCCCGACCATTTCAATCTGGCCTGGAGCTTACACTGTCCAAACCTCGGCTCGTTCCTCACCCACGAGCTCGGGCCCCATTGCCTCGATCCAGCCCAGACCCAACCTTTCCAGCTCTTAACTCAACCAGAACCTGGATCTATCCATGCCTCCGCCGCATTGAATCCAGATCTACTCCAGCAACTCCAGCCACACCGCAAGGATACCAGATGGCACAGAACTCAGCTCCACGGGCCACTGTTTGCAGTGATCGATCACCAGAAAATGTGAGTATTTAGCTGCTTTTTTTTGCTTCCCTGGTCACCAGCAAATTGTCGTTCAGAGCAGTAGGTAGCACCATCCTAGTGAATAACTAACAAGGGGCCCCAGGTCACTGGGAGAATGTGCACTGGGGATCAGGATGGAAGCTGGGTGCCTGGAAAGCGGGTGCCCCCTGTAGTCTCTACTGGAACATGCTTGGGGGGGGGGAGGGAGTGAACCAGATTTAACGCAGAGGGCGACAGACCACAGACCAGCGTGAATACACATTCTTGTGGCAAAACACAGAACAATAAAACACAGTACGGGCCCTTCGGCCCGCAATGTAGCGCCGATCTCTATAAACCTACCCATTAGCCCAACCCTTCCCTCCCACACGGCCCATTGCGCTGGTATGGAGAACGAGTCCCAGGGACAACTGGGAATGGGATTAACCAGCCACGGAATGAGCTGTAATTGCTCGCAAATTTTACAGAAAGTTTTTTTTTGGTGAGAAACTTGGATGCACTCAGATGGACAACAGCGGTTCCTGTGGAGAAAGGCAGGCGGGGGTGAGGGGGTCCCCTTTCCTCTCCCTTCACAGCCCTCCTCTCGCCGCTCCCCGGCCGCCTGCTGCAGATTCCAGCCGCTGGAAAGGATCCAGCTTTGTGTTGCGCGTTAACACCTCCCTTTCTCTTCCAGAAACGTCAGGAGGGATGTGCTCAGAGGAGGGTTAAAGGAAGGAGACTCTCAGCTGTTTCCTCTCTCTCTCTGTCCCCCACCCCCACACCCTGTCAGCCCGCTTGGAAGTTTGGCAGCCCATGGATTAGTTTGTGTGTGTGTGCGCGTCCAGCCATGGGGAACAGACTGACGCCGATATCAGTGCCGGGCCACCTCCCTCCGCCTCTCGTTCGGAGCGGCAAGGCTGCCCGGTGGTTAGCGGGACTGTTCCCCAGGCTCCTGACCGGCCTATGGAGCTGGCTGAAGCGGCCACTGAATCTGGTCGGGAGCCGGGAGCCGGCGGCAGTGGTGGCGGCGGCGGCGGCGGGGAGGACGGGGGAGCAGGGACCGTGCCAGTCCCGGGCCAGCCTCGACCGCGACCACCTGGAGATTTCTTTCAACCTGATCCGGCACCTCTTCGACCTGTGCGTGGTGGCTTTCCTGTGCCTGGCCTCGCCTGTCTTTCGGGTGGCCCTGGACGTGCTGGGACTGCGGCGCTTGGCCGGCCTCTGGCTGCACGGGATGGGCCTCTTTCTGGTCACCTCCTACGGGATGTCGCTGGTGCTGTGGCTGCTCCAGACCTACCTGGCGCCGCTCGCCCTCGCCTACGGGGCGCTGCAGCTGCTCGTGCTCGGCGTCAGCCTGCGCCCGGAGCAGCCGCACGACGAGGAGCCGGCGGAGGACGGGGCGGACTCGGTACCGGAGCGGTCAGCATCGGAACAGGCGGGACTCTGAGGGAGAAGTACTTGTGGGTGTTGCATCTGGCGGGACGCTAAACTTATTTTTCGTCGTCAAAACGAGTGACTTCTTCAAAGCGGCGCCGGCCGGACCTCGGGCACTCGGGGGGCCGGCAGGAAATCCTCCTCCTGAGGGTCCCGGGTCACCTTGGTAGTGCAGGAGGAGAGGGGTGGGAGACGGAAGGAGGGTGGGGTGGAAGGTGAGGGGAGAGGAGGAGATGGATTGAGAAAGGGTGGGAGTGGGAGGAAGAGGAGGGGTGGGAGGTGGAGGGGGGGCGTGAGAAGGTGAGATTGAGTATGTGTGGGAGATGGAGGGAGGAGAATTTGAGTGGAGGAGGGAGAAGATGGGATTGAATGAAGGGATGGGAGGAGGAAGAGAGGAAGTTGGGGTCAGTGGGAGATGGGAGGGGAGTTGGGACTGCAGGAGGAAGGCAAATCCTGAACGGCTGGGTCAACCCTGAGTGCACCCTGTGGAACCTCACCCCTCTCTCAACACACCCAAAGGCCAATCACTCCATGTACCACTAGCCTATTCTCCTGTGTCCAGATTTGCCCCATGTAGAGAGACGTGGAGGGGTTCGGGCGGTTTGCGGGGGTGGGTTGTCATAGGCGAGTCTGGGCTTGGGCTGAAGTACTATTCGAGTGTATGGAAAGCGACTTTTTGTGGCTGTTTTTTTTTGTGTGTAGTTTCACCGACATTCTCCATGGGACCAGCAATTTGTCTCTGAATGGGGCCATGGTTCTGCCGAGGGTTTACCTGCTGCGGTCGGGCCTGGTGGCTCTCAACAGGCCTAGGACTTGACTGTTTGGCGACTGAAGGTTTGCCACTTTGCTGGAGATTCAGGGAGATGACGGCCTGCCAGCAGTGAACTGTCTGCGACTGGCACAGCTGGTTCTTGTCTTGGGGAGGAGATCCTGTTGCCAGGCTGGAGAGGGGGCCTCTTCCCAAGACTCTGCACCTCAGTGTCAAGAAGCATATCAACTGTGCTGCTCCTTTCTGGAACATTCCTCATTTCCAACAAGTATTTTATATATAAAAATGAATAAAACCCCGAGAATGCTGTACATTGCTCGAGGATGTAGATGAACAGATGAATATGTGGATGTTCTGCAGATCTCTTTCAGCTGACTGTGGTACGGGATTAATGCTGTAACCCCTTCTCCTCCACTGGTGAAGGATCCACTCTTCCTGGGTGATTGCACAGGGTGTAAACCTGCCCACTCTTTACCTGCTGGCTCCTGGGTAGCCAATGCAGGGGAAAGCACCCACCCCCCACTTTAACTCGGGAGTCCCTGCTGGGGCTCTCAGAGGACAAGCAGTGAACCACACAACATCCGGTCTGTCTCTCATGGTCCATTCACCAGCGTGCCCTCATTTGATGCTGCGAACCGCCTGCTGGTAACTTCCTGGGACCTGAATGCAAATATTTGTATTGTACTAAGACTTGGTGTGAATGACAGGTTCGGTGTGCTGACACATAAAATAACTCTCCCTCAGGAGAGAGTTAAAGGCTGGAGTCTAATCAAGGGGGCTCAGGGGGGTTATATATAATGTACCTCTAGGATCAAAACAAGGGGTTTCTAAAAAGAATAATGGATCCCTGGGAGTGTGTTACAGGCTGGAATGTAATCCAGAGGTTCAGAGTGTTTATATATAGAATAATGTTTCTCCTCTCACACACGAGGAATTCTGCAGATGCCGGAAATTCAAGCAACACACATCAAAGTTGCTGGTGAACGCAGCAGGCCAGGCAGCATCTCTAGGAAAAGGTACAGTCGACGTTTTGGGCCGAGACCCTTCGTCAGGACTAACTGAAAGAAGAGCTAGTAAGAGATTTGAAAGTGGGAGGGGGAGATCCAGATCTAAAATGAATTCTAGGCCATGATCCTCTCATATCCCTTTTGCCAAACAACTGTCCAGCTCTTGGCTCCATCCCTCCCCCTCCTGTCATCTCCTATCATTTCGGATCTCCCCCTCCCCCTCCCACTTTCAAATCTCTTACTCACTCTTCCTTCAGTTAGTTCTGACGAAGGGTCTCGGCCTGAAACGTTGACTGTACCTCTTCCTAGAGATGCTGCCTGGCCTGCTGCGTTCACCAGCAACTTTGATGTGTGTTGCAATGTTTCTCCTGTAGTGTGTCACAGACTGGAATCTATGTAAACAGTATTTCTAGAATAATGGAACCCCAGGAGAGAGTTGGAAACTGGAATCAGATTGAAGGGTTTATTCAGGATTCAAGATTGTTTAATGTCATTTCCAGTACACAGGTGTAAAGGAGAATAAAATAATTGTTACTCTGGGTCTGATGTGGCACAAAAGAACACAATAAGATAATGAACACAGTAGTAATTTAAAAAAATCAAAATAAATATAAATACATAAGCTATAAACATAGATTGATTGTATGTCCATAAAGTTCTGATTAAGTGTTGTGCATAAGGTGGCTGACAGGAAATGATAAAGTTGTGGTGGTCAGGGGTGTGGAGGGGAGGGTTAGTGGGTGGGGGTGTTGATCAGCCTTACTGCTTGAGGAAAGTAACTGTTTTTGAGTCTGGTGGTCCTGGTGTGGCTGCTATGTAGCCTCCTCCCTGATGGGAGTGGGACAAACAGTCCATGAGCAGGGTGGGTGGGATCCTTCATGATATTACTGGCCCATGTACAGCCCCTTTCTGTATCTACCTCCTTAACGGCAGGTAATCTGGTGCCAGTGATGCATTGGGCAGTTTTGACTACCTATTATATAGAATATTGGACACCCTGGAGTAAATTACAGGCTAGGATCAAATCAAAGAGTTCAAGGGGTTTGTGTATAATGGATCCCTGGGTGTGGATTACAGGCTGGAATCAAGTCACAGGGTTCAGGGGGTTTATATAGAAAATGATGGGCACCTGGGAGTGAGTTAGCCAGGGAAGGGGAAAGAGAAAGTGGCAAGCATCACCTGCTGCCAAACTACGTGTAGAATAATTAGTATCTGGGAGTGATCCAGCTTGGAATGTAATTGTGAGGTTCAGGGGTTTATATGTAGAACAATGGAGAGCCAGAAATGTATTACGGTCTGGAATCTAATCATGGGCTTCATGGAGTTTTTATATATTTATATACACACACACACAATAATGGATGCCCAGAGTGGATTACAGGACTACAGGCTGGGATCTAATCTAGAGGTGCAGGGGTTTATATGTAGAATAATGGATGCCTGGGAATGTGTTACTAGCCAGGATTGAATCCAGGGGTACAGTGAGTTTGCATATGGAATAATAGATCCCGCAGAGTGAGTTATAGACTGTCCAACATTTTCTCTTGGTAGGAATCAGACTCCTCTGGATAAATGTGACAATGTGGAATTAGAATGGTTCCAGTAGGGGAGAGGCCATTCAGTCCATTGTTGTCTGTGCTGGCTCTCTTCCAGAGCAGGTCTCTCACACTAGCCACTAGCACCTTCTCTGAAACCAGACACATTTTCCCACATTGTATAGATATCCACTTCCCTCTGGATAACTATTCCATAAATTCCCTCCAACATGTCTGCAGATTTCGACCACACTGTCCGTGTATTTTAATAAAAGCCTTTCCTTTATGTCTTTTATACATTTGACCTGTGTGCAGCGTTTGACTGGTTGAGGTTTATTCATTACCCAAGTGTGCTGCCCTGTTGTGAGAACATGTGATAACACAGGGCAGAGAAAATATACAGAATTCTTTTAGCCTTTTATCTCTGGGCCTCATTTGCGTGTGTGTTTTTTTTTCTTTTCAAATAAATTTAGAACACCAGCAAATCCCACATACTAAAGTGTCCTTACAGACTTCAGTCTCCAAATGTAACCTGTTGTCTTGCTTTCTGTGGCTGAGAGGGACAGGTCATCTACCCTGCACTGGAACAGTACAGTGCAGGCATGTCTGTGCCAAGCACGATGCCAGTTTAATCCCTGCATCTCAACATGGTAGAGGAGCTCAGCAGTGTCTGCAGAGGGGAATAAACAGTGGCTCCAGCACCAGGAAAGGTGAAGGGGCCCTGGCCCAAAACATCCGTATTGACTTCCTCCAGCATCTTATGTGCATTGCTGAGAATTCTCAGAACCTCGTGTGTCTAGGCTGCACACCTGCGGGCACACGGTCTATATCTCTCCATCCCTGCCCGGGTAGGTGAAGATAGATGTATATGGACTTGGTGTATGTGTAAGGTGTTGGGCAAGGAACATTTAAAAGAGCTTTAGGAGCCATACAGATGAAAGACAAATGAAGGGCTATGTGGGAGGGAAGGGTTAGGCTAATCCCAGGGTAAGTTAAAGGGCTGAAGGGCCTGTACTGTGCTCCACTGTTCTATAAATATCTCCTAAAGGCACTTGCCACCACCCCTGGCAGCCCCGTCCAAGCACCCACATAAACCTTGCTGTGCCCATCTACTTTAAACTCCCACACTTTAAACCTACACCCTCTGATATTTGACCTTTCACCCTGGTAAAAAGACTCTATGGTCAACCCTGTTTACGTTTGTCACAATTTTATAAACGCCCATCAACCACTGACACTCTGGAGAGGACGACCCCAGCTCGTCTAGTCTGACCTTGTAGCTCCTGCCCTCTAACGCAGGAACCTCTTTTGCAGGCTGCCCGAAGCCTCCACATCCTTCCCGTAACGGGGTGAGCAGAGCGACGTGGAGGTACTGTCCCAGTCCTGAGAGAGGGTGAACGGACTGTGCAGACAGGTGAGGCATCACTCTGGAACTTACCTAGTGGGAGGGTTACTCCCTGTGACCAGGTGGATTTCCTCTGGGCGCCCTGCTTTTCTCCCTCATTCCAAAGACTTACAGTTAGGGTGAGTGAGTTGTGGGCATGCTCTGTTGCCAGCAGAAATGTAAAAGATTGCCCCAGACAATCTTTGGACTGTATTTCACTGTATGTTTCTATGTACATGTGACTAATAAAGCTAATTTTTAGTCTTCTCTAAACCCTGCTTTCCCTGCCCTGCGAGTGTGTGATGGGACAATGTAAAGAGATAGTCACTCTGTGTCTGATCCCTGCTTTCCCTGCCCTGGGAGAGTGTAATGGGACGGTATAAAGGGAGAGTCACTCTGTGCCTGATCCCTCTTCTTCCTGCCCTGGGAGAGTGCGATGGGACAGTATAGAGAGCGGGTCACTCTGTGTCTAACCTGTGTTGTCCCTGCCCTGGGAGTGTGCGATGGGACAGTATAGAGAGCGGGTCACTCTGTGTCTAACCTGTGTTGTCCCTGCCCTGGGAGTGTGCGATGGGACAGTATAGAGAGTGGGTCACTCTGTGTCTAACCTGTGTTGTCCCTGCCCTGGGAGTGTGTGCTGGGACAGTATAGAGAGCGGGTCACTCTGTGTCTAACCTGTGTTGTCCCTGCCCTGGGAGTGTGCGATGGGACAGTATAGAGAGCGGGTCACTCTGTGTCTAACCTGTGTTGTCCCTGCCCTGGGAGTGTGCGATGGGACAGTATAGAGAGCGGGTCACTCTGTGTCTAACCTGTGTTGTCCCTGCCCTGGGAGTGTGTGCTGGGACAGTATAGAGAGTGGGTCACTCTGTGTCTAACCTGTGTTGTCCCTGCCCTGGGAGTGTGAGATGGGACAGTATAGAGAGTGGGTCACTCTGTGTCTAACCTGTGTTGTCCCTGCCCTGGGAGTGTGCGATGGGACAGTATAGAGAGCGGGTCACTCTGTGTCTAACCTGTGTTGTCCCTGCCCTGGGAGTGTGTGCTGGGACAGTATAGAGAGCGGGTCACTCTGTGTCTAACCTGTGTTGTCCCTGCCCTGGGAGTGTGTGCTGGGACAGTATAGAGAGCGGGTCACTCTGTGTCTAACCTGTGTTGTCCCTGCCCTGGGAGTATGCGATGGGACAGTATAGAGAGCGGGTCACTCTGTGTCTAACCTGTGTTGTCCCTGCCCTGGGAGTATGCGATGGGACAGCATAAAGGGAGAATCACTCTGTGCCTGTTCTCCCTGCCCTGGGAGCGTGTGATGGGACAGTATAGAGAGAAAGTTACTAGGTTTCTAACCTTTATTGCCTATTCTTCCAATTTGTCTACATCCTGCTGAAATTGTGTTGCTTCCTCACTCTACCTATCTTCGTATCATCCACAAACGTTGCCACAATTCCACTATCAAAGTCACTGACAAACAATGTGAAAAGTAGTGGTCCCAATACTGACCCCTGAGGAACACCCCCAGTCACCGGCAGCCAACCAGAAAAGGCCCCTTTTATTCCACTCACTGACTCCTGCCTGTCAGCCATTCCTCTAGCTATGCCAGAATCTTTCCTGTAACGCCACAGGATTTTATCGTGTTAAGCAGCCTCATGTGTGGCACCTTATCAAATGCCTTCTGAAAGCTGTGCGGGGAGGACGTACCAACTCCAGGCACCTGGACGAAGACACACAGTGCGGAAGGTCGGGAATCAAACCCGGGCCTCTGGGCAGGGAGACGCCACCCACTGTGACACCGCTGGAAGTGTTGGGAATGACGGGACTTGGAGGGAATCACAGTGGAGGAATGTCGGTCCATCTTCTGAGCTGGAACGGTGTGCGGGTTGGTTGGGGGTGGTCCGCGGTGGGGGTAAGCCAGTGGGTGGTGGCAGGTGAAGTGACAGACTTGAGACTGCAGATACTGGAACCTGGAGCAGTACAGAAGTGGAACTCAGCTTGTCAGGTAGCAGCTGTGGGGGGAAGATACAGACATCATTACATGGAACATAGAATAGTACAGCACAGTACAGGCCCGTTCAGCCCACAATGCAGGTAGATGGGACTGTGCAAACCAAGCAAGGCCCTGCAACGGGACGCGGGAACTGCTGAGAGAATCATCATGGTCTCTCCCCCCAACCCACCAGCTCTCAAGCATTCACCAGAAGTGATGCATTCACTGAGTCCGCTAAGAACATTGTCAAGGGCTCCTCCCATCCGCCCCCTCAATCTCTTTGACCTTCTACCATCAGGCAGAAGGCACCACGAGGACTGCCAAGGTGGTTAACAGCTTCTTCCCCGGGCTGTGAGACCTCTGAGCACCCAGTACACATTCTGTATGACAGCAACCTGTAACGTTATACTGCTGTGGCTATAAACCTATGTCACATATGCAGTTTACGTCAACGTGTACATCTACAGATTATACTTTATTACTGTTAATGCTATTGTGTTGATATTGTTTGATGTGCTGTATGTGGTATACGTACTGTGCTTTGCACCTTGGTCCACGAGGAATATTGTTTTGTTTAGCTGTATGCGTGTGAACAGTAAACTTGAACTTGGGCTGAAAGGCCTGTAGTGCTTTATGACTCTGCAGCTGGATAAACAGGTTTGGGTGGGCCGCTCACCGGGGAGATCGCTCAGGATTGTCCTGCCCTGTGTGAGTCAGTCAACAATGGACCAGCGAGCTGGAGGCTGCCCGGGGGCTGAGCTCAGCTCTTGAGTTTTGTTTTCCTCTTCCGAGTCAAGCAGCTTGGATCACTGCCAGTTGCTGCCTGGGATAAGAGACTGGGATTAATCGTCAAGGACGCTAACCATCCAGGTCATGCGTTCTTCTCACCACTCCCATCAGGCAGGAGGTACAGGGGCCTTGGGTCACACACCGCCAAGCTTTGGAACAATTATTACTCCTCAACCTGCATGGAAACCTCACTCAGCACTGAACTGATTCCACAACCTACACACTCACTTTCAACTCGTGTTCTACGCATTACTTATCTGCATGGTTTGACTTCCTCTGCGTAGGTTATTTGTCAGTATTTGTTTCGATATGTTTGTAAATTCTATTTATTGCCTTTTTTTCCCATCTAAAGGCCTGTAAGAAAATTAATCTCAAGCTAGTATATGGTAATATATACAGACAGACTCTGATAACAAATGTAGTTAGAACTTTGAAGGTGCCTCTTCTCAAAGGAGAACCAATCCAAGCTGCCGTCAGCAGGTCTCACAGCTTGGAGCAAGTCTCGTCCTGTCCCCAGCCCAGCGCTGAGAGTGTGCAGAATCACAGGACTCGAAGTGGAATTTTTTTGTAGTCACTGGGGAGAGCTGTGGACGCAGACCAGCACCTCACGGAATACAGCCTCCCCTCCTCGGACTCTTTGTACTTCTCACTGCCTCGGTATTGCACAAAGACCCCAGCCACCCCGGTCATTCTCCCTCTTCCCTCTCCCATCTGGCGGACAACACAAAAACCTAAAAGCACGGACCACCAGGGTCAAGGACAGCTTCTGTTACAAGTCTATTGAATGGTCCCCTAGCGTAGACTCTTGACCTCACAATCTACCCTTTCATGGTGCTTGCATCTTACTGCCCACCTGCACTGCACCTTCTCGATGGCTGTTACACTTTACTCTGTTATCACTATACCTTGATCTATGTCAATGCATTGTGCAATGAATCGATCTGTATGAACGATATGCAAAAGAAGGTTTTCACTCTATCTCACTACATGTGACAATAACACACCAATTTCAATATGCACCAAGGATCAGGAAGACACAGCACTGCATGCCATTCATACAGATCATTCCAAAGCACAACAGAAAAGCAACAGCAGAATGCAGAATGAAGTGTTACAGTTACAGAGTGAGGGCAGCACAGTGCTTTACAGTACCAGCGACCCAGGTTCAATTCCGGGGCTGCCTGTAAGGAGTTTGTACACCCTCCCTATGAATGCACGAGTTTCCTGCGGGTGCTCTGATTCCCTCCCAAGGACATTGTAAATTGTCCCGTGATTAGACTAGGGTTTAAAATTGGGGATTTCAGGGCAGTGTGGCTCGAAGGGCCGGGGGAGCCTTGCTCCGCACTGTGTCTCAGTAGAGAAATCCCACCATTGAGTAGTTCTCTTGGACAATAAGATGGACTCTCATCCTTGTACTTCATCACTTACCTGCACTGCACTCTGTCTGGAGCTGTTAGACTTCATTCTGCTTCAATTCTATTTTACCTAGTTCTACCCTAGCTCCCTGTGTCTGATGGAAGACAAGACTTTCACTGTACCTCAGGATGCAGACAATATTAAACCGGTGCTAATAAGGGGTTCGATATTGAGGTAGTGATTAGGGTTGTGCAAGGAGGTTCAAGAACTGAATGGTTGAAGAGAAGTAGCTGTTCCTGAAACTGGTGGTGTGGGACTTCAGGCTCTGTAATTCCTGCCCGATGGGAGCTGTGAGAAGATAGTCTTTCCCAGCTGGTGTCGATTTTTGGTGCTAGACGTTGCCTTCTTGAGACCAATGAATAGTGGTGTTTAGGATAGGCACATTGATATGCAAAGAATGGAGGGATATGGATCATGTGCAAGTGGAAGAGTAACTGGCCTATAGTTTACTTTCTTGAAGAATGGAGTGACATTTGCAATTTTCCAGTCCCGGAACAATTCCAGAATCTAGTAATTCTTGAAAGATCATTACTGATGCCTCCACAATCTCTTCAGCCACTTCTTTCAGAACCTTGGGGTTTACACTATCTAGTCCAGGTAACCTAGATCCCTTCAGACCCTTCAGTTTTCAAAGAATCTTCTCCCTCGTCATGGTAGCTTCACACACTGCATGACCCCTGATACCTGGAACTTACACCATACTGCTGGTGTCTTCCACAGTGAAGAATGATGCAAAATACTTAGTCAGTTTGTCCACCATTTCCTCGTCCCCATTACTACCTCTCCAGCATCGTTTTCCGGTGATCTGATATCCAGCCTCACCTCTCTTTTACACTTTATACATCTGAAGAAATATTTGGTATCCCCTTTAATATTAACAGCTAGCTTACTTTCTTATTACATCTTTACCTTCTTAATGACTTTTTTTAGTTGCCTTCTGTTGGGTTTTGAAAGCTTCCCAATCCCCTAATTTTTGCTGTATTATATGCCCTCTCTTTGACTTTAATGTTGGTTTTGACTTCTCTTGTTTGCCATGGTTATGTCATCCTTCCTTCAGAATACTTCTTCCTCTTTGGGATGCATATATCCTGTCTCTTCCGAATTGCTTCCAAAGATTCCAACCTTTGCTGCTCTGCCATCATCCCTGCCAGTGTTCTTTTCCAACCAATAGCCATCTGTTTACACAGAGCCTATTTGGTTCTCCCCACATCTGGAGTGACACAGAAGCAGAGCCATTAGCACAACACTTTACAGTACCAGTGACCTGGGTTCAATTCCCACAGTTGCCTGTAAGGAGTTTGTACATTCTCTCCATGACTGCATGGATTTTCTCCAGGCGCTCCAGTTTCCTCTCACAGTTCAATTGATTGGCAGGTTAATTGGTCATTGTAAATTGTGCCATGATTAAATGGGGAGTTGCTGGTTGGCACGGCTCGAAGGGCTGGCCAACTCTGCTCTCATCCCTTTACTCTATTGTAATACTGATACATCTGACTTCAGCTTCTCCTGTTCAAATTTCAGGGGGAATCAGATTATATTATGATCACTTGCCCCTAAGGGTTCTTTCACCTTAATCATCAAGCAGAAAAGTGAAAAACCTGAGATTAAAATAAAACTTCTATCCCGCTGTTAGCAGTTTCTTGAATGGACCTTTCATATGGTTAATGAGAAAACCCTAGTAGGTCCAGGCATAAGCCTGGGGTTTGAGTCCTGCCACTGTCTGTAAGGCGTTCATTAGTTCTCCTCAGAACCTTGTGAATTTCCTCTGGGTGCTCCGGTTTCATCCTACATTCCAAAGATGTACAGATTAGGGTTTGAGTTGTGGGCAGGCTACGTTGGCGCTGGAAGCATGGTGACACTTGCGGGCTGCCCAGCACGATACTCGCTGATTTGATTTGACTCAAATGATGCATTTCACTAGGTCTTTCAAGGAACGTGTCAAATAAAGAACCTTTATCTTTACCGATGTTCTTCCGCGCTGCAAACAGAAGTTTCTCACAGTGTCACTCCATGTGCGACAATAAGAAAGCAAAATCAATCCTTCAACCTTTCTACTACGTATATTCCACACTCCACACGAGCATCACCAATACTTTTCGACGTTCGCCTTCAAGACTTTCACCGGGGCTGCCGCTGTGGCTCACCAGCGCCCACCCAAGGCGATTTTAGGGATTGTCAACAAATGCTGGCCTTGCCTGCGGTGCCCCCGTCTTCCCCTACAAACAGAATCAAAACCTCCCCCTTGAAACGTAAACACAAACCGCTGGAAATACGCAAGTCAGGATGCATCTGTGGGAAGGAAAACAAAACTAATGTTTCGGGTCAAAGACCTTTCATCAGAATGGCTGACATCAAGGTGGGCAGGGTGGTGGGTTAATTGTGCATGTTTGTGCGTGTTAGAGAGAAGATAAAGGGATTGGTGCAGATGAGTGGTTGGAGAACCAAGCGGCACTTTCATCCTGGTCCGGTGCTGCAAGAAAGAGGCTTTTCTTTTGAAGCAAACCTGTTCACTTGCAGGCATAGTGTAAGGACAGGGGGGAATAGATAGTGGGGCTGGGGGAGAGAGTGTAGGGGGAGAGGGGACAAAGACAGATAGACAAGCATTAGGGTACAGAACACAAGCTTGTTGAACTAGAAGTAGGTTCATTCGTGTTAAAAGAAAGGAGCAAACAGAGGTAGGAAGGCAAGAGTTTCTACAGATGCTGGAAATCTTGAGTAACACAAAAATGCTGGAGGAAATCGGCAGGGCAGAAGCATCTACAGAGGGAAATAAAT
The DNA here is from genome assembly GCF_963921235.1 of Mobula hypostoma. Classification (NCBI taxonomy): domain Eukaryota; kingdom Metazoa; phylum Chordata; class Chondrichthyes; order Myliobatiformes; family Myliobatidae; genus Mobula; species Mobula hypostoma. Next base: position 15,267,956 of record NC_086101.1, on the reverse strand, counting down.
AGTTAATGTTTTGGATTGAGACAATGAAGGGTCGCGAGGCATTTTGTGTGTGTTGCTGGTCTCCAGCCTGCCCAGTCTCCCCATATCATCGGATAATAAACCAGCCACGATAGAATGTCAGTGAGCAGAATTAGGCCATTTGGCCCATGTCTTATGCTGGCTCTTATCTGTACTCCGCAGCCCAGCTGATTTAATGCTTCTGCCCCCAACCACCTTGGTTAAACAGGCCAACCTTCACCGCCACACTCTGGGTGAAACAGCTCCTGCAATTCATCAATCATGGCTGTTGGAGCTTGTGGTTGCCAGTTATTTAAATATCCCTCCCCATTCTCACACTGATCTTTGTCCTCTGCCTCCTCCACTGCCGGGGCGAGGCTGAACAAAAACTCTCATTCTGGCCGGGCTGCCTACAACGCGATGAAGTGAAGACTGATCTCACCAATGCCAGGTGATCTGCTTCCCTTCTGTCACTTTTCTCTCTCCTCCTGACCTACACTCTTCTTCCTACAGTCACCCTCAGCACATTTTCCCACATCACCTACCCATCACTCCCACACCTCTCCCATTTGGTATCGTGCTCCACTTTCCTGTTAGATTCCATCATCTGTCCTCTCAGCCTATGTTGCTACCCCCATCACTCCCTCCTGACCGGGATCCACCTATCACCCGCCAGCTTTTGTTTTTCCCTCCTGGTCATCACCCCTGTCTTTCAGTTCAGATGAAGGGTTCGGCTTCCATCATCTATTTTCTTCCTCATAGATGCCGCTTGACTTGCTGAGCTCCCCCAGCACCGAGTTTGTCACTCCACATTCGAGCATCTATACTGTAGTCCCTCCTGGCTTCTTTGCAAAGTGGGAGCCGCTTCGGTCTGTGCTGGGGATGCCGCAGGAGGTACGGGAGGTAGTGCATGTGTGAGGGACAAGGGAAGAAACTATTCTATGTTCTAAACAAGGTGGTACAGTGAAACAGCAGAAAGAGTCACTGCCTCGCAGCCTGCCAGAGACCCAGGTTCGATTCCGCTCTCCCACGCTTGCTTTGTATAGTTGACATGTTCTCCCACCTCCCAAAGACACACTGGCGGGTTAATTGACCACAGTAAACTGCCCTTTGTATAGGTAAGTGGCAAAAGGATGAGTTGATGGGTGTGTGTGTGTGAGGGAATGATTCAGGGAAATAAGAGGGGGAGGGGTGTGATTCTTCCCTAATATTGCAGGAAAGTTTTAAAAAGCTGGAGAAACCGGACATTCGGAATAAAAGCAGGAAATGCTGGAAATATAGAGCAGATCAAGACGGCATTGGCTGAAGCTCAGAGGCAAGATAGTTAAACAGGGAAACCAGGGGCATCTTAGCTTCTTTTACACACTTGGAATGAGTTGCCAGAAATAGTTGTGTGAGGCAGGCACATTAGTAACATTTTAAGGCCATCTAGATAAGTGCACTCGGAGGTTTAGAGGGCTATGGGTCAAATGCAGTCTAGTCGCTGGACAACACGTGGATAGCAAGCGGTGGGGGTCAAATGCAGGCAAAAGGGATGAACTTGGTTCGTGTGAGATGTGTTGAGCAGAAGGGCTTGTTTCTGTGCTGTTTGCCTAGGTATGGCACCAAGAAATTGAGGTAATGGTAGGAAGGGGCTTCAGGGTCCTACTGTTTTAACTGTCACTCATTCTTTGGGGTACTCTTCTGTTTTTGTGGACATCTGTGAAGAACAAGAATTTCAGCACGTATTTTGCATACATTTCTGATATTAAATGTCACTATTGAACTATATTTCAGGGTGTATTTGTCAGATTGTGTGCACTAGGCAGATCCAATGGTGAGGCAGGAGGCGAGCTGCAGAAAGAAACTACCACAGCTTTTTAAGACAGCTGTTCCACTATAATCTCTGGAACAGTTCTCTCACTACTTCTGCTCGACTGGGCAGCCAGGCCAACCACTTTACTAACCTGCTTTCCGATACTCTTTGCCGCATTGGCTAATTGGAAAGCAGGGGAATTCACAGGACAAAGGAGCGTTTGTGCTGAGGAAGAGCTGTCAGTTTCAGCCTCCTCTTTCCTTGTGGGGATGGTACAGATCCACAGACTCGTGGTGCTGGTGGTTTCTGTCCCTTAAAGGCAGCAAGTTCCAGAACCCAAAGCCTCAGGGTAAAAGTCACTGAACTCGGTATTAATCTTCTACCTAGTTTGTCCTCTGCCAACAAATGTGCCCACATTAGTCCCGTTTGCCTGTATCCATCCAATTTTTTGCAGAGCATGTTTCTTAAGTACTTTTTCCTCGAGCACTTCCTCTGGCTGCCCTTTCCATAGCCACACCACCCTGGGTCAAATTGCCACTCTAGGTTACTTTTTAAAATCTTTCACCCGAAACCTATGCCTTCTCGTCTTTTAAAAATCACTCTTCCTGAGAAAAAGGACTGCGTACGATCGCACCATTGTGCCCCAGAAGGCGAACATTTGGCCCTCTGGATCCACACTGCCTCTTTGTAGATTATTGCACAGTGCCATCTCCCCAACTGTTGTCCCACTGACCTGTTCATTTAACCTTCTCCATCCAGCAACAGATGAAAGAAAAACGCCAGGCTCTGCAGAAGGGAAAGGTCTAGAAAAGGTTAAAAGGACAGCACAGTGTGGTGGGTAGGCTGAAGGGTCTGTACTGTGCTGTAACAGTCATTAATCCCAGGGAAATGTGTGCTATCCAAGGTCAATCCACCCTTCCCGATGGGGAAATCACAAGAAAATGCATCATAGATTGATCTGCCCAAGACCACAACAAATTGGGGTTGTGGACACAGCTCAGTTCACCACAGAAACCAGGCTTCCCTCCATACACTTTTTGTTGCCTCAGAAAAACATCGAACATGATCAAGGACTCCTTCCAGCTCGATCATATTCTCTTTGGCAGCCTGCCAAAATCAGGTTTGAAAACATGTACAACCAGGCTTAAATACAGCTTCTATCTCACTGTGGTAACTCTTTATGGACTTCTTCTACATTAAAAGGACTTGCTTTCATCATCTATCTCATAGTACTTTCACCTTACTACATTTCCTTTGGAATTGTGATGCTATGATCTGCATGGCCATTGTTTTCCCTTGCACCATCTCAAAGTATCTGTTTTGAAATGATCTGTACAGATAGTTTGCAGACTAGGATACCCCCCTTCCCCCACTGTAGCTCAGTCCATAGAACATGAAATTTGCAGCACATTACAGGTCCTTTGGCCCACAATGTTGTGCCGTCCATGTAACCTAGAGATTGTCTAGAATTTCCCTAACGCACAGCCCTCTATTTTTCTAAGCTCCATGTACCTAAGATGCTCTTAAAAGGACCCCCATTGTATCCACTTCCACCACCACCACAGGCAGTGCATTCCACACACTTACCACTGTGTGAAAAACTTACCCTGACATCTCCTCGGTACCTATTTCCAAGCTCCTTAAAACTATGCCCCCTCATGTTAGCCATTTCAGCCCTGGGAAAAAGCCTCTGGCTATCCACACGATCAATGCCCCTCATCATCTTATGCACCTCTACCAGGTCACCCCTCATCCTCCATCACTCCAAGGAGAAAAAGCCAAGTACACCCAACCTATTCTCATAAGGTACGCCCTCCAATCCAGGCAACATCCTTGTAAATCTCCTCTGTACTCTTCTCTATAGTATCCACATCCTTCCTGTAGTGAGGTGACCAGAACTGAACACAGTACTCCAAGTGGGGTCTGACCAAAGTCTTATATAGCTGTAACATTACCTCACGGCTCTTGAACTCAAACCCACATTTGATGAATGCCAACACACCTTAACAACACCATCAACCTGCCTAGCAGCTTTGAGTGTCCTTTGGACACAGACCCCAAGATCTCTCAGATCCTCCACACTGCTAAGAGCCTTATGATTAATATTATATTCTGTCTTCAAATTGGACCTACCAAACTAAACCAGTTCACACGTATCTGGGTTGAACTCCAGTTGGACAGTATTCATTTCTGATCGAGACCCTTCCTCTGGACTGGGTCCAGACTTATTCTAAGGATTGTTTGTAGACACATAGTACTAAATTCCTCCCCAAGTTGAAAGGCTCCAAGCAAAAGACTCTTGATTGGAGTGAGGGGCCTCCGTATGTGTTCGAAAGGTGCTTGTTTTGCTTTGCTCTGCTGAACATTACGAGCAAGCTACATTGGTGATAGAATATGTGGTGACATTTGTGCGCAGCTGTCAACACCTCTTCGTCTGAGCTGATTCTTCACACAAATGGTACACTTCACTGTACGTTTCGGCGATAGATAAATGAATCCGAATCTGAGTTGCTGAGTATAGTGTGCAGCTTCTAACTGAAATCAGTTGGACTCTCAGTACAAGGTTCTGACCTGACATGTCAACAGTTCCTTTCTGCCCACAGTCTTGCAGATTAGCTTTAGCTTTTGGGTCATCACTGAAGTGCTGCAGGAACAACAGCCATTGTGTTGTGAACTAGCACTTCCTTTTACAGTCATGCAAACCAACGTACATCGATGGATGAGCATGTGGGTACTTGTAGATGGAAACAGAGAGCAAGAGAAACTTCCTCAATTCAATTGTTGTTCCCAGTTCTTACCACAATCACAAACATTGGATATTGAATATTGGATTCTGTCTCTCTGCCTGTCCTTCCCCACCCCACACTTATTCTGGCCTCATGTGCCAGGCCCACTTACTATGTGGTGGGAGAAGGCTGACATTACTGCTGGAGGGACAGAGAATCCTTGGGTTCAATTGTCCCCAGATCCCTCAAATTTGTCATGCAAGTTGATAGGCTGGTTAAGACGAGTTAGTAAGTTGTGGGCATGCAACACTGCCAGGTTTCACCAAGCACATCCCGACTGTGTTGGTATTTCACTGTATGTTCTGATACACGTTCAACAAACGAAGCTAATCTTTAAAACTGCAAATGCTGAAAACCACAAATAGGAAAACAAAGATTCAGCACATTTACCAAATCATACAGTGAAATGCATCAACACTCAGCAGGTCAGGCAGTTTCTTCAGAGAGAAACAGTTAATGCTTCAGGTTGTAGACAAATATTCTGAACGGAAACAAATGCTCTTTTTTCCACTGATGCTCTTCATTCCGCTGAATGGTTTAAAACACAAAAATGCTTGAACCATCACTGGACTTAAGGTCACTATTAAATTCTGCTATTAAAATTAGAATTTAAATCTACAGGGACACAAACTCAGCCAAGCAACTTGTCCAGTCACTTGCAGATTCAAGAGAATGCAGTCAATGGTGAGCCCTTCTCCCCCCCACTGCACCCAAACTGCTAAGAACAAACAGAAGTAGTGATGTGAAATATTGAGGAGTGGGTTTGCTGCAGCCCTCGAAACAGCCACTTTTATTAGGATTATAAATTACACTGTGTGACAGTACATGAAAGTGGAGCCAGGCAAACAATGCAGCAGAGAGCTTTTCAACTAGTGAATCTTCAAAGAACAATTGTGGCCCATCACAAATGAGGTCACACACAATCACAAAAAGGATTTGTTTTCCCCGGTACCCCACCCCGTCTCTCCCTTTGCTTGCATTTCCTCCCTCCCCATCATTTAATTTTACTTTGAACATGAACGGTTTAAAATAGTGATAGGTCGGTACAAATGTTGGTTTGGCTTTCTTTAAAATGAAAAACAAAACAGATCCCCTGCATCTCTCACTGGAAAGTGTCACCTGGGAATGTAGTTTGCCCACACTCAGCCCCCCATGCTCACTGTATTCCCACCACCACTGCCAGCTCAAATGATGTGGCCAGAAATGGAAGGCATCAAACAGTTTTGAAAGTTGTGATACATAAAGTGAAGCTCAAACTCTTTCACTAGTTGTAATGTGTCTAACTGATTTGTGTATGTTAATCGTTTATTGCTACTCCAGCTTTGGGGAGCACAGCAGATCTGCCACAGAAAACATTTCAAAGTAGTGACTCACCAATGGCAATCTCACCGACCTTAGCTGTACCCTTAATGGCACCTCAACGTGTCCAAGCACCCGACTCTGGTGACCTGCATCACTCAATGCTACACAAGGTGGGCTTTTATGGTATCCTAATAGCTAAGCAACACAGACCATCACAAAAGTAGTGGTTGGGTGAGGAACCATTTCTGTAACCTGAAGCTTCCAAGCAGTGATATAACAGTCTAAAGTTTCTTACAGGTACTCAAAAGTTGAGAGGGTCACATTAAAGTGGGTTGGGGTGGGCTGAGAGAACAACAGAATGAACTGAACTGTCCCTTAATATCTGATGAGAAACCTTAAGTTTTGCCCTGGTTGCTTGGGAGCAGATATTTCACACACTGCCAGCCGAAGGGAGATGAGAGCACAACACTGAGCCTGTGCGTTCCTAGGACCTAGGCTTTGGGAATGAGATGGAAATCTGGTAAAAAAAAAAGACGCCAGTACTGGATCAGCTCAGCAGGCGCTGAGTCCTAGATTCCAATGAGAGAGGCAGAAAGACAAGTCGCAAGCTCAGCATTTCTTCAAAAGTTGGGAACCCACCCTCATCACTCAGATTTGAAGCACCAAGTGCAGTTGGGGATAAAATACACAATGGTGGAACCATAAATGTGTTTGAAAACATGAATTTGAAACCCTGCACTTTTGTTCTGAAGGGGTGACAGTCTGACACTTCAAGTTGCCACATGATCAGTGAGCCAAGTTAATAAACCTCCACTTAGACCACTTGCTCCAGACTCTGTAGAACTGGGTCACCTGTGTTCTGCCGTGGTTAGTACTTAACCGCATGCTGCAGGAAATGGTAGTAGAGGAACATCACTTATCCATCCACAGACATGCATTTGCTGCAGGTTGACTTCTCCTAGAGAAAGGTGCATCTCATACCCAGAGCACAGAATACAAATTGGATCAAAATCAAAAATGTAGCAAAACTAACCTGCTCAATTAATCCCATTAAACTCAAAGCCAAGAATCTCTATTGAACCTGCAAGGAAACGAGTCACTTTCCTTGCAGTTATCATTCAAGATAAAATAAAGGGATTTCACAACATTTGGGCAGGTCTCTACAAATACTTGCCTTCCCCAAGTCTATTCTACACAAACAGCAAAAGCAGGAGATGCGCACCACCAGTTCTTCCATACCAACACACTAACCCTGTTCGTTCATACTGATATTTCCAACGATAACAAGGTTAGCAGGCTGATTGGTCTGAAGAATTTATTGACTGCTGTACCTCAACATGCCCCCCTCACCCCCAGATCAGGAAGCTGGAAAGTGGCAATGAAGGAGAAGCTCTCTCTGGGAGGCAAATAAAATGATTGGCTGTAATTCAGTGCTTCAGTACTAAGTGACCCTCTTCCAGATATTGGAACATTTGAGCTTTGCTTCTGAGTCAGAGGAAAAGAGAGAGATTACAAACTGGTCTCCATCTGGTAATAAGGGAGCAATCTGTTCCAATTCTCAGATCCTTAGCCACCGCCTCATCATCCATGGGATGCACAGTAGATACCTCACATTGCCACTGCTCTGCTGAGATGGGAAAAGCAGCTGCCGAGTATTTTAGGGATATTTTTCTCTGCTGATTTTAACACTGCTACAGCACAGGCAAGCCTTGGGATGCAACAGCAACACTGTCAAGGACACTCAACACTGACAGTCATTACTCTGAAAATCACCAGCCCTACTGCTTTGAGTTCACAGAACCTGTAACTAATATTATTTCAGGTCAGAGACCAATATACCCACATTCTTTGCTCAGTGTTAGAGATTTGACATCAAGGCAAGGGCTGAATTTGAAACCTGGCATATTCACCTTCCATGAACTGTGTGTGCCTGCGGTTTGACAAGATGCAATGCCAGGGGAGAAGGGAAAAGAAACAAATTTAAAGAAAAGCCCCTGTTCATTTTTTGTTGTTGCAGGAATTTGAAGAGAGGATTGGGAGGGCGAGGGTGGAAAAACAGGACAGCAGAGAATGAATGGGTTAGAGGAACGAGGGAAGACATCTTGCTGATCTAGTGTCTATTACACTCCTCAGCACTGGCAAACATGCCTTTTAATAGTGTGCGCCACACAGTAAAAACAGTAATGGAAATAGTCATTTGTACCCATCTACCACCATCTGCAAACATTCACAACCGTTTTGGAACATAGACAAGACAGAAGCTAGAGAGACCTGTCCAGATTACTTTTGAAATGCTCGACTCACTGAGTGGCCCTCTTATTCTAAACACCTTGTGTTCAAACCGATTCTAGTCTTTATACGGTTTGTCCCTCAAAGAAAGCAGCTGCCTTATAAGGGATTGGCATTTATTAAGTAGATCTACAAGGACTTGCTAGTTACCAGTAAGATGAATGCTTCATTATGGTAAAGAAATCTAGAGTCTCTTTTTTTTTCCTTAAAAAGGACTTAATAGCCTCTTCTCCCTTATTGCTTCCTCCCAGTTCAGCTTCACTCTCACACATGTTAAAGCTGCTGGAGTTGGCTCTTGTTCACGAACCACTTGTGTAGTCCACTGACATCAGTCACATTTCATCTTTTTTTCTTTCTAAAAACAAAAGCCATATTCCTTTGAGACTGACAAACAGAACCCCTTAGATGTAGATTGCTTCAGTTTTGAGAGGCTGCAGTCTCTAATCGCTTGTTACAGTTTCTCATCCTGTGGCTTCACACTCTGGGGCTTGATGGGCCCCGTCCGCACTGGCTTGGGGTTACCCGAAGATTTCTCGTCCTTGTGTGATGCAAGGGCATCTCCTTCCTGCTGCTCGGTGGCAGGGAGTGAGCTGGGATTGTTGTTACAGCTGCTGCGGGGTGTCACTCTCTCAAAGAACCTTTGGGTGCTCTGCAGCACTTCGGCTCGTTGCTTTGCCTGCCGGGAAAGTTTGAAGAAACAAGAAAGGAAAAGCTTATTGAGACACATCTCTGTTTAAATTACCACACTGTTCTACCTAAATAGTCAGCCCTGAAGCTAACAGTAAAATACAACATTTACTCAAAAAATGCCCAATTTGAACCTCTTTATGATGCAAGCCTGTATGCAGCCTGCAAATACCCAGCACTTGAACAGTGCAGCGAGACCCCAGAGAGTGAATGCACAATACTTAACTCTAAAGGACCCAGCTAAGCCTAGCATTTTCATCGAATTTTAAACAAGTTCTTGTTTTTAGTATCAGAGTCAGGTTTATTATCACTGACAATTCAAAAAGTTTGTTTAGTGACAGCATCACAGTGCAAGACAAATTACTGCAAGTTACAATAAGTAAATGAATAAATAGGTACTGCAGAAGAGGAACAGCAAGGTAGTGTTCACGGCCCATTGAGGAGAAGAGGCTGCTCCTACACTGTTGAGTGTGGGTCTTCAGGCTTCTGGACCTCATTCCTTTGCAGTACAGGTCTTATTATAAAGGCTGGGAAATACAACTACAGTAACATTGACACAGGAGCAGAATGACGCCCTTCAGCCCATCGAGTCTGCTCCACCATTTCATTATGGGCATGACTGATTTATCACTCTCAACCCCATTTCCCTCACTTTCTCCCCATAAACTTGGACACATTTACTAATCAAGAACCTATAAAGCTCCGGTTTAAATATAGCCAATGACTTGGCATCCACAGCCACCTGTGGCAATTAATTCCATAGAGTCACTACCCCTCAGGCTAAAGAAATTCCTCCCCTGCTCTAAAGGGACATACTTCTATTCTAACACTGCACTCTCTGGTCCTAGATCCCCCATGATCGAAAGCATCCTCTCCAGTATTCACTTGAGAACTTCATTCTTAACTCCAATGAGCTATCAAACATTAACCCTTTCATTCCTGGGATCATTCTCATGAACTTCCTCTGGACTCTCTCCAGTGTCAGCACATCCTCTCCATGGTAAGGGGCCCAAAACTGCTCACAGACCTCCAAGTGTGGTCTGACCAACGTTTTTTTTTAAAAGCCTCAGCATTCTGAGACACAATCTAAAAGAAATTGAGCATACAATTTTCAAAAGCCAGTCCGCACAGTCTAAACTACCCTGGCGAGGTTTCACCAATGCAGTGGGACCAGAATTCTACAACCAAAAAATAATTTCCTCCCTTTTGTAACTGCCATCTCTGTCGCACTAAAGGGCTGATTCTTCACACATACAATACTGAAGGACTCATGTCAGGAAGCATCTATACAGTTGACGTATTGAGCCAAGAACCTTCATCAAGTCAGAGTTCCTCCAGCATTGAGTGTTGCCTCTTGGTTCTCCATTGAAATGATTGCTTTTGTTCATTCAGCTTTACGTGACGGGGACAGATTTGCGAGCAGCTGTGCTGCACTTGACAGCTTCTTTAACATAAATGAGATCAACTACAAACACTGGCAGAGTTCTGGGATAACCGAATCACATAGCTTATAGAGAGCCTCGAGTGCAGGGCATGTCTGGCAATGACAGATGGCAATGTTCTGCTTGGGTTGCAGACCCAACCACGTTCACAAGAGATGCTGGAACAGGGGTTCCCAACCTTTTTAATGCTTATGGACCCCTACTATTAAGCAAGGGGCGGGGGGGGGGAGGAAGGGGGTCAGTAGACGTCAGGTTGGGAACCTGTGCTGAAAGGGTGGCAAATAACAAGGCTAACATCTCAATTTGACCAGAACCTGTCGGTAGAGAAACATCATTTGCTTGTAACACATCCTATTCTACCACTCCACTGTGGAAGTTGGTACCTAACTAGGTTTCTCCAAGTGTCTACACATGCTTTGCAATCTACAGACAGATGTGCATGATGGTGGCAAGACAGTGTGCTGGCTTCATTAATCTGGCTTTCCAAAAATTGAAAAATTTAGAATAAAAGGTCTTGTCTTGCACTATTTCAGTTAGAGATCTGGTTATCCTACTGTTTGTGGCCCTGCCCAAGACGAGCTATCTTAAAGGCAAATCTTCAATGAGGAGGATGAGGTGAATATGACACTGCTGATAAATGTATGTGGGGCCATCCTAGGAAGGTCACAGGTGAAAGGTTAGCATGGTTCAAGCAGCCAGTGTCTGTAAACTGTGCTTCACCAGACATTCAACATGGAACATTTGGTCACTTGGTACAGTTCCTGTACAGAGATCAGTACTCATGAGCCAAGGAGAACAAGGGTGGTGTTTGAATACAATGCAAATCAAGGATCACAGGCTATTGCAACACTTTGCATTGAAGGAAATTAAAAAAGGGATGCTTGAAGGCAAAAACACCCGACTATCTCAAGGTAATACTGACCTAACCTACCAAGTGGGAATCCGAAAAGTGGTTTTACATTCCTGACCAATATTCCTCTGAATTGATTCAAATGGAGGACACATGCCCAAGTGAGAACACACACAGAACATAAAGATAGTTACCTGCTGTGAGACATTTCCTCTGAAACAGAGCAATGGATTCATGCCACACTGGATTGGTCCAGGGGATTTGCCCCTTGGACTCGTTGTGCCAGGCCTGGGGGGGAAGAAAAACACAGGTGAAAAGTTCAGGAAGTGCATGCTTGTTCTCAACCCCACATATCTGCATTCACACCCTTCAGCTGGCCTACTCCAAGAAAGGCTGTTTGCAAAGTCTAGCCCCAACAAGGAAGGATGCATTGAATGCTTAACACTTGGAATGGCTCTAACATTAGGGTTATGGAGGCAAAAACTTCAAGAATCACAGATACAATTCCTCCCTGTAGTAAGCTACAAAGCTAACCACAAGTCTGACATCATCCCTTCATTCTGCATTCTTCTTTTACAAATGCAAGTGCCAGGGCAAGGACTATCATAGAATCGGGCAGCACAAACAGAAGCTTGAGCCTGCCCTCTAAATGCCAGCTACTGATACCAATCACCAGCTTCATCTATCCCATCAGCCTGATCTGTAGGCTTCCATTCTCTAGCAATCCAGGTGTTTGTCTCAGCAACTGTCCCCACCACCCTCAGGCAGAATTAGGCCATTCAGCCTCTCAAAAAAACCATCAACCTTCACTTTAAATATACCCAATGACTTGGCCTCCACAGGCGTCTGTCAATGAATTCCACAGATTCACCACCACCTGGCGAAAGAATTCCCCCTCATCTTAGCTCTAAAGAAAGTCCTTTTATACTGAGGTTGTGCCCTTTGGTCCGAGACTCCCCCACTATAGGAAACATTTTCTCCACGTACACTCTCAGGCCTTTCCAACCATCATTGCATAAAAAAAATCCTCATCGTCTCATCCACCTGGAAACAAGCTGACAGTACTTACACTGAGACTTCTGCCACTGTCCAAAAAACCTGCTGGAACGTTTATGGCTTAAAGCATAGAACGTACAGCACTGGACAGGCCACTCAGCCTACAATGACGTGCCAATTTATACTAAATGTCCCCCACTCTTATTTCTCTATTCCTTCCATGTATTTCCCTAGAAGTCTCAAACTCCACCAAGCTGTCCAATTCCACGACTACCCATTCCAGCCACTTACCACGCCATATAAAGACCGTCCTTTAAGTTAACTACAACTCAACCAATCTTGGTGTCACCCACAAACTTGCTAATCCACCCATCCAAATCATTGATATACATCATAACGAGGTCCTAGCACTGATTCTTGCAGAATACCACTGGTCACAAACTTCCACCAAAATAACAGCCTTCCACAAGCAAACCAGTTTTGAATCCAACCTTGCAATTCACTATGGATCCCATGCATTCTGAATTAACCTGCCATGAGGAACCTATCAGATGCCTTAATCTGGATAACACGCACTGTTTTATCCTCAAGCTCCTTTGTCAACTCTTCAAAGATCTCAAAAGCCTCCCCTTCAGAAAGCCATGATTATTGTCCAAAGGCCATGCCTTTCAAATCCCATCCCCCAGTATCCTGTCCAACAGCTTCCCTACCACTGATGAGAGAGTCAGTGATGTACAGTTATCTGGATTATTCCAATTTTGTTTCGTGTACAAAGGCACAACATTGGCTAATCCCCAGTTCCCTAGGACCTTGCCTGTTAGTGAGGACACAAACATATTTGTCAAAATCAAGCTTAACCCACACAGTGTCCATAGGACCATAAGATACAAGAGGAGAAGTAGGCCATTCGGCTCACTGAGTCTGCTCCGCCGTTCAATCATGGGCTGATCCAATTCTTCCAGTCCCCTGCTTTCACCCCATACCCTTTGATGCCCTGGCTAATCAAGAACCTAACCAAGTGTGTCACAAACTGAATGAACCAAACAAACTTACCAATAACAATGCAAATGACAAAGAACACAAGAATACAAAATAAAGGCAAGACAAAATTTACCCCAGGACAAAAGATAGCTTTAAAATGGGTGGGGGGGGGGGAGAAGAAGAGAAGAGAGAAAGTGTAAAAATGATGTGCAATGCAAGACGTTTTTCTGAAAGCACAGAGACAGATGCCTGAAGCATACTGCCAGGGTATGTGTTGGAAGCAGGCAGCATTGTGGCATTCAAAAGGTATTTTTATAGGCACAAGAAAATGCCATAAATGGGGGTATAGTGGAATATGGGCAGGCAGAATGGATTAGATTAGAAGGGTACCATGCTTGGCAGAGACATTGTGGGTCAGAGGCCTTATTCCTGTGCTGAGCTCAAGATGCAAGTAGGTTGACACTGTACAGCTCCTCCAACCTGTTTTGCCTTTAATACGATCACAGCCAATTTTCTATCTTGTTTATGTTCCTAAACAAACCCCAAATTCCCATGTTAGGTGTTTTTTGCCCCAAGCATACTGAGCAATTGAATATTTCAGAGATAAGACAGCTTCTCCACGAAGGATTTTCTTGTCTCAGCACCGTGTCCAATCTCTTATCCTGAGTAACACCTACTCTACACAGAGGAAAAAGCTTCTCACTATCCACTTTGCCAATCCCTATTAATAATTCCTGGCTCAGAAAGATAAACTTTCATTCTTCCAAACTCCAGTAGATAGATGGTGGCTGATGGAAAAGGACAATCTCCAAGTGGGTACAGCAGAATATATGGCTGGGGAGAGGGTGTGGGGTAGAACTGTCCATATATTGGGGTTGAAAAACTGCAACAGATCAAGAAAAAAAAATGTAGAAGTGGTGAAACAAAAGGCCATTGAGGAAGGGGTTGTGGGCTTGGTCTGTACTCAAGAATTTAGAAGAATGGGGGGGACTGGAATGTCATTGAAACCTTTCAACTACTGAAAAGCTGAGATGGAGTGGATGTGAAGAGGATGTTTCCTATTGTAGGGGAGTCTAGGACCAGAGGACACAGGCTCAGGATAAAACGGTGTACCTTTAAAACAGATGAAAAGGAATCTCTTTAGCCTGAGGGTAGTGAATCTGTGCCATCCGTAATCATAATCGGCTGTGGAGGCTAAGTCATCAGGTATATTTAAAGCAGAAGTTAGACCACAAGACACAGGAGCAGCATTAGGCCATTCAGCCCATTAAGTCTGCTCCGCCATTCCATCATGGCTGATCCCAAATCCCACTCAACCCCATACAGCAGTCTTCTCACCATATCCTTTGATGCCCTGACTGATCAGGAAACGATCAACTTCCACCTTAAATATACCCATGGGACTTGGCCTCCACCGCAGTTTGTGGTGGAACATTTCACAGATTCACGACTACTCTGGCTAAAAAAAATTCCTCCTTACCCTTGTTCTCAAAGGTCACCCCTCAATTCTGAGGCTCTGCCCTCTAGTTCTGGATAACCCCACCATAGGAAACATCCTCTCCACATCCACCCTCTCTAGTCCTTTCAATATTCAGTAGGTTTCAATGAGATCCCCCGCATTCTTCTAAATCCCAGTGAGTACAGGCCCAAAGTTGTCAAATGCTCCTCATATATTAACCCCTTCATTCCTGGGATAATCCTTGTGAACTTCCTCTTGACTCTCTCCAATGACAACACATCCTTTCTGAGATACAGGGCCCATAACAGTTGACAATATCCAAGCGCGGCCTAACTAGTGTCCTGTAAAGGCTCAGCATTAACTCCTTGCTTTTACATTCTATTCTCCTTGAAATAAATGCAAACATTGCATTTGCCTTCTTCATCACAGATTCAACCTGTAGGTTAGCCAACTGGGAGTCTTGGACGAGGACTCCAAGTCCCTCTGCACGTCTGATCTTTAATCCATCTCCCCATTTAGATAATAGTCTGCACTATTGTTGCTTTTACCAAAACCATTATAATACATTTCCCAACACTGTATTCCATCTTCCACTTTTTGCCCATTCTTCTAACTTGTCTAATTCCTGCTGCAATCGCATTGCTTCCTCAGCACTACCTAGCCCTCTTACCTTCGTATCATCTGTGCCACAAAGCCATCAATTTCGTTATCCAAGCAACACACATAAAAGTTGCTGGTGAACGCAGCAGGCCAGGCAGCATCTCTAGGAAGAAGCACAGTTGACGTTTCGGGCCGAGACCCTTCGTCAGGACTAACTGACATTCTGTTATCCAAATCACTGGCAAACACTGAAAGTAGTGGTTCCAATACTGACCCGCGGAACACCATTAGTCACTGGCAGCCAACTAGAAAAGGCCCCTTTTATTCCCACTCGCTGCCACCTGCCTGTCAATTATTCCTCTATCCATGCCAGTATCTTTCCTGTAACACCATAAGATTTTATCTTGTTTAGCAGCCTCATGTGTGGCACCTTATTAACTGCCTTCCGAAAATCCAAGTAAATGACTTCTTGACCCCTTTTGTTCTCCTTGCTTGTTACTTCACTGAAGATCTCTTAACAGACTTGCCAGGCAAGATTTCCCTTTACAGCAACCATGCTGACTTTAAGGCTTATTTTACCGATAGTCTCTAAGTACCCAGAATCCTCATCCTCAATAATAGACTCCAACACTTTTCCAACCACCGAGGTTAGTCGAGCTGGCTTATAATGGACTTTCTTTTGCCTTCCTCCCTTCTTAAAGAGTATATCCTCTCACACTCTCAGCAAAACTTGCATCACTCCAAACAAATCTGGCTTTCAAAGAGGTGGGGTTGGATACTCTCATCCCATTAAAAAACCCAGAGCTGCAGAAATGCCAACAGTAGCTCCAAGGACCTCATTCCAAGGAGAGGAAAAGTCTTCACTGAGAAGATGGGCTACACATGGCTAAGTATAGCTCCAACATCACATACAAATTTGCTGACAACACTACTGTGTGGGCTGTATCAAAGGGTGTGATGAATCAGCATACAGGAGGGAGATTGAATACTTGGCCGAGTAGTGTAACAACAACCTCTCACTCAATGTCATTAAGACCAAGGAAGTGATTGTAGATTTCAGGAGAGGATCCGTAACTTATTTCTAGGTGTCACTCTCCCAGAGGACCTGTCCTGGGCTCATATAAATATTATTGTGAAGAAAACACAACAGCACCTCTGGAGTCTGTGGAGGTTTGGCAGACATCAAAAACCTTGGCATGGTGGAAAGTGTGCTAACTGGCCGCATAACAACCTGGTATGGGAACACCAATGCCTGTGAGCGGAAAATCCAACAAATAGTAATGGATTCAAGCTCAGTACATCACAGGTAAAATTCTCTGAACCACTGAGCACATTTACACAAAATAGTGCTATAGAAAAGCGGCAACCATCAAAGGTCCTCACTACCCAAGCAATGCTCTTTCCTCACAGCTACCATCAGGTAGAAGGTACAGGTGCCTCAGGTTCATACCACCAGGTTCAAGAACAGTTAGTTATTACCCCTCAACCATCAGCCTATTGAACAAAAGGGGATAACTACACTCATTTAAGGACTCTTAGATTGCTATTTCGTGCTATTTATTTATATCTGCATTTGCAGTTTATAGTTCTTGATGTTTACAGTTATGGTTCTACAGATTTGCTCTAGCTCCACAAAAAAAAAGTCTCAGGGTTGCATGTGGTGACATGGATATACTCTGATAATAAATTTGACTTTGTCCAAGGCCAGTCTTTCAAGTTGTCCCTATGTTCAGAGGACTCTGGCGAGCTGCCGTTTGCAGCTCAGTCTGTTTCAGTAGGAGTGATAGGCTTAGCCCCCTTGCAAAGAAAGAAAAAGACACGGTACAAATAAGGGAAGCTACCAACTTCTCACCTGAACATTGTAGGTGATGGAACGGTATATCCAAGTGCAGCAGGAGACTGATTCATCTTTCTGTCCAAATGAAATGATTTCGGATCCACTGGATTGACCTGCATTTAAAAAAATCATGCCGGTTAACATGTAATAGCAATCTCAAACTGAAATCTGAAGCCTTTTGGAAAAAAAAAGTAATTTTTTCCTCAACCTCTCTTCCTAGAGTAGGTGCAGTGGTATGAAAACTGGAGTGAAGTACTCGTCTGGGAGCCCCTGGAGGGACGGTTTGCGCCTGTGACTGATGCAGAGACTGCGGAAGTTGAACCAGGGGTTGCTGCATGGATCCGAACCCAGGGACTGACAACTGGGAACCCAACATAGGCACCAACATCTGTTGATAAAAGCATACTGCAGTAAGCACAGGAAAAGAGAAACGGGGCGAGGGGTTCAAAGTAATGAACAATGACAAAAAAAAAACCATATCAGGAGTTAGAATCCCTGCCACCAAGCCTCAAATTGTTAGTAATCTCAATGTAGCATTCATCTGAACTATGGCTTTGCTGGTTTCTAATTTTATAACAATAACCCGAGTTTCACGTTACAGTCACACCACATCCTTGTATGCCTAGTGCAGGGTGTGAGCCCCAACATCTGTGCTGATGCTCTCCAAACACATCAACTGCTGACCCACACTTTCAGCTAAATCAGGCTGGAGTGGCGTGGACCTGAACCTGACATAAGAGGGTGGCTGCATTTGCTGCAGCACCCCATGTGCATTTAAGCCCCGTGTCAGGATAGAAATTTTCCCTTTCACACCATGCTCCTCCAGACCTTAAATAATTTGGACCTGCAATAGTCTTGGGACAATTCATTCCTATGTTAATAGCCCGATTTTTCTAGCAACATTCGCGTCATCAAAAGTCACTGCTGAGGAATACCTGGTGGAGGGGGCCAGTGGACATCGGCGGTGCAGTGAAGTAGTTGCTCTGACTGGGCTGCTGCAGCGGAGAGGAGTAGAAGTCAGATGGCTGGGCCAAGCCTTGCCGCATCTGCAGGAAAGGTTCAGACATTCAGCGTTGAATGCTAATTATCCAGCCAGTGCCTTTCTCCCCCACAGCTGAAATGTCTCATACTGAAGGGCATGCATTTAAATAAGAGGGGAGAAATTCAGAGGTGGTGTATGGGGGCAGATGTGGCTCATCAGTAGAAATACGAGTACGCAGAGAAAGGAGAATACGGATCACAGGCAGACAGAAGGGACATCATTAACTTAATTAGTACTGCAAAACATCACTGGCGAAAGGTCCTGTTCCTGTGTGATCCAGATACATATAGAAGTCATTGTCTGACAAACGTACAAAATTAACCAAATGTTTAATTACATGTATAGTACTAATCAAGCAGAGTTAGAGTATGTTATTTGGGTTTTGCACAATAGCAGTGATTTCAATGAAACACAAGATTCTTCAAGATCTTGCATGGCAAGTGCCAAGAGGATGCCAACTCAGACTAGCAAATACAAAGCTGGAGGTGCTCTCAGGCTGAAAGAGTGGGACAAGAAAGGTTAGTCAGAGGGTTATGAATCTTTGGAATTCTCTACTGTAGATGATCATTGTTGCTCAGTACACAAACAAATTGCAAGAAACAGATTTTAGGAACCAAGTTAGTAACTGAGGATTGAGCAAAATGGATGCAGGATACCACCTCAATGAACAGCTAAGAGGTTACTCAAAGGGAATCAAGGCATAGTGCAGGAGAGTACAGACGAGGTACCGATCTCCCCTAAATGAACACATTTTAATAAAAGTGTTTGATGAGGTGCCTCCAGCACACCAACCTCGTCCCGTGATTTTATGCTCGAGCACTGCTACTTAGCTTAAAAAAAAGAGGCCGTGAAGATTTCACTTTCTGATCAGAGCAACATGTTAAACAAAACAGTTTGGCAGGGAGAGAAACCCTGCAATGAACTCAGAATTTGCTTAATCCATAACAACTCCCAGAAGCAGCTGCCACTTACCACACAACGGCCTCACTTTCATAGGTAACTCAACCCTTATCCTTGGGAGCTTAGTTTTCACACGGAAGCTCACAACTAAATGATGTGGGTGAACAACTGAAGGCTCATCCCAAATAGTTTGAATTGAAACACCGGCTTCAGATGGGTGAGAGATTAGTACATGATGTGACTGTTTGAGCATCTACCCAGGGTATAAATGTGCTCAAGTTATTCTTTATGTCTGACATATGGAACTCAAAGGAAACCTATCCTTCCAGCAATGCCTGTGGTAGCAGTACCCACACTCATGCAGATGTGTCTTGCATGAAACGTACTTCTGTGACACATGTTAAACTTAAAAAAGAATGCAGGACTGAAGGTGCTGTTTTTAATGCACGAAGCAGTCAGAGTAAGGTGGCTGAACTTGTGGCACAATCAGAGATTGGTTGGTATGACGCTGCGAGCATCACCAAGTCATAGCTGAAAGGCAGCCATAGTTGGGAGCTTAACATCAAAGGATATACTTCGTAATAAAAGGACAGGCAGGTAAGCATAGGTGGTGGTGTGGTTTTGTTGGTAAGAGATGAAATTACATCTTTAGAAAGAGGTGACATAGGGCCAGAGAATGATGAATCTTTGAGTGACATTAAACTGCAAAGGTAAAAAAGTGGAATCATATATAGGCCTCCAAATAGTAGCCAAGATATGGGGTTGCGATTGCAAAGGGAGCTGGAAAAGGTATGTAATAAGGGTAATGACACAATTGTAAAGGGGGACTACAATATGCAAGGAGATTGGGAAAGTCAGGTTGGTGTCGGATCGCCTGAGAGGAAATTTGTTCAATTCCTTTAAGATGGCTTTTTTTTTAAAAAAAAGAGCAGCTTGTGCTTGAGCTTACTTGGAGAAAGGCCATCTTAGATTGGGTGTTGTGCAACAACCCAGATCTGATTAGGGAGCTTAATGGGAAAAAAAATGCCCTTAGAGGTAGTGATCATAATATGATTGAATTCATACTGCAATTTGAGAGCGAGAAGCACAAATCACATGTATCAGTATCACAATGGAATAAAGGGAATTACAGAGGCATGAGAGGAGCTTGCCCAGGTGGATTGGAGGAGGATACTGGTGGGGATGACAGGACAGCAGAGATAGTTGAAGTTTCTGGGAATAGTTCACAAAGCACAGAATAAGACCATAAGATAGGAGCAGAAATAGGCCATTCAGCCCACCAAGTCTGCTCCACCATTCAAACATGGGCTGATCCAATTTTTCCAGTCAGCTCCACTCCCCTGCCTTCTACCCATAACCCTTTGATGCCCTAGCTAATCAAGAACCTATCTATATCTGCCTTAAATGTACCGAATGACTTGGCCTCCAGAGCTGCTCGTGGCAACAAATTCCACAGATTTACCACCCTCCGACTAAAGTAATTTCTCCGCTTCTCTGTTCTAAATGGACGTCCTTTAATCCTGAAGTCGTGCCCTCGAGTCCTAGACTCTCCTACTATGGGAAATAACTTTGCCATATCTAATCTGTTCCGGCCTTTTAACATTCGGAATGTTTCTATGAGATCCCCCCTCATCCTCCTGAACTCCAGGGAATACAGCCCGAGAGCTGCCAGATGTTCCTCATACAGTAACCCTTTCATTCCCGGAATCATTCTTTTGAACCTTCTCCAACGTCAGTATATCCTTTCTAAAATAAGGAGCCCAAAACTGCACACAATACCCCAAGTGTGGTCTCATGAGTGCCTTATAGAGCCTCAACATCACATCCCTGCTTTTAACGAATGCCAACATTGCATCTGCCTTCTTCACCACCGACTCAACCTGGAGTTTAACCTTCAAGGTGTCCTGCACAAGGTCTCCCAAGTCCCTTTGCATCTCTGCATTTTGAATTCTCTCCCCATCTAAATAATAATCTGCCCATTTATTTCTTCCACCAAAGTGCATGACCATACATTTTCCAACATAGTATTTCATTTGCCACTTCTTTGCCCATTCCCTAAACTATCCAAGTCTCTCTGCAGGCCGTTTCCTCAGCACTACCCACTCCTCCACCTATTTTTGTATTATTCGCAAATTTAGCCACAAATCCATTAATCCCATAGTCCAAATCATTGACATACATCATAAAAAGTGGCAGTCCCAACAACAACCCCTGTGGAACTCCACTGGTAACCAGCAGCCAGTCACAAGAGGATCCCTTTATTCCCACTCTGTTTTCTGCTGATCAGCTAATGCCCCACCCATGCTAGTAACTTTGCCGTAATTCATGGGCTCTTATCTTGCTAAGCAGCCTCATGTGCAGCACTTTGTCAAAGGTCTTCTAAAAATCCAAGGATAGATATGTTCCATGGAATTTCTTAAATGGCAAGGGTAGGCAACTGAGGTTGACAAGGGAAATTAAGGACTGCATAAGAGCCAAGGAAAAGGCATAAAAGGTAGCAAGTGTGTGGGGAGCTGGACGATTCAGAAGCTTTTAAAATCCAACAAAAAGCAACTAAAAAAACTAAAGGGAAAAAATGAAATATGAGGGCAAATAATATAAAGCATGATATCAAAAGTTTTTTCAGTTATATAAAATGTAAAAGGGAGGTGAAAGCTGATACTGGAAAATGATGCTGGTGGGGTAGTAATGGGGACAACAAAATGGCAGATGAACTTAATGGGTACTTTGCATCTGTCTTCACTGTGGAAGATACTAGCAGTGTGCCAGAGGTCCGTGAGTGCCAGGGAACAGGAGTGAGTGCCATTACTATTACAAAAGGAAAAAGTGCTAGGCAAACTGAAAGTTCTTAAGGTGGTTAAGTCACCTGGACCAGATGGACTACATCCCAGAGTCTTGAGAGATTGCTGAAGAGGTATCTGATGCATTGGTCATGAGCTTTCAAGAATCAATTGATTCTGGCATGCTCCTAGAGGACCGGATGATTGCAAATGTCACTCCACTCTTTAAGAAGGGAGGAAGGCAAAAGAAAGGAAATTATAGGTCAGTGGTTGAGAAAGTGTTGGAGTTTATTATTAAGAATGAGATTTCGGGGTATTTGGAGACTAATGATAAAATAAGTCAGCATGTAGCCATGTAACTCAAATAGATTTGTCAGGCAAGAGTTCTTTGAAGTAACAAACATGGTGGACACGGGAGAGGCAGAGGATGTCATTTACTTGGATTTTCAGTAAGGTGTTGATAAGATGCCACACATGAGGCTGCATAACAAGATAAAATCCTCTGGTGTTACAGGAAAGATACTGGCATGGATAGAGGAATGGCTGACAGGCAGGAGGCAGTGTGTGGAAATAAACAGGGCCTTTCCTGGTTGGCTGCCAGTGACTAGTGGTGTTCCACAGTGGTCAATATTGGAACCTCTGCTTTTCACATTGTCAATAATTTGGATAATGGAATTGATAGCTTTATGGCAAAGTTTGCGGATGATACAAAGATAGGTGGAGGGATATGTAGTGCTGAGGAAGCCACGCGATTGCAGCAGGATTTAGACAAATTGGAAGAATGGGCAAAAAAGTGGCAGATAGAATATGGCGTTGGAAATGCATAACTATGCATTTTGGTAAAAGAAACAATAGTGCAGACTATTATCTAAATAGGAAGAGGGTTCAAACGGAGGTGCAGAGTGACTTAGGAGTCCTTCATGCAAGACTCCCAGAAGGTTAATTTACAGGTTGAATCTGTGGTAAAGGCAGTAAATACAACATCAACATTTATTTCAAGGGGAATAGAACATAAAAGGAGATGATGCTGAGCCTTTATAAAACATTAGTCAGGCCACACTTGGAGTATCATCAACAATTTTGGGTCCCATATCTCAGAAAGGATTTGCTGACATTGGAGAATCCAGAGGAGGTTCACAAGGATGATTCCAGGAATGACAGGATTAACATGAGTTTCTGGCAGCTTTGGGCTCACCGGAATTTAGAGAATGCGGGGGGGATCTCACTGAATCCAGGAGGTTCACGAGGATGATTCCAGGAATGACGGGGTTAACGAGTTTTTGGCAGCTTTGGGCTCACTGGAATTTAGAAGAATGCGGGGGGATCTCACTGAAACCTAGATAAGGTTGGGAGGACTTTTTTTTCCCTATGGTGGGTGTATCCAGAAATAGAGGCCACAGCCTCAAAATTGAGGGGCAACCTTTTACAGAGGTAAGGAGGGACTATTTTAGCTAGAGAGTAGTGAATCTATGGCATGCTCACCGACAGACTGCAGTGGAGGCCAAGTCTGTGGGTATACTTAAGGCAGAAGTTGATCGTTTCCTGAACTATCAGGGCATCAAAGGATATGGCGATAAGGCAAATGTATGGTGTTAAATGGGATGTGGGATCAGCCATGATGGACTGGCAGAGCTGACTCGATGGCCCAATGCTGCTGCTATATATTTTGGTCCGATACCTCTACCAGTGAAAGCCCTCATTAGTCAACAAGAGTATTTTTTAAAAAATGAATCACTTGAAATGTACTAATTCTTTCTGACTCCCCCCACTAATGTAACTTCTTTTCTCTGCACCCCACTTATGGAAGGCACTTCTTTCACAACAAAGCAGTAACCAAGTTAGTGCTAATTTGACTTCCACATTCATATGGTTGGCAGCAAAAATAGCACAATGCAATGATCGAGAAGGGTCGTTTCCTCTTTCGGCAACATTCCTACAGCACACTCAACATAACCTGGACAAGACTCGTGGAAGTGGTTAACTGTCAACAAGCAAAGGGATTCTAACCAGCTTCCCATGATTTCCAACAGCATTAGTACTGCTAAAACCTCCAGTTTTCAATTAGCTCTGCATTTTAAATACTATGGCAGTAACACAAGGTGGAAGACTGGGGATCTTGCATTTTATGCCCCAAAGCCTTTCCAACATCGAGACAGCAAAAATCAGATGGAATACTTTGCACGTGCCTTGGATGCAGCTGCAAGATGAGAAATTAGGTACATTCCTGAACTAAGTGGCACACTAGATTTGCAGTAGATATATAGTCCCTTTGCAACCCTCATCCTTGGATGCTCTTGTCTTCACATGGAAGCTCACAACAAAATGACATGGATGAGCAATAAGGGCTACAGTGTGCACCAGCTGCAAGATGAACTGCAGCAAATTCCACCAGACTTCCCAATCTCAACCACTGTGTATAAATGTGCATGTGCATACCAGATTCCCCTCCATGATGAGCTGGAAAGTGCTCTTCCTTCATCACAAGGTCTAAATCCTGGAACTGTCTATTCCACAACTGTCTGCAGCAGTCCTAAGAATGCCCTCTCACTAGGATCAGGAATAAGCATTAAATTCTAGCATATCTCCATGCCCACATACGGGTGGAAAATAGTGCCATTCCAGCTAATGTGTGCCCCATGATCCTGCCCTGAGGCAGTTAATGCAGCACAGGGATAGGGTGAAATATGATACCTTTTTAACTTAAATGCACTAGCTCCAGCATGCAGCTGAGTGGCGACTGTTTCTCTTCCCCTTTTAGCATATAAACGGGTTCACATTTATGCCTGTTAAGTACTGGCAAATGATCAACCACAAAAGAGCCTAGGTTAATTCCAACCTGTGTTGATAAACTACTGTGCCATTTCACTCCTTCAATACCACAGCAAATGACAGGATTAAATTCAGAAGAAGCCTTCTCTCATAGCATCTTTAGCCTATCCCTGCTCCCCTAGACACAAATCCGAATTGTTATTTCCAGTAGTTCTGGTGTCTCAGAAAGGCAGTGCCCAATATTAAGGACCCTCCGCACCCAGGGCATGCCCTTTTCTCATTGTTACATCAGATAGGAAGTACAGAAACCTGAAGACTCACACTTAGCGATTCAGGAACAGCTTCTTCCCCTTAACAATCCAATTCCTAAATGAACACTGAACCCATGAATACTACTTCACATTTTTAATATATTATTTCTGTTTTTGCATGATTTTCAATCTATTTAATATACATACATTGTAATTGATTTACTTATTTTTACTTTTTTTTCTTCTACATTGAACTGCTGCTGCTAACAAATTTTGCAACACATGCTGATGATGATAAACCTGATTCTGATTACCATTTACGTTCACAAGGACAGTGACTTTGTCTAACAATTCACTGTTGAGAAGGGTTTTGAACAGGGAATATTCTGAGAAAGGTGGCAAGAAATGTGCAGCACGAAATTATGGTAGCAAAAATGCTACAATTCATGTACGATGTACAATTTATATTCTGTGCTTTGTCTGAACTTATATGCTTGTGATACCACTGCAACGTTTTCTCATTGTAGATGTACTTCACTGTACTTGTGCGGAGGACAATAAGCTCAACCTGGCTATTAATGGTCAGTGCTGCTGCTTACTTGTGACCCAGGTTCAGTGCCGATCACCAGCACTGCCTGGGTTTCCCCTGCGTTCTCCAGTTTCTTTCCATC
Source organism: Mobula hypostoma (assembly GCF_963921235.1). NCBI lineage: Eukaryota > Metazoa > Chordata > Chondrichthyes > Myliobatiformes > Myliobatidae > Mobula > Mobula hypostoma. The sequence goes on along the minus strand of NC_086101.1, from coordinate 15,242,522 downwards.
TCCCAAAAGGTGTGGCAACAGAAAAATTGTCCCTCATGTGGCTGGGTGGGACAAGAGATGCAAATATGAATGCAACACCCTAAAGGAATTAGTAGGGGTATGGGATGGAGAGAACTGAGCCAGTTGGCAGAACAGCATTACTCATTATTCCATGAGGGAACATGCTAGAGAGAAAGTGAAAATAACAGTCCCAAATGGGTAAGGCCCTAAAGAGATTGGATCAAGAAACAGGTCAAGGTGGTGGGAGTCGATCCACAGAGAAAGGCAATAAACCCTTTAGCCAACTCTGCATGGTTGAGATCCTGGTACAGGCCCCTTACCTGTATTAACTGAGAGTCAATGAGCTGGGAGTTGCCCAGTTGCGTGTTGTAAATGACGGACATCGGAGGAGTGCAAGCTGCCTGCTGGTAGGGCAGCCCTGCTGGAGCCTTTGTTACCTCCCCAGCTTGCATTGCTGAGAAGCCGACATACTGACCCTTCACCGGACCCCCAGATATTAGCGTTGAGCCTTGAACCATGGCTGCAGAGGGTGGGGACAGTCCAGGCTGGAGGTACAACTGTTGGGACCTGTCAAGTAAAACAGATACTTACATTTAAATATTCACCGGCAAAAAATAGGAATAGAGGGAATAAGCGATTTGCAGCATTTATATATAATAAAAAAAAATGGATTCCTCCTCTCGTCCACAAATCCCAGCAGCCTCCTAGTGTTAAGAGTTTGATGGTTTTCACTTTTAAGAAAATAATCTGTGGTGAAGAGTTCAAGGAAGGCAGCTTTAACCCTCCACCACCCATGTAAGTGAGTGGATGTGCTTTTCTGGAACAAAAAAATGCAAGACACTAGGGCAGAGATGATTCAGCCTTTTTACCAGATACTTCCTAGCTTTCTGGACCCAAGAATGAAAACCTTCAATACAAAAGGCTCAATGGCCCTGGGATTTTAAAAAAAATATTTCTCCAGCTGGAATAGTTGGTTTGTTCTGCAAATTTTCCTACAACTTACAGTACTGTCAAATGGATCCTATGCTCCATCAAAAGCTCCCTATGGTTCCTATTTCTTTCACATGAAACCAATTTGCTCTGAAGTGCAATATTTACATCTTCAAAGCATTCTGAACAATGAGAAACCCACACTTGTAATTTTTTTAAGAAGTGATGTCTGATGCAAGTTCTTGAAGTTTATAATCTGTTTATCCTTGGTGCAATGGCTCAGATGATAAAACTATGCTGAGGAATTATATCTGAAGAGTAGTGATGATTGCCATAAGATGACACGGAGTGCCTTCACGCTTTGCTCTATTTCTTGCAGAAGAATTAGAGGGGCAGACCTGCTGTTCTTATTCCACTGAAATGACAAAGTCGTACCTGAAAGACTGAAGGGAAGCAAACATATCCTGTGTTTGGGAGACCGGTGTCCCTTGTTGGATGCCAAGGGCAGAAACCTGCGTCTGGCCCTGCAGGGGAGTGTGAAGAGGAAGCGTGATCTGTTGTGTTGGAATCGCCTGCAACAGAAAACAGTAGCTTGTAACAATCTAGCTTCCTTACTAAGTTGTTTGAAATTTGTTTGTGTGGAAATTTAAAGACAAAGTATCAAAACTAGTTATCCATGAGAATCAAGCCAATTATGATTGCAAAGTGGACTGCAGAGATTTTAATGTTTGGGATTAACATGGAAGAGCACAGGAACAGCGATTCGCCTTGAGACCCCTTGGGTGTAAGGGCAGAGATCATTGTGGTAACCTCTTCTCAGTGAAGGGCTTGAAGGATAGGTCTTTGGACTGCATGGAAATGGAGGGAGGTTTTTTTTATGTTCAATGTTCAAAAGATCAGAGCATCCACAATCTTAATGAATGATAGAGCAGACTCAACGGCCGACTTTAATATCTTACCTAGTCAATAAGTGGCTGCAAATATCTTCTGTTCCAATGTCATAATAGAACGCGGATATCATTGAAACCTACCAAATATTGGAACGCCTACATAGAGTGGATGCAGGGAAGATGTATCCAATAGTAGGTGGGACTAGGACCAGGAGAAAACAGCCCAAGAGAAGGATGTCTCTTTGGAACAGATATGAAGAGGAATTTCTTTAGTAGAGAGTGGTAAATCTGTAGAATTCATTGCCACAGACAGTTATGGAGGCTATCACTGGGTACATTTAAATCAGAGGTTGATAGGTACTTAATTAGTCAGAGCAAAGATTATGGGGAGAAGGCAGGAGAATGGGTTTGAGAGATGTATTATAAATTAGCCACGATTGAATAGCAGAGCAGACAGTGGGCCAAATAGCCTAATTCTGCTCCTGTCTGATGGTCTTAAGAAGCACTGCAGAAGTGCTTCTAGTTTTATTCCTTTCCACCATGAAATAAGTGTTTGTAAGGACAATACCTACTGCATGATAAACTGGCTCTAAAGGTCAAGACCCTCTATCAGAAACAGCCTGACCACATTAGCAGCAACTTGTAATACCATATGGGATTACAAAGCTCTTACCCGTGAGAGGCCATGTTGAAACCCTTGATGCTGAGAGATGGAGGGAGGCATTCCACGAGGCTGACCACTGTAGTAATGACTGTCCACGTAGCAGGGTGGAATCTGGCCACTTGGGGCTGTGGGAGTCAGGAAACAAAACGATTCAGCTTTCAAAATGCAAAGAAAGTCTGCTTCTGCAAAACAAGTGGGAACAACAAACTGCATGGTTGTGAACAAGATGGACAGCTCAAGTTAACCTGCTAAAGAAACAGTGAAGACTCAATCCCTTGTGTTTACAGTGGAAATAAATTAGGATTAAATGGCATGACAGGAAATATAGCAGCTACAGCTAGAGACAGTGTAGAGCTGAAAGTGAATATAGGGAAGAACCTTTGATGGAAGATTCAATGAAGCTACTTTAAAATGAACCAAAGTCTTTCTGTGGGACCATGTTCCATCAGCAGATGGTGCTACTGCACTGCATTAACGAATGCTCTTTCCAAAAGCAGAAAAATGAAACATCTTCATACAATGCTGGAGGAACTCAGCACGTCAGGCAGCATCCATGGAGGGAAATGGAGAGTGGATGTTTTGGTCTTGACCTGAAAAGTCAGCTGTCTGTTTCCATCCATAGATCCTGCCTGACCCGCTGAGTTTCTCCAGTGTTTTGATTTGTTCCAAATCCAGGCATCTGCAGTCTTTTGTGCCTCCCTAGTCACGAGCATGCGACTTACACTCCGTGCCACTTATCTGTTAGTTCTGGTACTTAAAATGGCCACTAAGTATATGCTTGCGGTCTTCTCCTGCTGTATCCCAACCACTTCAAGGTGCGTTCAGGGACAATCTTCTGCACACCACTGTTGTAACACGTTTTTCAGCTACTGTTGCCTTTTGTCAGCTTGAACCAATCTGGCCATTCTCCCCTCACCTTTCATTTGCAAGGCATTTTTGCCCACAGAACTGCCACTCACTGGAACTGATTTTTTTTGTTTTTCCACACCATTCTCGGTAAACTCTAGAGACTGTTGTATATGGAAATCCCAGGAGATCAAGTTCTGACATATTCAAACCACCCCATCTGGCACCAACAAGCTTTCTACTCAGTTAGATCACATTCCTTCCCTCCTCTCATGTTTGGTCTAAACAACCGAACCTCTTGACCATATCTGTATGCTTTTATGCATTGAGTTACTGTCACACTATTGGCTGAGATATTTGCATTAACAAGCAGGTGTACAGGTATATTTAATGAAGTGGCTACTGCATATGTACTGTCCATACACATGAACAAGTGTTTATGAGACTTGCAGGAAGGAGTTGCTGGGATTCATCAAGGATGCAGGCATCTTCAGTTGTGTGGGAAGTAGTGCAGTCATATGTTTGCAGGATGCTCAGAAATTTGAATGGTTAAATATCCTGGTTTAGTAATGTTGCCCTTAGTTAGCCAATGCTTTTATTTAAATATAATGCCAGCAGGTTGCATTTCCTATTTGCAAACTGATTGAGTTAGGAGCACTTCTCTGGAACAAAAGTGTCATAACATGGGCAAGACCTGTACTGCTTTGCTCTTGCGGTGTGTTGATTATTTAAAAATGCACCAAACTTAAGTCAGACATCCCACCTCTCCCGGAAGATCTGGGAGTCTCCCGCATATCGATAGTGGCTCCCTGACGCCCGGAAATTATATACGATATCCCGGAAATAGATTTTTTTTGAGAGGGAGAGGGAGAGGGAGAGGGAGAGCGAGCATCCTGATTGGTCTCTCTTCATGCGAAGAGTGGTCCCCAACCACCGGGCCGTGTGGAAACAATATGATTTGGCGCTATGAAGCGCTATGAGTCATTTGCACCTTTCCTCATTCCCTGTCACACACTGTTGAACTTGAACGCACGAGAGGTCATTATGCACACGTCATCCATGTCAGTGCGGGAAGGAGATCAACTCCTCGAGCTTGTAAATGATGGCGGGCTGAAAAGTATGTTTGACATAACATCTCTGCCGGCATTCTGGATCAAAGTCAAGGCTAAATATCCTGAGATAGCCACGAAAGCACTGAAAACGTTGCTTCCATTTCCAACATCATATCGCTGCAAAGCGGAGTTTTCTGCAACGAATGCAATGAAAACTAAATTACGGAATAGACTGGACATAAGGAACCCCCTTCGAGTATTGCTGTCTCCCCTCACCCCTCGATGGGACCGTCTTGTTGCAGGAAAACAAGCCCAGGGCTCGCACTGATTCAGCAATATTGGTGTGTTGCAATGATTTTATGTCTTCATACGGGGAAAATATGCGCTGTGTGTTTAATATCCAAACGCTACTTAAAATATTATGATGCTATTGACTTATCACCTATATTCTGGTCGTGATTACCCGCCCCCCACCGGCTCCGCAAGAATATTGTCAATATTAAACCGGTCCGCGGTGCAAAAAAGGTTGGTGACTCTTGCTAAGTAGACCTATCAGTTTTCTCTGTGGGCGGGCTTTACAGTCGACCTCAAAAATAATGACAGTGTTGCTCGCTGCACTGTTTGCAACAGTGACTTTTCTATTGCCCACGGTGGGTTAAAATGTAAAAGACATGTTGAGGTGAGTTTAACAGGTGTCATTACAGCATAGCTAACGTTATTTAAACTAGCTGGCTAGCTGCTAAGGAGCTACGGTATTGATGTCCTACGTGATGAGGCCAAACTCCCTGTAGACTTGCTTAAAGTTGTAATAGAATAAACATGATAATATAAGTACATATTTTAGTGTCACATTTGCTGCATATACTTAACTTGGTTTACAGATTAGACAAAATAACTAAACAAAGTATTACATACAACCTTGGAGGTTGACGGGGGGGGGAGGGGAGGAGATATAGTGTGTGTGTGTGTGTGGGGGGCGGGGTGCTACCTCCCTGAAATGAGTTTTTGCAGGGTGGGATGTCTGTTACGTGTAGTAAAGAACCATACGTAGATAACTTGCCAATTGCATTCTGGTTCTATTCAGAGCTGTTAAACAATCTCACACGAGTTATGAGCTGAGATGGCAGTCATAAACTAGGGCACTGAGTACAGAAGTTAGGATATTATGTTGAAGTTGTACAAGATGCTAGCAAGGCCAAATTAAGGGTATTGTATACAGTTGTCACCAACCTACAGGAAAGATATCAATAACTTAGAAAGAATACAGAGAAAAGCTAAAAGGATGTTGCCAGAATGAGTTACAGGGGAAGGTTGAATAGGTTAGGACCACCACCCCCCGCAGAGTGTAGGGGATGGAGGGGAGATCTTAGATGTATACAGAATTATAATGGGTACAGAAAGGATGAATGGATGCAGGTTTCCTCCCACCCATGGATTAAGTGAGAGGTCACAGGACTAGGGTGAAATGTGAAATATTTAAGGGGAAACCTGAGGGGGAACTACTTCACCTAGTGAGTGCCGCGAATGGATTGAGCTGCTGGCAGAAGTGGTAGATGAGGGTCCAATTTTAACATTTGAGAGGTTTGGACAGGTACACGGATGGGAGCGGTTTGAAGGGATATGATCTGGGTGCAGGTAGATGGGACTAAGATCAGATTAGTATTGACAAGATGGGCCAAAGGGCCCATTTCTGAGCCGTGATACTCTACAATAGCAATAGAAAGTAATCTGGGAGTCTTAAAAGAATGTCAAAAAGCAAGTAGGGATCTAGCAGAACCTGCAAACTACACTAATGCTCACTAGCCCTGGCAGAGCCAGAAGATCACAGGTTCAAATCTTGCCAGTGCATTCAACACACAATTTTGGGCTGCTAATCCAGTAACTACAGCACCATCAGGTGCTCTCACTGAGAAAAGCTATGATGCAGTTCACTCAGGTCACATGTCATTACTATGAAGAGTGGCCAGGCAGGTTTTGAGATTACTCGCAGATAGTTATACTTGCAATGTCAATAATGACTTTTACACTTGTTATGATGGACACAGACTTATTTCCAATATTACAACTACCATTACTGCTTGCAGCAATGCACAAACTGCTGGGGGAACTCAAACAGCAGCAATGGAGGGGAATAAACAGCTGACTTTTCGGGCTGAGACCCCTAATCAGAATTGGCCAAACTCCCCCCAACCCTAGCTCTAATATTTGCCATGTCTGACCTTCCCCTCTGAGGTGAAACCTTTCTCACTACTGCAAAGTACAGGGACTGAAAGGCAAAACTGAAATGCAAGCCTTCTTTGTCTCTAGTAACTCAAGAGTTGGATGAGGTAATTAGGACTGTCAGTACATTTATCTCAGTACTCTCTGGGCGGGACTAGAAAGTAATAAGAGATTAATACAGCACCTGGATAAAATGAAACCACAACATCAAACATCTGGATAGTCAGATGCTCAGTTCAAGCAGCATTTGCCAAAATGCCAGGTTGGTATTTTGTGCTTGCAAACCTTCCCCAGGACAGAAGACAATACAGTAGGTAATTTCAAACAGACATTCAGGTGGTGGGAAGAAGTAGCAAGTAGCAGTACACAAAGTGAAAGACACGAGAGGTGATTGGGAATGTACAAGTAACAAGGTGAGATTTAGCTCTAGTAGTAAAATTTGATGTAATACCAAGCAGAACAGGGAAGGAGGGACAGTGGTAGGGAGTGGAGATGATAAACAAGGTGGTGGAGTAGTGAGACAGCATAGACATTGCTGTGGCATTTTGAAGTACTCAACCTGAGAGTGCGGCAGATGGGGCCACAGATGCCACAGGTATTGCTGGAATGGAGGTGACGAAGGAGTGGTAGCCACCAGTCATCTCAGGGACATCTGTGCTGGTCACACTTGCAGCAACCTCCTTCTCTGTGACACTCGGCGACTTCTCCCATGCCTTGCGAGCAGATTCCATCTGAGAGTCAGAGTACAATAAGCAAAAATCGACTGGCACGAGCCGACACAAACCAAGCCCAGAATTACCATTCGGGTTTCTTAAAAAGTGAAATGACTAGAAAATGCCTGTGAAAAATATACAAAGCGTAACTGTAGATTCTAACTTCCAAATGCAGCCTGTACCTGGAGACTGGTGTCATAAAAGCAACTGGCTACAGTGGAAAGGTTTGTTTTTCAAGTAAGAAATTTATTAACAGAATAGAAAAGTTAATGTCATAAAACAACACTGCTTACTAAATACTACCTTAGGATTTATACAGTATATTTGCTACTGCACTTTATAGTAAATTTTAGGTATTGCACTGTGCTGCTGCCACAAAACAGATTTCACAACACATGTCAGTGATAACAAATGTGATTGAGTTAACATGAGATATTGTTATAGCTTGTCAGAAAGTCTAACATGCTGGTCATGTTTTCCTTCACATGATATTGATAAAGTTTAAGGGAATGGAGGATTCTCAAGATCCCTGTAAACAATGAATTAAGTACTGACTATGTCTGTGACTGCAGTGTGTTTGAATGTCTCACAGCTGCTTTCTTTGGAGCAAGATAAGGGTTAAAGTTCACCCAGATCTACATAGATGTCTCTGGGCTTTTCACACCTTTTGATTTTGACAAATAGCAGTACCTGATGGAAATTAGAACATTCCTTTCCTAAAGCATAAACTTGACGGATATTCTTATCTTTATAATTAAGTTGTGGCTCCAGCAAACCAAGTAGGATATTCTTTTCTTTAATTAAGGTGGCTGGAGTGTCTAACAAATTGATTGTACTTTTGTATCAATAGTCCATTGACTTGGCCGGAATAGTTATCAAACTGATTGTCTCTGTATCAATAGGCCATTGACTTGGCCGGAATGGTTATCAAATTGATTGTTCTTTTGTATTGGTGGCCTTATAACTTCTGACAATTCTGACATCGGGCAGTGAACTTGTAGAACCGCCGGGGAGATGAGAAAGGTTCTTTCCCTGATGTCAGGTCCAAGTTTACTCGCCGGCTGAGCTTGAAGAAATAAACGGGTGGAAAGATAAGTAACCATCTTTTTGTGCTGTCGTTATTTGATCCAGCAAAGTTACGTTTACAATACAGTAGCATAAAATGAGAGACACATTGGAGATCAGGATGAGCTTGAATATACAGCACATCTCGGTCAGAATGGAGATGAATGGGCCAAAAGCCCTTTCTCCATGTTGTACAAGCACATTTGTGCATGTGTCCATAAATGGCGTGTTTATAACGTAGGCACTCATCTAGATTTTACTTACATTTTAGAGTGTACCTACCTTCATCACCTATTCAGGCAGTGCGTTCCCCGATTCCAAATATTATCTGACAAACAAACATCTCAGATGCACCTTTAAATCCCTGATCCTAAACCATCCACTTTCACTTTAGAAACATGTATGGGGAAAATTTTCCACCACCTTTCCAATCCATGTCCCTTTACCAGGTCCTGAGAGCACCTCCCCAACGCATTGACCTACATGTTGCATACCACCCTAATTCAGAAATGTATTGCCATTCCTGTTGCAATTAGTCTTAATCTGTAACTTGTTAAACCTAAAAAAATGCTGAAGAAACACTGAAGCACTGCAGCCAGTATGAAGAGATGGCTCCCCATCATCTTTGCTCGTGATGCCAACAGCACTGGCAACACCTGCATTTTGCAAATGAACAAGGAAAACGTGGCAACCAAGCCGTCTGCTCAAGTGTAGACTTCGCAATCAGACATCAACACCACATACTATCATAGCACTCAGGCGGGAGGCAGGAAGCAAACATTCCATAACAGAAAGGAATATCTTTAAGGAGCTGAGATAAGACCTCCAGAAGTAGACATAGGGTTGTTCAACTATTGGTTCTGATGTCAAGGGTATTCTGCTAGTGATGTGCTTCAACAATATAGATAGTTATTTAAATTCAACTGCTGCACCAATTTTGGGACAAATCCCCATAACATTTTATGTGAAGTGGTATGTTCGTTGGTGGTATAAGTACTTATTTACTTATTGAGAAACAGCGTGGAATTGGCCGTTCCAGCCCTCCGAGCCACACTACCCAACAACCCACCGATTTAACCTAGCATAGTCACAGTACAATTGACAATAACCAATTAATCTATCAACCCATTATGTCTTTGGACTGTGGGAGGAAACTGGAGCACACAAAGGAAACCTATGTGGACACGGGGAGAGCAGGCAGTGGCAGAAATCGAACCCAAGTTACCTGCCATAAAGCTTTGTATCGTGAATTTTTTTGGGGGGGGGGGGAGGAGAAATGGGAGAAAATGGGTGTGCTTTTTAAAGGGGTTGAATGATAAAAAGAATACCTGAACCACAGGTCAAGCAATAAGTACCTTTGCTCTTAGGGAAGTGTGTCCAGTGGGGGAGAGGGGCGGGGGAAAGCATATAGGCACCTACTCTAAAGGCTCAAATCAGCACAGAGGTGGGATTACAATTCCAATGTCAACCACAGAGGCTAGCGCAACTTTCAGATATTAGCAAGTCCATAGTTATGTCCCTTGGATTTCTTCAGAATGACAGATGGATACTCATCAAAGTCTCCCTTTACCTGAGAGAGATGAAGGCTAATGTTGTAAGTTGGCCTTTGATAAACAGCAAATCAGAAGTCCTACCTTAAGAGTCAATTCATTGCCAGGATGAGATGCAGGAGCCATCTCACTGTTTTGTGGTGGGGTCTCAATTGTAGCGACTGGTAGTGGGGGAGCTAAAGGCACCTAGAAAAGAAAAGAAAATTCAACATTCTCTGTTAAACAGCAAGATGGCTGATATTCCATTCCTACCTACATTCACCACCTTAAATGACATGGATGAATTATGACTTCAAGTGATATAGAAAACTTATCAGAAATGAAATTCTACTCAGCAATTTGAGATGGACTTGGTGGGAGAAGTAGAGGCAGAGGGGATATAGAGAAAACAAGGGGGCACTGAAAGAGAAAGTTTACCCAATAGCAGAGCAGCTTGATTAGGAGAGAAAAAAAAACTATCTCGAAGTAATGTTTCATTTCCTTCGGTATGAAAAACTAAACAAATGGTGGTTTATACAAAAGAACGAATTGCAAACCAAGATAGTTGTCCTTTCCTTTCCCCATCCTTTCTCACCTTGCAGCAGCACATACTTCAATAATGAATTTGTAAACAGAGTATTACCGCCTTTAGGGATGGTCAATGTAGGTGTGGTTTTTTTGCATGTAAAACAATATTAGGTGTATTTTTTAATGCCAGGACCTTGCTTTCAGAAACGGGCAGTAGCAACAATAAAACTTATTTCCTTCATGCTTCCTGTATCAATGTTGACAGGATAAAGGGGAAGGATAGCAGTGCACAAATCAGAAATAGGAAAATTTACATCACTCTTGACGTCAATTGCCTAAAACTCTTAGATATGAAGCAGTAGCCCCAATGCCCAACTAAATGCAACACTCATAAAAGTTGCTGGTGAATGCAGCAGGCCAGGCAGCATCTCTTGGAAGAGGTACAGTCGATGTTTCGGGTCAAGACCCTTCGTCAGGACTAACTGAAGAGCTAGTAAGAGATTTGAAAGTGGGGATGGGGGGGGAAGGGGGGGTGATCCGAAATGATAGGAGAAGACAGGAGGGGGAGGGATGGAGCCAAGAGCTGGACAAGTATTGGCAAAAGGGATATGAGAGGATCATGGGACAGGAGGCCCAGGGAGAAAGAAAGGGGGCGGGGAACCAGAGGATATAGTGAGGGGGATAGAGGGAGAAAAAGGAGAGACAGAGAGAATGTGTGTATATAAATAAATAACGGATGGGGTAGGAGGGGGAGGTGGGGCATTAGCAGAAGTTAGAGAAGTCAATGTTCATGCCATCAGGTTGGAGGCTACCCAGACGGAATATAAGGTGTTGTTCCTCTAACCTGAACGTGGCTTCATCTTTACAGTAGAGGAGGCTGTGGATAGACATGGGAATGGGACGTGGAATTAAAATGTGTGGCCACTGGGAGATCCTGCTTTCTCTGGTGGACAGAGCGTAGGTGTTCAGCAAAACGATCTCCCAGTCTGCGTTGGGTCTCGCCAATGTACAGAAGTCCACATCAGGAGCACGGAACGCAGTACATCACCCCAGCCGACCCACAGGTGAAGTGTCGCCTCACCTGGAAGGACTGTCTGGGGCCCTGAATGGTAGTGAGGGAGGAAGTGTAAGGGCCCTTGTTCCACTTACAAGGATATTTGCCAGGAGGAAGATCGGTGGGGAGAGATGGGGGGGTGATGAATGAAATGTTGCTTGAAATTCCAGCATCTGCAGATTTCCTCGTGTTTGCATTTTTAAATGCAACACTATCCATTTTGTTAAAAACAATACACTGCCAGATTACAGCAACATACATCAAAGTTGCTGGTGAAAGCAGCAGGCCAAGCAGCATCTATAGGAAGAGGCGCAGTCAACGTTTCAGGCCGAGACCCTTCGCCAGGACTAACTGAAGGAAGAGTGAGTAAGGGATTTGAAAGCTGGAGGGGGAGGGGGAGATGCAAAATGATAGGAGAAGACAGGAGGGGGAGGGATAGAGCCGAGAGCTGGACAGGTGATAGGCAAAAGGGGATACGAGGTCCGGGAAGAAAGACAAGGGGTGGGGTGACCCAGAGGATGGGCAAGAGGTATATTCAGAGGGACAGAGGGAGAAAAAGGAGAGTGAGAGAAAGAACGTGTGCATAAAAATGAGTAACAGATGGGGTACGAGGGGGAGGTGGGGCCTTAGCGGAAGTTAGAGAAGTCGATGTTCATGTCATCAGGTTGGAGGCTACCCAGACGGAATATAAGGTGTTGTTCCTCCAACCTGAGTGTGGCTTCATCTTTACAGTAGAGGAGGCCATGGATAGACATGTCAGAATGGGAATGGGATGTGGAACTAAAATGTGTGGCCACTGGGAGATCCTGCTTTCTCTGGTGGACAGAGCGTAGGTGTTCAGCAAAACGATCTCCCAGTCTGCGTTGGGTCTCGCCAATGTACAGAAGTCCACATCAGGAGCACGGAACGCAGTACATCACCCCAGCCGACCCACAGGTGAAGTGTCGCCTCACCTGGAAGGACTGTCTGGGGCCCTGAATGGTAGTGAGGGAGGAAGTGTAAGGGCCCTTGTTCCACTTACAAGGATATTTGCCAGGAGGAAGATCGGTGGGGAGAGATGGGGGGGTGATGAATGAAATGTTGCTTGAAATTCCAGCATCTGCAGATTTCCTCGTGTTTGCATTTTTAAATGCAACACTATCCATTTTGTTAAAAACAATACACTGCCAGATTACAGCAACATACATCAAAGTTGCTGGTGAAAGCAGCAGGCCAAGCAGCATCTATAGGAAGAGGCGCAGTCGACGTTTCAGGCCGAGACCCTTCGCCAGGACTAACTGAAGGAAGAGTGAGTAAGGGATTTGAAAGCTGGAGGGGGAGGGGAGATGCAAAATGATAGGAGAAGACAGGAGGGGGAGGGATAGAGCCGAGAGCTGGACAGGTGATAGGCAAAAGGGGATACGAGGTCCGGGAAGAAAGACAAGGGGGGGGGGTGACCCAGAGGATGGGCAAGAGGTATATTCAGAGGGACAGAGGGAGAAAAAGGAGAGTGAGAGAAAGAACGTGTGCATAAAAATGAGTAACAGATGGGGTACGAGGGGGAGGTGGGGCCTTAGCGGAAGTTAGAGAAGTCGATGTTCATGTCATCAGGTTGGAGGCTACCCAGACGGAATATAAGGTGTTGTTCCTCCAACCTGAGTGTGGCTTCATCTTTACAGTAGAGGAGGCCATGGATAGACATGTCAGAATGGGAATGGGATGTGGAATTAAAATGTGTGGCCACTGGGAGATCCTGCTTTCTCTGGCGGACAGAGCGTAAATGTTCAGCAAAGCGGTCTCCCAGTCTGCGTCGGGTCTCACCAATATATAAAAGGCCACATCGGGAGCACCGGACGCAGTATATCACCCCAGTCGACTCACAGGTGAAGTGATGCCTCACCTGGAAGGACTGTTTGGGGCCCTGAATGGTGGTAAGGGAGGAAGTGTAAGGGCATGTGTAGCACTTGTTCCGCTTACACGGATAAGTGCCAGGAGGGAGATCAGTGGGGAGGGATGGGGGGGGACGAATGGACAAGGGAGTTGTGTAGGGAGCGATCCCTGCAGAATGCAGAGGGGGGGGGAGGGAAAGATGTGCTTAGTGGTGGGATCCCGTTGGAGGTGGCGGAAGTTACGGAGAATAATATGTTGGACCCGGAGGCTGGTGGGGTGGTAGGTGAGGACCAGGGGAACCCTATTCCTAGTGGGGTGGTGGGAGGATGGAGTGAGAGCAGATGTACGTGAAATGGGGGAGATTAGGCCTCTTCAATCAAGGTTGGCTTCACAAGACTCTTATCCAAAAGGAACTGGGTTTGCAGTGTGCAGATAAATCAAATTATTATACAAAACGATGCACACACGAGGAATTCTGCAGATGCTGGAAATTCAAGCAACATATTCCATCTGGGTAGCCTCCAACCTGATGGCATGAACATTGACTTCTCTAACTTCTGTTAATGCCCCACCTCCCCCTCCTACCCCATCGTTATTTATTTATATACATACATTCTTTCTCTCTCTCTCTTTTTTCTCCCTCTGTCCCTCTGACTATACCCCTTGCCCATCCTCTGGGTTCCCCCCCCTCCCCCTTTTCCTTCTCCCTGGGCCTTCTGTCCCATGATCCTTTCATATCCCTTTTCCCAATCACCTGTCCAGCTCTTGGCTCCATCCCTCCCCCTCCTGTCTTCTCCTATCATTTTGGATCTCCCCCTCCCCCTTTCAAATCTCTTACTAGCTCTTCCTTCAGTTAGTCCTGACGAAGGGTCTTGGTCCGAATCGTTGACTGTACCTCTTCCTACAGATGCTGCCTGGCCTGCTGCGTTCACCAGCAAATCTGATGTGTGTTGATACAAAACGATGCAACTGATCTGGAATCCTGGAAAGATATGAATTCCTACTGACCCAGTATCATGTCAGGAAGGGTTGTACTCTGTTCATCTTTACCTGAGTGCAAGACGTTTGACACCTTTAAAATTGCACTTTGCTTAATGTTCCAAGATAAATTTGCTGACAGACGAATTGAGAAAATAACACAAAGTTAACCAGTAAAACAATGAATGTCTCGTTGAGATGCTATAGCAGCTTTTACAATGGGATTTATTTTGCTTGGATTCTGGGAGATGGGCAATTGTGTGGCAGCTACTTTTGGGTTATATTCAATCCAGCTCTCCATTTCTGGCAGGATTGTCGTGTCGGTCTATTAACTTACCACCAGGAAAACTGACCAGCCCGATTTAGCAGTGCAATTACATAGGTTTATGGTCAACAACCTCCTTGAATTTTAATTAAACATCTATGTTGTAAAAGCACTTTACAATACCAAAACACACAATACTTTATATTAAAAAATGTTGTTCAGATTAGTTGGATATATCCCACTGATACATAACACAAGCTTCCAAGCAACCCAAAATTTCCTTTGCCTTACGAGACGGGAGAACATACACCATTCTTTATCGAGGGGTCAGCAGTGGAAAGGATTAGCAGTTTCATGTTCCTGGGTCTACCCTGGGTCCAATATATCAATGCAATCATGAAGGCAGCATATGCTATGGCTCTATGTTAAGAGTTTGAGGAGATTTTGGTATGTCACCTAACATTAACATACTACAGATGTACCCTGGAAGCATTCTGACCGGTTGCATCACCGTCTGTCATGAAGGCGAGAATGCATTGGATCAAAAAAGGCTCCATCATGAGCACAAGCCTCCCAACCGGAGGACATTTTTAACAGATGATGCCTCAAGAAGGTGGCATCCATTATTAAGGAGCCCCACCACACATGCCCTTTTCTCATTACTACCAGAGTGGGTGTACAGGAGCCTGAAGACCCGCACTCAGCTTTTCAGGAACAGCTTCTTCCACTCTTATCAGATTTCTGAATAGTCCATGCATCCATGACCACTACACTACTATTTTGCTCTCCTTATGTACAACTTTAATTTTCATTGTAAATTTATATACATCTTGCATTGTACTGCTGATGCAAAACAAATTTCATGATACATGTCAGTGATTATAAATCCGTAGATTACCAACACCAAACCTCCTTTGACTTCACTGCTACATTTGCTAACACACAACTGCGGATGTTAGATCTTTCCCTCCGGTCCTGCCATGATCACCAGTGGCACAATTGACACTCACCAGAATGGAAAGGAGTGCAAGCTCTCATTTTGAAATACTATGTTCCAATTATCAAATACAGCACAAGGACTCGAAGATCAACAGAACTGAGTTAGTGATTGTAACTGGGTTACAGTATTTGGCCTGAGTATCATTAAGCTCTGAACTGGAAGTGAAGAGGTGGATAAGTCCTCTGCAAAGTGCAAACTTGCATGTGGCTAATCAGGCGAGGTTAGGACTGTGTACTCAACAGATTCTCCAAAACCCACAGAATCTGTTCCACAAAAACTTGTGCTGCTGGCTACAGGGTGTCATACCCTAGTCTTCCGGTAGCTGACCGATATTCTGAATACCAATCAACCATTCCAAAGACAAGAAAATACTGGAATATTGGAGCGAAAAACGATTCTGCTCAGGAAGTCAGCTAGTCAAGCAGCATTTATACTGGGTGGGCAGCAGGGAGAACAGTCCTCATGGAAGTTTGCATCAGAAACGTTGACAGTTCCTTCCTTCCACCCCAATAGATGCTGCTTAACCTGCCAAGTTCCACCAGCAGAGTGCGTTACTATGAAGAATCCAGATTTAAAACACTTTGCAGAAGTTAAATGTTCCACGAGCTGGGATACTGGCTGCTGGAATTACTGCACATCATCTTGTCTTCATCAGCTTCGTGTTTTCAGACAGAACCCATACCAGCTCTCTTACTTCTCACTTTGATATAGGAGCTAACTAAGATCATTACCTTAACATGAGACTCTGCAGATGCTGGAAATTCAAATGATCATGGACATATAAAATGCTGGAAGAGCTCAATAGGTCAGGCACATCTATGGAGAGGAATAAAGCACTCATGTTTCAGGCTGAGACCCTTCACCAGGACGCGAACAGTCTGAAATCATCAAGAATCTCAGCCCAAAATGTCGATTTTTTATTCTTCTCCATGGATACAGGCTGACCTGCTGAAATCTTCCAACACTTTGTGTGCGTGTATTTCTCTGAGATCACCATCTTTTACAACTGAAAATCTATACCTTTCATTGCCCAGAGACCCTGCCCACTCTATACAGTCCCTCTTCTGCCTTCTCCTATTGGGCAGAAGATACAAAATCCCAGAAGCATATTACACCTGTCTCAGGGACAGCTTTTATCCCACTGTTTGCAGACTTCTTGAGTAATAAGATGCACTCTTGGTCTCCATTTATGAATCTGTTTCTGGACAATTGGGCCTTGTTCCAGGGAAGGTGGGACCTGTTCTGATGGGATGGGTTGCACCTGAACTGGAGGGGGACTAACACCTTTGCAAGAAAGTTTGCTAGTGCTGCTCGGGGGGGGGTTAAACTAGATTTGCAGAGGGAGGGGAACCAGAATGTTAGAGCAGGTAGTGAGGTGGAGGAGGATAAAAGTCATGAGAGAACTGCAAGTATAGTACATGGAGTAAAGCCAGATCTAACATATAAAGAGGCTTTGAGGAAAGGGAAACAGAATAGAGGGTGTAAACGTAGTAAGGTAGAAGGGCTGAAGTGTGTGTACTTCAATGCAAGAAGCATCAGGAACAAAGGTGATGAACTGAGAGCTTGGATACATACATGGAATTATGACGTAGTGGCCATTACAGATACTTGGCTGGCACCAGGGCATGAATGGATTCTCGATGTTCCTGGATTTCAGTGCTTTAAAAGCGATTGGGGGGGGGGGGAAGGGGAGGAGGGGTGGCATTACTGGTCAGGGATACTATTACAGCTACAGAAAGGGTGGGTAATGTAGCGGGATCCTCTGAGTCAGTATGGGTGGAAGTCAGGAACAGGAAGGGAGCAGTTACTCTATTGGGAGTATTCTATAGGCCCCCTGGTAGCAGCAGAGATACCGAGGAGCATATTGGGAGGCAGATTTTGGAAAGGAGCAAAAATAACATCATGGGTGACTTCAACTTCCCAAATATTGATTGGCACTTGATTAGTTCCAATGGTTTAGATAGGGCAGAGTTTGTTAAGTGCGCCCAGGACAGATTCCTGTTAAAAGTATGTTGACAGGCCGACTAGGAGGAATGCCTTACTAGATTAGTATTAGGTAACGAACCGGGTCAGGTCACAGATCTCTCAGTGGGTGAGCATCTGGGGTACAGTGACCAACGCTCCCTGGTCTTTAACATTATCATGGAAAAGGATAGAATCAGAGAGGACAGGAAAGTATTTAATTGGGGAAGGGCAAATTATGAGGCTATAAGGCTAGAACTTGCTGGTGTGAATTGGGATGATGTTTTTGCAGGGAAATGTACTATGGACATGTGGTCGATGTTTAGGGATCTCTTGCAGGATGCTAGGGATAAATTTGTCCCGGTGAAGAAGCTAAAGAATGGTAGGGTGAAGGAACAATGGGTGACAAGTGAGGTAGAGAATCTAGTCAGGTGGAAGGCGGCAGCACACATAAGGTTTAGGAAGCAAGTATCAGATGGGTCTATTGAGGAATATAGGGCAGCAAGAAAGCTTAAGAAGGGGCTGAGGAGAGCAAGAAGGGGGCATGAGAAGGCCTTGGCGAGTAGGGTAAAGGAAAATCCCAAGGCATTCTTCAATTATGTGAAGAACAAAAGGATGACAGGAGTGAAGATAGGACTGATTAGAGATAAAGATGGGAAGCTGTGCCTGGAGGCTGTGGAAGTGAATGAGGTCCTCAATGAATACTTCTCTTCAGTATTCACCAATCAGAGGGAACTTGATGATGGGTGAGGACAATATGAGTGAGGTTGATGTTCTGCAGCATGTTGATATTAAGAGAGAGGAGGTGTTGCAGTTAAAATTAGGACGGACTATTCCCCAGGCTGCTCCATGAGGTGAGGGAAGAGATTGCTGAGCCTCTGGCTAGGTTCTTTATGTCCGTGTTGTCCATTGGAATGGTACCGGAGGATTGAAGGGAAGCGAATGTTGTCCCTTTGTTCAAAAAAGGTAGTAGGGATAGTCCGGGTAACTATAGACCAGTGAGCTTTATGTCTGGGGTGGGAAAGCTGTTGGAAAAGATTCTTACAGATAGGATCTATAGGCATTTACAGAATCATGGTCTGATCAAGGACAGTCAGCATGGCTTTGTGAAGGGCAGATCGTGTCCAACAAGCCTGATAGAGTTCTTTCAGAAGGTGACCATGCATATAGATGAGGGTAGTGCAGTGAATGTGATCTATATGGATTTTAGTAAGGCATTTGACAAGGTTCCACATGGTAGGATTATTCAGAAAGTCAGAAGGCATGGGATCCAGGGAAGTTTGGCCAGGTGGATTCAGAATTGGCTTGCCTGCAGAAAGCAGAGGGTTGTGGTGGAGGGAGTACATTCAGAATGGAGAGTTGTGACTAGTGGTGTCCCACAAGGATCAGTTCTGGGACCTCTACTTTTCGTGATTTTTATTAACGACCTGGATGTGGGGGATAGAAGGGTAGGTTAGCTACTTTGCAGACGACACAAAGGTTGGTGGTATTGTGGATAGTGTACAGGATTGTCGAAGCTTGCAGAGAGACATTGATAGAATGCAGAAGTGGGCTGAGAAGTGGCAGATGGAGTTCAACCCGGAGAAGTGTGAGGTGGTACACTTTGGAAGGACAAACTCCAAGGCAGAGTACAACGTAAAAGGCAGGATACTTGGCAGTGTGAAGGAGCAGAGGGATCTGGCGATACATGTCCACAGATCCCTGAAAGTTGCCTCACAGGTAGAAAGGGTAGTTAAGAAAGCTTCTGGAGTGTTAGCTTTCATAAGTGGAGGGACAGAGTTTAAGAGTCGTGGGGTAATGATGCAGCTCTATAAAACTCCGGTTAGGCCACACTTGGAGTACAGTGTCCAGTTCTGGTCGCCTCACTACAGGAAGGATGTGGAAGTATTGGAAAGGGTACAGAGGAGATTTACCAGGATGCTGCCTGGTTTAGAGTGTATGCATTATGATCAGAGATTAAGGGAGCTAGGGCTTTACTCTCTGGAGAGAGGAGGATGAGAGGAGACATGATAGACATATACAAGATAATAAGAGGAATAGATAGAGTGGATAGCCAGCGCCTCTTCCCCAGGGCACCACTGCTCAATACAAAGAGGACATGGCTTTAAGGTAAGGGGTGGGAAGTTCAAGGGGGATATTAGAGGAAGGTTTTTTACTCAGGGAGTGGTTGGTGCGTGGAATGCACTGCCTGAGTCAGTGGTGGAGGCAGATACACTAGTGAAGTTTAAGAGACTACTGGACAGGTATATGGAGGAATTTAAGGTGGGAGGTTATATGGGAGGCAGGGTTTAAGGGTCGGCACAACATTGTGGGCCGAAGAGCCTGTACTGTGCTGTATGATTCTATGTTCTATCTTGCAGTTCATTTTTACCAGCACTGCACTTTTTGGTAGCTTTACACTTCTCTGCATTGTTAATGTTCTACCTTATTCTAGCTCAATACATCATGTAAAGATTTAATCTGTATGAACAGTGTGCAAGACAAGTTTTCACTCCATCTTGGTACACGTGACAATAATAAACTAATCAGTTCTTAAACTGGTTGCCTGGGCAGTTACACTTAGCAACCATGGGGTCAGGGAATATAGACGTCCACAGTATAGGGAGGCAGAGTAGTGAGAACCATTCTGAACACAGAAGGCAATTCATTTATTGGTTTATGGAAGGACAGCACAAAGAAGGCACTTCCAGCCCCAGCAACCCCCAACAACTCAGATTTAACATCAACCTAATCACGGGACAATTTATGATGACCAATTAACCTACCCAGTAGGTCTTTGGAGCATGCAAAGAAACCAGTGTGCCTGGGGAAACCCACACGTTCCATGGGGAGGACATACAGACTCCTGTAGGACTCTTGTAAGATGATGCCAGAATTGAGCTCCAACGCCCCAAGCAGCAATAGCACTATGCTGATCACTATGCTACTGTGAAAGACAGCAAGAATTAAAAGACAGAAGTTTCTCTAAAATAAATTAGCTTATGAAGTAGTTGCATACTTTACAGCACAGTACTGATAAAATATTGACAAAAGGATGCAGGAAATGATATTGCACATACATCGTTGCTGGCAGAATTCTGTAGAGTGTTGGGTGACGAACTTGCAGATCTGGGCAGGGTATTCACGTTCAGATTGAAATCAGAATCCTGAAAGCCAAGGACACAAAAAGAATTATAGTCATTTGGCACTTGACGTTCAAGATAGTTTGTTGGTAATTATTAAAAATAACTATAGCCTCTTTACAGGTTAAGCTAACAAAAAACAATTCTTCTACAAGGGCTATTAACAGCGATGACGTTAGGGAACATTTGTTATCTCACAAATGAGAAGCTGTCCTTGCACTGGACATCTCAGTACTATATAATCTGCAGCCCTGATAAAAATGAATATTCTGGAGACTTCAGCATAACATGGCTCTCATCTCAGACTGCTCTATTAAACCTTCCAAATAGTAACAGTGCCAATATCTTTTCTAGTGACTCTGAAGTAATGTGAATAACATTTCAAGTCCAAGACCTTTCATCAAAAGCTTCCATTTGTTATAATCAAAGGTCGTCCACTCAAAACATCAGGATTTCTCCCCTCAAAAGGCATTGCAAGTGCTACAAAATCTGCAGTGTTTTGTTTGGTACAGGGCACTGATGTACAGACAAGGGTATCAAAGAGCAAAAAAAAAAAAAAAAAAAATGCAGGCAAAGCACAGTGGGAGTGGTGAATGTGGAAGGGGGCTATCTCTGTTCTCTGAACTGGGGAATACCAGAAGCAGATGTAGACAAAATTAATGTTTCTTCCAGCAAAAGGCACAAACACAGACAGAAAGTAATTGAATGACTGACCTAAATTGAAAGGCTGAATGGATTACATGGCCCAACTTGAAACTTAAAGCTCCTCCCGATTCACTTCAAAGTTTAGTGTCAACTGCATAAGCACATCTATGCACAGGTACAATGAAAATCTTGCTAGCTGCAGCATCATAGGCACACAGAACTTGCATGTTCCTTCATGTAAACCTACAGCACAGGAGACCACTCAGTGTCCACATCAGCCAAAAATAGACTTCATCCCACTTGCCAGCTGTTGGTCTGTTGCTCTGATGGCAGGTGCGCATTCAAATTGGTCTTAAATATCTTGACTATTGTGGCTCCACTGCCATTTCATGCATTGAGTAACAAACCCTCAAACTACTAACGATCACTAAAAATTTTTAGTGAAACATGTCAACTCCCTTCTGGCTCTCATACCAACTTTAATTTATACTTTAGCCACTGCCTTCTCTACAAGAGAAGTGGGCCCCTATTTAAACTTAGTGGAAAATAGTGACAAAGTAAATGCATTTCTATAAAAAGGAAATGTAGGATGTAGGATGGTCAATATAAGGATAATGGGAATTAAAATGCAAAGGCAAAGCAAAGGACATTTAAAAAAGATGCATTTAATTTGATACATCTATTAGGATCTATCCAAATATACTCTGAAGAGCAAATTCCCAAAAACTGACTGCACTTTCAGCAAGGAAACAATTCCCCAACACTAATTTGGTCATCAACACACCTGGGTACATCTGTGAACACCTCCTTTAGTTTCATGTACTCTCAGATTTCACTTTGTTGTCATGTCTCTTTCCTACAGAAGTTCTTCTCTGGGTCTCTCCCAATGATTAAAAGGTGGCAAGTTTAACCCAATCAATAACCCTGACCATTTTTCCCATTCTTTCTCCTTTCCCCATTGAATTTATTTCACCCGCCCCCCCAGCACTAAAAAAAAAGCTACTGCTGTTGTTGAGGCTATTCCGCCCACCAGTAACTTAAAGGTGGCGTCAAAAGGTACCAAACTTTCAATACCAAGGTAACTCACTTTTGCACTCACTCCAAACTGGATCGGCGGCACAGCAACTTCACTCTCCAGGAGCAAGTCAGGGTCGGGCTTTGATTTCGGTCTACTTATGGAAAAGCCAACAGCTTTTGTGCCTCTATCGGGACTTGATTTGTGTTGTCCTTCTCTTGCCTTCTTATTTTTCAGTGAACGCTCATTTCCTATTGGCCCAGGTTTATGCTCTTTACCTAATTCGCTGGCAGTCTCCTGGAACTTGACAAAATGGAGACTTTCAGTGAATGGCTTAGGAAACAGACATTATTAATCATTGCTGTATCAAAATCAGGAACATTAAGGTGTATTCCATCAACAAAAACTAGTTAATCCAATAATGAGATAGTTTAAAAAATTCTTACGTGCTGTTATATCCAAGTTGTAGCAGCTGATTAGTTTAGCTCTAACAGTCCATGAGCAGACTGAAGCAATGTATACCACCACTGGAAGACACTTGAATTTGTACAAGCTGAACCCTTGAACTTACAATTTGTCATGGCCTTGTACCCTTGTCTACCTGCACTGTACTCCAAGTGACAATAGTCTCCATTTTTATTGGTTTTCCTTGCACTTGCTGATGTGATGGAATGACTTACATGAATGGCATGCAAAACATTATACACCAACTTATAAATTAAAATACCAGTTTAAAAAAATATAGATCAGACTACAGTTTAATTTGCAGGTCTCCACAATGTCGTTCTTTGGTCAGTCTGACAGCATAACATGGTGCGGAGCCAGCATCTTTGGGATACACCCAAGTGGCTTCTGCATACAAAATCTGTGCATACACAGTACCAGGCTGCACGCTGAGTCAGCACCATTCACCTAAGATTCGTCCTTTTAGAATCAGATTAATTCTGGTCAGGAGAAGAATCTGCTGAACAAACAGGCCATCGAAGGGACAGGTAGCGACCAGTTAGGGATGCAGACAAGAATGCTCAAGAATTCCCTTCAGCGCCTTTCAGTATCGCTACCAATGAAGGTTGATTACTTTCCTTTCCCATATTGCATCAAGCATGAAGTATGAAAGGGAATGCAATAAGGTATACAAAGTGTATAACATATAGATTAGAGAGACTGGTTACAGAACAGGATTTGATTTTGTATACTGGAGAGTTCACATTACAGGAGACCTTTCAGCCCACTGAAATGCTCTACAAAGAGCAGATGTGAACATAATCAAATCCCCCTTTACCCTGAAATATGCCTTAAGGACAATATTAGCAAGTCTATATCACTTTCTTGTTAGCTGGGACCAGAACAGGACTCAGCTGTGGTCTAATACACTGAACATTCTAAGTTCAGCCTGGGCAGGAAGCAAAATCCACATACTATGCAGCACACCCAACTATATAACCCAACCTGGCGTTTTAATTGATGACACACAAAGAGACACTATCTGTCCTGGAAAACACTTGGATCAGTAATGACTTATTTCATAACCAAACACGGAAAATGGTGTAAGCACTCAGGTGAGACATCATCTCTAGATTGGAAAGCAGTTAATGTTTCAGGCCAAAAGTCCTACTTCTCTCTTCACAGATGCTACCTGAATGGCTGGATGTCCCTGATTTTGTATTTCCAGCTTCTGCAGACTTTTATTGTTTCGCTCAAAAATCGGAGATGTGATCTGGTGGTCACGGAGAAGTGCAAAGGGTATGATTAAGCACACTCATGTGAAGAAGAAAAATCAAGCTGTTGAATACAACTCATTTCCTTTTTCATTAAAAACGAGGAAATGCATTTACAGACCTGGGAGTTCATTACTTGAACTAATGTACCATGACTAAACAGATTTTTGCTGCTTAGTTTGAGCACAGTTGCATGTTTTTATCAGTTAGCTGCTGTTTTTAAGCTTGGCAGGTCGGTCCCTGTCGTCAGTTGAGTTCAATGTGCAGTCTAATTGCACTACAATGGACATGAGCAGTAACAACGAACCATCGATTCCCACTGCTCAATGACACAAAGGCCATTTTCAACCAGGAAAGAGTCATTTCAGTCCATTAATTTTTTTCTCGTGACCCATTTTCCCCCACATTCCTGTCAACGTCCCCCCTCCAACCACTTACCTAAAAAGAACAATTTATCACAACCTACCAACACGAGTATCTTAGGGATATCATTGTTTATGCACAAGCACTTAGTGCTAAAACTGAATTTGAAATCAACATGTTGCTAATTACCCAAGGTATAGTCGTAAATAAAGATCTGAGAGGCATCTACTCAAAGACCATCTTGGTAATCTTGGAACAGAAGGCAGTTTTAAATTGAACTAAAAAAAAAGCAGCACCAGTAACAGTGACCATGAAAACACTGGATGGCTGTAAAGGCCCATTTGAGTTTCTTGTGATATTCAGGGAAGGAAATCTGTCATTCTTGTACACTAGGCTCAAAGGCTGATTCCTAGGTATTTGACAATATGGCACAGCATTTGCACCATCTCGAAGGGTACTCAAGAGTGGGCAACATTGCTTGTGATACCCACACGCAAAGCGTGGAAAATATTTACACTGCTCAAGATAAATTATTTTACTCCTAAAATAATCTTTTTAATTTACTCCCATGTGAAGCAAAGGAAGATGGAACAGGTTAAAGTTTAATGGATATTTACTACTCCACTCTTTTAAAGATGTTCAAAACTTTCAAACCTGCATAACAGGTGACATGGTAGCATAGTGGTTAGTGTAATACTTTACAGTGCTGTGATTAAAATCGGAGTTCAATTCCTGCTACAGTCTGTAAGGAGTTTGTAAGTTCTCCCTGTTTCATCAGAGCGTTTCCTCCAGCTGTTCCCATGTTCTCCCATATTCCAATGATGTACGGATTACTGATAGCGAGTTATGGGCTTGTTATGTTGACGTCCAAAGGATGGAGACTCTTGTGCATGCCCCCAGCACAAACTCTGTGTTAGTTATTGACATGAATGACACACTTCACTGAATGTTTCAATGTACATGTGACAAAAAGCTAACCTTTAGCAAACTCACAATCAGCAAGTAAACAATATCTAAAGTCTCTGAAATACTGAATTACTTCACTGGTCATTCAAGGATGGCTCTTTATTACAATTGCTGTTTCTCTCCAGTTTCCATCACACTACCTATACATCTTTACTAACACTAGGTATTTTAAACTAGAATCTCAAGCAACCAGAATCCTAGCTCCAGCATCACAATGTGAAATTTGCCTCTCATTACCCAATTTAACATTTTTCAATTTATACCTGCACTGGCTCCCATTTCATTTTCATTTTAAGACACATTTATAAAATGACTAGGAGTAGAAACAATAGGAGAAAGGTATGTTGAGTCAGACAGGTAGCTACATTAGTGCGGTCAAAGAGGCAGAGCTTTAATGTGGCAGAGGGGTGGAAATGGAGAAGAGTGGATTGGGGAAGGAGTCTCAATGTGAACACTTTGCACTTGCAAGCACAGGCTGTCAAAGCTGGTGCAGGAAATGGAGAGAGGAGAGCTGATGGAATTATAAGCACATAGTGAAAGGCAAAAGGGGTTGACACATATGACAACTCATGTATCCCTGGTAACACACAGATTAAATGTGTGACGTGCCACCAGGAGTTAAGAATGCAATTTGAAAGCTTTTGTACATTGTGAATTGGCAGTCTATATTCAATCAACATAGTGCATTTAATAGTGCTATTAAATGATTGGAATCATGCTATTCAAACCACATCTCAATACCCTATTTGTTAAAAATGCCTCATTAGTAATTCCTGCCATATTTTAGTCTTCTGGCTCATTCTCCTGGTTTGCATAGTGAGAGACAATGGAGGGAACATCCTTTCTCTCCACATTGTCTCACACTATGCAGACCACAACATCCTTCATTTGAACACAGTTTGGGTTAGGTTTCTCAAGTGTTCAGTTAGAGTACTTGTGCCAAATTGCTTCCCTAGGTTCCCAGAAATCAAAACTATGCTTGATTGAAATTCCCTTTCCTAAGCAAATAGCCTGCTGAAGCTCACAGTTTAGGGTCACACAGCAAGAATGGCTCCCGGGGACAGGGAAGAGTGGGTCAGAGAAAAGACAGTGTCTGGTAACCAGTAGAACAAGTTCCCGCAGGAGAGATGCTGTGGGGAAGACAAGGTGGTTATTAAGGCTAAGTCATGAGTGCAAGAGCTATACCTTATTTTCTTTCAGCGCTCCTGTCCTAGCAGGTCTCTGTCTCTGCTCTTTGGGTTCTGGGAGCTGGTTTTCTGATGATCGCATATCGACCACTTTTGTGCTGATCCGGTTAATGAGCCCAACACGTTCCCCGGTGTCTGTTTTCAGGCTGCCATCTGGAGAGCTACGCTGGGAGGAACTGGTTGATGAGACCTGACAGTCGCTGCTCAAATCCACCCCACTGTCAGTCTGGCTGGCCTTGAAACAGAGATACACACGTAGCAGTTTAATCAAAAGAGGCAAACTACACTGTCCTTTCCAAGTGCAAGGCATTAACTCATTATATTTTGCCTAGGCAACTGCAAATCATGGTCAGTGGCTTCAGGTCCACCTGCAAATCTAATTAACCCTTGAAGGTCTGGGGTAACATTTCCTAGAGCAAAAAAAATACCCATGTCACTCTTCTCCCCCACTTGAAGACATTGACTCCTGGTGTGGTGGTCATTTTGTAGATGTCAGCTGCTCTCCATTACCTTGTTCAGGTGACTATTCTTGATGCTTGAACCTAAGACGAGTGCCAGCAGGCTATTCAACCTTTGGAGAAGTAGGGGAGAGGGGTGGGGGCAGTTGATGCAGGAAACAAACCACACAGGTGAATCCATGCAACATTTAAGCCCATGCACGTGTCAGCACTGGTCACTAAACAGCAGCCACAATCAGGAGCACTGGCTCATAT
Source organism: Mobula hypostoma (assembly GCF_963921235.1). Lineage (NCBI taxonomy): Eukaryota > Metazoa > Chordata > Chondrichthyes > Myliobatiformes > Myliobatidae > Mobula > Mobula hypostoma. The sequence continues at coordinate 15,215,228 of NC_086101.1, read as the reverse complement.
CAGTAAAGTCCAGCTGATGAATCCAACTGCCATCTCAGCAGAGTCCATGAGTTCACTGATAATTTCAGGAAAAAGAGAAAAGGTAAAGGGTAGGGGTGACAATACGTTTCTTCCGGTTCACATGTTATACTTGCAAGTTGCCCAATGAAGCAATGAAACCTTGGTGTGACATCAGCATGAAGCACTGAGTGAGGGGACGGCAGGTGTATGTATGTATGTATATTTGGTGGGAACATCACACACAAACTAACATCTACCTAAACAAAATAAACAAGGACTCCTTCATAGAAATGTCTAATAGACCCGCATACTACAACACAGTTAATTTCTGCCCATCACTACCCAAATGGCCAACCTGAAAGGGATGCCCACCAATATCTGGCAGTCTCCATCTGTGTTAGGCACAGGTTGCAGGAAAATTAAGTTCATAGTTAAAGATGCATGTTACTTCAGTCAGAAATGTGGTGCATCTGTACTTCTTTAGGAGTGTAAGGAGATTTGGTATATCAAAGGTTTTAACATGTACCATGGACAGCATTCTAAATGGTTGAATCACCCAATGGTATGGAGGCCCCAATGCAGAGGATTACAAGATGCTTTAGAAGGCTGTCCACTCAGCCAGTTCAATCATGGACACCAGCCTCCCAAAGATATCTCCAAAGGCAGTGGCTGAAAAAAACACCACCTCTCATTAAGGATCCTCACCATCCAGGGCATACCCTCTTCTTATTACTACCAGGGAAAAGGTACAGGAGCTTTAAGATCTACTCAATGTTTCAAGAACAGCTTCTGGCCCTTTCTGACTTCTGAATGACCCAGAACCCCACTAAACCTTGTTTGCACTTTTTTCCCTTAAATTGTGCATTACAGTAATTTGATGTCTTGCACTGTATTGCTGTTACAAAATTAAGTTCATGCTGATAACTGTTTTCCACAGTGATCGCAAGATGGCAGGGAACATTTCTTACCTCAGCGCTGACCGCTTCCGCAAAGACATTCAAAGGCTTGATCCAAGTGTCCAGCCCAGAGGCTGCTGGAGGATTCAGGGTGCTAACTGCAAGATCAGCAAGAAATGTTTTATCAAGATATTGAAAGAGTGACTCAGAAAACTGGAGACATAGCCAAATTCAAATTTTTACAGAAGTAGTTATTGGGGACTTCTGATGGACTTCAAATTTTCAAGTACATAAACAAAACTTGCTGCACACAGTGGTTTTACCGTCGGGTCATTGATAGTTGTTTTACATCGTTAGCTTCTGTACATTGAGTTACATATGTAGGTTAGGAGTCAGCTACAGCACCACTTAATCACCCAAAACAAGCCAACTTCTAACATCAGCAGAGGACGTCTAAGCCTCATTACAATTAAAAAGTGACAGCATTTATCTGCGTAACAAGATTTCAAAATAATTTACTGTCAACAAAACTTTTTGAACCAGGATATAATTTTTTTTAAAACATGACAGTCAATAGTGTACTGTATAGCCTACATTATAATAAGGGACTAATTTATGCTTTAGTAACACATCTTATTAGGCACATATTGATCTGTATGTGTGTGTCAAGTTCGGACTCTACCAGGAAAGAGCCATGAAACTTAGTTCCCATCTCCAGTGTCTTTATTAATAACATTGTTGTGTAAACAGGCCACACACACAACAAATTGGTGATGAGAATTATGAACCTACATCTTATCGGAATGCCATGTTTTAGTTGATAACGACACTCACATCTAAATGGAGTGTGCTTGTTGTGCTAGCGAAAAGGACACGCGAGTCAAGTGGAACGTGCAGTGACTACAAGGAGCTAGCTAAAAAGAAAACAATGAAAAATGGGACTAAATTAACATAACAAAGATAGCGATGATTGGAACCATTGCAGCATTTGATAGTGGCATCGAAAACTGGGTACTTACATTGAAAGAGTGGAGTTATATTGTGATGCTAACAGTGTTAATGATGAAAAGAAAGCCAGTGTCTTACTCAGTGTTATGGGAGCAAAAACATACAGGCTGCTACATAGGGGTTCTGATTCCATTTAAATTTCACAAACGGAATAGGAGCAAAAATGAAAGCATTTCTGAATATTGTGCTGAATTGCGCAAATTATCAGAACACTATCAATTTGGAGCTGGTCTATCGGACGCATTGAGGGACAGGTTAGTGTGTGGCATGCACTGTGAAACCACAGAAGAAGCTCCTGTGTGAAAAAGACCTAACATTAGAGAAGGTGCTGAACATTGCAATATCATTGGAAACAGCAGCACGGGGTGCTTCAGAGATACAACAATAATCTCTGGAATACGCTACAAATAAAATGTCACTGAATAGCAATGAAGGAAAGAAATGTTACCGTTGTGGGAACATGTCACATGACCCTGAGGACTGTTGGCGTAAAGACAAAGAATACAGAAACTGTGGCAAACAGGGCCACATTTGCAGAGTATGCAAAGCTAGTAAACAGCAGAAAAAGGACAAAATACAGAGAAACAAGAAACCCCAGAAAGGAAAATACAACAATGTACACAAAATGAAAGAAAGCAGTTCTGATGAAAACAACTCAGACAAAAGTGAATTGTCTTGTCTGCAACTTCACAGCGTGAAAGAGACACGATCGAAGAGTGAGATGGATCACTCCATAAGTGGCAGGCGTGAGACTGAAAATAGAGTTGGACACAGGCTCAGCTTTAACGGTGATCTCTGTACACGACTACAAACAACTGTTTTTTTTCTCACATACCTCTGAAACGAACTAAACTACTGCTATAGACCTACACAGGACAGAGAGTGCGTACCAAAGGTAAAATTAAAGTGACAGTGACCTACAGAGACAAAACTCCCTATGTACTGAAAAATGGAGGACCACCATTGCTGGGACATGAATGGCTCAGGAAAATCCAGCTGGATTGGCACACCATCAAGGCACTAGTTGTGTCAGCAAAGGATCTGAGGCTACATCTGAGAGACTGTCACAAATACGTGCTGACTCTGAGGAAGTGTTCATGAAAGGAATAGGAACACTTCAGGGCATGAAGGCCCTGAATTGAGATTGAGGAAAATTTATGTCCAAAATTTCAAAGCCAGACTAGTGCCATATGCAATCCATCCTACAGTACAGGCAGAGCTGAAAAACCTGGAGCAGACTGGGGTCTTGTCAAAGGTATATTGGAGTGAATGGGCCACGTCTATTGTTTCAGTAATATAGAAACATAGAAAACTTCGAGCCTGCACCGCCATTTATTATGATCATGGCTGATCATCCAACTCAGAACCCAGCCTTCCCTCCATACCCCGTGACCCCTGTAGCCACAAGGGCCATATCTAACTCCCTCTTAAACATAGCCAATGAACTGGCCTCAACAGTTTGCTGTGGCAGAGAATTCCACAGGTTCACCACTCTCTGTGTGAAGAAGGTTTTCCTAATCTCGGTCCTAAAAGGCTTCCCCTCTATCCTCAAAATGTGACCCCTCGTTCTGGACCTCCCCAACATCGGGAATAATCTTCCCGCATCTAGCCTGTCCAATCCCTTCAGGATCTTATACGTTTCAATCAGATCCCCCCTCAATCTTCTAAATTCCAACGAGTACAAGCCCAGTTCATCCAGTCTTTCTTCATATGAAAGTCCTGCCATCCCAGGAATCAATCTGGTGAACCTTCTTTGTACTCCCCCTATGGCAAAGATGTCTTTCCTCAGATTAGGGGACCAAAACTGCACACAATACTCTAGGTGTGGTCTCACCAAGGCCTTGTACAACTGCAGTAGTACCTCCCTGCTCCTGTACTCGAATCCTCTCGCTATAAATGCCAGCATACCATTCGCCTTTTTCACCGCCTGCTGTACGTGCATGCCCACTTTCAATGACTGGTGTATAATGACACCCAGGTCTCGTTGCACCTCCCCTTTTCCTAATCGGCCACCATTCAGATAATAATCTGTTTTCCTATTTTTGCCACCAAAGTGGATAACTTCACATTTATCCACATTAAATTGCATCTGCCATGAGTTTGCCCACTCACCCAACCTATCCAAGTCACCCTGCATCCTCTTAGCATCCTCCTCACTGCTAACACTGCCACCCAGCTTCGTGTCATCCGCAAACTTGGAGATGCTGCATTTAATTCCCTCATCCAAGTCATTAATATATATTGTAAACAACTGGGGTCCCAGCACTGAGCCTTGCGGTACCCCACTAGTTACCGCCTGCCTCACCTGATGAAGAAAACCTCCAGCACAAAACCAGGAAAACCAAGCAAGGTGCACATATGTGGAGACTTTAAAGTGACTGTTAACCCAGTTCTCTGCACAGTACAGTATCCTCTACCTCGTATTGAGGACATCTTTGCTCCCCTGTCAGGAGGGGAACATTTCACAAAAATCAAATTGGCCCAGGCTTATCTCCAAATGGAAAAAGATGAAGTATCAAAGAAATACCTGACAATAAATACACACAAAGGACTTTACCAGTACAACAGGTTGGGGTGTTTGGGATAGCATCAGCTCCTGCAATCTGGCAAAGGGCAATGGACCAGGTCCTGCAGGGGATTCCCGGGACTCAGTGTTACCTGGATGACATCATTGTCACCGGCAAAGATGGCTACGAACATCTCTCTAACCTTGAACAAGTGCTCACCAGGTTACGAGAACATGGGCTCACAGCTAATCAACAGAAAAAGTGAGTTTTTCAAAAAAGAAATCTCATACTGTGAGCATGTGATCAACAAGGATGGCTAACACGTCTCAACAAGATAGAAGCAGTGCTTAAGGCACCACCACCAGCTGAGAACGCATCTTGGACTAGTGACTATTACCACAAGTCCTTGCCTACCCTATCCACAGTCCTACACCCACTAAATGCACTATTGCAGACAGGGACAAAATGAAAGTGGACTGAGAGCTGTGAGAAAGCATTTCAAGAAACTAAAAGACTGAACTTCGGAAGGGGTGCTCACACACTTTGACCCCTCCTTACATATCCAACTGGCTTGTGATGCCTCACCCCATGGGATAGGAGCTGTGTTATCACACAAGTTTCCAGATGGCTCAGAAAGACAAATAGCCTTTGCCTCAAGAACGCTAACTTCAGCTGAACTCAACTATGTCCTAAGCCTCATGTGGGGAGTCATGAAATTCAGTCACTACCTGTATGGTCAAAAGTTTACCCCGTTGACTGACCATCAGCCTCTCGTGTCAATCTTCAACCCAAGAAACAAGGGATTGGGGGGGAGGGGAGGAGGGGTGGCATTACTGGTCAGGGATACTATTACAGCTACAGAAAGGGTGGGTAATGTAGCAGGATCCTCTTTTGAGTCAGTATGGGTAGAAGTCAGGAACAGGAAGGGAGCAATTACTCTACTGGGAGTATTCTATAGGCCCCCTGGTAGCAGCAGAGATACAGAGGAGAAGCTTGGGAGGCAGATTTTGGAAAGGTGCAAAAATAACAGGGTTGTTATCATGGATGACTTTAACTTCCCTAATATTGATTAGCACCTGATTAGTTCCAATGGTTCAGACAGGTCAGAGTTTGTTAAGTGTGTCCAGGACGGATTCCTGTCACAGTATGTTGAAAAGCTGACTAGGGGGAATGCCACACTAGATCTAGTATTAGGTAACGAACTAGGTAAGGTCACAGATCTCTCAGTGGGTGAGCATCTGGGGGACAGTGACCACCGTTCCCTGGCCTTTAACATTATCATGGAAAAGGATAGAATCAGAGAGGACAGGAAAATTTTTAATTGGGGAAGGGAAAATTATGAGGCTATAATGCCGGAACTTGCGGGTGTGAATTGGGATGATGTTTTTGCAGGGAAATGTACTATGGACATGTGGTCGATGTTTAGGGATCTCTTGCAGGATGTTAGGGATAAATTTGTCCCGGTGAGGAAGATAAAGAATAGTAGGGTGAAGGAACCATGGGTGACAAGTGAGGTAGAGAATCTAGTCAGGTGGAAGAAGGCAGCATACATGAGGTTTAGGAAGCAACGATCAGATGGTTCTATTGAGAAATGTAAGGTAAGCAAGAAAGCTTAAGAAGGGGCTGAGGAGAGCAAGAAGGGGGCATGAGAAGGCCTTGGCGAGTAGGGTAAAAGAAAACCCCAAGGCATTCTTCAATTATGTGAAGAAAAAAAAAGGACGACAGGAGTGAAGGTAGGACCGATTAGAGATAAAGGTGGGAAGATGTGCCTGGAGGCTGTGGAAGCGAGCGAGGTCCTCATTGAATACTTCTCTTCAATATTTACCAACGAGAGGGAACTTGATGATGGTGAGGACAAAGACTGATAAGTCCCCGGGGCCTGACGGAATATTCCCCAGGCTACTCCACGAGGCGAGGGAAGAGATTGCTGAGCCTCTGGCTAGAATCTTTATGTCCTTGTTGTCCACAAGAATGGTACGGGAGGATTGGAGGGAGGTAAATGTTGTCCCCTAGTTCAAAAAAAGGGAGTAGGGATAGTCTGGGTAATTATAGACCAGTGAGCCGTACGTCTGTGGTGGGAAAGCTGCTGGAAAAGATTCTGAGAGATAGGATCTATGGGCATTTAGAGAATAATGGTCTGATCAGTGAAGGGCAGATCATGTCTAACAAGCCTGATAGAGTTCTCTGAGGAGGTGACCAGGCATATAGATGAGGGTAGTGCAGTGGATGTGATCTACATGGATTTTAGTAAGGCATTTGACAAGGTTTCACAAGGTAGGCTTATTCAGGAAGTCAGAAGGCATAGGATCCAGGGAAGTTTGGCCAGGTGGATTCAGAATTGGCTTGCCTGCAGAAAGCAGAGGGTCATGGTGGAGGGAGTACATTCAGATTGGAGGGTTGTGACCCGTAGTGTCCCCACAAAGACTGGTTCTGGGACCTCTGCTTTTCGTGATTTTTATTAACAACCACCGCTCAATACAAGAGGACATGGCTTTAAGGTAAGGGGTGGGAAGTTCAAGGGGGATATTAGAGGAAGATTTTTTACTTAGAGTGGTTGATGCATGGAATGCACTGCCTGAGTCAGTGGTGGAGGCAGATACACTGGTGAAATTTAAGAGACTACCAGACAGGTATATGGAGGAATTTAAGGTGGGGGGTTATATGGGAGACAGGGTTTAAGGGTCGGCGCAACACTGTGGGTCAAAGGGCCTGTTCTGTGTTTTACTATTCAATGTTCTATGAAAAGGCGTTCCAGTGATGACAGCATAAAGGCTGCAGCGATGGTCTCTTTTCTTAAGTCACATGACTTTGAACAAAAAGGGACCAAGCAACACAGCAACGCAGATGGTTTGTCACGTTTACCACTGCCGACTTCAGAGATAACTGCACAAATGGATTCAGCAGAGGTTTTTCACACAATGATAGTTGAACAATTACCAGTGACAAACAGCCTCATTGAAAGAGAAACACGCAATGACCCTATGTTGTCAAAAGTGTATGACATCACGGTAAAGGGATGGCCAGTGCGTGGTAACACACAGTTTCCAGCCTTTTCAGCGAGGAAGAAGCAGTTGTCAGTGTGTCAAGGAACACTAATGTGAGGTTCACGAGTTGTGATTCCTCCCAAGCTACGCACCAAAGTGCTGGAGGAACTGCACAAGAGGCACCTGGGTACCGTGAAGATGAAAAGTCTTGCCCGTGCCTGTGTGTGGTGGCCAGGAATTGATAAACAGATTGAGGACTTGATCAAGAACTGCTCTGGATGTCAAAAGGTCCAGAACACACCACCACAAGCCCCTCTCCATCCATGGGAGTGGCACACATCACCATGGCAACAAGTGCACATTGACTTTGCTGGACCATTCATGAACTCTATATTTTTAATCTCCGTTGATGCACATTCCAAATGGCCAGAAGTCATCAAACTGAGGACAACCACATCGGAAAAGACCATTACAGTTCTGAGGGCCAAGTTCGCCAGGAATGGCATACCAGAACAAATCTGCACAGACAATGGATGACACATTGTCTCTGAAGAATCCCAAAGTTTTGTGAAGAACAATGGAATCAAACACTTTACATCTGCCCCTTACCATCCATCCACAAATGGCTTGGCAAAGATTTGTGCAGACATTCAAGAAAGCCATCAAGGCAATGGACAGCGAAAATCGACCACTGCAACATAAGATAGACAACTTCCTCCTTGCCTATCGTAATGCAGTACATGCAACCACTAATCAGACTCTAACGATGATGTTTCTGAACAGGAATCTGAGGTCCTGCCTGGATCTTCTCAAAACAGATGTACGGAGTGATGTGGAGAACAGACTGTTCTTCCACGTGATTACCGGACTGAAAAGTGGCAGCCGGGTACAATTCCCGCCATAGACGGGCCACTGATGTATACAGTGGAGGTGGGAGAGAACGTATGGAGACATCATGTGGACCAAATCCTGGATGTTCAGGTAAAAAACACAACACCTTGCCTGGACTCCCGACATAGAAGCAAACACTCCTGATGTGACATCAGCCTCATCTACAGATAAGCCTGTCATCAGTGCTGATGACCCACCTGATGTACCTGTGGAGACTCGTTCCCCAAAGCAAACATTTCAGGACAGACATTACCCGGAGAGGCAGAGAAGACCTCCCCAGAGACTTGAGTTCTAAATGGGTCTTAGACCAAAAGTTTAAAAAAAAGGCTTGTTATAATTTGTAAACAAATGGTAGGCGTTTGTATGTTAAGGGTAAACATATTTGTTTAGCATAGTGCCCCAGTAAAAAAAAAAGTTGATACAGTATTAAAATAAAACAGAAGGAGTGTACCGTATAGCTTACATCAGCGGTCCCCAACCACCGGGCCGCAAGGCATGCGCTACCAGGCCGCGAGGAAACGATATGATTTGGCAATATGAGTCAGCTGAGCCTTTCCTCATTCCTATCACGCGCACTGTTGAGGTTGAACGCACGCAAGGTCATTACCCGCGCGTCGTCCATGTCAGCACAGGAAGGAGATCAACTCCTCGAGTCTGTTAATGACGGTGGGCTGAAAATTATGTTTGACATAACATCTCTGCCGGCATTCTAGATCAAAGTCAAGGCTAAATATCCTGAGACAGCCAAGGAAGCACTGAAAACGTTGCTTCCATTTCCAACATATCTCTGCAATGAATGCAACGAAAACTAAATTGCCGAATAGACTGGACATAAGGAACCCATTCGAGTATCACTGTCTCCCATCACCCTTCGATAGGACCGTCTTGTTGCAGGAAAACAAGCCCAGGGCTCCCACTGATTCAGCGATATTGGTGTGTTGCAATGATTTTATGTGTTCATACAGGGAAAACATGCGCTGTGTGTTTAATATTAAATTCGTTACATAAACCCTTTTAGAAACGAAATTGGGTGTATTAGTCACTTATCACCGATATTCCGGTCGTGATTAACAGCGGCCCCCTCCTGAACAGAATCGCCAAAAACGATTTATAGCAAAATACAGCACGTGCACGCATACGCAAGTCACGCATGCGTACTGGTGCCCGCGCAAAGCTCCATGGTCATTGTAGTCTTTTCGGGGTAAACAACGTATTTGACTGCTACTGTACTTTTGTCCATTGGCAACCCCCCCCCCCGTCCGCAAGAATATTGTCAATATGAAACCGGGCCGCACTGCAAAAAAGGTTGGGGACCCCTGGTTTACATTATAATAAGGGACTACTTTATGTTTTAGTAACACGTCATTGCATGCACTATTAGGCACATATTGATCTGTTTGTGTGTGTCAAGTTTGTACTCTACCAGTAAAGAACCATGAAACTTAGTTCCCATCTCCAGCGTCTTTATTAATAAGATAGTTGTGTAAACAGGCCACATACACAACAAATAGTAAAATAGTTAAGATTCTTAAAATAACAGTGGAAACTACTGGTTTACCATTTTTAATACTGTTGACCAAATATCAGTCAGAGCACACAGGAAGATAGAGCCACAATGAACCTTGGCTTTGCATGTCACCTGAAAGATTTTGGATTTGCGTCACTAGAACAGGTTCAAATTCTGAATCAGATGCTAACCAGTCTAGCTTTTACTGTACACCGCAATCCAAACTCACCCTGCCAAGAATTTAAAAGGTTTGGCCCAGTAGCCAAACAATTTGGTACTAGTGCTGTCAACAGTCTGGGGTCTCTGCAAACTGCCATGTAACATCAAGGAGCGCCAACCAAATGCCACTCTCCTTACCTCATATGACACTTGTTCAATGCCAAACAAAGAAAATGCTGGGGGAACTCAGTGAGCCAAAAAGCCTCTATGGAAGGAGATGGACAGCTGAGATGTTGGACAGTCCTGGTGAAGGGTCTTGACCCAAAACATCGACTGTCCATTTCCCGCCACAGTTGTTGGGTGTACCCAGTTTCTTCAGCACTTTGTGTTGCTCCAGATTTACAGTATCTGCAGTCTGTTGCATCTCCATGGAAACAACATTAAAGCTTTCTGAAAGGCTCAGATGTGTGATTTGTTAATACATTAATGCAAATCGCTCTTAGCAATCTAGTGGGCTGGGTGTTTTTAATGCAGTAATGGAGGCAACAATGGGTAGACAAAGCACGGTTAGTCCCAGCTGTATCAAGATAAACTTCAAGCACTTTAAAAAAAAAAACAACTCCTCCAGGACATCTTCAACCATTTTAGATAAGATTTAGCCATAATATCGGAGGGCAGAGCGAAGTTAAGATAGCGCTGAACGACTATACCTTTGCTTGCATCTTCAGAAACAGCTCTATTTCAATCTTTGATATTTTTTCTTTTGAAGATCCTGACCTGGAGCTACACTCTGACTTTGGTTCTTTGTAGTAATGAGACCTGCTCTCAGGCCTTCACGACCAGCCACGTTTTGATATGCCAAGGACCCGGCCTGGAAGACTAGTGCGCCTTCAGGGTGTCTGTGTCTTCATCGATGCTTTGCTGCACACTTGAGTGCTTGGTGGATGGCACTGATGCTCGGGTTCTAACATTTAACTGTCATTCATTCTTTGGGGCACTCCTCTGTTTTCGTGGATGTTTGTGCAGAAAAAGAATTTCAGGATGTATATTGTATACATTTCTCTGACATTAAATTTACCTATTGAACCCAATACTCAGCACAAAAGAAAATCTACAACACTGGAAATCTGAAATTAAGCGGATTTCAGAGTACTCAGACAGTCAGGAAGCATCTGGGAAGAGAAACAGTATGTTTCAGGGCTGCAGGTATTGAACCTGAATTGCCTTTCCACAAGGCCTTTCGGCCGTAATTTATGTTTAGCAAAAATGCTCACAAAACATGCTGCACAATATGTTACAGATGGACAATTAACTTGCCCTAACCAGATGACACCTTTGAGAGTTGCAAGTATTTGCAGAATACCTTTTTTTGAGATTACCAATTTAAAAAAAATACAGGTCACTGTATTCACAACCTCATTACTTTTCTTTTTGTATTGCAGAATAACATACCAGAATGTGTAGTATTCCAGATCTGAGTTCCCAGATCAGTTGCATTAGCTTGACCGGTGTTGCCCTCTTCGGATTTGGTGGTTGACATAGTAACCTTCTTCGACTGTTTTTTGGGGAAACCAGGTAAGGAAGCTTGCAAAGTATCTATCCCGCAGATTTTGACAGCCTTCTAGTGAGTAAAGAGCACATTGTGTTAAGAAAGAACCACATACCTCTCAGTATGTATCACTGTGTAGCTAGACACAGTTCAAAGGCTATCTATAATTTTGCTACAACATAACTATTGTTGGCAGAATTTCAGATGGTGACAAGAGGGCATACAGGACAGAGATATATCAGCAAGCTAAAGTGGTGCTGCAACAACCTTCCTCTCAATTTCAGGAAGACCAAAGAACTGATTGTGGACTTCAGAAAGGGTAATAGGAGAGGCACACCAGTCGTTACAGAGGGAGTAGAGGTGGATAGAGAGTGAGCATCCTTCAAGTTACACATTTTATTTTCTTATATGTATTGCATTGTACTGCTGCCACAAAGACAACAAATTGCACAACATATGCCAGTGATACTAAAACTGATTCTGATTTAAATACTCATCAGGCTTCTGTATTATTGCTCCTGTTGCACAATGCTTCCTGTCTCACTTTTAAACAGTTAGCAATCATCGACCTTCCAATTTGCTGATATGTAATGGAAAGCTAAAGCAGAAAATATTCTCTTCATTTCCAGATCTTAAGCAACAGCTTCTCACACTTTTCTCTCAACACCTACCACTTCCACAATCAGTACTCAGGCAATGTATCATAAGTACAGCAAGCTTTCAGCAACAAACTGATATAGAATGTCTCAGAGGCAGAAGGGACTACAGATAATGTAGATGGACAGGATCATTGCTAGGAGCTCAACTCACTACAATACCTGGAGAAGATGCTCTTCCTTTTTGCGTCGCTCCTCATCCAGGATTCTTTTCTGCCGCTTGGAAATGACCCGGGTGAAGCCGTCATTCAGGGGGGATATGGTTTCATCGTCGGCTGAAACTGCTGGGTGATCATCAATGATCACCACACCTATGGCATGGAATAAAGAGGTGGAGAGAGAAATAAAAAAGTGCAGATGTCAGGAAACTAAAATAGAAAATGCTGGAGACATTCAAGTCAGGCAGCACCTGCAGAGAAAAAAAATTGTCAAGTCCCTTTGTCATCAATCGTGTTTCTGATAAAGATAATAACCCTAAGTTAACACAATTATTCTCTTTACACAGATACTGTAATAACCCAAATATTTCTGGCATTTTGTTTATCTTACAGGGACACATCTGCTTCCCCAGCCTCCCCATACATACGAAAGATATATCATGAGGCAGATCAATAACAGTATGATTTAAAACTCATACATGATCCATCAATTAGCAAGGAGGTCCGAAAGTGCATACACAGATCCAGTAGATCAAAGATCTTCAGGAATATGGGGCTTCAAGTGTAAAGAGGAGTCACATGCCCATACTAAAAAGGACTGAGTAAACACAAGTTGCTTCCTCAACACTACGTCAAAACAGCTTTTAATAAGGCTTTAAGACATTAAGGAAATTAAACTAAAGGACAACCCACCATGAATGAGGTGGTTGTGACAAAGTAGTCCACAAGACCAGAAGAGCAGAATTAGGCCATTTGACCCATCGAGTCTGCTCGGTCATTCAATCATAGCTGACCCTTTCTTTCCCCTCCTCAGCTCCACTCCCTGTATCCTTTGATGCCACATCCAATCAAGAACCTATCAAGCTCTGCCTTAAATACACCCAGTGACCTGGCCTCCACAGCTGCCTGTGATAATAAATTCCAAAAATTCACCACTCCTTGGCTAAAGAAATTTCTCTGCATCTGTTTTAAATGGACGCCCCTCTATCCTGAAGCTGCGCCCTCTTGCCCCAGACTCACCCACCATGGGAAGCATCCTTTCTACATCAACTGTCTAGGCCCCAGAGCTATCAAACATTCCTCATATAACCCTTTTACTCCTGGAATCAGCCTTGTGAACCTCCTCTGAACCCTCTCCAATACAAGCACATATTTTCGTAGGTGAGGAGCCCAAAACTGTTCACAATACTCAAGGTATTGGAGTACTGTGATTCCTCAGCATCACATTTCTGCTCTTGTATTCTAGACCTCTTGAAATGAATGCTAACATTGCATATGCCTTCCTCACCAACTCAACCTACAAGCTGGGGAATGGGGTTGAGGATGGGGGAAAGAGGATTAGCCATGATTCAATGGTGGAACAGACTCAATAGGCCAAATGGCCTAATTTTTCTATGACAGAATAATTAGACCATAAGACACAGGAGCAGAATTAGGCCAGTTGGCCCATCAAGTCTGCTTCACTTAATTGTCTATTTGTGACAAATGGTGCCACAGAATGCCTTCTGCAGGTTCCCTAAACAACTAAGTTTAAAGTTCAAAGCAGATTTATGATCACAGTATTATGTCAGACGGCGATTCATTTTCTTGCAGGCATTCATGTCATTATGTGGCATTCACAATCAAACACAAAAATACAATAGGATCAATGAAAAACTACAGAAAACATCCAAAATAAATATCTAATATAGAAATAATTTATCGATTCAGAGAACATGGGAGTGGAATCAGTTCACAACTCAGGTGAATGAAGTTATCGATGTTGGTTTTGGAGCTTGGTAGTTGAAGGGTTATAGCCTAGACTACAAGATACAGGAGCAGAATAAGGCCATTCCATGTGGCCAGTTTACTATGACTCTCAACTCTCTTCTCCTGCCTTCTTCATGTAACCTTTGAAGCCCTGACTAATCAAGCAGCTATAAACATATGCTTTAAATATTTTTTTTATTATTTATTTAGTTGTACAGCACAGAAAATGCCCTTCTGTCCCTTCAAAGCAGGCCACCCCATCAAATCACTGATCAAGTTCATTTCCATTCTATTTGGATGTACTTCTATTTCGAGGCTGTGTTCTCTGGCCCTAGACACCCACACTACAGGAAACATCCTCTCCACATCATCTAGACCTTTCAGCATTTGAAAGATTTCAATGAGATCTCCTTCATTCTTCTAAACTCCAGCAAGTACAGACCCAGAACCATTAAATGCTCCTGATATGATAAGCCCTTCAATTCCAGAATCGTTTTAGTGAACCTCCTTTGAACCCTCTCCAATGTCCTAGGAAAGGGGCCCATATCTGTTCACAATGCTCTAAGAGAGGCCTCACCAGTGCATTATAAAGCCTCAACATTACATTTGCCTTCCTCATCATCTGACTCAACCTGCAAATGAACCTTTAGGAAATCCTGCACAAGGACTCCCAAGTCACTTTCCACCTCAGATTTGAGTCCAAGACCAGAGGACACAGCCTCAGAATAGAGGGGCATCCATTTAGAACACAGATGAGAAGGAATTTCTTTAGCTAGAGTGGTGAATCTGTGGAATTCATTGCCACAGGTGGCCGTGGGGGTCAAGTAATTGGTAAGGCAAGGGTTGGTAGCTTCTCAATTAGTCAAGGCATATGGGGCAAAGGCAAGAGATTGAGGCCAAGAGGGAAATGGACCAGCAATGATGAAATGACAAAGCACACTTGATGGGGCAAGTGACCTAATTCTGATCCTGTATCTTATGATCCAACTGGCCTACAATTTCCTTTCTTCTTTCCCTTAAAGAATGGAGCAACATCTCAGTCCCTTGGAACCATTCCAGAATCTACTGACTCTTGAAAGATCACTACTAATGATCTCTTCGGCTGCCTCTTTCAGAACCTTGGGGTATAGCTCATCTGGTTCAAGTGACTTATCTATCTTCAGACCTTTCAGCTTCCCAAGCAACTTCTCTTTAGTGATAATAAATGCACTCACTTCTGACCTGACACTCTTGAATTTCTAGCTAGCGCCTCTCACAGAGAAGACTGACACATAATACTTGTCTGGCATTTCTTTGTTTCCCATTACTACTTCAGTGTAATTTTCCAGTGGTCTGATATCCACTCTCGCCTCTCTTTTACCCTTTATATAACTGAAGTTTTTTTTTTGATATTTTCTTATGTAATGGGTAGCTTACCTTCATATTTCATCATTTCTCTCAAGGAATTTTTAGCTGCATTTTGCTTTTTTTTTAAAAAAGCTTCCCAATCCTACAACTTCACAATAATTTTTGCTGTATTACATGTCCTATTTTCCTTATGCTGCCTTTGACTTCTCATCAGCCAAAGTTGCTTCCTCCTCCCTTTTGAATACTACTTTTTTGGGATGCATCTATCCTGTGCCTTCTGAATTGCTATTCTGCTGTCACCCCTGTTAGTGTCCTCTTCCAAACAGGTTGGCCAACTCCTTTCTCACGCCTCTGTAATTCCCTTTACTGTACTAACTGATACATCTAACTTTGTCTTCTCCCCTCCAAACTGCAAGGTGAATTCCATCACATTATGACTCCAGGCTCCTAAGGATTCCTCTACCTTAAGTTCCTTAATAAAATCTGGTTCATTACACAACACCCTATTCCTGAACTGTTAAAGCAAGCAAATACTCCAAATATTTGGGATACTTCAATGACCCCAAACACTGTGCTCTGTTCTCACTGCTATCATCAGGAAGGTGGTACAGGAGCCTCAGGACTCACACCAGCAGGTTCAGGAATAGTTGTTATCTCTCAACTATCAGGCTCTTGAACCAGTGGGGATAACTTCACTCGCCCCACTGTTCTCGCAACCGATCGACTCATTTTCAAGGACCATCTGATGTTCGATATTCCTTGTTTATTTATTTTTCTTTTGTATTTACATAGCTTGCCATCTTTGCACATGAGCTGTTCGTCCTTTTGGATTCGGTCTTTCACTGGGTTGACAAGTATGCCCGCAAGAAAATGAACCTCAGGGTTGCATAAGGTGCCATACGTACTTTGAAATTTGATACCATACTTTTGTATATATTTAAAGATATAAAGGTAAATGAATGTCAGTGAAATAAAATTTGACATGGAGATTTAAACAGCAAATGTGGAATGATATTCAACATTTTCAATTATTAGGCTCATAACAGAGGCACAACATTTTCATTAGGAGCAATCAATACAGGAAGAGCAGGAGTCTGATCTACTTTGAATATCCATTAAGCTGCAATCAGAGGGAACAGCAGCAACCAGACCCCAAGGTCAGTTGTGCTCAGTCATAAAGAGCAAACTGACAACTGAACACAGAAAGCAAGCCGTAGGAGCAGCTGCGAATAATTTTCACCTTGTCATTCAAACAGTGAGAGGGACAGACTAATGCATCAAACAGTCATGCACTACAGAATATTGCTCATTCTCCCACAATGAAATATTTCCTCTTAAGCATGCCAACTGTTTCCAAGTGCAATTCAATGCCTCCCAGCTGCCTGTGAAGTGTGGCTGGTTTGCTAAAGTACACACAAGGAGGAATAGTTAACTACCTAGACTCTTGCAAATCACTGGATAAATTCAGAGACAGAAGCCCTGGTTATTTCTCATCCTCCTGGTAGATGGGGGCTTGAATTGGCACAGCAAGCTGACCACTGCTCTGGCTGAAATCTGACGTCTACAGAACAGAGAGGGATGGGAGTACTAACAACACTGACTATCCGAATTGTGCAGCTTCTTTCCATACATGACCATGCTTTAATGAACCAGAGAATTTTAATGATCACATGCACATTATCAAAAGTCACTTGTTAAGTGAGAGCACATACAGCCATTTATCAAACAGGGTAGCAACTGGGAGATGCAAATGTCAGACCCTAAACAAATTCAAGCCATGCATAAGAAGTTACAGAACATTACCTCTGGACTTACTTGCATAATCATTCAGGTCAAATTGCGTCAACATATCACTCTTCTCTTTAGCTTTGGCAGGGGCCAGCTTGCGGTCTTTATGCCTGCTGCTGACTTCAGCGATGGCTTGCTGGATAGCAGCAGAATCACTGGGAATAATCCTGTCCACTCTGAACACAGCACTGGCATTCTGAGAAAGAGCTGCAGGGAGGGAAGGTGCACGTTCTTCTACTGGCCTGTTCAATTAGATGGTGCAAACATACCATAATTACTTCACCTCAAAAAGCAACATAAAATTCACAGACCAAATGGCAGTAATTCTTTTCCTGCAACCCCCGAAGTAACCAATTTATGCCAAGTTATGGTTTCACAGACATTGAAAAACCTCCAGTACATCTCTAAAGGTAATTTATCATTGGCACATCAAGATATTGGCACATCTTTAAGTGAGCACACCTGCTTGTTGATGCAAATATATAACCGGCCAATCATGTGGCCACAACTCACTGCATAAAAGTATGTTGTTGGGTTCTGTTGTTCAGATAAAACATCAGAATGCTGAAAGGTAACCTAAGTGACTTTGACCACAGAATGACTGTTGGTGCCAGACAGTGGCTTGAGATTTGCAGAAACTGATCTCGTGGGATTTTCATGTTCAAGTCTCTAGGGTTTACAGAATGGTGCAAGAAAACAAAGCATCCAGTGAGCAGCAGTTCTGTGGAAGAAAACACCTTGTTACTGAGAGGTCAGAGGAGAATGGCCAGACTAGCTGACAGGAAAGTGAAGGTAACTGCTCTAATAACCACACATGACAGCAGTGGTGTGTAGAAGAGCATGTCTGAATGCACAAAACATCAAACCTTGAAGTGGATGGGCTATAACAGCAGAAGACTACACTGGATTTGACTACTATACTTAACAGAGTGGCACTCAATGTATATTGAGCTACATACAAGATAACAGTAAGGACAAGAGGTGCTAAATTGTCCTTTCCTTCTTTCTAAGCTTCTACAATTCTCAAGAGTTCACAGGGAAGTGCTCAACCTGCATGCTCTCTGAGAAAGAAATTCGAAACCAATTTCATAGTCCTGCCCAGTTCACATCTCCTCTAAGTGATTTCCAATTAAAGGGTGGGACATAATCACAATCACTATTATTCTGGTTTGACTAAAGGGCCATGTGTATTTTTTTTTTAAAGCAAAACATATCTAAGACTCGAGTTGTGACCTCCCAGGAGTGGTTGGGACTGTTAAGAACACAAGAGGTGGGAGCAGCAATGTTCCTAGAACTAGCTCTGCCACATCTTGACAATCAACACCCATCGATTTCTGGATCCTCATTACATATCTTACTTATCCCACACTCACCCACCTCTTATTCTTTGGAGATGACCAGTTGCGCTTCTCGTTCTTCATGGACCCGGCGTTGCTGCGGCTGTTTTTGCCCCCTGAATCCCCGGGGTTGGAGCGCCGATTCTGCCGGTCCATGCCAGGCCGCTGGCTGGAGAAACTGCGCTTGGATGACTCCTTCTTCTGGGCGGCGTTGGGATCCATTGACTTGACTGCTCCGGGGACGCCCTTCACCAGCATGCCATCCTTGTCCCGCCTTTCCGTGAAGTCGCTGCTTTCTGAGGCGGTCTCCCACTCCTCGTTGGCCTGGTCAGAGTTCTGGTTGGAAAGGTCAGGAGACTTGGTGCCGGCGGCATGGCGGACCACTTCCCTGACCTCCTCTGTCTGGGGGTTGGGAGGGGGGTTGACTGGCAGCGACTCGGCTGGGAAGGGACTCCTCTCACCATTCATCCGGGCTGCCACCTCCCGCTCCTGCTTCAAACGGCGGAAGCGGGGTGGCTTGTCCTGCTGCTGGGACCGGCCGTGGCGCCGCCTCCTTGGTGGCCTGTCCAGGGGTCTCTCTGGCCGTGGAGGGTGACCATCAGGGAAGCCAGGGTCCACTGTTGGTGCTGGCTTCTCTGGCAGGCTCTTGTCGTGTTCCTTGCCTGATGGGACGTCTAGTGGCTTGCCCTCTGGAGCCTTTGCCTGCTCCTTGGACGGTTGTTTCCTGGGAGGGGGTGCCCTTGAAGGGGGGCCCCAGCCACCCTGCTGGGGGCGGCTGCCACCTCGCGGGGCGCCCCCCCGCCCCCTTCTGGAGGGCACGCCACGTGGGGTGAAAATCCTGCCACGCGAAGTGTCGCTGAGCCGAGGTGGAGTCTTGTCCCCGAATTTGGCCGGCTCGGCCCTACCTCTCTTGTCCATCCGTCCCTGATCGGGATTGCGGGACTCCTTGGGACCCGAAGGGGCCTCCTTGTCGGAGTGGGCCACATCGCTGGCGCTCTCATGGGTCTCACTGCCAGTCTCTGAGCCCCTCTGGCGCCGTCGCTTCGGGATCTCCTCATACTCTGAGCCCTCACTCCGTGTCTCGCTGGGGTTTCTGGGCCGGAAGGAGCCCCTAGCACCCTCCTCGCCCGCTCGGTACACTGGCTCCCGGCTGCCACGGAACTCACGGCTGCGCCCCCTGCCACCTCTCCCCCGGCCCCCATAGGAGCCCCGGTAGCCCCTGCCCCTTGAGAAGAACTCCCCGCGACCCCTAGGGCGTCCCCGGCCAGCATAGCCACCCTCAAACATCTGGTCACGGTCTCTGCTGCGTCGGGGCCCACCAAAGTCCTTTGGAGGTGGCTTGGATGGTTTGGCTTTCTCTGTCCTCTGGTCCTTTCCAGGTGCCTTGGCCTTCCCTCGATCATCGTGCAGATTGGTCACCGGAGGACCTGGCAGAGACTTATTGGAAACAACAGAAGGACTGGGCTGGTTGACTTTCAAACCGGTGGAAGAGGAAGAATCGGGCTTGCAGGGGTCAGCTTCGAACTTGGATTCCAGTGGTCTGTCTTTTCCTTTGACAGCAACTTTCTCCCCAGCCGCTGGCTTTCCCTTCTCAGTTTCCTGCTCACTATCCTCCCTCTTCAGCTCCTTCAGCACTGGCTTTTTAATCGGGCCTGCTCTGCGGGCAGGTTTCTCCCCTGCCTCATCACGGCTTTTGCTGCCAGGCCGGGGACCCCAGCGGGTTTCTGTTTTGGGTTCCTTCCTCTGTGACCGGTGCACATCCTGACGGCCAGGTTTGTCCCCTTTCCTGTTTTCCTCCTGTTTGTTCTCTTTGGCCTGGTGATCTTCCTTATGCTGCAGGAGCTCCAGGGGCTGAGGGGGTGGCCCAGTCTTCTTCACACTGTTGGGGAGCCCCGCGGATTCCCGGGGGTGATGCATCACATGTGGCTCCACCTTCTTGTCCTCATGTGAGAGCTGGGTCACCTCCCTGCGGGCAGGCATCGGCTCCTGGTCCAGTTTGCGTGCAGAATGCTGGAGCTGGGCAGACATCTCCATCCGCCTGTCCCTGCCCAGTTCTGCCTGGATGCTGCTGGGCAGTGAGTTTTGCCAGGGGCTTGGCCTCTGCTCATCCAGCCGCTCTACCAATGGATAGCGCTGCATCTGGGCAACATGCCGGGCTCCGGTCTCTGAAACAGGCTGGAGGCTGCTCATGAAGGATTGTGGTGGCACAGCATCACGGTGTCGAACAGGTGGCGTTTCACTTCTGCGTAGTAAACAAAGCATTAGCAAACAACCAATAGCATAATATGCCAAAATAATATGAAACATCTACTGTAAATAGTTTACAATGATCATACGATTTAAGAGTAGAAACTGGCCCATTTGGCCCAGAGTATGCTGTGCCATTCAATAATGCTGAATTTTTTTGCAACCCTATTCATAAATATACCCAGTGACTTGGTCTCCAGAGCCTTCCGTGGCAATAAATTCCACAGGGTCATCACCTTTTGGTTGAAGAAATTTGTCATTTCAGTTCTAAAGGGGTCTCCCTTCATTCTGATCCTAGACTCTCCTACTAATACAAACAGTTTCTCCCTCTCTGAGCTTTTCAGTACCTGTCGGTCTGCATGAGAACCCCCCGCCATCTGAAACACGCTCAGCGATCGAGTGTTTAGTGCCATCTACCAGCCTCCCGCTCGCTGCTCCCAAGGGAAGGCCTCTGCACTCTAGTGGTGTCTCAGTGCTGTCAGAGGATAGTACCAAAGTTCTGGGTGTGCAGTTTATGGACTGAACAGTGGTTCGACACACTCTCAATTTTGTGTTTTTAATATTCTGTGTTTTTGCCTGTTCTCTCTTGTTGCTGTTTGCATGATTTGTTTGTGTTTTTTTATGCATGGGGGGCACGAGTAGGGGTTTGATGTTCTTGGTGACGTGTGTGTAATCTGTTTTTGCGGTGGGTGGGTGGGGGGGTAGTATTGATGTTTTCTTTGTTTTGTACTTTTCTGGAGAAGGCAAACCTCAGTGTTGTATACTGCATACATGCTTTGATAATAAATGTATCTTGAACCTTGATTAAAGGCACAGAGCCATCAAATACTCCTCATATGTTAAGCCTTTGATTCCTGGGATGATTCTTGCAAACCTCCTCAGGACCTGACCCAATATGCAGATTTATCTCAAGTACATTGAAGCAAACAGTTAAGTGCTTCATTTGTGTTAACAACCAACACAAGGGTGCTAGGACAGCCCTCAAGTTTCGGTGCAAACACAGCATCCCCAAAATGCCCTTATAAAGCCTCATCATTGATGTGTAATACACTTGCCTTTCCATCACACACTGCCTGCTGTTGATGTACTCAATAGTTACTTGCATCCCTTATCCAGGAGTGCTCACTGTGCTTCCACTTCTCTGCTTACAGTTAGAAGAGTGGAAGCACTTGATATCATAGCCAAATCTTTATAAACAATTCTGAACTAGGCATCAGTCATACTGCTCCTTCAGGCTATTCAGAATAGACCCACTCACACTATTTTAGGCAACTGAGCTCATCTAAGGCTTTCCAGGCAATTCAAAGTTTAAAGTAAATGTATTACCAGGTACATACATGTCACCATATACTATCTGAGATTCATTTATTTGCAATCGTTCATAGCAAATACAAAAAAATGAAAATGCACAAAGGTGGAAAAACAACGAATGTGCAAAAAAAAACAGTTCAAATACAAAAAAAAACAATAAATAAGCAATAAATATTGAGAACACGAGTTAAGAGCCCTTGAAAGCCAGTGCACAGGTTGTGATATCAGTTAGCATTGGGAGTGGGTGAAGTTGAATGAAGTTATCTCCTCTTGACGGCTGGGGAGTAATAACTGCTCCTGAACCTGGTGGTGGGGGACTGAGGCTGCTGCACCTCCTGCCCCATGGCAACAGCATGAGGACAGCATGTCCTAGATGGTGGGGGTCCTTGACGATGGATGCTACTTTCCTGCGACAGCATTGTTGTAGATGTGCTTAATGGTGGGAGGGCTTTATCCATGATGGATTGTGCCTTATCCACTACTTTCTGTAGGTTTTTCCATTTAACAGCATTGGCATTATATGATTTATTAACTATTCTGGTTCCCTGAGTTTGTTTTTGCTTTGGGCAGGGCAGGGCTGTTGCTGTGCAGAGCAACCATCTTAAAAATAAATTCCTTATTTCTTTAAGGGGATAATCAATAGGAAATCTAAATCACCACTGTAACCTTAGATTAAAAGGCACTTTGGAGGCAGAGCAGAGTGATGATAGCGCTAAATGGTGATTCCTTTCCTTGCATCTTTGGAAACAACTATTTCCATCTTTAATATCTCTATTTTTCCCTTTCAAGGTTCTTTTGAAGACCCTGACCTGGAGTTACACGCTGACTACGGTTCTTTGTGGGAATGGGACCCGCTCTCGGGGTTTCATAACTGCCCGTTGTTTGGCATGCCAAGGGCTCGGCTTTGGAGGCTCTGGAGACAGGCAGATCGAAGGTTAGTGTCATGGCAGGAAACCCCTGTGTCGTCGGGGGAGTCAGAATATCTATGGCTGTGTGCACAGAGACTCCATCTTTGGGCACAGAGCATGAAAAATGCCACATAATGGACTTTTGACATTGTAAACCAGCGAGTTCTTTATGTTTCCCCGCTCGCTGTGAAAACAGAGAGATCTCTTTCTCCTTTATCAGGAAGAGAGCCGGTGGCATGTCGAATGCTGGGTGAACAATGTAGTCTTGGGGTAACTGCAAGCCTGTGTCTTTATTGTTGCTTTGCTCACGCTTAAGTGCTCGGTGGCTCGATGCTTTTTTTTGCTGGTGGGAGGGATTGTTGCTTGCTGCCACTTATGCGTGGGAGGGAGGGGACTTTGGGGTGCTAACATTTAACTGTCATTCATTCTTTGGGGCGCTCCTCTGTTTGCGTGGATGGATGCGAAGATAAAGCATCTCAGGATGTATACATTTCTCTGACATTAAATGTACCTTTGAAATGAAAATTATCTAACATTTCTTTGTAACTCATTGTACAGGACCAGTCCATTTAAAATAAACCTGAAATGCTGAAATCATATCACAGCAGCAGCGAAAATGCAATCAAAAGTTTGAAGATTGTTAGTGGTTTCTGATATGCTGTACAAGATCATTCCTTAGTGGTGGTGGCATCCGCTAAGTCTCTTGAGACCATGGATCTGCGCCTGGAAGTTTCCAGGGCGCAGGCCTGGGCAAGGCTGTATGGAAGACTGGCAGTTGCCCATGCAGCAAGTCTCCCCTCTCCACAACACCAATGTTGTCCAAGGGAAGGGCAAGGGCCTATACAGCTTGGCACCAGTGTCGTCGCAGGAGTTGCCAGAACAAGGTTGAAGTCAATGTCCGACTGCCTCAGGGACTCCAGCTCCGGATTTGTCCTCAGGGTTTACTCCCGAAGCCTTTCCCATGAGTGGGTATGGCCGCAAGGCAGCGGAGGTTTGAAATCAGAGTTTTCCCTCCCTTAGATGGACTGCCTTCCCAGGCTGACGAGCTCCATCTACCCGAATCATTCCTTAGTATGAATGTAAAACTGCTGGAGTCAGTTGTGCAGAAGCAAGGCCCTTGCAGTCAACCACACTCACACTAACCCCCCATTTGTTCAAGATCCTTAGCACTCTTTGCCATGGTGACTCAAGTAGTCATAGAACACTACCACACTTAAGCAGGTCCTTCAGCCCACCTAGTCTGTGCTGAATGATTATTCTGCCTAGTCAGATAAACCCACACCAAGACTACAGTCCTCCCATCCACGTACCTATCCAAATTTTTCTTATGTCAAAAGAGAACCCGCATCCAACAGTGCTGGCAGCTCAATCCATAAGTACTTGTCTAGATGCTTCTCAAATGTCCCCTCATATTCCCTTGTATCCTCTTCACAAATTTAAGCCCACTTGTCTTAAAGGCCCTCACCATGGGAAAATTATCTATTCCCCCCAATTTTTCACACACCTCAGTCAAGTCACTTTACATCCTCCTCTGCTTTGGGGCAAACAAAACAACCTATCCAGTCTCCTTACGAATGGAACATTGCAATCTGGGCAACGTCCTGAATTGCCTCTGCACTCAGTCTAGGACACTTAATCGCTCCCAAAGTAATTGCACACAATACTCCAGGTGTGGCTTTAACCAACGTTTCAAAGCTGTAACGTGACATGCCAGCTTTTAATCCCCCAATGAAGGGAAGCACATCATACATTGTGCCCACTTTTAGAGATCCACGTCCCCTGTTCTTCAACACTCCCTGTGCAGCCTATATTTACCTTTACACGTTGTATCATTTCATACTTGTCAGGATTAAACTTCATTTACTGTTATCCTTTCCAGCTGATCTAGATCATGTAGCTTTAAACAAATCTCTCGCAACATCACCAATTCAGAGAATGTAACTTCTCAGTGTTTCAAAAATAAAGTCGGAAGTATATGCAATAGAAATAAATTTCTCTTTGCACAATATTTGAGACATCTTTGAAGAAGAAGAAAATACAAAGCTGTAGGCTTGGTATCTGGACTGAGTAAACTGCTTGATTTGTGCATACACCAATACCCACCTCTCCAAATTGTAAGTAGACTTGTAGACTTTACTCTGAACATTTCTTCCTCAAACAACTAAGCTGATGTGAAGCTGATATCAAACAGCTATTGAGGTGTGCACCATATGGCCATATATTCTTTCCTTAACAGAGCAACATAAATTTTGGAGCTGGCTGAAAGATCTAGTTTTGCCATGTAAATTTCTATAGCTTCATGTGAAGCAGCACCATATCATTTTATAAAGACAAGCATGACTTACAAATTAAGGTAGCACATTCTGGTTCAAGCAGAACATTGGCCTTGATATGCACCCCATCACTAAAAAATTTATTTGCAGTTTCACTGCAAAGTAGTTACAGAAAAATCAATTTATCCTTGTACTACAAGAACACAATTAACTGCATTTTGGTGTATTGGAATGGAAGCCATTACTTGGCTAAAGCAAGACATTGTGGAAGTGACTTGAATAGCAGCTTCTCTCAGTACAAATCATCCTTGAAGATACATCAGATGCTACTGCTACCAGAATTTCACTCCATTCATTTACACACTTGTATTAAGTGCTCCCTGTACTTAACTGGCCAAGCAGCATGGGACCTCTGGTTGGTATGGCCAAGTTCTGCACATATAACCCATTTAGCCCCAGGCATGCAATTTAGTTCCTCCCCTTTTTCGGCCACATACACAAACTGACCTCAAGCCTTTGTCATCATCTTCATGAGGTCTTATCGGCGAAGCCAGAGGCCGAATTTCTGTTGATGGGAACACATCACCAGCCCAGGCCAGCTTGGGGTCAATAGGAGGAGTGCCCCTTGAGGGGTGACGGTCAAAGGGTTCTGATCCAGAACCACCACTGTCTGAGCGTTCACGAGACATTAAACCTACAAAAGCAGGAGAAACAAATTAAACTGGACGTGCCCTTATGTGCAGTGAAAATTCCAGCTCTATCTCAGTAATGCAAGGGAACTAACAGTCTACACAGCAGATTCTGAGCAAGCTGTTCTTTAATGGACATGGGCAAGTTTCCAGTCACAAATGATCAAAATGCCAAAATAATGGATGTTTCATTTATTTTCTCAATTTTATCTCCAACTATTTCCACAAAATATCATGTTGCTATCTTTCCCTTTGCACACATTTCTATTGATGCTAAAGAGAAAGAACATCTGGTAGAGCAATTTGTGAGCAAGCTGTCCTGAGATGTCAGTGTGTCAGAATTTCACTGGTAAACTGTTGTTTTGAGGCAGCAGTACATTGCAATATATAATAGAAAATATAAATTACATTAAGTACATAGATGGTTCACTTCCCATTGCTGCCTGTAAGGAGTTTGCACGTTCTCCCTGTAACCTCATGGATTTCCTTCCAGTGCTCCGGTTTCTCCCACAGCCCTAAGACATACTGGTTGGTAGGTTAACTGGTCATTGTAAATTGTCTCATGATTGGCTCAGGGTTAAATCAGGGGTTGCTGGGCAACATGGCTCGAAGGGTCAGAAGGCCTACTCTGTGCTGTATCTCAATAAATAAAAATACAATTAAATTAAATAGGTCGTGCAAAAAAAAAGGAACAAAAGTGAGGCAATGTTCATTGTCCACTCAGAAATTTAATGACAGAAGGGAAGACATTATTTTTGAAACGTTGAGCGTGTATAGTATCTTAAGGGTTGTATATCACCTCGATGTTAGAAAGGAGAACAGGGTGTGGGACATACACTTTAGAAATGCAAAGGTGGCACATGGCATGCTTGTCTTCAATGTTGGGGCACTGAGTACAGGAGTAAGGAAGTCATGCTTTAGCTTAGTTAGGCTGCACTTGGAATAGTGTGTACAATTCTTGTCACCCAATTATAGGAAGTATGTGAAAGCTTTAGAAAGAACATGGAGCAGGTTTACCAGGATACTGCCCAGATTAGAGGGTAGAAACTATAAATGAGGTTGCTTTTGTTGGAGTAGAGACCGAGGGGAGGCTTTATTAAAATTTGAGTACGTGGTGCAGATAGAATAGACAGTTAGAATCTTTTTCTCAGGATAGAATTAAATACTAGAGGACGTTCAATAGGTGGGGGTGGGGGGAGGGAAGTTTAAAAGATGTGTGGGGCAAGTTTCTCACGCGTTTTAAACATACCCGAAGACTGAGCCTCCACAGCTGTCTGTGGCAATGAATCCCAAATTCACCACCATCTGACTAAAAAAAATTCCTCAACTGTTCTAAAGGAGCATCCTTGTATTCTGAGGCATCTCTGGCACTACACTATTTGAAACACCCTCTCCACATGCACTCTGGCTAGGCCTTCCAGTATTTGATAGGTTTCAATGACATTCCCTCCCACTCATTCTTCTGCCAGCCCTCAAGACAGGAAATTGGAGGAAAGGTCGCAGCCTTTCACATTGGTACCAATAATATGCACACTCTAGTTGAACATCGAGTGATAAGCTTCTAAGACTGAGAGACCACTCAGACTTGTGCATTATTCAGTAAAATCATGGCTGAACTTTCACCTTTGCACCACTCTCCTGTACTAGCCCCATAGCAGTGCACTCCCATAACATCCAAAAATCTATCTACAAGCCTTTTAATACTTTATGGAAAAAAAATGTAATCCAGGGTCAGAACACAATATCAAATTGTTGGAGGAGCAAGTTTTACTCACCCGATGGATGAACGCCAGGTGGGAAGTAGTCGATGGGGTGCCTGCCTTGCATCATACGAGGGTCCATGTAAGGAGGCATCATCATCCAACGTGGGTCATAGCCTATGGGGGGCATGGGAGGTGGCGGTGGACGGCCAATTGAGCCAGGGTACATTGGCTTCTGCTGCTGTTGTGGGTGCATAGGTGCCGACGGGGCCATGGCAAGAGGCTGTGGAGGCTGCTGTGATGGAGCCTGCTGGGAGGATGGCTGCTGATGGTGGTGCTGCTGCTGTTGTTGCTGTTGCCACTGTTGCTGCTGCTGCTTAAGCAGTTGCTCCTAAATTAAAAGAAATGACAGACCACAATGGAGTATGGTCAGGTGACATCATTCACACTTCAAAGGCCTTAAATCTTTGGAACATTTTAACCCCTCCTGACTCAAGGTGGCTACCTGAACAAGACAAGTAAGAAACTACCATCACTTGCTTCAGACCAACTTTCATTCATCATCTTCTGGGGGTAGGAAGGACCTGTACAAAAGGGACAGGTTGCACTTGAACCAGAGGGGGACCAGTATTCTTGCGGGCAGATTTACTAGAGATGTTGGGAGTGGTTTAAACTAACATAGCAGGGGATGGGAACCAGGATGATAGAGCTGAGGATGAGTCAGCAAGTTTAAAGTAGATGATGGATGTAACATGAATGTAAACATACAAGGAACGTTTGACATCTTTGGGCCTGTACTCAGTGGAATTTAGAAGAACGCAGGGGGTTCTTATTGAAACTTACCAAATGTTGAAAAAGACTAGACAGGGTGAATGTGGAGAGGGTGTTTTCTATGGTGGGGATATTCAGAACTACAGGGCACAGCCTCAAAATTGAGGAACAGAAGTAAGGAGGAACTTGTTTTTTAGCCAGGGAGTAGTAAATCTGTGGAATGCTCTGCCACAGACTGTGGTGGATGGCCAAGTCCATGCATATATTTAAGCAGGAAGTTTCTCACTTCCTTATCAGTTAAGGCATCAAAGGATATGGTGAGAAGGCAGGTGTATGGGGTCCATTTGGATCTGGGATCAGCCATGATGGAATGGCAGAGCAGACTTGATGGGCTGACTGGCATAATTCTGCTCCCATGTCTATGGTCTTACCTATACAGGCCCCACATTTAGCTCTTGTATATTCTAACAAAAACTACTCACTGCAATCTGCAGTATGCAATTTCCCTTTTAAGTAATATATTTTTGAACCGTCTAAATGAACTAGCTATCTCATGACCATTTGAAGAACTCGGCACTTTTAAGTGGATAAAGGTACATCACCATTGTCGAGAGGAGGGGAGGACTCCCAGCCAGACTAAAATGCCGGGGTATTAAACCTGCATTACCTAGCATCTTGTTAGCAAACATACAGTCTCTGGAGAACAAGACTGAGCACCAAAGTGTAAGATTGCTGTCTCAGAGGGAAACAAGGAATAGCTGCATCGTGCTTCAGGGAGACAAGGCAGATATGCTGGTAAGACCCAAGGGTTTCTGAATTGACCGGACTGCTGATTTGGAAAAATGCAAAAAGGTTGGAGGAGCGTGGGTCTGTGTTGCATTGTAAATTTTTTTTTAATATATAATTTTTATTACATTTTCAAAAAGAATACATGAAAAGATAAAATCTACCCACCCCCCCTCCCCTTAACCCTCCCCTCCCATATATATAGTCCTACCTAAAAGAAAGAGAGAGAAAAAAAAAAGGAGCCGCCTGGGTATTGGAAGGTTTCCACATGCTCCATGGGATTCAAAATAAATTTGGTATAATTATTCGTTACTTTCCCCAAGTAACCAAATTCTTTGTCGGAGCACTTAAATATGACATCCTATCTTTTGTAAATAAGGGCGCCAAATATTCAAGAATGTTACATAATTATCTCTTAAATTATAAGTAATTTTTTCAAGTGGAATAGAACTAGCCATTTCATTATTCCAACGATCCATACTTAAATACAAATCAGATTTCCAAGTAACTGCTATAGTCTTCTTAGCTACTGCCAATGCAATTTTTATAAATTCTTTCTGATATTTATTCAATTTAAGTTTCGGTTTTATCCCTTCAATATCACCTAATAGAAATAATACAGGGTTATGTGGAAGTTGAATTCCAGTAATTTGTTCCAATAAGACTCTTAAATATATCCAAAAGGGTTGAATTTTAAAACAAGACCAAGTAGAATGTAAAAAAGTACCAATTTCTTGATTACACCGAAAACATTTATCAGATAGATTTGAATTTAATCTATTTATTTTTTGTGGTGTAATGTATAATTGGTGTAAAAAATTATATTGTACTAATCTAAGTCGAACATTTATTGTATTTGTCATACTGTCCAGACAAAGTCTTGACCAATTTATTTCATCAATATTAATATTCAGATCTGTTTCCCATTTTTGCTTTGACTTATGGGTTCCTTGTTTAATTGTCTGTTCTTGAATCAAATTATACATACAAGAAATAAATTTTTTAATTTTCCCTTTTTGAATTAAAACTTCAATTTCATTAGCTTTTGGCAAAAACATTGTTTGACCCAGCTTACCTATTAAGTAAGCCCTTAACTGAAAGTAACAAAAGAAAGTATTATTAGATATTTTATATTTATCCTTTAATTGTTCAAATGACATCAATATACCTCGCTCAAAACAATCTCCTATAAATTTAATCCCTTTTTGGTACCAATTATATAAAAGTTGATTGTCCATTGTAAAAGGAATAAGTCTGTTTTGAAACAAAGGTCTCCTTGCTAATAGAGATTTCTGTGTTTCCTTATCAACATTTATCTTATTCCATAGATCAATCAAGTGTGTTAATATAGGAGATTCTTTCTTTTCCCGTATCCATTTAGATTCCTATTTATATATAAAATCTTCAGGTTTATTTTCTCCTATCTTGTCTAGTTCTATTTTAATCCACGCTGGTTTTTGATCATCGAAAAAAGATGCAATAAATCTAAGTTGATTTGCTTCATAGTAATTTTTAAAGTTTGGAAGTTGTAACCCTCCTAACCTAAATTTACATGTCAGTTTTTCCAATGATATTCTTGACATTTTACCTTTCCAAAGAAATTTTCTCACAGATTTATTTAACTCTTGAAAAAATTTCTGTGGCAATTGTATTGGTAATGTTTGAAACAAATACTGTAATCTCGGAAATATATTCATTTTTACAACATTGACTCTACCTACTAATGTTATTGGTAGTATCATCCATTTGTCAAGATCTTCTTGAATTTTTTTCAATAGTGGTAAATAATTAAATTTATATAAATTCTTTACATCACTATCAAGTCTTATACCTAAATACTTTATACCATTTACCGGCCATCTAAATTGGGTTACTAATCGACATTGACTATAGTCTCCTTTAGTAAGAGATAAAATTTCACTTCTATCCCAATTTATTTTGTAACCTGATACCTTCCCATATTCATCCAATCTAGAAGATAATTTATGTAACGAATGTTGTGGGTTTGTTAAATAGATCAAAACATCATCGGCAAAAAGATTAATTTTATATTCCTCTTGGTTAACTCTAAAACCCATAATATCTGGATCCAATCTAATTAGTTCTGCTAATGGCTCTATCGCCAATACAAATAGAGCAGGTGATAGTGGACAACCTTGTCTAGTTGACCTTTTTAGCTGGAATGGTGTTGAAATTTGAGAGTTTATCACTACTTTGCTTTAGGGTTAGAATTTAAAGTTTTAATCCAATTTATAAAAGATGTTCCTCACTCATATTTTTCTAATACTTTAAATAAAAAATCCCATTCTAATCTATCAAATGCCTTTTCTGCATCCAAAGCTACTACTATACTCTTCTCATCCCTTTTTTGTGCCAAATGAATTATACTGAGTAGCCGAGTTACATTATCTGCCAGTTGTCTATTTTTAATAAATCCTGTTTGATCCATATGTATTAATTTTGGTAAATATTTAGATAATCTATTCAATAAAATTTTTGCTATTATTTTATAATCCGTATTCAATAAAGAAATAGGCCTGTATGATGTTGGTTTCATAGGATCTCTGTCCTTTTTTGGCAATACTATTACAATCGCTGTTGAAAAAGATTCTGGAAGTTTATGTATTTTTTCTGCTTGACGTATTAGTTCCATAAAAAGAGGAAATAATAAATCTTTAAATTTTTTATAAAATTCAGGTGGAAAACCATCTTCTCCTGGAGATTTATTACTTTGAAGTGATCCTAAAGGTTCTTCAACTTCTTTTAATGTAAAAGGCATATCTAATCCCCTCTGTTCTTCCAAATTCAATTTTGGAAGAGAAACTTGTGATAAAAACCTTTCTATCTCATTAACACCATTTTGGGATTCTGATTGATATAATTCAGAATAAAAATTTTTAAAGGTTTCATTTATTTCAAGAGGTTTATAAGATATTTTATTTGCCCTTGTTCTAATTGCATTTATTGTTTTGGAAGCTTGTTCTGTTTTCAACTGCCAGGCAAGAATTTTATGTGCTCTCTCACCTAACTCATAATATCTTTGTTTAGATCTTATAATTGCTTTTTCCGTTCTATATGTCTGAAGTGTATTATATTGTAACTTCTTATTGACAAGTTGTCTTCGTTTTACTTCTGACATATATCTTTGTGATTCTTTTTCTATTCTTGTAATCTTTTTCCAATTGATCTAGTTCTGCCATATATTCTTTCTTAATTTTAGACATATAACTTATTATCTGTCCCCTAAGATATGCTTTCATCGCATCCCATAATATAAATTTATCCTCCACTGAATGAAAATTTGTATCCAAAAAAATTGAATCTGCTTTTTCATAAAATCACAAAAATCTTGACGTTTTAATAATGTTGAATTAAATCTCCATCTATAAGCCACTTCTTCCTTATCAGCCATTATTATTATCATTAATAAAGGAGAATGATCTGATAATATTCTTGCTTTATATTCCATATTTTTCACTCTGTGTTGAATATGCATTGATAATAGAAAAAAATCTATCCTTGAATAAGTTTTATGTCAATGGGAATAGAACGAATAGTCTCTTTCTTTAGGATTGATTCTTCCCCATATATCAATCAAATTTAAATCTTTCATCAATGATAAAGTTAGATTTACTACCTTCGATTTTATAACAGCCTTGGTTGATCTATCTAAGACTGGGTCTAAGCAAAAGTTAAAGTCTCCTCCAATTAATATTTTTTCATGTGCATCCGCCAAATTCAAAAAAGTTTCTTGTATGAATTTTGCATCATTTTCATTTGGTGCATAAATATTCATAAAAGTCCATAGTTCGGAAAAAAGTTGACAATGTATAATCACATATCTCCCCGCAGAATCAGTTATTACATTTTGTATTCTAATTGGTAACGTTTTATTGATCAAAATTGCTTCTCCCCTCGCTTTTGAATTAAATGAGGCCACAACAACATTACCCACCCAATCTCTCTTTAGTTTCTGATGTTCTGTTTCTGTTAGGTGCGTTTCCTGTAAAAAAGCTAAATCTATCTTCATTTTTTTAATATATGTTAAGATTCTTTTTCTTTTCACTGGTCCATTAAGCCCATTAACATTAAAACTCAAAAAATTTAATAAATTAGTCATTATTCTTAACAACGTTACTCCAATCTAAAACATTACTTATCTTCTCAACTCTCATAGTTCCTTGGGGAATCTCTTTAAACTTCACCATGATGCTATGTGTTCCCCCCCCAACCTTCCAGGCAAAAAGAGAAAAAAGAGAAAAAAAGAAAAAACAAAATACCCCCCCACTAATGTTGTGAATGAAAAGATACACAACACTACCCCCCTCCATTTTACGGGTCGCGGCAAAAGCCACGCTTGCACACATGATTAACGTAGCAATCGATCAGTGCTTCTTCCAGCTCCCCCTCAACAAAAAAAGTTTTTATTTATTTATATATATATATATATATATATATATATATATATATATATATATATATATATATATATATATATATATAGAGAGAGAGAGAGAGAGATATATATAGATATATATAGAGATATATATAGATATATATATAGATATATATATATATATATAGATATATATATATATATATAGAGATATATATATATAGAGATATATATATATAGAGATATATATATATATATATATATATATATATATATATATATAGAGAGAGAGAGAGAGAGAGAGAGAGAGATATAGAGATATATATAGAGATATAGACAAAATTAGTATTATTCCCAGCTAATTTCCTCCAGTATTAACCTTTCTTACCCCCCTCATATAATTAATACTATATTTATACATTCATCCAGCTTCAAAAATCCAACAAATCCATTCTTAAACCCAATCTTCATCTTCAATCTATCTCGCTCTCCTGAGTTTGTTCTTGTATCTGGTGAATATTCAGAGAATCTTGCACAAACTGCTCTGCTTTCTGGTAGTCATCAAAAAATCTTTTTTCTCCACCAGACAAAAAAAATCTTCAAAGTTGCAGGATAACGCAGTATAAATTGATAACCATGCTCCCATAGGGTTTTTTTTCACTGGATTAAACTTCTTCCTTTTCTTCAAAAGTTCGTAACTTATATCAGGGTAAAAAAAAACTCTTTTCCCTTTAATTATCAATGGCCCTTTTCTATCTTTGGCAGCTCGAACAGCTGCCTGTAGAATCCTTTCCTTGTCTTGAAATCTTAAGAATTTTATTAAAATCAATCGTGGATACTGGTCATCTTTTGGTTTTGGTCTTAAAGCTCTATGTGCCCGCTCAATTTCAATTGATCGAGCCTCCTCTCCCATTTGCAAAACCTCCGGGATCCATCTTTGAAAAAATTCTATTGGCTTTTCTCCTTCCATACCTTCTGTAAGACCAACAATTTTAATATTATTACGTCTACTGAAATTTTCCAACATGTCCACTTTCTCCAAGAGTCGGTTTCTTTCCGAGTTCCAGACAAGCAAATCATTTTCTGTTTTTTCCACTCTATCATTCATCAGCCCCATTTCTCTTTCCATCTTCTGAAGCTTCTTTTCCATTTTGTCCTGTCTTTCCATAACTTTATTATAGCATCTCTTCGTATCTCTAAGCTCCTCTCTTACTTTCCTTAATTCAGCCGTTGATTGCAATACAGTCTCTCTTATGTCTGTCATCTCCTTTACTTCCACTCGCTTCCAATTCTTCCTCCTCTTCTTCATCTGTGTTCTCTGCAGAATCCAGTTCTGACTCTGAGTCATTTTCAATTGCAGTGGGTGTCAGTTCTTGTAGTTTGCGTTGTGTCGATTTGCGCATGCGCTCTTCTTAGCGCATGCGCAATTCCGTTGTCTTCTTCGGAGCAACCGTTGCCACCGCCATTGCTCCCTGTTCTACCGAAGGAGATCCAACCTGAGTCTGAGGCTCCATCGTTGCAGTAGGCCCTTTTTTCTTCCCGTCTCGCGGCTGCTTCGCAACAGCAGACTTCTTTTGTTGCGGTTTCGGAGGCATATCGTAAAGTAGTCTTACAAAGTTTATAAATAGTTTTCAAAAAACATTTACCAACTTTGTTTTATTTAAACGGTACTTTACTGATTTGTTACGGGAGAGCTGAATTTACACGTCTCAATCCCACGTCATCACGTGACGCCCCTCATTGTAAATTTTTAATGGTGTTCAGATGCAGTGGTCTTCAAAGATTCAAGGTATATTTATTATTTAAGTATACACTACATAACCCTGTGATTCTGTTTCTTACAGGCAGCCACGAAACAAAGAAACATCATGAAACCAATTCAAACATTAAACATCCAACGTGCAAAAGAACAAATCATGCAAGTGGCAAACATGAGCAAATTACAATATTAATCAAAATACAGAGTCCTTGAAACAGTCTAGGAATGTTCAGTGTAGTTCACTTCAATTTAGTACTCTGTTGTTAGTTGACTGCAGGCCACAGAACTAGTTTATGAAGTGCCCTGATCAAAAAAAATCACACAAAATAGCAATAGAAAGGTGCAAACAGAAATCAGGAACACATAATATTTACTGCAGAGCCCTCAAAATCAAGCCCAATTCACAAAGCACGCTGATCAAACCTTGTCCTAGTCCCAATACTCCTGCATCTTCATCCAGCCACAGCAAGCAGAAGGGAGTGGAGGACAGTCAAACGCAGGCAGACAGTACTGAACATCTGCTTCCCTTCTGCTCTTTTACTCGTGGATATCAATCTTGTTCAATGCTTTATTTGTCTAGATCAGCGAGTAATGGAACCAATCATGGGTTCATGCTCCACCATTAGGCCACATACTCTGTTCCCAACCTGGCTCTTAACCATGCTGAATTTACGTGGAGACAGGAAAAGCTCCAATTCACTCAGTCGGACCACAAACACATCAAAATATAAATTACAGGCTTCCATTGCACACAGATTCAGAGTAGAAGTAGTAGTTTTGTGAATTGTCGGAAGGATGTCACCATTGGTTGTGCTGGTTGCTCACGCTTGTTTCCCCAACATGGAACATCTAATTATTAAGTAATGACCATTCTACTTACTGAGTTCTCTCCTCTATGATCCTGGCTGCAGTTTACATTATGCCAAAGGACCATGTTAAGTATGCACTTGAGGTACGAAGACCTTCATGAGCAAAGAAACAGCCTACCCTGGGGACTAGAGTCAAGCTGTTTGAAGAAATCTACGCCCAGTTATCAACATAGCACCTCCAACACTGGGGGAGGGAAGTGTCACAACACATTTGACCACTGCTGTAGTATTATGAGGAATGCCTAGACTGCAATTTAGGAAATCAAATCTCCTGACTGCCCTACTAACTGCACACAGGTAAAGGCTAAAGAGCAGTCTCCAGAGATAAGGACAACAAAGAGGTAGTCGCAGGAGGCAGAGGAGCAAGGGATTGTTTCGGGTCAATGGACTAGGCTGTGTTCAACAACTCAGAACAAATACACCACGAATGTCAGAGACTATAAAATCAGTTGTTTACAAGTGTGTCCCTACAAAACCCAGTCTCCCCAAACCAGAAACCCTGGATGAACCATGAGATCCATAATCTGCTGAGAGCCAGATCAGAGGCATTCAGGTCTGGCAACCAAGTAAAATACAAGGCGGCCAGATAAGATCTCTGGAAAGCCATTTCAGGTGCAGAGTAGCAATTCTAGACCAAATTTGAAGGATGTTTGTCAGCTGTGGCAAGGCTTGAATGCTGTCAAAGTAAACCGTCAAAACATGGAAGCACTTTCACGAACTCCCACAGATTTCCACCCCCCCCCCGAAGACCCTGAGATTTCAGTCTCTGAGGCCGACACAAGAGCATCCTTCAGCAGGGTTAACCCACAGAAAGCAACCAGCCCAAATTGGGCACCTGGCCAAGTACTAAAGACCTGTGCAGATCAACTGGCTGGAGTGTTCAACAATATCTTAAACCTCTTGCTTCAGCAGCCTGAGGTACACAAGTGCTTCAAGCGGGCTTCAATTACAGCAGTGCCGAAGAATGCCTCAATGACTATCGTCCAGTAGCAATTACATTCACTGTGATGATGTGCTTTGCAAGGGTGCTGATGAAATATATCAACTCCTGCCTGAGAAGTGACTTGGATGCACTCCAATTTGTCTACTGGCATAACAGGTCAACAGCACACGGCATTTCACAGTTTCTTCAGCACACCCTGAAAGATCTGGACAGCAAAGATGCACAAGTCAGGATGCTCGGCATTCAATACTATCATCCTCTGAAAGTGAATCAATAAGCTTCAAAACCTTGGCCTCAATACATCCTTATACAACTGGATCCACAATTTCCTTACTTGCAGACCTCAGACAGCTCGGATTGGCAACACCATCTCCTCTACAATCTCCACCAACACAGATGAACCACAAGGTTGTGTGCTTAGCCTCCTATTATACTTGCTTTATATTTATGCCAGTTTGCTGATGACATTATCATTGGCCAAATCAAAGGTGCTGATAAATCGGTACATAGGACAGAGATTGAAAATCTGGCTGAGTGGTGCCATACAACAACCTCTCACTCAACATCAGCAAGACCAAGGAGCTGATTATTGACTTCAGGAGGAGGAAACCAGAGGTCCATGAGCCAGTCCTCAACAGGGGATCAGAACTAGAGAGGGTCAGCAACTAAATTCCTTGGAGTTATCATTTCAGATGATCTGTCCCAGGTCCACCACGCAAGTGCCATTATGAAGAAAGCGTGGCAGCATTTCTACACTCTTAGAAATCTGTTTATTCAGCATGCCATCTAAAACCTTGACAAACTTCTATAGATGTGTGGTGGAAAGTACACCTTTCAAGCTGGTTGCATCATGGCTTGGTATAGAAACACCTAAAAAAGTAGTGCATACAGCCCAGCCCATCATGGATAAAACCCTCCCCACCATTGGGTACATCTACATGGAGTGCTGCTACAGGAAAGCAGCGTCCATCAAGGGCCCCCACCATCCAAGCCATGCTCTCTTCACGCTGCTGCCACCAGGAAAGTGGCACAGGAGCCTCGGGACACAGGCCACCAAGTTCAGGAACATCCTCAATCATCAGGCTCTTGAGTCAGAAAGGCTGACCTCACTCAACTTCACTCACCCTATCACTGAACTGTTCCCACAACCCATGGACCCACTTTCAAGGACTCCAGTTATAAAATCAGATACAACTTTGATCAAAAGCAGAAAGTGCCAAGAGACCTCAGCCAGTTAAGCAGCTTTTGTGGGAAGAGAAACCAGCTACGCTTTGGATCAAGGCAAGCAGAGAATTTAAATATTCTACAGCTTTCTGATATGAGCAAAGGGGAATGAGAGGTGACTTGATAAAGGTGAACAAGATGGTAAGAGGAACAGATTGAGTAGACAGCCAGAGACTTTTCCCCCAGAAATAGTTTATATGAGAGGTCATAATTTTTAAGGAGATTGGAGGAATGAATGAGGGGAGTATCAAAGGCAAGTTGTTTTTTTTAAATGCAGAGTGGTGGGTTTGACTGCCAGCACTGGCAGCTACCTTAAAGAATGTAAGACGCATGGATGACAGAAAAATGAAGGCAGGCAGCGTTAAACGGTCAGTGCAACATTACGGGTCAAAGCATCTGTACTGTGCTGTACTGTTCTATGTTCTATCACCTTCACCCCTGTAACTTCCACTGAACCTGCAGATTTTGGCCGAATACATATGAAATGTCTCCCCACTGAGCTATCACCTACATACAATCCTGACAACAGTATGCACCTCTCAGAACAGTGTACCTTATTGCAAGCAACCAGAGTCTGGAGATACAACTGACTGCAAATACTGCAGTATGGAGTAAAGAAACCCAAACTGCTGGAGGAACTCTGTGGGCAAGGTAGTATCTGTGGTAGGAAATATAGCCCTTCATGTGGACCCAGTCTATTAAAAACTGCCTCTACCAAGCGCAGTATCCTTGATAAAGCCTATCAAATACCTCCAAATCAAAGTGGGACTATTTCTCTTGAAAAATGCAATATGCGGAACAGGAAGTTACAGCATTGTATGTAAAGGCATCCGTTAGTCTTGCGAGACCATGGATCTGTGCCTGGAAAGTCTTCACTCTCCAGGGCGCAGGTCTGGACGAGGTTGTATGGAAGACCAGCAGTTGCCCATGCTGCAAGTCTCCCCTCTCCATGACACCGGAAGGGCAAGGGCAAATACAGCTTGGCACCAGTGTCGTCACAGAGCACCGTGTGATTAAGTGCCTTGCTCAAGGACCCAACATGCTGCCTCGGCTGGGGCTCGAACTCACGACCTTCAGATCGCTAGTCGAATGCCTTAACCACTTGGCCACGTGCCCACACCAGCATTGTATGTAATTTATAGTCAAAATCATAGACTGCATACAATTACAATTTAAAAAACATGATGGCATTCAATCACGTCCTTTCTGGCCAATACATGAAGCCATTAAAGAAGGGTCTCAACACAAAACGCCGTGTGTGCAGCCCACTCCACAGATGCTGCGTGCCCCGAGTTCCTCCAGCTATTTGTCAGGCATACAAGTGTGTGGCGGTACTCCTATAATATTTTTTTTTATATTAAGCATACTGAGATCAAAGAAACTGAACAGATGTTTGCTTTTCTATGCATGCTTTTCAAAAGCAATTCAACTAACAACAGTTCAAAGTGATCACTGGGTGATGTACTTCGGGATGGAAGAAATGTACCAGCGATGACTTGACCACAAAGCTTACCTGCTGCTGTCTTTGAAACCTGGGTGGCAATGACTTCTGGTATTTAGAGTACCCCTGTGAAGTCTGCATCTGCCGCCCTGGAACCACCACTTCTACTTTCGACTCAACTCTCACCACTCCCGTCTCCTCTTTCACTTCAATGGTTTCCTTTTCAGGGGGAGGCGGGGGATCAGCTGGAGAAGATGAAAAAAAAATGCAGCTCAATTAGTATTTAACTGAATTCCCTCTGTTCATTATTTTCAGCTAGATCAGGCAAGTCTCAGACTTGCAACCAGTCATTACTCATCTGCCCAATAGCAATGTGGAGAACCTTTACTGCTGCAGTTATGAGGTGGCCCCCTCACCACCATTAGAGAGGTGCACTGAATATCGAAGGCTGAATGAATGCATGGAATAGGGGTGTGGGCAATGGTAAAGCCTGTCAAAATATACAGATCAGAGCAGTCCAAAATAAGCAGCAAAAACACCCAAACACTAGTCCCTCCTACCCACAAAATGTCCATATCCCTCCATCTTTCTTTCATCCGTGTACCTATCCAAATGCCTCTTAAAAGCCTCCAATGTATTTGCCTCTGTTACCATACTGGGCATCCACCACTGAGTAAAAAAAACTTACCCCTCACATCCCCCATGAATCTACCTTCTCTCACCTTCAATGCATGCCCTCTGGTATTAGACATTTCAACCCTGGGAAACATACTTCCTGTCTATTCTATTTTTGCCTCTCAATCTTAAACCTTTATCAAATCTCCCCTCAGCCTCTGGAAATACTCCAACAGATTAATATCACTGCAACAAGATGACATACATAAAAGAACTAAGCTCCTGGATAAATCCTTCTATTTTTTAAAAATATAAATAAACTATAAAACACACACGAGGTTGATCTGCTCCTAATGCAGTAACCAATTCTCAGTGGGAGAAGCGGGGTAGGGGAGAACGAGCGGAGTCCACAAACCATTTGAATGCACTTCAACTGAACACCAGCAGAGTTACACTTGTGCACCCAGTTTGGGGGGGGGGGGGGGCGCGAGAAGTGGAACATGGTGGATTAAGGAAAACCAGAAAGCAAGTTTACCCAGGGACTGACAAGAGATAAATACCCTGTGCCATCTCAAAGCTGCTGCTGCTGGCTGTCCTCTGACGTTTGTTGGAGCCGACTGGCTCCTCATTCTCCTTTCCCTCTGATGCCTCCTCTTTCTCTTGCTCAGACTTCTGCCGCTTCTCAGAGGCCCCGAACTTCTCGTCCAGGCGCTTCAGCTTCTCAGCGCAGGCAGCCCGCCGCTCCTCCTGCATGCGGCGCTCCTCTTCCTCACGCCGCTTCCGTGCCCGCTCTACGGCAGCTGAGATCTCTGAGGAGGACTGCTTGCGTCGCTGGCGCCAGGCCTCGTCTTCATCTTCACCTACTGGTGCCTTCTGAGTAGGACCAGGTTTGTCCTGGGGGGCTGCATCCTGTTAGTGGGAAAGAAGGGGGATGAGTTGAAGGCTCCAGTTCAAATTACAGGCATCTACACAGAAGGACAGAGGTAGATTTCAAATGCACTGCTGCAGTATTATACATATAGGGCCCACCCCCAACAGGCTTGGTATTAAAACTCCAGCTTAACATAGACGGCTAATATGGCAGAGCAGCAAACTTGTACTATAAATTAGGAACTGCAGAAACGGATCAGGATATGCTGGCACACAAAAGGCTGTTCAACCAAGGGGAGCGAACGTTCCTGGTGTGATCTGGACATCGGAAC
This sequence comes from Mobula hypostoma, assembly GCF_963921235.1. Lineage (NCBI taxonomy): Eukaryota > Metazoa > Chordata > Chondrichthyes > Myliobatiformes > Myliobatidae > Mobula > Mobula hypostoma. The sequence continues at coordinate 15,173,558 of NC_086101.1, read as the reverse complement.
ACAGGGGAGTTGTACAAAGCAGCTTGGCCATTTTCAGTTCATTGGGCAAATTAAAAATAGGGTATCTGCAATGCTGATCTTGACTACTGAGTCACACCAAATATGTCCCTGTCTCCGGGATAAATATGGAATCAAGAGAATCTACATAATATGCCTTTAGAAAAAAAAAACTATTTTGAAAGGAAAAGGTATTAATAGAGCTAGGCAACTGATGTCAGGGAAGAGTATGAGGAGAGTCACACACAGAATGCTGTAGGAACTCAGCAAGTCAGGCAGCATCTAGAAGGAAATAACCAGCTGATGTTTCAGGCTGAGACCTTTCACCTGGACTGGAAAGGAAGGCAAAAGAAGCTAGAATTATGTATGGGGGGGGGGGCACAGGCTGGCAGGTGATAGGTGAGGCCAAGTGAGGTGCAAGGTGGGTGGGGGAGCTGGGATGATGCAAGAAGGATAGGTGGAAACAGAAAAGGGATGGAGAAGGAGGAATCTGATAGGATTCTGGCCCCTTCCTTTCCAGTCCTGCCAAAAAGTTGACTGTTTATTCCATTCCATAGATGCTGCCTGACCTGCCGAGCTTCTCCAAAATTCTTCTGCATGTTGTTTGAGATTTCTAGCATCTGCAGAATCTCATGTTGGGGAGAAAGGTGGAGCGAAAGATTTTTAAAAGTTTCAAAATAATATTTTTTGGCCTATTTATTATCCTGCACTTTCCAGGGGCCGTGCAGGTTCAGGCAGACGTGTGGAAGTCTGAATCTACAGTACCCATCACTCTTTTCATTGGCTTCAAGTCTCTGCTTTACAGCCACTGAGGCTGTAATCCCTTGACCTGTGAGGCAGCCTGATGTAAAAGCATAAAGAGACCACAACACTTCTGCATACTCTTGTATCTCCCAGGAAGTTTTCTACCTGGCTCCCATTCACAAAATTCTCAAGATGCCCTGCTTCGTAATACAGATCTTGAGCAGTTTCTTAAATCTTATCTGGACATAGGACCTGTCTGTCACAAAGTTATTTAAAAGTCACTTTTAAATTTTAAATCTGAGATACACCTTGGTAAAACTTGATCTAAGCCGGTCTCGTCTTAACCTACTGCTAGCCCTACAAACCTGGTGCATGCTGAGGGAAGAGGCCTGCCTGAAGATGCTGTACAGCCCTTGAGTAACCTGATGCTGATGGGACAAGCCCATGCCTGTTCTTCGACCCTAAAAAGACAGAGTTACTGAAATTAACATGTTCAGATATATCTTTTCAGCCCAGTAGCAGGCATTGGAACGAAATGAAAGGGAAAAAAAAATCATTAGTAGATATCAAAATAGGTAACATATTAAACTACCACAGCATCACTTTTCATAATCATCTCCCCCCAGTGACATTGCTGTAAATGAAACCCTTTGCACTTTTAAATACACAATGCCAGAGCCAAACCGATCCACATCACACAACACTCCCAGCTCAATTAGGACAAAGGTCATTAGATACCTGGAGATACCAAGGCCAGAAGTATCACAGAAACAAATACCGTTTATAATTATTTATTTTCATCAGCATGGGTTTCCTCCCAAATCCCAAAGGCCTGTGCTATGGGTTATGCAACACACATCAAAATTGCTGGTGAATGCAGAAGGCCAGGCAGCATCTCTAGGAAGAAGTACAGTTGACGTTTCAGGCCGAGACCTTTCGTGCGTTCACCAGCAACTTTGATGTGTGTTGCTTGAATTTCCAGCATCTGCACAATTCCTGTTGTTTGCTATGGGTTATCCTTAGTTTAGGTAAATGGGAGGGCAGAGAAGTATGCGCAGAGGTTGAGTCCTGATGGGTCTGAATAAAAGTCCTGGGTACTGTGAATGCAGGCCCTGTGAATCAGCATCTCTCCAAGCAAAGGATTGCTCTTAGAGGGCTTGTTTCCAGCTGCCTGGGGGGTGGGGGGGGGGGTGAGAGAGAAGGAAGGAATTGACATAAGATAATAGAAAAGATATATAGAAACATAGAAAACCTACAGCACAACACAGGCCCTTCGGCCCACAAAGTTGTGCCGAACATGTCCCTACCTTAGAAATTACTAGGCTTACCCATAGCCCTCTATTTTTCTAAGCTCCATGTACCTATCTAAATGTCCCTTAAAAGACCCTATCGTATCCCCCCTCCATCACTGTTGCCGGCAGCCCATTCCACGCACTCACCACTGAGTCAAAAACTTATCCCTGACATCTCCTCTGTACCTACTCCCCAGCACCTTAAACCTGTGTCCTCTTGTGGCAACCATTTCAGCCCTGGGAAAAAGCCTCTGACTATCCACACAATCAATGCCTCTCATCATCTTATACACCTCTATCAGGTCACCTCTCATCCTGCGTCGCTCCAAGGAGAGGGGGCCAAGTTCACTCAATCTGTTTTCATAAGGCATGCTTCCCAATCCAGGCAATATCCTTGTAACTCTCTGCACCCTTTCTATGGCTTCCACATCCTTCCTGTAGTAAGGCGACCAGAACTGAGCACAGTACTCCAAGTGGGGTCTGATCAGGGTACTATATAGCTGCAACATTACCTCTCGATTCCTACATTCAATTCCACGATTGATGAAGGCCAATACACCATACACCTTCTTAACCACAGAGTCAACCTGCGCAGATGCTTTGAGCGTCCTATAGACTCAGACCCCAAGATCCATCTGATCCTCCACACTGCCAAGAGTCTTACCATTAATACTATATTCTGCCATCATATTTGACCTACCAAAATGAACTACTTCACACTTATCTGGGTTGAACTCCATCTGCCACTTCTCAGCCCAGTTTTGCATCCTATCAATGTCCTGCTGTAACCTCTGACAGCCCTCCACACTATCCACAACACCTCCAACCTTTGTGTCATCAGCAAACTTACTAACCAATCCCTCCACTTCCTCATCCAGGTCATTTATAAAAATTACAAAGAGTAAGGGTCCCAGAACAGATCCCTGAGGCAAACCACTGGTCACCGGCCTCCATGCAGAATATGACACATCTACAACCAATCTTTGCCTTCTGTGGGAAGCCAGTTCTGGATCCAAAAAGCAATGTCCCCTTGGATCCCATGCCTCCTTACTTTCTCAATCAGCTTTGCATGGGGTACCTTATCAAATGCCTTGCTGAAGTCCATATACACTACAGCTACTGCTCTTCCTTCATCAATGTGTTTAGTCACATCCTCAAATTCAATCAGGCTCGTAGGGCACGACCTGCCCTTGACAAAGCCATACTGACTATTCCTCATACTATACCTCTCCAAATGTTCATAAATCTTGCCTCTTAGGATCTTCTCCATCAACTTACCAACCACTGAGGTAAGGCTCACTGGTCTATAATTTCCTGGGCTATTTCTACTCCCTTTCTTGAATAAAGGAAGCATATCCACCACCCTCCAATCGTCCGGAACCTCTCCCGTCCCCATTGATGATCATCGCCAGAGGCTCAGCAATCTCCTCCTTCGCCTCCCACAGTAGTCTGGGGTACATCTCATCTGCTCCCGGCGACTTATCCAACATGATGCTTTCCAAAAGCTCCAGCACGTCCTCTTTCTTAATATCTACATGCTCAAGATTTTCAGTCTGCTGCAAGTCATCACTACTATCACCAAGATTCTTTTCCAAATTGAATACTGAAGTATTCATTAAGTACCTCTGCTATTTCCTCCGGTCCCATACACACTTTCCCACTGTCACACTTGATAGGTCTATTCTTTCACGTCTTATCCTCTTGCTCTTCACATACTTGTAGAATGCCTTGGGGTTTTCCTTAATACTGCCCGCCAAGGCCTTCTCATGGCCCCTTCTGGTTCTAATTTCCTTCTTTAGCTCCTTCCCGTTAGTCGTATAATCTTCTACATCTCTAACATTACCTAGCTCTCTGAACCTTTTCTTTTCTTGACTAGATTTATTACAGCCTTTGTACACCACAGTTCCTGTACCCTACCATAACCTCCATCTCATTGGAACGTACCGCAGAACTCAACGCAAATATCCCCTGAACATTAGCCACATTTCTTCCGTACTTTTCTCTGAGAACATCTGTTCCCAATTTAAGCTTCCAGTTTCCTGCCTGATAGCCTCATAACTCCCCTTACTCCAATTAAACGCTTTTCTAACTTGTCTGTTCCTCTCTCTCCCCAATGCTATTGTAAAGGAGATAGAATTATGATCACTATCTCCAAAATGCTCTCCTGCTGAGAGATGACACCTGACCAGGTTCATTTCCCAATACTAAATCAAGTACAACCTCTCCTCTTGTAGGCTTATCTACATATTGTGTCAAGAAACCTTCCTGACCACACCTAACAAACTCCACCCCATCTAGACCCATTGCTCTTGGGGTATATAACTCTGGCTTAGGTGATCTCTGCACCGGACAACTGGGGAGGGGAATAATAAAGGAATAAAGGAACAGGCTTAGGTTCCACATGGGATAAAGTTTCAAAATTTGGATACAATCCATCAATGCTCTTGTACAAGTGACCGTACGATGAGATTCTGGGAAATAACAAGTCTATTATACTTATGGCACTGTTTGTGTCAGGCGACACATGAAAATAAACACAAGTCAAAGTTAAGTATAAGCACAAGAACGTGTGCACATGTGCAATGAAAATCTTGCTTGAATAACAATCCTTGAACTTGGATCTGGTTTATATGAGCCTTGGTTGATTTGGGTTTAAATTTATACCCAAGCAGTTTATTAGTGTGCAGAGGGAGTAGTAAACTCAACATCCATGGCTACTTAGCTCATTCTGTACAACTTCACCAGCAGGTACCAAATTCTTCCAGATCAGACAGTGACATGCCTCAACACACTCACAGGTAATAAACTACATTTATTGTCTTGCTCTATACCTGGTAATCCACAGCAGGACCCCAATTGGTAGGAACTCTAGGGGGTGGGCCCAGCTCTGACGAAGCAGGGGCTGCACCTTCACTCCTGGTTGCCTTGACAGACGGATGTTCCTCCGATGAGGTCTCCTTCCTGTGCTCAGAATTGCGCAACTCTTGCCTTTCAGGGCGATTGAGCTGGCCGTCCCTTTACAGAAGAAGATTTACCTATGTTACCTATAGACTTTATATTTTTGCATTAAGACAACTGTAATAACAAGTCCATATAAATCAGATCGATACAATAACAGAAAGTCCATAAAACAGAAGAAAGCAGCAAAATTGCTGGAATAAGGATATGAAGAGAAACAATTTGCAGTGGCAGCAATAAATCACAAAGAACTAAATGGCTGGAGAATATACAGAGAACTGAATTTCCTGATGATACACAAAGCAGAACCAATATACTGCATTTGCGCAAACAAAAATAGATAGCAAATAGCAAGTAAATAACTTCTGTGAAGTTTGACTACTTAATATGACATCTAGACAACTCTTTCATAACCTTCCCCGACCTCAATGAACAAAAGACTACAATCTTCCTCAAAAGACCCAGAACTCGGCATATTGTCCATCGTGAGTACCCCAAATCCACAATTCTTATTTCAATCTCTTACCCAAGATCCACAAACAGGACCAACTTACTACACCCATTATTTTTGCTTATTCTTGCTCCACTCAACATCTCATACCTTGACTGAATATGGTATCCTTTTGTTCAGTTCTTTCAATCACCTACATCTGGGACATTCTGAAAGCTTCCAATTTCCTGGCCCCTACTGCCTATTTTTAACCATGATGCCTTGTTTCCCCTCAACAGCCTTAAAGCTTGTCATTTCCTTCTGCGCAAAACCGGACAACAAACTTCCACCAACTCTCATCCAGCAAAAAAACACTGCTTCTTTTTTACTGTGGATAACAGAGCCCTCTCATTACATTTCCTGGATTTCTGCTCCGAATTCACCTCCCTTCGGACATAACAGAAATAGAGCTCTAATAGTCCTCACCTTTCACGACACCAGCCTCTGCATCCAACGCATCGTACCTTATCATTTTCACCAGATGTAATGAGATCCATCATGAACCTTTTGTTTTGTTTTTTTGTTTGAACTACATCACTTCCCCACCCCTTTCTGCCTTCTGCAGAGACCACTCCCTTCATTTTTCCTGGTTCACTCATCCCTCCTTGACCCCCACAATCTGGAGGCAAACACGTGTTCTAACACTTCCTTTCTCATCATCTTCTCAGGACACAAAAAGCGCAGCTAAGATTAATGTCCCAATGAAGGGTCTCAGCCCAAAATGTCTACTGTTTACTCTTTTCCATACATGCTGCCTGGCCTGCCGAGTTCCTCCAGCATTTTGTGTGTTATAATAAATGTACCATCCTCCACACTGGCAAGACCAAGTGCAGAATAGGTGAATGACCTGCAGAGCACCAATGCTTTGTCTGTAATAGTGTCCTCAAGTTCCTATTTGAAAGCTATTTCAATTCCCATTCCCACACCAAACGTGTCCATCCTCTGCCTTCTCCACTGCCAGGGTGAAGCCAATTGCAAACCAGAGGAACAAGTTGTCTTTCATCTGGGTAGCTTATGACCGAAATGAACACTAAATTTTCCAATTTCAAGTAACCCTCATCTCAGACACATTTCTACCCCCCCCAAAAAACTTTAAATTTTCCCATCAGTCCTTCCTTTTTGCCCCCTTTTCCATACCTCCCATTTCCAGATTTCCATCTATTTTTGTGGCACCTCCTTTTGGTTCCGATTCACTTTCTACTGGCTCTCCCTCGCCTCCATCTGGATCTGGTTCCATCTACCTTTCAAACTCTCCCCTAATGGTTCCCATTAGTAACTTCCATGCTTTTCAGATTCCCCAGCTTCACACCCCCTCAGCTGTCTCATCTGCCTTTGTTTGCCTCCATCCATCATCCACCTGCTCATCTCCAACATCTTCCTGGTTCACTATGCTTCGCATCTTTCAATCCCTTCTGGTTTCCCAAACACTTCGAGACCCCAATCTCACCATTAAAGGGTTCTCTGTATTAGCTACTATCCCCATTCCACTACGAACACAGGATTTCAACTAGAAGCATTGACAATTCTTTCCTGCACACACTTACAGATATTGTCTGACCCACCAAGTTGCTCCACGTTCCAGCATTTACAGTCTATGCTTGAGTCTGACAACCTTGCTTCATTTAGCCAACTACAACAATACATTGAGCAAATATTTTTGTGAAGTAGAGATACTTTATATGTGTAGCTTGTATTACATCTAATACCCAACAAACTACAGTTCAACGGAAAATAAACCATCTTAGGGAGTTTAAAAGAATGATCTTCCCGAAATATACAATTCAGGAGACACAGGAGCAGAATTAGGCAATTCAGCCTGTCAAGTGTTCTCTGCTATTCGATCATTGCTGATTTATTATCCTCTCAATCCCATTCTCCTGTCTTCTCTCTGTAACCTTTGAAGCCCTTACTCATCAAGAATAAGATCCCAAGCATGTAGACCGAAAGATATCTCAACTACTGGAGAATCTCAAACCAGGATGTAATCATTTTAAACTGAAGTGCACAGGAACTATTTCTCAGAGGGTGCGTGAATCGCTGGAATTCTAACCTGCTTAGTTGTGAAGGCTAGATCATGTGGATGTGTTGTATTTCAAGTAAAAACAGATAAATGTTTAAAAGGCGGGAAATTTGAGGGGCATGGTGGGGAAACTGGCACTGAAGAGGAGATGCAACAGATCAGTGTTAAGAAGCTATTCCTCTAGATTCAATACTTCTTAAAAAAATGGTTGGATGACTAATGCTTTGGCACACTGACCAGTTATCAGATTTTCCCTTTTCTGCATCATCATCGTCTTCATCATCACTGAACTTTAACTTTTCAGTGTAGTCTATTTCCTCGTGTGCCCCTGTGAAAGTAAAGGTGTACAGGAATTAAGTGAAATAAGCAGAATTGTCAGTCTTAGCCCAATGCCCAGCTGCTCATCTTTCTTCCCATTTAATAAACAAGGCACTCTACAATGAGTTACATGAAGAACGAATTTCCGGTCATGCTGAAGTTCACACTATGATAATATTCAAGGAACATTTTATCTAGCCCTTGTAGCTGAAATTCCATGACATTACCTTTCCCAGAACCTCACACCAGCACTGTGCAAATTTTCTAAGTATTCCCGAGTACAATGGGTAATATTACAGCTTTGTAATTAAACACAGAACAGTACAGACCTTTCAGCCCACAATGCTGTGACAACCTTTTAAGTTACCCCAAGATCAAACTAACCCTTTCCCACATAGCTCTTCAGTCTTTCATCTACATAATTATCCAAGGGTCTCTACCAACATACCCGGCAGTGTGTTCCATGCACTTAATACAGTTTTTAAAAAATGACAACCCCATTTACTTTCCTCCAATTACTTTAAAATTATGCCCTCTTGTATTAGGCATTTCCACCCTGGGGAAAAAGGCACTGGTTGTCCACTTTATCAAATCAGCTCGTCGTCCTTCACTGCAAAGAGAAAAGCCCTAGTTTGCTCAACCTTTCCTCATAAGAGATGCTACCTAATCCAGACATCATCTGAGACATCTCCACGTCCTCTAGATCCTCCGCGACTAGAACTGAACACTATACCCCAAGAGTGGTCTAACCAGTTTTATAGAGCTGCAACATTACCTCGCAGCTCTTGAATTCAATCCCGCCTCCCCCCGAGTAATGAATGCCAACACACCATATGCCTTCACAATCACCCTACCAACCTGCGCAGCAACTTTAAGGAATCTAAGTGGATCCAAGATCCCTCTATTCTTCCACACCAAGACTCCTGCCAATAACCTTGTAATCTGCTTTGAAATTCGATCTTTCAAAGCATATTGGTTCATACTTACTGGATTGAGCTCCTTTTGCCACTTCTCAGCCCAGCTCTATATCCTATCAACGTCTTGTTACAACCTACAACAGCCTTCTACACTATCCACAATGCCAATAACCTTCATGAAATTCAGTATGTCTAGTAGCACTGTTAAAGTTACTTTGCTCTTAGGCTATTATCAGCTTCTGATGAGCTTACCTTTTAGCACAGCCCACTGTGTGCTGATACATGTGAAAGTGAGCCACTAATTTAGTTTCTCAAGTCAAATGTGAAAGTGTGGCAACCACTAAAATCATATACTCTCAAATCAATATAACTTCAATTTTCATTTTTAAATGCAATGATGGGAATCAGGGTGGAGAAAGAACCAGTGACTAAAGAAAATGCAAGTTCGATCACACAGCTAAAATTCTTAGGCTGAGGTCAAGAGGGAAGTAAAAGAGCATTAAAATACCCAGTAGAATCAGTTTGAAAATGGCATATCTTTTTAATTAAATTTATTTGAAGGACTTTAGTAGATTATGGTTGACATCAATTCTCAATAACAAGCTGGGTAAATGTGTGTCACAGCCAGGACTATGATTTTAATATACGACTAGCAGGGGAGACCAAGATATCCTGCAGAAGGTAGTAACTGAATTTCCTTTCAGTTGTTCAGAGCTTTACCTGCCCATCCATCATCAGTCTCATTTTCAAGCTCATCAAACTCTTTCAAGTCGTCCTGTTTGAGGATGGAGGGTCGTTTCATTGCTTCGGACATCCGTGTTGGATGCTGAGGCAATCGAGGAGCAGGAACACGAGGAAACCTGTGCAGAAGAGCAGATGGAGCATTTTATAGGCAAGACCACCATGAGATAAACATGATGCTTTCAGGATTCAGCTTGTACCTTTGTTTTCTCCCTTTATTTTGCTTGCTCAGAAATACCAAACATTTATCACAAATTACCAATTTTCTCAACTAAGTATCTATCAATCAAGATTCACATCTGGGGATAAAAGTGAGGTTAATGTCAGGCTATTCTGTTGCAAGTATATCAAAAACCAAGACCTTTATAAACTCACTTGCATTTATTAAAAGAATGAAAAATTATCTCATCAAAATACAACATCTGAGCAGACTTGACAGGATCGATATTAGATTCCCCTTGGCTGAGAATCTTCCATTAGGCATGTAAGAAGTTCCCCTTTAAGGCTGAGATGAAGAACACCTCATTCTCCAAAACTTGTAAATTTTTTGTAATTTTCTAGTTTGGAGTAACTGTAGATGGCAGCCACTGGGAACATTCATGGTTAAGGCAGATGGACTTTTAAACTATAGGGGAAATCAGTTATTGGATTTCTCAGGAAGATGCAAGGCATCGGAAAGGACCTTACTGAATAGACCAGTAGGGTTAAGATCATATGATCTGCTCTCATTTCTTGTTCTCACATTTACATGCAAACTAGTCAGTTGGTGAAGATGAACTTCTGCCCCAACCTGTCAGCTGCACTATAAATGACCTAGGGTACAGATGCAAGAAACTGAACCTAGGATTGAAATGGCTCAACCACGACATGTGGTCACGGGTTGCCTAGCTCGTTTAGAAGACCAGTCACACAAGAAATGAAGAATTAACCCACAACACTTGCACGAAGCATGACCACCAGTACATGACTAAGGATTTCTGCATTATAGATCCCTCAGTCAAAAGCACGGAAAAGGTATAATCTGAAATTTTCAAACAGTTGCCTCCCCAGGAAACTTGGGTCTCATAAGTGGATCACCTGCAATGAACATTCGAGGTGGTCAGCTCAGATCAGAAAAGGCTTGGTAGTGCAGGACACTCAGGATAAACTGCTGCCAAAGTTGAGTCTGACTGTTCCATTTGAAAAGTAAAACTCCTTCATTTGTTTAAATTGTTCTAAAAAAAAATAGTTAATTGAATATGCAAGTGACCTGAATAGTGCTTCTCTCCCACATACCCAGTCCTCTCCATTGAAATGGATGAAGTCATCAAACTAGCATCAGGCTCTGACAGAGTCAGTGGAAAGATTTCTCAGCGATACCTCAGAAGCTCAGCCTGAGGCTGGGCTCGAAGAAGGATGCAGAATCAGACAGTACAGATTAACAGTGGGAGAAATTCAACATTGCCAACTTTATTGTGGAAAACTCAGACTAAAGCAGTATACGTGGAAACAGACATGAGAGATACTGAGAAGCAGGCAATCCTGACAACTCATTACGAAATCAAGGTTGGAATGCTATCTTGTTACACCCATTCACTACAACACTGCAAAAGAACAGTGACTGCACTTCACTCATTTATGCCCAGACTTCTGAAGGGCAGATAAGGTTTTATATTTAAAAAAGCCCTCCAGCAATTTAAAATATATTACTGGTGTTTTGTGTAGTCATTTTATTTGAATTGCAGACATTTGCCTTTCCAACTATTCTTATTGACTTTATTAAAGGTCCTACCAATTTGCAAAGATATAAATTCCAATTCTTTCCCCCCTCCTCCCAGCCCCAAAAATTGATTCTACTAATTTAACGTTGTATCTTATGTACATATAATAAGACAACTGATATCAGAATACTAATGAAGACACTTCTCAGTACATTTGGGCCAAAGGGCCAGTTTCTGTTCTGTACAACTATGGTGTAACTGGAACTTTGGGACTTACGATGACTGAAACTTGATGCATAAACAGAAGACTGAAAAAAAAACAGTAGTGAGATCAGATGACCATTTTATTTTGAGACTGGAAAAATTCCCATGTTGTTCAAATTGTGACATATTTATGATGGAGCGTAACACCATGGTTTAACAAGTTTTGGATACAATGCAGTACCTCAGTAATAAAGTTCATCATGGCTAGTTGCTGGTTTCTCTTACTGGGGATTGAAACTAATTTTCTAGAACAGATGCAAGAAAGCTACCACCGGGACAATGCTGATGCAGTCCATAAAAGCAACGAAATTTAACGCCACCATTATCTGCACTTCACTATAACCTCATAACACACACAAAATGCTGGAGAACTCAGGTCAGGCGGCATCTGTGGAGGGGAAACTCCATAGATCCTGCCTGACCTGCAGAGTTCCTTCAGTATTGTGTGTGCTGCTCTGGATTTTCAGCATCAGCAGAATCTTGTGTTTACTATAGTCAGATAGCCCAGAGAAAACTTACTTGCTGGCATCGGGTGATGGGTATCTGTAAGATCCCTGTGGACCATAAGGTGCTGGAAACGGTAAACCACAATATGGAGCATACATCTGAAGAGAATAGAAATACAAAGAACAGACAAGGATCAGGAGGGGTTGAATTACTAGATTTTTTAAAATATAAAAGCCCTCAAGCCAAATAAAATGTAGCCATTAACTTGGCAGCACTTCAGAAGAAAATAATTTGTTTTTGTACAGTCTAGTCATGTTTCAGACATTCCAAATTGCATCAGATATAGATCATTTAAAACTGAATTACTGATATGCAAGTAAACAATAGCAATTTTATCCACCAGTTAATTTACTTTTGATGGTATTGATTTACACAGGAATGCGTTAGCAAAATCAGAGCCTTCTGCTCTTTGAAATCCTAACCACACTATAGCTTTCATAAGCTAACTATATCAGAATTGAGCGCAATGGCAAAGCAATGCCATTTCCAGAGCTAGGTTGAAACAGGCATCATCTAGGTGTTATGAAATGAATTTAACATACAATGGCACACACCACGTCAAAACTTCTTTTACTGTGAATAGCTGAGTAAAAGATTACCTGATTTCCAAAAGGCATAAAGTTAAAGATGACACATTTCTTTAATATTTTAAGATATTTTTATTTCCATCTTTTACAGTTTCAAAATAACAAAAAAGGAAAAGGCCCAAAGCAAAAGTTTGGGCACCCTGCATGGTCAGTACTTAGTAACACCCCTTTTGGCAAGTATCACAGCTTGTAAACGCTTTCTGTAGCCAGCTAAGAGTCTTTCAATTTTTGTTTGGGGGATTTTCGCCCATTCTTCCTTGCAAAAGGCTTCTAGTTCTGAGAGATACTTGGGCCATCTTGCATGCACTGCTCTTTTGAGGTCTATCCACAGATTTTCGATTATGTTTAGTTCAGGGGACTGTGAGAGTCATGGCAAAACCTTCAGCTTGCACCTCTTGAGGTAGCCCATTGTGGATTTTGAGGTGTTTAGGATCATTATCCTATTGTAGAAGCCATCCTCTTTTCATCTTTAGTTGTTTGTTTGTTTGTTTTTTTTTTATACAGACGGTGTGATGTTTGTCTGTTCCAAAGGCTGCTGCAACACAAGCTCAAATATGATCGATCCAGTTGGGAGAGGCGTTTTCATGAAATTCTGCACCCTTTTTTCTCCAAACATACCTTTGCTCCTTGCGGCCAAAAAGTTCTATTTTAACTTCATCAGTCCACAGGACTTGTTTCCAAAATGCATCAGGCTTGTTTAGATATTCCTTTGCAAACTTCTGACGCTGAATTTTGTGGTGAGGACGCAGGAAAGGTTTTCTGATGACTCTTCCACGAAGGTCATATTTGTGCAGGTGTCACTGCACAGTAGAACAGTGCACCACCACTCCAGAGTCTGCTAAATCTTCCTGAAGGTCTTTTGCACTCAAACGGGGATTTTGATTTGCCTTTCTAGCAATCCTACGAGCAGTTCTCTTGGAAAGTTTTCTTGGTCTTCCACCGTTCCTGTTAACTGCTATTTCATAATTACATTACGAACTGAGGAAACAGCTACCTGAAAACGCTTTGCTATCTTCTTATAACCTCCTCCTGCTTTGTGGGTATCATTTATTTTAATTTTCAGAGTGCTGGGCAGCTGCTTAGAGCCGCCTATGGCTGCTGATTGTTGGGACAAGGTTTGAGGAGTCAGGGTATTTATAAAGCTTTGAAATTTGCATCACCTGGCCTTTCTTAACAATGATTGTGAACAAGCCATAGCCCTAACAAGCTAATTAAGGTCCAAGACCTTGGTAAAAGTTATCTGAGAGCTCAAATCTCTTGGGGTGCCCAAACTTTTGTATGGTGCTCCTTTCCTTTTTTTCACTCTAAAATTGTAGAGAACAAAAATAATACACTAATCTTACACAAAATGTTGAAATGAATGTTTCACCTTTAACTTTGACTTTTGGAGATCAGTTCATCTTCCACTCACTTAATTAACTATTGACAGGAATAGAAATTTTGACCAAGGATGCCCAAACATTTGCATACCACTGTATACTGTGTAGCTCAAAGCTGAAGAGTCATCACCTAGGTCTTACAGAACTTGCTTTCATTTTATTTTACTTAAAATGTGACTATCACACATGAAATGGAACATTGGATTTTCAGAACGAAGATGATCTCCAGTTGTACTGGCAGCTTGGTTGACTTTGAGGCTCACACACAGAAGTCAACAAGTGATAAGAGTCTTAGCAATAGCCAATTACTTATGAATATGGTATTTCAAACATCAAAATCCACTGCACCCATTCTATTCAAAACCGGGAATTGCCCAACTTCTCTTCCTCCCACTCTAGGTTGATACATTCTTGCTTTACCTGCCTAATATTCTTTTACAGGTTGCTAGCTTGGCCTTGCAACTAATAAAAGACAAGTTCGGTTCCAAGACTTCAACAGTAAGGCTAATGTTAGAACTTAATGCAACAGCTGCCCCTTTATGGATTTCCTGGCAACTCTGGCTGAGTAACCCTGCCAGTAACATCTGATTTTGTACTGGAAATGTTCCAGAACTGACCAACACTTTAAAATCACTGAAGATGTTAAACAGCTCAGGGTAACAGAACACAATAGAGCACAGGAGAGTACAGCAAAAGAACAGGCCTTTCAGCCCACAATGTTGTTCCAAACCAATTAAATAACTACATAGCTAATTTCTTTTACCTACACATTTTTCACATCCTTTCATTTTCCTCATATTCATTTTCTATCTAAACATCTCTTAACAGCAACTTTTCTGCCTCTACCACCAAATAGCACAATCCAGGTACCACCACTCAGTTATAAAAAAAAAACCTGCCCCTCGCACCTCCTTTGAAATGACCCCATCTCAATCTTATAAACCAAATATCAGGTCTCCCCTGAAAGATCTTTATCAAAAGAGCTCAATCAAGTTTTAAGACTTGCTCCATACAAAGCCATGGTCTTCCAAATGGTCAAATCTTACCCCCAAGAATCCTCTCCGGTAACTTCCCCACAACTGACATGAGACTTACTGGTCTCAAGTTTCCAGGATTATCCCTGGTTCCCTTCCTAAATAATTGAAGAACATTAGCTACTCACCATATCTCCCGGACTTCACCGATGGCTAGAGGACACAAGATAATGGTCAATCTCTTCTCTTGCCTTATCTCAATAACCTGAGATATATCCCATCAGGTCCTGAGGACTTATCCACATCAATGTTCTTAGTGAACCAACACTACCTGCTCACCTCAAAATGCCCAAACTATCATAGATTCAGGACTGATCTCCCTATCCTCCACATCTTTCTCCTTGGTAAATATTGATGAAGTACTCATTTAGAACCTCAACCACATCCTCCACATTTAAGCAAATGTCCCCCCCCCCCCACTTTATCATTGAGCAGTCCTATCCTATCCCCCCCCCCCCCCCCAGTTATCCAGTTGTTTATGATGTATATAAAGACTTGGGATACTCTTTAATCTTACTTGCCAAGGACTTTACATGGCCCCTCTTGGCTTTCCCGATTCCCTTATGTTCTTTTCAGGCTTGTTTATAATCTTCAAAGGCTCCATTTGACTCTAAGCTTTACATAGTTTTCTTCTCGACTAAATTCACTACCTCTCCCAACAATCAAGGTTCCCTTACCTTGCCATCCTTGTCCTTCCTTCTAACTGGAATATAACTGTCCTGTACTCTGTGCAGTTAGAGGGTGTTAAAACCTTCCACATGTCAGATGTGGATTTACCCAGAAATAGCTGTTCCCAATTAACTCTCCCTTGTTCCTGCCTAATGCTCTTGTAATTTGCCTTGCTCCACTTTCATACTCTCAAGATCCACATATACCCTTATCTATAGCCATCTTAATGTTATGGAGTTGAGGGGCAAATTTTTCATTCAGCACCTTTATCATTAAATATGAAAAGCTTCAGGCAGTTAAATAATGATGCTGCTTATCAAGGAAGTTTAACCACTGGGCACACCACAGTAGGAAATATCAGACACTATTCACGTTCAAACCAAAAAAATGGATGCCCTTGTTCAGCAGGGCATCCATGAAGATCTGCAACCAGTCAGTAAACCCAAAAGAATAACACTCATGTTTCTTTTACAACACGACAAAATCTTTGAAAATTGGACAAATCCTTGTAAAACAACAGATTCTTCAATTTCTACAATTGTTCTTATAATAACCAGTGTGATTTTCCCCATTTCATCTCCATCTTTCAAGGCTTTTGTGGAATACTTCACAAAGCCAAATACCCATCAGCCCTTCATTCAAACCAACTTTCTTCACATTTAACTGGAGAAAGTATTAGCAAGACAATGACCTGACTTCAGAGCTCCTTTCAGGTGTC
The DNA here is from genome assembly GCF_963921235.1 of Mobula hypostoma. NCBI lineage: Eukaryota > Metazoa > Chordata > Chondrichthyes > Myliobatiformes > Myliobatidae > Mobula > Mobula hypostoma. The sequence continues at coordinate 15,157,223 of NC_086101.1, read as the reverse complement.
ACTGGATGGCAGTATGGATTCTTCCATCCTTGTTTTACTCTTGTGATACCAAGAGCACTGCAGTCAGATTAGTGGTCAAGATGCTAACTGCACACCCAGTGAAAGAGCTAGAGATCAGCCTATTTGTCAAACCATACATTCTATCCACCAAGGTCACCTGGGTTTAACAAATTTGCCTGTGGAACATTTAATAGACAATGCATTTCATGAGTTAATGTATCATCAAATATTAAGTGTTATTAAATCAACCAGATAATCTGCATTAACAGTAATCAGGATGTTTCTTCCAAGATCTTGATTACTTACAAAAGCTGGCATCATCCCCCTGTATGGTGGAGGGTATGGTTGGGGAACTGCCTGCTGTGGCACACCGCTCCCTGATCTAGGTGGTTGTTCGGCCATCCTCAGGGGCACCTTCTGGTCGGCTGAGGATGCTATACAGCTTGCTGCTTCTTCTGGGCTTAGCTCTTTGGTTTCCCCCTCGATCAAAGAGACACCCGGAGCACCCAAGTTCCGCCCACCACCCTCCCTCCAGCTGGTCACATCTAAGAGGGAGTAGAAAAGTGAAAATGTTAAAACAACTTACAGAATTTAAGCGTAACAGTGTGCAAGTCCATATACCAAACTGCATGGTACCTGCAGCAGTACCTGTAATTCTAGTCTTACTTGTCTGGAGATTCAGACTATTTACAAGTCCAGATGAAGAGTCCCTGCCTAAAACATTGACCGTTCATTCCTTTTCATAGATGCTGCCTGACCTGCTGCATTCCTCCAGCATTTTTATTGTATTACTTTATCAGTCTATTGTGCTTTATATCTGTTAACAAATCTGGGGCCTAAGCCCTTTATAGTCTTAAAATACCAAAAGTCTAAAGGATTTTTGCTATTTTGATTCTGAAGCTATTAATACCTCCAAAAGCTTTTGAATGGGTTCGGAATTTCCACCATATTTATGCGAAGCTCTTCCCCCAAAGAGGACCAGTGAGGTCTAATGTGTAGACTTTAGATCAAAACCCAACCGTATTTGTCTCTGCACTGAACTGCTTGCCAAGACTTCTCTTCAAGCATCATGTGACTAAATGCTACCTGAAAGATTCCTGGTGCTTTTGGTTGCCCTCCCAAATATCACAACTTGTGCAGCTCAACAACAAAAAAAATGTTACAACGGTTCCACGTCCTGATCACGGCCATCAATTCCAAGTAACCTCTAAAGACAAGCAACAGGAATTCTGCAGATGCTGGAAATTCAGGCAACACACATCAAAGTTGCTGGTGAACGCAGCAGGCCAGGCAGCATCTATAGGAAGAGGCGCAGTCGACGTTTCAGGCCGAGACCCTTCGTCAGGACTAACTGAAGGAAGAGTGAGTAAGGGATTTGAAAGCTGGAGGGGGAGGGGGAGATGCAAAATGATAGGAGAAGACAGGAGGGGGAGGGATGGAGCCGAGAGCTGGCCGAAGAAATCACAGATGGGGAGCAGTGAGAGATGGTTTCACTGAACTCCCGTCGAAGAGAGGATCTAAACTTCTTCGGTGTAGGCATCACCGGAAGAGGCTTCGCAGTAGTGAATTTAAACGCAAACAACAGGAATTCTGCAGATGCTGGAAATTCAGGCAACACACATCAAAGTTGCTGGTGAACGCAGCAGGCCAGGCAGCATCTATAGGAAGAGGCGCAGTCGACGTTTCAGGCCGAGACCCTTCGTCAGGACTAACTGAAGGAAGAGTGAGTAAGGGATTTGAAAGCTGGAGGGGGAGGGGGAGATGCAAAATGATAGGAGAAGACAACTGGATTTAGGTTTTCCTGCCACTATCACACAAAATCTTGAACAAAATAACAAAAATAAATTCACAGAATTCAGTGACTTACTTTGAGGGCGGAGGCTTGGTCCGGGCCCATACGACTGATCTGCAATGTCCCTTTCTCTGCCAACTTTGTCCTGATCTCCAGCCGCTTGCAGGGTTGGAAATTCCTCGCGAGAGAATGGCGACTGTTGGTTTGATCCCTTTCCACCTGAGCACAAATGTCATTTTTTATTTAAAAAAACATTCTAGTGGAGCCTAAACAGAGTCCCACTTCGAGCAGACACACTTTCACAGCCCTATTCAAACTGGAAGCACTCAAAGCAGCATTTCCAGAAAAAGTATTATGACACAAATAATTATTCAACTGTCGTTTGCCCAGTGATCCACACATTGTGATGGAAACATCAATTATTTCCATTTCTTTAACTTCATAACTCACTTCATAAAGCAGTTGGATAATTAAAACCCTCATCGAACCATTGCACCTTGTATTTAAAAGATGCAATGTATATTCTATCTATATACTACTAAAACTCTCATGCTCTGTCTGTTTGTGATCTCCAATGAGCACAAACGGTGCATAACAGTGGGACTTTTTTTGGCTACATCGAATTAAAATGCGCTTACAGAATGCAGGCAAGGTTCAGGGTTATACATTCATATAAAATTGCTCATTCGCAACAATCAACAGGCTCCCTTTTAACCCGAGAGCCGATCCACCATCATGGAAATCAGGACGCGACAGCCTGATGCATGCGCACGGCCACCCTCAGCAGCGACACCTACCAGAGCAAAAGGACAGGGCAGCTCTATTTCGAGGGGTCACATTCTGCTAATCACCATCAGCATGTGCACGATTGGGACAGATCAAACTGCCACCGATCAATAAAAGGTAATTAAGTCTTATTGTAATGACGTACTTTGAGACGCCCATAAAACTCTTTGCCGCAATTAAAGGACAGCGGTGACTATATCACATCCATTTAGGAGAGCGCCAACTACATCATCAAGAATAATCAGCATCCTTTGGTGTTACTGCTTCGTATCCTCTATCCAGCATCAGGGTAAAAAAAAATAGTCAACCTAATCATGCCGCGTGGAAAGGGAAGGGGGACATTATGGTCAAGAGATGATGCTAAATGTCGTCGGGAAGCGGCAAGGAGAGGGAGAGGACAAGAATCAGATGAGGCCAGGGCCGCATGACTCCAGGATCAAAGAATCAGGACAAAAAAAGATGAGAGAAAAGAGACAAAGGAGCTGAGAAATGCACGTCTCCAGGATCAGAGACAAAGAACAAACAGCAGAAGAGATGAAGAGACAGGGGATGAAAGGGCTGCACGACTCCAGAATGACGACCAGAGGCACAAGGGTGGCAAATAAACCAGAAATAATGCCATCAAAATTGTCCTTCGTTAAACAAATATTTGCTTTGCTACGTGTCGTTCTTCTTTAATAAACTAAGGTTTCCTACTTCAGTTTCCAAAGCAAAGCGATACCGATAGCATTCAGGAAAATTTAATGTTCATTCTGGTCACATCAGACTGCACTACCCTTCTCTCAAAGGGTGCCCCAACGGGTCATCCTGTTGTCTAGTACCAGATATATTGTTCATCACTTTTGTTATTTTCTTACAAAGGGCAAAAGTGATGCTCGAACGTTTCAGGGAACATTACTCAGGACAGCTGGAGAATTCCCTATCCTTCAAGCAGAACAGGGAAACCTCTAACCTAAAGTGGAAAGCCTAAAATCAGCATCTCAAACAATGCAGCGCAGCTCAGCTCTCTCAGTGGAATGCCAACTAGATTATGATTGCAACTAATCCTGTCAGTGTAATGCATAAAGCCTTCTGTAGGAAAGGGGAGAAAATGAGTGGACACAAGTCTGCAAACATCAGCTCTAAATTCCAACTAACTGGCAGCTGAGACAAACAAAAAAGTTCAAACTCTCAGCAGAAGATTAAGTCCTGGATTGGTACCCGTGTTTCTTTTGACTGAATTAAATAATCAGATTAACTTAAATTTATTATGGAGACACAAATCTCAGTGTGGGATGAGGTTTAAACATCAGGTCAGATTTTTGTTAAAGTTAAACAAAGATCAAGCCTTCAATATTATACATCTTTGTGAGAAATCCCAATTGATCTAGATTGAGTTGAATGTGCCAAGTTTTTTTTTTAAATATTAAAAACAGTACCCACCTGCACACCAGGCAACATAGCCACTATAGTAAAAACCAGCCAATCAGGTAGCAATATTATGACATCATAATATTGGTAAGCAGATAACTTCAGAGTGACTATTTCTAGTTTGTGAAATATTGAGGTGCATAGATTGAGCTAAACAATATTTCTACTTTAAAATTTGCTTAGATCATTGGCCCTGCCTCTTACATATCACGAAGATCTGTACTCATCTTCCTACCTTGTTTAAAATTAGCCAAGAAAATTGCATGAGTGCATAATAGAACCATTTGGCTTATGCACTGATACCAGAGTTTTGGCCTTCAATTTTGTCATCCAAAATTGGGAATGACAACATATTCCTCTCTTTTCATGCCAAGTATAGGCAACAAATGCCCTCCCACCTCTAAAAAGGACAATTCAGGACATTTACTCCACTGGTACAAATTCAGAAAGTTTTAATTTGGAAATTGGGATGTAGGCATTGCTGGGAATGTCAATATTCATTCTCCATCTGAACTGCCCTGGTGGTAACAACTGCATCTGAACTGCCAGTCTTGGAGATGGGAATTCCAGTGTTGATAAATAAGGAGTTCAATGTGGGGAAGGAAAATGTTCAATGTTTTCTTGCAAGGTTGGTGTGCAACTTTGTAAAAAGTTACAAACTGTTGGGGGTTACCATACACCCTTCACTCTCCTGTGATGGGTTTAGACATTGGAGTATCTGAATCAAGTAACTATAGTGAAGGTTGCAGATGGTACACTTGTCAACAACAGTGCATCAGTACTGGAAAAAGTAAATAGTTATATGGTGAATGGCTACATTGTCTTGGATGGTAGGTAACTTTTGAACATTGTTGCAGCAGTACTTCTCCAAACAGTGTGGAGTATTCCCTCATGGTGGTATCTAGAGAAGCTGATAAGGTCTTGGGAAGAAAGGCACATGGCCCACCATCCCAGCTCTATCCTCCTGTAACCACAGTATTTAGCAGGTGTTAACTGCAGCTCTTAAGACAGCAATGGTGAGAGTACGATTTTGATTATAACAATATTATCGAATTAAATGTTAAACTCTGATGATAGCCTTGCAGAGTACAATCTTTAAAGCTCATTAGAAAAAAAATACTGAACACACCAAAAAATACAAAAGGCAAACGGAAGTAAACGCCACCATGTAGTTATGAAGTGCTTAGCTTACAACCAGCAAGACTCACCATCGCCTTGTGCACCATGTGTAACGCTCGCCTGTGCCCAGGATTTTGTTCCGCTTTGTGCTGAAGGGGTGGTCTATAATTAGCAAGGGAAAAGATAGTGTTATTTACTTCACTACTCACCCCTGAATTATCTATAATACATTTTCTCAAACTTCACAGGTACTTTCAGTAACTCCAAGCTGACATTGTGGCTTGAGGATCAAAGGTTGCAGCAACAGCTGCACAGGTCAAGTAGCAACAGTTGGAAAGTGTTGAAGAGGGGGATATAGATAATCAGGAATTCTTACATTCCGAGAAACTTGTATGACAGAAGTATCTTTAACTTTCATGTCTGTTCAAAGATCAGCTATCCAATTAGTACTTGTCCTTTGGTGGTATGATTCTCCTCCTCCTCCCTTTTCTCAGTACCTTTCCAATACAACTTACTATGTAAACAGTTCTTCCTCTCCCAATAATTCTGTTATTCAACATCTGATTTCTACTTACTGAAGAAACCCCCTTTTCAGATCTCATTTTACTTTTATCTTGAGTTTAAAAACACTAGGTTTATATGAGCTCTCAGATCAATCACATTTGCTCACTTATATTCCTAGGATCAATAAAGACCAAAAGACATTGGATCAAATGGCCTAATTCTGCTTCTTTGAGTCTACTCCGCCATGCCATCAAGGCTGATTTATTTTCTCTCTCTCTCACACACAATTGTCCCACCTTCTCCCTGTAACCTTTGATGCTCCTACTTAATCAAGAACCTTTAAATATATTCAATGACCTGGCTCCCACAGGCATCTGTGGCAATGAATTCCACAGATTCACTACCCTCTGGATGAAGAATTTCCTCATTGGTTCTGAAGAGACATCCTTCTATTCTGAGGCTAAGCCCTCTAGTCCTAGACTCTTCCACGACTGGAAATATCCTTTCAGTTCCACTCTATCTAGTCCTTTCAATATTTGGTAGATTTCAATGAGATTCCCCCCCCCCCACCCAATTCTTCTGAACTCCAGCGGTATAGGCCCAGACTTCAAACTTTCTGCATTATCACTCAAAGAGTTGAACTGCACATGCATGTAACGAGAGCGTCTTGGACCTCCAGGTGGTCCACAGCAGGGGTGAATGATAAGTTCATGGCCTAAGCTAGAAGGAGGTGAGTTATACAGCTCTTGTTACATCCACATGCAGTTCAACTGAGTGAAAATGCAGAAAGTTTGAAGTTAACAACTCATCTCTTTCTACATTAGGCCACAAATTTATCAATCACCCCTGCTGTGGACCACCTTCTGGAGGTCCAAGACGCCGACTTCCACAAAGAAGGGATCCGTCTGCTCCACGACCGCTGGACTAAGTGTGTAAATGTAGGAAAAATAAATGTGCTAGGTTTTCTAAAATCGACTCCTTCTACCTTAGGCCACGAACTTTTCAATCACCCCTCGTACTCTAAATGTGGTCTGACCAATGCCTTATAAAAACCCAGCATTACATCCTTGCTACTTGCTCTCAGAGGCCTTTCAATTCTATCTGGCCCTCATAACTGGGGTGGGGTGGGGTGAAATTTCTAGTGCCAATTAACTTACCACTTTAGGGGGGTGGGAGGGGGGGAGGAGAAGGATTTGTGTTGAAACTGGTACAGCAAGGGGAAATCCATTTGGTCACAGGGAAAACACACAAATTCCACACAGGTAGGACCCAAGGTCAGGATGGAACTTGGGTAACTGCAGCTATGTGCTAATAGAATAACGTTTTGCACTACACTGCTTGATGAAAATTTTCAACATCTATTAATTCTCCAAGTACAAAGATCTTACATTTCCCTAAGCGACTGGGGTCTTTTATTTCATTCTGTGACTCACAGAAAAATAGCAGTAAACCTGGCCCTCAGCAATGTCCTGCATTCTAACATAACAATGGCCAACCTGCCCTTGGCTTCAATTCTTCTTGACAGTGCACCAATGCACTCTTCATCTTTCAAACCTTACCCACTTCAAGTACCTCCAATAATCTAGCCTCCACACCCCCCCAATTGAAAATTCCAAAGATTCATCAACCTCCTCCAAAAAGCAATTCCTATGCACCTTAGCTTTAAAAGGATGAAAAGGGTGAAGACAATATCCTAGGAAGAGAGAGAATGCAATATTTTATAAAACACACCCACACATGTACGTGCTGGAGGAACTCAGCAGGTAAAGTAGCATCTGTGGATGGGAATAAACATAGACGTTTTGGGCTGAGACCCTTCATCAGGAAGGGGGAAGAAGTCAGAATCAGACTTCAATCAGAATCATAATCAGTCAGATTCTAACTTCTTCCTCCTTTTGGTTCCTGGCCCAAAACATCAACTGTTTATTCATTTCAATAGATGCTGTCTGATCTGCTGAGCTCCTCCAGCACATTGTGTGTGTATTGTTCTAGATTTTCAGCATCTGCAGTACCTCTTGTGGCAACGTATAATAATTCTACATCTGCAACATCTCAACAGGACAGATCTACTGCTGTTTCTTTGGTATGGAATCACTGATATTATCAGGACAGATTAAAAAGCTTACCCACCCTACCACCACATCTCAAGCACTACCCAATGATGCAATATTTCTCCGGTACCAAACATCAGACTAGAAATTGGATTTGTCACATTTATATTGAAACATACAATGCAATACTTTGCGTCCACAACCACAGTCCGAGATGTGCCCCAGGCAGCTCATAATTTACTAACCCTAACCACATCTCCGGAACGCGAGAGGAAACCCAAGGGAGTACGTACCATCTCCTTACAGACAGTGTTGGGAACTGACTGATATTACAGCTGGCACTGTGAAGTTTTACACTTACCACTACTTGCAGTGCCACTCCTTTTCCTAGTGCTGATGTGTGTGTATATAACATACACATATATTATATCTCTCAAGTTAATAGGTTTAAAAAGAAAAGAAACATTAAGCAGAGTACACAAACTGCTGGAGAAACTCAGCAAAATGAAATACAGGTGAACGTCAGCTCCAAACAGACTGAATTTCCTTACTAGTCATGCCAAATCATACCTCCTGTGGAGTTGCTACCACTGCTGTTGCTGCTGCTGGACGTTTCGACTGATTGGAGCCAGACGTCTGTGAAGCCGGCGGCAGCTGCGATTCCAGCTGCTGAGATGTCGATGCATCGGTACTGAAAACAGCAAAAGGGAGAGACAAGGCTGAAATGCAGAGTACAGATGTTACTGAAGACAAATCCCACTGAATATTTGAAAAAGGTTTTTAAAAAAAGATAACGGAAGGGGTGAGGAAAGAAGACACGGTTTTTAAAAATTGTGACAGTGAAGACCCATGTTACCATTTAATGCAAAAAGAGGGGAAAAAAGGACAAGCTCATTTGCAACAAGGCCATGGTAATCTCAGAAATATAAAAGCCTTAAAGAGAATTGAAGGAGGGAGCCTCTCCTGAACAAATTCAATCTGCAGTTATTCATTCTCAACATTGAGTAGGCAGGGAGGAGGAAGCAGGTGTTGGACACCAAATTTAGAGCAGCAGTTAAACTGAAGTGTGACCAACCTTCGCATCACCATTTAAAGACACAACCAATAAAGCAATTTTGATGGAAAAACAAATAAGTTTCATGTTTTATTCTACTATTTTGTCATTATTCATTGTATCAACAGAAATAATTGAAACATGCAAAACAAGCCAGAAGTTAAGCCTCTGAATTGATAAGGCTGAACTACTGGGCACACAACTGCAGTTTTATTTCTGGCTCATAACAGCAATTCAACCTACGAGCAAGGGCAGCTTTGCAGACCGTGTGGGTAAAATAAACTGCGCTGCTCAGCTAGTAATGACTAATCGCTTAAATCAAATGGTGTGCACTACCATTCATGTACTCTTGCCATTATCTACTTTTTTTTTGTTTTGCTTAAAAATGAGTGCACAAGATCCAAGGGAAATAGAATATAAAAACAAGGAGCTAATGCTAAGGCTTTATACGCAAGGGTCAGGCTACACTTGGAGTATTGTCAACAGTTTTGGGCCCCTTATCTCTGATTGGATATATTGTAATTGGATAGAGTCCAGAAGAGATTCGCAAGGTTAATTCCAGGAATGAAAGGGTAACAAATGAGGAGCATTTGGCAGCTTTGGGCCTGCACTCACTGGAATTTAGAAGAATTTTTTTTTGGGGGGGGGGGAGGGCAGAGGTCTCATTGAAACGTACTGAATGTTGAAAGGACTAGATAAGGTGGATGTGAAGAGGATGCTCCCTCTGATGGGGGCATCTAGAACTAGAGCACACAGCCCCAAAATTGAGGAGAGACCTTTTAGAACAGAAGTGCTTTAGCCAGAGTGGTATGCTCTCCATAGACTGCAGTGCAAAACAAATCCACGGGTATATTCAAAGCAGAAGTTGATAGACTCCTGATTGGTCAGGGTATCAAGGAATATGGTGAGAAGGCAGGTGGATAGGGATCTGGATCAGCCATGATGAAACTGAGCAGACTCGATAGGCTGAATGGCCTAATTCTGCTCCTATGTCTATGGTCTAATATTGTTATTGGACTTCAGACTACTTAACTCTACTGTAATCAAAACTTGCAACAAATTTTCTCACCTTCTACCAGAAAAAAAACAGGGTAAACATAGAATTTAATGAAATGAAATTAAAGCATGTAATACTCAATACCAACCATTGGAATTCCATATCTGCTATAAAGAGAGAGACTGGAATGATGTTTTTAAAAAATATAATACACTTCCATCATTCTATGCACAGGTAGGCCACACAGAAAAGCCAGATGTTTTGCGCAGTGCAAGATCCCACAATAAAGCTTCAAGTTCAGGAGAGCTTGCATAAAAAAAACCGAACAAAGATGGTTTTTTTGAATGAAGACAATGTTCTATTAATTGGGAAGCACATTTGATGTACAACAAGGCTTTGAAGTTCACCTTTTCTTCAAATAGCAACCAACATTTTTCACCCAGCAAACAGGATAATAAAAAAAACTGATTTTTAAAGAAGAAATGGAACATGGCAATGGCTACTTCAGCACTTAGTCTTGAATTACAAAATACAATTCCAGAAGAGTGGAAATGAACCTGAATTTTTATCTGCTGGATCATGATGACAGACTAACTTCCGCCAAGAAAGTTACAGCTGCACTTGTGATCCCTAAAATTCCCCCTGCCCCCTTATCCCGAGACCGAGTTCCAAGTCATCCAGTAAGGGCTTCAGCACAAGGAAGTGGTTGAAACAGACAAAAGACCTGAAGCTCTACATGATCTTTCGTGTCCTTTTAGACAGTTCAAAAGGTCCTTACAGCCAAAGAATTCACTGAATTGTAGAAAACAATTAAACTTGCCATACAGAGATATGGAAATATCCACAAATATCCATTGATACTATTTAAAAGTATTGATTTGGTGGCCTCCATCTGTATCAGACTTCAGCTTAATCATTCAAAGAAAACACCACCTGTTCTAGGAGGGAGGGAGCAAGGACTCCCTCCCTCCTAGAACAAGAGACTATCAATAGCAGTTCTTTATGCTAAAGTTTTGACAGTACATGTACCAAGATGCATGGAAAGACTTGTTATGCATGCCAACCAGATTATACCATACACAATTACATGGAAGTATGAAAAAAAGCCGATATAGTCTGTATTTTATATAGAGAGTTCAGTGCATGTAGACAAGTAGATTAGATCAATAGATCATCCTCTGATTACGAGGTCCATTCAAGAGTTTGATGGCAGTGGATGGAAGTGGTACAAGTCTGACGACTCATTCTCTCAGGCTTATGAATGTCCTACCGAAAAGCAGAGACAAAACGACAGTGACTGGACTGGGATGGGTCCTTGATTATGTCAATGGCCTTCCAAAAGCAGCCAGAAATGCAGACAGAGCCAATGGAGGGGAAGTTGGTTTGACCAATAGATCCTTCACATACACAAGTAAAAATCTCTGTTGCGTCTGTTTAAATGTGCAACAATGCAAATTCTAGTAATTTGTAATAAACAGCATGTACAACAGAACTGTCAATATAACAGAAATACAATTGTATCAGCTTGAATTATTCAGTCTGAGATGGCCTGGAAGAAGCTGTCCCCGAGCCTGTTGGTCCTGGCTTTTATGCTGTGGTACTGCTTCCCGGGTGGTAGCAGCTGGAACAGTTAAGGGTGGGGTGACTCGGGTCCCCAATGATCCTCTGGGCCCTTCTTATGTATCCGTCGCTGTAAAGACAGACTGGGACACCTACGCTCTGTCTGCCAGAGAAAGCAGGATCTCCCAGTGGCCACACATTTTAATTCCACGTCCCATTCCCATTCTGATATGTCTATCCACGGCCTCCTCTACTGTAAAGATGAAGCCACACTCAGGTTGGAGGAACAACACCTTATATTCCATCTGGGTAGCCTCCAACCTGATGGCATGAACATTGACTTCTCTAACTTCTGCTAATGCCCCACCTCCCCCTCGTACCCCATCCATTATTTATTTATATAAACACATTCTTTTTCTCTCTCTCCTTTTTCTCCCTGTCCTTCTCACTATACCTCTTGCCCACCCTTTGGGTTTTTCCCCCCCTCCCCCTTTTCTTTCTCCCCAGGCTTCCTGTCCCATGATCCTCTCATATCCCCTTTGCCAATCAACTGTCCAGCTCTTGGCTCCATCCCTCCTCCTCCTGTCCTCTCCTATCATTTTGGATCTCCCCCTCCCCCCTCTCAAATCTCTTACTAGCTCTTCTTTCAGTTAGTCCTGATGAAGGGTCTCGGCCCGAAACGTCGACTGTACCTCTCCCTCGAGATGCTGCCTGGCCTGCTGCGTTCACCAGCAACTTTGATGTGTGTTGCTTGAATTTCCAGCATCTGCAGATTTCCTCGTGTTTGCATTTTTATATACAGACCACGTGAGATCCTTGGTGATGTGTATGCCAAGGGACTTAAAGCTGTTCACCCTCTCAACTCCGGATCCATTGATGTCAATAGGGGTTAGCCTGTCTCCATTCCTCCTGTAGTCCGAACCAGCTCCTTTGTTTTTGTGACATTGAGGGAGAGGTTGTTTTCTTGACACCACTGTGTCAGGGTGTTGACTTCTTCCCTGTAGGCTGCTTCGTTATTATTTGAGACTTGGCCAATCAATGTAGTATCATAAGCAAATTTAATTAACAGATTGGAGCTGTGGGTGGTGACACAAGATCTGAAGCACGATTTGAACCTGTCAGAACCCCACAATCCAGTCATTCTCTGATCCCCCTTTCAGTCGGGCAGAAGATAAAAATTTCAAGATATGTATCACTAGGTTCAAGGATAGCTTCTATAAAGCTGTTATATGAGTGTTGAATTGGTCAACACTTCATTATGTGCCCATCACTCTCTCCTTCAATTTAAGGTGGTCCATAGGGCCCATATGACTAAGGATAAGTTGTCTTGTTTTTATTTAGATTTATCTCCATACTGTGATAAATGTAATAATGGGGAAGCTTCACTCATTCATATGTTTTGGACATGTCTGAGTTTTGGAAAATAGTGGAAACAAGTATTTCAAACCTTATCGAAACTTTTTAAAGTAAATTTCAAGCTTAATCCTTTGACTGCTTTATTTGGTATTGCTGGAGGAAAGGATATTATTTTGGAGCCATCTGATTTGCACATTTTGGCTTTTATGTCTCTTATAGCCAGAGGGATGCTTTTGCTTAAATGGAAAGTTGTAGCCCCTCCTATTCACGTCCAATGGTTACGTGATGTGATGTCATGTTTAAATTTAGAGAAGATTCGATGTTCAATCTTTGAATCTAATCAAGACTTTCAAACATTGTGGGGACCTATTCCGAATTACTTTCAAAACCTTTGATTTGCTGCTGAAGCACAGATGATGACTAAATCTTTTTTCTACTAATCAGCTTCGGTCTTGGTAGTGGGTGAGATTTTTTTTATATAATAAAATTATTATTTTTCAATGTTACAAACTAATTGACTTGTACAAATATAGGGTAAGGAGTCTTTATATGTGATTTACTTTAATGTATTGACATATTTTTCTTCCTGTACTCTGTATTTTTATATTATTAAAAATATTGGGAAGGGAATGAACTCCTTGTACCACAAAGGTGAACACATGATCTCACCATCTACCTGTCAGGACCCCTGCACTGTACACCATATTCCATCTTGTTATTGATGTTGTCTTTGTATTACCCTGATGTACTTACACTTCAAAATGATCTGTATAGATTGCACGCAAAACAATTTTGTATATGTGACAATAAACAAGTGCAAAGCCTCTGGGCCCAAGTCAAGAATGAAGATTTGAAAGTTTTGCAACAAGCAAAGGTGAAAGTGCTTAGCTTGCTATTTTAATAAAAGCAGTCAAACTAGATAAATAACTTTGTTAAAAGTAGCAAAGAAGGGTACACATAAACCAAAGGATTACAAAAGCAAAGAAGAATTTGCAAGTAGCAAGTGATTTCTGATAGATGTGAAGGCCATGTGATCCAGCTTAGCTCATCCATCCAGAATGATGGAATATTTTCCCTACTGCAGCAGGGCTTCTCCCAGGACCTCTGCCTTATCCAGGAGCTCCATATTGTGAAGTTGATGAAGAAATTGAATACGTCCTCAGTGTGCCATTTACAGATCTAAACTCGATTTGCCATCAATCTGGATTTTATCAAGGAGTTTAACACAAAACTAGAATTAACGAGAAACACAAGCTGGATCAGACTACAAGGAATTCCTGGAAGCAGAGCACAAAGACCGAATCCAACTCAAATATCCTGATGTATTATGTAAATAATTGGCTTGACTTTTAATTTGTATATATTGATAATACAAATCAGAGGCACTTGTGACAACAGACTCACTTGAAAACATTGGTTTTGCAAAGTGTGAAAATAAATCAGATGTGACAGAAGCAGAAGGTGAACAAGGTTAAAGAAAAGACAGCATCTTATGAGTGAGCAGCATGATCAGAGGTAGTTTATTCAGGCCTATTGTTTTCTCATTCCTTGGACTTCTCAAATTTCAGTGAGGTGAAGCAATAATCTTCAATGTAAGCAATAAAAATAGCATGCAATAGATTGAACTAAATGGTCTTACAACCAATAGAACAGACTGAAGCTTTGTAACCCTATCCCAATTGTGATTTGTGGTCATCAGCTAGATTTTTAACAAGAGGAACAGGTTCCATTAATTTGCTCTTTTTCAAAATGGAGGAAGCCAGAACGAAGACTGAAGAAATGGCAAAAACACTCAAAACATGCACTGAAATTATGACACTTTCTTGCAAGATCTGCTTAGTCTCAGGCATTCTGATGCACTTCCTATGACATCAGAAAACAACTGGAAGCATTGGATCCAATAAAGGATATGGAACCAGATGACATCCTAGCTTCAATACCGAAGACCTGCTCTCTACAACCAGCAGCATCGCTAGCCAGGCCTTTCTATTAGTTATAGTACTGGCGCCTACCCAACAATTTGGAAAGTTGCCTAGGTAAACCCATTCACAAAATCCCAGTATATGTGCTTACCTCTTTTGGTCTTGTGATTCTTGCTTGCTTGCCCATCCTGTTCCGTCTTTTGGTACTAAAGAAATATTAGGATCATTGCCTTTATTTTCTGCTTTTAAGCTTGGCAGGTTTGCAGGGGGTGGCATGCGCCGAGCTGCGGCAACTTTACCGAGACTCTGCAATCCATGACGTGCAGTGACTGTCATAAAAACAAAAACTCATGAGCAATCAAGTTAGCTGACTTGCTAAGAAAATACTGTAGTGGAAATAAAGTGGAAAGATACATCCTAAAACTACTTCATCTGGGAGATTCAGAGCTGTACAAAAACCAACTTATGTTATATAATACAACAAGCTTGAATCAGCCATATGGGACCCTCAGGTTATGGGTTAATAATGGACACAATCAAACAAAGGGAGTCTAAGCAATGGTGAAATTTATTGATTGGCATTAAATACAACCCACAATCCCTCAAAAATCCAGTACACAGCTATACTGCCTTGAGTACAAAGTCAGAGTGACAGTGACCCAGTTTTGATCCTGCTAACCCCAGCTCCAACAGGACTAGCAACTCAGTTGCTCAGTGCTTGAATAGGCATGTTAAAAACAAAGCAATTCTAGGATTTTCATATTGCATCCAAATCACATCTCCTATATGTTTCATAACAAGGTTGTTTAATGCCACACTAGTGAAATTCTTAAAATCATTCCAAGGGCAACTCATTCCAAAGCACTTTACCAGAAGGGAAATTGTGTACCCATCTACACTGAATTGACAGGATCTGAAAGTGCCAACGGAAGACAACTACATAACACATTAACAGATGAAATTTTTAAACTACGAGGAAACTGCTGCAGAGCCAAAATACAACCACAAAATGATCACATTATTTGGCAATAAAAGTGGGTCTACCAGATGAAGCAGTTTCTTTTTGTGTGTCCATTCCTATCAGGGCATTGTCCAATCTCAACACAGCAGCACATGGCTCAGATTTTAAAAGTAGTCACAGTACTTTTGATACTCTGAATGCTATTAATCACTCAGAATGATGTGGAGGAAGTGTTGGGAGGGAGAATGAAGTTTAAATAGAGTCAGTAATACAGCATAGAGTCAGGCCTTTCAGTACAACAAGTCCATGATGACCAGAGCATCCTACCCTGCTATTCGGTCTACAATCCTCCAAGCCCTTCCCCCTCCATGTACCCTCCAAAATGCAACTTAAATGTTGCAATTGTATCCACTGACATTTCCTCCAGCAGCTCATTCCAGGTACTCACTTAACCCCTGTGTAAAGTAGTTGTCTTTCAGGTCTCTCAAATCTCAAGCATGTACCTTGCATGAGTGCCCTTTGGTTTTAGACTCTCCAACCTTCAGGAGATCGTCACTGTCCACCTTATCAAGACTGCAAGATTTTATAAACTTCTATGAAGTCACCCTTCTTCTCAAATGAATAAAGATCCAGTGTGACCAACCTCTCCCTACTATCACACAGCACATAAATTTACCACTTACAAGTTAGTAAAATATAATTCAAAGTGCAGCTATATTTTTGAAGTTATTATTTATATGCTCATTTGCTTACCTTGTGTCACTGGGCTCAGATAGTCTACTGTTCTAGCAGACAGGGAGAGGAATCTAAAACGCTTTGAACTGTGGAAATTCTTCTTACAGGTTTCCCTTTATTAAGGGATTGGACACGCTGGAGGCAGGAAGCATGTTCCCGCTGATGGGCGAGTCCAGAACCAGAGGCCACAGTTTAAGAATAAGGGGTAGGCCATTTAGAACGGATTTGAGGAAAAACTTTTTCACCCAGAGACTGGTGGATGTGTGGAATGCTCTGCCCCAGAAGGCAGTGGAGGCCAAGTCTCTGGATGCTTTCAAGAAAGAGATGGATAGAGCTCTTAAAGATAGCAGAATCAAAGATTATAGCGATAAGGCAGGAACTGGATATTGATTGTGGATGATCAGCCATGATCACAGTGAATGGCGGTGCTGGCTCGAAGGGCCGAATGGCCTACTCCTGCACCTACTGTTTATTGTTTCCATTCCGAGGAAATATTCCCCATGCTTCTTGAGGTTAGTAATAGCCTAAAGCAATGCATTTGCACAAACAGCAACAAGAGAAACAAACTGGGAATGACATGACACGGGAAAGCATCTGGAACAGCCCAATATTAGGTATCCTTTGGACCCAAAAGAAGCCAGATGTGTTTGATTATCAAAGTTACTCGATTGACTAAATTCATTGTGCTCTACATTTCCCTCTAAACTTTAAAGCATCTCTGTAAAACCTATCTCTGCATAAATATCCTCATATGCAGCTTAGTGTCAAGTTTTTTAAAAAATGTGCTTCGTCGGGTTTTTGGTACGTAGAGGAATATGGAAACAGGCCCCTTCGCCCACTAGGTTCACACTGTCCTGCAATCACATCCCACACAAACCCCAACTCCATCACCATCCCTCCAGATCGCACAAATTAGAGTAAACAATTTAACTATCATTCTACACGTTGCAAGAAGAAAGCTAAGCACTTGGGGGAAACTAAACGCCACACAGATGGCACTGGAAGTCAGGATGAAAAGCATGATGCTGCATTGCTATAGTTACATAGTGTTCTTTTAATGCAAGCTGTTATTGGATTATTTAACACGAAGGACAAAACCCAGCACATACCCAAGCCATAGGAGGGAGGGACAGAAGCTAGAGAAGAAAATCAGTCAAGTGATCTCTTGCCATAGAAGTGAAGGTGCACAGGACCAGAATCTGGCTTTGCTACTCCGCACTTCACTTTGTTTTCACAAGCTCTTAAAGCATGTTGAAACAAGTCTAGTAGATTAACTAGATGAATGATTTATCTGACTGCAGATTCCAATAATAAACAAAGACTGGCAGGGACAAGTTCTTGCAGGTTTCATTAACAATCACACAGTTCTCGTTCTCTCTCTCTCTCTCTCATTACCTGTAGGTTTCTGAGTTTCTAAGGACTTTCCTTTGTAAGTATCAAAAAGGTTGAGTGACGAGTACTTGGTTTTTCCATCCTTTCCCTTTGCAGTTTGCCCCAAACGATCTGACATCTCGCTGGAAGGTCATTGAGTACGGTGGTTCCTTTAGGCACCCCTTAAAACGTGCCTCCTTCTAAAGAACAGGGGAGATAATATTCAGATATGTTGTTTAAAGACAAACTATACATTTTCATTCAACTATCTCTCACGGTGGTGTCTGAAAAGAGGATGCTGTCTAAGTTGCATGCCATCTTGGTCAATGTCTCCCATCCACTACATAATGTACTGGGTGGGCACAGGAGTACATTCAGCCAGAGACTCATTCCACCGAGATGCAGCACTGAGCGTCATAGGAAGTCATTCCGGTCTGTAGCCATCAAACTTTACAACTCCTCCCTTGGAGGGTCAGACATCCTGAGCCAATAGGCTGGTCCTGGACTTATTTCATAATTTACTGGCATAATTTAGATATTACTATTTAACTATTTATGGTTCTATTACTATTTATTATTTATAGAGCAACTATAACGAAAACCAATTTCCCCCAGGATTAATAAAGTATGACTATGACTATATTGTCAGCATAGTTTTAAGTGACTGCGAAATGGAGCTGTATGTATTACAAAGACTCTTGGTTAAATTCCATGACCATGCTCATTAACTTGACTAAAACAATCTGAGCATTATCCACCCCAGGTACTAATTCAGAGACCAATCTCAAAACTCCCAATTCTGTTTAATTAATTGACAGTTTAAAGCAGGGGTTCCCCAGACCCTTTGGTTAATGGTATTAGTCAATGACATAAAAAGGTCGGGAACCCCTGGTTTAAAGAATGGACTGGAAACCTTGTCAGGTTATTTGTGCAAATCAGGAGGAAAAGTGTAAAGAGAGGAAAAAGTTCGATCTATACAACACAGCTGGGCTCTTTAGGCCAACTCATGTTGACAGTGATACCCACTTACAGCCAAATACTTCTGCTCCTTTCTTATCCAAATGCCCTTTAATTGTAGTAACTGCACCTCCTTACCACTTCGTCTGCTAGCCCATTTCATATTAATACATTGTGTAGAACAACCTGGCCCCTCAGATGACCTTTCTACCTTCTTATCTTAACCGATGCCCTCACATCAAGAATGAGACTACCTACCTTAACACCATTAATTTTATAAATTTCTGGAAGGTCACCCGCAGCTTCTTACATCCCAGTGAGAAAGTTAATCTAGCCAATCTCTCCATTCCAGGCAACATCCTGGTGAACCTTCTCTGCACCCTTTCTAATGCTAACCCATCCTTCCTTTAGTATGGTGAGCAGAACTGTGCAAAATACTCCAAGTACAATCTGACCAATGTTTTGTACCGCAGCAACTCATATCAACTGCTTAGCCTATGAAGGTAAGCATACCAAATCACTACTTTATCCACCTGTGTCACCGTTTACAGGGATTTATGAACTTTCACTCCAATGATATACTTCAGCACGCCTGAAGTCCCTGCCATTTACTGTACATGTCCTGTTAGCATTTGATATTGAAAAGTGAATTAACCCAGAAAAGTGTAAGTAAATTCAAATTTCAGATTTGTGTTCCTGTTTCTTTTCACAACTTCTCCAACTTCACCTTCATCTTGATCTGTCCCCCTACATTTTCATCCTAGTCAACTATCTTCTGCTCCAAACACCAACCTAGAGTACATACTGAATTACACCCGATGATGCATTCTGTAATAACACCGCTTGAAGGCAGCTAAATGTTGAACATTTTCTGGGGTGGGGAATGGGAAATTTAATTTTTGTCTTATCTCACTTTTTAGCTACCGCATTGTCAAGAATTGTAAGGAAATGAATTGAATAGAATAGAATACTTACATCTTTCATATACATGAGTAAAAATCTTTATGTTATGTCTCCTTCTAAAAGTGCAATTTAACTGATTAGGTGGTGTCGTACCCCACCTACTCTGTTCAGGGATGGGTTTTCCAGTTTGACAAACATAGCTTCTTTAACACCACCCCTTTCAAACCACCTCTCCTCCCTGTCCAAATGAACACATTGTTTAAACTTACCATGTCAGGGGTAAGTTTTTCCACACAGAGTGGTGGGTGCATGGAATGTACTGCCGCCAGTGGCGGTGGAAGCGGATACAATGGAGTCTTTTAAGAGACTCTTAGATAGGTACATGGAGCTTAGAATAATGGAGCTATGCACTTGGGAAATGTTAGACAGTCTCTAGAGTAGGTTACATGGTCGGCACAACATTGTGGGCCGAAGGGCCTGTAAATTTCTAAGTTCTCCAATTGCCTGATGCACAAAATAGCAGGTGGCTTTGGCAATCTGGGCAGGGACAGTGAGGAAGGTGTAAATTTAGTGAAACCAAAGTATAGCAAGTCAATGCAGTGGAAAACAATGAAAGGTCCAATTATAAAAATAACACTTTCCTTCCTTCTTCCCCAAATCAGTAATTGGGCATTTGCTCCGTTACTCACAAACAGTTAAAATAATAATTAAACCATGGTTTTCATAGAAAACTATGAGTTACAAAAATACAACCTGAATTTTTGATTCAATTCTCATCTTACTGCATATACCAACCAAAACAACTTGAATTTTCTACAAAATAGGTCAGAAACGGGCTTTTGTAGAGAGCAAACAAGGTTCTTCCAGTCTTCATCACAAGAAGTCACATAAAAGCATCTTTTTAAGTCTATGCTTTAGCAGTTTGATAACAGCACAAAGCCACAGAAACTCTGGTTATATTTATGCTGTTATCAACCTCTGAAACAGACTTAAAAAGGCACTTTTATAAGAGTCTGTTAAATGAGATGGGAAGAACTTAAAACATACCTTTACATTCTTTAAATGTTAAATAATTTTACACCTAACCTTCTCACCTCAAGAAAATAGCAGAGAGTGAAAACAGTAATTGCTGAAGGAAAAATGCTAGAGGAAGCCAGCAGGTTAAGCAGCATCTGTGGACTTGCAAATCATTTCAGGTTGTGACCTGGTATAACCCCAATCACGAGTATTTTGTAAGCAAGTCTCCATTTCCTTATTAATTGGAGTTGAGACAGCCTGGAATAAAGGAATAACATGATGGGACAAAACTGGAGCTGCCTTCATTCTTGTAAAAGCTGACCTCAGATTTATGAATGATACCGCTATACAGTAGGCGAGGAAAACAAACAAATGCCAACCCTCAGGGAATGACAGATACAGCCAACAGGAAAGGACTGAAACAGTATCACTGATCAATTTTGCTCAGCCAATGACTACATTCAGGGCCAATTTTTTTTTTGAGCAATGAAAATATCACCGAATTTAGAGGGAATGTGGTAGAGGTGAGGGCTGACTTCACCGAATAAACAGTGGAAACAGAAGCAGGCCATACACAATTTATCCTACTCTGCTACTCGATAAGAAATAGGAGCTGGTCCAAGTAGCCATTACTTCTTAAAGACTGGAGCTAAACAGCAAGCCAGAAGACAGTCGGAAAATTCAGCCATTGGAAAACAAGTCACCAAGTTGCAATAAGAATTGCTTTCTCCAGAGCATACTTTCAAAACCTGCAGCATTAAAAAAAAAATCAAACCATGGTCATGCATCTAGTCCAGGCCTCAGATGCAACATTACAGAACTAAAAGCTTCAGATTTAAGAAAAACATCCAGTACAAGTGTTAAATTCTAAATACATCCAAAGTTGAAAGTTAATCATTTGTCAAGTGTTTGGAAAATGTTAGTTTGTTAAGTGGTTACTTTTAGCATACAACCTCATGCCAGTGTTAAAAACTACACTATTTTGGAATGACCTACAGTCACACCCAACTTCTCTCACCCACCCACTAGTGAATGATCAACAGGATGATCCCAGTTGATTCTCACCTGCTGGGATAAGTAACATAGTGTCTCTTTTCCTGCACAAAAGTGAACAGAGTCTATCAACACAAATAAGAGAAAATCTGCAGATGCCAAAAATCCAAGCAACACACACACACAAAATGCTGGAGGAAGTCAGTAGGCCAGGCAGCATCTATGGAAAAGAGTATGGGCGGTATTTCAGGCAGAGACCCTGATGTACTCTTTTCCACTGATGCTGCCTGGCAGCCGAGTTCATTCCTTCAGCATAGTGTGTGTTGCAGAATCTAGCAAATAAGGCAGATGCAATAAAATTTTGTTGGCTGCTGTGCTCAGTTTGTGACATCCAAATACATGAAGAGCAAAGCAACAACTGAAGTAGGATCAATTTCCACTAGATTTTACCACAACCTCATTCCAGTTTACAAAGACAAGGAGGGGGAAGGGAGCAATTCCAATTTGTAAATGGCCCCAGTCATTTCTTTTACCTGCAATTGTTACAGGGGAAAAGAGGGAAGTTTAAGAGTTTTGAGCAGGTCCATAAACTTGAGAAAGAAGCAAACACTCCATTGAAGAAAGTTAGTCAGAACAACTGCTGGTGTAAAGGGGGCTATTGCATAGGATTGTAAAAAGCTGCAGGAAGTTGCAAACTCAGTCAGCACCATTACGAATACCATCTTCCCCAGCGTCAAGGACGTCTTCAAAAGGTGATGCATCAAAAAAAGACAGCATCCATCATTAAGGACCCCCATCTCCCAGGACAACATGACTTCCTCTCACTGCTACCAAGAACCTGAAGACAGATAGATACAGACCTTACCTCACTACTTTTTTCCCCCTCCTCTCTTCATGCTATTTAATTTTTTAAAAAAATACACCGTTGCAAGAAAAAGTTTGTGAACTCTTTGCAGTTACTGGTTTTCTGCGTTAGTTACTCAAAATGTGGTCTGATCTTCATCTACTCACAATAATAGACAAACACAATCTGCCTACACTATTAGCACACTAACATTTGTACTTCTCATCAATACTGAGTACACCATTTAAACAATCATCTTCTAGGTTCAAAAGAAAGGTATGTGAACCTCTGGGGTAATGCCTTCTACAAAAGCTATTTGGAGTCGGTTGTTCCAATCAGTGAATGCCAAAAAGGTTACAGCAAAAGACCTGCAGAAATTGAGAACATGCTTAAGTCTCTGTTCATGTATCCACCATATATAAAAAAAACACAACATGAATGGTGCTCATGGAAGGACACCATGGAGGAAACCACTGCTCTCAAAACTGTGCTGCATGTCTCAATTTTGCAAAAGACCACCTGGATGTTCCACAACATTTCTGGGCCAATGCTCTGTGGACAGATGAGACAAAAGTTGCACATTCTGGCAGAAATGCACACCGTTATGTTTGAAGGAAAAAGGGCACTGCACACCAACACCAAAACCTCATCCCAACTGTGAAGCATGGTGGAAAGAGCATCATGATTTGAGGTTGCTTTGTTGCCCCAGGGCCCGGACAGCTTGCAATCATTGAGGGAACAATGAATTCCAAATTATATGAAGACATTTTCCAAGAGAATATCAGGGCAGCTATCCGTCACTTTTAGCTTAAAAGAAGTTGGATGATGCAACAAGACAATGACAAAAATAGAGCAAATCGACAGAGTGGTTTAAAAAGAAGAAAATTCATGTTTTGAAATGGCTAAGTCAGAGTCCAGACCTTAACCCAATTGAGATGCTGTGGCATTACCTGAAGAGGGCTGTTCATGCAAGGTATCCCAGAAATATTGATGAACTGAAGCAGTTTTGTATGAAGGAACAGTGTAAAATTCCTCCTCGCTGTTGTGAAAGTCTAATCAGCTGCTACAGTGAACATTTAGTGTAGGTTATTGCTAATTGCTGCTAAAGGAAGTTCTACCAGTTATTAAATACAAGGGTTCACACACTTTCCAGCCTGGACTGTGAATGATTAAGCAATGTGTTCAATAAAGACATGAAAAGTACAATTGTGTTATTAGTTTAGGCAGATTAATGTTTGTCCACTATTGTGATTTAGGTGAAGATCAAACAATCTCGTTAGATTCTGGACTAGTTCCTGAGGATTGGAGGGTGGCTAATGTAACCCCACTTTTTAAAAAAGGAGGGAGAGAGAAACCGGGGAATTATAGACCGGTTAGCCTCACGTCGGTGGTGGGGAAACTGCTGGAGTCAGTTATCAAGGATGTGATAACAGCACATTTGGAAAGCGGTGAAATGATCGGACAAAGTCAGCATGGATTTGTGAAAGGAAAATCATGTCTGACGAATCTCAAAATTTTTTGAGGATGTAACTAGTAGAGTGGATAGGGGAGAACCAGTGGATGTGGTATATTTGGATTTTCAAAAGGCTTTTGACAAGGTCCCACACAGGAGATTAGTGTGCAAACTTAAAGCACACGGTATTGGGGGTAAGGTATTGGTGTGGGTGGAGAATTGGTTAGCAGACAGGAAGCAAAGAGGGGGAATAAACGGGAATTAAATGCAGCATCTCCAAGTTTGCAGATGACACGAAGCTGGGTGGCAGTGTTAGCAGTGAGGAGGATGCTAAGAGGATGCAAGGTGACTTGGATAGGTTGGGTGAGTGGGCAAACTCATGGCAGATGCAATTTAATGTGGATAAATGTGAAGTTATCCACTTTGGTGGCAAAAATAGGAAAACAGATTATTATCTGAATGGTGGCCGATTAGGAAAAGGGGAGGTGCAACGAGACCTGGGTGTCATTATACACCAGTCATTGAAAGTGGGCATGCAGGTACAGCAGGCAGTGAAAAAGGCGAATGGTATGCTGGCATTTATAGCGAGAGGATTCGAGTACAGGAGCAGGGAGGTACTACTGCAGTTGTACAAGGCCTTGGTGAGACCACACCTGGAGTATTGTGTGCAGTTTTGGTCCCCTAATCTGAGGAAAGACATCTTTGCCATAGAGGGAGTACAAAGAAGGTTCACCAGATTGATTCCTGGGATGGCAGGACTTTCATATGAAGAAAGACTGGATGAACTGGGCTTGTACTCGTTGGAATTTAGAAGATTGAGGGGGGATCTGATTGAAACATATAAGATCCTAAAGGGATTGGACAGGCTAGATGCAGGAAGATTGTTCCCGATGTTGGGGAAGTCCAGAACGAGGGGTCACAGTTTGAGGATAGAGGGGAAGCCTTTTAGGACCGAGATTAGGAAAAACTTCTTCACACAGAGAGTGGTGAATCTGTGGAACTCTCTGCCACAGGAAACTGTTGAGGCCAGTTCATTGGCTATGTTTAAGAGGGAGTTAGATATGGCCCTTGTGGCTACAGGGGTCAGGGGGTGTGGAGGGAAGGCTGGGGCGGGGTTCTGAGTTGGATGATCAGCCATGATCATAATAAATGGCGGTGCAGGCTCGAAGGGCCGAACGGCCTACTCCTGCACCTATTTTCTATGTTTCCATGTTTCTAAATCACCAAATTAGAAGCTCCATTCATTTCTAGAATCTTTGTTACAATGGCAAGTGACCTCAAGACATTTAACCAGGCCAGTGATGCATTAAACCACAAATCCACTCTGTGGCTGACAGGATTCACATTCATTTATTTCAGTATGGTTGTTATAATGAATAGGACCCGTTATTTACCAACAATCATCTGAAGAGCAAAGCTGGCAACTGTTTAAAATGGAGGTGATCAGGCATCGTTGGTTCTGCTCTTTACTACTGAACATTGCATTTAGAGGATTATATAATTAAACCCTGGTAAACTAGAAGTAAAGATGGAATAAAAATTTAAAGAATGCTACTGTATTATACAACCTCCAAAGTCCAGCTCCATAAGGAAACAGATTTTTAAACAAACTTCTCTATCCAGCAGCTCACATGGCAAATCCATCATCTGGTAGAGAATCAGCAGCCTCCAGGAGCTGTTAAAAATCTAATGTTAGGCTGAAAAGGAAACCTGTCTTTAGGTTTCTCTTTATCAAGTATTAATGCCACTTGTAATAAAACCCAGCAAGTTTAAATCCCACCAACCATAAAGGCTGTTAATGGAAATTCAATCTGCCTGGTGCATCAGTGTACACAATGAGTGTTTAACCAGCCATGCAAAGGAGTTATACAAATATTTCAGAAGATTTTCAGACAACGAGCTGTTTACACCAGTTTGGGTTTATTAAACTCCCAAGAGCTGAAGAGTGGAATGTGTACTGAAACAGCAGTTCTGTGTTGGATTCATATAGACAACTGTCGTTCCATAACAGTAGTACAATGTCACAAATGATCTTGTCCCAGTCTAATCTCCTTAAACTATCAGATGTGATAATACTCTCCAAAACAAACTCAATGGAAATAATGAATTTCTATTTAATCTGATAGTCTTTGCAACCTCAAAACACCTTTCTTTCATTAGTTTACAAGTTAACCCAAATACTTGGTTTAACATTAGGAAAACTGCTCTTGCTGGCTTGGACAGTTTATTCTGACTGGTTTTCAGAGAGAAGTGTGCACTGCAGTTGCTCGTAGCAATCTTGCCTCAAGGTGGCCAAGTCCCACTCCAGAGATGAGCACAAAAAACACAATGCATTGAACTCACACGTACTGTCTTCACAATGTTTCTTCTCAATATTAAACAAGGAACTTAGTATGACTTTTCCCCCCAATTTGGATCCCACAGAAAGACAGTGACCCCTAACATGTTTACTGTTAAGATTCAAGAGTTAAATGTTGATCAGAACCTTTGAAAAAACTTTGTTACTCTTCGAAACAGTGTCATGGAATCTCTTAAAATCATCCAAGAACATTAATAAGGCTGTCATTCATTGTCTGTGCAACTTGCTAGAGGTACTGCCTTGGTTCGACATTAGGAAGCCAATCTAGATTTTTTAAATTGGAAAGAACCAGATTACTATTCAAAGCTATGGTTGACGTTTTTGCACCAAGACCACAAGCAGAATAAATAAGCCAAAGTATTGTTAGCTACAAGTGGAATATTCACAGCTAGAATTGGCCATTTAAAGTATCCCAAACTGTAAATCAATGCCAAATTGAAGTAAATAAAAGTGTACACAAGCCATTCTTTTATGTGATATGGAACATAAGCAGATAAGAGACAGTACGATTATGCACGTGGGACCATTCAAAAAAAACTTGAATCTTCTGCTCATCTTAGGCGCCAAGGAGGACTTGCTTCCACAATGATTATGGGTTCCAAGGTGGTTAATGTAAGGGAAAAACAGACTCTTTCACAGATGGGAGTGAATGAGCTGTGATATGACTCACTCCTTACGCTACTCATACACAACACAGATCCCCAATACTATGACTGCTTCTTTCCTCTTTCTGGAATGGTCACATACCAGATACCCAGAAGTCAATTGGGGAGTTACATAACTTCAGGGTGACAAGAGGACATACTTAAACATTTTCATCTATCATTCTGTAACTGTTCCCTTGAATAAGCATGGAATAGTACATGATCGTACATGAGGCACTGATCGTGTGGATAGACAAGAGGCTTTTTCCCGGGGCTGAAATGGCTAACATAAGAGGGCACAGTTTTAAGGTGCTTGGAAGTAGGTACAGAGGAGATATCAGGGTTTAAGTTTAACAAAAAACACAAGAGTAGTGAGTGCATGGAATGGGCTGCCAGCGACGGTGGTGGAGGCTGATACAATAGGGTCTTTTCAGAGACTTCTGGATAGGTACATGGAGCTTAGAAAAATAAGAGGGCTATGGGTAACCCTAGGTAATTTCTAAAGTAAGCACATGTTCGGCACAGCTTTGTGAGCCGAAGGGCCTGAATTGTGCTGCAGGTTTTCTACGTTTCTATGTTTCAGGGAGCATGCTGAATAATCAAATCATGTGGCCTGCCCTAAACAGTCAGCTGACTGCCACAAGGGCCTATGTTGGCATGAACCTTTCTCTAACAGGAGCTAAAAAACAGGAGAAGTTCGTAATTACATGCAGAAATGGGAGTGCACACATGGTGTGTTTGATTGCATTTTCAGTCTGTCCACATCCAATTATGAATTAAAAGATTGACAAATTTCATTTATACAATTCCTTTCAATCTGCAAAGTAGAATAAGCCATCGTGAAATTTGTTCACTTAGCAGCAGTTCAATGCAATACCTGGTAACACAAAGAAAAAATAAAACTAATATACATTAATGTATTTTCAATAGATTAAAATAGTGCAAAAACAGAAATATATATTATTTTAAAGTGGGGTAGTATTCATGGTTCAATGCCCATTTAGGAATCATATGGCAGAAGGGAAGAAGCTGTTCTTGAATCTCTTGAGTGTGTGCCTTCAGGCTTCTGTGCCTCCTTCATAATGGTAACAATGACAAGAGGGGCTTGTCCTGGGTGGTGGGGGTCCTCAACAATGGATGTCACCTTCCTTGAAGATGTCTTGGGTACTATGGAGGCTAGGACCCAGATTGGAGCTGACTAATTTTACAACTTTTTGTAGCTTCAGACCTGTGCAGTAGCACCCCCTGCCCCAACCAGACAGTGATATGGCCTGTCAGAACGCTTTTTATTGGCTACTGTCACATTTTTTTTGTGGCAAGTATCTCAGAAATGTAAGCCAAAATTTAAAAAATACATCAAAATTCACTGGTTTTTGAATCAGCATCTGTTGGCTGAAGTGGATAACACAAGCACACCCAACTGTTTGCTAGTGTAGTGTCTAACGACCACAGAAGTACACATGACTGACCATCTCCTGCCCCAATTAAGCAGTATAGTGTCCCCAATAAACGAAAATAGCTTGGATTCCCTTCTCTATTTGTTTCTGTTCTTCAAGAGTTGTCCCAAAATAAATAGCTGCCCAAATTAATTGCAGAATCACTATAGAATTAACTGTGGAATCCACTATAATGATTTTCAACTAAGTGGACCTGGAATTCCAATCTGAAGAATGCTCCAATGCAGACCCTTAGTACTCATTTTGCAGTAAAGGAAAAAGCACCAAGGAATGTTGTTGGAAGAGTGAATAATGAGGAAGTTCGTGTAAGGTTACAGATCAGATGGAAATATGGTTAGAGCATTGGCAGATTAGAATTTAATCCTGACAAGTACAAGGCAGTGCATGGGGCGGGGGGGGGGAGGAGGGGGGCAAGGAGGAGGAGAAGAGAAACAAAGTCAAATAGCGATAGGACAGTGCCTACAGTAAATGGTAATAAGAAATGGCAATGGACAGAGGGAAGTTTAGTTCAAGTCTATAGTTCTCCAAAGATAGCAACACAGGTAGGCAAAGAATATAAAATTGGGATGTTATTTTGCAAGTCTATAAAAGACTAGTTAAACTAACCTTGTGTAATGTATGTAGTTCTGGGTGCCACACTACAAGGAGGATGTGATTGCAATATGGATCGAAGTGGACATTCCAGGATGTTGCCTGGATAGGACTGGATGAGTTTGCTTATGGAGAGACGGGATAGGTTGGGCTTGTTTTTTCCCTGGAAGAAAGACAGCTAAGGAGTGATCTGATAGCACAGATAGCCAGAATCTCCATACCCACCCCTCCTCCAAATTTTCAGTGCATCAAAAACAAGAGGGCAGAAATTTAAGGAGAAAGTTTCTGTTTAGTATGGTTGATATTTGAAACTCACTTCTAAAGTTGGTGATAAATAAAGAAAAACAAACATTTAGACAGAGTTAAATAGATAAAGCATAGAAGGATGTGGTCTCAGTGCAGTAAAATGAAATGAGTGCCCCCGCTGTGATAATTGAAGGGCCTATTGTGCTATAGGACTGACTGAAGTCAGATTGCTTGCTGTCCACTTAACAGACAATAGTAAGGGATATTCTGTGTGGCTGCGCCTTTAACTAGGTGAAACAAGCAGATGGAGCAAATTAATGCTGCACAAGGGCAGGCAATACTTTACAAAGGCAACTCACAGTAGCTCCAAGTGCCATTCTTTCAAATAGGCAAAAACATCTTGCATGTTTTGAAATGTCGTTCAATTGTAGTACAATTACATTTTTGCTTATTTTTGAAATGGCATTTTTTTTTGCTGAGGTAAGAGGAAGAGTTCAAATTGTGCATGTGTGCTTTCAAAAGGCGTATGAAAAAGTTTAATTTATCAGCCTCATCAGTAAAACTAAGGACTGGAACAGAGAAGAGGCAGTAGTACCACAGAAGTTCTTAAGATTGGGAAACAAATGGTGAACCATTGCCTCTGAGGTCAGGACAAAGTGAAACCCCAGTGTTACCAGGATCATGACTTTCCTTTGGACAAGATGTAGAGAATTTTAAAATATATTGGAATATGCTGGCAGGATAGGCTGAAGTTCAAACAAATAGCAAGCAATGTCCTGGAGCTGACCTCTATTTATAATTGAACTTAAAATACAAGAACGAGGTCACATTAAATTTTTATAAACACCAGTTCAGTCACAACTACAGCAGTGTCCAATTTGGAGCAGTTCATTTCAAACGCACAAAGGCCACAGAGAGGACAGACAAGGCACATCACAGATTTGGCAAGCAGAGACATAGCCCTTGGCCTGCTGCTTATAATGTTGACCTTTTGCCCATCTACACTAATCCCACTTGCCAGCATTAGGTTATATTCTTCTGTGTCTTGTCTACTTAAGTGCCTGTCTAATTGTAATTGACATGTGAAGTTTTTTTAAAAAAGGGTCATAGGAATAGTCCAGGGGTAGCATATTCCTGTAAGGGTGGGCATACCAAGTTTGGGGAAATCATACTGATGAGGGGATAAAGGCACTGGTCAAGAAAAATGAAGCGTGCATCACATTAGGCAACTGAGTATGAATGAATCTGTCAACAAACACAAGCTTAGGATCATGTTTAAGAGGGAAAACAGGAAAGGCAAAAAGATACGAGACTGATTTGGCAGGCAGAATTAAAGATAATCCCAAAAGATTCCTCAGTTATATCAGCAGTAAAAGGACCACTGAAGAGACTGCCCTCTTAAAGATCAAGGAGAATATCATGGATGCCAGAAAATAAGGATACAAGTAGTATGCTTTTAGAACACATGATTGTTATGAGGAAGAAGGTAGGCTGATACTTGAAGATTCAAGATTGCTTATTTTCACATGTCAGCACACAAGTGTAAAGGAGAATGAAATGATTGTTACTCTGGATTTGATGCACCATAAAAATCAAATAGCTTACAGAACAATTAAACAATGAATACAAAAACACAAGATCTTATAAACATAGACTGATTGTACAGTATGTTCATAAAACAATGTAAGATTCAGCACTATCTGTATACAAGGTAACTTATAGGAAAGTAATAATGTAATGGCAGTGGAGTTATTGGTCAGCTTGACGGCTTGGGGGAAACAATTATTTTTAAGCATAGTGGTCCTGATGTTGATGTTATGCAGCCTCATCCCTGAGCAGGGTTGGTGGGATCCTTTATATTGCTGGCCCTTGCCCCCAACAACTTTCTGTCCTTGGTGATGGGTAGGCTGATAGCAGTGATGCAATGTACAATTCCAAGTACCCACTGTGGAGCCCTGTTGTTCACCGCAATGCAGTTTCCATATCACAATGATGCAGCATGTTAGGATGCTCTCAACAGCACATTATGCATCTGAAATAATACACAATAAGATGGGCAAATGCCCAGTGCCTGATCAAATACACACCCAGCTCCTCTGGGAGGCCAAGGAAGAAATTTTAGAGGCCCTAGGAGGGAGATTTGCTTTGTCATTCCCTTCTGGTAACATTCCAGAAGAGAGGAAGGCTAATGTGGTTCCATATTCAAATTGGGTAGTGAGGATAGGCCAGAGAACTCCAGACCTGAGTGTGACTTCAATTATAGGAAAATTACTGGAGGGAACTCTGAGGTACAAGATCCACGATCACTTGGATAGTCAAGGCCTGATCAGAAATAGTCAGCATGCTGCAGTTGAGGGGTGGGGCAGTGATGTCCAATGAATCTTTCGCAGAGGGGATAGATGAAGGTGGGGCAGTGATGTTGCTCATATGGACCTCACAGAACTACTTTTGACAAGGACCCACATGACAGGCTGCTCTGAAGATTCAAATTGCATGAGACTCAGAGAGCTAATGAAGAGGACTCAAAATTGGCCCAGTGATAAAAAGCAGAGGGCAAATGGCTGAAGGTTGATTCTGAGACTGGAAGCTTATGACTAGTGGGGCGCCTCACGGGTCAATGTTGGGACCTCTGTCATTGAGTAAATGATTTGGATATGAATGCACATGATAGGATTAGCAACTTTTGGGACACCATGGTAGCGCAGCTGTTTATGCAACGCTACTACAGCTTGAGCATCAAAAGTTGAGAATTCAACTCTGGCATCGTCTGTAAGAAAGTTTGTACTATTTTCCCATCAGCATGTGGGTTTCCTATGGGTACTCCGCTACAGTCGAAAGATGTACCAGTTAATTGGTCATGGCAAATTGTCATGTGATCGGGCTAGATTAAATAGGGAGATTGCTGGGCAGCGTGGCTTGCTGGGCCAGAAGGGCCTGTTCTGCGCTGTGTAAAAAAAAACGTTGCTGATAATACTAAATTTGGGAATCTTGTCTGATGAATTGCAAAGAGATCTTGATCAGTTCGGCTGAGGCATGGCAAATGGATTTCAACTTAGACAAATTTAAGGTGATGCATTTTAGACAGTCAAACCAGGGTAGGACTTGTACAGTGACTGGCAGGGAGTACAGGTGCACAGTGTGCTTAAAATAGCCATGCAAGTACTGAGTGGTGAAGACTTTTAACATGCTGGCCTGCATCAGGGCACTGTTTAAAAGTAGGGACATTATGCTGCAGTTACACAAGTCATTGGTGCACTCTGATGGCAGAGGGGAAGAAGCTGCTCCTGAGATGTTCAGTTCATCTTCAGGCTCCTGTACCTCCTTTTTCACAGTAGCAATGAGAAGCACGGTAGCATGTCCTGAGTGATGGGGACCTTTAATGATGAATGCAGCCTTTTGACAGTGCCCTTGAAGTAATGCCCATGATGGAGCTGGCTAAGTTCACAACTTTCTGCAGCTTATTCCGTTTCTGTGCAGTGACCCCTCCACACCAGATGACGATGCAATCAGTTAGAATGCTCTCACGCTGTACATAGCAGAAATTTGTGCACATCTTTGGTGACATATCAATTCTCTTCAAATTCCCAATAAAATATAGCTACTGTCATGCCTTCCTTTAATTGCATTAATATGTTGGGCCCAGGATAAATCTTCAAGAGATATTGACACCCTGGAACTTGAAACTGCTCACTCTTTCCACTTCTGATCCCTTGATGAGAACTGGTGTGTGTTCCCTCATCTTACTCTTCCTCAAGTCCACAATCAATTCTTCAGTCTTAACGTTGAGTACAAGGTTGTTGCTGCAACACCACTCAACTAGCTGATGCATCTTGTCACCACCTGAAATTCTGCCAACAACAGTTGTGTTGTCAGCAAATGTACTGAAACTGTATTTAGCATTTAAACTGTACCTAGCCACACTGTCATGGGTGCAATACGTAGAGCAGTGGGCTAAGCACATATCCAGTGTTGATAGTCAGTGAGGACATGCTACTTCCAATCCACACAGCCTATGGTCTCTCAGTGAGGAAGTCAAGGATCCAATTGCAGAGGGAGGAACACAGGCCCAGGTTTTGGAGCTTATGAATCTCCAAGTTCATCCACGGCTTCTGATTTGGGTATGTCCAATGTGCTCTCATAGGCACACACTCGTCCACTCAGGTTTAAATTAAGCCAATGGCAGGTGCAGCGTATTCGTTCCGATTCGAAGATGAATCGTTGAACATTGTCCAAAGCAGTCCTGTAAACACTCCTCCACCTCCCATGATCATTCCTTCTTGGCTCTGTCCACTGGTGCTGCAGTTTCTGCCTCTATGCAGGGAGATGTAGAGCCAGATGTTGGACTTTTCAAAGATGGGTGTGGGGTGGCGCAGAAAGTGTTCGTGATGGTGGTGTAACAGTGGTCAAGAATGTTGGTTCTCTAGTACTACAACTGATATGCTGCTCAGAAACTTAAAGCCACCTAGTGGAAATCTCACACAATGATAGGGAAGACATCAGGGTGTGAAGTTGTGTGCCTGCTGATTACATTACTCAGCTCCTCCAAAGCCTACGTGATGTTGGTCTGAGGTGGAATATAGACAGCTACCAGGATCATGGTGAAAAACTCCCTTGACAGATCAAATAGACAGCATTTGACCATGAGATGCTCTTGATCGGGTGAGCAGGACTGAGACAGAATCACCATGTATGTGCACACAATGAGTTAATCATAAAGCATACTCCACCTCTTCTACCTTTAAAAGGCTGAGCTGTCCTATCTTTACGGAGAACAGTGAAGCCAACAAGATGCAGCGCTGCAGGGGTGAGCCACAGTTTGGTGAAGCTAAACACACAGCAGTCCATGATGTGCCTCAGGTACTGTAATCTTACTCTGAGGTCATCAATATTCCAGAGGCTATACATATACCTGCAGGATAGTCAGGAGTGGAAGGCTGAAGCTTCTGCTTCTCAAACAAACTTGTATTCTTGTAAACTTGTACCACAGGGAAACCACTTTCTCTTTCTTAACGGGGAAATGCATTTGCAAACCAAGTCTGCATCAGAGGCTCATCACCTTTCAGTATCGAGAGATATTTTAGACATCTTAAATTGATGCAGCTTACTGAAGTACCCATGGCTGTGACTGTGGATTTCAGCTATAATGGTCCTAAACAGAAATATTTGATGATTTCCATCACAGCTGCACATAGAGAGGAGTTTCCACCTTAGGTTCCTCTTTTTAGCGGGCAGAATGCTGCGGTTGCCGTGAACTAGTTGAGCAATCAGTACTATGCTGAATTAATCTACGGCTAGCTTAAACATATCTATGTATCTAATTCCATCACCTTCACTGGCAATGAATTCAAAATATCATTCCCAGAGAAGGTGGCGCAGCATCCATCTCAAATTTCCTTTAAACCTACATCCTTGTGCTTTAAACATGTTCCTGTTTTTGAATCTTTCTCCAAGTTGACGTATCAATCCACCTTATCTCTGCCAATCCAGACAACTTCCTGGAGGATCAAACATAAGATTTGCAAGATACTGGAAATTCAGTGTAACACACAAAAATGATGGAGGAACTCAGCAAATCAGGTAGCATCAATAACCAAGGAATAGAGTTGACAGTTTGGTTGAACCCTTCATCAGGACCAGAGAGCTTTTGTTAAGCTGTTGATTTGTTGTATCTTGATCTGGTTAGTTGTGTTCTACATTGTGGGCATTATGTTAATGGCAAATGCATGGCGATTCTTGAGTGTTGCCCTAGCACATCCTGAGATGTGTTGCTTGTTAACGCTAACGGTGAATTTCAATGCATGTTTCTACGATAAAGAAAGTGCATCTGAATTTTGTCCATTGTGTGATAAGCACACCATGTGATTACAGCCAATTTAGTAAACAACTCAACTATGAAAGTAAATTAAGCTCAACACATGTGCACTATGTTAGCAAACCAGGTGCGCAAAAAATTAGGAAGGTAAATAGGATATTGGCCTTCACAGCAAGAACAATGAAGTAAATAGGTACAGAGATGTTCTTTCAATTGTAGTCCAGTTTTGTCATAAGTGCCATTAAAAGACTTGCTAATGGAGAGATGATTCACAATATTGACTCTTAGGTGAAAGACAGTCATGAGGGACAACAGTCACAACAGTTTTGAGGATTTCTTTCTACCTTTGAAGACTGCATGGCTTACTTAGTCTAATCCTGACCATTTATCCTGACTACTACTATGTCGACTCTAACAGACTCTGGAGAATGATAATACGCTAAGATGCCACTGCCCAATGGAGGAATCAAATACGAGGCAGCAGTGTCACCCATTTAAGATTGAGACAAGAAGTGAGCTACAGAGCTGTGCATGCTGAGTCACTGAATATGTTCAGGGCAGGGAAGTATTTTGGATTACAATCCCCAAATCCACACAGTGAGGGCATTTCAGTTAGAAAACACAATAATAATTAACCCCAAATACAGAGAAGCAAGGGGAAAAAAAGACCTTGCATGCATTCATCTCTCTTGATTTGTCATGAAATTGTCAAATGAGAGGATTGTCAATTGGCATGAGAGGGGAACTGGCCAAGGTTAACTGGAAAGGGACACTAGCAGCAATGGCTGGAGTTTCTGCGAAAAATGAAGGAAGTGCAAGACAAATATATTCAAGTAAGAAATATTTGAATGGAAGAAGGACACTACCGTGGCTGACAAGTCAGAGCCAAAGTAAAAGCAAAAGAGCATACAAGGAAGCCAAAGCTAGAGGGAAGACAGAAGATTGGGAAGCTTTTAAAAACTTGCAGAAGAAAACTAAGGTCATCAGGAAGGGAAAGGTGAATTATGAAAGGAGGCTGGCGACTAATATCAAAGAAGATACTAAAAGCGCTTTTTTAAAAAAAATATATATACAGGGTAAAAGAGAGTTGAAGGTAGATATAGGACCAATAGAAAATGATGCCGGAGATATTATAATGAGAGACGCAGAGATGGCAGAGGAACTGAATATATATTTTGCATCAGTCTTCACAGTGGAAAACAACTGTAGTGTACTGGACATTCAAGAGTGTCAGGGAAGCTTTTTACTTGCAGTGAAAATACCAACTGAGAAGGTGCTCAGGAAGCTTAATGGTCTGAGGGTGGATAAATCTCCTAAATCTCATTCGTAAGGCCAGTGATGTTGTGGGGATGGAACTGGACTCTCTGACGGTGGTGTCTGAAAAGAGGATGCTGTCCAAGTTGCATGCCATCTTGGACAATGTCTCCCATCCACTACATAATGTACTGGTTGGGCACAGGAGTACATTCAGCCAGAGACTCATTCCACCGAGATGCAACACAGAGCGTCACAGGAAGTCATTCCTGCCTGTGGCCATCAAACTTTACAACTCCTCCCTTGGAGGGTCAGACACCCTGAGCCAATAGACTGGTCCTGGACTTATTTCCTGGCATAATTTACATATTACTATTTAATTATTTATGGTGCAACTGTAACGAAAACCAATTTCCCCCGGGATCAATAAAGTGTGACTATGACTATGGACCTGATGGAATGCACCCTCGGGTTCTGAAGGAAGGAGCTAGAGAGATTGCAGAGGCACTAACAATAGTCTTTCAAGAAATGATAGATTCTGGCATTGTACTGGATGACTGGAAAATTGCAAGCGTTACTCTGATATTGAAGGAGGGTGGGTGGCAACAGAAAGGAAACTAAAGACCGGTTAGCCTGACATCAGTGGTTAGGAAGCTGTTGGAATCAATTGTTAGGGATGAGATTACGGAGTATCTGAAGGCACATGACAAGATAGGCCAAAGCCAGCATGGTTTTCTAAAAGGAAAATCCTGCCTGACTAACCTACTGCAATTTTTTGAGAAAGTTACAAGCAGGGTAGACAAATGAAATGCAATAGCTGTGGAGTACTTGGATTTTCAGGCCTTTGACAAGATGCTGCACATGAGGCTGCTTAGCAAGATAAGAGCCCATGGAACTGCAGGGGAGTTACAAGCATGGGCGGAGCATTGGCTGATCGGCAGAAAACAGGAGAGTGGGAATAAAGGGATCTTATTCTGACTGGATGCCTGTTATTAGTGGAATTCCACAGGGGTGAGTGTTGGGATGGTTGTTTTTTTTTTATGATGTCTGTCAATGATTTGGACTATGAGATTAGTGAATTTGTGGCTAAATTTGC
The DNA here is from genome assembly GCF_963921235.1 of Mobula hypostoma. Classification (NCBI taxonomy): domain Eukaryota; kingdom Metazoa; phylum Chordata; class Chondrichthyes; order Myliobatiformes; family Myliobatidae; genus Mobula; species Mobula hypostoma. The sequence continues at coordinate 15,119,979 of NC_086101.1, read as the reverse complement.
CGATGATATAAAGATAGGTGGAGGATGAGAGGTGACTTGATAGAGGTGTATAAGATGATGAGAGGCTTTGATCTCGTGGATAGTCAGAGGCTTTTTCCCAGGGCTGGAATGGTAGCCACAAGAGGACACATGTTTAAGGTGCTGGGGAGTAGGTACAGCGGAGATGTCAGGGGTAAGTTTTTGACTCAGCAAGTGGTGAGTGCGTGGAATGGGCTGCCAGCAATGGTGGTGTAGGCGGATACGATAGGGTCTTTGAAGAGACTTTTGGATAGGTAAATGGAGCTTAGAAAAATAGAGGGCTATGGGTAAGCCTAGTAATTTCTAAGGTAGGGACATGTTCAGCACAATTCTGTGGGCCAAAGAGCCTGTATTGTGCTGTAGGTTTTCTATGTTTTTCTGTTTTCAGATGGCTCCAGCAAATACAGGAATTTCTGAAAGCTAAAATCAAAGATATGTACTAGCTTCAAATGTAATAATCACAACACAAATAAGCTCTGTTGGCATTCAATAAAATTATAGCTCATCCAAAACAGCGCAGCAAAGGACATCTTTCAATCTGTCTTCATGTCTCCAACTATAGTTACCCTACTTTGATCCAATTTCCCCACATACCTTCCATGAAACTCAGGAACTCAGCTGCTCCTAGACTTTTCTGCTGCCAGCCCACCATAGTTGAGTAGAATTCCTCCAAGTACAGAAGTAGGTCAAATAATTCTTACCTAGATAGGTCTCAAAAGCAGCTTTCCTCGTCTGGGATGTGCTCTGTAATCCATATGGAGAGGACATTGATGGACTGATGAACTGCATTACAGGGTACATCAACTTCCGTGTGGATAATAACGTTCCAACTAAAGTCAAAGACATCAAAGCCATACTGAACAGGGAAAGGGCATTCAGAGATAGAGACGAGGGAACTGAAGGAGAAGATTGCCCAGGGCAAGGACAGTAGGAAGATGGAGAGGAAATTACAGTAGAACAACACAAAGGATGTGTGCAACCGTATGCAAACAATCACAGGGTACAGAAAGACCAGGTGATTGAAGGGGACTGGGACAGGAACAACGAATTAAATGGGTTTTTCCAACAGGTTTGATGAGGCTTCTGTTTACCACTCTACAACCCATCCACCCCCCAGTTCCTCCCCTCTCCCTCAGTCTCTCTCCAAGGACACCAAAGAGCCAACAACCACAGACACATGGACTGCCACTGCTGAGCAGGAAAGGAGAGAGCTCAGCAGACTTCACCCACGCCAGACAGTGGGCCTGGATAGCATCAGCCCAGTTCTGATGAAGGGTCTCAGCCTGAAACATCGGCCACACTCTTTTCCATCGACGCTGCCTAGTCTGCTGAGTTCCTCCTGCATTTTGTGTTGCTTAGATTTCCAGCATCTGCAGATTTTCTGTCTCGGCCCGAAACGTCGACTGTACCTCTTCCTAGAGATGCTGCCTGGCCTGCTGCATTCACCAGCAACTTCTATGTGTGCTGCTCGCCCCTCTTAAATATCAGTTTCTAGAACAGATGCAACTAGATATCCTCACTTTCTATGCTGATTATGAAAATTACTTTACAAGGATGGTGCCAAAATAAAACCACCAACACCTAGGAAAGCAATATTTACCAAGAACTCAAATAAAAGCCCTTATCTGAAAGAGGGGTATTCAGTATCAAGTTTCTAAATTGATTTTGTTTGTGAATTATACAAGTGAAATACATTTGCTAGTTTGCTATCCTCTGAAAGACGAAGATTCTTTTCTTCAGGTGCAGTTTATAATATACTGCAGTCAAGTATAATAAAGAAATCAAATTCAGAAGACCCTGGGTCAATTTCAGCCAGGGATCCTCCTAGTCCATTTCTCATGAAGGGTCTCTGTCCCAAAATGCTCACCATACTTTCCTTCCCAGGAATGTAGCCCGACTTGTTGAGTATATAAAGTAGTAAGCATGGCACAGGTTCTTTGGCCCATGATGTTCAGAATCAGAATCAGGTTTATTATCACCGGCATGTGACGTGAAACTTGTTTGTGCCAACCACGGTGTTTATTTAAACTACTCATCTGCCTACACATCCTCCACTCCATTCCTAGTCAAGTATCTGTCTAAAAGCCTCTTAAACATTGCAAATATCCTCTTCCACCATTTCGTCAGCAATGCATCACTCACCATTATGTTGGGGGAAAAACTTGCCTCATTAATCCCATTTAACCCCCCCAACTTAAAACTCTGCCCTCTAGTATTTGACATTTCCACCCTGAGGAAAATAAATTCTGGCTATCTACCATATCTAGGCCCCTCATAATTTAATACTTTTAACAATTCACCCCTCAGTCTTCAACACTTTTTGTGCAATGAAACTCCACTGCTCCCTCACATTGTAGGAATGATTAAGCTTTAAAAGCTATAATGCAGTTTGAGGCTTACTGAAAGGCCCAATATAGTTGGAAGTCTTTCATCATGGGGAAAAGGAAATTAGCAACCCGGAATCCTTCCAGAAAATTCCAACGAACCTTTTAAATAATGCAAGCTTCCCTTAGGTGAGCAAGATGAGTCTTGCTCTGAATACATTGTTCATTACAGTAAAATATGGACCATTGCTTGATTTCCAATTTACCCACGACTATGCACCTGTTTTTAAATGTCAGTAGCAAGATCAAATAAGTATGTCCTTAACTCTCCTGGTAAATGCAAGTATTGTGGAATTCTACCAAACAATAAGCAGGGAGAAAAGGACATCACTAAACCCCACACCAGGATTGCCTTTCATGCTATAGAAAGTGACTCCATGGCCAACAAAACCAATTTACTTATGAAGTTATTATTTAAATAGGCAAGATGCCTTGAGATATCTAGGCAGAAATTCTAAAGCCAGGCACATTCAAAATTTCTCATTTCAAACAATTATGAGATTATGTCACAATGAGCTGAATAAGCCCTACCTCATATCTCAAAGACAAATGTTGGAAAGACCACAGTAAATTGTGACCTCACAACTAAAAAAAATCTTCAAAATTTTCTACCTACAATGGTTAGCAACAACCTGGAGATACAAACACTACTTACACAGATAAACTCTGGCTTCGCTTACTTTCGGTAGAAGCAATCCAGATAGTTTTTGTGGAGCCCCAACGTGGGTTTCTGTCTCCAGTCAACATTACTAACAAAAGACTTTGCATAGTGACATCACAATAACTTTTGCAGTCTTGAACAAGCAAAGATGAGTCAGATAACCAAAAAAGTCACAAAGAAAAACCACACTCAATCCCAAAGAGGAAAAAAAAACAACTTGATCTCAAAAATCAAAACAAAAAAAAATTTCCATTTTCACAACAAACACCTTAGGCAAGATCACATTAGATCAGTCCCGTTGGCTGACCATTTTCCATTCACTCACTACAATGATGGTTAGAAAAGACTTCACAACATTAATACAAGTCAATAGCAATATCATTTAGTGAAAAGTGAAAAGAATGGAAGTCTCCCACAAAGATCACAAAATTTGACATTGTATCATTTTAGCCTTGGTTATAAGAGATCACCATTTTGTGCAGATGATCAAGTCCATTGTGCTATTACGGAAAATTCAAATTGAATTGCAAAGCAAGATCTTCAAAATCATTGCCCTAACTCAACTGGACAGGTAGTAATTGTAAGCTAATGATCACAAACATCTTGTGAAACCCTGGCACAATGGTTAGCTCACAACTTAGAGCCCATAAGAAAGGCCCACGGGACAAGGGGCAATATCTCACACTTAGTCATAAATTCAGCTGGAAAGCAAGTATCATTTATTATTTTATTTTATTAAAAGATTCAGCTCAGAGCCAGATGCCCAACTTACCTATCTTACCCTAGCCTAATCTTAGGACAATTTTACAGTGACCAGTTACAGCTACTATCCGATAGGTCTTTGGACTGTGGGAAGAAACCAGAAAACCACATGTTTACAGGATGCAATGTACAAACTCCTTACAAATGGTGTCAGAACTGAACACTTGACTCCCCAAGTGGTAGGTGTTGCGCTAACCATTATGTTACTGTTGTGCCGCCAAGCTTGGATTTTATAAGCAGCTTTTTATTAGAGAAACGGTATGATAACAGGACTTTCTGGTCCACACTGCCTAATTACACCCATATGACCAACTAACTAACTCATACATCCTTACAACGTGGGAGGAAACTGGAAACCCACCCAACAGCAGTGGGAATTGAACCCAAGTCATTGGTGCTGTTATGCTAACTGCTACATTGCAGTGAGGTAGAGAGTCCTTTAAAGTCCAGCATAATTACTACAGGTGGGGGAAAGGAGAGAGAAAAGAAAGGGATAAACGCAATTATAATTGTGGCTAGATGTCAGAGCTACATATATCTCCAATAGTAAAACATGTTCTACTGAACCACAGTCATAGCTTAACAATTAGGTGAATTTCAACCACTATGTTCCTATTCATAATGGAGCAGCAAGCAACACCTGCTCCCGGAGCAATCCCACTTTCCCATTACACCTGTAACACGTACTTTCCACATTCCCATGACTTCTACTGCCAATTTACTCAAGGGAGAATTAACCTACCTACTTTGGGGCATAGGAGGAAACTCATGCGGTCAGAGAGAGGAGGCAAACTTCACACCAATGGCACAAGTCAGGATTGAACCCGAGTCACTGGACCAGTTAGGCAGCTACTAGTAACCATGCCATTTTGCGCAAGTAAAGGTGTTTTAAGATACTACGAAAATTCTCAATGGACTATCAAAATTCAGGCCTCAGTAGAGACAAAATATCCCTGCTGGGCCAGAAGCTCATGTTTAAGTTTCAGAACTTGAGCACATAACCCAGCTGATAGCCTAAGGCACAACCACAAAAATATAGATTGAGACAGGTGAATTGTTAAAACCAACTCCCTGTGCATGCATGGTGCAGAGGGTTTTTTTGTCTGCAAAAAGCTGAACAAATCTCATACTATGCTCGTGCACATTTATCCTCCATAATCACTTTTCACAAGATTATTTTGCCTTTTATATCTATCACTTATGAGATCACACTGATTGTATATGGTGACACACATGTACTTTGATAACTCTGTCAACTGCTCATTGTATTTCCTACAAAATACCGCCTGTCAGCACTTCAAAAGCATTTGGATGCAAAGCACTTTCAGGCATCAAGATGCAAACACTAGCAGCACCTTTTTAAGATATGCTACAGATCTTCCATTAACAGTTATAAACAATATTTTGGAAATGCACAGTCTGCCCATTACTGATTACACAACATTTATTTCAATAGTCATGTCAAAGACTTGCGAGCACACTTCTGGAAAATGTGGGAGCTGAGTTGTGGCAAAGAATAACACTGAGGCATGGCATTCAAGCCACAGGGAGACAGTATTGAGGCATGGGAATTTTCTGGGAGAATTGCCAGAGTAAGGTCTTATTGGAAGAAAACAGTCAATTATAAACACTAGGGTGACTGAAGTGGGGTATGAGGTGGGTTGTGAACCAATGTTAGGTGCAGAAGTAATGACTGTTTTTAAATTCTGAATAAAAGCATACCAAAACTTCACATTTAAGTAGACATCATCAGAGAAACTCTCAATACAACTGGCTATTGTAGTTGTTGGAACTTCACATAGGGAAGAGGCAGGTGCAGTGGTAATATACACAGCTCCTTTGTGAATAGTGCATTCAAAACATGGGCAGAGGGATGGTTAGATGGTTGGGATATCTAACTATGCACAGAAGAATCTCGTTCAAAATGGAGCAAAACAGCTCTCTACACAACAAAGCAAAAATTTCACCTCATCACCAAAGTAAAACACTGGAGTCCCTATATTTAAAATCCACATTAAAAGTGTTCTAGTAGGGATAAATAAGAGGATATTTCAAGAGTTAAGTGCCTGCAAAGACTCAAACAGTACACCAATTTGGGGGGGGGGGGGAAGAGAACAAAATTTGGCAGAACAAGCTATTTCTTATTTTAAAAAGTCAGATATTCCAACAATAAATATTTTAAAAATAAAAATATAAACCTCAGAATATTTAGGTTTAATCGAATCTTAAAGGAAACAAAGTAAATAACAGAAACAACATCTCTACGTAAAACAGCAAACTTGTCTTGATAAGGTGAAATATTATCCAGTTAAAAGGAAAAATCTACACCCACCCACCCCCCAAACATTAGAGAAACTCAGCAGTTAGACAGCACACACGTAGGAGAATAAACAGTCGACGTTTCAGGCCGAGACCCTTCATCAGGTCTCAATGAAATCTCGGCCCGAAACGTCGACTGTTCATTCCCCTCCATAGATGCTACTTGACCGTCTAGGCTCCTCCAGCACTTTCCTCAAGATTTCCAGCATCTGAAGGATCTCTTCTGTTAAAGATCCAGACATTTCTTATTAGCCCATCCATTATAAAAAGTAACTAAATAAGGAAAATGGAGGCAGGCTCAGGATATTTCGGCCCGACCAGTCTTTATTTTAAATAATAACGCCTCCCAAAAAAAAGGAGGGAAGCCTCCTTTCAATTCCAAATCATCCTACTGATAGAGTACAAATTAGTGGTGAAGAGGGATAAACTGGAAAAGGTACTGAGAGATAATAATGAGCAGGGTAGCTTATACTTGAATCAACAGACAGGCCTTAGGTGGATTTAAATCGGCACGGAAACTTAACGTTAAGTTGAAATAGGATGATTTTTTGGAAGGGTGGTTGGGAGGGCTGAAGAAGGGAAGGAGTCCAGTGATCCCAAGGCTCTCAGGCTTCTTCCACCCCGTTACCCAGGTGAGCCAGCGTCCCCGGGCTGCACTTGTGCCCCGGCTGGAGATAGTGGAGGTGGAGGGAGGGAGGGAGGAGGGAAGGAACAGCCATCTTGTGATAAAATGGCGCCCGCCGCCGGGGCCCGCAACCCCGACGCCGCTTCCGACATTGAGAACGAAACAAGAACAAAACTCGCCAAATAAAAATAAACTCACCCGGGCTCGTTCTATCGGGCCGTCACTGTGTGTATACCGATACCAGATAATAAATAACGCGACACAGGAGTCCGGATGGAGACGGATCCTGGCTCTCCGGCCTTCCCTTTTTTTTGCGCTCCTCTCACTTCCCCCCTCCCCCCACTAAATATAAAAAAGCCTGCTCACTAACGGCCGCTGCTCGCCTCCCGGCTCATTAGCATAAATTGTTCAACCGCTTGACCAATCCGGCGCGAGCTACTGCTCTACGTTTACAAACCCGCCCACTTGAATGCCGGCGGCGTGTATTATATATACGAGCGACGTCTGCATAGTTTTATCATAAATTAAGGCTGGTTGGGAGGAGGAGAAGATGGTGAGAGTGGGCGGGGAGAATGAACGCCAATGATTCGCGGATGTAGGCGAGATGATCCCGCTGTGTGTTACGTTACGGTCAGCCTCATCCTCGCCCCCTATTGCTGGGAGGATAGGAGTGTAAATCGGCGAGGTCAGTCATGTTTCCCCATTCAGGAGAATACAAACACCGCAAACAATCCCTAAAATTCAGTGCAACACATACAGAAGGCTGTAGGAACTCAGCAGGTCAGGCAGCATCTATGGAGAGAAATAAACAGTTGACATTCTGGGTTGAGACCCTTCAGGAATTAAAATTTATTGATTTATCATTGTCACTGCGCTGAGGAACAGCTAGAAAAGCTGAGTTACAGTTTGCCATGCATACAAATCAAATCATTAAACAGTGCATCCAGGCAGAACAAGGTAAAACAATAACAGTGCAGAATGAAGTATAGTGCAGTACAGAAAAAGTGCAACACAGGTAAACAATAAGGTGCAAGTTTATAACACAGGGTCAGGAGATCAATTTAACAGAAGACCATTTAGAAGGTATCTTTAAGCCAGCTTGTACATGCTTTCCAGGCTATTTTGTATCTTCTGTCTGATGGAAGAGGGGAAATGAGAGAATGTCTTGAGTGCATGGGGTCCTCGGTTATGCTGACAGCTTAATGTTAAAAGTAGCCCACACTCTTGATACTTCCTCATCAAAAATGCCATTCCCTATTCCCAGTTCCTCCATCTCCGCCACATCTGCTCCGAGGATGAGGCTTTCCGATCCAGGACATCTCAAATGTCATCTTTCTTTAAGGAACACACATCAAAGTTGCTGGTGAACGCAGCAGGCCAGGCAGCATCTCTAGGAAGAGGTACAGTCGACGTTTCAGGGCGAGTCCTGACGAAGGGTCTCGGCCTGAAACGTCGACTGTACCCCTTCCTAGAGATGCTGCCTGGCCTGCTGCGTTCACCAGCAACTTTGATGTGTGTTGCTTGAATTTCCAGCATCTGCAGAATTCCTGTTGTTTCTTTCTTTAAGGATCGTGGTTTCCCTTCTACCATCATCAATGATGCCCTCACCCGCACCTCCTCCATTTCCCGCACTTCGGTCCTCACCCCATCCTCCCGCAAACACAACAGGGACAGAGTTCCCCTTGTCCTCACCTACCACCCCACCAGCCTCCGGATCCAGCACATTATCATCCGCAACTTCCGACACCTTTAACAGGACCCCACCACTAAGCACATCTTTCCCTCTCCACTCCTCTCTGCTTTCCGTAGGGCTCAGTCCCTCCGCGACTCCCTTATCCACATGTCCATCCCCACTGATCTCCCACCCAGCACTTATCCTTGTAAGCGTAAGTGCTACACCTGTCCCGACACCTCATCTCTTGCCACCATTCAGGGCCCCAAACAGTCCTTCCAGGTGAGGCAACACTTCACTTGTGAGTCTGTTGGGGTCATCTATTGCATCTGGTGCTCCCGGTGCGGCCTCCTCTACATCGGTGAAACCCGACGCAGATTGGGGGACCGCTTCATCGAGCACCTCCGCTCCGTCCGGCAAAACAGACAGGATCTCCCGGTAGCCACCCATTTCAACTCTGCTTCCCATTCCCATTTAGATATGTCCATGCATGGCCTCCTCTACTGCCATGATGAGGCTAAACTCAGGTTGGAGGAGCAACACCTCATATACCGTCTAAGTGCTCTCCAGCCCCTTGGTATGAACATAGAATTCTCCAACTTCCAGTATTTCCCTCCCCCTCCCTTCCCCTATCCCTATTTCACTCTACCCCCTCCCCCAGCTCCCTCATGGTTCCGCCTCCTTCTTCTACCACCCATTGTTTTCCTGCCTATGACGTCAATGCTTCCCCTCCCCCACCCCTTTGTCTTTCAAATTACTGGTCTTTCAACTGACGCTACAAGCATTCTTCAAATCCTTCCCCATCTTTCATTCTTCAGTCCTGATGAAGGGTTCCGGCCCAAAACGTCGACACATCGTTTCTGACTGATGCTGCCCGACCTGCTGAGTTCATCCAGAGTACTGAAAGTGTTGCTTTGATCTTTTACAGCATCTGCAGATTATTTTGTGTCTACTTCCTCATCATTATCATGTATTTGGTGGGTAGAGAGTTTTTTTTCAATTGAGTGGATGGATAAGTTCAATTTCAAGTTTATTGTTATCTGACTGTGTAAGTATATGTGTGTGTGTGTGTCTATATATATCTCTCTCAAAAACAAAACAACATTCCTCTGGACCTCAGTGCATGCACACAACATACTGTATATCACACACAGCACATAAAACAAAATAATATACTATAAATAAGTTAGTAAAAAATGATTCAAAACACAAGTGTTAAAGAGCAGCACAGGTAAAGAGTAAGCAGCTCACTATTCTAATGATGAAACCTTGATAGTGACAGGTACTTATTAGTCACAGCCTGAGGGAAGAAGCTGTTACCCAGTCTGGCAGTCCGAGTCCTGATGCTTCTGTACTTCCTGCTTGACAGTAGTGAATCAAAGAGACTGAGGGATGGGTGGTAGGGATCCTCAGCAATGCTTTGGGCCCTTCATCTGCAACACTCCCAGTGAATATCACAAACAGGGGGAGGGAGACCCCAATAATCCTCTTGGTTTTTACTGTCCTCTGTAGGGTCTTGCTGTCCAATCCCTTACTGCTTCCATTCCACACAATGATGAAGAAAGTTGTCAAAATGGAGAGCCGTGCACGCCTCAAACTCCTCAGAAAGTGTAGGTGCTGCCATGTCTTCTTGCCTGGTGAGGAAGTGCTGTGAGTGCAGGTTAGATCATCCATTAGGTGCACACCAAGGAACCTCGTGCTCTTCACTCTCTCCACGGCAGAGACATTCATAAGCAATGGAGAGTGACCAATCTGTGTCTTCATGAAGTCCACAATCACCTCTTTCATCTCATAATCGGTTAAAATTATGGCAACAGATGACGATAAGATTAAGCAGGTAGGAAGAATATCCTGAGTCATCATGAACTCTGAAGTGTGACACGATAAGACTTCCGCAGGATCCGCCAGGGCCAGCCTTTTTAACTCCTCTTCCTATTCTCACACAGACATGCCTGTCCATGGCCTCCTTTACTGCCAAATAGAGGTTATATCCAGATTAGAGAACCAGCACCTCATTATCCAAATCTCCAACCTGTCCTTATGAACACCAGATTCTCTAAATTCTGGTAACAACTCCCCTCCATTCCACACCAGCAGGGATGGTCCCAAGCCAGCTAGGAAACGTGGGGGGGGGGGGGGGGGGAGTTGGGCATGGTGCAAGCAAGCAATCCCATCCCATAAAAACCCAGAGCTACAGAAATGCCAACTGAAGCTCCAAAGACCTCATCCTTTGAAGGATCTTCCCCAAGAAGACATATGAGGTTGTGTGGTGAAAGTGGAAGCCACAGGGCTGATCAACATTTCACCCGGGGCAGAGGGCTCTGGTGAGCTGCTGTCGGCTCCCCTCCATTCCTTTTTTCCCCTTATCCCACCAGACCCCATCTCTTTCTCCTCCGATGCCTCTTCTAGTCCGCCCAATCCCCACCCCACCGTTTCCCCTCCTCATCTCCTTCCTTTTGTTCCATCATCCACAATTCTCTCCTATCAGATCCCATATCTTCATCACCCCTTTTTCACTTTCACCTATCTCCTCCGAGTTTCTGACATCATTCCCACTCTCGCCGTTCCCTCAGCAGGATCTACCCATCACCCACAAGCTCCACCACTCCACCACCCCCTCCACCTTTTTCACACTGGGTCTACCTCACCACTCTCCTTCCAACCCTCATGAATGTGCTTTACACAAAACGTTGACTGTCCATCTCCCTCCAAGGATGATGCCCAAGTTCATCGAGCATTTTGCGTGCTGTTCTGTTGTTTTAGAGATCTGCCCAGGGCTTAACATTAAACCCATCCAAACTATGAGGACCATGGACAATCTCGAGTTAACTTGCCCTTTCAAGGTTTAAAGTTCAAAGTAAAATTAATTATCAAAATACATATATGTCACCATATACAACCCCGAGACTTGTTTTCTTGCAGGCATTCTCAATAAATCCAATAACCTTATTAGAACCAATGAAGTATTTCCGGTCTTCCAGTCAAGATGGCACCTGCTTACAATGCCCCTTCAGTTGACGTCTTCTGGATAGATCATGAAACCATACATTTCACTTCTTTTATGTCTTCTACGTTTATTTTTCATCTTGGATGCGATTCTGGAACTGTTGTAGTCTGTGATTTGCCGTTTGAAGATTGTTTGGGTGTTCAGCACTCTGCAGTCTCTGAAAAGGTTCCGGGAGACAGAGGCAGCATATGGGAATCATGTGATGAGACTGCTCCAGGATGGCTGCAGGACGTGAGCCGATGTTCGACTCCATTTTGCTGACTGAAGCTTCCATTGTTCGCCAACTAAAGTGACGAGGGAGATTGAAACATTGAGGCAAGTGCGAAAGCTGAGAGCCGGCTGCCTACCTTATAATTGCTGGTGGGATCAATCTGCAGTGGAGAGGGGAAACTGCCTTTTTCTCTCTGGTACAGACAGGGGAGACAGCTTTTTATATTGCTGGTGAGATCACTCTGTTACCCAGTTTTTCTGTGTTTAGGATATGGAGTGGACTATAGACTTTTCTCAGTCTCATAGTTTTTTATATTCTGTGCTTATCACACGATCTTTCTCATTTTTTGTGTGCAGGGGAGAGGGATCTGGGGGTCTATGCACCTGTTCTGTTTCTGTCCATTTTTTTGTGCATGGTGGAGGGTTTTCTTGGGGGTGTTGATGATTGTGCTGCCACTCTATTTTTTTTCTTGGTTTCGTCCTATCTGGAGAAGAATTTCAGGGTTGTAAACTTTGATAATAAAGGAACCTTTGAATGACTGCACTCAACAGGGTGGACAAACACCAATGTGCAAAAGATAATAAACTCTGCAAAGAGAAAAAGTAAAAAGAAATAAGCATAATAAATAAATAAGCAATAAATAGTGATGACATGAGATGAGGAATTCATAGGGAACAATGATGGGTGCAAGTGAAGTTGAGTGAAGTTATCCCCTCTGATTCAAAAGAAGCCTTTGTTGAGATTGAAGATTGTTTTGACGTGTATCTCATTCTTTCTCTCTCCATGGAGGCTGCCTGGCTGAGTGTTCCAAGCATTTTCTGCTTTCATTTTGGAAGATTGCTCTCATTGTTACAGCTCACACTGCATGCTCTCAGCAACGGTAAAACTATATTCAGCAAACTGTTTTTGCTTTACCCTAGTACAACCTTTCAGATTTCCCAGAATGTGATTGAGAGGTGTAATGTGAGGCATTCTTTATGGTAGTCTAGCAGTGGTGCAGTGTGTTACGACTTCTGGTGCAGAGATCTCCTCAAGTTAGCCTGACTGAGGTCCCTGACAAGGATATGAAGGGCGTCAGGGTAGGCTGTTGCTTGTAACATATTTCAATTTGACTTTGACTTTGACTTTGACATAGCAATGCATGGGACGATCTTCATTGCTGGCATGCAAACAAAGATTACGGTATCTTGGTACATGTGACAATGTGTACCTGTTGCGTGAGCTCAGGCTATTCTCTTTCAAGGAAGAGGGGTCTATAAGATTATGAGATCATTGAGAGAGTGGACAGCCAAGACCTTTCTCCCGGGGCAGCAATGGCCAATAGCAGACAATGTGTGCTTAACGTGGCTGGAAGAAAGCTTCAGGTAGATGTCAGAGGTAGGTTTCTTTACATAATGCATGGTGGGTGCCTGGAATACATTGATTCAAGATTCAAGATTCAAAAAACTTTATTGTCATTCTAACCATACACCAGCTCTGCAGGGCAGAATGAGACAGCATTTCTCAGGGGCAGTGCAATCATAACATAACAAATGCAACACCAAATAATAAACATAACAATAAATAGTAAAACACAACAGCCACATGTCAGTTAAAATCAGTTGTAAGTGTCCAGTGCAAGTTAAAAGTGTCCAAAGCAGAGTCAGGTGGAGCAGCTATTTAGCAGTCTGACTGCCTGTGGGAGGAAGCTGTTTAGTAGCCTTATGGTTTTAGTTTTGATGCTCCTGTAACGTTTGCCTGATGGTAGAAGAACAAACAGTTTGTGGAGAGGGTGTGAGGGGTCTTTAATGATGTACCATGTCTTCTGGAGGCATCGATTCTGAAAGAGGTCTTGGACAGAAGGTATGGAGACCCCAATAACCTTCTCTGCTCCCCTAACCATCCTCTGCAAGGCTTTTTTGTCGACAGCACTGCAGCTGGAGTACCAGGTTGTGATGCAAAAGGTCAGCACACTCTCAACCACACCTCTGTAGAATGTAGTTAAGATGTTAGTGGGGAGTGATGCTTGTTTAAGCTTCCTCAGAAAGTGCAATCTCTGCTGGGCCCGTTTCACAATCCCAGTGGTGTTCCTGGACCAGGTGAGATTGTCTGAGATCTGCACCCCAAGGAACTTGATGTTTTCCACTCTCTCCACTGTGGAGCCACTGATGCTGAGGGGTGTGTGCTCAGGCTCAGACCATCTGAAATCGACGACCATCTCCTTGGTTTTGGTGACATTAAGCATCAAGTTGTTATCCCTGCACCAGCTCTCTAGGTGTTTGACCTCCTCCCTGTACATTGTTTCATCATTTTTGCTGATGAGCCCCACCACTGTGGTATCATCTGCAAATTTAATGATCAGGTTCTCCTTGAATCTGGCTGCACAGTCATGAGTTAGCAGTGTAAACAGCAATGGGCTAAGCACACAGCCTTGTGGGGATCCAGTGCTCAGTGTGATGGAGTCAGAGATGTTCCTGCCAACACGGACTGACTGTGGTCTCTCTGTCAAGAAATCCAGAATCCCGCGACACATGGCAGTGCTAAGGCCAAGCAGCGACAGTTTCTCCACTAGTCTCTGCGGGATGATGGTATTGAACGCTGAACCGAAATCAATGTACAGGATTCTGGCATAAGTGTCTTTGTTGTCCAAGTGAGAGAGAACTGTGTGCAGTGTGGTGGATATTGCATCCTCCGCAGAGCGATTTGGACGATAAGCAAACTGTAGAGGATCCAGCGAGGAGGGGAGGCTGGCTGTGATTTGAGGCTTGATAAGCCGTTCAAAACGTTTCATCACTATGGGGGTCAGGGTAATGGGACGGTAATCATTCAGACAGGCTACAATTGATTTCTTTGCTACAGGGATGATTGTGAAGGTTTTGAAGCATCTGGGGACAATAGCTTGACTAAGGGAGATGTTGAAAATGTCTGTCAGGACATCTGCTAATACATCAGCACATTCCTTGAGCACACGTCCAGGGATGTTGTCGGGACCTCCCGCTTTTCGTGGGTTGACCCTGGCAAGGATCCTCCATGTTTGCTCTGGATCAATGATTGGAGCCGGCTGGTCAGACGGTAAAAAAGGGACTGGCTCTCCCCCTTGCTGTAGTGTTTGATGCTTCGAAGCAGGCAAAGAAATTGTTAAGCCTGTCTGGTAGAGAGGTGTCGCTGTCATCAGTTTTCTGCCTGATCTTGTAGTCTGTCAGAGCTTTAATTTCCTGCCACATCTGTCTGGTGTCACCTGTGTCACAGAAGTGTCCGTGTATTTTGCCCGCGTAGGCCCTTTTCGCTTTCCTGATCCCTAGTGAAAGCGCAGTCCTGGCTGAGTGAAGCGCACTTCTGTCCCCCGATCTGTAGGCTGTGTCACGGCCTTCAGTAGTGACCGCACCTCTGTTGTCATCCATGGCTTTTTATAACCACGTGCGGTGAAGGTTTTCATCACAGTGGCATCCCCCGTGCATTTGGCTATGTAGCTGATTACCGCTAGGGGTGGTGGTAGAAGCAAATACAATAGGGACATTTAAAATACTCTTAGATAGGCACAAGGATGTAAGACACACAGACAGACATACTTTATTGATCCCGAGGGAAACTGAGTTTCGTTACAGTTGCACCAACCAAGAATAGAGTATAAATATAGCAATATAAAACCATAAATAATTAAATAATAATATATAAATTATGCCAGATGGAAATAAGTCCAGGACAAGCCTATTGGCTCAAGAAAAATGTAGGGTTATGAGCTGTGTATGAGGGAAGGCTTAGATTGATTATGGTGTAGGCACAACATCATGGCTGAAAGGTCTGTATCACGCTGCAGGGTTCTGCTTCCTACATTTTATAATAATACTAACTACTAGATCAACTATTCAACCTGTATACTGAAAATACCTTGAGAAGCATCAAAGACATCAAAGGATTCACAATTGGAGGCCATAATATAAATAACATCAGATATGCTGATGACATCAGAAGCAAAAACAGAAACTTCAAGAACTACTCACTATAGTGGCAGCAGGAAGTAATCGCAGAGGCCTCTCAGTCAACTCCAAGAAGACAAAAAGCATGGTCATCTCCAGAAGGACAAACACCCCACAATGTGTGATCAAGATCAGAAATACAAACATCAAACAAGTCAACAAATTCAGATATCTTGGCAGCCTAATAACAAATAATGGCAGCTGCGACACAGATATCAAATACAGAATAGCAATGGTGAAAGAAGCTTTCCAAAAAATGAAGACCATATTAACAGACAGAAAGATGAGCACGTACACTAAAAACAGAATACTGCAATGTTACATGTATTCTATCTTGACTTATGGAAGTGAATGCTGGACCATTTCCCCAGCAAAGGAAAAGAGACTAGAAGCAGCTGAATTATGGTTCTACAGGAGAATGTTAAAAATATCATGGACCACACACACATCAAATGAAGAAGCTCTCAGAAGAGCCCAAGCAGTTCGATCACTCATACAATAGAAACATAGAAACATGGACAAGAGGTGCAGGAGTAGGCCATTCATCCCTTCGAGCCTGCACCACCATTCAGTACGATCATGGCTAATCATCCAACTCAGAACCCTGTACCTGCCTTCTCTCCATACCCCCTGATCCCTTTAACCAACAATAAGAAAAAGACAACTCAGATTCCTAGGACACATCATGTGGAAAGATGAACTGGAAAACTCATGCTCTCTGGAAAGATTGAGGGGAGCAAACCTAGAGGAGGACCTCGGCTTATGTACATCAAAAGCATAGCCAGGGTGGCTACACATCGAGGAAATGGAAGTCATCCAAAGAATGAAGGATAGATCTATATGGAAAACCATGGTCACCAAAGTCCGCATCGGATATGGTACCTAGACAGACAGACAGACCAGATGGACTGTTATTCACCTGTGACATTAAGCTTGATTCTTTTTCCAGAAGTGTTGACTGAACTGTCAAATATTCCCGGTATTTTGTGCTTTGTGTTCAGGTAGAGATGTATCATTACCCCTGAAGTTAAACCTGGCTCAGCATTCCTGCCTGCTTTTCAATGTTCCCTCTAGGTTTCTTTTAAAGCTGCTTGGGCCAACCATTGCTCTGAGCAGGAAATTTTTTCACAGTCTGAAAACTGTGTGGCACCTTAAGTGTTTTCTTTGTAATATGCACATCAACCAGACGCAAACCTCAACTCACAACACAAGCAAATAACATCAGGCAGTCAAAACAACTGAGAGGCACAATGTGAAAAGTAAAATGTTTTGACTAGTTGGCTTCGGTGTTCAGAGGCTGGTAGTTTATTAACAATGAGCTATTGACTTCCATTCTGTGTTCATTGTTACAGTTTGTAACAGTGTTGTAACTTGAAACATTAATGGAATAAATACATTGAAGCTCTAAAATGTTTCAAAGTAAAGATTGTAGCATGTTTATTAATTAGAAAATTTGATTATATTCATTAAAATATAATAAATTATAGAATTTTCACAAATATATTAATATAAATTTCAAAATTATATTAGCATAATTCAAAAATTATATTATTATATAAAAGAAAATTCCAGCTGAGTGGCAACAAAGGCTATGTGTGCAGGAGCATTTCAGTTACTGTGTGGCCACGCACCCGTGCAGGTTAGAGGGCACAGTGCTGCTTTTGATTGTTGTCGTTGACTCTTGGGATTCCCTGGCCCATGAGTAACCAAATACACTGAGATGGCATTGAGAACTTACATCCAATTCATCAGGAGCATGTAGTCAGAGACAAAGTCAACTTTATTATCATGTGCACCAGTACACGTAAGCACAGGTTCAATGAAAAACCTATTGCAGCAGTATCACAGGCACATACTATTAGAGACACAACATTCACTAGAAAAATATAAATTATACACTTAAGAACAAAATTAGAACAAAAAAAAAGGTGTTTTGTAGTACAAAGTGTTGCTATACTGAAATCATGACTAGGGACTGCTGGTTGTTTCGGGAACAGAAAGGTTGAAGCCACTTGAATTTGAGACTTCAGATGGGAGCTCCTGTGATGGGAGCTGTGAGAAGATGGCATGGCCCCGATGGTGGGGAAACCTTGATTACAGATGTAGCCTTCGTGAGGCAGCACCTCCTGTACGTACTACTGATGGTGGGCAGAGAAGTGCCCTCGATGTAGTGGGCTGTCCGCTACTCTCTGCAGCTTCTCATGTTCCTGGGCATTTGCGTTGCTGTACAGGACCATGAATGCAACTGGCCAACCGTATTTCTGTAGAAGCTGGTGAGTGTTCGGTGACAGGCTCAACCTTTCGTAATCTCCTAAGAAAGTAAAGGTGCTGAGCCGCTTTCCTTCTGATCGTGTCTATGTGCTGTGCCCAGGACAGGTAATCTGACATATTAGTGCCCAGGAATTTAACACTCCCCTAAAATTCCAAACTTATACACAGTGACCATTTAACTTGCCAATTTTCACATTTTTGGAATTTGGGAGGAAACTGGGGTACCAGGGGAAACCCATGTGATCAAAACAGGGAACATGCAAACTCCACACAGACAGCACTGAAGGACAGGATCAAGCTCAGGTTACTGTAGATGTAGGGCACATAAGGGGTGATGCAGTAGAGTGGTGTTTAGTGCAATCGCTTTACAGGGCTGGCAATCACCAATCAGTGTTCAATTCTATACGGAGTTTGTACATTCTCCCCATGATCATGTGGGTTCCTCCTCCCACTTTCCAACGACATACAGAGTAAATAGTGGGCATGCTACATTGGCACCAGAAGCCTAGCAACACTTGCAGGCTGCCCCCAGCTTAATTGTCACTGATTTAACTTGACGCTAAAATAATGCATTTCACTCTGTGTTGATGTACATGTGACAAATAAAGCTGCTCTTTATCTTAAAAAAAAAGGTGATGGCCGTACTAACCGCACCACCTTGCCACCCATTTTGATTGATCTTGAGTTCAAGTATGAAGTGATGCATTTTGGAGAGAGAAACGAGGGCAAGACATACACAGTGAACGGCAGGGCCCCGGCGAGTGCTGACGAACAGGGAGAGCAATGGGTCCAGAGGACGTTCACAAAAATGATCCCAAGAATGAAAAGGTTAACATAGGAGGAGCATTTGATGGCTCCAGGTCTGTAATTGCCAGAGTTTAGAATAATGGTAAATATTAAATGAGAATCAAATATCAAATTTAAGAAGAAGGAAATATTAAATGGCCAAGATGGAGTGAGCATGGAGAGGATGCTTCCAATAGCGGGGGAAGTCTAGGACCAGAGGGCACGGCCTCAGAATAGAAGGACATCCCTTTAGAACAGAGATGAGGAGGAATTTCTTTAGCCAGAGTGTGCTGAAACTGTGGAACTCATTGTGTGGAGGCCAAGTCATTAGGTATACTTAAAGTGGAGATTGATAGGTTCTTAATTTATTTGGGTCAAAGGTTATGGGGAGAAGGCAGGAGAATGGGGTTGAGGAAAATTAAATCAACCATGATGGAATGGGCTAATTCTGCTGCTATGACTTACAGTCTGACGGAGTACCAGATTTCCTGAAAGAGTCAAGTCAAGTCACTTTTTATTGTCATTTCGATCATAACTGCTGGTACAGTACACAGTAAAAATGAGACAACGTTTTTCAGGACCATGGTGCTACATGAAACAATACAAAAACTACACTGAACTACGTAAAACAACACAAAAACTACACTAGACTACAGATCTACCCAGGATTGCATCAAGTGCACAAAACAGTACAGGCATTACAATAAATAATAAACAAGACAATATGCACAATAGAGGGCAGTAGGTTGGTGTCAGTCCAGGCTCTGGGTATTGAAGAGTCTGATGGCTTGGGGGAAGAAACTGTTACATAGTCTGGTCGTGAGAGCCCAAATGCTTCGGTGCCTTTTGCCAGATGGCAGGAGGGAGAAGAGTTTGTATGAGGAGTGCGTGGGGTCCTTCAAAATGCTGTTAGCTTTATGGATAGAGCATGTGGTGTAAATGTCTGTAATGGCGGGAAGAGAGACCCCAATGATCATCTCAGCTGACCTCACTATCCGCTGCAGGGTCTTGCGATCCGAGTTGGTACAATTTCCGAACCAGGCAGTGATGCAGCTGCTCAGGATGCTCTCAATACAACCTCTGTAGAATGTGGTGAGGATGGGGGGTGGGAGATGGATTTTTCTCAGCCTTCGCAGAAAGTAGAGACGCTGCTGGGCTTTCTTGGCTATGGAGCTGGTGTTGAGGGACCAGGTGAGATTCTCCGCCAGGTGAACACCAAGAAATTTGGTGCTCTTAACGATCTCTATGGAGGAGTCGTTGATGTTCAGCAGAGAGTGGTCGCTCCGTGTCCTCCTGAAGTCAACAACCATCTCTTTTGTTTTGTTCACATTCAGAGACAGGTTGTTGGCTCTGCACCAGTCCGTTAGCCGCTGCACCTCCTCTCTGTACGCTGACTCATCGCTCTTGCTGATGAGACCCACCATGGTAGTGTCATTGGCGAACTTGATGATGTGGTTCGAGTTGTGCGTTGCAGGACAGTCGTGGGTCAGCAGAGTGAACAGCAGTGGACTGAGCACACAGCCCTGGGTGGCTCAGATAGACAGTGTGGTGAAGAAGGCACTGGCATTCTTGCCCTCACTGGCTGAGGCACTGAGTGCAGTCGTACAAAAGGTGTCAGGATGCACTTGGAAGTGTCAGTGCAGTTCTGGTCACCACGTTGCAGGACAGATGGGATTAAGCTGGAGAGACGCAGAGAAGGTTCACACGGCAGTTGCCTGGATTGGAGGGTTTGCTTTTAAGGGGAGATTGGTTAGCCTGGGACTTTTTCCCCCAGAGCGAAGGAGGCTGAGAGGTGAAAAGATAGAAGTATATAAAGTTACGAGAGTCAGCGAGTAGATAGCAAGTATCATATGATAACGTTGTCTAAAACTACAGGGCATGGGCTTTAGGTGAGAGGGAAGAGGATTGAAGTTCAAAGTTCAAAGTCAATTATCAAAATATGTATATGTAACCATATACAACTCTATGATTTATTTTCTTGCAGGCATTCACAATAGAACAAAGAAATACAACTGAATCAATCAAAAACCTACACACAAACATGACATACAGGCAATGTGCAAAAGAAGACAATCTGTGCAAATACAACAAGCAAATAAACAAACAAATAAATAATGATAAACTGAGGACATGACTTGTAGGGTCATTGAAAGTGAGCCCATGGGTTGTGGAATCAGTTCAGAGTTGAGGACAGTGAAGTTACCCACAGCGCTTCGGGAGTCTGATGGTTGAAGGGTAATAACTGGAGATCAGAAATGAGATTGGAGGGGTAATTTTGACCCACAGGGTAGTCGGTGTCTGGAATGAGCTGCCCAAGGAGACGGTGGAGGCAGGGACAGTAAAAATGTTTTCGAGGAAGCGGGGACAGGGATTTGAATAAACGTGAAGGTGCATTTAATGCAGGAAGTACAGTTAGTATAGAATGGCATGATGGACAGCATAAAAGCAATGGGCTGAAGGGCCTGTTTCTACACGGTACAACTCTGCAACACTATGACTTTACCTTCTATAGAGAGCTTTGGCATGGTTAAAGAGAGAAAATAAAGTCTGCTGTTAGCACACCTTAAAAAACACCCATTTATTTCTCCTACTAACCACAGAAAGTGTGTTAAACCTGGAGGGCCGAGTTCAAATAACCCTGAGTGTGAAATCAGCATTGGAACATTGGATTTCTGCTTCAAAGGCCAGTTGGATTCCATTTCTAATGCATTCTCCACACCCCTCATTTTTCTTTTATTTAAAAAGGAAACAAGATTTGTATCATGAACCACTTCAGAAGTAATTTACTGCTGATGCATTGCCTGATGCAGCCAGAGGAAACTATAAATCTTTCCACAAACTTAAATGCTTACTCATTAGTCTGTGGTCAACTCAAGGCGGAGCTGAGGAGGAATTTCTGTTCCCAGAGAGTGGCGAACCTTTGGAGTTCTTGGACCTCCCAGAGAGAGACAGAGGCTGAGTGATGAAATGAAATGGCAAAGATCGACAATCTTTTGATCTCTGGGGGTGATGTGTGTGTGTGTGTGTGTGTGTGTGGTGGGGGGGTGGGGGGAAGGGTGGTACAAGGTAGCTGAGGCTCAGGTGAAGCAAACCATGATCTCATTGAGTGGCAGAGATGTTCCCATTTTTAACAGCACTGGAAAAGGAGCAGGAAGAGGGAAGAGGGAATAAAGACAATGATGGTGTGGCAAACTGAGAAACCGTTGGGGGATAAAGTGGGTAGAGCTGCTGTCTCACAGCTCTGGACCCCTGGAGTGTGCATGGCTTCCCTGTGACTGGTGGGCTTCCTTTGGGGCTCCGGTTTTCTTCCACGTCCCAGCGATGTGCATATTGGTCAATCAGTTCCTCATGGTGCGTTGCTGCAGGAAGGCTAACAATATGGTCATGAATGTCTGAGATCCCCCTGACCACTCCTTCTTCCCTCATCTGCCTCCTGGGAGATGATACGGGAACTTGAAAGCCCAGACATCCAGACTGAAGGAAGAGCTTCTTCCCCACTGTTGTCGGGCTTCTGAATCGACCATCTCCTTTATATCCCCTTCCCAATGGTGCTGCTGCATTCTCAAACCCGCAATTCTGGCAGGAGTAACTATGACGGATGAGAACTATGTGTGTCACTATGACCAGCAGGAGTTACCATGAGTGGCAGGAGTAACTTTGACTGGTGAGAGTAGCTATCACTAGTCGGAGTAACTATAACTCTCTCCGGGGAGCAATGTGGGCCAGGCGTCGCCTCACCAAGTAACACTCTAAGCTAGTTACCTGTAGCTGTGGGTATTTTTCTTGCTTCTGGTCCACTGTGAGTCATGTCTTCTCGTAAGTTCAAGTTTAATTGTCATTCAACCATACTAACCAGTGAACAATTATTAGTGAACATACTAAACATACTAAACAGTTGACTTTGACTAAACTAAACAGTGTTCCTTGGGGGCCAAAGTGCGAAACACAGTACCAGCAGCCCACAGCACGTAGCACATATACTTATGATGGCAAAAATACATATAGTCACAAAAAAAATTATATAGTCCATGTCTCTGAGTGGAATGGCCTATAGATTGGTGGTGCGTGGGATGTTGTTCTGGTCTAGGTTGTCTTCCACCGAGTGAACACTGGAGGGCAGCACCAAGCGAGCACTGGAGGGCAGCACTTAGAAAACATTGGGGAACAGCACTGAGAGAACACTGGAGGGCAGCACTGAGAGAACATTGGGGAACAGCACTGAGAGAACACTGGAGAGCAGCACCGAGCGAACACTGGAGGGCAGCACTGAGCAAACACTGGGGAACAGCACTGAGCGAACACTGGAGAGCAGCACCGAGCGAACACTAGAGGGCAGCACTGAGAGAACATTGGGGAACAGCACTGAGAGAACACTGGAGGGCAGCACTGAGCGAACACTGGAGAGCAGCACCGAGAGAACTCTGGGGAACAGCACTGAGCGAACACTGGAGGGCAGCACTGAGAGAACACTAGAGAGCAGCACTGAGCAAACACTGGAGGGCAGCACTGAGCGAACACTGGAGGGCAACACCGAGCAAACACTGGAGAGCAGCATGGAGCGAACACTGGAGAGCAGCACCAACTGGAGGGACCAGCCCCTCAACTCTGTTAGGATTCCAGCATGCCCAGAGGTCTCTACTCTTTCCCACGCTGCCTTGGCCTCTCCCCTGATGATGATGATGATTACTGTAACAGATGACACTGCGGCATGAGGGCCTGATCCACACAACGATCCAGGCAATGCGGTTCCCCCCACCGCCAGTCTCACCAATGAGCCAGTGAACCAGACTTGCCGAATTCTACATTGCCAATGCCCAAGAGAGTGTTGTGATCACATGAAAAACGTATAAGGCAGACATTTGCACCATTTCTTTGGACCGCACACTGCCACTGCACAGCAACGGTACGCAGCAAGTTTGGGTAACAACACCGTATGCATTCGGTCCAGCTCCATCGCTATCGAGCAACTCGCAGATGGGGCAGACCCCTACTTGATGCTCTTCATATCCAGCAGTGTCTTGCAGTTGTGAAAAGGACATAAAGGATGAACAATTACACCTGTGTCTGGAGCCGGAGAGACTGCCGCAGTGGGGTGTGCTGCTGGCTGGATATCCATACACCACCCGGTGTGGTAACGAAACTGTTATTGTCACTTTAGCATTTCACTCTGCACTGCTTCAGACTCCACTACAACCATTCCGCTGTTTTGTATTGATTCACATTCAGATTCAGACTTACGGTATTTATCACATGTACATTGAAACCTCCCGACCAAGGCGCCCCCTCCCTCCGCTAGCCTGCAGGTCACTCTTGGACAAAGTGCAGCACCTGCTTAGCTCTCCCTCCCCCTCCCACGATCAGCGTCACGTGAAGCCATGGGCGCAGGTGCTGGATGGTCGTATGAGCAGCCAGCGCACATCACAAGTCCTGGTCACGCGACCACCGACGCCAGGCAGACAGTCTCTGAACAGTATTGATAGTAGCTGGTCTCACCCGTCTTGTAACGACACTGGCCAGAAAAGGGCAGTGCAAACCATTCCTGCAGGAAGATTTGTCAAGAACAATCGTGGTCAAAGATCATGATCGCCCACATCAAACGATACGGCACATAGTACTGACGATGACATGGAAAGCATACAGTGAAATGTGCCGTTTGTGTTCACCAATGTACCCAGGGGTGGGCTTGGGGGCCGCCCACACATTCCACTGCCTGGCAGATCAGCACAGAGCAAAACAAGTCCAGTTCGTCCTTCCCACCCATCTATACACTCACATAGTCCATCCTCCAACCCCAGAATGGACCATCTTCGGCTCTCACACCCACCTACACCATCTTCCAACCACAGGACAGACTATATTCATCCCTCCCACCCATCTATACACTCACATAGTCCATCCTCCAACCCCAGAATAGACCATCTTTGGCTCTCACACCCACCTATATACACACATACTCCATCCTCCAACCCCAGGATGGACCGTCTTCAACTCTCACTCCCATCTATTCAACCCCAGGACCAACCTTCTTCCAGCCTCCAGTAAATGTAGATTTGCAGACATTGGGCCTTCCACTTCCCCAATGGACTCACAGAGATTCGGAGACTTGGGGCTCTGGACATTGGGCTTCGACTTCCAGACTTCTGATTGACCTCCTGGTTTGGACCTTTGGGATCAAATGCAGGTCACGCCAGTAATGAAGGAAGAGGACTCTGGGTGAGGATCCGGTGCAGGCCTCAAAATGGAGATTTGCTGATGACGACAATGATTATTATTTTATTTATTATTACCATGAGTACTGTCGCCTCTCTGAGATTCGCATGAGCAAAAGGAATTTAATTGCACCCTGGACAATGAAGAAATCTGAATGTGAATGTGAAGGAGGGGGAGAGAGAGACGACGAGAGTGGGGAGGAGAGAAGGGAGGAGAGAGAGAGAGAGAGAGAGGGGGGTAAGGAGAGAGAGACACAGAGGGACAGAGGGAGAGACAGCAGGGTAGAGAAGGATACAGAGAGGGAGAGGGAGGGAGAGAGGGAGAGGTAGGGAGAGGAAAAGAGAGGGAGGGGGAGAGAGAGAGAGGCAGAGGGAGAACGGGAGAAAGAGTGAGAAGGTGAGGGAGGATGAGGAAGAGAGAGAGAGGGGGGAGAGGGAGAGAGAGGAAAAGAGAATGGGAGGGAAAGGGAAAGGAGAGGGAATGGGGGAGGGAGAGAGACAGAAAGGGTGAGAAAGAGGGAGTGTGAAGGAGATGGAGAGAGAATGGGAAAGAGAGGGCAAGCAAGGGTGGGAGTGGTGGAGAGACAGAGGTAGAGGGAGAGGGAATGGGAGGAAGGGGAAAATTGAGAGAGAGGTAGAGGGAGTGAGAGGAAGAAAGGGGAGAGAGAGAATGGGAGAGAGGGAAAGTGAGGGAGAAACAGAGGGAGGATGAGAGAGGGAGAGAGGGTGAGAGGTAGGCAGAGAGAGAGGTAGAGGGAGACAGAGGGAGGGAGAGAGAAATGGAGAGGGTGAGAGAGAGGTAGAGGGAGAAGAAATGGAGAGAGAGGGAGAAGAAGAGGGAGGGAGGGAGAGATAAGGAGCAGGGGAGGCATAGGGTGTGTGAGAGAGAAAGTGAGGGAGGGAGAGAGAGTTGGTGAGTGGGAAAGGGAGAGAGTGAGGAGAGTGGGAGAGGGAGCGAGAGGAAAAGAGAGAGAGAAAGAGAGGAAAACAGTTGGTGAGGGAGAAAGAGGGAGTGAGAGGGAGAGGGAAAGGGAGAGAGGGTGAGTGAGGGAGAGAGAGAGAGAGAGAGAGAGAGTGGGATAGAGAGGGGAGGGAGAAGTCAGGAGAGGGAAAAAAGGTAGCGAGTAAGTGCCAAAGAGAGAGAGAAAGAGGGGGAGAGGGAGAGGGAGAGGGAGAGGGAGAGGGAGATAGAAGGCCACAGAGGAGGGGGGGAGGGGAGTGAGTGTGACAGAGAGGGAGGAGGAAAGCAAAAGCGAGAGAAAGGGAGAAGGAGAGGGAAAGGGAGGGAGTAGGAGAAGGAGGGAAATTGTAACAGGGAGGAGAGGGAGAGGGAGGTGTGAGAGGGAGATGGAGAGTGAGAGAGCAAGAGTGAGAGGAAGGTGATAGAAATTGGGAGTAAGAGAGAGAGGGAGGGAAAAGGTGAGGGAGGGAGGGGAAGCATGAGGGAAATAGAGCAAGAGAAAGGGAGGAGAGGGAGATGGGGGAGGGAAGGAGAGAGAGGAAGGAGGAAAGGGAGAGAAAGTGAGAGAGAAGGAGAGGGAGAGAAAGGGAGAGAAAAGGAAAGAGGGGAGAGAGAGATGATGTAGAGTGAGAGGTAGAGGGAGAGAGAGGCAGGGGAGAGGGAATGAGAGAGAGAGGGAGGAGAGAAATGGAAAGGGAGAGTGGGAGGGGGAGTGAGAAGGAATGGGGAGAGAGGGTGATGGAGGGGGGAAGGAGATGGATAGAGAATGAGGAAGAGGGAGATGTAGAGAGTGAGGGAGAGGCAGAGGGGAGGGAAAGGGAGGGGGAGAGGAAGAAAGAGGGAGAGGAATGGGTGGGAGATGGAGAGAGCGGGAGAGGTAGGGAGAAGGAAAGAGATTGTGGAATGGAGGAGAGGGAGAATGTGGGGGAGGGAGAGAGAGGAAGTGGTAGGAAGAGAGAAAGAGAGTGAGAACTGGAGGAGAGGGAGAGTGAGGAAGGATGGAGGAAAATGGAGTGGGGGGAGGATAGGGAGAGAGTGGGGGTGGATGAGGGAGAGGGAAAGGGGAGAGAGGGGCAGAGAGAGAGGCAGGGGAAAGAACAAGAAATGGAGGGGGGAAAGCGGGAGGGAGAGAGTGGGAGAGGGAATGGGAAAGGGAGGAAGAGAGGAAGAGGGAGAGAGGAAGAAAGAGGGAGTGGTAAGGAGAGGGATAAGGGAGGAGAGGGAAGCTGAGGGGAACATAGTGTAGGTGGGAAGGATAGGGGAAGGGAGAGGGGGTGGTGGATGGTGTGAGAGTGAAAGGGAGAGAGGGGGATGGAAATGGAGGGAGGGAGGCAGGGGAGAATGGGAGAAAGAGGACGGGAGAGGGAGAGAGAGTGGGAGACAGATAGAGAGAGGGAGGGGAAGGGGAGGGAGCGGGAGAGAGAGGGACAGAGGGACAGAAAGAGAAAGGGAGAAGGAGAGGTAGGGGAGGGTGGGAGAGGGAAAGAAATTGGGGGAAGGAGATAGAGGGAGAGAAAGGATGAGGGAATGGGAAAGGGAGTCATAGAGGGACAGGTCGAGAGAGAGAGTGAAAGGTAGAGGTTGGAATTTGGAAAGAGAGTGAGGATGGAGGAGAGGGAGAAAGTAAGAGGAAGAGTGTGGGGGAGGGAGAGAGAGAGGCAGGGGGAGAAGGGATGGGAGAGAGAGCAAGAGTGACATAGAAGGAGAGAGAGGGAGACGGAGGGAGAATGAGAGGGATAGAGAGTGGGAGAAAGAGGGAGAGGTAAGGAGAGGGAAAGAGAGTGGGGAACGGGGAGAGAGAATGAGGGAGAGGGAAGCAGCGTGAGAGTGGGAGAGGTAGGGGAGACAGAGAAAGTGATGGAGGGTGAAGGGAAAGAGGGAGAGAGTGGGGGAGAGGCAGAGGGAGAATGGGAGAAAGGGGCAGAGGGAGGGAGATGTAAAGAGTGTGAAAGGGAGAGAGAGTGGGAGAGGGGGAGGGAATGGGAGGGAGAGGGGGAGGGAAGAAGGGGAGGAGGGGGAGTAGGACAGAGGGGGAGAGAGAAGGAGAGAGATAGAGAATGGGAGAGAGGGGTGGAAGGAGAGTGAATAAGAGAGGGAGGGAGAGGAAGATGGAGAGAAAGGAGGAGGGAGAGGGAGGGGAGAGAGAGAGAGGGAGAGATGGAGAGAGAGAGAGGGAGGGAAGAAGGGGAGGAGAGGGAGTGGGACAGAGGGGGAGAGAGAATGGGAGAGAGGGGTGGAAGGAGAGTGAATAAGAGAGGGAGGGAGCGGAAGATGGAGAGGAAGGAGGAGGGAGAGGGAGGGGAGAGAGAGGGAAGGGGAATGGGAGAGAGAGGGAGAGACAGAGGGTGTGAGAGAGGGAATGGAAAAGAGAGTGTGTGTAAAGTGGAGAGGGAGGAGGAGGGGGAGAGAACGTGGGCAAGGGAGAGAGAGGGGAAGGGGAGAGAGAATGGGAAAGAGAGGCAGGGAGGAAGAGGGAGAGGGGGAGATAGAGAGGATGAGAGAGGGATGGAGAGGGAGAGATAGAGAGTGGGAGAGAGAGAGGCAGAGGGAGAGGGAGAGGGAGATGGAGAGGGAGAGGGGAGGGAGAGTGATAGAGAGGGATTGAAAGAGAGAGGGAGAGGGAGAGAGGGAGATAGAGAGTAAGAGAGAGGGAAATGCAGAGGGAGAGGAGAGACTAGGAAACTAATACAGAGGTAATTGTTCCTGCACAGGATGGAATCTCTGCGTCTTGAACCCGTGATTCTAACTGTGACCTGACCACCATCCCAACTCCTCCGGCTCTCCCTCATCTTTAGTATGGTGCGTGTTGACAGTCAGTGTAGACTTGATGGGCTGAAGGGCCTCTTTTGTGCTGTATGACTAAGATTTATAACCTGACAACTGATCAGCTGGCTTATAGGGTAACAATATAATATATAAGACCACAAGACATTGAATCAGAATTAGGGCATTCAGCCCATCGAGTCTGCTCCACCACTCGATCTTTGCTGATTTATTATCCCTCTCAACACCATTCTCCTGTCTTCTCCCCGTAACCTTTGACACCCTGACTAATCAAGAACCTATCAACCTCTGCTTGAAATATACCCAATGACCTGGCTTCTACAGCTGTCTGTGGCAATCAATTCCACAGATTCACCACCCTTAGGCTAAAGAAATTCCTTCTCATCTCTGTTCTAAATGGAAATCCCTCTGCTCTGAGGCTCTGCCCTCTGACCCCACTCCCCCACTCTAGGAAACATCCTCTCCACATCCTCTTTGTCTAGGCCTTTCACTATTCAATCGGTTTCAATGAGATCAACCTTTCTTCTGAACTCCAATTAGTACAGGCCCAGAACTGTCAAATATTTCTCATACATTAACTCTTTCATTCCCAGAATCATTTACGTGAATCTCCTTTGAGCCCTCTTCAATGAAAGCACATCCTGTTTTAGATAAGGAGCCCAACATTAGTCACAATACTCCGAAGTGCAGTCTGACCAAAGCCTTATCAGGTATCAGCATCACATCTTTGCTCTTATATTCTAGTCCTCTCGAAATGAATGCGAACATCGCATTTGCCTTCCGTACCACTGACTCAACCTGCAAGTTAACCTTTAGGGATTTCTGCATATGGACTCCCAAGTCCCCTTGCACCTCTGATTTTTGAATTTTCTCCTTGTTTAGAAAATAGTCTGCACCTTTATTCCTTCTTCCAAAGTGCATGACCATACACTTCTCTGCACTATATTCCATCTGCCACTTCCTTGCCTATTCACCCAATCTGTCTAAGTCTGTCTGCAGACTCCCTGCTTCCTCAAAGCAAAATACCCTTCCACCTTTCTTCGTATCATCCACAAACTTGGCCACAAAGCGACCAATTAAACCATCATGAAGGGCCCCCGTCACCCAGGTCATGCCTTGTTCTCATAGTTTCCATCAGGAAGGAGGTACAGAAGCCTGAAGGCACACATTCAATGATTCAGGAACATCTTCTTCCCCTGTGCCATCTGATTTGTGAATGGACTTGGAACCCACTACTTTTTTATTTCTATCTTTGCACTACCAATTTAATTTAACTATTTTATATACTTGTTGTAATTCATATTTTTTTTCTCCATGATTATGTATTACATCGTACTGCTGGCACAAAGACAACAAATCTCACGACATATGCCAGTGATATAAAGCCTGATTCTGAATTCCATCACCCAAATCATTGACAGATGAAGCGAAAAGAATCAGTCCCAACACTGGCCCCTGTGGAGCACCATGAGTCACCAGCTGCCGATCAGAAAAGGCTCTCTTCCTTCCCACTCTTTGCCTCTTGCCTGCAGCCAATCTTCGATCCCCGCTAGTATCTTTCCTGTACGTCTATATTAATTTTCTCCTCATTCTCCTGCACTCCAGAGGCTGAACCCCTAACCTAAAGATTCAAAAGGGCATTAGGCAGGTACATGGATAGGGAAGGTTTAGAACAGGGGTTCCCAAACTGGGGTCTGCAGACCCCTCAGTTAACCGTAGGGGCCCATGGTTGGGAACCCCTGGTTTAGTGAGAGAAACAAGCAATCCGCTGGACGACCTCAGTGGGCTGAGAGCGCCCCTCAGTCTCGGTGTCATAAGAGCACTGCAGCACCGAAATAGGCCCTTCGGCTTCTTACAGCAAATGTTACAACTGAGCCCACATCCACTACTTCCATTGGCAATTCACACCACCCCCTTCCTAAAGGTTCCCTTTAAATATTTCCGTTTCACCCTAAACCCGTGACCGCTCACCCAACCTGAAAGGCCTGCCTGCATTCACCCTGACCACACCCTTTCAGTATACCTTTCTCAAATCTCCCCTCCTTCTCCTGCGCTCCAGGGACTGAAGCCCGAATTGAAAGAGAAGAAATTTGCTTTATTCGTCACATACAGTGCAAATGCGTTGTTGGCGTCAAAAAGTCAGCATAGTCCGAAGCTGTGCTGGGGGCAGCCCACTGGCGCTGACATAGCATGCCCGCAACTTCCTGGCCCCAACTTGTCTTTGGGATGTGGGGGAGGAAACCGCAGTGGCCGGAGGAGACCCGCACGGTCACGGGAAAGAACGTGCAAACCCCTTACCGACAGCGGTGAGAATGTTATCTCCTTGTTTAGAGATACAGAGTAGGAAAGGCCCTTCTGACCCACCAGGGCATTCTGCCCAGCAACCCACTGAGCTAACCCCAGCCTGATCACAGGACAATTTACAATGACTAATTAACCCATCTTTAACCAGAGGAAACCAGAGCACCTGGGGGAAACCCATGTGCACACAGGAAGAAGGTACAAAGGCTTTTACAGATGACCCCAGAATCAAACTCTGAACTCTGACCCCTGAGATGTAATAGCATTGCACTAACTGCTATGCCACTTTGGTGACCCCATTCAACCTTTCAACCCACCCCTCTAACTCAGGTCCTCAAGTCCTGGCTACATTCATTTCAAATT
The DNA here is from genome assembly GCF_963921235.1 of Mobula hypostoma. Classification (NCBI taxonomy): domain Eukaryota; kingdom Metazoa; phylum Chordata; class Chondrichthyes; order Myliobatiformes; family Myliobatidae; genus Mobula; species Mobula hypostoma. Next base: position 15,088,689 of record NC_086101.1, on the reverse strand, counting down.
TCTCTGCACTCTTTCAAGCTTTTTGACATACTTCGAGTAGGTAGGTGACCAGAACATAGATACATAGAAATTTACAGCACATTACAGGCCCTTCGGCCCACAATGTTGTGCCGATCATGTAACCTACTTTAGAAACTGCCTAGAATTTCCCCACTGCATAGCCCTCTATTTTTAAGCTCCAAGTACCTATCTAAGAGTCTCTTAAAAGACCCCATTGTATCCACCTCTACCATTGCCACCAGCAGTGCATTCCACGCACCCACCACTCTCTGTGTGGAAAACTTAACTCTGACTTATCTCTGTACCTACTTCCAAGCACCTTAAAACTGTGTCCCCTCATGTCAGCCATTCCAGCCCTGGGAAAAAGCCTCTGATTATCCAAACGATCAATGCCTCTCATCATGTTATACACCTCTATCAGGTCACCTCTCATCCTCCGTCACTCCAAGGAGAAAAGGCCGAGTTCACTCAACCTGTTTTCATAAGGCATGCTCCCCAATCCAGGCAACATCCTTGTAAATCTCCTCTGCACCCTTTCTATGGTTTCCACATCCTTCCTGTAGTGAGGTGACCAGAACCTAACAGAGTAGTGGGGTCTAACTAAGGTCTTATATAGCTGTAACATTATCTTACAGATCTTGAACTCTATCCCACAGTTGTTGAATGCCAACATACCATACGCCTTCTTAACAACTCTGTCAACCTGCGCAACAGCTTTGACTGTCCAATGGACACGGACCCCAAGATCTCGCTGATCCTCCACACTGCCAAGAGGATTACCATTAATATTATATTCTATCTTCAAATTGAACCCACCAAAATGAACCACTTCACACTTACCTGGGTTGAACTCCATCTGCCACTTCTCAGCCCAGTTCTGCATCCTATTGATGTCGCACTGTCACCTCTGACAACCCTCCAGACTATCCAGAACACCCCCACAGTACTCCAGCTAAAACCTCGCCGGCACCTCACACAACTTCAATGTTATGTCCCAACTCCTGCACCCAACACCCTGAGTTATGAAGGCAGGTGTACCGAGAGGTCGAAACCCTGAATCGGGAATGCTGTGCTGTGGGCATTAGACGCAAAACATCAACCATCTCTTCCCAATCCTCCTCAGGCACTGCTTGGCCATTGGATTTCTCAAGCAACACACACAATATGCTGGAGGGACAGTTGATTATTCGGGCTGAAACTCTTTGGGCTACATGGAACAGTCTATGTTCCAAGCCTACACTAGTGACCATCCCGCACATTTCCTATGCTACGTCGATGACTTCCTGCACCCATGCGGAACTCGTCGACTTCTTCAACTTTGCCTCCAACTTCCACCCTGCCCTCAAATTCACCTGGTCCATTTCCGACACTTCCCTTTCCTTTCTCGATCTCTCTGTCTCTGTCTTCGGAGATGGCATATCCACTGACGTCTATTATAAACCGATGGACTCTCACAGCTACCAGGACTATACCTCGTCCCACCCTGCTACTCGTAAAAACACCACCCCTTCCCTTCAATTCCTCTGTTTCAGCCGCATCTGCTCTCAGGATGAGGGTTTTCATTCTAGAACGAAGGAGATATCCTCCTTCTTCAAAGAAAGGGGCTTCCCTTCCTCCACCATCAATTCTGCCCTCAACTGCATCTCTTCCAATTCACGCATGTCTGCTCTTACCCCATCCTCCCACCATGCTACCAGGGATAAGGATCCTCTTGTCCTTACCTACCACCCCACCAGCCTCCGCATCCAGCACATAATTCATCAAAGCTTCCATCACCTCCAACTGGATCCCACCACCAAACACATCTCCCCCCCCCCCCAATTTCTGTTTTCCACAAGGATTGCTCCCTACGTGACTCCCCGCTGATCTCCCTCCTGGCACTCATCCTTGCAAGCGGAACAAGTGCTACACCTGCCCCTCCACCTCCTCCCTCACTACCATTCAGGGTCCCAAACAGTCTTCTCAGGTGAGGCGACACTTCATCTCTGAATCTGATGTGATCATGTACTGTGTTCGGTGCTCCCGGTGTGGCCTCTTGTATAGCAGTGAGACCCGACGTAGACTGGGAGACCACTTCGCTGAGCACCTGGCATCCGTCCATGAGAAGAAGCAGGATCTCCCAGTGGTTATCCATTTTAATTCCACTTCCCATTCCCATTCCAATATGTCCATCCATGGCCTCCTCAACTGTCAGGATAAGGCCACACTGAGGCTGGACAACCCCTGATATTCCGTTTGGGAAGCCTCCAACCTGATGGCATGAACATCGATTTCTCAGACATCCAGCATGCCTCCCCCTCACATCCCTTCACCATTTCACATCCCCTTGTCCCTCTCTCATGTTATCTCCTTGCCCGCCCATTGCCTCCCCCACCCCCATTTCTTCTTTCTTCCATGGCATTCTGTCTCTTTCACCAATCAACTTCCCTGCTCTTTGCTTCATCCCTCCCCCTTCAAGTTTCACCTATCACCTTGTGTTTCTCTCGCCACCGCTTTCAAATCTGTTCATCAGCTTTTTCTCTCCAGTCCTGCTGAAGGGTTTCAGCCTGAAGCGTCGACTGTACTTTCTTCCATAGATGCTGCTTGGCCTGCTGAGTTCCTCCAGCATTTTGTGTGTGTGGCTCGGAATTCCAGCATCTGCAGACTTTCACTTGTTTGGGATTTCCCCAGCGATTTGCTTATTGCTCCAGCTCCTGAGACTGTGGGAGGAACCAGAGCACCCAGCTGAAACCCATGCAGTCACGGGGAGAACGTACAAACGTCTTACAGGCAGTGGTGGGAATTGAACCTGGGTCATGTATGTTGTAAATCGTTGTGCTAAACAGTATGCTATTGTACTGGGCTGAAGATCTTGTTTATATGCTGTATAAAGGCTGATTTATACTTGTGCGTCAACTCGACTCCGTAACCTACGCAAGTGGCCTACGCGCATTGTGAGCATTTATACTTGTGCGTTGGTGTGTCTGCGTCGCTCTGCAATTCTGGCACGTCGTGCATGCGCACACACCTGCCCGTGCAAGGCTTCATGGTCATGGTAGTTTTTCTCGGGGTGAACAAGTTTAAAGCGAGCATCTTTTTTCGTAAAAGCGAAATGTGTCCTCCATAATTTCGGAGGTCTGTAAAGCTTTATGGAAAGCATTGCAGCCAGAGTTCCTTCCCTGCCCTACGGAAGCTATTGTAGTGGAGGAGGAAATGCGATGCTACCAAGCGGACCAATCACAGTTGTTCGGTCTGCATCGCTGCGACACGTAGTTAAATTTTGGGAGAGGTGCGCGTCAGGCTACGGCGTAGGGATCCACGTAGACTCTGCGTATTGTTCGTGGCGACGCAGTACTTATGGCGTCGAGTTGACGCAGAAGTATAAATCGGCTTTAACTCGGTGGCTCTATTGTTCAACAGCCTCTATATCGAGGCTGAAGATTGACCCTCCAAGTATATCCAGTAATAATAGACTGGGAGTTGCATTAACTGCAGCAAAAGGTGCATTAAACAATGTACTTCAGAAAGTGATGTAACCTTCCAGACTCAATGCTGCTCCTTTACACAGCAGCAGAAAGGAGTGCAGTAGTCTTGTCTGCAATCAGAAATCTCTCGTGTCCCGGGACCTGACCGGATGTCCGTGTGAGCGAGGTAAGGGGACCGGTCACTCGGCTGTTGTTACTGAGTACCAAAGGATTTGAAGGCGGATGGACGAAGCCTGAGACAGGAGACTGGAGTGGGAACACTGTCTGTGTGTGTGGGTGGAGGGCAGTGATGGGTGAGAGGGAAGAACGGGGCTTATTTTGCTGTTGTTGTTTGAGTTCTCTTTTGTTGTGTTCTCTCATTCTGCCGAGCTTTATGGCATGCTATAGGTGGGCGCCAGAATGTGTGGCGACACTTGCGGGCTGCCCTCAGCTGGGAGATCGTTTCGCTGAACACCTACGCTCTGTCCGCCAGAGAAAGCAGGATCTCCCAGTGGCCACACATTTTAATTCCACATCCCATTCCCATTCTGATATGTCTATCCACGGCCTCCTCTACTGTAAAGATGAAGCCACGCTCAGGTTGGAGGAACAACACCTTATATTCCGTCTGGGTAGCCTCCAACCTGATGGCATGAACATTGACTTCTCAAACTTCCGCTAATGCCCCACCTTCCCCTCGTACCCCATCCGTTAGTTATTTATATACACGCATTCTTTCTCTCTCCTTTTTCTCCCTCTGTCCCTCTCACTATACATAGAAACATAGAAAATAGGTGCAGGAGTAGGCCATTCGGCCCTTCGAGCCTGCACCACCATTCAGTATGATCATGGCTGATCATCCAACTCAGAACCCTGTACCTGCTTTCTCTCCATACCCCCTGATCCCTTTAGCCACAAGGGCCATATCTAACTCCCTCTTAAATATAGCCAATGAACTGGCCTCAACTGTTCCCTGTGGCAAAGAATTCCACAGATTCACCACTCTGTGTGGAGAAGTTTTTCCTAATCTCAGTCCTAAAAGGTTTCCCCTTTATCCTCAAACTGTGACCACTTGTTCTGGACTTCCCCAACATTGGGAACAATCTTCCTGCATCTAGCCTGTCCAATTCCTTTAGGATTTTATACGTTTCAATAAGATCCCCCCTCAATCTTCTAAATTCCAACGAGTATAAGCCTAGTTGATCCAGTCTTTCATCATATGAAAGTCCTGCCATCCCAGGAATCAATCTGGTGAACCTTCTTTGTACCCCCTGTATGGCAAGAATGTCTTTCCTCAGATTAGGGGACCAAAACTGCACACAATACTCCAGGTAATAGCTGGAGTATTGTGTGCAATACCCCTTGCCCATCCTCTAGGCTTCCCCCTCCCCCTTTCTTTCTCCCTAGGCCTCCCGTCCTATGATCCTCTCATATCCCTTTTGCCAATCAACTGTCCAGCTCCTGCCTTCTCCTATCATTTTGGATCTCCCCCTCCCCCTCCCACTTTCAAATCTCTTACTAGCTCTTCTTTCAGTTAGTCCTGACGAAGGGTCTCGGCCTGAAACGTCGACTGTACCTCTTCCTAGAGATGCTGCCTGGCCTGCTGCGTTCACCAGCAACTTTTATGTGTGTTGCTTGAAATTCCAGCATCTGCAGCTTTCCTTGTGTTTACATCCTTGGGTGTGTTGGGTGCCATCGCAAAAGACCCTTTCACTATACACACGATGACTAAATGGATCGGAATCTGAAGGGAAATGAGGACTGTGAGAAACTGATAAAAAAGATAACTCTTAGGCAAACATGACCAAGAGTTTTAATAATCAACAGAGTAAGAGATCCGTCTGATTCATTACAGATTACCCGCGGGTTATTGTGCGCTCTCCGCGGTGCTCCGGATGATTGGCGGGTGAGACAAGGTCGACCTGGGGCAGTGGGACGTTACAGAGCTCGATGCCGGCAGCTTTGGGAATGGGGCGAGTGGACTTGGGTTTCAGATGATCACTACTGGATCACGGAAGATCGCTGAAGGTTTTCTTTGTCGGGGGTCCTATGGGTTTCTCCGGTTCCTTGGTCTTGTCTTCGTACATCATTATTCTGTGAAGGTAAACGGAACAGGAGAAATGAATTCCATGTTTCCCCAACAGGTGGCCCTGGATCGCGAAATTGTTAGAAAGGAGGTTTGGTATCAACACTGGAAAACCTTTCTTCTTGTTCAGTTTTGCCAGATATGATCAGGGCAAGAACAGCACATTTCTCTGTGTTGTTCTGTCACACTCTCCCAGGGTGTTTAGAAGAATAAGGGGAGACCTCATTGAAGCCTGTTGAATATGGAAGGGCCCTAGACAGAGTGGATGTGGAGAGGACGTTTCCGACAGCGGGGAAGTCTAGGACCGGGGGCACAGCCTCAGAATAGAGGGACGTCCATTTAGAACAGAGATGAGGAGGAATTTCTTTGGCAGATGGTGGTGAATCTATGGAATTCATTGGCACAAACTGCTGAGGAGGCCAAGTCATTGGGTATATTTAAACGGAATTTGTCAGGTTCTTGATTGGTCAGGGCGTCAAAGCTTACAGGGAGAAGGCAGAAGAATGGGGTTGAGGGGGATAATAAATCAGCCATGATGGAGTGGCGGAGCAGACTCGATGGGCCGAATAGCTTAATTCAGCTCCTGTGTCTTATGGTCTTATACTGAGCCAACCTCCCTCTACACTATCCCATTTTGGGAGGTTAAAGAGGTTCAGCTTGGTACCGAACACTCTGACAAGCTCTGCAAATACATGTCCTTAGGAAAGGTGCAGAGAGATGCTGGTCTCATCCAGACCAATGGCATTTGTGTAGATGAGCTTTGGGGTCGACATGGACACGTCGGGTCAGAAGAGCCAGTTTTTTTATGCTGTGGGCTTTCTGTGTCTCAAGTAAACAGAAATAAACTACAGGTGCTGAAAATCTGAAATAGAACCAGAAAATACCTTAAACACTCTGCAGGCCAGGCAGCGTCTGCAGGTGGTGAAACAGCCGATGTATCCAGACTGCCTGATGAAGGGTGTCACACCCAAAGTGTTGGCCTGGCCTGTTACAGCAGTTCAAATGCTCAGATGAAGCTGCAGAGAGCAGTGGACTCAGCCCGGACACATCCCTCCCCACGACTGGTAATATCTGCAGGAGGTGCTGCCTCGAGAAAGCAACACCCATCATCAAAGATCCCCCCCATCCGGGCCGGGGCATCGTCTCACAGCTACCATCGGGCAGGAAAACCAGAAGCCTGGAGGCCCACACGACCAGGTTCAGGAACAGTGACTTCCCTTCAACCGTTCAGTTCTTGAACCAACTAGCACAACCCTAATCACCACCTCAACACAGCAACACCACAACCTCTCTGGTCACTTCTCTTGTTCTAATTGTGTCCCTCTGTGTAGAAGTTGTGTGTTTTATGTTTTATTGTGGATGTTGTTTATCCAATGTCATGTTGCTGCAAGTGGATTTTTTATTGCAACTGCACAGACAGGTACTTGTGTGTGAGACAGCAAGCCCGACTTCAATAATCACACATTCCTGGGAGTGAGGCAGCATGTTAGATACGGTGTCAAGAATTCCAAGCTGGTCCCTCCAGTCTAGTCTATTTGCAGTTTCCATAAATAACTCCCAGTCTCAGAGGGGGAGAGGACAGTGTGTGACCCAATACCCCACCCGGTTCCAGACGGGGAGATGACAGTGTGTGACCCAATACCCCACCCGGTTCCAGATGGGGAGAGGACAGTGCGTGACCCACTACCCCACCCGGTCCCAGAGGGGGAGAGGACAGTGTGTGACACTACCCCACCCAGTCCCAGAGAGGGAGAGGACAGTGTGTGACCCAATACCCCACTCGGTCCCAGAGGGGGAGAGGAGAGTGTGTGACCCACTATCCCACCCAGTGTCAGAGGGGGAGAGGACAGTGTGTGACCCACTACCCCACCCAGTCCCAGAGAGGGAGAGGACAGTGTGTGACCCAATACCCCACTCGGTCCCAGAGGGGGAGAGGAGAGTGTGTGACCCACTATCCCACCCAGTGTCAGAGGGGGAGAGGACAGTGTGTGACCCACTACCCCACCCAGTCCCAGAGGGGGAGAGGACAGTGTGTGACCCACTACCCCACCCAGTCCCAGAGGGGGAGAGGACAGTGTGTGACCCACTACCCCACCCAGTCCCAGAGGGAGAGAGGAGAGTGTGTGACCCACTACCCCACCCAGAACCGGAGAAGAGAGAGAGTGTGTGACCCACTGCTGCAACTGGCTCCACAACGCTCTAACACCATGAGCTCACTGTTGTCACAGCCAAAATCAATGTCAAAATCGGGTTTATTGCCATACACACAAGGACGTGTAGAACAGCTGCAATGAGAAAACTCACCTGCAGCAGCTTCACAGACACACAACATCAGAGACACAACATTCACAAGAGCAATATATAGCAAATAAATTATACTCCATTTTATAAGACAGAACTAAAAACTAAAAAAAAATCGATTGTAGTGACCCTTCATCAGCATTTTGTGTGTGTTGACAGGAGAAACATCCTCTGATTTCACTCCAGCGTGTCCTAGTCCAATCTTAATCATGCATGCATCCTCTCGTCTGACCGCCTCTCCCGAGGTCCTTTTGACCTGCCCACCGCTGTTCACCAGATTGCTACAGCCGTCTAACCACAGAGCTTTGGAAGCTGCATTGCAGATATTGACTGTGCGCTCCATACTTCCCCGTGGTGCCGGCAGTCTGTAAGAGTGCGGGGATTCCCTCAATGTCGGAAGGAAGACGCAGCGATGACCGAGTGAGGATCCGCCCGGCTCTTACGCGGAGCAGCGCTGCTGCCACCTGGTGGCTCGGAGTACTTAACCTACTGTCCTACTGGCGGATATTAGTGGCCTGGGGCAAGCGGCCGTTCGGCCTGCCACGTCCATGCCGACCAGCGAGCGCTCGTTCTGTTGATCCCATCGTCCAGCACATGGCCTACAACCTTCTATGCCTTGATGCTTGTCCAGATATTGCTTAAATGCCTTGATCAAAGAGACTGCCGTTTCTGGAATATGAAGGGGGAAAAAAAAACAATCCTGATGTAGGAGACCAGGCCCAAACGTGGAATAACACCTTTGCCGCTCCAGACGCTGTTAGACCACTGAGTTCCTCCAGTATTCGGTTTCTTACGCGCTGTCAGTGACTAGGGTTCAATTACTCTCTCGGGCATTGTGATTCAGTTGCTCACCACGCTCTGGGTAAGAAATGTTCCCCTCTCGGATCTTTTCCCCTTACTCTAAGTCTCCAGTTATACTGGCTCTGGCAAGGGGAAAATATTCCTGCAGTCTATCCTGTCTGTAACCTTCATTATTTTATATACCTCTGTCATGTTCCCTCTTAACCTCCTCTGCTCTGTGGAAAGAGGACTGGCATGTCCAGTCTCCCCTCCTGACTGAAACAGTCCACCCCTGACAACATGCTGGTGAATCTCCTCTGCACCCTCTCACACCCGAGGAAGGGTGATGTTCTGAGATCACAAGACTAAAATATAGGAGTAGATTTAGTGCATTCTGCCCATTGGGTTATTCAATTGTAGCCGATCTTTCTTGTCCCCATTCTTCCACCTTCTCCCCGTAAACCCCTTACCACTCAAGGACATATCAGTCTCTGCCTTAAATACACCCAATGAATTGTTCTCTGTGCAATGAGTTCCACAGGCTCACCACCATCTGGTTGAAGGAATTCCTGCTCACCTCAGTTCTAAAGGGACATCCCTTTATTTTGAGGCTGCACCCTCTGGTCTGAAACTCTCCTTCTAATGGGGCCACCCTTTCCACTAGCACTCTGTCTAGAGCTTTCGGTGTCCAATAGGTTTAACATAAGAATATAAGAAATAGGAGCAGGAGTAGGCCATCTGGCCCATCGAGCCTGCTCAGCCATTCAATAAGATCATGGCTGATCTGGCCATGGACTCATCTCCACCTACCTGCCTTTTCCCCACAACCCTTAATTCCCCTACTATGCAAAAATCTATCTAACCTTGTCTTAAATAAATCTACTGAGGTAGCTTCCATTACTTCAGTGGGCAGAGAAAAATCCACAGATTCACCACTCTCTGGGAAAAGCAGTTCCTTCTCATCTCCACCTTAATTCTGCTCCCGGAATCTTGAGACTATGTCTCCTAGTTCTAGTCTCACCTACCAGTGGAAATAACTTTACTACCTCTATCTTATCTATAGCTTTCATAATTTTATATGTTTCTGTAAGATCTTCTCTCATTCTTCTGAATTCCTGAATTCCAGCAACTACAGTCCTGGGAGACTTAATCTCTCCTCATAGTTTAACCCTCTCATCTCTGGAATCAACCTGGTGAACCTCCTCTGCACCACCTTCAAAGCCAGTATATCCTTCCTCAGGTAAGGACACCAGAACTGCACACAGTACTCCAGGTGCGGCCTCACCTGTACCCTGTACAGTTGCAGCATAACCTTCCTGCTCTTAAATTCAATCCCTCTGGCAATGAAGGCCAACATTCCATTTGCTTTTTTGATAACCTGCTGTACCCGCAAACCAGCCTTTCATGATTCATGCACAAGCACTCCAAGTCCTTCTGCACAGCAGCATGCTTCAATCTCTTACTATTTAAATAATAATCTGATCTTCCATTTTGCCTTCCAAAGTGGATGACCTTGCACTTACTAACATTGTACTCCAAATGCCAGACCCTTGTCCACTCACTTAACCTGTCTATATGTGTCTGCAGACTCTCTGTGTCTTCTGTACAATTTGCTTTTCCACTCAATTAAGTGTCATCAGCAAACTCAGATCGTTAATGTATATCGTGAACAGTTGTGGCCCCAGCACATTGCTCACCACTGATTGCCAACCAGAGTAACACCCATGTATCCCAACTCTCTGCTTTCTATTAGTTAACCAATCCTTAATTAAGAGCATTACCGCACTCCCTTACCTTCCTGCTTATCCTTTCGTATTACCTGATATCCTTGGGTAGTTAATTCCCTATCCTCTCCCCTCTGCAATCACAGTTCTGTAACGGCCACTAAATTATACCTCTTTGTACTGATTTGTGCCACGAGTTCACGGACCTTGTTTTGAATACTACGGGCATTCAAATGAAGTGCCCTTACACTCATTGTAAAATCTAGTAATCTTTGACTCTTATGCACCTGACTTCTGCACTCCACTCTTGCTTTTCTCTTTTTTAACTTTTGCTTTTACTTTATCTTTATCCACATTTTTCTCTTTTACTTTATCCATACTTCTCCAAACTGTTGAACCCCCCCCCCCCGCTATTTAGTTTAACACCCAATCCACAACCCTAGTTATGTGATTCGCCAGGATCCAGGACCCATCTCAGTTCAGGTGGAGCCCATCCCAATGGAACAGCTCCCTCCTTCCCCAATACTGGTGCCAGTTTCCCACGTATTTCAAACCAACTTCTCCCACGCCACTCCTTTAGCCACGCATTCAACTCTCCAATCTTCTTGAACCAATGCCAATTTACATGTGGCTCAGGTAGTAATCCAGACTTTACCACCTTTTTGGCCCTGCTTTTTAACTTAGCCCCTAGCTGCTCAAATTCCCTCAGCAAAACCTCTTTCCTTGTCCTACCTATGTCGTTGGTACCAACATGGACTATGACAACTGGATCTCTCCCCTCCCACTGCAAATTCCTCTGCAGGTCAGATAAGATGTCCCGAACCCGGGCACCAGGCAGGCAACGCAGCCTTCCGAATGCTCTATCCTTGCGACAGAGAACTCTGTCTATTCCCCTGACTATACTATCCCCAATTACCACTACTTTTATCTTCTCTTCCCTCTCTTGAATGGCTCCCTGAACTACAGTGCCACAGTCAGGTTGCTCACCCACAGCCCCCACTCTCATCCACACAGGGAGCAAGAATCTCCGACCTGTTGGACAAACTTATCCCATATCCCCTGAACTCCATGGAGCACAAGCTCAGAGACATCAAACACTCCTCAAACATTAACCATTTCATTCCTGTCCCAGTTCATTCAGACACTTAATCAGACTCTTTCTCTTACCGGCTTACACAAACTGTAAGTCATTACCGTATATTTCACCAGCTTTCATAACTTCTCTGAGGTCCTGATTTAATTGGAAATCTCGCAGTACTCCAGCTGTGATCTGACCAATAGAACATAGAAACACTGCACAGGCCTTTGGTCCACGATATTGTGCCTACCTTTTATTCCAATTAAAAGTCAGTCTAACCCTTCCTGCTACATACAGTTTGTGCAAATGTTTTAGGTGCAAGAGTAGACAAAGAGAGGCACAAATTGGAGGTCAAGACTGTGGGTATATTTGAAGTGAAAATTAATAGCTTCCTGATCGGTCAGGGTATCAAAGGAGTACGGGGTTGAGTGGGATCTGGGATCAGTCATTGAATGGCGGAGCAGACTCGATGGGCTGAATGGCCTAATTCTACTCCTATGACTTATGGTCTCATATACAGTGTTAGGGTGTCGAAAACTTTTGCACAGGACTGTATTTGTCAATGTGGATCAGAGAGCGAGTTTGTAAATCTGGCGGAGGCAAAGGACATTGGGAATGGAGAGGCTGGAGTGCCACAGGAGGGGTGTGGGGCAGGTGGCAGGGGCTGGGGAGTGCGAGGTGGCATGGGGCAGACACACCCAGCCCTGAGACACCAGGCAAAAGGTCATTCGATTCCAAACAACTGGTTTATTGATCACTGCAGAGTGTCATAGTCATAGAAGAGTACAACACAGAAATAGGCCCTTCAGCCCATCTTGTCCATGCCGAACCATCTAAACTGCCTACTCCCATACCCTTGCCTTGTCTTGTTCATACTGCACCAACCGCCACCACTGGGCTGTAAACGTGCTGGAGCAATATGTGGTTAAGTGCCTTGCTCGAGGACACAACACGCTGCCTCAGCTGAGGCTCAAACTCACGACCTTCGGATCACTAGTCCAACACCTTAACCGCTTGGCCATGCGCCAACACTTACCACGCATCTACCTATCCAAACTTCTCTTAAATATTGAAGTCAAGCTTACAGGTGCCACTTGCACTGGCAGCTCATTCCACACTCACATGACCCTCTCGGTGAAGAAGTTTCCCCTCATGTTCCCCTTAATCTTTTCAACTTTCACCCTTAACCCATGACCTCTGGTTGTAGTTCCACCCAACCTCAGTGGAAAAATTTACCCTATTTACACACCTCATAATTTTATATACCTCTGTTAAATCCCCCCTCAACCTTCTATGTTCCAAGGAATAAATTCCTAACCCGTTTAGTCATTCATTAACACTCAGGTCCTCCAGACACAGCAGCATCATTGTAAATTTTACCTGTATTCTTTCAACCTACTTACATCTTCCCTGTAGGTTGGTGACCAAAACTGCTCCGAATTAGGCCTCATTAACATCTAGTACAACTTCAAGATAGCATCCCTTCTCCTGCACCCAATACTTTGATTTATGAAGGCCAATGTGCCAAAAGCTTTCTTTATGACCCTATCTACCTCTGACACCACTTTCGATGAACTACGGACCTGTAGTCCCAGATTCCTGTGTTCTGCCACACTCCTCAGTGTCCTACCTTTCACTGTGTAAGACCTACCCTGGTTGGTCCTACCAAAGCGCAACACCTCACACTTGTCTCTATTAATTTCCATCTGCCATCTTTTAGCCCATTTTCCCAGCTGGTCCAGATCCCTCTGCAAGCTCTGATAATATTCTTTGCTGTCTAATACACCCCCTGTCTTGGTGTCATCCACAAATTTGCTGATCCAGTTGATCATATTATCATCCAGATCACTGATATAGATGACAAACAAAAATGGACCCAGTGCCAATCCCTGTGGCACACCACTAGTCAGAGAGATGACCATCTGCTACCACTCTCTGGCTTCTCCCACAAAGCCAGCCTAATGCAATTTACTACCTCATCCTGAATGCCGAGCGACTGAAAATTCTTGACCAGCCTCCCATGCAGGATGTTGTCAAATACCTTGCTAAAGTCCATGTAGACAACATCCACTTCTTTGCCTGGTAACTTCCACAAAAACTCTATTAAGATTGGCTAGACATGACCTACCGCTCACAAAGCCACGCTGACTATCCTAATCAGTCCATGTCATATATCTGGTTCTTTATAATATGTTCCAACAACTTTCCCACAACTGATGTCAGACTATAACTTCCTGGTTTATTTAACAGCTTTTCTTAAACAGTGGAACAACATTGGCTATCCTCCAATCCTCCAGTACCTCACTTGTTGCTAAGGGTGATTTAAATATCGCTGCCAGAGCCTCAGCAATTTCTGTACACCTCCCACAGGGTCCAAGGGAACACCTTGTCGGGCCCTGGCGATTTATTCACCTTAATTTACCTCATCCTCCCAGAGGAACTCAAACTTGTCATAGGGTTTGGAGACTTGCATGCCTCAATGTCCCAGAGAACAATGTTGGCTGGAGTCAGGAGCTTTATGTTTTGGTTCTTGGTAGGGTCACCTGTGCCAAACAGGTCGAAGGGTAGAGGCCAGACTAAGAGCGGCCCACTGGTCCTCCAAGTTCGGTGGTTCAGCTCAGGGCTAACAGCCTTGACTTGTCAAAAAAACAATTGTTACAGAAACGGCAAAGAAGAATCATTCTATACAGACAGAGATAGGGGGACTTTCATTGCCACCCTAAACACCAGAGGTGTAACGGGTAACGCCTGAAGACAGCAAACACCTCCTCCTTGTTGCTGCTTTGCTTCACTTTGATAGCCTCTGTGTCTCCTGAGTAAATACAGATGCAAAAATTCTCTTTTGGCTCCACACATGGATTACCATTCTGATCTTCCAGAGGACCAATTTTGTCCCTTGCAATCCTTTTGCTCTTAACGTATCTGTAGAATCCCTTAGGATTCTCCTTCACCTGGACTGTTAGGGTGACCTCATACGTTCTTTTAGTGCTCCTGATTCCGTGCTTGCATTTCTTATACTCCATAAGTAACACATTTGATCCTACATGCATATACCTGCCATGCACCTCCTTTTTTTCCTAATCAGGCCCTCAATTTCTCTAGAAAACAAAGGTTCTCTAAACCTGTTATCTTTTCCTTTTATTTTGACTGGCACATACATACCTACTAAGTACACCTTTGCCAGAAAACAACCTGCCCCAATCCACATTTGCCAGATCCTTTCTGATACCATCAACTTTAGCCTTTCCAATTCAACCATCCTAATTGGATAGCACACACAGGTTTAGCTGACGTGGAGGGCTATGAACGACATGAAGGAAATCTGGAAGTTGAACCTGACCAGAGGGCTTAAAAAGAGGATTTTCACAGCAGCCATAGAGTCCATTCTCACGTACGGATGCGAGATGTGGACATTCACCAAGACTATGCGAAAGTCTCTGGATGGTTGCTATACACGAATGCTCCGGATGGCTCTTGATGTGAGTTGGCAACAGCACATGACGAACGTCGAGCTCTATAACAACCTACTGATGCTCACCACTAAAATCGAGGCGAGAAGACTGCAACTAGCGGGGCACTGTCTACGCCACCCCGAGCTACCTGGCAGACTAGTCATCATATGGGAGCCCAAGCACGGGAGGATGAACCCTGGGCGCCCTCCCAAGACTATGGTCAACACGCTCCTAGAAGACAGCGGCGTGGCTAATATAGATGAACTGAACACACTGACGAGGGAGAGGGAGAAGTGGAGAGTCCGTCATCGTGCCCGACGCCGGCCCCCGAGGCCTGAGTCGACGTAGTAGTAGTAGTAGTAGTAGTTAGCCTTTCTGCAGTTTAGATAGGTGGACCAAACCTATCTTTTTGCACATTTACTTTGAAACTAATGGTATTGTGGTCAGTGGATGCAAAGTGTTCCCCTACACAAACATCTGCCACCTACCTGTCTCATTCCCTAATAGGAGAACACACTCTCTCGTTGGGACTTCTATGTACTGATTAAGGAAACTTTCCTGAACATATTTGACCAATTCTATTCCATCTAGTCCTATTACAGTTTGGGATTCCCAGTCAATATGTGGAAAATTAAAATCATCTACTACAACAACCTTATGTTTCTTGCAACAGTCTGCGATCTCTCTACAAATTTGTTCCTCTAAATCCTGTGGACAGTTGGGTGGTCTATAACATAGTCCCATTAACATGGTCTTACCTTTCTTATTCCTGAGTTCCGTCCATAAAGCCTCACTAGTTGAGCTGTCAGTCGGTCCAGACAGAGCAGTGCCGTGACATTTTCCCTGGCCTGTAACACCACCCCTCCCCATCTAATCCCTCCCGCTCTGTCGCATCTAAAACAACGGAACCCCAGAACACACATCAAAGTTGCTGGTGAACGCAGCAGGCCAGGCAGCATCTCTAGGAAGAGGTACAGTCGACGTTTCAGGCTGAGACCCTTCGTCAGGACTAACTGAAGGAAGAGCTAGTAAGAGATTTGAAAGTGGGAGGGGGAGGGGGAGATCCAAAATGATAGGAGAAGACAGGAGGGGGAGGGATGGAGCCAAGAGCTGGACAGGTGATTGGCAAAAGGGGTATGAGACGATCATGGGACAGAAACCCTAGAACACTGAGCTGCCAATCCCGCCTCTCCTGCAACCAAATATCATAATTCCAGGTGTTGATCCATGCACTGAGCTCATCTGCCTTTCTTGTATTTCTTTCATTGAAATATGTGCAGCTCAGGACATTAGTCACACCATGCTCAACATTTTGATTCCTGACTTTATCCGAGGTCTTAATAACATCTGCCTCCACAACCTCTCTACTATCTGCTCTGGCACTCTGGTTCCCACCCCGCTGCAACTCTAGTTTAAACAACCCTACCCCCATGCAGCACGAGCACACCTTCGGCTAGGATATTAGTCCCCCTGCGGTTCAGGTGCAAACTGTCTCTTCTGTACCTGTATTGGCTCCATCTTCCCTGGAAGAGAATCCCAATGATCCAAATATCTGATGTTCTTCCTCCTACACCAACTCTTTAGCCACTTATTAAACTGTGTGCTTCCTGCTCCTTTTCCCACCAATAATTCCCCTCTTCCTGCCCCCTTCCAACCCTCAGACCACCATAGAGAGCCATATCAGGATCTGGTTTGAAAGTGGGAGGGGGAGGGGGAGGTCTGAAATGATAGGAGAAGACAGGAGGGGGAGGGATGGAGCCAAGAGCTGGACAGGTGATTAGCAAAAGGGATACGAGAGGATCATGGGACAGGAGGCCTAGGCATGATGGCATGAACATTGACTTCTCAAACTTCCGCTAATGCTCGACCTCCCCCTCGTACCCCATCCGTTATTTATTTATATACACACATTCTTTTTCTCTCTCTCCTTTTTCTCCCTCTGTCCCTCTCACTATACCCCTTGCCCATCCTCTGGGTTTCCCCCCCTCCCCGTTTTCTTTCTCCCTGGGCCTCCTGTCCCATGATCCTCTCGTATCCCTTTTGCCAATCACCTGTCCAGCTCTTGGCTCCATCCCTCCCCCTCCTGTCTTCTCCTATCATTTTGCATCTCCCCCTCCCCCTCCCACTTTCAAATCCCTTACTCACTCTTCCTTCAGTTAGTCCTGACGAAGGGTCTCGGCCCGAAACGTTGACTGTACCTCTTCCTAGAGATGCTTCCTGGTCTGCTGCGTTCACCAGCAACTTTGATGTGTGTTGCTTGAAATTCCAGCATCTGCAGATTTCCTCGTGTTCAGGATCTGGTCTGTCATCACTCGCAGATGTCATGAAGTTTGTTGCTTTTGTGTGGTAGCAATACATAAAATTACTACATTACAGTGCAGAGGTCTGAGGCTTAGACTTTTACAGAGTACTGTAGCCTTCCATTTTCATTTCATCCATGTGTCTATCTATGAGTTTATCAACTGTCTCTAATGTTTCTGTCTCTACCACCTCCCCAGCCGGGCACTCCAGGCACACGCCAGTAAAGTTAGTGCATAACCTCCCTGCTCCTGTATTCATTATGGTGAATAACAAAGGTCAGTTTCTCATATGCCTTCAGGTGAGGAGATTACAACAAGCCTGTTGATTTCAATGCAAGCCGCCCGGTCATTGCAAATGCAATGTTAGCATTCATTCCAGAGGACTACAATGCAGAAGCAGGGATGTGATGCTACAGCTTTGAAGGCATTGTTCAGACTGCGCTTGAAGTATTGTGAGGAGTTTCGGGACCCTTATCCGAGAAAAGGTGTTCTGGCATTGGAGAGGGCCCAGAGGTGGTTCATGAGAATAATCCTGAGACTGAAAGAGTTGATGTATGAGGGGCGTTTGATGGTTCTTGGCCAGAACTCACTGGAGTTTAGAAGGATGAGGGGAAATCTGTCAAATATTGAAAGACCCAGATAGAATGGATGAGGCAAGGTCTTTTTCCAATAATGGGGGAAATAGCCTCAGAATAAAGAATGTCTTTTAGAATGGAGATGATGCTGATGAATCTGAGAATTCATTGCCACAGATGGTTGTGGAGGCCAAATGATTGGGTATATTTAAAATGGAGGTTGGTAGGTTCTTGACTAGTCAGGATGTCACAGATTACAGGGAGAAGGCAGGAGAATGGGGTCGAGAGGGCAAACAATTTATGACATGGCAGAGCAAACTGAGGTCTATATGGCCTAATTCTGTTCCTTTGCCTGATGGTCTTAATACATCCCACACAAGTGAAAGCTTCCCCATGGAATTAGCCATCAGGTGAGCCTAGGGTCAGTTTGACAGCCTCTGCTGATGACTTACATCTTGGCAATGGCTGACCGTTTCCCCAGCATCATCATCACGAAATCCCGGTAGGAGATGGTCTCGCCCATGTCGCCCGCCACTTCTTTTATCATCTTCTTTAACTCCAGGTGGGTCTTGGCCGCCCCCATCTTCTCCAGCATCCTCTTCAAGCCCATGATATCTGCAGGGAAGGAGAGCAGGCAAGGGTTAGCAGGCTCTGGACTGATCGCTCGAAGACACGTATCAAAGGGCAGCGCAGTAGCGTAGTGCTAATTGCAGCTGCAAGATCTGGGCTCAATCCCTGTAAGTGAAGTCCTGGGAAGTACCACCATATTGATGCAATCACGAAGAAGGCACGCCAGTGACTACACTTCCCTAGGAGTTTGAGGGGACTTGCTATGTCACCAAAGAGTCCAGCGACTTTCTACAAATTTACCATGCAGAGCATTTTGACTGGTTGCGTCGGCCCCCTGGAACGGAGGGTCCAATGCACGGGATCGTGGGCTCCATCATGGGCACCAGCCTCCCCAGGGTTGAGGGCATCTTCAAAAGGACATTCCTCAAGAAGGCAGCAACCATCATTAGGGACCCCATCACCCAACCACCCAGGACATGCCACCTCAAACCTGGGACACACGCTCACCGATTCAGGAACAGCTTCTTCCCCTCTGCCATTCCATCTCTGAATGGACATTGAACTCATGAACACTACCTCACTACTTTTTTTTCCATTTCTGTTTTTGCTCTACTTATTTAATCCAACTATAATATATATATACTTACTTTAATTTGTGGCCTTTTATTCGTACTGCATTGTACTACTGCCGCAAAGTTAACAAATTTCACAACATATGCTGGGCATATTAAATCTGATTCTGATTCTTATTACTATCATCAGGGAGGAGGTACAGGAGCTTGAAGGCACACATTCAACATTTTAGGAAAGAACTGCCATCAGACACATACACAGAGAAATATTAACTCTGTGCGTGTGTGAGTGTGTGTGTGTAATGTCATGGTTCATATTTTTACTGTTATGCTGCATACATTTCATTTAGCAGTTCTGTAAGGGCATGCTGTTCTGTTTTCACGCTTGTGCTTGTTTGGGTATTGTTGAAGATAAGAGATGAGGAGAAAGGAATGCTATCCAATTAGGATGGTTGAATTAAGTGGAGGTTTCACTGGTGAGGGACACTAAGGTTGGGTTTGGGGCTTTTGTTTGAGAGGAGATTAAGAGGGAAGATGCAGGAGAGAAGAGGTCGTAGGATTCGACTCAGAAAGAGACCGTGATTCAACAAAGCCAGGGGCGAGATCGATTGAGGATCAATGACTATGGAGAAACTTTGCCCTATAACATGTGAACATTTGACCTTTTCATTAAAATGGGCCATTTTCTTTTTTTCCCTTTCTTTACTAACCCTTTAGTCAAATTAAGATTCATAAATATAATCTTTTAATGGTATGCAAAGTGCTGTCTGTTGTTTAGTGGCACTAATGTGTAACAGGGTAGCTAATGACACAGCATCCACACAAACAGGGGTTTGGGGTGGGAGCGAGAGCACCTCAGTCTTCCCTGGACAAATTCCGTACAGGCTGCGGTGGGAATCGAACCCCAATCTTACAGCCCGCACTGTCAACCATTACACTAACCCTACGGTACTGTGCTGACCCTCTATCTAACAGTGTGAAGAATATTCTCTCAGCGGATGGACGCACTATATGCTCGCAGCGTGGAAGGAAACAGAAAGTAATGACTCTGCATAAAATTAAAACCGAGAGTCCAGCAGCCCACAAGAACTTTAGAGACTTACCAATATCTCCTTCAGCGTTGAGGTCAAACTCCATGTATTTCTCTGGAATGAAATGAAAAGGAACTGTTTTACCACAATTCAAAAGTCGTGAAATACCAGATGTTTAATTTAACCCATGAGGGTTCGATACCCATTTTGACTCAATGAGGCCTTTAAGTGGAGTTGGAACCACTTGTCAACAGCTGAATAGTTCAGACCCCTGACTATTGATTATTGTTATTGATGGAATACAGTGGGAAGTGCATCCTGTTCATACAGGTCAAACCATTACTGAGTGCATTGAAGTTGAACAAGGGGAAACAATAACAGAATTTAGCTTGTCCCTCTGTTGGTCAGGGACGACCATGGATGTTTTGTCCCGGCTGTCTCTGTGATACACAAGCTGGGGCAGTAGCCGTGTAGAGCAAGCTGTTGCCCATGTAGCAGGCTGCTCCACTCCACGCAGATGATGAATCCAAAGGGGGCAGCACCATTTTGACATCAGCAGCGTAGCAGGAGTTGCCAGTCAGCATTGAACTCAACACCTTAGGGACTCCTGCTCTGGAATTTTCCTCGGGGTTTACTCCCAAAGCTTTCCCCATGAGGGGGTATAGCCGCAAGGTTTGAGGTCAGAGTTGTCCTCCACCCAGGTGAGCTGCCAACCACAACTGAGCCCCAATCTGCTTGAAGTGACCGGTTTTAAGGCACCAATAACTCACCTTTGCCCCTTCTCCTGTCAGTAGAAATGGTTTTACTGGGCTCAGTAGCTAAGCCACATATGAAGGCCGGGAGCTGGACTTCGTGGTCAGAGGCTATTTGGGATGCATGCCATTGGGAGCATTTAATGGGTAATGGGAGATTATCTCCACTACCACCCCCGGCTGTAACAACCTTAACGAACTTGAAGTTAGAAGCATTTAGATGGGTACAGTACTGTGCAAAAGTACATGTAAAAAAAATTCTGTTAAAGTGAAGATGCTTTTAAAAGTAATGAAACAAAGAGTTTCTGAATATCAAAAGTTTTCTATAAAGAGCAGTAAACAGTAAAAAACTAAATCAAATCCATATTTGATGTGACCACCCTAAGCCTTTAAAACTGCATCAGTTCTCTAAGGTTCACTGATGTGCAGTTTTATCAGAAAGTCGGCTGGTAGGTTGTCCCAAACATCTTGGAGATGTTGCCACAGTTCTTCTGCAGACTTTGGCTGTCTTGCTTTCTTCTGCCTCTCCAGGTAATCCCAGACAGCCTCGATGTTGAGATTGAGGCTCTGTGGAGGCTATACCGTCTGAAACCATATAAAAAATCTCGGGTGTCTGAGACTTTTGCAGTACTCTACATGGATGGGCGGGCTTGGAGGGATTTGGGACGAAGACAGGAAATTGGGACCATGGTCGACATGGAGTCGATGGGCTGAAGGTCCTGTATCGATACTGTAGTGTTCCATGATTCTATGACTTGATACGTGAGTGTATCGAGCTAGGGAAGTAGCAAACAGGATAGAGTGTTACAGTTACAGAGGAAGCACGGTGAAAAGGTGGACAAATAAAGTGCAAGGGCCACGATGAGATAGACTGGAATATCAAGAGATCATATTATATTGGAGATTTGCCCGAGCCTGTTCGGGACAGGCTCAGGCTTTGGGTGAAGAAGAGAGAATGACAGGAATGGAGGGTCTTTGATTATGTTGGCTGCTGTCCCCAGCCAGATACATTATGGCTGTACTTCTCACTTTCTCCTTCACTCCCTCATTTTTACTTTCTCTCTCTCCTCTCCTCTCACTGCATCTCACCCTCTCTGTCTCACTCTCTTTCTCCTTTCTCTCATCTCTTACTCTTTCTCTCTCCTCTCTTCCTCTCTTTCACACACACACACATACACATTCTCTGTCATATTCTCTATCTTCCTCTTTCTCTCTCTCACATTCTTTCTCACATTCCCTCTCTCAGTCTCTCTAATACACATTCTCTCCCTCTCTCTGTGTGTCCCTTCTCTATCTCTATCTCTACTTCTGTCTCACTCTCCCCTGAACCCATCTCCCTCTCTCTCTCTCTCCACTTTTAGTAATTATTTGGTAATTATTCTGACTGCTGTGCTTTCAAAGCCACTCATTACAATACTGTGTTGGCATGATCTCCATATTGAGTGACATTGGTGCATTTCCTGGCCTGTGGAAAAAGTTAACCTTTGGATGTGTGTGGAAATGGAGGCTGTTGATTATTCAGGAATGGTCTGTAACCTTGCTGTGCACTTGCAGAGAGTGCAGACCAGAGGACGGGTCCTGTTCTGTAGATACAAGGGTCAGACAGAGTCCGGGCCAAGAAGTGGAGCAGTTGGAACTTCCAAAATCAAAGCCCCCCAGCACCCCCCAGTCCCCACCTCCTCTCCCTTAGCTTAATGCCCCACATTGTAAGTGATTGGAGCTGTTACCTTTGAAAGCTCGGAGCTTATCTTCCAGATCTGGGTCGGTGTTGTACTTCGGAGTGTCCAGGAATTCCTACAGAAGGGAAAACAACTGACTGGTCAGGTTGTCCGGTTGAGAAGGAACAACAGCCCGTACTAAACGCCAGGGAGGCTTCTGTTACATTACCGCGAGGTTCGGACTCGGTGCTGGGATGGGCTGCTGGTGATGATGGGAGAGGAGCGATGAGGAAAGGGTTAATCTCTTCCTTTGGTTCAGGCTGGAGACGGACTGTGAGTAGTGGGGAGCCGTGGTGAGATGGTTAAGTCCCTGGGGACAGGCTGGGGATAGACTGTGAGAGGGGAGTGGCAGTGAGAGGGTTAACTCCCCTGGATTCAGGCTGGGGACGGACTATGAGTGGGAAGCTGTGGAGTGAGGGTTAATTCCCCCGGGTACAGGCTGGGGATGGACTGTGAGTGGGGAACGGTCCTGAGAGGGTTAGTTCTCCCAGGTACAGGCTGGGGATAAACTATGAGAGGGGAGTGGTCGTGAGAGGGTTAATTCCCCTGGGTACAGGCTGAGGTCGGACTGTGAGAGGGGAGTGGTGATGAGAGGGTTGATTCCCCTGTGTACAGGTTGGGGATGGACTGTGAGAGGGGAGCAGTGGTGAGAGGGTTAATTCCCCCTCGGTACAGGCTGGGAATGAACTGAGAGTAGGAGCAGTGGTGAGAGGGTTAATTCCCCTGGGTACAGGCTGGGGACAGACTGTGAGTGGGAGCGGTGGTGAGAGGGTTAATTCCCCTGGGTACAGGCTGGGGATGGACTGTGAGGGGGGAGTGGTGGTGAGAGGGTTAATTACCCTGTGTACAGGCTGGGGATGGACTGTGAGTGGGAGCGATGGTGAGAGGGTTAATTCCCCTGGGAACAGGCTGGGGATGGACTGTGAGTGGGAGCGGTGGTGAGAAGGTCAATTCCCCCTCGGTACAGGCTGGGGATGGACTGTGAGTGGGAGTGGTGGTGAGAGGGTTAATTCCCCTGTGTACAGGCTGGGGACGGACTGAGAGTGGGGAGCAGTGATGAGAAGGTTAATTCCCCTTTTTACAGGCTGGGGATGGACTGTGAGAGGGGAGCAGTGGTGAGAGGGTTAATTCCCCCTGGGTACAGGCTGGGGACGGACTGTGAGAGGGCAGCAGTGGTGAGAGAGTTAATTACCCTGGGCACAGGCTGGGGGGTCAGACTGTGGGAGGGGAGTGGTGGTGAGAGGGTTAGTTCCCCTGGGTACAGGCTGGGATCGGACTGTGAGAGAGGAGTGGTGGTGAGAGGGTTAATTTCCCCAGGTACAGGCTGGGGACGGACTGTGAGAGGGTTAATCCTTTCCCTTGAAACAAGCTACCCAGTGTCTGAGGGAGCGGGAAGTGGGGAGTGAAAGGGTTATTCCTCTCCCCTTGGTTGCTTGGGCTCTTTATGCATGCTATGCCTATGAAGGGGTTAATCTTTCCCAATAAGTTTAAACACTTTGAGTCACTGGGTAACTTCCTCAATTTAAGCAACATTTCTCGTTGTAACATTATAATTCTGCTGACAGATGGGAAAACACATGCTTGGCCATCCGTCCAGCCTTCTGCATTATCATTGGCAGATTTCCCTTTCTCTCAGAACAGAAATCATTTTGAGGATGTGAATGTTGATGGAGTTTATCCGTTCCCGATTATCTATTATGGACTGTGATTTATCAGGCTTTTCAAGCAATTTCTCCTTCTCTTCCTCCACCCTCCCCCACCCCGGCCGGAGAGCCCTGAGTGGGATTTGGCAATCGTCCTAACGTTTGTGGGTGGGAGTTCAGAGAGTGGGGCAACTTGCTGTATGCCTGGGTTGTCACAGTGCTGGCTCACCAGCCGAACGGAGACACAAACTGCAAAATAGAGATGGCTGCGTCTGGCTGGTCAGCACCTGAGCCCCTCTTCTCCCTGGATCTCTTCTCTCTCACTCACTCACTCGCAGCCCTCTCAATCTCTCATCCCACTTCCTCTCTTTCCCTCACTATTACTCATGTTCTCTCTCATTCTCTCACTTGGATCGGCCTCACCCTCTCACTTTTCTGATCTCTCCCCTCTGTCACTCACTCTTGCCTCTTTCCCTCGCCTCTTGCTGCCTCTCTCTAGTCTTTTACTCCCTAACTCTCTTCAGTGCACTTTCTCTCTCTCACCCACTCCCTCTCTCCCACTCTCTCTTTCACTCTCCCTCACTTTTTTCTCTCTCTCCCACTCCTACTCTCTTTATCCATTCATTCTCTCTCCTCTAACCCTCTTTCTCTCTCACTTTTGCTTTCCCCCCACATCTCTCTTTCTCCCTCTTACATACATCCTCTCTCTCATGCACACACTCTCCCTCTCTCTCCCCTTTTCTCTCTGCCTTCCTCCCACTCCCACTTCACTCTCTCTCTTCCCCCTCTCTCTCCCTCTCTCTCTCTCCCCCCTCTTTCTCCCTGCCTTTCTCTCCCTCCTCCCCCCCTTTCCCTCTCACAGTGGTGGAGTTGCTGACTTCTGCACTAATGATGCAGAGACATGTCACTTGGAAAGTTGACAGTCAGATAACTAACTGGACGTGGAATTCAATCTAGTTTCGTTATTAGTGACCAGGAAACTAACAGGTTACAGGGGCAATAAAAGTTCACTGATGCCCTTAGGAAACTGGAGGGTCTTTATACTGCCTACTCTTGCGTGCATGTGTGGGAGCGTTTGTCTGAACAGTGTTGAAGGCACCACACGCCTTTCACCCTTACTTGATTTGATAGGAGACCTCCCGTGATGGAGACCCCTACCAGAAATGGTCGACTATCACAGTAATCAACTGCACTGCCTCGACTCCGACAGAAAGGACAGACATTGACAAAGAGCCCTGATGCTTTGAACAGCAGTTCAACCCATCTGCATACCTTGTTGATTCCCTCCAGCCGGTCATCCTGTTGTGCTTTCAGGATTCCAAAGGCTTTACCACCTGGAATATTCCAAGAATGCAGGTTAACATTTGGAACGTATTGTCCTGTGGAGTCTTACCCTGTATCTAACTCATGGCCTGAGAGTGCTTGATGGAACAAATTAATAACGTGGACATTTGTTTAGTATTCTCACATGTACTGAGGTGCAGAGAAAAGTTTGGTTTTGCATGCTGTCCATACGCAGCATTTTGTCACATCAGTGCATCGAGGTAGTACAAGTGAAAAGCAATGATAGAGTGCAGAATAACGGTGTCACAGTTACAGAGAATGTGCGGTGCAGGTCCAAGGGTCTTGATGGGGTAGACTGTGAGGTCAAGAGGTCCATTCAGTGTTCTTATAACAGTGGGGTAGAAACTGTCCTTGACCCTGGTGGTACATGCTTTCAGTTTTTTTGTGTCTTCTGCCCAGTGGGAGAGCGGAGAGGAGAGAATGTCCGGGGTGGTGGGGTCTTTGATCATGCGGGCTGCTATCCCAAGGCAGTGAGAAGAGTTGATAGACTCCACACAGAGAAACCAGCCTGTCTTTATTAGGCAGGCTGGTTTCCTGTAATATGCTGAGCTGTGTCCACAAATATCTGCAGTTTCTTGCAGTGAAGGGCATAGCTGCCGTCATACCAAGCTGTGATGCACAGGGATTTCTATGAAGGAAGTATTTTCTGTTTCTGTTTTTAACAAATTTCCCATTTTGTTTTGCAGAGTCCGCTTAGCCCGCTGTCCCGCTGTCTGATCTCTGTGTCTCTGCTCTTTGGAAATAGCACTTTGTTAGACAGATTTAACCTGTGAGCAGTACTGTACCTGGACTGGGACGTCTTCCAGGAGCTCAGCAGGTCAGACAACATGTATGGAGAGGAATAAACAGATGATATTTTGAGCCAAGACCCTTCGATGGGGCTGGAAAGGAAGGGGGAGGATGCCAGAATAAAAAGAAGGGGAGAGGGGGAGCAGTACAAACTGTCAGGGGATAGGTACGGCCAGGTGAGCGGGGTGGGTGGGTGGGGGAGGGTTGAAGAAGTCAGGATCTGCGAGGTGATAGGTGGAAGAGGCAAAGGGCTGAAGAAGGAGGAATCTGATAGGAGAGGAGAGTGGCCCATGGGAGAAAGGGAAGGAGGAGGAGAAGCAGAGGCAGGTGAGGGGAACCAGGATAGGGAATGGAGAAAGAGAGAAGGGGATTGGGGGAATGAGTTATAGTAGTCATAGTCATAGTCATACTTTATTGATCCCTGGGGAGATTGGTCTTAGTTACAGTTGCACCATAAATAATTAAATAGTAATAAAACCATAAATAATTAAATAGTAATATATAAATTATGTCAGGAAATAAGTCCAGGACCAGCCTATTGGCTCAGGGTTTCTGACCTTCCAAGGGAGGAGTTGTAAAGTTTGATGGCCACAGGCAGGAATGACTTCCTATGATGCTCAGTGCTGCATCTCGGTGGAATGAGTCTCTGACTGAATGTACTCCTGTGCCCAACCAGTACATTATGTAGTGGATGGGAGACATTGTCCAAGATGGCATGCAACTTGGACAGCATCCTCTTTTCAGACACCACCGTCAGAGAGTCCAGTTCCATCGCCACAACATCACTGGCCTTACGAATGAGTTTGTTGATTCTGTTGGTGTCTGCTACCCTCAGCCTGCTGCCCCAGCACACAGCAGTAAACATGATCGTACTGGCCACCACAGACTCGTAGAACATCCTCAGCATCGTCCGGCAGATGTTAAAGGACCTCAGTCTCCTCAGGAAATAGAGACGGCTCTGACCCTTCTTGTAGACAGCCTCAGTGTTCTTTGACCAGTCCAGTTTATTGTCAATTCGTATCCCCAGGTATTTGTAATCCTCCACCATGTCCACACTGACCCCCTGGATGGAAACAGGGATCACCGGTACCTTACCTCTCCTCAGGTCTACCACCAGCTCCTTAGTCTTTTTCACACTGGGAGTTACTGGGAGTTAGAGAAATTGATGTCTAAGCCCACTTATTCCTGTCCATAGATGTTGCCTGGCCTGTTGAGTTCCTCCAGCATTTTATGTATGTATCTCAGCCTTTCCAAAAACTGCAGAGTTTCTTGTGTTTTGGATGTGTTCCAGTGAGCATTAGGATGTGGTTGGAATCAGCAGCAAACACTCAGTCAATATTAGTCAGCTGTGGGGCTTGAACTAACTGCCCCGACCAAGAGGTTTTTGGTATCAATATATCTCTGACTTCATGTTGGGGTTTTTGGGATGTTGAGAGGAAACAGAGGGCTTAGGACTTTTGCAGGGAGTTTGATTTAGATCTGTTATCATGGACTGTTGACTACAGGGCTTGTCTGAAACTCAGGGAAGTGCAGGGAGAACACGATGGAGCTGCTGTAAACACATAAGAGGAAAATTAACCTTTCTTGAAAGAGTGCAGGATACTACTGCAAGGGTAGAAAGGCCCTGATGGAAGTTATAAACAGACCTCCGAACAGTGGTAAGGATGTGGTCCACAAGGGGAGATAGAAAATGCGGGTCAAAATGGCAATGTTATGATAATCATGGGTGATTTCAGTATGCAGGTAGATTGGGAAAATCAGGTTGGTGTACATAGAATAGTGCAGCACAGGAACAGGCCATTTGCCCCACAATGTTGTGCTGAATCATCTAAAAAGCAAATCAAAAACACCCAAACACTAATCCCTGTCATCTGTCTATATCCCTGCATCTTCCTTATATCACGTGCCTATCCAAACATCTCTTAAATGCCTCTGATGTATTTGCTTCTGCAAGATACCAGGCATCCCGGTTGGCACTGGATACTAAGAAGGGGAATTTATAAAATTCCTATGAGATGGTTTTGTAGGGCAGCTCGCAGTGGAACTCATGACGGGATCAGCTATTCTGGATTGGGTGTTGTCCAATGAACTGAAATTGATCAGCGAGCTTAAGGTAAAGGAACCCTGAGGAGCCACTGATCATAATATTATTGAAGCTAAAGTCAGATGTATGAGTATTACAGTGGAATAAACGGAATTACAGAGGCTTGAGAGAAGAGCTGGCCAAAATTGATTGGAAAAGAACACTATCAGGGACAATAGCAATTGTCCCTGATAGTCCAGTGGGTTGAGTTTCTGCAAGAAATTTGGATGGCATAGGGTAGATGCATCCCAAAGAAGAAGTATTTTAAAGGCAGGATGACACGATGGCTGCAGACAAGAGAAGTCAACGCCAACATAAAGTCCAAAGAGAGGGCATATAACAGGCAAAAATTAGCGAGAGGTTGATACCAAAAGTTTTATCAGATATATAAACTGTAAAAGAGAGGCAGGAGTAGTTATGGACCACTGGAAAATGTTGCTGGAGAGGTAGTAATGGGGGCAAGGAAATGACAGACAAATGGATTAAGTATTTTGCACCAGTCTTCACTGTGGAAAACACTAGCAGTATGCTGGAAGTTCGAGAGTGTGGGAGGCAGAAGTGAGTGAAGTTGCCATTATGAGGGAGAAGGTGCTTTGGAAACAGAAAGGTTTGAAGGTGGGTAAATCAGCTGGACAAGACAGTACACACCCCAGGGATCTGAAAGAGGTGGCTGAAGAGGTTGTGGCTTAAGTAATGCCCTTTCAAAAATCAATGGGTTCTGGCATGGTTCCAGAGGACTGGAAAATTGCAGATGTCACTCCACTCTTCAAGAAGGGAGAGAGGCAGAACAAAGGAAAGTATAGGTCAGTTAGTCTGACCTTAGTGGTTGGGAAAACATTGGAGTTGATTGTTACAGTTTTGGGGTACCTGGAGGCACATGGTAAATAGCATGGTTTCTTTAAGTAGGATAGACAAAAGAGAATTAGTGGATGTTGTGTACTTGGATTTCTGGAAGGCCTTTGACAAGGTGCCACACATGAGCCTGCTTAACAAGTTAAGAGCCCATGGTATAACAGGAAAAATACCAGCATGGACAGAGCATTGGCTGATTGGCAGGAGGCAAAGCGTGGGAATAAAGAGAGCACTTTCCGGCTGGCTGCCGGTGACTAGTGGTGTTCCACAGGGGTCTGTGTTGGGACTGATTCTTTTTACGTTATATGTTAATGAATTGGATGATGGAATTGATGGTTTTGTGGCTAAGTTTGCAGATGATATGAAGATGAGTGGATGGCAGGAAGTTTTGAGGAAGCAGAGAGACTGCAAAAGGAATTAGATAAATTAGGAGAATGGATAAAGAAGTGGTAGATGGAATACAGAGTCAGAAAACATATCGTCATGCACTTTGGTAGAAGAAATGAAAGGGTTGACTATTTTCTAAATGGAGAGAAAATTAAAAAATCTGAGGTGCAAAGGGACTTAGGAGACCTTGTGCTCGATTCTGTAAAAGTTAATTTTCAGGCTGAATCAGTGGTGAGGAAAGCAAATACAATGTTAGCACTCATTTCGAGAGAACTATAAAGGAAGGATGAGGCTTTATAAGACACTAGTGAGGCCTCATGGACTTAGCTGAGAAACAATGTGCTGACATTAGAGAGGGTTCAAAGGTGGTTCACAGAAATGATTCTGAGATTGAAAGACTTATCATATGAGGAGCGTTTGATGACTTTGGGCCTATACTCACTGGAATTCAGAAGAATTGTGGGGGCGGGGAATCTTATTGAAACCTATCGAATGTCGAAGGGCCTCGATAGAGTGGATGTGCAGAGGGTGATTCCTATGGTGGGGGAGTTTAAGACTAGAGGGTGCAGCCTCAGAATAGAGGAACATCCTCTAGGCAGAGGGATTTCTTTAGCCAGAGAGTGGTGAATCTGTGGAATTTGCTGCCACAGGCAGCTGTGGAAGTCAGGCCATTTTGTATATTTAAGGCAAAGGTTGATAATAATGAACCAATTCCAACAACATTTTACAAATGATACACACTGTAATTATGTTGGTGGGGATATTAATGAATTAACCCATAGGACATTAAGACAAAGGAGCAGAATTATGCCATTCAGCCCATCAAGTCTGCTCCTCCAGTTGATAACGGCTGATTTATTTTCCCTCTCAACCCATTCTCCAGCCTTCTCCCTGTAACCTTTGACACCCTTAAGAATCAAGAACCTATCAACCTTTGCTTTAAATATCCCCAATGACTTCGCCTCCGTAACTGTCCATGGAAATAACTTCCACAGATGCACCCCCCCGGCTAAAGAAATTCTTCCCATCTCTGTTCTAAAGGGACATTCTTGTATTCTAAGTTGGTACCCTCCGGTCCTGCACTCTCCCAGTACTAGAAACATCTTCTCCATGTCCACTCTATCTAGGCCCTTCAATTTTGCAATGAGTTTCCCCTTTATTCTTCTAACCTCCAATGAGTACAGGCCCAGAGTTACCAAGTGCTCTTCATATGTTAACATTTTCATTCCTGGAATAATTCTGATAAACTTCATTTTGGTGCACTCTAATACCAACACTGCCTTCCTTACATGTGTGGCCCAAAACCGTTGACAATACTCCATATGTGTTCTAACCAATGCCTAGCCAATTAGATTTAATCAAGTAATCTGCAATATCCTGGATGATCTTGACATTCCTGAAGATGCTTGGGATAGAGATTATCAAACAATTGTAACCATTTTCTCTTGCCAGAAGCAGAAATGATTCTATCCATGGCCCCTTAACTTCCCAACCCTGCTTTCTTTCCAAGGCTTCTCTTTATCTTGTTCTTCATTGAGAGAAAACCCTGGGCTTAATTGACTACTGCCAAGAAATAGGAGGGGGTGGCCACTTGGCCCATCCATCCTAACTTGCATTGATGGAAGTCGTGGCTTGATCTGACCTAGGCCTGAGGCCTACCTTCCCATCTGAATATAACCCTCATCTTTTCTTAACAACAAACATCTGCTCACTTCTGCCTTGAATATCTTGCCCCACCTCTACTGCTCTGTGGGTGAAGAACTGCAAAGATCTGTAACACCCCCTCCCCACCAAAGAAGAAATCCTTACTTATTTCCATCTGAACGAAAGCCCCTATGTCCAGACACCCCCAATAGGGCATTCATTTTCTCAACCCCCATCCTCATAAAGATAATCTCTTCTTCCAGACTGAAAACAGTAGGAGTAAGCTACTACTGATGAAGGGTTTCGGCCTGAAATGTCGACCAATCTTTTCCACGGATGCTGCCCGACCTGCTGAGTTCCTCCAGCGTGTTGTGAGTGGGAGTAAGCTGATCATTACCCCTCATCAGACCACCATAGTGTATTTACTCTGAACAGTTTCCAATGCAAGAGTACCCTTTCTAAATACAAAGACCAAAATTTTCCTCTGACGTGGTTTCTCCTCCAACTAAAATAAGATTTTCCTATTTTTAGACCAGCCCTAAGACCATAAGACACAGGAGCTTAATTAATATCCCTCTCAAACTCATTCTCCTGCTTTCTCTCACCCTTTAATGCACCAACTAATCAGGAACCTATCAACTTCTGCTTTAAATGTACCCAGTGACTTAGCCTCCACAGCCGTCTGTGGCAATGAATTCCACAGATTTACCACTCTGGGTAAAGAAGTTTGCCCGATAAAGTCTACGTTGACGTGGATCCCTGCAACTGCCGCCTTTGAAGGGTCGATGCTTAGCCAGAAGCAGCCATGTCAGGACAGTAAAATCAAGACTGAACGTGCGGAATTTCTGAGCACCTCAAGGATCCTGCACCATCCAAATTCATTTTTACAGCTGGAATGAGTCAAGGAACTTGATATCATCCAAGCTGGAGTCACTTGTTGAGTTTGGAATCCGGTCAGAAAATATTCAGCAGGTTAGGCAGCATCTGTGGGCCAAGAAACGATTAACATTTCATATCCAAGACCCTTGTTTGGAACTGGAAAGCAGGTAGATTTTCATTGGAGGGAGGGGATGTGTGGAAGAAAAGGGCGTGTCTGAGATTGGATGGGTTGAAATGATTAGTGGGGAGAGTTATCAGCTCATTAAGCTGCGGGGCTGAGAAACCTCTAACAGACCTCGGCAGGTCAGGCAGTATCTATGGAAACATAGAGACATAGAAAATAGGTGCAGGAGTAGGCCATTCGGCCCTTCGAGCCTGCACCGCTATTCAGTATGATCATGGCTGATCATCCAACTGAGAACCCTCCCCCTGCCTTCCCTCCATACCCCCTGATCCCTTTAGCCACAAGGGCCATATCTAACTCCCTCTTAAATATAGCCAATGAACTGGCCTCAACAGTGAATAAACAGTTGCTGTTTTGGGTCAAAACCCTTCATGAGGGCTGGAAAGGAAGGGGGCAGAAGCTTATCATATTCGTTCTTCTCCAGTCCACTTATAACCTCCTGGCTTCTCGCATCATCCCCATTCACCCATCTTCCCCCTCACCTGGTCCCATCTATCTCCTGCCAGCTTGTCTACCTCTCCCTCTCCCCAGCTTCTTATTCTTGCCTCGTCCTTCTTCCTTTCCCAGTCCTGATCTCGACTTGAAATGTTGACTGTGTACTTTCCCTCCCGAGATGTTGCCAAACCTGCTGAGATCCCCCAGCATTTTATGCGTGTGTAGACAGAAGAATTTGAAAGCTTTGAGACGTTGGAAGGCTGTAGCAAAATTGTATTTACTTCCCAAAGTTGCCAGTGTTGACTTGGGTCCAATGAAAATAATTGGTCAATTCAAAAAAATTAGGCAATGTCTAAAAAAATTAGACAACGTCCTTCAAAAAAATTAGACAATGTGGCAAAATATTTGCACGCAGCATCTGACCATGCGTAGACAGGACGCTCTATTTTCAATGTAACTGTTTTATAATTACATTTCTATTTCTCTTTGTTGGGTCCACTGAGATTAAACGGGATTAGAAAGTCTCAAACTCAGCTAAATCTCCATTATGTCATCAAAGCAGTCCTGCCATTGGGCTGGGGTGTTTCTTTGTCCCAGGGCATAGCTGTCCCTGGTAAAGCTGGCACTTGCTGCTTACTGAGTGACTCAGTGGTATGGTGGGTAGAGCTGCTGCTTCAGGGCGCCAGGGAACCCGGTTCGAACCTGGCCTCTGATGTTGTCTCTGTGCGATGCTTGAACAGGTCCCCCTGTGACCTTCCCACTCCCAGTGTTTCCTGAAGACGTGGGCGGGCAGGTTAATCGGCTGTGATAAATTACCCCTGGTGTTGGAGGGTGGTAGAGAGGATGGGGATGTGGGAAGAACAGATTACAGGGGAAATTAGGGGGATAATGCAATAGTGAGCCAACATAGACTCAGCGGCAGGAGTGGCCTCTTTCTCTATTCTTAGGAAATGGGGTATGAATTATACCATAGTCATAGTAATGATGCACCACAGCACAGAAACAGGCCCCTTGGCCCACCTAGTCAGTGCCGAACTAATATTCTGCCTACTCCCATTGACCCGCACCGTAGCCCTCCATACCTCTCCCATCCATGTACCTATCCAAACTTCTCTCAAGCATTGAAACCAAGCTCGCATGCACCACTTGAGCTGACAGCCCGCTCCACACTCGAGCCCGCATTTTATATAATGTATATCCAGATGCTTCAGGTAAATTGCGGTGTGTCTGAATCAGCTCTGACCTTATTACACATTAGGAAAAGCCAAAGCCAAAACTGAGTTTATTGCCACATACGCAAGCGCAAGTGGGTCCGGCTGCTTTGAAGAATGACCTAGCAGCAGCGCGTGAGGGGGCACTGTAGCCACCCGTAGCGTTTAGCGATGGCAGTGCCTGCAATCACTGATCGGGGTTCAATTCCGGGTTCAATTCCTGTTTCTAAGGAGTTTGCATGCTCTCCCCACGACCACCTGGGTTTCCTCTGGGTGCTCCGGTGTCCCCCCATGTGACCAGGACGTACGGTTAGTATGAGGGTTAGTAAGCAGTGGGCGTGCTGGTGCTGGGAGTGCGGTAGCACTTGTGGGCTGCCCCCCTCCCCCCTCCCCCCCCCCAGCGCGATCCTGGCTGATTTGATTTGATGTGCAAAGACTCACTCCACTGCATGCCTCGATTTACGTGTGACAGATTAAGCTAGTTTTTATCTTCATCGTAGGCACATAGCTTTATGGAAGCAGCACTCGCAAGATAAAGAATTATATACCACGCAGCTTCGATTTCAGAATTGACGTTTGGATAGGTACTCGGATGGGAGGGAGGGGTTTGGAGGGCTTCGGTCAATGGGACTAGGCAGAATAGTAGTTTGGCACAGACTAGATGGGCCAAATGGCCTGTTTCTGTGCTGTAGTGCACCACTATAGCTATTTTTTTACAGGAAACCAAAAGAAAGTCCATGTTAGTGCAATGTGATCGGACTGCTGATAGCTTTGCTGAACTGTACTGGTGTTTAGGGTTTTGCGGGAAGGTTCAGGAATCGACTGGCTTGAGGGAAGTAGCTGAAAGTGATCTGCACCATAGCTGATGTGGGAAATGGGCTGGTGGGTGTATGGAATGAGCTGACAAAGGAAAGTGGTGCATTTCCAATGTTTCTATGATACATGGACAGGGTCTAGAGCAGGGCTTCCCAACCAATATCATTAGGCAAGGGGTACTTGGACCCCAGGAATCCCTGTCGAGACGGATATAGGCCAAATAAGATTAACTTAGACAGTCATCTAGATCATTGGGCCGAAGCATCCAGTTCTGTGCAGTGTTACTCTACGAATCTGTGAAATACTCTGTGTGCGTGTTCAGAGAGGCACAGAGTTTTGGTCCATCAACGCTTCATCAGAAAGTCTGAAGCCCCGTGTAACATTACACCCTGCAGTGTTAACAGAACCACAGGCATCAGCCCAGACCAGTGACCAGAACTTCCCTTACAAGAGATAATGCCAGAAAGCAATGGGACCATCCCTGAGTTATGGCAGAAAAGTTTGCTCAAAGGGGATAGAGACAGGAATCCACACAAGAACAATCCCATAGGAGTTTCTTACCTTGAGGATTCATCAACAAGCTGTGATATTCTTCTCTCTTCTTCCTCTCCCCCTCCTTCCCTCTCTCTCTCTCTCTCTCTCCCCAAAGAGTGTCTGACTTTTTAATGACTGTCAGGAAACACCAAGAGTACAGAAATAGTTGAACTTCCTGCTGGTGATGTGATGTCACTGCTAGATGCTTACATTTCATTTTTCTCACTTGCCTTTTGAAGGCGAGTGTTCCTCTCTGAATTTAGCCAAGGCCATTTGCGAAAACAAATTAAAAAAAACAAGCTGCCTTGAGATTCCACAGAAATCGTAGGGCCTGGTCTGATCCAGAAACTGTAGTAGAAGGGATGGTGGTGGCGGGGTGGAAGAACGAAACTTGGGGGAGTGTATTTTCAGTAGGTCAGGTCAGGGGTGTTTGGATTCACACATTCCTTGCTGGGTTAGAAGGTCTGATTGCAAAGTCCCACTAGGTCAGCATTTCACTGCCTTTGTGGTTTTGAACCCAGGGCACTACTTCTGTTTTCAGACTGGCAGAGGGGATCCATAAGACCATAAGACATGGGAGCAGAATTAGGCCATTCAGCCCATCAAGTCTGTTCTACCATTAGACCATGGCTGATTTATTATTCCCTCTGAATGCCATTATCCTGTCTTTATATAATCTTTGACAGCCTCACTAATCAAGAACCTATCTTCCTCCACTTTAAATATACCCAATTGCTTGCCCTCCACAGCACTGTATGGCAACGAATTCCACAGATTCTCCGTCCCTTGGCTGAAGAAATCACTCTTCATGTCTATTCTAAAGGACGTCCTTCTATTCTGAGGCTTTGTCCTCTGATTCTAGACTCTCTCACTATTGGAAACATCCTCTTCATTACCACTATCCAGGTCTTTCAATATTTGGCAGATTTCAATGAGATTCTCTTCTCATCCTTCTAAGTTCTGGAAATTACAGGCCCAGGGCCACACTCTTCATATGTTAACTGATTCAGTCCCAGAATCATTTTAGTAAATCTCCTCTGGACCCTCTCCAATGTCAGGTCACCCTTTCTTAGATCAGAGGCCCAAAACAGCTCAGAATACGCCAAGTGCGACCAGTGTGACCAATACTCTATAAAGCCTCATCATTACATCCTTGCGTTTATATTTTAGGCCTCTTGAAATGAATTCTCCAATTGCATTTGCTTGCTTAACTACTGACTCAACCTGCAAGTTAACTTTTAGGGAATCCTGCCCGGGACTCCCAAGCCCCTTTGCACCTCTGATTTTTCAATGTTCTCTCCATTTAGGAAATAGTCGATGCCTTTATCCCTTCTATCAAATGTGCACAACCATACACTTCCCTGCACTATATTCCACCTGTCACATCTTTGCTCATTCTCCCAACTAACTGCAGGGTACCTGCTTCCTCAGCACTGCCTGCCCCTCCACGTATCTTTGTCTCATCCCTCAACACGGCTACACAGCCCCCAATTCCACCCTCCAGATCATCAACATAAAATGTGAAAAGTAGCGGACCCAACACTGACCCCATCACCAGTTGCGAGCAGCCAAGCAGAAGAGGCCCCCTTCATTCCCACTCTCTGCCTTCTGCTAGTCGGGTTCCAATGGCTCACACGTTGGAGGGGTGTTGGAGAATGGCCCACCGCCCTCCCTCAGCATTCCGCTCCCTACAGCCGCTGACCAGTGATGCTGGAGTTTGTCGGCCTGTGTTATGGAGGAGACCGTAATGGCAAAGTAAAGGATGCCGCTGGATTCAGGGGCTATGGGGTGTTCCGGGGCTGCGGAACGACAGAGCTCTCCTGGGAAGTGTGCTTGATGTCAGATGCTGGGAGATTGTGGAAGGTGTTCTCTACATCCATGATACTTTTAACTCCAGGGTTAAAACATTTTCCCCTTGAGCATTTGGCTTTCCATTGGATGCTTTGGTCTCCTTTACCTCCCACGTTCCAAAGACGTATGGGATAACAGGTTAATTGGACACATGGGTGTAATTGGTGGAAGGGCCTGTTACATACTGTATCTCTAAGTAAAATAAATCTTTGAAAAGACAAGGGTATTGAGGGCTTAGCACAGTGGAGATGATCATCTATGATAGTATTGATTGAGGCTTGACAGGCTGAGTGGCCTACTCCTGTTCCTATATTTCATATTCTTATTGCCGCAAGTGTCCAGTGTCCGGACCATGTCCCAACCATCAATGGCTAATCTCCACAAACACCAACAAATTTCCCAGTGCATACTCCACCACTGGTGTTCACGCCTGCTGAATTATTGCTGCAAAGACCTCCGTGCCTTCCCCTAAAAAAGATCATGGACAAAGGCCCAAGTTACCCCAAACATCTGAATGCAATCAGGGCTCTCTCACCCCCTCCCCACACCACCCGTACGACAGTGAGATATAGGAGCGTAAGTAGGCCATTCAGCCCATTGAGTCTGCTCTGCCATTCCATCATGGCTGATTTATTATCCCACTCAATTCCTTCTCCCCATAACATAGATACATAGAAATTCACAGCACATTACAGGCCCTTCGGCCCACAATGTTGTGCTGACGATGTAACCTACTATAGAAACTGCCTGGACTTTCCCCAGCACATAGCCCTCTATTTTTCTAAGCTCCATGAACCTTTCTAAGAGTCTCTTAAGAGACTCTGTTGTACCCATCTCCACTAGCTCCATCACCCACCACTCTCTGTGTGGAAAACTTGCCTCTGACATCCCCCTTGTACCTACTTCCAAGCACTTTAAAACTGTGCCCTCTCGTGTTAGCCAGTTCAACCCTGGGAAAAAGCCTCTGGCTATCCACACGATCAATGCTTCTCATCATCTCATACACCTCTGTCAGGTCACCTCTCATCCTCCGTCACTCCAAGGAGAAAAGGCCGAGTTCACTCAACCTATTCTCATAAGGCATGCTCCCCATTCCAGGCAACATCCTTGTAGATCTTCAATGCCTTAACCAATCAAGAACATATCAACCCCTGCTTTGAATATATCGATGACTTGGCCTCCACAGCCATCTTTGGCAATGAATTCCCCAGATTCACCACTCTTTAGCTAAAGAAAATCCTCCTGATTTCTGTTTTAAAGGGTCATCCTTCTGTTCTCTTGTCCTAGACTCCTCCTGTACAGGAAGCATCTCCAAATCCACTCTACCTATACCTTTCAATATTCGATAGGATTCAATGGATCCCCTGTCATTCTTCTGAACGCCAGTGAGTACAGGCCCAGAGTTATCAAATGCCCCACATAGGTTACCGTTTTCATTCACTGCATCATTCTCGTGAACCTCCTCTGGACCCTCTCCGATGCTTCATCGAAATTCTGAACATCGGATCTACATCATCAGCTCCATCACACTTCACCCACTCGTTGGAGCTGAGACCAGGAACCCACCCATTTGCTCCCAAGACTTTCAGTAAGGGGTTTGAGTGGTGGGGTGGGGATTAATGGGGAGGGCAGGATGGAGAGGGAAAGTTTCAATTAATTGGCGCTTCTTCTTGCACCCTTGTAAAACTTGTCAATGTTATCACCATTGCCACTAATTTCCACCCTCAAGTTCAACTTAACCATTGCTGACACTCCTCTCCCTTTTCGAGGTCTTTTTTTCTTCATGTCTGTAGACAAACTGATCACTGACATTAACTACAAACCTCCCTGGCTCCCACAACTACCTGGACTATACCTTCCCACCCTGTCTTTTGTAAGGATGCCAGCTCTTTCTCTGCTCTCTGTTCTAGACATCTGAGAGTTTCTCCTTTTGCAGGACATGTTATTTCCCTTTCACTTGGAGTTGATGGAGGCCTTGCTCACATATCCCCTGCCCCTTGGACTTCTGCTTCTCCCAACTCCACCGTTCTCCCAGCAGGCTCTGTCTGGACCTCATCCTTCTCCCCTTAGTGGTCTATTGGTCACCTTTTGAATACTGTCTCCCACTTCCCTGTCCCTTTATACTAGCTATCTGGACTCTCCATTCTCACGAAGCAGTGTTTCAACCCGAAACACTGACAGTTCCTCATTCCCACCACCCACAGAGATGCAGCTCGACCTGCTGAGTTCCCTCCAACAGATCGCCTGTTGCTACAGCTTCCATCGGCAGCCTCTTGCGTTTGACCTTGTTCTTAACCTCCACCTTTAGGCTGCACCTTAAACCCGGTCACTACCTCTTCAGTTCTGGCTACCAGATTAGAGAAAGGATTTGGGAAGCTTCAGGGAGGAGGTGAGGAGATTTTATTTATTTTTATTTAGAGATATAGCACGGTTACATACCTCTTCTAGCCCAACAAACTTTTACCGCTAAATTACACTCAGGTGACAAGTTAACCTTCTGAACTGTACAGCTTTGGAAAGTGGGAGGAACTTGGAGCACCAGGAGGCAACCCACACAGTCACAAGGAGAATGTGCAAACTCTTTACTGACAGCAGTGAAATGAACTCAAGCTGCTAGCTTTGTAAATGGATATAAGCAATATTCTATCTAGGCCTTTCAATGTTTGATAGGCTTCAGTGAGATTCTACCCGCGCCCCCCCCGCCAATTCTTCGAGGAGCTATCAAACACTCCTCATAAATTAACCCGTTCATTCCTGGAATCCTTCTCGTGAACCTCCTCAGGACTCTCTCTAATGCTAGCACATCTTTTCTTGGATAAGGGACCCAAAACTGTAAACAATACTCCAAGTGCAGTCTGACCAATGCCTTAAAAAACCTCAGTATTACATAATTGCTTTTATACTTGAGTCCTCTTGAAAAGAATTCTCACATTGCATTTGCCTTCCTTACCACTGACTAAAACTACAAGTTTTAGGGAATCTTGCATGAGGATTCCCAAGCCCTTTTACGCCTTTGATTTTTGAATCTTCTCCCCATTTAGAAAGCTATCTGTACCTTTATTCCTTCTACCAAATTACACTTCCCTCCACTATATTCGATTTGCCACTTCCTTGCCCATTCTCCTAATCTGTCTAACTCCTTCTGCAGGCTCCCTACTTCTTCAATTGGCCCTCCACAATCTTGGTCACAAAGCCATCAATTCTGTCATCTAATAGAAGCTGTCCTCACACTGACCTCTGCAAAAA
Organism: Mobula hypostoma; assembly: GCF_963921235.1. Lineage (NCBI taxonomy): Eukaryota > Metazoa > Chordata > Chondrichthyes > Myliobatiformes > Myliobatidae > Mobula > Mobula hypostoma. Next base: position 15,048,409 of record NC_086101.1, on the reverse strand, counting down.
GCCACTAGTCATCAGCAGCCAATCAGTAAAGGCGCAATTTATTCTGACTCTTTGCCTCCCGCAAAGGAGCTGTGGCGTGTGGCCAAGTGGTTAGGGCGTTGGGCTCACGATCCGAAGGTTGTGGGTTCGAGTCTCGGCCAAGGCAGCGTTGTGTCTTTGAGCAAGGCGCTTAACCACACACACTCCACCCAGCTGAAAATGGGTACTGGCAAATGCTGGGGGTTAACCTTGTGTGGGGGAGTCTTGTACTCTCAGTTGCTTCACGCCACAGAAACTGGCATAAGTACCCCCCTGATGGGCCACAAAGTCTTGGGATGGACTTTGACTTTGCCTCCTGCAAGTCAGCCAATCTTCTATTCATGTATCTTTCCTGTAATACTATGGGCCAATCTTCTTAAGAGCCTTATATGTGACACCTTCTGAAAATCCAAGTATGTAATCTCCACTGACTCATTCTCCTTTTATTTCCTCCGGTCCGATATCCATTCTCCTCTCTCTTTTACTCTGTGTATATCTGAAGACACAATTTGTATCTTGCTTTATATTTTTGGCTAGCTTTCCTTCATATTTCATCTTGTGTCTCTTTATGTCTTATTTTAGTTGCTTTCCATTGGTTTTTAAATGCTTGCCACTTCCCACTGATTTTTTCAATATTATGTGCCCTCTCTTTTATTTTTATGCTGTATTTGACTTCCTTTGTCAGCCATGTTTTCATCATCTTCCTTTCAGAATACTTTTTCTTGGGGTGGACCTATCTTGCACTTCCCAAGTTGCTCCCAGAAACTCCAGGCATTGCTCATCAGCTGTCGTCCCTGCTCGCGTCCCCTTCCAATCACGCCTCTATAATTTCCTTTACTGCACTCGAATGTTAATACACACGACTTTAGCTTCTCCCTCTCAAATTGCAGAGTGAATTCTATCACATTATGATCACTGTCACCTAAGGCTTCCTTTACTTTAACCTTCCGAATCAAATCTGGTTCATTACACAACATCGAATCTAGAAAAGCTGATCCCCTAGTGGACTCAACCACAAGCTGCTCTAAAAAGCCATCTCAGAGGCATTCCTCAAATCCTCTCTCTTGGACACCTGCATCAATTGATTTCCCCAATCTATCTGCATATTGAATCCCTCATGACTATCCTCGTGACGTGTCTTTTCCAGCCTCTGTTGTAATTTATACCCTATATCCTGGCTACTGTTTGGAGGACTGTATATAATTCCCATCATGGTATTTTTAACCCTTGTGTTTCTTAACTCTACCCACAAGGATTCTACATCTTCTGACCCTATATCACCTCTTTCTAAGGATTTGATTTTTTTTTTATCACAGAGCCACCCCACACCCTTTGCCTACCTGCCTGTCCTTTTGATACAAAGTGTATCCTTGAGTGTTAAACATAGAACATAGAACATTGAAATCTACAGCACATTACAGGCCAGTTGGCCCTCAATGTTGTGCCGACCATGTAACCTACTCTAGAGACTGCCTAGAATTATCCTACTGCATAGCCCTCTATTTTCCTAAGCTCCATGTACCTATCTAAGAGTCTCTTAAAAGACCCTATTGTATCCACCTCCACCACCGTCACTGGCAGTGCATTCCATGCACCCACCACTCTGTGTGAAAAATTTACCCCTAACATCCTCTCTGTACCTATTTCCAAGCACCTTAAAACTATGCCCCCTCGTGTCAGCCCTGGGAAAAAGCCTCCGGCTATCCACATGATCAATGCCTCTCATCACCTTATACATCTCTATCAGGTCACCTCTCATTCTCCATTGCTCCAGGGAGAAAAGGCCGAGTTCAACCTATTCTCATAAGGCATGCTCCCCAATCCAGGCAACATCCTCTTGAATCTTCTCTGCACTCTGAATAATGATCTTCTTTCAGCCTTGTCTTCAAACCACCTTGTTCTGTTCTCCCTTCCAGCTCTGCTTCCCTCCCCGATGAGCTCAATTACTTCTACACTCGCTTTGACAGAGGGAACAAGGAGGTCACCCTCATAGTGGATCTCCCACCTGGTGAACTGCCCCTCTCACTTCCCACCTCCGATGTTTGTGCCATCCTGAGCAGGGTGAATGTACGGAAGGCAGCTGGTCCAGATGGGATACCTAGCTGTGTGCTCAGAGTCTGTGCAGGGCAGTTGGCCGGGGTCTTCAGGGACATTTTCAATCTGTCCCTGGCCCAGGCAGATTTCCCCACAAGCTTCAAGATCGCCACCATCGTGCCAGTGCCAAAGCATTCCACTGCCACGGGCCTGAATGACTTCCGCCCAGTTGCACTCACCCCCATCACTGCAAAGTGCTTTGAGAGACTGGTTCTATCACATCTGAAATCCTGTCTGCCCACTACCCTGGACCCCCATCAATTTGCCTATCGCACCAACAGGTCAACAGAGGATGCCATCTCCACGGCACTTCACTCTGCCCTCACCCACCTGGACAGCCCCAACTCTTACGTCAGAATGCTGTTCATTGACTTTAGTTCGGCATTCAATACTGTGATTCCCCCCCAAGCTGATTACCAAACTTCGCCAGCTTGGTATCAGCTCATCCCTCTGCAAATGAACCTTGGACTTTCTGACTAATAGACCCCAATCAGTTAAGTTAAACAACCTCTCCTCCTCCACTCTCACCCTGAACACCGGCGTGCCTCAAGGCTGTGTGCTGAGCCCTCTTCTGTACTCCCTTTTCACCTCTGATTGCTTTCCTGTACATGGTTCTAGCTCCATAATCAAGTTTGCAGACGACAACACGGTGGTTGGTCTGATCAGAGGGGATGACGAGACGGCCTACGGGGATGAGGTCCAGCACCTGGCCGCGTGGTGTGCTGACAATAACCTGGGCCTTAACACTCAGAAGACCAAGGAGATCATTGTGGACTTCAGGCATGCTAGGAGCCACGCTCACGTCCCCATCTACATCAACGGAGCTGTAGTGGAGCATGTATCAAGCTCCAAATTCCTTGGTGTCCACATTTCCGAGGATCTTACCTGGTCCCTGAACTACTCCATCCTGATCAAAAAGGCACAACAGCACCTTTATTTCCTGCAGAGCATCAAGAAAGCTCACCTCTGTCCCAAGATACTGATGGACTTTTACCACTGTACCATTGAAAGCATACTCACTAACTGCATCTCAGTGTGGTATGGCAATTGTCCCGTATCGGACTGCAAAGCACTCCAGTGTGTGGTGAAAACTGCCCAGCGGATTATCGACACCCAATTGCTCACCATTGAGAACATTACCATAAACGCTGCCTGGACAGGGTGAAAAGCATTATCAAGGATGCATCTCACCCTAACCATAGACTTTTTACTCTCCTCCCATCCGGTAGGTGCTACAGGAGCCTCCGCTCCCGCACCAGCAGGCACAGGAGCCTCCCTGATGCTGTGACCCTGCTGAACCTCTCATCACAGCGCTAAGCAGTATTGCACCCATATTGTACTGTCTCAGTACTTTTATATTTGTGTGTGGTAGCACTTACTTTTTATTCACAATTATTTTGTAAATAACACTATTCTTTGCATTTCTGGTCAGATGCTAACTGCATTTCATTGGTTTTGTATCTGTACTCGGCACAATGACAATAAAGTTGAATCTTATCTAATCCAATGAAGCTCCCAACGTCATGCCTGCTAGTCTCAAACTGCACTCTGAAACCATCTACGTTACTCTGCATTCAAATATAACACCTCAGTCGAGTATCCATCACCCATTTTGATCTTGTCTCCTTGTTACATTTCCCTCGATGTAATTTTGCCCAATCGTCTGCCTGCCCTCCCTCACAGTCTCGCTACACACTGCATTGACTTGTATACTAACTGCCCCACCCTCAGCCCTATCACTGCTGTGCCCATCTCCCTGGCAAATTAGCTTAGATGCTCCCCAACAGCTCCAGCAAACCTGCCCGACAATGATCTCGGTCCGCTTTGAGTTCAGGTGTTACCTGTCATTTTTGTATGGGTCATACCTTCCCCAGAAGAAATCCCAATGATCCAGAAATCTGAAACTCTGCCCCCCGCACCAATTCCTCAGTCACACATTCATCTGTCAAATCATCCTATTCTTACCCCCACTGTGTGTAGCACAGGCAGCAATCCAGAGACTACTGCCCTGCAGGCCCTGAGTTTCAGCTTTCTATCTAACTGTATTCTCTCTTCTGGACCTCCTCCATTTTACCCCCCATGTCACTGGTACCAATATGTCGCTGCTGTTCAGCTTCTCAATTTAGAATTCTGTGGACCTGACCCGAGGCATCCCTGACACTGGCACCAGGGAGGCAAGGTACCACAGGGCTTTCTTTCTCCAGTCCTGCCAAAGTGGCCTATGCTCTAAACCGAAGCTACCGCCCCACCAGCACTGTTAATAATTCCCTTCAAGTCTTGGGAAGGTTTATATTTCTCCTCGTGCACAATGTGGTTACAACGGTTAGGCTGAGATCCCCAATGGTGGGATCCTCCTTTACCACTGAGGTTGCAAAGTGACTTCGAACTCGGAGTCCTGGTCGCCCATACTCACCGACCCATGGATCGCAGGAAAAGGCGAACTTCTCAAATTGAATTCTGTTTCTGTGTGGGAAGAGTAGAGATATATTGACCATAAGTTTCTTATTAACTCTGAGTGTGGAGAAGTGGTCAGACAGAGTCATACTGAAGGAATTGGGAGTGGGTGGGGAGGGGGGAGTTCACTGTGTTACACACTGTCCTGTAAGGTCCCAGAAGGGGAAATGACACTGTGTGACCCCCTGTCCCCCCACCCGGTGCCCCCGGGGAGAGAAATGTATGTGATTCCCCCCTCCATCCCCACCCAGCCCCAGGGGGGGAGAGCAGAGTGTGTGGCAATCTAGTCTTGTGGGTCACCCAGAACAGCTGCTGCTGGGGCTTAGATCATTCGTGAAGGGATGGTCCGAGACACTGTCAGGAACCTGATCCAATCCAGCCTGGCACAAAGTGCCAATGGAGGTTACTGGGAACCTCGGGACAGAGCCCTCTCTGGGATGGAGGTCTGATGAAGAGGGGACCGAGAGCGCAGCTGGATTTGGAAAGTTCAGTCATGAAGCCAGAAAAACATGGCTGGCTGGAATGATCATTCGTTGCAAGCGTTTCACTTCGGAGAAGATTTGAACATATTTCAGAGACAAAGCCAGGCTGGCGCAGAGTTTAACTAAGGTTAGAGGTGCAAACAGATTCATTAATGCTGATTCTTCCATCCCTGAGGGATGTTGTGACATGGTCTCTGGGACGGGGTGGGGTAGTGGGTCACACACTGTCCTGTCTCTGTCTGAGACTGGGTGGGGCTGTGGGTCACACACTGTCCTGTCTGTCCTCTCCCTCGCTGGGACTGGGTGGGGTGCTGTAAAAATTGCCTGCTCAGAGCAATGGCTGGTCTGCACAGCTATAAAAAAATTTAGAAGGAACTTGCCCACATTCTGCCACAGGGAGGATAATTTCATGGTGTTGCAGTGCGAGTTCCAACCAGGAGATGGCGATAGTGAGCACAAACAAACACACACACACACACACACACACACACACACACACACACACACACACACACACACACACACACACACACAAACGCACAAGCACAATACTGCAGGAGCTCAGCTGGTCAGGCAGCACCAATGGAGGGGAATGAACAGTCGACGTTTCGGGCAGAAACCCTGCCATATTGTGCACACCTTGGATTGCATTACTTGACTCTTCTTTTCCCCAGTGGAATATGATTCAAATATGATTGTGTATGTATACATTACACAACCATGAGGAAATCTGCAGATGCTGGAAATTCGAGCAACACATGCAAAATGCTGGTGGAGCGCAGCAGGCCAGGCAGCATCTATAGGGTCTCGGCCCGAAACGTCGACTGTACCTCTTCCTATAGATGCTGCCTGGCCTGCCTTGTTCCACCAGCATTTTGTGTGTGATACATTAAACAACCTTGGGATTCATCTCCTGACAGGCGTGTGCGAAACAAAGAAACCCAAAAGAACCCATTAAAAAAAAAGACCATCAAACACCCAACGCACAGAGAAGGAAAATCAAATCATGCAAACAATAAACGCAAGCAAATCACGTTCTGAACTGAAGTCCACAGGGACTGTATGTTCACGGACCCTTAGTTCAGTGCAGAGTGGAGCAGTGAGCTGAACCGGCCTGGCCTTTGCCTCGGACCCCGACACCCTGAACTTTTCGATCTGCCCTGGTGGCTAAATCATTGTTGGGTTCAATCACCTCACCACACTCCAGGGCCTGGACCCCATTGCCTTGATTCGGCCTGTACCTGACCTTCCCGATTCGGCATGGTGCTTAAATTGATTGAACCTTGGGTCGTCCTCGCTCTGGGTGATAGGCCCTCTGCCTCGCCTCACCTCAGTTCTGCCACATCAAACTGACTCCAAGACCAAAGGGAAGTTACAGACTATTGCTTGCAATCATCGTTTGCCATCATCGTTTGCCAGGAAAAGTATGATTAGCGAAGTATTTAATTGTTTTCCTTGTTTTATTAGTCAGAAGTCGCTGAGATTCACCAGCGCCATCTTTAACCTGGAGATTTTATTTATATTACCAGGTGAAATGTTCCGGAGTATTGTTCTCAGGTTTCCTGACTGAACAAGTCGGTGACTGAGGAGAGCAGCAAAGGTACACAGGTTGCTTCCTGGCAAAACAGGTCTTCATCCGGGAAAGACCTGCTTTGAACAATGGCAAATGACTCATTGAGAAGTCCCTTGGAGTCCGACACGTTAGATGATGTTCTCCCTGGATGGGGTGACTACAGCGAAGGAGGCTGAGGAAGGGGAAGGGGCTTACAGGGGAATCACAGTAGTGTAGCGGCTAGTGCAATGGCTTTGCTGTGCCAACGATTCTCCATCTGGGTTTGCACGTTCTCCTTGTGACCTGGTGGGTTTCCTCTGACATTCCCTGGATGTGCAGACTGACAGCTGACTGCAAATTGCCCCCGATGTGGGTGGGTGATTCGAGACAGATGATTGTAAATTGCCCCCAATGGGGGTAGGTGATGGGAGACAGTTTACTGTAAATTGCCCCAGTGTAGGTAAGTGATTAGAGACAGATGATTGTGAATTGCCCCTGGTGGGGGTAGGTGATTGGAGTTGTAAATTGCCCCTGGTGTGGGTAGGAGGTGATGGGAGACAGCTGACTGTAAATTGCCCCCGGTGGGGGTAGGTGATTGGAGTTGCAAATTGTCCCCACTGTGGGTAGGAGGTGATGGGAGACAGCTGACTGTAAATTACCCCCGGTGAGGGTAGGTGATTGGAGTTGTAAATTGTCCCCGGTGTGGGTAGGAGGTGATGGGAGACAGCTGACTGTAAATTGCCCCTGGTGGGGATAGGTGATTGGAGTTGTAAATTGCCCCTGGTGTGGGTAGGAGGTGATGGGAGACAGCTGACTGTAAATTGCCCCCGGTGGGGGTAGGTGATTGGAGTTGCAAATTGTCCCCACTGTGGGTAGGAGGTGATGGGAGACAGCTGACTGTAAATTACCCCCGGTGAGGGTAGGTGATTGGAGTTGTAAATTGTCCCCGGTGTGGGTAGGAGGTGATGGGAGACAGCTGACTGTAAATTGCCCCCCAGTGGGAGTAGGTGATTGGAGTTGTAAATTGCCCCCATTGTGGGTAGCAGGTGGACCAGTTGATGACATGGATGAGAGCATAAGTTTCACGGAAATAAATGGAGGAATATGATTGGTGGGTTTGTTCCGACAGGCAGCATAAATGCAATGGACTGAATGGCCTTTTAGGTGGTAAGGAGATACAGCAACAATATGACCTTTTGAAGAAAAGTCACGTTCCCTTAATCTGTTGGAGTTCTTTGAGGATGTAGCTCTTAGAATAGATTAGGGAAAGGTAGGAACCAGATGTAACTGGAATTTTTTAAAGGACTCCGCACAGTGAGTTGTTCATAAGACCATAAGACATAGGAGCAGAATCAGGCCATTCAGCCCATCGAGTCTGCTCCGCCATTCCATCATCACTGATCCCGGATCCCACTCGAACCCATACACCTGCCTTCTCACAATATCCTTTGATGCCCTGACCAATCAGGAAACTAGCAACTTGCACCATAAACTTACGCACGGGCTTGGCCTCTACCGTACTCTGTGGCAGAGTATCCCACAGATTGACTACTCTCTGGCTAAACAAGATTAAAGCATGTAGAATTGGGAGTTATTCCATTGCATTGTGTTATTACTTTTCCCTTTTGCATTTATGCTTGGAAATATATTAATAGAAGGCACATAAATAGGTTTTCTCTGTATCTCAGTACAGTCTATGAAGCAATTACCAATTAAAATGAGAATTATGAAACAGAAAGGAAAAAATAGGCAGAATCAGATCTTTCTCTGATTAGTAGGTTCGGACTGGTGGAGGATCGGAGTAAACTGCAGAAAGTTGTAAGATTATGGCTACTAGCCTCTGTAATATTCAAGATATCTTCGAGGAGTGGTGCCTCAGAAAGGCAGCGTCCATCATTAAGAACCCCCACAATCCAGGACATGCTATCAGGTAGGAGATACAGAAGCCTGAAGGCACACACTCAGTGATACAGGAACAGCTTCTTCCCCTCTACCATCTGATTTTTAAATGGACATTGAATCCAAGAAAACTACCTCAATATTTTTCCTTTTGCATGACTGATTTTAATTAAGCTATTTAATATACATGTATACTTACAGTAATGCAGTTTTTTTTCTATATTTATGTATTGCATTTTACTGCTGCCGTAAAGACAACAATTTTCACACATGTGCAGGTGATATTAAACCTGATTCTGTGTCTGCGTCGGTGCTTGGGCTGTGTTACTCAGCTCACAGTTCAGCGAAGGGAGCTTGAAGTTACATTTCAAAAATTGCTGATAATATTGAAGTTGATCGGATTGGATTATGAAGCACAATGTGAAGAGGATTCAGGGGGAGTTTTTCTCTCTCCAGTAATATAATTGATTATTAAAAAACAAATGGAACACTCTACTGTCTTCATTCACTCTACCAAATATATCAATACATTTGTTTATGATCTTTACAGTATGTCAACATCTCATCGATTGTTCAGTGCAAACACTCCAGCATAAATAACTGTGAGAGGGGATTACACAGGACTCAGGCCCTGGGTGTTCAGTGGAACAAGGGTACTTCCCCCATCCTTCATAAGAGGATAATAGTCATAGTCATACTTTATTGATCCCGGGGGAAATTGGTTTTCGTTACAGTTGCACCATAAATAATTAAATAGTAATAAAACCCATAAATAGTTAAATGGTAATATTTAAATTATGCCAGGAAATAAGTCCAGGACCAGCCTACTGGCTCAGGGTGTCTGACCCTCCAAGGGAGGAGTTGTAAAGTTTGATGGCCACAGGCCACATGATTTCTTATGACGCTCTGTGTTGCATCTCGGTAGAATGAGTCTCTGGCTGAATGTACTCCTGTGCCCACCCAGTACATTATGTAGTGGATGGGAGACATTGTCCAAGATGGCATGCAACTTAGACAGCATCCTCTTTTCAGACACCACCGTCAGAGAGTCTGAAAGGGGGCGTACAGAGCTTCAGTGGGTCCTCAGCATGTTCAGCTACACCCTGGAATGTGCCAATTGGCTGCATTCACTCGTGGGTAGGACCTTACACTGGAGGACCAACAGGTTACAAGAGACAAAAATGAGTCTTGCACTGAGCCTTCCAGCAGCACTTGGCGTATCCAGGGAACATTCTCTAGACCACAGAGTCCTCTGTTATTCAGGATGAACGTTGTCAAGGTCCCTTACATCCTTTCCAATACCTTCTTGGCAAGCACCCAAAGAGGTGGCTGATTGTTTCAACCTTATCACAGCCAACTTGAAGGCACCGCACTGTGGGAGTGAGACTCTGACCACGTGGGAAGGATCTGATGGGGAGAGACTGCTCTCAAGCCATGTGAGATCTTGGACCTTGGTTGAGAGTTCTGATGAAGAGGCATTCTGCTGAGTAACTTTGATGGCCTGTTTGGAGGGTCAGCCATTGTTTGCTTCCTCAGGGACCCGCAGGCACTCTGTATTGACCACTGCCTGGTAGACTTCTCCAAGGTGCTCTTCTGTAGAAATTTCCTCAGAGGAGCAGGTGTTGCTGCAAGGTCCTACTGTCTGGAACATTGAGTGGCAAGAAGACCACATCCAACCTTTGCAACACTAGGGACAGGTTGAACCTCAGCATGCTGTGACACTTGGTCTGTTTCTGCTTGGGCTCTATACACCTGCTGAAGCAGCCATATTAAATGGTGGCCATCAGATTGCGGGTGACAATGTGCACACTTCTCCTTTTTCCTTGGGACATTACTCTCCTGGGACTCACCACATTTTCTTTGGGCGTCCACATGAACCCAGGGATGGCTTCAGTGGTGCAGGATGTGAGATTAGGCACATATAGCAAGACTGAGGAACTCACAGGCCCAGCGGCATCTGGGCTGAATTCCTCCTGCATTTTGCATGTGTTTATCCAGATTTCCAGCATCTGCAGTGAGCCATGTATCAGCAACACCGAGAACTGCTTGCACCCGATCACCAAGTGCTTCCCACGCCCTGGCCTCCCCCAACCTGAGTCTCCAGGACCATCAGGGAGTCGCTGATGGTAAAGGAGACAGAGGACTGGTCAGACCAATAACAAAAGGGGCTCATGGACTCATTGGCCCCCTCCCCATTAAAGGCCCTACCCATGATTGAAGATGGGTCATTAGCTAGCCAGCATGTGATGACTGTGTCACACTTCATGTGAATTAATTATAGACGCCTAGGCCAGCTCAGTCCGCCGACGGATACCAAACAATCTGTGTCTGGTAAAGTGTCTTTAAAGTGGCAAAGCTATTCACTTAGTGTGAATTTAGCTTTGGCGTCAATTGCTAGCTCACTTTATGACTTACAGGAATCTTTTATGAAATAAGCAATTCAAGGTTCAAAGTTCAAAGTAAATTTATTATCAAAGTACATATATGTCATCATATACTACCCTGAGATTTGTTTTCTTGCGGGCGTTCGGTGTCAATGAAAAACTACACACTGCAGAGACAGACAAACAACCAGGTAAGTGTCATTGCTATTGCTAAGTTGAAGGGCTTGGGAAGCTGAGAAGTCTGAAGGAACAGACGGACTACACCCCTGAGTTCTGCAAGAGATAGCTGAAGAGATTGTGGAGGCATTGGTAATGATTTTCAAGAATCACTAGATTCTGGAATGGTTCCTGAGGACTGGAAAATTGCAAATGTCACTTCACTTTTTAAAAAGGGAAGGAGGCAGAAGAACAGAAATTGTAAGTCAGGTAGGCTGACTTCAGTGGTTGGAAAGGTGTTGGAATCTATTACTGAGGATAAGTTTTCATGGTACTCGGACATACATGATAAAATAGGCCAAAGTCAGCATGGTTTTCTAAAAGGGAAATTGTGCTTGTCAAAGCTGTTGGAGTTCTTTGAGGAAATAAGAGGCAGGATAGATAAAAGAGAATTGGTGGATGTTGTTTACTTGGATTTTCAGAAGGCCTTTGCAAGGCGTCACATGTGAAGCTGCTTAAAGAGGCCATGGTACTGCAAGATCGGTTCTAGCATGCATAGAAGATTGGCTGATTGGCAAGAGGAAAAGAGTGGGAATAAAAGGGAATAAAGGGAGCCTGTTCTGGTTGGCTGCTGGTGACGAAAGGTGTGCCACAGGGGTCTGTGTTGGGACAGATTCTCTATACACTATATGTCAGTGATTTAGGTGAATGAATTGATGGCTTTGTGGCCAGCTTTGCACATGATGTGAAGATAGGTGGAAGGGCAGGTAGTTTTGAAGAAGGAGGATGTCTGTACAAGGATTTAGACAGACTGGGAGAATGGACAATGAAGTGGCAGGTGGAATATAGTGTAGGGAAGTGCATGTTCATGTGCTTTGGCAGAAGGAATTAAAGTGTGGACTTTTTTTCTAAATGAGGAGAAAGTGCAAAATTCAGTGCAAAGATATTTGGAGACCCATTGTAGGTTGAGTCGATGGCAAGGAAGGCAAATGGAATGTTAGCATTCGTTTTGAGAGGCCTAGAATACAAAATCAAGGTTGTAATGCTGAGTCATTGGTTAGCCCACACTTTGAGTATTCTGGGCAGTTTTATCTAAGAAGAGATGTGCTGGCATTGGAGAGTGTCCAGAGGAGGCTCACGGGAATAATCACAGGTATGAAAGGGTTAACATATGAGGAGCGCTTGATGGCTCTGGGGCTGTACTCACTGGAGTTTAGAAAAATGAGAGCGCTCCTCCCAGCCGGATTCTCCCTATGTGCCCGGAGAATCACTCTCACCGCGAGTTGCCCACGGGATCACTGTAGTGGGGAAAGGATGGTCACTCAGCTCTTTGCAGAGTGTGGGTCTGTGAAGGAGGTGAGGAGAAAGACGCCAGCAGCTGCATCACAGTTCATCTTGGGACGCTCTGACCTATGGGCTGTTCCCAGGGACAATCACGGACACGAGCATCAAGGGCTACCGGCAGATCATCAGCTCGATGAAAGACGCCCCTTTGGTCTGCCCGAAGGCCGTTGTCCTGTGTTACGTACCCCGTAACTGGGTTGCCAAACCAGCAGAAATGGATCACTCAGTTGGAGTCTGGATTACTAGAACTAAGAAAGTTTTATTAAAGAAACAAGCAACACAGTAATCGAAAGGATAATAAATGCAACAGTTCAGCGATGATAAACACACATGTGCACAGAATTAAGATAACAGGATCAATCAAGCTCTATCGTTGTCTAGAGGTAAATGACCAATTTCAAAGTGACACAAAGTCCAGTTCAATTTAGTTCAGTTCACAGTAATCGTTGCCATGGCGATGGACAACGTGGGAGGAGGGAGAGAGAGAATGAGAACGACTGATCATTCAGACACGGCTTCACTCACAGACCGGCGAGATGGCTCACAAGCAGCTTTTGGGCGGGTCCTTTGTGATGTCACCTGAGGTCACCGACTGTGACCCCTCCTCCAGATGCGGTCGATCCTCTGCAGTGAACCCGGCACCCAAGCGAGGGTGGACACACACCGGGTTCCCGCTGATCGTACCTTTCCATCCTGTGCGTTTGTGGCCCGGTACTTCCCACCGACTCGTGAGAGGTGCATCGCTTCCAGGGTCTCGTTACCTCGAGTGTCGTGTGTGTTGCCTTAGCGAACCTGTCCCTTTTTATCCCCCTGCTGGGGTATCGCCTGTCCATCACTTCAAACAGTTCAGGGTTCAAAGGGGGAGCCGCTCTAGACAGCTCTCTCTCCCGTCCCTTCATTACACATCTCCAGATCGCCTGTCCATCACTTCAACCAGTTCAGGGTTCAAAGGGGGAGCCGCTCTTGACAATACCCAGACTGACGGCTCCTTCATTAACATCTCCAAATGCTGCTTCATTGTGTGCCTTATTTCTCCCTCCCCTGAGGACAGGTGGCAGACCAACTGCTGATGCCACTGATGCTAGCCCAGGCCAGCAAACATCTTAATTTATGTGTATTCTCGTCACACCTGCTAGCACATTGAGATGTCCGTTGACTGTCACACTCCAGGCTGCAGGAGGACAAACTGAAAGTGGCACTGAAACAGCCATTGCAAGGTCTTGGTGGGGAAGGACCACAGTGTCGGGTTCTTCTGCTACTGGAGACCGAGGGGTTGGGTGAGGAAGCTCCTTAATTATCGTGGTAGTTAACCACCCAAGGGAGCCACACGCATAGCAATGGTCCGATTTGTGTGTATGTAATACTGAAAACACTGACTATGAATGTAAGATTGGAAAGGTATTTCATGGTTTAGACCATAAAGATCATAAAGTAAAGGAGCAGAATTAGTCAATCGAGTCTGCTCCGCATTTCATCATGGCTGATCGATTTTCCCTCTCAGCCCCAGTCTTCTGCCTTCCTCCCGTATCCCTTCATTCCCTGATCAATCCAGAATACAGGTTTACTCCTGCAAATATATTTTTTAGTATGAATAAAATTTATTTTGGTTAAAAATTCAGCCAGTGCAAAGGCTGTGTGGGGTAGGGCCAGCTCCCTAGGGTCCAGCCTCCTCTGGATATGGAAGGGCTTGGTCCTGCGGAACTACCCTCTCACAGTTCTTTGCGTTAGAGTTGTTTAAAGGGGAAACTGGCGCATTGTAAATAAATTATATTGGTTACAATTGGCATAATGAATGTATTGATTTGATATGATGAGCTTGAGGGGATTTGGTTTAGTCACCAAAGACTCTAGCAAATTTCTACAGATGGACTGTGGACATTATCCTCACTGGTAGCATCACCTTCTGGTATGTCAGATCCAATGTGCAGGATCACCAAAACCAGCAGAGATTCGTAGCCTCATCCAGCTCCATCATGGACACAAGCCTTCCCACCACTCAAGAAGTTGGCATCATCATCATGAACTATCCATTGTAGTTCATGATAGATATCCAAATATCCAACTATGGAGAGGTAATGTTGCAGCTATATAGGACCCCGGTCAGACCCCACTTGGAGAACTGTGCTCAGTTCTGTTCGCCTCACTACAGGAAGGATGTGGAAACCATAGAAAGGGTGCAGAGGAGATTTACAAGGATGTTGCCTGGATTGGGGAGCATGCCTTATGAGAATAGGTTGAGTGAACTCGGCCTTTTCTCCTTGGGGCGACGGAGGATGAGAGGTGAACTGATAGAGGTGTAAAAGATGATGAGAGGCAATGATCATGTGGATAGTCAGAGGCTTTTTCCCAGGGCTGAAATGGCTGCCACAAGAGGGCACAGTTTTAAGGTGCTTGGAAGTAGGTACAGAGGAGATGTCAGGGGTAAGTTTTTTACTCAGAGAATGGTGACTGCGTGGAATGGGCTGCTGGCAACGGTGGTAGAGACGGATACGACGGGGTCTTTTAAGAGACTTTTGGATAGGTACATGGAGCTTAGAAAAATAGAGGGCTATGGTTAACCCTGGTAATTTTTAAGGAAGGGACATGTTCGACACAACTTTGTGGGCCGAAGGGCCTGTGTTGTGCTGTAGGTTTTCTATGTTTCTATGTTTCTATCCAGAACATGCCCTTTTCTCATTACTACCATCAGGGAGGAGGTACAGGAGCATGAAGACCCAAACACAGTGTTTTAGGAACAGCTTCTTCCCCTCTGCCTTCCGATTTCTGAACGGACAATGAACACTACCTCCCTATTTTGATCTCTGTATGCACAGTTGTGTTTTTCCAAAATGTTTCTCATTGTAATTAATAGTACTTTTTATGTATTTCACTGCACTGCTGCCACTAAGCAACAAACCCATGACAAACATGAGCAATTCTGCGGGTGCTGTCCAAAGCAACACATACAAAATGCTGGAGGAACTCAACAGCTCAGGCAGCATCTATGGAGGGGAATAAACAGTTGACATTTCAGTCTGAGGCCCTTCTTCAGGACTGGAAAGGCAGGGGGAAAATGCCAGAATAAAAAGTTAGGGGGAGGGGAAGGAGAGGGGTAAAGCCCGGTCTGTGGCAAAAGTGAAGGGTTGGAGAGGAAGGGATCTGATAGGAGAGGAGAGTGGACCATGGGAGAAAGGGTAGGAGGATGAGATTAGCAGGTGAGAAGAGGTAAGAGGCCAGAGTGGGGAATAGAAAAAGAATGGAGGGGGAGGGTATTTTCTTTACCTGAAGGAGAAATCGATATTCATGCCATCAGGTTAGTGGGTACTGCCTCTGATTCTGATGAATGCAAAGCAAGTCGTACTAATTGTATTGAATCAGTGTCAGGATCAGGTTAATTATCACTGATATATGTTATGAAATTCGTTGTGTAGCAGCAGTAAAGTACAACATGTAGAAAATTACTATAAGTTATAATAAAGAACTATAAAAAATAAATAAAAATGTGGTGCAAGATGGTGAGATAGTGAGAACTGGATTTCCTGGATTGACGTTTTTATGAATAAAGCTTATCTTTGAAACCAAAAAGGATGTATGACCCTAATATTTCACGCCCTGCCAGTCAAATGTAACCCAACCCATCCAGCGGAAAGCTGACTGAATCAGGTACAAGGCCAGATTTACATTTGAGTTTGCACAAAAGATTCTGCAGATGCTGGAAATCCAGAGCAATGCACACAAATTGCAGGAGGAATTCAGCAGGTTCCAGGACCATCTTTTGAGAGGAATAAAGTAATGAAGGGTTCCTAATGAAGGGTCTTGGCCTGAAACGTCGACGGTTTATTCATTTCCCTAGATGATGCTGACCTGCTGAGTTCCTCCAGCATTTTGTGTGAGTTGCATTTGACTTTACTCCTGGTTGAGCTTAACCTGGGGTAATACTGTGTTGGGCTGCAGTACTGGTGCTTCCCCGGTACCGTGGCTCTGTCCTCAGCCTGCCCTAACCACAGAGGTTAGAGCTGTGCTTCACGACTCTACGATCCCCTGCTCGAGTCATACCTCGGGTGCTGCTCGTGTCAAGTCTGAATGCTGTGCCTCTGACCAAAGACATACGGGTTGGATAACTGGCTACTGCTAATCACCCCTTATGTAGGAAGGTGGTAAAATAATTAAAGTTGATGGGAAAGTGAGCTGAGGTTAAGTTGCAGAGGAAGAGAACCAAGGAGGGAGAATGGGGGCATTGGCATGAGTCAAATGAGATTTGTGTCATAATAAGTGTCAAAGGTCTTATTGTGTTCTTGATTTGTAAGGGTGTCAAAGGTTACAGGGAGAAGGCAGGAGAAAGGGGTTGAATGGGAAAATAAATCAGTCACGATAGAATGGTGGAGCAACTCGATGGACCAAAGGTCCTAATTCTGTTCTTATGTCTTATGGTCAACCCCAGATAACCAATCTCACTTTTTAGCTACAATTGTTTAGTCCTGGCAATATCCTTGTATATCTCCCCTGCACCTTCTCCAGTGCAAGCCCATCTTTCCAATAAGCAGAGTTGTATGTCGTACTCACTGCTGGAATAAAGCATATTTCCTCAACATGACACATGAATATACTAAAGATATATATATTTTTTAACTCAAGGTTATAGGGAGAGACTGTAGGACAAAAGAAGTGCATAACTATTGTCCGTTTGTGAAGCATTTGCTAAAGGCCTGTACTTTTAAACTTGGAGCAGGGTTGCCTTGGGTTACTGGATGTTGCCTTGTTGTGTGCAATCCACACTGTTGGACTTTTTTGTTTTCCTTTTCTTCTTCTTCCTCCTCTCTTGATTGGAGCTTGCAGAACCATCCTCTCTGACCTTTGGAAGTAGAGAGAGAGAGAGCAATGTCAATGATAGGTGACTTCATGGAGAATTTGATTTGTTCAGATACATGGTGGAGTTCAAATTAAATCAAAATGTTTCTCTCAGGTATGAATCCAGAAGGTATGATCTGGAAATCAAACACTTTCCACTAGCCTCAAAGACAGCTTCTATTCTGCTGTTTTAGACTTTTAAATAGACCTCCACATGGAACATAGAACAACACTCCGCCCTTTGGCCCACAATCTTGTGCTGGCCCTTTAATCTGAACTTCTCTCTTACATAGCCCTCCATTTTTCTATTGATCATGTGCCTATCTAAATTTCTTAAATGCCATTAATGTATCTGTTGTAGCCATCACCCCTGGCCAGGCATTCGATGCACTAACCACTCACTGTGTAAAAAAATACTATACTTATACTCCTCTATACTTTCCACCACTCACCTTAAACTCCTGCCTCTAGCTTTTATCCATTTCCCCCCTGGGAACAAGTCACTGGCGATCCACTCGATCTATGGCTCTTATCATCTTGTACACTCCTATCAAAACACTTCTCCTCCTCTAAGTTCAAAGTACATTTTATTATCAGAGTACATATATATCACCAACCTTGTGATTCATTTTCCTGCAGGCATACTCAGCAAATCTATAGAATAGTAACTATAACAGGATCAATGAAAGATCAAGTACAGTATAGAAGACAACAAATTGTGCAAATGCAAATATAAGTAAATAGCAATAAATAATGAGAACATGAAATGACAGGATAAAGAGTCCTAAAAGTGAGATAATTGGTAGTGGGAACATCTCAATGGTTGGAGAAGTGTAGTTATCCCCTTTTGTTTAAGAGCCCGATGGTTGAAGGGTAGTAACTGTTCTTCAGCCTGCCGGTGTAAGTCCTGAGGCTCCTGAACGTTCCACCTGATGGCAGCAGTGAGAGAAGAGCATGGGCTGGGTGCTGAGGATCTTTGTTGTTCCAATGAGAAAATGCCCCTAATGTATCTGCCACTGCCACTAAACGCGGCGGGACATTCTACACAACTACCACTCTCCCTGACAATCGGCTTAAAATTCTGCCCCCTCACATTAGCCATTTCCACCCTGGGGAAAAGTTTCTGGCTGTCCACTCGATCAGAATCAGGTTTATCACCACCGGCATGTGATTTGAAATTTGTTAACTTAGCAGCTGCAGTTCAATGCAATACATAATCAAGCAGAGAAGAAAAATGTAAAAAAATAATGAATTAATAAGTAAATTAATTACAGTATATGTATATTGAATAGATTAAGATAATGTGCGAAAAAACAGAAATACTATATATTAAAAAAGTGAGGTAGTGTCCAGGAGTTCAATATCCATTTAGGAATCGGATGGCAGAGGGGAAGAAGCTGTTCCTGAATCGCTGAGTTTGCGCCTTCAGGCTTCTGTACTTCCTACCTGATGGTAACAGTAAGAAAAGGACAATGCCCTGGGTGCTGGATCTATGCCTTTATCATCTTATACAACTCTATCAAGTCACCTCTCATCTTTCTTCCCTCCAAAGAGAAAAGCTCTAGTTTCCTCCACCTATTCTCATGAGACATGCTCTCTGATCCTGGCAGCATCCTGGTAAATCTCCAGTGCACCCTCTTTAAAGCTTCCACACCCTTCCTATAGTAAGCTGAACAGAGATGACCACAATATTCCAAGTGTAGTCTAACCAAGGTTTTACTGGACTGCAAAATTACCTCTCGGCATTGAACTCCCTCTCCTGACTAATGAAGGCCTATACACCACACACCACATTGATCACCCTATCAACTTGCATGGGAACTTTGAAGTATCTGTGAAAATGGCCCCATATGCTAAGGATGAATTCCTGATCTCCCAATCTACCTCACTGCATTTTAAATTAGAACTCTACCACTGCCTCTGCAGTATTATAAAACTATGTATTAGCTCCTTATAGTTTTTTTTTAGCATTTGAGGAAAGAGAAACAGAATAAAGGGTGTAAAGGTAGGAAGCTAGAAGGGCTAAAGTGTGTGTACTTCAATGCAAGAAGCATCAGGAACAAAGGAGATGAACTGAGAGCTTGGATACATACATGGAATTATGATGTAGTGGCCATTACAGAGACTTGGCTGGCACCAGGGCAGGAATGGATTCTCAGTATTCCTGGATTTCAGTGCTTTAAAAGGGATAGAGAGGGGGGAAAAAGGGGAGGAGGGGTGGCATTACTGGTCAGGGATACTATTACAGCTACAGAAAGGGTGGGTAATGTAGCAGGATCCTCTTTTGAGTCAGTATGGGTGGAAGTCAGGAACAGGAACGGAGCAGTTACTCTATTGGGGGTATTCTATTGGCCCCCTGGTAGCAGCAGAGATACCGAGGAGCAGATTGGGAGGCAGATTTTGGAAAGGTGCAAAAATAACAGGGTTGTTATCATGGGTAACTTTAACTTCCCTAATATTGATTAGCACCTGATTAGTTCCAATGGTTTAGATGAGGCAGAGTTTGTTAAGTGTGTCCAGGATGGATTCCTGTCCAACACAGTATGTTGACAGGCCGACTAGGGGGAATGCCATACCTGATCGAGTATTAGGTAACGAACCGGGTCAATTCACTGATCTCTCAGTGGGTGAGCATCTGGGGGACAGTGACCACTGCTCCCTGGCCTTTAACATTATCATGGAAAAGGATAGAATCAGAGAGGACAGGAAAACTTTTAATTGGGGAGGGGCAAATTATGAGGCTATCAGGCTAGTACTTGCAGGTGCGAATTGGGATGACGTTTTTGCAGGGAAATGTACTATGGACATGTGGTCGATGTTTAGAGATCTCTTGCGGGATGTTAGGGATAAATTTGTCCCGGTGAGGAAGATAAAAAATGGTAGGGTGAAGGAACCATGGGTGACAAGTGAGGTGGAAAATCTAGTCAGGAGGAAGAAGGCAGCATACATGAGGTTTAGGAAGCAAGGATCAGATGGGTCTATTGAGGAATATAGGGAAGCAAGAAAGGAGCTTAAGAAAGGGCTGAGAAGAGCAAGAAGGGGGCATGAGAAGGCCTTGGCGAGTAGGGTAAAAGAAAACCCCAAGGCATTCTTCAATTATGTGAAGAACAAAAGAATGACAGGAGTGAAGGTAGGACCGATTAGAGATAAAGGTGGGAAGATGTGCCTGGAGGCTGTGGAAGTGAGCGAGGTCCTTAATGAATACTTCTCTTCGGTATTCACCAATGATAGGAAACTTGATGATGGTGAGGACAATATGAGGGAGGTTGATGTTCCGGAGCATGTTGATATTAAGGGAGAGGAGGTGTTGGAGTTATTAAAATACATTTGAACGGATAAGTCCCCGGGGCCTGTCGGAATATTCCCCAGGTTGCTCCACGAGGCGAGGGAAGAGATTGCTGAGCCTCTGGCTAGGATTTGTATGTCCTCGTTGTCTACAGGAATGGTATCGGCAGATTGGAGGGAGGCAAATGTTGTCCCCTTGTTCAAAAAAGGTAGTAGGGATATTTTGGGTAATTATAGACCAGTGAGTCTTACGTCTGTGGTGGGAAAGCTGTTGGAAAAGATTCTTAGAGATAGGACCTATGGGCATTTAGAGAATCGTGGTCTGATCAGGGACAGTCAGCATGGATTAGTGAAGGGCAGATCATGTCTAACAAGCCTGATAGAGTTCTTTGAGGAGGTGACCAGGCATATAGATGAGGATAGTGCAGTGGGTGTGATCTATATGGATTTTAGTAAGGCATTTGACAAGGTTCCACATGATAGGCTTATTCAGAAAGACAGAAGGCATGGGATCCAGGGATGTTTGGCCAGTTGGATTCAGAATTGGTTTGCCTGCAGAAGGCAGAGGGTCTGGTAGAGGGAGTACAGTTGGATTAGAGGGTTGTGACTAGTGGTGTCCCACAAGGATCAGTTCTGGGACCTCTACTTTTCTTGATTTTTATTAACGACCTGGATGTGGGGGTAGAAGGGTGGGTTGGCTAGTTTGCAGATGACACAAAGGTTGGTGGTGTTGTAGATAGTGTAGAGGATTGTTGAAGGTTGCAGAGAAACATTGATAGGTTGCAGAAGTGGGCTAAGAAATGGCAGATGGAGTTCAACCCTGAGAAGTGTGAAGTGGTACACTTTGGAAGGACAAACTCCAAGGCAGAATACAAAGTAAATGGCAGGATACTTGGTAGTGTGGAGGAGCAGAGGGATCTCGGGTTACATGTCCACAGATCCCTGAAAGTTGCCTCACAGGTGGATAGGGTAGTTAAGAAAGTTTTTTTGGGGTGTTAGCTTTCGTAAGTCGAGGGATAGATTTTAAGAGTCGTGAGGTAATGATGCAGCTCTATAAAACAATGGTTAGGCCACACTTGGAGTACTGTGTCCATTTCTGGTTGCCTCACTATAGGAAGGATGTGGAAGCATTGGAAAGGGTACAGAACAGATTTTCAAGGATGCTGCCTGGTTTAGAGTGTATGGATTATGGTCAGAGTTTGAGAGAGCTAGGGCTTTATTCTTTGGAGAGAAGGAGGATGAGAAGAGACATGATAGAGGTGTACAAGATATTAAGAGGAATAGATAGAGTGGATAGCCAGCGCCTCTTCCCCAGGGCACCACTGCTCAATACAAGGGGACACGGCTTTAAGGTAAGGGGTGGGAATTTCAAGGGGGATATTAGAGGAAGGTTTTTTACTCAGAGAGTAGTTGGTGCGTGGAATACACTGCCTGAGTCAGTGGTGGAGGCAGATACATTAGTGAAATTTAAGAGGCTACTGGACAGGTATACGGAGGAATTTAAGGTAGGGTGTTATATGGGAGGCAGGGTTTGAGGGTCGGCATAACATTGTGGGCCGAAGGGCCTGTACTGTGCTGTACTATTCTATGTTCTATGTTCATGTCGCACCAGACAGTCAGCCATTCTCGTCTGGCGCGTGATGTCATGATTGGTCTCCTCTCAGATTAACCGGGTCACGATACGAATATTTCTGACTCGACCCTTGTTTTTTACGAGGCCGAGTGGCTAGCTCGATGCTCAAGCCGGCACGGATGGAAAGCGTGCTTGGGGGGTGGCCCGACTTGGATTGGAACTCGGGAGCCTTCGCTCTGGAGTCCGGCCCTGATACCACTACGCCACCAGCCAGCCCTTATAGTTATTTACCGAGTAATTTATCTGCCATGTTCTTTTGATTGACTCTAAATAAACAATATCAGTGCAGACACCTAGTGCAGATAATGGACGGCCTTCAACCAATGCTTTCAATGATTGCATCTTCCAAATCTTTAATTTCATTGCAACATTCAAGATGATTGCCATTACCTTCAAATTGCTAACTCGTTGAAGTCGTGAAATTGTTTCATTTTCACTCTTGGTTGTTTCTGGCATCTCCAAGCCTGAATGCTTGAAACCACAGTGAACAAAATAGTTCTGAATTGTCTTACCGTTTCTTTCTCCCCAACAATCTGTGACAAAAATCACTGCTTTTTGAATACAAACACACACAAATGACGCTATTTAAAAATTGATTGTTCTGTGCACTGTATAGTGTCTATTGGCCACGCAAATGCACAGAACCGATGTTAGTTAGAAATTGTTTGGCAACAGTCTCCTGCCTCAATTAAGCAGCATACTGTCCCAAATAAGTGAAGGGATTCCTGGCTATTTTCTTGATTTAGTTTTTGGTTTGTAAGAGTTGTTTCAGATAAATGGCTACCCAATAACGAGAATCCACTGTATTTATTATGTGAGGTTCCTTAAGGTTATAATAGCAGGGAGTGGTAGTGCGGATAATCTTCCAATACCTGTTAAATGCTTCCAATATTGTATGTCTCAAATAGCCTCTTGCGGTTTAAGATGACACTGGTGCAGTACAGCGACGTCTTGCTGGCAGCAAACCAAACTACTAATTGCTTCATTAATCACAGTTTTTCTTAAAAATGAATTGAATTGAATTGACTTTATTGAATATTCACTGCAGTCAACAGCCTGTCACTTCCCTTTCAGAGATGAATTTTTAACTACCTGCACAGCCTGTCACTTCCCTTTCAGAGATGAACTTTTAAACTACCTGCACAGCCTGGCATTTTTGCGTCTTGACCTGAAGTCTTGAAGGAGCAGGATGGTTGCGGTGTGGCATGTGCCGGCCGAATCAAAGAAGCGAGGGGGAGTCGACTACGTGGACACCAGCTTGCTCTTCATATCATGCTGGCCTGGCTTGTGTGTCATGTAGGTGGATGGGATACAACATCCAATGAAGTTCCTCAATTGTACTGTTGCTGAACCCGCATGAGTGAAGGGGATTGATGGAGGTAGGGCCATATATCATTAGTGTAAGATTATTGCATGCTACAATTGGCTTAAGTGATCGTAGATTAGTCTTTTCTTATAATCTTATGTTCCACATTGGAGATTTTAATCTTTTACACTGTAGGTATAGGCTGAGACTTGATTTTCATTTAGGCAGGGGGCAAGATATTTGAGACAGAGCATGAGATTACATCAGGGATTAGAGAGTTAAATGTCACCTAAACCTGACAAAGGTTTGCAGATGGTGAAGCAGCATCAGCATCGGACTCCAAGGCAAATGGTTCTGAGTTCAAATCTGGCCAGCTCCTTGCACACTTTCCATCAGTGATGGGAAGAGCATTAAGCTAGCAACTTGGCCTCGTAATACAACAATCAAACGCTAAGGAGACAGCAAAAAATGCCGTCCAATGTGCCACAAGGCATGAAAAAGGAACACCGAAACTGACAACGGGTTGATTCACTTAATGCAAAAAATTTTGGGCTGGTGTAGGGGGATGGGAGGGGAGGGGTTGTGTGAGAGGGAGTGTTTGATTGAGGGGAGAAAATCCTGAAGGGTTATTGAGAAAAAAGTAAGTGATACTTTCCATTGACAGAAAAAGCCATTACTACGGAGTGAAAATTTTGGAGGCAAAATAGGGAAACAGTTTTATAGATTGATAAAGCCTTACAGCATGCAATCGGGGCATTCAGCTCAACTCATTCATGCCCACTGTGTTACCCAGTGAGCTACTCACAACTGTCTGCATTTTGCCCATAGATGTAGAAACTTCCACTATTCATCTTCTTATCTAGATAACTTTTAAATGTCAACTTGCCCACCTCAACCATTGTTTCTGGTGGCTCATTCCAAATACCCACTACCCTTTGTGTAAAGAGGTGGCTCCTGATGGTGCTTTCAGATATTTTATCGCTGCTCTTAACCCTACGCCCTCATTTTAGCACCTTTTCTCTGAGAAAATTTATCTCAAGGTGGTTTGTGATAACATACATACTTCGATAATAATTGAACTTTGAACTTCAAGACATGTGTCAGTGACAATAAACCTGATTCCAATTCTGATCATCAAAGCTCAAAGTAAATTTATTATCAATGTTTTACCATATTCAACCCTGAGATTCAATTACCAGCAAATATTGTTGGAGGAAGTCAGCTAATTTTAAAACACGGCTGTGTCCTGTGTTTGATAATTTACTCACATTTTACAAATATAATACCACAGAATAATTTGACACTCTGCTTGTCAAAATCACCACCTTGGGTCTGAGGCCCATAAAGTGTGCATTCATCCCGGCTATGGCCCTCATGATCCTATATACTGTCACCTCTATCAGGTCACCCCTCAATCTCTTACATTCCAGGAAATAAATTCCTAGTCTACGCAGACTCTTGCAACTCACCCCAAGTCCAGGCAGTGTCCTGGTAGGTCTTTTCAGCACTCTTTCTAGTTTAACAACATCCTTCGTGACCAACACTATACATTTGCTTATGAATGCATATTATAATCTGCTGTGTAACACACAAATCGTTGCAGGAACTCAGCTGGTCAGGTAGCATCTGTGGAGGGGTCAGCTGGTCAGGTAGCACTCAGGTTGGAGGAACAACACCTTATATTCCGTCTGGGTAGCCTCCAACCTGATGGCATGAACATTGACTTCTCTAACTTCCGCTAATGCCCCACTTCCCCCTCGTATCCCATCCGTTATTTATTTATATACACACATTCTTTCTCTCACTCTCCTTTTTCTCCGTCTGTCCCTCTGACTATACCCCTTGCCCATCCTCTGGGTTTTCTCCCCCCACCCCCTTTTCTTTCTCCCTAAGCCTTCTGTCCCATGATCATCTCATATCCCTTTTGCCAATCAACTGTCTAGCTCTTGGCTCCATCCCTCCCCCTCCTGTCTTCTCCTATCATTTTGGATCTCCCCCTCCCCCTCCCACTTTCAAATCTCTAACTAGCTCTTCTTTCAGTTAGTCCTGATGAAGGGTCTCGACCCGAAACGTCAACTGTACCTCTTCCTAGAGATGCTGCCTGGCCTGCTGCGTTCACCAGTAACTTTGATGTGTGTTGGGGAATAAACAGATGACGTTTCAGGCTGAGACCCTTCATCAGAGCCTGATTGAGTGCTGACAAAGTATTATTTTTATTGTCTTCTTTTCACTTTGGTTGCTTGCCAGTCTTTGGCTGTTTGTGTAGTTTTGTTTGTAAATTCTACTGTGATTATTTTTTTCTTGTAAATGCCTACAAGAAAATGTATCTCAAGGTGGTATATATAACATGGGGTATATGTATTGAACATTGAACCCATGAACATTACCTCACTACGTTTTTATTTCTATTTTCTTGAACTGCTTATTGAATTTAACTATATAGTTACTGTAATTCATTTTTTTTCTCTATTATCATGTATTGCTGCCACAAAGTTAGATAGATAGACAGGTAGATACTTTATTGATCCCAAAGGAAATTACAGTGTCGCTGTAGCATTACAAGTACACAGGATCAGTGCTGGGTCCATTGTTATTTGTCATTTATATCAATGATCTGGATGATAATGTGGTAAATTGGATCAGCAAATTTGCTGATGATACAAAGACTGGAGGTGTAGTGGACAGTGAGGAAGGTTTTCAGAGCCTGCAGAGGGACTTGGACCAGCTGGAAAAATGGGCTGAAAAATAGCAGATGGAGTTTAATACAGACAAGTGTGAGGTATTGCATGTTGGAAGGACAAACCAAGGTAGAACATACAGGGTTAATGGTAAGGCACTGAGGAGTGCAGTAGAACAGAGGGATCTGGGAATACAGATACAAAATTCCCTAAAAGTGGCATCACAGGTAGATAGGGTCGTAAAGAGAGCTTTTGGTACATTGGCCTTTATTAATCAAAGTATTGAGTATAAGAGCTGGAATGTTATGATGAGGTTGTATAAGGCATTGGTGAGGCCGAATCTGGAGTAGTGTGTTCAGTTTTGGTCACCAAATTACAGGAATGATATTAGTAGGGTTGAAAGAGTGCAGAGAAGATTTACAAGGATGTTGCCGGGACTTGAGAAACTCAGTTACAGAGAAAGGTTGAATAGGTTAGGACTTTATTCCCTGGAGCGCAGAAGAATGAGGGGAGATTTGATAGAGGTATATAAAATTATGATGGGTATAGATAGAGTGAATGCAAGCAGGCTTTTTCCACTGAGGCAAGGGGAGAAAAAACCCAGAGGACATGGGTTTAGGGTGAGGGGGGAAAAGTTTAAAGGGAACATTAACATAGAAAAATAGGTGCAGGAGTAGGCCATTCGGCCCTTTGAGCCTGCCCCACCATTTATTAGGATCATGGCTTATCATCCAACTCAGAACCCCTCCCCAGCCTTCCCTCCATACTCCCTGATCCCCGTAGCCACAAGGGCCATATCTAACTCCCTCTTAAATATAGCCAATGAACTGGCCTCAACTGTTTCCTGTGGCAGAGAATTCCACAGATTCACCACTCTCTGTGTGAAGAAGTTTTTCCTAATCTCGGTCCTAAAAGGCTTCCCCTTTATCCTCAAACTGTGACCCCTTGTTCTGGACTTCCCCAACATTGGGAACAATCTTCCTGCATCTAGACTGTCCAATCTCTTTAGGATTTTATACGTTTCAATCAGATCCCCCCTCAATCTTCTAAATTCCAACGAGTACAAGCCCAGTTCATCCAGTCTTTCTTCATATGAAAGTCCTGCCATCCCAGGAATCAATCTGGTGAACCTTCTTTGTACTCCCTCTATGGCAAGGATGTCTTTCCTCAGATTAGGGGACCAAAACTGCACACAATACTCCAGGTGTGGTCTCACCAAGGCCTTGTACAACTGCAGTAGTACCTCCCTGCTCCTGTACTCGAATCCTCTCGCTATAAATGCCAGCATACCATTCGCCTTTTTCACCGCCTGCTGTACCTGCATGCCCACTTTCAATGACTGGTGTATAACGACACCCAGGTCTCGTTGCACCTCCCCTTTTCCAAATCGGCCACCATTCAGATAATAATCTGTTTTCCTATTTTTGCTACCAAAGTGGATAACTTAACATTTATCCACATTAAATTGCATCTGCCATGAATTTGCCCACTCACCCAACCTATCCAAGTCACTCTGCATCCTCTTAGCATCCTCCTCACAGCTAACACTGCCACCCAGCTTCGTGTCATCCGCAAACTTGGAGATGCTGCATTTAATCCAAGTCATTAATATATATTGTAAACAACTGGGGTCCCAGCACTGAGCCTTGCGGTACCCCACTAGTCACCGCCTGCCATTCTGAAAAGGTCCCGTTTATTCCCACTCTTTGCTTCCTGTCTGCTAACCAATTCTCCATCCACATCAATACCTTACCCCCAATACTGTGTGCTTTAAGTTTGCACACTAATCTCCCGTGTGGGACCTTGTCAAAAGCCTTTTGAAAATCCAAATATACCACATCCACTGGTTCTCCCCTATCCACTCTACTAGTTACATCCTCAAAAAATTCTATGAGATTCGTCAGACATGATTTTCCTTTCACAAATCCATGCTGACTTTGTCCGATGATTTCACCACTTTCCAAATGTGCTGTTATCACATCTTTGATAACTGACTCCAGCAGTTTCCCCACCACCGACGTTAGGCTAACCGGTCTATAATTCCCCAGTTTCTCTCTCCTTCCTTTTTTAAAAAGTGGGGTTACATTAGCCACCCTCCAATCCTCAGGAACTAGTCCAGAATCTAACGAGTTTTGAAAAATTATCACTAATGCATCCACTATTTCTTGGGCTACTTCCTTAAGCACTCCAGAATGCAGACCATCTGGCCCTGGGGATTTATCTGCCTTCAATCCCTTCAATTTACCTAATGCCACTTCCCTACTAACATGTATTTCGCTCAGTTCCTCCATCTCACTGGACCCTCTGTCCCCTACTATTTCTGGAAGATTATTTATGTCCTCCTTAGTGAAGACAGACCCAAAGTAATTATTCAATTGGTCTGCCGTGTCCTTGCTCCCCATAATCAATTCACCTGTTTCTGTCTGTAGGGGACCTACATTTGTCTTTACCAGTCTTTTCCTTTTTACATATCTATAAAAGCTTTTACAGTCAGTTTTTATGTTCCCTGCCAGTTTTCTCTCATAATCTTTTTTCCCCTTCCTAATTAAGCCCTTTGTCCTCCTCTGCTGAACTCTGAATTTCTCCCAGTCCTCAGGTGAGCCACTTTCTCTGGCTAATTTGTATGCTTCTTCTTTGGAAGAATTAGTTGGGCTTCTTCACACAGAGAGTGGTGGGAGTATGGAATGGGCTGCCAGACGAGATGGTAAATGCGGGTTCTTTTTTAACATTTAAGAATAAATTGGACAGATACATGGATGGGAGGTGTATGGAGGGATATGGTCCGTGTGCAGATCAGTGGGACTAGGCAGAAAATGGTTCGGCACAGCCAAGAAGGGCCAAAAGGCCTGTTTCTGTGCTGTAGTTTCTATGGTTTCTATTAGAAGAGAAGTAGAAAGAATAAAACACAAATAACCACAACCAGTCTAACAGGAGGGGTCATCACTTCCCTGACTACTGTATAGGTTGACTCATTATAGAGCATAATGGCTCAGGGTAAGAATGACCTCATATAGCGCTCTTCGGAGCAGAGCAGTTGTCTTAGTCTATCACTTAAAGTGGAAGGGCCAAAAGGCCTGTTTCTGTGCTGTAGTTTCTATGGTTTCTATTAGAAGAGAAGTAGAAAGAATAAAACACAAATAACCACAACCAGTCTAACAGGAGGGGTCATCACTTCCCTGACTACTGTATAGGTTGACTCATTATAGAGCATAATGGCTCAGGGTAAGAATGACCTCATATAGCGCTCTTCGGAGCAGAGCAGTTGTCTTAGTCTATCACTTAAAGTGCTCCTCTGTTCAGCCAAGGTGGCATGCTGATGGTGAGAATTACCAGGATTTTCTGCAGGAAAATTTCACCGCATATGCCAGTGTTATTAAACCTGATTCTGGTTCTGTGCTTTGATAATAAACTTTACGTTGACTTTGACATGGATGCACAAGGAATGCAGGTTTGTGGATCATGAGTAGGCAGAAAGGATTGGTTTAAGTTTGCATTATTATTAGAATAAAATTACTTTGAACTCTGAACTTCAAACTTCAAGACATATGTCGGTGATAACAAACTTGATTACCAGAGGATACCATTACCAGCAAATATTGTTGGAGGAAATGAGCTAAATTAAAAGCACAGCTGTGTCTTGTGTTTGATAATTTACTCACATTCTACAAAATATGATACAACAATATCGAAGACTGTTTTGCTCTACAAAATCACCACCTTGACACTGAGACCATTATAGGCCATGGGTTTATAAACTTATTCAAACATACGATCATAGAAAAAGGCTATTCAGCCCATTGTGGCCATTCTATCTCTCTGCATAGAGAAAGAATGATCAGTAGGTACACCATTACTATGGTGAGTAATGTCATTACAACAGAGTTATTTTCTTCAAAACCCTAAGTTAATTGAGATTAAACTAATCTAATTTACTTTTCAATATTTCTCTGGGCAAAATAAATATATGTTTGGATTGTAATAACATACTTCAGTTGCTTGGACCTGACTATCTTGATATTGGTCCTTAATTTCTTATAGCAATTAAAATAGGTTTAATGGGGGACACAAGAGACGGCAGCTGTTGGAATCAGGAGCTACAAGCAATCAGCTGGAGGAACTGGTTGAGCAGCATCTGTGGGGAGTGGGGAGGGGAAATAAGTTATAATCATAGAGTGATAACCTCACAGAAGTAGGCCCTTCAGCCCAACTCAACCATGCTGACCAAAATGCCCACCTCAGCTTGTCCCCATTTGCCCTTGTCCAGCCCACATCTTTCTTAACTTTTCCTAACCACAAACCAGTCCAAGTGTGTTTTAAATGTTGCATTTATACCTGCCTCTACCACTTCCTGTTGGCAGCTTGTTCCATATACATCTCTTCCATGATGTTGTCCGTTTTAAATCTTTCCACTCTGACCTTACAGGTATGCCCTCTAGTTTTCAAAGTTCAAAGTAAATTTATTATCCAAGTACATGTATGTCATCATACACAACCCTGATGTTCTTTCTCCTGTGGGAAACCACAGAAAATACAAAGGAACACAATAGAATCAATGATTGCACCCAACAACACAGATAAACAATGAAAAAAACAACAAACTGTGCAAACACAAAATGAAAGAGAATAAAAAGTGTAATGATAATAATGATTCATAAACAAGCAATAACTATTGAGAATATGAGATGAAGAGACCTTGAAAGTGAGTCCATAGGTTGTGGGAACAGATGGGCCGAGTGAAACTGAGTGAAGTTATTCCCTTTTGCAAGAACCTGATGGCTGAGGAGTAATAACTGTTCCACTGCTTTTGATTCCACATTCTCTGTGTAAAAGACTGTTTGCATTTATGCTGTCTATACCACCCATCATTTTGCACATCTTGTCATTGCTGACTTACTGGAGTCTGAAATCTCACACTCTTTCGTCAATCGAACTTTATTTAATTGTACAGGAATAAGCAGATGATGGTTCGGGCCAAGACCCCTCTCAGCCCGGAACGTTGACTGTTTATTCCTTTTCATGGCTGCTGAGTTCTACCAACACTCTTTGTGTGTGTTACTCTGGATTTCCAGCATCCTCAGAATCTCTTGTATAATATTCATGTGCCCAAATAAACCAGACTGGCCTTTGTCACCAGCTGTTCTTGTTTGAACTAAGAAGTGCTATTTTCATACAGAAATTAACTTGTTGGATACAGATATTGATCCAATTGAAACTGTGCTCTACTGAATCCCATCATTTGCATATTTAAGTACCAATCATAATACATATTTCAGATGTTATTAACCAATTATATCATTTAAAGGCCAATAATACTTAAGAATTAATAAATAAATGTGCAAAATAACTGTCCAGTAGTTAGTGTGTCCTTTATTTACTTGTTTCCATTGGTTGCATCTTTATCTTGCTCTGTGACCTTGGTTCCCAGGCTTAAACAGAAGGGCTGTACAAAGGAAAATTGGGCTTTCAAGGACAGTGTTCAGGCTGAGTGACTGCTCCATGTCTGCACACTGCCCCTGCCTCTTGTCTTACTGAAAAGGGATGCGCTCTGTTCTGTTAGCCCACCATTTTAACCCTTTCCATACCGCAACGTCCACACCCTCTGACTCCTTCGTTCCGAGGAATAAGGATCCGGCCTGGCCCCCACCTCTCCCTATATCTCGGGTGCCTGAGTCACGGCAACAGTCTCGTAGGTCTTTGCATTCTTTCCAACATTGTTTCGGGTCAAAACACATCCGCTTGTCTGTTGCTCCAACGTCAGGTGAAACTTTGTTTAGGTCAGAATCACTTGCTTGGCTGGGATATTAAGCAATGACCTTGAGTAATGGGCACTAGCAGCTTTGGTGGAAACATTTTGTGGTCAAACCATCATTGTTTCACAGAGCACACTGGTTCAGTCTGCACAAAATTGCAATGAGCAGAAACTATTATGAAATATTTTTACCACATCCTGCCCTACTTTATATACAAGTTAACGTCACTTTTCAATCTTGTCAGATTCAGTAAAGTTCACCTTCCCTTCGGGCGAGGGAAGGGCAGCTGGCCATTAAGAAGCAGCGACTTCAAGCGCAGCTCCACTTGTCACATGTACATCGAAACTTTGAAACATACGGTGAAATCAAGTCAGCGTAGGTTGTGCTGTGGGCAGACGACAAGTGTCGCCACGGTTCCAGCGCCTACATCTCACTAACCCGAACCCATATGTCTTTAGAACGTGGGAGGGAACTGGAGCACCCTGACCAAACTCATGCAGTCGCAAAGAGAATGTACGAACTCTTTATGGACAGTGACAGGAGTCGAACCTCACCAGGCACCCCCCCGCCACCCCAGTCTTACAGCTGCTGTTGTAAAGTGTTGCAGACAGGGTAAATAGAGGGGTACAGATAGCGAAAATGCAAGCAGGCTTTTTCCACTGAGGTTGGGTGGGACTACAACTAAATATCACTGATTAAGGGAGAAAGGTGAAAAGTTTAAGGGGAACATGAGGGGCAACCTCTTCAGAGGGTCATGAGAGGGTGGAACGAGCTGCCAGTGCCAGTGGTGCACATGAGCTCAATTTCAACGTTTAACAGAAGTTTGGATAGGTACACGGACGCGAGGGGTATGGAAGGCTATGGTCCCAGTACAGGTTGATGGTACTAGGCAGTTTAAATGGTTCAGCACCGATTGGATGGGCTGAAGGGCATTTTTCTGTGCGGTAGCACTCTATGACTCTAACCACTGCGCTACCATGGCGCCCACACTAAAATATAACAGGAGGAAGACATTTTCTCACTCACACTTATTCCAGTATTCAATTAGGTCATGGCTGATTTTTTACCTCAATGCCAACTTCCTTTTCTAAACTATAACGCCACACCCCGCCCCCCCTGGTAGAGCAACCATCTTGCAGTATCTGCAATCTGGGTTCAATCCTGACCACAGTGCTATGGGTGTGGACCTT
Organism: Mobula hypostoma; assembly: GCF_963921235.1. NCBI lineage: Eukaryota > Metazoa > Chordata > Chondrichthyes > Myliobatiformes > Myliobatidae > Mobula > Mobula hypostoma. Next base: position 15,015,357 of record NC_086101.1, on the reverse strand, counting down.
ATCTCTTAAACATAAAACATAGAAATTTACAGCACATTACAGGCCCTTCGGCCCACAATGTTGTGCCGACCATATAACCTACTCTAGAGACTGCCGAGAATTTCCCTATGGCATAGCACTCCATTTTACCATGTAAGAGGCTCTTCAAAGAGCCGATTGTATCCTCTTCTCCTGAGACCACGTGGCTTTGCGGATGCTCCGTTCCCCGCCCACCCCACACTGAGTTGCCCAAGTGTGACCGAATCTCTTGTTGCGGAGAACGCTGCAGAAGTTAAATGCGGGACTGAGCAACACGCACCAGATGCCGGGAGAACTCGGCGGGTCAGGCAGCATCTATGGAGAGGAATAAACGGACGACGTTTTGGGCTGCGACCCTTCGTCAGGACTGGAAAGGAAGGGGGAAGAAGGTGGAAGTAGAGAGAAGGTCTCAGCATAAGTGGTTATTCTCCTCCAGAGATGCTGCCTGACTTGCTGCATTTCCCCAGCATTTTATGTGTGTAGTTGTGACTATAACCCCCGGTTTTAGACACTCCAGGTGGGAGAAACATTACACTACAGACGTGACAAAACATTACACTACACGCATGGGAAACATTACACTACGGGCGTGGGAAACATTACCCTACAGGCGTGACAAAATATTACACTATGGGCGTGGGAAACTACACTACAGGCGTGGGAAATATCACACTACAGGTGTGAGAAACATTACAGATGTAAGGTGTGAGAAACCTTACATTACAGGTGTGAGAAATGTTCGAGACACAAGAGGCAGCAGGTGCTTGAGTCTGGATCAGCACATCATTTGTCGTGGAACTCAGGGGGGAAATGCGCAGTACGTTAGTGTAACGCTATTGCAGTGCTGGTAACCCAGGTTCAATTCCCGCCATTGTATGTAAGGAGTTTGTACGTTCTCCTCATGACCGTGTGGGTTTCCTCCAGTGCTCTGCTTTCCTCCCAGAATCCAAAGACGTGTAGGTTAGTGTTAGTGAGTTGTGGGCCCACATTTATCGACTTCCTCAAGCACATCCTCGGGCTGTGTTGCTTGTTGGTACAAAATGATGCACTTCACTTGATGTTTCAATGTTCTCATGTCAAGTAAAGCTAACTTTAATCTTTAATCAACTTCACGCCCACCTTCTCAAGCCAAGCTGGAGTGTGGCACACTTCAATTAGATTCCCCCTCATTCTCCTATATTCAAATGTATGTAGACCCCAAATAAATAGGAAGTGTTGAAAGTATAGGGGTTATACTGCTGTGTGTACTAGTTTTGATTCCAGAACGATATAATTTGACCTTCACTTGGAGTACAGCCCTAGTTTCTGTCCTGCTGCAGATCTTTGTCTTAAACTTCGACAGTTCTTCCCCTCCCCCCGCTCTTGATCTGCTGAATTCCTCCAGCAGATTGTCCATTCGTCCAGGTTCCAGTACCTGCAGACTCCTGTGTCCCCTCTGCCCTAGTCTGCTCAATTATACCTTACATAATAAACCTGTTATTGGAGGGATCAGGGAGCCATAGGTCATACAGGATGGAAACATGCCCTCTGGCCCCTCTCACCCATGCCAACTGAGTTATCCAGAGTTAGTCCCATCTGCCCGCACTTGACCCATAGCCTCTAAACCCTTTCTACCTATCTAATTATCTAGATGACTTTGAAATGTTGCTAATGCCCGGTTGGCATGGTAACATAATGACCAGGGCACGAGTGACCAGGGTTAATTTTTGTTGCTGTCCGTAGGTAGCCTGCAAGATCTCTCCGTGACTGTGGGGGTTTCCTCTGAGTTAAGATTAGGAAGTTGTGGGCATGCTGTGTTGTCACTGGTAGCGAGGCACCACTTGTGGGCTAACCCCAGCACATCCCCACACTGTGCTGGTCGTTGATGCAAAGGACGCTTTCCACTGAGCGTTTTGATGCACACATGACAACTAAAGCTAATCATTTATCATTAACGTGCCTGCATCAACCACTATTTCTGCCATCTCATTCCATATACACACCACCCTTTGAGTGAAGAAGCTGTCTCCGATGTCCCTTTTAAACCTCTTGCGTCCAATCTTAAACCTATGCCCTCCAAGTACCACTTCTCTGGGGCTGCTGAAAGCAAACCCCAGAGCCAAACGGACCACAAACTGGCCATTAAACAACTTAGCACAACTTACTAACCCCAAACGGTATGTCTTTGGAATGAGGGACATTTGTTTTTCAAAGTTCAAAGTAAATTTATTATCAAAGTACACATACAACCCTGAGGTTTGTTCTCTTGCGAACATACTCAGTAAATCCAAGTGTCGTCATAGAATCAATGAAAGACCGCACCCAACAGGACAGACAAAAAAAAGTACAAAAGACAACAAATTGTGCACATATAAAAGGAAAAGAGTGAAATAATTATAATAATAAATAAATAAGCAATAAATATTGAGGACATGAGATGAAGAGCCCTTGAAATGGTGTTCTTAGGTTGTGGAAGCAGTTCAGCGATGCGGTGCGTGAAGTTGAGTGAACTTATCCCCACTGGCTCAAGGGCCTGATGGTTGAGGGGTAATAACTGTTCCTGAACCTGGAGGTGTGGGTCCTGAGGCTTCTGTACCTTCTTCCTGATGGCAGCAGTGAGAAGAGAGAGGGCATGACCTGGGTGGTGGGGCCCCTGATGATGAATGCTGCTTTTCCGCGGCAACGCTCCGTGGAATTGTGCTCAGTGTTGAGGAGGGTTTTACCCATGATTTTGTCCAGTCAGTATACACTACTTTTTGCAAGATTTTCCATTCAAGGGCATTGGTGTTTCCATACCAGGCCATGATATAACCAGTCAATACACTCTTCTCCTCTCAAAGTTTTAGATGTCATGTTGAATCTTCAAAAACTTCTAAGAAAGTAGAGGTGCTGCCGATATCTATACTAATCCAACTTCTCTGCTTTGGGTCCATAGCCTTCTATGCAATGGCTATGCAAGTGCCTATCTAGATATATTCCAACAATATACATCAAGTACAGGGGGGCATCCAACAAGCTATGTCCCTGGCTGTAAAATACACTCAATGGCCATTTTATTACGTACACCTGCTTGTTAATGCATATATCTAATCAACTAATCATGCAGCAGCAACTCAACCCAAAGAAGTATTCAGAGGTTCAGGTGTTGTTCAGACCACACAGCAGACTGTGGAAGAAATGTGACCTAAGTGACTTTGACAGTTGTTAGTGCTGGGTGGGGAGGTTTGAGTATCTCAGAAACTGCTCATCTCCTGGGATTTTCATGCACAACAGTCTCTGGAGTTTCCAGGGAATGGTGAGAAAACAAAAAACATCCAGTGAGTGGCAGTTCAGTGGGCGAAAACAGCTTGTTCATGAGTGAGGTCAGACTGGTTCAAGCTGACAGGGTAGCAACAGTAACACAAATAACCACATAGAAACATAGAAACATAGAAAACTTGCAGCACAACACTGCCCTTTGGCCCACAATGCTGTACCGAACATGTGCTTACTTTAGAAATTATCTAGGGGTACCCATTGCCCTCTATTTTTCTAAGCTCCATGTAAGTACCTAAGGGTCTCTTAAAAGACCCCATTGTATCCGCCTCCACCACCAACGCCAGCAGCCCATTCAGGTCAAGTCAAGTCAAGTCACTTTTTATGGTGAACGCAGCAGGCCAGGCAGCATCTCTAGGAAGAGGTACAGTTGACGTTTCGGGCCGAGACCCTTTGTCAGGACGTCAAAGTCGAAACGTCGACTGTACCTCTTCCTAGAGATGCTGCCTGGCCTGCTGTGTTCACCAGCAGCTTTGATGTGTGTTGCTTGAATTTCCAGCATCTGCAGAATTCCTTGTGTTTAAGTCACTTTTTATTCTCATTTCGACCATAACAGCCGGTACAGTACACAGTAAAAACGAGATAGCGTTTTTCAGGACTATGGTGCTACATGAACAATACAAAAACTACACTGAACTACACTAGACTACAGACCTACCAGGACTGCATGAAGTGCACAAAACAGTACAGGCATTACAATAAATAATAAACAAGACAATAGGCACAGTAGAGGGCAGTAGGTTGGTGTCAGTCCAGGTTCTGGGTATTGAAGAGTCTGATGGCTTGGGGGAAGAAACTGTTACACAGTCTGGTCGAGAGAGCCCGAATACTTCGGTGCGATGGCAGGAGGGAGAAGAGTTTGTATGAGGGGTGCGTGGGGTCCTTCATAATGCTGTTTGCTTTACGGATAGAGCATGTGGTGTAAATGTCTCTAGTGGTGGGAAGAGAGACCTTGATGATCTTCTCAGCTGACCTCACCATCCGCTGCAGGGTCTTGCGATCCGAGATGGTGCAATTTCCGAACCAGGCAGTGATGCAGCTGCTCAGGATGCTCTCAATACAACCTCTGTAGGATGTGGTGAGGATGGGGGGTGGGAGATGGATTTTTCTCAGTCTTCGCAGAAAGTAGAGACGCTGCTGGGCTTTCTTTGCTATGGAACTGGTGTTGAGGGACCAGGTGAGATTCTCCACCAGGTGAACACCAAGAAATTTGGTGCTCTTAACGATCTCTATGGAGGAATCTTTGATGTACAGTGGAGAGTGATCATTCCGTGTCCTCCTGAAGTCAACAACCATCTCTTTTGTTTTGTTCACATTTAGAGACAGGTTGTCAGCTCTGCACCAGTCCCTTAGCCGCTGCACCTCCTCTCTGTATGCTGACTCATCGTTCTTGCTGATGAGACCCACCACGGTCGTGTCATCGGCGAACTTGATGATGTGGTTCGAGCTGTGTGTGGCAGTACAGTCGTGGGTCAGCAGAGTGAACAGCAGTGGATTGAGCACACAGACCTGGGGGGCCCCCATTCTCAGTGTGATGGTGTTGGAGATGCTGCTTCCAATTCGGACTGACTGAGGTCTCCCAGTCAGGAAATCTAGGGTCCAGTTGCAGTTGCAGTGGTCAGTGCATTCCACACACTCACCTCTCTCTGCGTAAAAAACATACCCCTGACATCTCCTCTGTACCTACTTCCAAGCACCTTTAACTGTGCCCTCTCATGCTAGCCTTTTCAGCCCTGGGAAAAAGCCTCTGACTATCGACATGATCAATGCCTCTCATCATTTTATACACCTCTATCAGTCACCTCTCATCCTCTGTCGTTCCAAGGAGAAAAGGCCAAATTCATTCAACCTATTCTCATCAGGCGTGCTCACCAATCCAGGCAACATCCTTGTAAATCTCCACTGCACCCTTTCTATGGTTTCCATATCCTTCCTGTAGTGAGGCGACCAGAACTGAGCACACTAAATGGTGTCTGACCAGGGTCCTATATAACTGTAACATTACCTCTTGGCTCTTGAACTCAATCCCATTGTTGATGAAGGCCAATACACTGTATGCCTTCTTAACCACAGAGTCAACCTGCGCAGCAACTTTGAGTGTCCTATGGACTCAGACCCCAAGATCCCTCTGATCCTCCACACTGCCAAGAGTCTTACCATTAATACTATATTCTGCCATCACATTTGACCTACCAAAATGAACCACCTCACACTTACCTAGGTTGAACTCTGTCTGCCACTTCTCAGCCCAGCTTTGCATCCTATTGATATCCCGCTGACAGCCCTCTACACTATCCACAATGCCCCAACCTCTGGGTCATCGAGCGTGTTATGACATTGGTGTGCTGGAGAGCAGCTCTGAAGGCACAACATGTTGAACCTTGAAGTGAGTGGGCTGGAGAACCAGAAGACCAAATAAAGTGGCCACTGAGTGTAGACCTAACATCAGCCCGCCTTGTAACCCTTGTTTCATTGTAGGTCTCAACTCTTAATTATACACCCAGGTACCACTCAGATGTGTTATCATCTTCTGTGTCTACCACCCTTCCAGTCACCTACCACCATGTGTCAAAGTAGAGTAGCACACCAGGGGCTAGAGGAACTCAGAGGGTCAATGTTTTGTGTCAGGAACCTGCCTGGCCTGCACCATCTTGTGAAACAAAGAAGGCTGAGGTCCAACCTAGAGTGGTATATAAATCGTAAGAGTCATAATCGTAAATATTCAGTACTTTTTTTTCATGTGAAGGAAATCAAAAACAGGAGGACATAAGGTGGGAGGAACACAAGAGATTCTGCAGATGCTGGAAATTCAGAGTACTATACATAAAATGCTGGAGGAACTCAGTAGGTCAGGCAGCATCTATAGAAAGGAACAAAGAGTCAACATTTTGAGCTGTGACTATTCATCGGGACTGAAAAGCAAGAAAAAGAAGGTGGAGGGGGGTGGGGAATGTGTACAATCTAGAAGGTGATAGGTGAAGTCAAATGAGGGGAGAAGGTAAGTTGGTGAGTGGGAGGGACAAAGTGAGAAGCTGGGAGGTGAAGGGTGGATAGGAGAGGAGAATGGACCATGGGGGATAGGGACCATGGTCATAGGAAGGGGAGGAGAAGAGATGAGGTAAAAAGGGAGCCAGAATGGGGAATGGAAGAAGAGAGAAAGGGATGGGGGAGTTCCTCCAGCATTTTGTGTGTGTTACATAAAATGTTTTAAAGGAACTTAAGAGGAAAGTCTTTGTTCACATGGGATAGTTGATATCACTCTGCCAGAGGAGATAGAACATAGAAGCTACTGAGGCTCCCCGTCAGTCGGGGTCAGCCATGGATATTGTGTTGTAGCTGTCTATGTGATACGTAAGCCAGGGCAGTACAATATGGAGAGCAAACCATGCCCTTGCAGTAGCCTCCCCCTCTCCATGCAGCTGATGAGTCCAAGGGAATGGCGGAGACCAGCACAATTTGGCGTTGCAGGAGTTGTCAGTCAGCATTGGACTCAGTGTTGGACTGCCTTAGGGACTTCAGCTCCAGAGTTTTCCTCAGGATTTACTTCTGAACCCTTCTCCCATGAGTGAGTATAGCCATAAGACAGCGGTGGTTTGAGACCAGAGTTTCCTTCTCCTCGATGAACTGCCAACCATGGCTGATGAGCCCAATCTGCCTGAAGCGACTAGTTTTAAGGTGAAAGTAACCCACCTTTGCCCCTTCTCCTGTCAGCAGAAATGGTTCCACCAGGGTTAGTAGCAAAGTCACACGTGAAGGCCAGGAGCTGGATTTGGTTGTCAGAGGCTATTTGTGACACACACCATTGGGAATGTTTAATAGGTTGTGGGAGCTTACTCCTACTGCAACCTTTGGCTATGACAGCCTTAAGGAACCAGAACATAGAGATGACTGAATTTCTTAGAGACATTTAGATGGCATCAGAAAGGGCAAGGCAGTGAAGGATGTGGACCTAACACGCTTAGTACAGATGGACAAATAGACTTTGTGGCTATAAAGGCCAGGTTCTATGATGCATGAATCTATGACTCCATGCGAGGAAATCAGTGGCAAGACCGCCAGATGAGTGCAAATGCAGACTGGTGAAATATTGCTAATCAGGAAATGCAACGTTCAGTCCTCATTCTGCCTGATCATTATGCAATTCAGTAACAACATAGTTGGCTTGTAGCTGCTGTCTGAAATGCCTCAGCAAGCCATGTTGTTTAAGGGCACTAAGGACAGGGATAAATGCAAAGAAATTTACAGGTGTGAAAGAGAAAAGAAGTAGTGGAAGTAATATCAAGTTAGACATTAGTCCATCGTCTGAATCACTGGCCCTGTTTCTCTTTTCACGGATGCTGTCTGATCTGTTAAGTATTTCCATCATTTTCTGTTTTTATTTCAGCTTTCTAGCATCTGCAGTCTTCTTTTTTAACATGGAATATGAACCCCAATATGTGGATATTGGGGCCGCATGGTAGTATGGTGGTAAGCAGAATGTTATTACAACACGAGTGACCCATGTTCAGTTACCACTACTGTCCGTATGGAGCTTGTATGTTCTCCCCATGACCGGGTGGTACTCTAGTTTCCTCCCACATTCCATGATGTACATGTAACAGGTTAATGGGACACATGGGTGCAGGCTCATTGCTGGTCAATGTGATTTATATTGATTCTGAAAATGTATGGATCCATATTCTGTACCAAAGACAGAAAAATCAGGCTTACCCCATGCCTTGTCTTGTTTATTTTCAAATATTCTGCTGGAAAGAAATGTTATATTCATTGGTTAAAATATTTAAACATCTGACACTTATAAAGGACTATTAAAAAGTCACAAAATTTATAATATCAGCATTTCATTATCAGATGGATTATGATAAGGTCACATAACTGTCTGAATGCTTTGGATATTCAATGAAACACAGTAATTTTTATATTTTCCTTATTTTCATAGAGAATGGTCAACATTTTATCTTAAGCATTTTATACTCCGAGGACAGAGATGAGTAAGTGTTAAACATGAGAAAGTCTGCAGATTCCGGAAATTCAAAGCAACACACACAAAATGCTGCAGGAACTCAGCAGGTCAGGCAGGATTTATGGAAATGAGTAGATAGTTGATGTTTTGGTCTGAGATCCTTCTTAAGGACTGGAAAGGAAGGGGGAAGATGAGGTGTGGGGACGGGAAGGAGAATAACTAGAAGGTGATAGGTGAAGCCAGGTGGGTGGGAAAGGTAAAGGACTAGAGAGAAAGGAATCAGACAGGAGAGAAGAGTGGACCATACGAGAAAGGGAAGGAGGAGGGGACCCAGTTGTTACTGGTAGCACTTTGGAAATTAATATGTGTTGGGTTCTCAGTAATATTAACTGTTAACTGCTAATAATGAAATGGCTTCTGTATAGTGTTAAAATGAAATGGCTTCTCTGTAATGTTAACTGACGAGGTAAGGCTCTCTGTAGCAGCATGTCTGGGTTATAATTAGTGATAACGGGACTTATATTCATTTGCTAACCAATGGAAGAGATGTTATTCTTTCTGTCTGTGTGAAAGCTGTTAGTTTGCGCGGGCTTGGGAGTTTTTTTTTCAGTGAGGAGGAATGAAGAGGAAGGACATGCTAGACACACTCTGGTAGACCACCATGGTTGGTCCCAGTCGGAGGGTTGAGGAGTTTGGAGGAGATCAAATTGAGCTCCAATGGTTGTGCATGAATTGGTTGAACTCTGATAAGTTTGGCGCCTTTTTCTTTTCTTCCTGTATTTGTATCACTATTAACCACATGGTCACATTAAGATTTATGAAGTGTAATCAGCTGATTGGACCTTGTGTGCTGTCTGATATTTTATTTGCGTGTTTGTACCGGGTGCATTACACAGCATCTACGCAAACATGAGACACGGTTTGGCAGGCGGACGGGGTTTCCCCTCGATAAACGTGAGTCGATAGCCCTAAGCGTTACATATGTTTTAAGCCCTATCCAAGCTAGGAAGCAAGCGAGGTGCACTGCTACTCTCTTTGATATGTGATACCATTATGCTGACTTTGTGTCAGTTTACAAGTTTTAGGAAACCCCTTTTCCTAAGTTCCAACACAAGAGATTCCACAGATGCTGGAAATCCAGAGTAACAGAGCAGGTCAGGCAGAATTGATGTAGATAAAGCAGTCAATGTATGGTGAACTGTGAGGCAGATTGGAAAGGCCGAGAAGTCCGCTACCAATCTGCCATGTTCCTGTGTTTCTGATATGATACGTTTCAAAATGATGAATCAATATGAATTTCTTCCATCAATTCAGAAGGCTGTTACCTGTTGATTTTTCGGTGATGTAATGAACGAATTGTCTGCAGAATTAAAACAAAAATATTATGTTACCAAACAGGTTTAAGCAGAAGGCTGCAAGCTCTCATTTCCACTCATTAGGGACCAGATTGGACCATTTAAATTTAGAAGGGACAGATAGAATATGCAAATGATTTAATGTGTTAACTCACCTCTGAAGAGCAATACAAGCTGCAATAGGAAAAAAAAGCAAGAAGCGTTAATTGTGGCTGAAACTGCATGGATATAACAGTCTGCAATTTCTAACACTTTGCATTCAACACTTGCTACTGTAAGTATAATTTCCTGATTTTGTGTGGGTGAAAAAGTATTACTTTAGAAATAGATACAGGTCATAAGCATATTTAAATAACGACTTCAATTTTTTTAGGCAAATATGGTAGTTGTTAATAACCAATACTGTCCATCTTGCAATTGCTTCTACTCATTGAAGAATGGATCCATATTTCCTTCCCCAAGTTCCACCACCAAACCCTAATAAACATTTGTTGCTGCTATAACCTTCTGATCACTGACACTCAAGATAATGAAATAATCAACATTAATGAAAGATTTTTAATATGTGTCTGAAAACATCAATGAATATAATCCGTTCTATGAAAGTTACACACTCGTGATTAAAGGCAATGAACAAATAGCTTAAATTAGACTACAGGGCCACAGGAACTCCACCAAGGACGATCCTAAGCCTGGCCTCGAAAGAAAGAGGGTTGGGCTTGGGTTTAGCCACACCATCCCCTAAAACCCAGAACTACAGAAATCCCAACAGAAGCTCCAAAGACCTCATCCCTGGGAGAGGAAGGATGGGTTTGAAGATGGGTTATACGTGGGGACAATTTGAAAGTTTGGCCCAGGACAGCGGAATCTGGCGAGCTGCTGTCAACAGCCTATGCCCCAGTAGGGGTGATGGGCTTAAGGAAGTAAATAATAAGACCATAAAGCATAGCAGCAGACTGAAGCTATTCAGCCCAATAAATTAATATTTATTTATTGATATTTATTCCTCAGTCCATGAATAATTAGCCCTTTTAATATTCTCTTGAGAATAATCAGGTGTACAATGGATAATAAAGCATATCATAAGTGCTTGGAAATAAGCTTTGATATTTCATATCTGAAACATATGCATGTGTGTCTTGGGGCAGCATGGTAGTGTAGCGGTTAGCCCAATGCTGTATAGTAGCAGTGACCCGGGTTCGTTTCCAGCCACTGTCTGTAAGGCATTCGTACATTTTCCTCGTGGGATTTCTCTGGGTTGGATATGGATATGGAAATTTGCAACAATGCCCAATCCAATGGAAAAGCTGGGTGGGACATAATAGCGCAGAAGCCTCATAGCTCCAGTGACCCATATTCAGTCCTGATCCTGGCCGCTGGCTGTGTGGAGTTTGCACATCTTCCTGTGATCACATGGGGTAGTCCAGTCTCCTCCTACACCCCAGTAGGCTGACCGGCTGCTATGAATTTCCTCATGTATATACAGTAGGAGGAGAATCGTAGAATGCCAAAGCCTGTTTCATTGTCATCTGCACAAGTACATCTATCTTGTGGATCTTGGGGTCCGAGTACATAGGACACTCAAGGCTACTACTGCGCAGGTTGACTCTGTGGTTAAGAAAGCATACAGTGCATTGGCCTTCATCAATTGTGGGATTGAGTTTAAGAGCTGAGAGGTAACGTTGCAGCTATATAGGACCCTCGTCAGACCCCACTTAGAGCACCGTGCTCAGTTCTGGTTACCTCACTACAGGAAGGATGTGGAAACCATAGAAAGGGTGCAGAGGAGATGTTGCCTGGATTGGGGAGCATGCCTTATGAGAATAGGTTGGGTGAACTCAGCCTTTAGTCCTTGGAGCACGAAGGATGAGAGGTGACCTGATAGTGGTGTATAAGATGATGAGATGCGACCTGATAGAGATGTACAAAATGATGAGAGGCAATGATCGTGTGGATAGTCAGAGACTTTTTCCCAGGGCTGAAATGGCTAACATGAGAGGGCACAGTTAAAGGTGCTTGGAAGTAGGTACAGAGGAGATGTCAGGGGTAAGTTTTTTTACGCAGAGAGTGGTGAGTGTGTGGAATGGGTTGCCAGTGGCAGTGGTGGAGGTGGATACAAAAGGATCTTTTAAGAGAGTCCTGGACAGGTATATGGAGCTCAGAAAAATAGATGGCTATGGGTAACCCACCCTAAGTAATTTCTAAGGTAGGGACATGTGTGGCACAGCTTTGTCGGCCGAAGGGCTTGTATTGTGCTGTAGGTTTTCTATGTTTCTATATACACAGGTGAAACAAAAAAACTTAATTGCAGCAGCATTATAAACACATAATGGCAAGTAAGCAGCTTTCAATAATCATAAACTGAAGGTCAATTAATCTGGGTCAGTCCATGAGAATGTGGGAAAATAGAATTGGAACCAATTTAAAGGGGACCTTGATGGTCTGCGTGGATTTGTGGGCCACAGGACAAATTTCTAACTTGTATAAGACCTAAGATCATAAGGTGCAGGAGCACAATTAGGCCATTTGGCCCCCCAAGACTGCTCTGCCATTTGATCATGCCGAATTTATTTCCCCTCTTAAAGCCATTCCTTCTCCTTCTCTCCATAACCTTTGACACCCTTATTAATCAGGAACCTCACCTCTGTTCTAACAAGACATCCTTCTATTCTGAAGCTGTGCCTTCTGGTCCTGGACTCCCCCACTATTGGAAACATCCTCTCCACGTCCACTCTATCTGTGCCTTTCAATATTCGATAGGTTTCAGTGAGTTCCCCTCATTCTTCAAAACTCCTGTGAGTACAAGCCCAGAGACATCAAACACTCCTCATACATCAACCCTTTCATTTCTGGAATAATTCTTGTGAACCTCCTCTGGACCCACTCCAATGGCAGCATATCTTTTCTTAGATAAGGGGCCCAAAACTCCTGACAATATTCCAAGCATGGTCTGACCAATGTGTTATAAAGCCTCAACATCACATCCTTGCTTCTATATGTATACTATGGATTTATATCTCTCATGTGACATTGCAGAGTCTGTGGTGAAGATTCCCTCATGAAGGTTTGAGTTTGACTTTGCCCTGATGATAACTGAGGTTTGTTTCCAAGTTAACATGGTGTGCAAGCTGAAAAGTCAGTTTGTCGGTAAGGTGTTCTCGATATCTGGCTCTTGTTCCTCCAGTTGGTGGAAGAGTTGACATGTGGCAACTTACGGCAGAGGGTGGCATTTTTAACGAGGATATTCCCAGGACTAGGTGGCCTGAATTCTAAAGAGAGGTTGGCTAGGCTAAGTCTTTATTCATTAGCATGAAAGATAATGAAGGCAGCCCTAGAGAAGTGATTAAAATGATGAGAGGCATGGGTAAAGTGGATAGTGGGTCAGTTTTTTCCTTGGGGTAGGGGAGACTGGGGCCCAGGTTTAGGGTGAAACTGAGAGAAGGTAGAGGGGAAGAAATTACCAGAAGTTAGAGAAATCAATGCTTATGTTCTCAGGTTGGAGGCTATTTTTTTCATCCCCTGTTCTGACTCCCCTCTTACCCCTTCACTTCTCCTAAGATACATATCACCTCATGCCGGTGCCCCTTCTCCTTCCCTTTCTCCGATATTCCACTCTCCTCTCCTATCAGATTCCTTCTTTTTCAGCCCTTTACTTTTTCCACATATCACCTCCCCGATTCTCACTTCACCCACCCTCCCCCATCCACCTACCTTCCCCTTTGCCTGGCTTCTCCTATCGCCTTCTAGCTTGTACACCTCCTCCCCCCACCTTCTTACTCAGGCTTCCCCCCTCTTCCTTCCCAGTCCTGACGAAGGCTCTCAGCCGGAAACATCATTTCTTTATGCTGCCTGACCTGCTGAGTCCCTCCAGCATTTGTGTGTGTTACTCTGGATTTCCAGCATCTCCAGAATCTTTTGCATTAGAGACACCAACATTTCAAGAATGACCAAGGAGGACTGTATGATGAGGAATGAGGAAGCATATCATCATGATTTCATGTATAAAGCGTTAAAGAACAACTGGAACAAATTACTGGGAAAATTTGAGCCATGGTCTTCTATGACCACTGCAAATTCCATTCTGCAACTCCAAAATCCAGTTCTGATCCCACCTTAGCTCAAAACATGCTGTCACAGCCCCAATACTTCTGGGCCTATATATTCCAATGAACTCCTGTCCAGCCTCCCTCGCTAAGTTCTCCACTACTTAGAGGTCATATAACCATATAACCATATAACAATTACAGCACGGAAACAGGCCACCTTGGCCCTTTTAGTCTGTGCCGAACTCTTACTCTCACCTAGTCCCACCGACCTGCACTCAGCCCATAACCCTCCATTCCTTTCCTGTCCTTATAGCTGTCCAATTTAACTTTAAATGACAACATCAAACCTGCCTCAACCACTTCTGCTAGAAGGTCAGACAAAACATTTCCGTTGATATCATAACAAAACATTTCCAGTGACATCTAATTTCCACCAAGTCTTGTTCTCACTAACCTGCAATGACGGTTAAACAAGCAACTGTTCAATTTTAAAATGGTCACATTATTGTCCAACACGATATCATCACCTGTCTATGGAGATCTTCTCATTTCTCCAATCTCACCCTCTTGCGCCTTGTACTTTGGGCTTTACACTCCACTGTTCCCTCTCCAAGCCTCTCTGTCCTGCTATTTCTCTTTGCTTCTCTAAGAAAATCAGCTTTTGTAACTTCAATCCAAACTTTGCTAATTTTTCTCAATATTTGCTGGTGTGGTTTATGGTTTGACATTGAATTGGTTGGAGACAATTTGAGATCTTTTACTCTGCTGAGGACCCAGGTCGCTGGTCGATGATTCATGCCAGGATATCAAAGAGTCAGGAATTGTTTGTGTGGATCAGCGGAGGAGAATAAATCAAAGTAATATTTTCTGAAATACATTTCACATCTGGATAGAGGTGCAGACTCCACTCGCACATTTGGAGACCTGTCCTAAATCATCTCACAGGGATATACTAACCCCCATCTCCTGTTTTACAGATTGCCAGGTACGATGCTGTAGCCATCACTGAATCATGGCTGAAGGATGATTGTAGTTGGGAGCTGAACGTCCAAGGTTACACATTATATTGGAGGGATAGGAAGGTAGGCAGAGGGAGTGGGGTGGCTCTACTGGTAAAGAATGGCATGAAATCAGTAGAAAAATGTGACATAGGATCAGAAGATGTTGAGTCCTTGTGGGTTGAGTTAAGAAACTGCAAGGGTAAAAGGACGTTGATGGCAGTTATATTCAGGTCTCACAACAGTGGCTGGGATGTGGACCACAGATTACAGCAGGAAATAGAAAAGGCGTGTCAAAAGGGCAACGTTATGGTAGTCATGGGAAATTTTAACATGCAGGTTGATTGGGAAAATCAGGCTGGTAATGGATCTCAAGAGAGTGAGTTTGTTGAATGCCTACGAGATGGCTTTTTACGGCAGTTTGTCGTTGAGCTAACAGGGGATCAGCTATACTGGACTGGGTGTTATGTAATGAACTGGAGGCGATTAGGGAGCTTAAGGTAACAGAACCCTTAGGAGCCAGTGATCTCAATATGATTGAGTTCAACTTGAAATTTAATAGGGAGAAAGTAAAATCTGATGTAGCAGTACTTCAGTGGAGAGGGAAATTACAGTGGTATGCCAGAGGAGTCAGCCAAAGTAAATTGGAAGAAGCTACTGGCAGGACTCTCAGCAGAACAGTAATGGCATGCGTTTCTGGGAAATTGAGGAAGATGCATTCCAAAAGTGAAGAAATAAATGGTAAAATAGTACAACCATGCTGACAAGGAAAGTCAAAGCTATTGTAAAAGCAAAAGAAAGGGCATAGAACAAAGCAAAAATTCGTAGGAAGATAGAGGATTAGGAAGTTTTTAAAAATCTACAGGCAGCAACTAAGAAAATCATTAGAAGGGAAAAGATGAAATATGAAAGCAAGCTAGCAAATAATATCAAAGTAAATAGCAAAAAGTTTTTTCAAGTATGTTAAAATTAAAAGAGAAATGAGAGTGGATATAGGACCGCTAGAAAATGAGGCAGGAGAAATAATAACAAGGGACAAGGAGTTGGCTGAAGAACTGAATGAGTATTTTGCATCAGTCTTCACTGTGGAAGACACTAGCAGTATGCCTGATGTTGTAGTGTGTGAAGGAAGAGAAGTGGGTGCAGTTACTATTACAAGGGAGAAGGTGCTCAAAAAGTTGAAAGACCTAAAGGTACATACAGCAACTGCACGCTAGGGTTCTGAAAGAGGTGGCGTTGGAGATAGTAGTGGCATTAGAAACGATCTTTTGAAAATTATTCGACTCTGGCATGGTGCCAGAGTACTGGAAAAGTGCAAATGTCTCTCCACTCCTTAAGAAAGGAGGAAGCCACCAAAAAGGACTTTATGACCAGTTAGTCTGACCTCAGATGAGGTGATGGAGTGCTTGGTAACACAGGACAAGATAGTATAAAGTCAGCATTGTTTCCTTCAGGGAAAATTCTGCCTGATGAAGCTGTTGGAATTCTTTGAGGAGATTACAAGTAGGGTAGATAAAGGGGATGCACTGTATGTTGTATATTTGGACTTTCAGAAGGCCTTTCACAAGGTGCCACGCATGAAGCTGCTTACCAAGCTAAAAGTCTATGGTATTACAGGAAAGTTACTAAAATGTTTAGAACATTGGCTGATTGGTAGGAGGCTGCGAGTGGGAATAAAAGGATCCTTTTCTGGTTGGCTGCCAGTGACTAGCGATATTCTGATGGGGTCGGTGTTGGGACCACTTGTTTTTATGCTGATTATAAATGATTTAGATGATGGAATAGATGGCTTTGTTGCCAAGTTTTCAGATGATACGAAGAGTGATGGAGGGGCAGGTAATGCTAAGGAAACAGGTTGGACACAGAAGGACTTGGATTAGGAGAATGGGCAAGAAAATGGCAAATGAAATACAGTGTTGGAAAATGCATGGTCATGGACTTTGATAGTAGAAATAAATATGTGAACTATTTTCAAAACAGGGAAGGAAAAAAGGAAATTGCGATTAAACTCATGACAGAACGTTTTGCTGTTGATGTTTCTGTAGCAGGCAATTTCTCGACGCTCAACCCAGCACGGATGGAAAGCATGCCTGGGGAGCCAGCTGGGCTCGAACTTGGGAGCCTTCACTCCGAAGTCCAGTGCTGATGCCACTATGCCATCAGCCGGCCTTCTAAACAGGGAGAAAATCCAAAAACCTGAGATACAAAGGGACTTGGGAGTCCTTGGGCAGAACACCCTGAATGTTAACTTACAGGTTGAGTGAGTGGTGAGGAAGGCAAATGCAATGTTTGCATTCATTTCAAGAGGTCTAGAATACAAGAGCAGGGATGTGATGCTGAGGCTTTATAAGGCACTGGTGGGGCCTCACCTTGAGTATTGTGAACAGTTTTGGCCCCCTCATCTTAAAAAAGATGTGCTGGCATTGGTGAGGGTCTAGGTGAAGTTCACAAGGATGATTCCAGGAATGAAAGGGTTATCATATGAGGAACGTTTGATGGCTCTGGGTCTGTGCTCGCTGGAATTCAGAAGGATGAGGGGGTTCCTCATTGAATCCTTTTAAATGTTGAAAGGCATAGACAGAGTAGATGTGAAAAGGATGTTACCCATTGTGGGAGAGTCTAGGACAAGAGGGCACGACCTCAGGATAGAGGGGTGCCCTTTCAAAACAGAGATGTGGAGAAATTTCTTTAGCCAAAGGGTGGTGAATTTGTGGAATTTGTTGCCACATGAGGCTGTGGAGGCCAGGTTGTTGGGTGTATTTAAGGCAGAGATTGATAGGTTCTTGATTGGACATAGCATCAAAGGTTACGGGGAGAAGGCCGGGAACTGGTGTTTAGGAGGAGTAAAAAAGGACCAGCCATGATTGAGTGGCGGAGCAGTCTCGATGGGCCACACGGCCTAATTCTGCTCCTATGTCTTGTGGTCTTACATTTGGACGCTGCCCTTCTCGCAGGTTCAGACACGTACTCTAAATCATCCCAGGGGATGCACTGACACTCATCTCCCGTTTCAAATTTCGACACTGTCCCTTACCTTCCTTCTCATTTGGGGAAGTTCCCTAAGTCATTTCTCAGACCCCCAATCTTTTTGTAATACTTGGACACCGCCCGTTACCTACCTCACATCCGAATATATTGTTTGCAGCCTCTTCCCCACACTTAGACAAATTGTTCCTTATTTACACCTTTTCCATACTACATCCCCCTTCTTTCATTCAGTCGCTCACATCTGGTCGGCACAGAGCCGCATCTGATATAGCCGCTGCCTCACAGCGCCGGGATCTGGCGTTCAATCCCGACGTCGGGCGCTATTCACACGCCCCGAGTTTTGCGCGCATGCTCTATCACGGGTTTCCCCCAGGTGCTGCGGATTCCTCCTACATTCCAGGGACATGCGGGTTGACACCTTTATCACCCACAGTAACTTGCTCCTCGTGTACAGGTGGCAACTGGGGAGCTGATGGGAACGTGGGGACGACGTGAAAACTGCGAATTAGGCACTTGATGGACCGAAAGGGTCGAAGGACCTATTTCCACAGTGTGTGACACAAGGATATTTGAGAAACAACACAGTTTAGAGACGGTAATGAACTTCATTTGGGAGAATATGCGCGATTCCGACAGATAGCAGGCTTGTATTCACACTGGTTGGGACTGTAGCATCAATGCAAATTGATTGAAAGTACCTTTAGTGCGCCAGCGGAGCTGTGCAGATACAATAATCAAAGCAATGACAAGCGCTGCTATCACTCCCGCCGACACTCCGATGAAAATCATGTTAATGGCATTGCTTTGAGGTGCACCTAGAATAGAAATCAAACAAGCATTAGTCCCTCGGGTAGGTGAAGTGTGTTTTGTATATTCAATATGTGAGGCATTTGGGTGCCGCTGGCGAGACTCGCAACACTGTCTTCGCAAATTACTCTTCAACCGGAAAACAATATTTAAGAGGCACTGACGGGTCTGCCGTGTTGCTATGAGTCTGGTGTCACATACATGCCAGTTCAGCTAAAAAGAATTTCCCCCCATTAGCTTTGGAATATTAATGGGACTGAGGGATGTGGAGCTACTGCAGGCTAACGACCGGCAATGGGCATTGAATCGCGGAGGGGCTACGAAGATAAGAGTAGTCCATTCCTCTTATCTACGGTATGTCTTATCTCCTTGAGAAAATGGAGGGCTTTGATTAAAGGAACCTCGTCAGTTTCATGGCCAGGTTGTTCGCCTTTACCTTTCATAGCTGTGGATCAGATCTTTGGTACACAAACCAAGATTACGAACCGAGAAGTTAACCATATCGCTAACGATGGATTATTTTCAACCTGGTATTAAAGTCGATTTATAACAACATGGGCACAGGTGTAGGCTACTCACGTCCCTCCACCACCATCCCACCCCACAATGTCCTCCCGCATTCAGTACGATCATGGCTTTAGGAACCACGAGGTAATGTCGCAACTCTATAAATCCCCGACGAAGAATATTGTGGTTGGTCGCTTCATTATAGGAAGGATGCAGAAGGTTTGGGAGGGGGGGGGGAATGGGCAAAGGAAATTTATCAGAGTGCTACCTGAATTAGAGAGTGTGTCCTATGAGGATCGGTTGATCAAGCAGGGGATTTTCTCTTCGGAGAGAAGGAGGGCGAGAATTGATTTGATAACGGTATACAACATGATATGAGGCACAGATCGAGAGGACAGCCAGAAACTTTTCCCTAGGGCAGAAATGGCTAATACACGCAGGCATAATTTTAAGGTAATTGGAAGTACAGGGGGATTTCAGAGGTAGTTTTTTTTATATACAGGAAGTGGTAGGAGCGTGGAACGCGCTGCCGGCTGTAGTAATAGAGGCAGATACATAGGGGCATTTAAGAAACTCTTGGATAGGTGCATGGATGATAGAAAAATAGAGGACTATGTAGGAGGGAATGGTTAGATTAACATGAGATGAGGTTAAAAAGTCGGCAAAACACCGCGTGATTTAATTTTCTATGGCAGATCCGCCCCGGGGCTTAATCCCTCCCCTGTCCTAACAACCGTTTCTGGATCTGAAACGTTATATCGGTTTCTCCCTCCACGGCTGCTATCCGGCCTGCTGTCTTTTCTATTTTTTATTTCTGTTTCAGAAAGAGTGCAGAGAAAATTTACGTGGATGTTGCCAGGACTTGAGTATCTGAGTTACAGGGGGAGGTTGAACTTTATTCCCCAGAGCATTGAAGAACGAGGGGAGCTTTGATCGTAGTCTCCAGAATTATAAGGATTGCAGAGACGGTAAATGTGAATTGACTTTTTCCACTGAGGTTGGATGAGACTAGACGTGCAGGTCAAGGGTGAAGGTGAAATGTTTAAGGGGAACGCGAGAGGCAACTTCTTCACTCAGAGTAGTGGGAGTGTGGAATGGGGGTTCGATTTCAAGTTTTATCAGACATTTGGGAACGTGTGAAGGGCTATGGTCCGGAAGCCCGTTGAGGGACGATGCAGAATCCCCATCCATTTACCTGTGACCACTACCCTTTACACATCCAAATGCATTGTTCCCTGCTTCCCCCCCCCACCCCCCCGCGCGCGCGCGCGCGCACACACACACACACACACACACACACACACACACGGACAAGTTGTTTCTTATTTACACTGAACACCTGGACTCTTTTTCCATAATATACTCCCTCCTCTCAGTTATTCGCTCACTCAAAGTTGAATGTACAAAATATATTTTATTATCCAAATATGTAACTTTATACAACCCTGAGATTCGTCTTCTTTCAGGCAGGCACGAAACAAAGAAACCCAAAAGAATACATTAAAAACAAAATAAGACCGTCAAACAGGCAGAGTGCAGAGGGAAAGAAACGAACCGTGCTACCAATAAAGCAAGCAAACATTCAGATCTGAAGTTCACAACGCCAGGCCTCACTGCTGCCGATCCAGTCTCAGCCCAGCACAGAGCCGAGCCAACCCCACGGAGCAGCGAGCCGATACGGCTCGTCTCTCGCCTCCAACCCAAACACCCCGGCCATTTCAATCTGGCCTGACGCTTAAATCGTCCGAACCCGACCTTCCCAATTCCGCTTGGCTCTTAAATCGATCAAACCTCGGATCCTTCTGCACCTTGCCTCTGCTCCGCCGCATCAAATTGGTCTGCTCTAGCAACTCCAGCCCCGTCATAGTGCTACCGTCCTGCGCCAGCGAGACTCCAGCCACACCGCAAACGTGCCAATTCATACAGGCGATTCAGCTCAAATCCGAATGGGAAGCCACAGGTCAGTCTTTGCAGCAAATGTTTACCAGAAAAGGTGTGAATACCGAAGTAGTTTTATTCACTCGCTCACATTTTTGTCGGCACATTTCTCTCCCACAGGCTCAAGGTATATTGTTCATTTACAGTGGGATCACTGTAAATTGCCCCGTGGGTGAAAAGGGGGTAGCTGGCTCAAAGAGCCGAAAAAGCCCATTCCGCACGTTATCTCGAAATTAAAGAAATAACAGTTCAGCACAGACTAGATGGACCGAACGGCCCTTAGTGTCCTATGACTATTCCTAGCATCATTAAGTCATATAGCACGAAAACAGGCCATTCGGCCCAACTCGTCCATGTCAACCAAATCTTCCCGAGCTAGTCCCAGCTACCTGCATTTGGCTCCTATCTCTAAACCCTTACTAACCACGCACCCGTCTAAATGTCTGTTAAACATCGTGATCGTATCCACCTCTACCACTTCCTCTGGCAACCCAGCCATGTACCCAGCACCCTTCGTGAGTAAAAAAATTGTCTCTCGAGTCTCTTTAAATGTTTGGGAGGAAGGACTGTCTGGGGCCCTGAATGGTGGTAAGGGAGGAAGTGTAAGGGCATCCCATTCCCATTCTGATTTATCTATCCACGGAATCCTCTACTGTAAAGATGAAGCCACACTCAGGTTGGGGGAACAACACCTTACATTCCGCCAGGGTAGCTTCCAACCTGATGACATGAACATTGATTTCTCCAGCTTCCGCTGATACCCCACCTCCCCCTCGTACCCCATCCGTTATTTATTTATATACACACATTCTTTTTCTCTCTCTCTGCTTTTTCTTCCTCTGTCCCTCTGACTATACCCCTTGCCCATCCTCTGGGTCCCCCCCCTTGTCTTTCTCCCTGGGCCTCCTGTCCGATGATCCTCTCATATCCCTTTTGCCAATCACCTGCCCAGCTCTTCGTTCCATCCCTCCCCCTCCTGTCTTCTCCTATCATTTTGGATCTCCCCCTCCCCCTCCCACTTTCAACTCTCTTACTAACTCTTCCTTCAGTTAGTCCTGACGAAGGGTCCCGGCCTGAAACGTCGACTGTACGTCTTCCTAGAAATGCTGCCTGGCCTGCTGCGTTCACCAGCAACTTTGATGTGTGTTGCTTGAATTTCCAGCATCTGCAGAATTCCTCGTGTTTGCGTTTCTAGTTTTAGATTCCCTTATCCTGGGAGAAAGGACCTCTTCAACTTTCTACGTTTCAAGAAAAAAGAAACCCAGCCTAACCAGCCACTCCTGAAAGCTCAATACTCCTCCCGGTCCCGATAACATTCTTGTAAACCTTTTTTGTCTGTTTTCCAGTTTAATGGCGTCATCTTGTAGCTGGACGACCAGAACGGCACACAGTATTGACACTTATTATTCTGTGAGGTCGACGTCGATGCTATGTTGAGAAACATTCCAATGTTTACCATCAATTGCTCCAAAATCTCCCCGAGGAATTCTGCAACAGGATAGAGGAAGCGACCGAGGAGAAAGAGCCGTGACGGGACACGGGATGGGAGTGCTAATGCTCCCAATCTACCGACGCACACTGTGTGCTGTGTAATACCCGGGTGTATTAGAGGAGGACATCAGCCTGGCCTTTGGGAAGCTGCGGTTTGTGATCGGGAAACTGGGGACAACACCAAGCCAAAGCCAAAACACTTCAGGCGCTTCATTCATGGGAACGAGTGCAGCATCTCACCTCTAGTTATAGTATTAGGCTTGGCACTGTGTACGATGGCAATTGTTACTGAGGGTCGCATTGTAATATGAACAAACAACAAATAGATCACGTGAAAACGTGAAAGTACTGTACTGTGCAAAAGTCTTATGTACATGTAAAATTTCTGTAAGCGAAGATGCTTTCAAAAATAATGAAATAAAAAAAGTTTCTAAATAGTAAATATAAATACTGTAAAGGGCAGTAAACAGCAAAAAAGGGCGGCGTGACTACCCTTTGCCTTTAAAAGTGCAGCTATTCGCTCACGTAGACTGTTGTGCGCTTTTTTAAGAAAATCGGCTGGTAGGTTGTTCCAAGCATTTTGGAGAACTTACCACAGTTCTTCTGGAGACTTCGGCTGTCTCGCTTCTGTCTCTTCAGGTAATCTCAGACAGCCTTGATGATGTTGAGATCAGGGCTATGAGGAGGCCATACCATCTGAAGCCATATAGAAACTCTGGCGTGCCTAAACTTTTTACTGACATATTAGGATATCTATTGAGCCATTATTTAAAAACAATAGTCTAACTGCGCCCTTATCGCTGTCTAATACACAACAACATTATGTAAGTCGTATACAACATGTTGTACTCAATGACTTTTTAAGTTTCACTAAAGTCAATACGGTTTTCCTAAATTGACAAGACCTAAGCAGATCTTTCTGGAACCGCTGTATGACTGACTAGAGGACAATTTGAAAAGATGAGGGGAAATCCCGATCGCGCAGTCCGAGAAGGAACAGTCATGCGGAATACGCTCCACTTAACGCTCAATTCCACAAGCAAAACGGAATATTCCACGCTCCTGTATTGGATGGCTCATTCGTTTCTTTCTGTTTTCGCTTGAGAACGGATTTTCTCCTCAGCGGACAGATCATATATTAATCTGTTTCCCACCTGGACTTCTGAATCTGTTACGGGCGGGAAATATGGGGAGACTCGGCGCAGAAGGGATCATTTTCTGAGTGAGCAGATTCCCCCAAAGCGGGCTGCTTTCGTCTGTTGGTTGGGGTCACCCAGAGGGGTTCCTTCCCCTGACTGAGCTGCCGCAGATTTCAAAGTTCAACGTTGAAAGTAAATTTATTATCAAGGTACATATAGTATCCGAAAATCTTTTTTTTCCGCGGAGATTCACACTAAATGTAAGGAAACACAGTGGAATCAATGAAAAACTGCACCCAACAAAGACGGAGAAACAACCAATGTGCAAAAGAAGACAAACTGTAAATAGAAAGAACAGATAAATAAATAGCGACAATAATGAGTTGTAGTGTCCTTGAAAGCAAGTCCAATGCAGGTTCAGGACCCTGATGGTTGAGGGGTAATAAATGTTCCTGGTGGAATCGGACATTTGCCTCCTTCTCGTGGCAGCAGCAAGAAGGCGGGATGACCTGGAATGGGAGGTCCTCCGTCTCATATTTCCAGCGGGAGGTGGAAGGAAGGGGTACCTCTGTGTAGTTGTGTTAAAATCTTGGCATCTTTTCCCGAGATCGGTACGGCAACCAAAGCCGCGCCTGGTGTTCAATAACACACACACACACACACACACACACACACAGACACACACACACACACACACACACACACACACACACACACACACACACACACACACACACACACACACACACACACACACACACACACACACACAGACACACACACACACACACACACACACACACACACACACACCCACACCCCCCCCACACACACACACACACACACACACACACACACACACACACACACACACACACACACACACACACACACACACACACACACACACACACACACACACACACACACACACACACACACACACACCACTCTCTAAGCAGCTGATGAATCTAAGGGAACGGCAGAAACCAGTTCAATTTGGTACCAGCGGCATTGCAGGAGTTGCCAGTCAGTATTGAACTCAACGTACGGAACTGCCTTACGGACTCCAGCTCCGGATTTTTCATTGTGGTTGACTCCCGAAGTCTACCCCAAGAGTTGGTATAGCCGCAAGGCAGTGGGGGTTTGAGATCAGCGTATCCTTCACCTAAATGAGCTGCCAATCATGGCTGACAAGCCCCATTTGCGCACGCAAATACACCGCTAATACACACTCATAAGCACGCCATACACACATTCTCGATCAAGCACACACCAGCGGACACACGTACTACGTACAGAGAGCACAGAGCAGCACCAGAATGGAACAGGCGCTTGGGCCCACGATGTTGCGCCGAATAAATTAAGTTTGCAATGAAAAGCCTACTAACTAGCCCTTTCTAACTGCACGAGTCCATGTCCCTCCAATCTCGGTATCTCCACAAGCCTATCGTTGCCGCCTCTACTCTGCTGCCTGCTCCACCACCCCGAGCAGCGCATTCTAGGCGCACACAACAGTCTGTGTAAAAACCCTATCCTGCACATCATTGAACTTATACCCTCTCGCCTTAAGTGCAATATCAGACATCTCTACCCTGGGAGAAATATACCGGTTGTTTATCGGTGCCCCCCCCCCCGCCCCCCGACCCGTTTAACTTACAATCACGCGTCATCCGCTCTCATATTTGCGTATATAATTCTGGCATGCACTTTGACATTCTCATAAAACTGTGCTCACTTGCATATACACCACACGCACACAGACAGACAGACAGACAGACACACACACACACACAGGGAGACAGACAGACAGACAGACAGACACACACACACACACACACTCGTGCGACCCCCCCTTACAGAGCGCACCGATTAATGAAAAAAATTCTCTCATAGTACAAAGCTACATGGACTCACTCTCACAGTGAAAGGGGCCGCAGGTACATCTACCAGCACAAAGGCACACAAGCGTTAAGATACACCATATACAGACGCACATACTCTATTGACACAAAGACTTACGCCGTACGATTATCTTCGTCCCATCACCCTTCTTTTTGCTGTCCACGGTGCTCAGCTCACAATAGTAGGTGGCGGAATCACATTCCGTGAGATTCCTGATTTCCAGAAATGTTGACAACTTCTGACCAACTATTTCGCGTCTTTCGCTCACTCTTTCGCGGAACTTCCATACGCTTTCTGAAACCTTCAGGTCATCTTTCAGCCAAGTGCAGGTTTTACCCCCGTGAAAATCCGCAGTGCAGTTAATGGTCGCCGTCTGCCCTTCAAGCAGTTGCACGTGGGAAGGCATTTGCCGGACTGGGTTTTGTGAGGTCACACCTGTAAGAAATGAAGGACGATAGTAAGGAACCCTTATAGTAGGGAACAATCTGCGGGCCAAACAACATCCACGGCGTGAGAAATACGGTTTGAAGGATTACCCAGATTTTCTCTCTCCAAAGATGTTGTTGCCCGATCTGCTGAGTGTTTCCACACTTTTCTGTTTTTGTTTCAGATTTCCGGGATCTGCGGATTCTTGATTTACAGTTAATGAAAAGATTCGGCCTGCCGTAGGGTCTTAATCGCAAGAAGAGAGGAAACTTTGGATACACTCAAAGATTCAGGCAGCATCCGTGACAGAAAACCACTTCTAGCTTCTGACCTGAAACGTGAAATCTTTCTACAGACTCTAACTAACTCGCTGAACGTTCCCAGCGTTTTGTTATTTTCTTCTAGCCTCTTCCACTTGAAGGCACCGAGTCAAACTAAAGTCCGAAACCACCAGCTACCAGTCCGCTCCCAACAATCTCTCCACACTTGATTCTATGTATGAAGTATGTTGCCCTGGAATGGAAACGAGCTGGTCAAGTGATCGGCTTTTTAATGAGTGACCATTCGGGGAACAACGATCATATAAGTCACAGCCTCAGAATAAAATAGGACAGAGACATTGAGGAATTTCTTTAGCTGGTGGGTTGTGGAATTCATTGCCACGGCCGGCTGTGGAGACTACGACCTTGAGTACATTTAAACGGAGGTTGATAGGTTCTTGAGCTGGCGGCACGTCAAAGGTTACAGGGAGAAGGCAGGGAGAATGTGGTTGAGAGGGGTAATACATTAGCTGTGATGGATTGGCGTGTAAGACTCGATGGGCCAAGTGGCCCAATTCTTTCTCCTAGGTGTTCTAATTAACTTTTCAGTTAGTTATGGAAAACAGTAAGTCTTGACATCGGATCAAAGTGAAAATGGGGGTGGGGGTGGGAAGGTTAGTTGTAGCAGTGTTAGGCGGGAACTGGGGAAAATAGATGGGGAGCGACTGTTCAGGGGCAAATCTACCTCTGACATGTGAGAGTCCTTTAAAGACCAGTTGGACACGTAGAATTTAAAACTGTACTACACAGGGGAAAGCTCCTTTACCCATTATGGCCTTGTCAGACATGAGAACCTGAATCGACAAGCAAGTATTTTTTTAGAGTTGAAGTGTCTTCACTGCGTTGTGGTGTTGTACGTTCTGAGGACTGAGAGAAGCTGTCTTTGACCGTGGTGGTCAAGGGCTTGATTTTCCAGATCGTACCTTATGAATCCGTACCTCAGACAAGCATTTTGATTGGGTTTGAACACCACGATATGGAGGGAGATATTAGCCCATCTACCTGCACATTCCCACCCCCCATTCCCTGCCTGTTCTTGTGCCATTAGACCATAAGACCATAAGACAAAGGAGCAGAAGTAGGCCATTCGGCCCATCGAGTCTGCCCCGCCATTTTATCATGAGCTGATCCATTTTCTCCTATTTAATCCCACTCCCCTGCCTTCTCACCATAACGTTTGATGTCCTGGCTACTCAGATACCTATCAATCTCTATCTGTCTAAATGCCCCCATAAACGTTGCTGTGTTTATCGGCTTCCGCTGTCTTCCCTGTCAGCACGTTCCAGGCACCTACAACTATCTGTGTAAAGGAAAACGTGAACGCTGCCTGGCTTGCCGCGCTCACCAGCAACTTTTATGTGTGTTGCGTGAAATGTAAATAGGGGTTATAAGGTTTTCTTTCTCTGCGGAGTGAGCAGAAGTCCTCAACGCAGCGCGGTAAATCACACCGGAGAAATTTTCCAAGTTAAAAACTCGCCAGGAACTGTGGCGCCTAACGGCCAGTAGCTCTCTCAAGCAATTTCCGTGGCCCGTCCCGCGACGGGAGGGCTGCGAGCTCTACGGTATCTATTGATCCACAGTGTCAACCGCCGTCTGAAATAATTTCTGGAGCCATAGGGAGCTACAACATGGAAATAGACCTGTCGGCCCGCCGAGTCTATAGCTTTCTCTGCTCAGCCATCGGAATTTTCACCCTGCCCACACGATCCTAAACCTACCGCAGCAACAACGGCGTACGTGCCTGCTTGTCCTTTTGTTTGTACTAATGTCAGGTCTCTTTTCTTTCTTTGCTGTCGGGTGTACGGTAGGGTCAAAATCCCAACGGTTGTGTGTTGTCTACGTGCCTGTTTTCTGTGATGCTACTGCAAGTAGTAGTTCTTAATTGGTCAGGCTGCATTTATGGAGGGGAGTAAACAGCCGAGGTTTCGCAAAGATCTTTCACCAGGACCAGGACCAGGAAAGCAACTGAGGTCAGATATGAACCCATGTCTCCGGGCGCTGAAAGCCCAAGACTCTACCAGCTTGGTTCTTAATTTGAACTTCCTGACTCTCGCATTTATTGTCCCACTCAGGTTGGTAGCCCACCCTCGCAGGTGCACCGATTCGGGCGCGGGCACACCCACCCACACACCACAGTAAAGCGTTCACCATCTATCCCTTATGTGCACGCCCTAACTTTTGAGGAGTATATACGGTGTCATCGAAAACTCTGCCTGCCTTCCTCTCGCTTAGGGTGGTCATAGGGGTCTTGTTGTAGCTCGCTAGAGTCCGAGAGTTCTTGTTGCGCAACAGCCCTTTGCTATGCACCATTCTCCAACCAAGATGAACCCCCGTAAACATTTCCACAGTCTTCAAGGCAACGTTCCTTCCACTCAAATTATTTAGAATATTGACTTACCTATTAATAAGAGACTCGGTATGAAGGTAAACACAAACGCCGAGAGAAAATACATAGCCAGTGGGTGTCCAGTTATCAGTTAGTTTAATTGCAGAAGAGGAGAGGTGTCGAGGCCCGGGATCGTAAAGAGTATGACAGATTGAAACTGTCCAGACAGCGATAGGCGAATGGCCTCGCCTAAACGAACCACTGAACGGGCAAGGAAATGCGCAACCGGATGAGAAGAAGCCTAAAGCATTTCGCCCACGAAGGTTTGAAGGGACAAAGCACAGCACCAATCCTTTGATATGGTCTTCAGATAGTGGGATTTCTATTGAAGAAAGCTGCCTCATTATACTCTCGGAAAATACCCAGTATGATTTAAGGATGTGTTACCCAACGTGAGTGCACGCAATCTACGTGTATAACTGTTTTTTGTACGTTGACTTGTATTGTTCTTTTATATTTATATTTATTGTGTTCCTTATGTTCATTATGTTTTTTTTATGATGCATTTAATCCGGAGTAGTAATTATTTCGTCTCTTTCACACTCGTGCACTGAAGAATGACAATAGACAATCCTGGAATTTAAAGACATCGCCTTCCATCTCGGTTAGCGCAACGCTGTACAGGGCCAAGACAGCTGTAAAATGCGGGCTCAATTCCCGCCGCCCTCTGTTAGAAGTTTGTACGTTCTCTCCGTGACCGCGCGAGTTTCTCCTGGGTACTCCGGTTTCCTCCCACATTCCAAAGTTGTACTGGTTAGGGTTAGTAAAATTGTGCGGGTATGCTATGTTGACATCGGAAAGGTGGCGACACTTGCGGGCTGCCTTCCCCCCCAGCACTTGCCCCGTCGTAAATTACCCATGCCGCTGCATGTTTCGATGGACATGCGACAGATAAAGCTAATCTTCTTCTTCCTCCTTCACGTTCTGGGACTGCGCATCTATCATCTCCGCGGGAGCACTTTCACCAGAAGGACAACACGTTCAAAAAGGCAGCTTGTTGATAACTCACAGGTACGAGAACGACTGTACACACCCAAGACACACAGATTCCGAAAATCAATATACTGTATGACAAAAGCCCCGCCAACTCGGTCAGTATGGCAGGAAACTATTAATCTCAGGGTCGTGGGTTCCTGCCCCACTTTGGGCGATGCTGTCTTTGTTCTATGACTCTATGAAGAAAATATATTTACTTGGGGAAAATAATCACATCCCCGGCTTGGACCTGCTTACATTCTCCAACAGTGACTCATGAATTTGATACTAATTCTCAATATTACCGCTTTAGAAAGCGAGTCCACAACGATTGACTCACTTTCAACGACTCTACAACTCAAGCGCTCAGTATCATTTATTTACTTTAAAAATTTATTCGCATATTGGATGTTCGTCATTCTTTGCTGTGTATAATTTTTCGTAAACTCTATTGATTTTGTTTTCCTATAAATGCGTAGAAAACGAATCTTAATCTAGTATACCCGGAGTGTATGGATAGTTTGCTAATAAATTTACTTTGAACTTAGAAAGGGTGCCAGTAACAGAACAGGAACTATAAGAAATGAACGGGTCACATGGGAGATGACTTGCTGATGAATTTTCAGAGACGTTCTTTTAATAATTCGATTTCCTCCCCTATCAATAGGATTCTTTACAACTCGGAGAAAATACCGAAAACTTACCACCAAGGAATCGCTCACGAAGTGCTCTTGAATGTTTGGTTTGCACGCTGCAGCAGACGTCGGGGCTGTCAATCACCTGATCAGTGGCGACCTCCCTACACATCAAGCTACAAAAGCAACGATAGAAATACTGAACATCGATGCAGTTAAGGACGAGTTACCAGTGGCGCGCTCAGGAACTTTATCACACGTTATCACCTTGATAGGAAAAGACAGGCAAAACTGCAAAGACGGATGAGAAGCGAGAGCGTTGGGAGACTAGCAAATGATGAATTAAATAAATATAAAGAGCCAAATATTACCAAATACTGAACAACTGATACCCTAGTCGTTAATTTCCACGATAAGGCCACTCTCAGGGTACAGAAGCAACACTCTCTATTCCGGGCAACACGCACAAAATGGGGGAGGTACTCAGCAGGCCAGACAGCATCTACGGAAAAGAGTAAACAGTCGACATTTCGGCGGAGACTCTTTATTAGGACTGTACATTCCTCCAAACTGCAGGCATGAATATCGATTTCTCCTTCCAGTAATATTTTTCCTCTCCATCCACTCTAGTCTCATACTTCTTCTCACCTGCCTATCACCTCCCTCGGGTTCCTTCCTCCTCCTTTCCACTCTCCTCTCTAATCACATCCCTTCCTCTCCAGCCTTTGTCTTTCCTACCCACCTTGTTTCACCTATCACCTTCCAGCTATCACCCTTCTCCTCCACCCCCATCTTTTTATCCTGGCCTCAGCCTGCTGTCAATTCCCATGCTATCTAGGGGAGATTGTATGTGTCCACGTGGGTTTCCCCCAGTACTCTGGTTTCCTCCCACATTCCAAAGATGTATGGGTTAGTAGGTTAATTGGTCACATGGATGTAACTGGGTGGCATGGTCTCGTTGGGCCAGAAAGGTTCAAGGATACAAAAATTGAAAGTACATTTAGCCAGTGAGTGGTGAATTTGTGGAATTCATTGCTGCAGGCAGCTGTGGAAGCCTAAACATTGAGTATATTTAAGGCAGAGGTTGATATATTCTGGATTAGTCATGGTATGAAGGGTACGGGGAGAAGGCTGGAGATTGGAGCTGAGTGGGAAAATGGATCAGACATGATGAAATGGCAGAGCAAACTCGCTGGGCCAAAATGGCCTAAATCTGCTCCTATATCTTATGGTCTTATTTATTATCAAGGTATGTATACAGAATACAACTCAGAGGTTTGTCCTCTCACTGGCAGACAAGAAAGAAAGGAACACCATGGAACCCATTCAAAGGAAACAGGAAGGGCCAGTCACTGTGCCATGTTTCTGAATAAATAAGGAGGGGCATTACACTCGTTCTTAATAAAACATTGGTCAGGCTTCAGCTGAGGTACTGGTCACTATGCTGCTGAAGGGATGTGATGACACTGGAGAGGACACAGAGAAGATTCACTGGGCTGTTGTCTGAGATGAGATGTTTGAGTGATGAGGAGGGAATGAAAAGGATAGATCTGTTTTCCCTTGAGCAGAGGTTCAGAATGGTCATGGCTGAGGTACAGAAAATTAGGACTGGTATCGATAGGGTAGACTGCTCCATTCTCTCTGTCAGATGTGAATAAAACTCGAGGACTAGACTTTAGGTGAAGGGCAAGAGATTTAGAGAGGATCTAGAGTACCTGGAGCTCACAACCTAAGAGAGTCGTGGAAGCAGAGTCACTGACACCAAAAAAGAGGTGTCCAGATGAGTACCCGAATTTGCCAGGCACAGAAAGGTATAGGCTAAATGCTGCAAAGGTAAGATTAATGCAAACTGGTGCCCATTGAATGTGATGACCCAAATGGCCTGTTTCCTTGCTGCAAATATAGAGAGATAAGGTCATTGACTTAACCACAAGGAAGCAATAGTTTTCACTGGTGCACAGGAAACCAAAAACAGGTAACTAAACATTGTGTTAAAGAGTGAATGCAATATGAAAATGTAAAGTAGTCCTGATGAAGGGTCTCAGCCCGAAATGTCGACTGTACTCTTTTCCATAGGTGCTGCCTGGCCTACTGAGTTCCTCCAGCATTTTGTGTCTGTTGCTTGGATTTACAGCATCTGCAGATTTTCTCTTGTTAGTAATTATTTTCAATTTAGTTGCTTCCTTTTTAGAGGTAAATGTATTTCCTTTTGTGTATAGGTGCATGATACCTGGTGGATTTGAATTTACACACAGGGCCTGGATGGTTTGCTACCTCACAGATACTTTGTACTCTGAATTTTGATTTATTGCTGCAGAACAGTTTAATTGTTTTGAAATCCATTCTTATTTGACTGATTTTTTTTTATAAATGAAGGATTACTTTTGTTCCTCCTATTGTGGTTTGTTTTAAAGTAACTGCTGTGAGAAGGAAAATGTGAGAACCTCCCTATTAAGGGCTTGGTTTTATTTTCAGGGGACTTTGAATTTTATACGAGAGCTTGATATTTTTTCTGCAAAGGGTTTGAATATTACTGTGTAGGAAGTATTCACCATTAGTTCAAGTCATTTTGCTCATGCTTTTTCTTCTGAGACATGTTCTGCTTTCTGTGTATCTTGCTACTTTTGTCCATGTGCTCCCCAACACCAACACTCACATGTTAATTGTTGCTTGTCAAATGGTGTGACATCAACAACCTGAGTCTCAATGTAGACAAGACAATTGAGATGATTGTGGACTTCAGGAAGAGTCAACCACTCTCCATTGCACATCAAAGACTCTGCTGCGGAGAGAGTGAAGAGCATGAAGTTCCTTGGTGTGCACGTAACCTGGACCCACAGCACCTCAAACATGAGGAAATCCGCAGATGCTGGAAATTCAAGCAACACACACAAAAAATGCTGGTGAGCACAGCAGGCCAGGCAGCATCGAGAGGAAGAGGTACTGTCGACGTTTCGGGCTGAGACCCTTCGTCACCTGCATTTTTTTGTGTGGGTTCCCACAACACCTCCTCACTCATCAAGAAGACATAACAGCATCTACACTTTCTGAGGAGTTTGAGGTGCACAGTTTAACAATTTTCTTCAGGACCACCATAGAGTGTCCTGTCTGGCTGCTTTATTGTGTGATACAGAAACTACAAGGGACTAGACTGCAAGACCCTACAAACTACGGTAAAAACTACTGAGGGGATCCTTGCGGTCTCCCTCCCCCTATTTGTGACATTTACTGAGAGTGTCACAGACGAAGGGCCCAAAGCATTTCTGAGGATTCCTACCGCCCATCCTACAACCTCTTTGAACCACTGCTATCAGAAGTGAGGTACACAACCATCAGGACTCGGACTGCCAGACTGTATAACAGCATCATCCCTCAGGCTGCAGAACTGATGATTACCCTGCCACCAACGAGGTCTTGTCACTGGGACAGCAAGCTGTTTACTGTATTGTTTACTGTTTATCTGTGGTGCACTCTACTACATGCATTTTGAATTCTATCTTATTAACTTACTTATTGTATAATATATTGGTTTTTGTGCTGTGTGTGATATGTTGTGAGTACACACCATTTTCCAGAGGAATGTTGCTCCATTTGGTTGTATATATGAATAGTCAGATAACAATAAACTTGACCTTCAGTGGTTTAATGGCTCCGTTCAATATCAGAGAATGTAGACAGTATACAGCCTGAAATTGTTACTCTTCATAGACATCCATGAAACAGAAGAAACCCCAAAGATTGAATGACAGGAAAATGTTACACCCAGAACTTCAATTATAACTTAATTATTGTGTATTAGAGTTGGTGTTATGATTTCTGGAACAACATTCTTTCAGTGACTAGCAATTTGATTTTTTTTTTGGGAAATTTGTTTTTGCATATCAAGCATTGTATTTGATTATATTCAGATTAATTTTGATATTTTTGTTTATTTTTCAAATACTGTATATTTGACCTTTACATGCAAACATTGTTCCTGGGAGCTTGTGTTTGACATTAATGGACTTTGCTTTTCTTCTCTGGTATTGCCATTTTTTGGTCTATTTCTATATTTTGTCTTTGAAATTGGAAGTTTCAGGTCTCTGTTTCTAGGCAGATGGAAGCATTGGCAGCAATCGTGGAGTGGGTGAAATTGGAAGCACACAAAGTCTGGAACTGGAGTACAGAGATCGCAACAACAGAGGTGGGTTGGAGGCAGCTTTCAAAGCATATACGTTTGTGCTTAATTTTTAATCCAAGCCTTTGCCTGATAACGTAGTTAGTGTTTGTAGATTTTGTGAAGAGTCAACTTAATGGATAGAACTGATAATCACATCTATAGGTGTTGAAAATCTAAAAGAAAAACAATTTCCTAAAATATTACTACTCATTCACCACACCCACCTCCCAAACACCCCTCTCCAAATGCCTGAATGCAGGGAGAGAAAAATACTCTCAGGTCTTCCATCACACACACACGCAACATATTTTCTCACACACTCTTACACACAGCACACTCCACACAATCACACTTAACGTTTAGACACACTCACAGACACACATATACACTCACGCAATATACACTCGGTCACACAAAATTCATTCACAGACACACTCAGCACTCACACACATGCACACAGACACTCTCAGGCGGACAATAACCACACCTAAATGCACACACACCCATAGTACACACATCACAAACTTCTGTGCTAACTCCCTTCCAGAAACCTGTAAGATTTTTAACTGGCTCAGATGCAAAAGAACCACTAAGATTAACCAACAAATTGTTTACAGGAAAACAGTGAAGGCGAAGACAGTGATAAATTAAATGATTTCCTGATCTTGGTTTAGACAGACTGCTCGAAGCGTAGAGCAGATCTATCCTGTGGTTATCTCTTCGTGAGCTGGTCAGGCTGGGCAGAATCTAGTAATCATATTTTCATGATTTCCGCTCTAATGTAGAAACAACAATATTCTCAAACATTGACTATAGATGATTTAACCCTTTGTGGTCTGCATCATATTAGCTGACATGTATTGCGTTTTCTTTACGAGTATAGAAATAAGATTAGATTAAATTAGATTCAACTTTATTGTCATTGTACTGAGTACAGATGCAAAGCCAATGAAATGCATTTAGCATCTAACCAGAAATGCAAAGAATAGTGTTATTTACAAATTAACTGCAAATAAAAAGTAAGTGCTACAGCACACAAATATAAAAGCAATACTGCTTAGCGCTGTGATGTCAGGTTCAGCAGGATCACAGCCTCAGGAAAGAAGCTCCTCCTGTGCCTGCTGGTGCGGGAGCGGAGGCTTCTGTAGCACCTAACAGATGGGAGGAGAGTAAAAAGTCCATGGTTAGGGTGAGATGCATCCTTGATAATGCTTTTCGCCCTGCCCAGGCAGCATTTATGGTAGATGTTCTCAATGGTGGGCAATTGGGTGCCGATAATCTGCTGGGCAGTTTTCACCACACACTGGAGTGCTTTGCAGTCCAATATGGGACTATTGCCATACCACACTGAGATGTATTTGGTGAGTATGCTCTCAATAGTACAGCGGTAAAAGTCCATCAGTATCCTGGGACAGAGGTGAGCTTTCTTGATGCGCCGCAGAAATAAAGCTGCTGTTTCGCTTTTTTGATCAGGATGGAGGAATTCAGGGACCAGGTGAGATCCTCAGAAATGTGGACACCAAGGAATTTGAAGCTTGATACATGCTTCACTACAGCTCCATTGATGTAGATGGGGACGTGAGCATGGCTCCTAGCATGCCTGAAGTCCACAATGATCTCCTTGATCTTCTGGGTGTTAAGGGCCAGGTTGTTGTCAGCACACCACACGGCCAGGTGCTGGACCTTGTCCCTGTAGGCCGTCTCATCATCCCCTCTGATCAGGTCAACCACTGTGGTGTCATCTGCGAACTTGATTATGGAGTTAGAACCATGTACAGGAACGCAGTCATAGGTAAAAAGGGAGTACAGAAGAGGGCTCAGCACACAGCCTTGAGGCACGCCGGTGTTCAGGGTGAGAGTGGAGGAGGAGAGGTTGTCTAACTTAACTGATTGGGGTCTGTTAGTCAGAAAGTGCAAGGTCCAATTGCAGAGAGATGAGCTGCTACCAAGCTGGTGAAGTTTGGTGATCAGCTTGGAGGGGATCACAGTATTGAATGCCGAACTAAAGTCAATGAACAGCATTCTGATGTAGAGTTGGGGCTGTCCAGGTGGGTCAGGGCAGAGTGAAGTACGTGGAAATGACGTCCTCTGTTGACCTGTTGGTATGATAGGCAAATTGATGGGGGTCCAGAGTAGAGGGCAGACAGGATTTCAGATGTGAGACAACCAGTCTCTTAAAGCACTTTGCAATGATGGGGGTGAGTGCAACTTGGCGGAAGTCAATCTTGAACCTTGTGGGTTCAATATCCATGAAGACCCCAGCCAACTGCCCTGCACAGACTCTGAGCACACGGCCAGGTATTCCATCCGGACCAGTTGCCTTCCGTACATTCACCCTGCTCAGGGTGGCGCAAACATCGGAGGTGAAAAGTGAGAGAGGCAGTTCACCAGGTGGGAGATCCGCTTTGAGGGTGACCTCCTTGTTCTCTCGGTCAAAGTGAGTGTAGACGTAATTGAGCTCATCAGGGAGGAAAGCAGAGCTGGAAGGGAGCACAGTACTAGGTGGTTTGAAGTCTGTAATGACCTGTATGCCATGCCACATGCACTGGGGGTCCGAGGAGTTGAAATGCTCCTCGATTCCCTGTTTGTATATGTGTATAGCCTAAGACTGAAAGAATACAAAGAAAATTTACAAGGATGTTTATGGGACTGGAGGACCTGAGCTATAAGGAAAGATTGAATAGGTTTGAACTTTATTCCCTGGAACACGGAAGATTTGATAGATGCATACAAAATTATGAACGATATAGGTAGGGTAAACGCAAGCAGGCTTTTTCCACTACGGTTGGTTGAGACTACAAGTAGAGGTCACGGGTGAGAGGTGAAAGGTAAAATCTTTAAAGAGAAGATGTGGGTAAACTGCTTCACTCAGAGGGTGGTGAGAGTGTGGAATGACCTGCCAGTGCGAGTGGTGGATGCGATTTCAATTTCAACAAAAAAGAGAATTGTGAATGGGAGGGTTATGGTCTAGGTGCAAATTGATGGGACGAGGCAGTTTAAATGGTCTGGCATGGAGTAGATGGTTCGAAGTGCCTCTTTCTGTGCTGTAATTTTCTATGACTCTATTATTAATGACATATTATTTATTCATTTGTTTATTTGTTGGCATACAGGATGGAGCCACGTCTCCCAGCAATTCCTCAATTTAATCCTAGCTTAATCACAGGACAGTTTACAATGACCATTTAACCTGCCAACCAGTACGTCTTTGGACTGTGGGAGGAAACCGGAGCACCTGGAGGAAACCCACACAGTCACAGGGAGTACGTACAAACTCCTTACAGGCAGCGGCGGGAATTGAACCAGAGTCGCTGGTATTGTAAAATGCTACCATTCCACCCCAAGTTACCTCAGTCCTGTCCCTTTCGCCCCTTCACATTTGTGACACTGTCCCTTCTACACTGGAATTCTCCACCCTCTTACACCCATCCACATCTAGAAACACTTGTCCCCACTCCGTTCCTGTACCTAGAAATACTGTGTCTTTTCTCCAGCCTATCAAAAATTAGGCAAACTCTGACTTTATCTTCACCAAGCTGCAGTCATGCAAAATAGAAACAAACCCTTTGGCCCACTGTGACCATCAGCCACCCAGTTACACTGATTCCAATCTATTTTACCTGCTTTGCCATCAACTTTGACACACCTACACGTAAGGAAGACCTTGGGAGTGGCCAAGTAATCCATCACTGGAGATATCAAACACCTTGATTGTTGATAGCACGTACACTTAGGAGGTATTGGGTACCACCTGTACCAAAGAAAGTGGCCAATGAGTGTATGTTCATGGTCATCTGCTGCTGTAGTCCAACCTCTTCAATGTTCGACGTGTTGTGCATTCAGAGATACCCTTCTACACACCACTGCCGTAATGCATGGCTATTTGAGTTATCATTGCCTTCCTGTCAGCTCGATCCATTTCCTGTGTATTCATGTGCCTGTTGAAGAGCCTCTTGCAAGCCACTATCACATCTTAGACAGCCTCCTATAGTTGTTGACTGCCCACATCTGTCAGACCAATTCTCCCCTCCTACCTTTGGACTGTAATTAACTCTTTTTCCACAGCAGGACAGTATCACTCTTGCCCTCCACAGTCAAGTCAGCTCAAGTGTCCTTCCCAACTCAAAGACTCACCAGACTTTGAGTGAAGGAACCTCTCCTGGTTCGGTCCCAAAATGGTCTAAGCCTTACTTTGAGATGGTAACCCCACTCTACAGCACAATATCTCTCCAAGCTGTAATTTTTAGTACGCCCATTCTACTGAAACAATAATTAGTTTTGTCATTCTTCCCTCTAAAGTTTTCCACTTTTCACTCCATTTGCTAGTGTCTTCCCATTTAATGAACCCATCTGTATCCTTTGTAGACTTGTTGGAAACTCCTTGCAACTTGAGAACTTGAATCATTATCAAAATTGGCTGCAGTATCCTTCTTCCTGAATTAAAATAATCATCATTGACTATCCATAGATGGTGAGGTGTCATTGGGATCATTGATTGACTGTCAGTAGACGGTGAGGTTCCATTGGGATCAATGATTATCACTAGATGGTGATGTGCCATTGGGGTCATTGATTGACTATCAGTAGATGGTGAGGTGTCATTGGGATTGATGATTGACTGTCAATCACTGATTCTAATCATGCCTCACTCCTATAAATGGTTCTGAGCTCTTTTTTTTCCTCAGTTAACCTGACCCTTATCCATACCAATATATTACTGGCAGCCTTATGCACTTGTATTTTCTACAATAAGATATTACATAGTGCTTTATAGACTGCCTCTGGAAAACCAAATACAACATATCCATTGAGTTTCCCTTCAGCCATCTTCATTGTTGCATTCTCAAAGAATGTCAGGATTTCTTTTACGTAAAATCATGTTGACACTATCTGATTGCTTTGTGCTTTTCTAATTGTCAGAATCTTTATTATCTCCAGAGATGTAGACACCCAGGAGCTTAAAATTACTCACCCTTTCATCTGCTGATCCCTCGATGAGGACTGGTGTGTGTTTCCTCAACTTCCCCTTCCTGAAGTCCACAATCAATTCCTTGGTCTCTCTAATGTTCAGTGCAAATTTGTTGTGATATCAGCCAACAAGCTGATCTACCTCGTTCCTGTAAACCACCCCATATTCACCAAATCCTGCCAAGAACAGTTGTGTCATCGGTAAATTTACAAATGGCATTTGAGCTCTGCGTAGTCACACGGAGAGATTAGAGCAGTATGCTAAGCATGCAACCTTGAGGTGCGCCAGTGGTGATTGTCAGTGCGGAGGAGATGTTATTTCTGATCCACACTGACTGTGGTCTCCTGATGAAGTCAAGGGTCATTTACAGAGGGAGGCACTGAAGTCCAGGTTTTGAAGCTTGTTGATTGGCAGTGAGGGGATGATGGTATCGAACGGTGAGCTGTAATCAATAAACAGCAGCCTGACATAGGTAAAACTTTTGTCCGAGTGGTTCAAGACTAAGTCGAGAGCCAGTGAGATTGCATCTTCTGTAGACATATTGTGACAGTAGTCAAATTGCAGTGGGCCCAGTTACTTCTTTAGGTAGGAGTTAATTCTAGCCATAACCAACCCCTCAAAGAACTTGCAGCATTTGTGAATGCTGACATCTACTCTTCTTGGGCATTGGTATGCTTGACATCCTTTTCAAGCAGTTGGGAACCTCTGACTGCAGCAGTGAGAGATCGAAAATGTCTTTGAACACTCCCACCGGTTGGTTGCCTCAGGTTTTCAGTGCTCTACCAGGTACACCATCAGGGCCTCGTGCGTTGTGAGGCTCATCCTGATATGTCATTGAAGAAGTAGGTTTTACTTTGACAAAATGCGTATGACCTTGGTGTTTTGTATCTGGGAATAATATGCCTTGCAGGTGGGGCTTTGGGATTACAGACGTATAACGGGTCAGTCTGAAGGAAACAGTGATCCTCCATCAGAAACTCTCTTGCGGCATTTACAACCAACTTTGGATCACCATTGATGACCAACCTCCCACTGCGGTTGAGCGGTTCACCTACCTGGGCAGATTCATCTCCAGTGACGCTACGGTAGTAAAGGACGTTGATAATCAACTGGCCGGCCCCAGCAGTGCCTTTGGGCGCCTCCAGCAATGCGTGTGGAAGAACCTCCAGCTGCGTACATCCACAAAAATCCAGGTGTACAGGGCTGCTGTCATCACAACACTGCTATACAGCTCTGAATCCTGGGTCTTGTACTGCAAGCAAATCCAGTTGCTCAAGCACCTCCTTTAGCACTGCCTCCGCCCCCCTATCATGGGTATCAGCTGGCAGGCTTGTGTCTCCAGCAATGAGGTCCTGGAGAAGGCTCAGCTTCCAAGCACTGAAGCCACTTTGCTGCGAAAGCAGCTCCGCTGGTCAGGTCACGTATCTCGCATGGACCGTTCCAGATTACTGAAAGCAGTCCTCTGTGGAGAACTCTCGCGGGGAAGGAGAGATAGTGGCGTCCCATTGCAAGAGGTACAAAGACCAACTTCAGCAGCAGCTCTCTCAGGTAGATACCGAGGTCAACCAGCCGGCTTGTGACAGAGACCGCTGGAGAACGCTGATCCATGGAGCAGCCAAGCATTTTGAGGAATCCAGAAGAGTGACCGCTGAAGAGAAGAGGAAATGCAGGAAGGATCTTACTACCCAAGTGCCCGTATCCCAGCTGTTCCCATATCCCTTCTGGTGGTTAGATGCTCTTTTGTACTGAGACATGATGTTTTCACAAAGGGGTGTCATTTTCCTTGTGAAATTTTGTTCAACGTGTGCTTGACAAGGTTCAAAGCAAGGGTGGGTGGCAGAGGCCCTGTGGGTGTAGACAGGCTGCTGGAGATAGAGGCCTCAGCAAATGCAGTGGTTAGTGAACTCACAACTTGTAGGCCACTGGTCTAGATAGTTGGTAACTGGAATCCGCTGATATGTACTAGCACCAGACCTTTACCTGTAATTGGAATGGGACAGATTGCAGGGCCTGAACTAGGCCTCAGGCTGAGATGCTCCGAGCTGGAAGGTGGGAAGAGGCTGGAGGTTAGAACATTAGAAAGTTTTTTTTGACAAGAACAGGCCATTTAGCCCACAAAGCTTGCCAAATTCCTATTCACATACTGTGTTGAAATAAATATCGTTTAGTTTTGAAAGTTTCTAAGGTACTATTTTCAACTATGCAGCTTGATGGTTTGTTTCATGTGTCCACAACTCACTGTGTAAAGAAATGCTTCCTGATGTCTGTCTGAAATCTCCCCTGAACCTATGGCCTCGTGTCCTTGATGATGGATTAATTCTGAAGTAGCAGCTGGCATCCACCTTACTTATACCCTTAATGATTTTGAACACTCCTACCATGTCTCCTGTCATTCTACATCTTCTTAGCCTAAAAAGATTTAGTTCTTTCAAACTTTCTTCCTAGCTCATACCCTGCAGACCTGGAATGAGTCTAGTCACCCTTCTCTGAACTCTGTCCAGTGCCTTCACATCCCTCGCACATTATGGAGACCAAAACTGTACACCGTACTCAAGGTGCAGCCTCAAAATCACATTATACAGCTTAAGGAGAATGTCTCTTGATTTGAACTCCACTGTACGTGTTATACGGCCCAACATTCTATTAGCCTTCCTGATTGATCCTATGCATTGATTAGATGTTGATAGTGATGAGTCGACCAGGATACACAAATCAGTCTCATACAGTGAACTTTCTACAGCAAGACCCCCTCCCCATTGTATATTTATATCTACATTTCTACTTCTGATACGTAATATTTTACATTTACTTGCATTAAATTTCATCTGCCATTTATCTGCCCACATCTGGATTTTGTTTAGATCTAACTGTATTGATTCTGTTGCCTGAAAGTTATCAACTCGTTCCCCCACTAATGTTGTGCCATCTGCAAACTTTACTAGTTTATTTGTATATATATATATATATAGTTAGGGTTTATTTGCCAATGTGGAACAGAAAGCACGTTTGTACATCACCATGCAATGTATTATACCAGGCAGTGCACTCCAGGCATCCACCACTCTGAGTGAAAAACTTCCCCGTCACATCCCCCTTGAACTGTCAAATGCAAGACACAGACACTGAAGTACTAGGAACTGGACTATGACAGTACAAATGCTAGGGAAGTCGGGAAGCAAGGATTGTTCAGAGGAAAATCCGGGAGAGAGCAAAGCATAGCAGGAAGAAGTGCAGCTGGACAGGACACAGGCCCTGGATGAGACTAGGACTCAGGGCCTCGACTAGGAACGTGGGACCTAGACGAGGAACTTGGAACTAGGAGCCTGGACTAGGACTACTGGACCCAGATGAGGAACTAGGAACAGGGAGCCTGGACTAGGAACTCAGAACGCCAGAACGAGAGTCTGGACAAGGATCCGGAACCTGGGTCTGTTTGGGACTCGGAACCTGGGTCTCAACTTGGAACTGGAACCCAGGTCTAGGCTAGGACTTGGGACAAGGATCTTGGCAAGGATAGGACATGGCTACAGGACAGGACAAGGTGCTCCAGCACAGGACGAGGAATCTCCAGCACCAGGCTGGGTGAGGAACTCCTGGGCTGGGCAAGGCACCAGACTGGATGAGGACACGAAACAACACACATCAAAGTTGCTGGTGAACGCAGCAGGCCAGGCAGCATCTCTAGGAAGACGCACAGACGACGTTTCGAGCCAAGACCTTTCGTCAGGACTAACTGAAGGAAGAGTGAGTAAGAGATTTGAAAGTGGGAGGGGGAGGGGGAGATCCAAAATGATAGGAGAAGACAGGAGCTGGAGGGATGGAGCCAAGAGCTGGACAATTTATTGGCAAAAGGGATATGAGAGGATCATGGGACAGGAGGCCCAGGGAGAAGGAAAAGGGGGAGGGGGGAAAACCCAGAGGACGGGCAAGGGGTATAGTCAGAG
The DNA here is from genome assembly GCF_963921235.1 of Mobula hypostoma. Lineage (NCBI taxonomy): Eukaryota > Metazoa > Chordata > Chondrichthyes > Myliobatiformes > Myliobatidae > Mobula > Mobula hypostoma. The sequence continues at coordinate 14,972,094 of NC_086101.1, read as the reverse complement.
GGACAGAGGGAGAAAAAGGAAAGAGAGAGAAAGAATATGTATATATAAATAAATAACGGATGGGGTACGAGTGGGAGGTGGGGCATTAGCAGAAGTTAGAGAAGTCAATGTTCATGCCAGCAGGTTGGAGGCTATCCAGACGGAATATAAGGTGCTGTTCCTCCAACTTGAGTGTGGCTTCATCTTTACAGTAGAGGAGGCCGTGGATAGACATATCAGAATGGGAATGGGATGTGGAATTAAAATGTGTGGCCACTGGGAGATCCTGCTTTCTCTGGCGGACAGAGCGTAGGTGTTCAGCAAAATGATCTCCCAGTCTGTGTCGGGTCTCGCCACACCGGGAACACCGGACACAGTATATCACCCCAGCCGACTCACAGGTGAAGTGTCGCCTCACCTGGAAGGACTGTCTGGAGCCCTGAATGGTAGTGAGGGAGGAAGTGTAAGGGCATGTGTAGCACTTGTTCCGCTTACAAGGATAAGTGCCAGGAGGGAGATCAGTGGGGAGGGATGGGGCGGGGGGAATGGACAAGGGAGTCGCGTGGGGAGCGATCCCTTCGGAAAGCAGAGTGGGGGGGGGAGGGAAAGATATGCTTAGTGGTGGGATCCCATTGGAGGTGGCGGAAGTTATGGAGAATAATATGTTGGACCCGGAGGCTGGTGGGGTGGTAGGTGAGGACCAGGGGAACCCTATTCCTAGTGGGGTGGCGGGAGGATGGAGTGAGAGCAGATGTGTGTGAAATGGGGGAGATGCGTTTGAGAGCAGAGTTGATGGTGGAGGAAGGGAAGCCCCTTTCTTTAAAAAAGGAGGACACAAAGCTCAGACTTGAACAGGGCTGGAACACGGTGCCTGGACTGGGCCTTGGACTTGAGCATAGGAACACAGAACCTTGGACTTGAGCATAGGAACACAGAGACAGGACCCCTTCTTGGGAACAGGACGTAGGATCGGGACTCGTACACGAAATACAGTGCAAGGATCCCTCCTTGGAAACAGGACGTAGGGTCGGGACTCTTCTTTGACTCGGACACTAAACACGGGGACACAAAGAGACGGTTCCAAACTCAATGATCGGTAGTTCCTTATCTTAGCGTGGCAAGGCTCTGGTCTCACTCCGGCGGCTGAACTCGATGGCGATACAGGCGAGGTTGCAGGCAAAGATAACAGGTGAAGATTACAGACAAAGGTTAGTGCCAAAGTAACTGTTGAGATAAACTGCCGAAGTAACTGCCAGGGATTCGGAAAGGAGGAGAGGGGACAGTCCAGCAGCCAGTCCCTGGTTTGCAGAGGTATTTATGTGCCGGCCCAAAACGAGAAACAGGTACCTCAATTACCGAGCCCAACAGAACCGGGGAAAACTGGAAAACCCGGAATATGGATCGACGGGACGGACCGGACCGTGAACCGGAATGACCGGACCATGACATGAACCTACCCCCTCTCACCTTCAATGCATGTCCTCTGGTATTAGACATTTCGACCCTGGGAAACAGATACTCTGTCCACTCTATCTACGCCTCTCATTATCTTGTAAACCTCTATCAGATCTCCCATCAGCCTCCAATGCTTCAGAGAAAACAACCTATATTTATGCAGCCTCTTGTGATATCACAAACAAGGCTGCATCATTGCAAACTTCTTCTACACCCTCTCCAAAGCCTCAGTATGCTTCCTATAGTGTGGCAGCCAGCAATGGACACAGCACTCCAGATGTGGCCTCACCAGAGCTATATAAAGTTGCAACTTTTGAACTCAGTGCCTCAACTAATAAAAGCAAGTATCCCATAAGCCTTCTGAACCACCTTATCGACCTAAGTAGCTACTTTCAAGGAGCTAAGAACTTGGATTTCAAGTTCCCTCTGCTCGGCAACATTGTTAAGGATCTTGCCCTGAGCAGAATATTGTCACCTTGCTTTTTCTCTACCAAGGTGCAACACCTCACATTTATCTGGGTTAAACTCCATCTGCCATTACTCAGCCCATATCTAAAACTGGTCTATATTGTGCTGTATTCTTTGCCAGTATTCAACACTATCCACAACTCCACCAATCTTGGTATCACCCATAAACTTACTAACCAACCCATCTACATTTTCAACCAGATCATTGATATACATTACAAACAGCAGAGATACCAGCACAGATCCCTGCAGAACTCCACAAATTGCAGACTTCCAGCTCAAATAAGTCCCTTCAACTACTACCCTCTGACGTCAATGCACGGGCCAGTTCTGAATCCAAACAGTCAATTTGCTGCGGATCCCATGCATCTTAATTTTTTAAAGCTGCTTTGGCATCATACATCAGCTGCTGAGTGGACTTGACAGAGCAGTGGTATCACTCATCCAAAGTGTCTCTGACCCGGAACTATACATTTGCTTCTCTGTCTAATCTTCCGTGGGACCCACATTACCCAATGTTTTCATTTCTTCTTCTTTCCTGCTTTTGCTGCAGCCTTCCAGTTTCTGCCGTACACTTGCTCACATCAACGGCTTGTACAAATGGTACTGGAGTACCTCTCAAACTGGAACTGGAATTGGTTTGTTATTGTCACATGTACCAAGATATAATGAATCATGCAGATCAAATCATTACTCAGTACATCGAGGTAGAATAATACCCGTGCACAATAAAGTGTAAAAGCTACTATGAAAGTGCAGTCAGGTAAACAATACGGTGCAAGATCAATATGAAGTGTATTGTAAGGTTAATCTTAGTACATTGAGGTAGTGCAAGGTAAAACAGTAACAGGTGCAGAATAAAATTTTACAGTTACAGAGAGTGCTGTGCAGGTAGACAATAAAATGCAGCATCATGAGGTTGATTGTGAGGTCAAGAGAATATGTTATCATACTAGGGGAACCGTTCGATAACAACGAGGTAGAAGCTGTCCTTGAGCCTGGTAGAACGTGCTTTCAGCCTTGTCTATCTTCTGTCTGGTGGGAAGGAGAAGAAAAGAGAACGTTCAGGGTAGGTGGGGTCCTTGTTTATGTTAGCTGCTTTACCGAGGCAGTGAGGAGTGTCGACAGAATCTCTGGAGGGAAGGTTGGGTCCTATGATATGCCAAGCTGTGAGTGACGAGAGACCTAGGCGAGGATGGTCAGGGCCCAAGCTCTGGAGTATTCGAGACTAGAATCGAGGCATGATAGGAGACTGAAACGAGGACAGGGTTCGAAACCAAACGCTGAACTCCAAAGTAGAGCTGACGATTGAACCGCGAACCTCAGTTCAGCTGCTCTTTAAATTTTAAAATCCTGGCGCTACAACATGGCCACCAATTAGAGGGGAGGGTCTGAATCTTTCACAGAGCCACGCCAGCTATCCATATTCCGGAAAATCGGAGCGTCTAAATCCTGGAAACTGGTGCGGTCGGGGGCGTATTGAAACACTGTGTCCACAACTCTCTGCGGTATTTTTTACGCAGTCAAGGCAGAACAGTTGCCGGACCAGGTCGTGGTGCATCCGGATAGGATGATTTCCAAAGTACCTCACTGAAAATTGGTAAAGGTTGATAGGACATGCCGAACTTCTTTAGCCTTCCGAGGAAGTAGAGGTTCTGAGTATCCCCTCACTGTTCACTCAGCTTCTTCTTCTTCTATTTCCAGCTGTTTAGAAGCATCTAGGCGTATTACAGCCCTCCGCAGGATGTATAATTAATTATAGAATTTCAAGGAACTCAAATTCTCGAATATAACCTAGTCTCACGTATAAACTGACTAATAAACTCTTTAATCAGATGTTGATTCTCTTGATGGCCAAACAAAGATTTAATAGAAAACCAAATAAATTTAAGCCAGATAGCCTCTTGAACAGCATGCTTCTTTCAATTTTGTTTCGATTACAGCTCAGCATAACATGCTGGACTGTCTCTGGACTACCACAGTCACATAATCCAGTAGAACGTTTTCCTATTATCTTTAAATAATAGTTTAACCTACAATGCCCTAACCCAAGTCTTGTAAATTTCACCATATCTCTATGACTTAAAAGGTAACAGTCTGAGACCTTTTTAACTAGTGGGTGACTAGAAAAATAATGTCTGCCCCTTAATTCATTTTTCCAATCCTCCTGCCACTTCTTCTCTATACCTTTTTAAATCCTACTTCTCAATTCTGCTCTGCCTAGGGGAACTCTAATTTCTACTTGCCTGCTCTGTAAGGAAGACTTTGCAATGCCATCCACAATTTCATTTCCCTCCACCCCAGCATGCCCAGGTATCCATGAAAATCCAACTGCACAACCCATCTTCCCTACTCTAAACAACACTAAAAGAGAATCTCAGTAACTATGTCAGGACGAGCTTTTGATTTACTCCCTTTTATAGTCTCTAAAGCAGCAGCAGAATCTGTACAGATGATAACCCTACATGGTCGAGAGTCTTCTATCCACCGTAAGGCCCAGAGGTTTGCTAATAATTCTGTTGCAAAGACAGAAACACCATCTGAAACCTGGTGACCAATCTTACCTCCAAGTTGAGACACATACATCCCAAATCCTGCCCTACTGCTCTCTGGGTCCACTGTGCCATCAGTAAAAATCTTCAGATAAGATCCCCATTTATTATTTAAATATTCATTTGTGATCAACGCTGATGAAATTGCACTGCTTCCTTGAAGCTGAAAAAGGAGGAACAGGTCTACTTCTGGTTCTGAAAAGAGCCAAAAAGGGACGGGTGGCAGGCAAATTTGGTCAACTATGTCTTCTTCAGTCAGTTTCAATTTCACAGCCCAGTTATTAACCAAATCTAAAAATGGGTATCTTTTAATTTTACTTTGACACTCCGACTTCCCCTGCAAAAGACACTTTGGTGGACAGCTGTGATTGAATCCATTTAGTTTTACGCAATACTGCAGACCCAACTGAATTTGTCTTAAATGCAAAGGCACTTCTCCCATCTCCACACATAATGCTGGGACTGATGTTGTTCTAAAAGCTCCACAACAGAGTCTAACTGCTTTGGACTGCACAGTGCCTAGTTTTCCAAGCACTGCTGTAGCAGCGGAACAATAAGCAATACAACCATATTCTATAACTGATCTAATCATAGCTAGATATATTAAGTACATAGTTTCTCACCCTGCTCCCCAGTTGCATCCAGCAATACTTCTCATAACATTTAAAACTTTCTCATACTTTCCAATTGTTTTATCTATATGAACCCTCCAAGTAAGTCTTTCATCAAACCAGACACCTAAAAACTTGAGTACCTTGACTTCTTCTAGTGGATAATCATATAGACAGAATTCACAATCGGGAATCTTTCTTCTAAAGCCAAAAATCATATATTTGAACTTAGAAGCAGAAATCCTGAAACCCCATTTATTAGCCCAGTTTTCAGCTGATCTTAAAGCCTTTTGTACCTGCCTTAATATATACTTGATGTTTCTTCCTCTTTTCCAGATTGCACCATCCTCTGCAAACAATGATTTGCCAAATCCTGTCCCTACCTGATCAAAGATATCATTTATCATGACATTAAGAAGAACTGGACTAATGACACTTCCTTGAGGGGTACCATTACCTATTTTAACTGACTTGGAGCTTGTTCCACCTATTCTTACTTGAATTGTCCTTTCTTTAAGGAAATCTTTGATCCAATTAAACATTCTACCTCTAATTTCTGCATCATAGAGTTTAATTAATAAGCCATCCCTCCATAGTGAGTCATATGCTCTTTCAATATCTAGAAATACACTTACCATTACTTCTCTATTTTGAAAGGTTTTTTTAATATCATGATCTAAAAGGGCAACAGATTCCATTGTTGCTCTTCCAGTTCTAAAACCATTTTGATAGGCAGCAAAATGTCCCTTATTTTCCAAAAAATAAACAAGTCTGTTGGTGACCATTTGTTCCATAATTTTACAAAGCACTGACGTTAAAGCTATAGGCCGATACAAACTAGGACTAGACTAGGACTCCTCCTGTCATTATAGAACAGAGGGATTCATTCCAATCATCTATGGAGCCCTTGCTATTAATTTCTTCTATTATATCCACAGCTTTCTTCTGGTACTCATCCCAATGGGCCAATATACCTAGCAGACCTCTCCTCAACTTCTACTATCAAATTTCTACCAAATCTACATAATATAGGATAGTGATCGCTTCCTAGTGAGTATCTGTGCATAACATCCCACTCCCCAACCCTAGCGAAGTTTGAGGAAGTGATATATAAGTCTAAGCGACTACAAGTATTCTTTACAATATTAAATCTTGTAGGCCTTCTGTCATTTAGCAGTACCATGTTGTATTTATCTGGAAACTCCTCTACTCCCACTCCATTACTATCTTTACTTTCACTACCCCATATAGGATTATGGGCATTGAAATCTCCAACCCAGATTACTGGGGATCTTACCTTATTCATAATTTCATCCAAATCTCATAACATCATATTACCTGGATTATAAAAGTTAATCAAAGTTATTTGATCTCGAGAGCTCCAAACCTCCACAGCCACAATTTCAAGGTTAGATTTAAAATAGTCTTCTAAACTGGAGTCCTGTTTTTATGAAAGTTTCACACCCTCCACTAGATTTACCCATTCTGTCAGCTCTCAAGCTATCATATCCAGGGATCACAAAATCTAAATGAAGCTTTAACCATGTCTGCTGTATACAGATCAAATCAGGCTTGTCTTTAAAAGTTCCAACAAATCTTTTTAATTCTTGACCATTTGCAGATAAACTTCTTGCATTCCATTGTAATAGTAAAAACATCCAAATACTAATTATTGGCCTCTTCATCCACATAAAGCTCCTCTGTACTCTCTGATTCCGACAGCTGGGAAGTATTTAGTGATTGTTTGTCTGTCATATACTCGTGATTTTTCTGGTGAAATCTGTTTTATATCAAGGAATCTCTCTGCAGCTCCAACAAATACTTTTATCATATCCGACTTCTTGGCTGTAGTTTTAGCCCAGACCAGTACATCAACAACAAATGCTAAAAAAGACACTTTAGTCATCAATAACACACCTGAAGGAACCATAGTTGGAGAACTCGGAATGAACTGACTCCCCATCATTCCAATCTTTTCTTTACTTATCCTTTGCTCTCTATCAACTTTCTTTACTGCCTCAGCATATGATATTTTTTGTTGGATACTAACATCCTGAATCTGCTTTGCCTAACTAAAATACTCACATCCTCTGAACGCCGCTATATGGTCCCCTCCATAGTTACTGCATTTAGGTACCGCTGCCTTACATGCTTTAATATCATGGTCCTCTCCACATTTCATACATCTTCTTTTACCTCGACATGAACCAGCAACGTGTCCAAATCTCTGGCAATTATAACAGTGTAAGGGAGGCCTAATGTATTCTCTAACTTGATAAGACGTGCACCCAAGAAAGACTCTAGTTGGAAGAACATCACCTGCAAAAACCAGAAGAACAGGAGAATCCCAATTACCACCTTCTCTTGATTTTAATCGTTTGGCTTCAATCACTTGACCACCTTTAATATTGTCCAAAATTTCCTTTTCCATCATGCCAGACCAAATACCATACACTACCCACTTAACTCCCTTCCTTTCAGAGTAATACGCTCCACTTTCACAAGCAATTTTCCCACCATTTTAGCACTGTTATATTGGTCAATATCTTTGCAACAAATTTTCAGCAATCCATGAGACAAAATCTTGGCCTGGAATCCTTTACCTATTTGGTTCTCTAATACTGCTGCCGCTTTCAAAGGATTAAGGGCTCTAAATCCTCCTTTCCTTTCCTTCTGACTAATTTTATACAGAACTATAAATTCCTCCAATTCACCAATTTTCCTCAATTTGTTGTCCCCCATTACTTCAGGTCTTTCACTTGATGCACCCCTTTTTTGGCTACCCTTAATTCTGGAGTATTCCACAGTCTCCCGCCCTCCCCCTTCAATCTCAACACGCCCTCTCCCTTTTGCAGCCATAGGCTACAAACTAACTCTTTCCAAACTACTAGGCTCCTCCACCCTAAAGTCCCCACCCACTCAATCAATCAACGGCCCCAACTGCCAGTCCGGACCAACCCCACCTCGTTCACTCAGCTTCCTCAGTGTCTCCGTATATAAGTAAACACAAGTAATTCTGCTGAATAACATGCACAAGACTCAGAATAATAGACTCAAAATGTTGGAGGAGCTCAGCAGATCAGGCAGCATCTTTGGAGTGGAATTAAGAATTAACATTTTGGGCCGAATTACTCTGTTGATGAAACGGGGCGAAACTGAATTGAGCTGACATGGAGCATGGGCGCAATCGTGTGGCAGGAAGGGGTTACTGTCTGACCAACACAGACCTTCAAACGTCCCTTTGAAGTGGCAAAAGATGCTTTGCAAGAATGGTCAGCAAACAGAATTTGCCATCAAGCGGTAAAAGGTTGCTATAGCTGGGGACAAAATCTCTAAAAGAAGGCAGAAGGGATGAATATAATTTGTATTTTTGAAGTGCCTGTAGTACTGGAACACAGAACAGTAGAACCTAGGAAAAGGCTCTTCCGCCCTTTGCTGAACTAACTCAGTTAATGAAACACAAATACACTAATCCTCTCCATGATCCTTCTCCCTCCATTCTCTGCATATTAACGTGCTTAATGAACACTAAGACTGTCTACAAGAAGGGTCAGAGCCGTCTCTATTTCCTGAGGAGACTGAGGTCCTTTAACATCTGTCGGACAATGCTGAGGATGTTCTACGAGTCTATGGTGGCCAGTGCTATCATGTTTGCTGTTGTGTGCTGGGGCAGCAGGCTGAGGGTAGCAGACACCAGCAGAATCAACAAACTCATTCGTAAGGCCAGTGATGTTGTGGGGATGGAACTGGACTCTCTGACGGTCGTGTCTGAAAACAGAATGCTGTCCAAGTTGCATGCCATCTTGGACAATGTCTCTCATCCACTACATGATGTACTGGTTGCGCACAGGAGTACATTCAGCCAGAGACTCATTCCACCGAGATGCAACACTGAGCGTCAAAGGAAGTCATTCCTGCCTGTGGCCATCAAACTTTACAACTCCTCCCTTGGAGGGTCAGACACCCTGAGCCAATAGGCTGGTTCTGGACTTATTTCATAATTTCCTGGCATAATTTACATATTACTATTTAACTATTTATGGTTTAATTACTATTTTTTATTTATGGTGCAACTGTAACAAAAACCAATTTCCCCCAGGATCAATAAAGTATGACTATGACTATGACTGTCTAAGCACCTCTATTATACCTGCCTCCACCACCATCCCTGACAATGAATTCCAGGCACTCACCACTGTTTTAAAAAACTTGTTCTGCATACCTGCTTTGAACTGATCCCCTCCCACTTTAGATGCATGCCCTCAAGTATTAGATATATTAACTGCGGGAAAGAGACATACCTCTCTTAATTTTATACCCTTCAATCAGGTTTCGCTGCTGTTTGCATGGTTTCTTTGTTTTTTTTCGCTTGATGAGAATTCGGGCTTTGATGTTCTTGTTCCCATCTGCACGATTACTTTTTTGCACACGGCGGGGGGAGGGTGTTGATATTCTTGTGTGATTTATTTTGTATATGGGGTAAATCCTTCTCGGGCTTCCACCCGGGTACAAGTATTGACTTCAGCTGGTGTTTTGGTGACAGAGTCTGCCATCTTAATCAAGAATGATGTCTGAGTGTGTCTAGTCAGGGCATATCCGTCCCTCCTAATTGGTTAGTCCTCATCCAATCAGGTTTCTGCTGCCCTACCTTCTTTATAATCCAATTACAGTTCTGACTTCTAGTGAGACCTTCGTCTTTGTTAAAATTATTTTTCTCTAATTTTATTTCAATGGCTTCCTTCACCATGCAGTCCCAAAAGCCATTGGCACAACACAGTAGTTCTGTGCCATCAAAGTCAATCCGATGGCCATTGCCAATGCAATGTTCTGCAATTTCTCTGGGTAACCGAGCCTCCTGTACTTTGGGTTTCCACCGTGTGCCACATCTGCCCCAGCTGGCTGTCATACACTGCTCCGCATCCACAGGAAATCCTGTAAACACCAGCCATCTTGAGGCCCAGATCATCTTTCACCCTCATAAGCTGCGATCTGAGCTTCCTAACTGCAGGGGGTGGGGGCGTGTGATGCTTTCCTTTGAATGGCTTACATGGTTTTTTTTGTTTTGTGGCTATCTGGAGAAGATGAATCTCAGAGTAGTATACTGCATTCATACATTGATATTAAATGTACCTTGAACCTTAGTTTATCTGACCTCGCCTTATAGCATCTGCCCTTTCATACAAACAACATCCTGGTAAACCTCTTCTGCACCCTCTCTAAAGCCTCCACATCCTTTCTGTAATAGAGTGACTAAAACTCAATGAAATGCTCCAGATGTGGCCAAACCAGAGTTTCAACAATATATATTTACAATGACAAATTAACTTACCAACTGGTATGTCTGTGGATCGTGGGAGGAATCCTGAGCTCCTGAAGGAAACCCATGAGAGCTGTCATGGGGAGAACATACAAACTCCTTACAGAGAGCAGCAGGAGTTTTACCTGGGTCGCTGGTACTTTGAAGAGTTGTGCTCCCATGCTTCAACAACAAACTTCTTCACATGTGCTGGTGATATTAAACCTGATTCAGATTCTACTTTCTTACAACCATCGGGTTCTTAAACTGATCTGCACAACACTAGCCCTACCTCAGCACTGGAATACTAGGTACCACTGCCTATACTACCGTAGTCATGTCTCTGATTGTTTTCCTTTTACATCAATGTCTTGTTTTGCAGAGTTAATTTTCTTCATTGTCTTGTATAATTTATGAATAAATTGGTTTATTGGTAAATTCATTTATTATTGTCGCATGTACAGTGAACAGCTTTGTTTTGCATCATTAAGGTAGTACAAAGTGAACAATAACCAAATGGTGAATAAAGAGTTATGGTGATAAAGAAAGTGCTTAGCTGGTATACAATAAGATGCAAGGCCATAAGGGGAGAGAGCCCATTCTTATCATACAAGTGGATCATTGAATAGTCTTATTACAGCAGGGTAGAAGTTGTCCTTGAGCCTGATGCTTGTGCCTTCAGACTTCTGTATTTTATGGCCAATGGGAGTGGGGAGAAGAGGGAATGTCTGGAATGGGAGGGGTCTTTAACTATGCTGGTTGCTTTACCAAGGCAGCAAGAAATGTAGATGTTTACCACAGAGGGGAGGCTGGTTTCTGTGATGTTCTGAGCTGCATCCACAACTCTCTACACTTCCTTGTGGTCATGGGTAAAGCAATTGCCATACCAAGCAGCTTATGTTACAAGTTGTAATTATAATTTATGTTATGTATGTTGCCTGAATTTACATGATTGTAATGCTGCTGCGAACCTTTTACTCTATCAGGACCTCACAGAAATTATACATATAATGATGAGCTTGACTTGATATCATAGAACCTCAGGATAATCCACGGGACTGTATAATGACATGCTAGACATGTGTAGTCATAGCTGTAATATTGTAAATGCAATAGAAATGTGTTATACTGCAAGATGAGACAAACAGCAACATGAGCTGATCGCCAGTGATGTTGGCTGAGGTTTTAAAGGGGACTAACACCTGGGTAAATATTCAGCACGCATGGAGTCATAGAAATGTACGCTAAAGAAACAGTTCCTTCAATCCATCTAGTTTGTGCCTACTCCCATCAAGCTGCACCCTGGCCATAGTCTTCCATACCCCTACTATCCCATGTACCTATCCAAACTTCTCTTAAATATTGAAGTTGAGCTCGCATGTACTGCTTGTGCTGGCAGCTCGTTCTACGCTCTCACGGCCTGAGTGATGAAGTTTCCCCTCATGTTCCCCTTAATTATTCACCTTTTACCCTCAACCCATGACCACCGGCTGCAGTCCCACCCAACCCCAGTGGAAAAAGCCTGTTTGCATTAACACTATCTATATCCCTCAATTTTGTATACCTCTGTCAAATCTCCTCTCAATCTTCTATGCTCCAAAGAATAAAGTCCTAACCTATTCAATCTTTCCATATGTAACTCTCACTTCAGCTATCAGCTTAATATAAGGGGTGATAGCCCCTGGCCCGGCCAAAGATAAGAAATCTCATTTGGGTGGATGCTGTGTGATGTGCCCCCTGTTACAAATCAGTACCCGAAATAACAAACAGTACACAATATGTGATTAAACGATTAAGCTTTGTAATTCTTACTTTGACTATATGGTTAGTAATGAAAAAAAAGAAAAAAGGCCCATTCTTATGAAACACTATTGTGCAATGTTGGAGCTCACTGATAAGCCAGTTGTCCACCATCAACCTCCTCCGATCGTCGCTGCCCTTCGGACCCTTGCTCCAAGTCCACTTCGTCCGGCACTCTACCAACTCTCTCCATTCGCGTCTTCTCTCCTCATCTCTCCCTGGCAAAAGACAGTGAAAATCTCTCTTCCAGACTCACAAGAAAGAAGGACAGCATTCCAAACCCCATTATCTCTAGTAATAACCCAAACATTGCTGCTACAGAGAAACCATTACATTATCAGTGAAACCCTACAGCATGTTACACATATAACTCAGGTTCTCCAGGCCAGTCAATATCCTTGTAAATTTTCTTTGTATTCTTTGAACCTTTATTGTTCTTTCCTGTAGGTAGGTGACCAAAATTGCTCATATTACTCCATTTTAGGCCTCAGCAATGTCTTGTACAACTTCATCATAACATTCGATCTCCTGTACTCAATACTCCTCCCAGAGATCTGCATGGAATCTTTTATGGACACCAAAAGGAACTGTGGTATATGGAAGGTGATGGGATTACATGTGATTAACCTATGATCATTTGGATATGAGTGGAACCAGATCAGCCCAGCACAGAGCAAAAATAGTGGATGACTACCAATCATACAGCATAGAATATTACAACACAGTCCAGGTCTGCACTGCGCTGTACTCTCCTAGGTTCTAATTGTTGTGAAAATAGAAAGCAAATTAAGCCAAAAATTTCTGTAGAAAAATTGCTGGAGCAAATGCAGAAAAGATCAATGTTATAAAATGGACGGATCTATCAAATTAAATCAGGGTCTTTTGACTATAATATGCTAAATCTTACATTATGATTACAGGGAGGTCAGATATGTTCATTAGGAGAACCAAGGAGATATCTTACTCTCCAACTAGAGTTTGGGCCTGACTACTGAAAATGGAAAGACTTCTCCTGGCATCTACAGTTAGAAAGGCTATAACTCTTGGCTTGCTCAGCTGTATAGGAAAGGAGGAGTAATGGTGTAAGGATTTCTCTGGATAGGGTAATCAGAATTTTATAGAGCAGCAACATTACCTCACAACCCTTGAACTCAGTCCCGTGAACACTGAAGGGCAATGCACATTTTAACCAGCCTATCAACTTGTGCAGCAACTTTGAGGGATCTATGAATGTGGAGGATTACAGATACCTGGGGATACGAATTGACAATAAACTGGACTGGTCAAAGAACACTGAGGCTGTCTACAAGAAGGGTCAGAACCATCTCTATTTCCTGAGGAGACTGAGGTCCTTTAACATCTGCTGGATGATGCTGAGGATGTACTACTAGTCTGCGGTGACCAGTGCGATCATGTTTGCTGTTGGGTGCTGGGGCAGCAGGCTGAGGGTAGCAGTCACCAAAAGAATCAACAAACTCATTCGTAAGGCCAGTGATGTTGTGGGGATGGAACTGGACTCTGACGGTGGTGTCTGAAAAGAGGATGCTGTCCAAGTTGCATGCCATCTTGGACAACATCTCCCATCCACTACATAATGTACCAGGTGGGCACAGGAGTACATTCAGCCAGAGAGTTATTCCACCAAGATGCAACACTGAGCGTCAAAGGAAGTCATTCCTGCCTGTGGCCATCAAACTTTACAACTCCTCCCTTGGAGGGTCAGACACCCTGAGCCAATAGGCTGGTTCTGGACTTATTTCATAATTTCCTGGCATAATTTACATATTACTATTTAACTATTTATGGTTTAATTACTATTTTTTATTTATGGTGCAACTGTAACAAAAACCAATTTCCCCCAGGATCAATAAAGTATGACTATGACTATGACTGTCTAAGCACCTCTATTATACCTGCCTCCACCACCATCCCTGACAATGAATTCCAGGCACTCACCACTGTTTTAAAAAACTTGTTCTGCATACCTGCTTTGAACTGATCCCCTCCCACTTTAGATGCATGCCCTCAAGTATTAGATATATTAACTGCGGGAAAGAGACATACCTCTCTTAATTTTATACCCTTCAATCAGGTTTCGCTGCTGTTTGCATGGTTTCTTTGTTTTTTTTCGCTTGATGAGAATTCGGGCTTTGATGTTCTTGTTCCCATCTGCACGATTACTTTTTTGCACACGGCGGGGGGAGGGTGTTGATATTCTTGTGTGATTTATTTTGTATATGGGGTAAATCCTTCTCGGGCTTCCACCCGGGTACAAGTATTGACTTCAGCTGGTGTTTTGGTGACAGAGTCTGCCATCTTAATCAAGAATGATGTCTGAGTGTGTCTAGTCAGGGCATATCCGTCCCTCCTAATTGGTTAGTCCTCATCCAATCAGGTTTCTGCTGCCCTACCTTCTTTATAATCCAATTACAGTTCTGACTTCTAGTGAGACCTTCGTCTTTGTTAAAATTATTTTTCTCTAATTTTATTTCAATGGCTTCCTTCACCATGCAGTCCCAAAAGCCATTGGCACAACACAGTAGTTCTGTGCCATCAAAGTCAATCCGATGGCCATTGCCAATGCAATGTTCTGCAATTTCTCTGGGTAACCGAGCCTCCTGTACTTTGGGTTTCCACCGTGTGCCACATCTGCCCCAGCTGGCTGTCATACACTGCTCCGCATCCACAGGAAATCCTGTAAACACCAGCCATCTTGAGGCCCAGATCATCTTTCACCCTCATAAGCTGCGATCTGAGCTTCCTAACTGCAGGGGGTGGGGGCGTGTGATGCTTTCCTTTGAATGGCTTACATGGTTTTTTTTGTTTTGTGGCTATCTGGAGAAGATGAATCTCAGAGTAGTATACTGCATTCATACATTGATATTAAATGTACCTTGAACCTTAGTTTATCTGACCTCGCCTTATAGCATCTGCCCTTTCATACAAACAACATCCTGGTAAACCTCTTCTGCACCCTCTCTAAAGCCTCCACATCCTTTCTGTAATAGAGTGACTAAAACTCAATGAAATGCTCCAGATGTGGCCAAACCAGAGTTTCAACAATATATATTTACAATGACAAATTAACTTACCAACTGGTATGTCTGTGGATCGTGGGAGGAATCCTGAGCTCCTGAAGGAAACCCATGAGAGCTGTCATGGGGAGAACATACAAACTCCTTACAGAGAGCAGCAGGAGTTTTACCTGGGTCGCTGGTACTTTGAAGAGTTGTGCTCCCATGCTTCAACAACAAACTTCTTCACATGTGCTGGTGATATTAAACCTGATTCAGATTCTACTTTCTTACAACCATCGGGTTCTTAAACTGATCTGCACAACACTAGCCCTACCTCAGCACTGGAATACTAGGTACCACTGCCTATACTACCGTAGTCATGTCTCTGATTGTTTTCCTTTTACATCAATGTCTTGTTTTGCAGAGTTAATTTTCTTCATTGTCTTGTATAATTTATGAATAAATTGGTTTATTGGTAAATTCATTTATTATTGTCGCATGTACAGTGAACAGCTTTGTTTTGCATCATTAAGGTAGTACAAAGTGAACAATAACCAAATGGTGAATAAAGAGTTATGGTGATAAAGAAAGTGCTTAGCTGGTATACAATAAGATGCAAGGCCATAAGGGGAGAGAGCCCATTCTTATCATACAAGTGGATCATTGAATAGTCTTATTACAGCAGGGTAGAAGTTGTCCTTGAGCCTGATGCTTGTGCCTTCAGACTTCTGTATTTTATGGCCAATGGGAGTGGGGAGAAGAGGGAATGTCTGGAATGGGAGGGGTCTTTAACTATGCTGGTTGCTTTACCAAGGCAGCAAGAAATGTAGATGTTTACCACAGAGGGGAGGCTGGTTTCTGTGATGTTCTGAGCTGCATCCACAACTCTCTACACTTCCTTGTGGTCATGGGTAAAGCAATTGCCATACCAAGCAGCTTATGTTACAAGTTGTAATTATAATTTATGTTATGTATGTTGCCTGAATTTACATGATTGTAATGCTGCTGCGAACCTTTTACTCTATCAGGACCTCACAGAAATTATACATATAATGATGAGCTTGACTTGATATCATAGAACCTCAGGATAATCCACGGGACTGTATAATGACATGCTAGACATGTGTAGTCATAGCTGTAATATTGTAAATGCAATAGAAATGTGTTATACTGCAAGATGAGACAAACAGCAACATGAGCTGATCGCCAGTGATGTTGGCTGAGGTTTTAAAGGTGACTAACACCTGGGTAAATATTCAGCACGCATGGAGTCATAGAAATGTACGCTAAAGAAACAGTTCCTTCAATCCATCTAGTTTGTGCCTACTCCCATCAAGCTGCACCCTGGCCATAGTCTTCCATACCCCTACTATCCCATGTACCTATCCAAACTTCTCTTAAATATTGAAGTTGAGCTCGCATGTACTGCTTGTGCTGGCAGCTCGTTCTACGCTCTCACGGCCTGAGTGATGAAGTTTCCCCTCATGTTCCCCTTAATTATTCACCTTTTACCCTCAACCCATGACCACCGGCTGCAGTCCCACCCAACCCCAGTGGAAAAAGCCTGTTTGCATTAACACTATCTATATCCCTCAATTTTGTATACCTCTGTCAAATCTCCTCTCAATCTTCTATGCTCCAAAGAATAAAGTCCTAACCTATTCAATCTTTCCATATGTAACTCTCACTTCAGCTATCAGCTTAATATAAGGGGTGATAGCCCCTGGCCCGGCCAAAGATAAGAAATCTCATTTGGGTGGATGCTGTGTGATGTGCCCCCTGTTACAAATCAGTACCCGAAATAACAAACAGTACACAATATGTGATTAAACGATTAAGCTTTGTAATTCTTACTTTGACTATATGGTTAGTAATGAAAAAAAAGAAAAAAGGCCCATTCTTATGAAACACTATTGTGCAATGTTGGAGCTCACTGATAAGCCAGTTGTCCACCATCAACCTCCTCCGATCGTCGCTGCCCTTCGGACCCTTGCTCCAAGTCCACTTCGTCCGGCACTCTACCAACTCTCTCTATTCGCGTCTTCTCTCCTCATCTCTCCCTGGCAAAAGACAGTGAAAATCTCTCTTCCAGACTCACAAGAAAGAAGGACAGCATTCCAAACCCCATTATCTCTAGTAATAACCCAAACATTGCTGCTACAGAGAAACCATTACATTATCAGTGAAACCCTACAGCATGTTACACATATAACTCAGGTTCTCCAGGCCAGTCAATATCCTTGTAAATTTTCTTTGTATTCTTTGAACCTTTATTGTTCTTTCCTGTAGGTAGGTGACCAAAATTGCTCATATTACTCCATTTTAGGCCTCAGCAATGTCTTGTACAACTTCATCATAACATTCGATCTCCTGTACTCAATACTCCTCCCAGAGATCTGCATGGAATCTTTTATGGACACCAAAAGGAACTGTGGTATATGGAAGGTGATGGGATTACATGTGATTAACCTATGATCATTTGGATATGAGTGGAACCAGATCAGCCCAGCACAGAGCAAAAATAGTGGATGACTACCAATCATACAGCATAGAATATTACAACACAGTCCAGGTCTGCACTGCGCTGTACTCTCCTAGGTTCTAATTGTTGTGAAAATAGAAAGCAAATTAAGCCAAAAATTTCTGTAGAAAAATTGCTGGAGCAAATGCAGAAAAGATCAATGTTATAAAATGGACGGATCTATCAAATTAAATCAGGGTCTTTTGACTATAATATGCTAAATCTTACATTATGATTACAGGGAGGTCAGATATGTTCATTAGGAGAACCAAGGAGATATCTTACTCTCCAACTAGAGTTTGGGCCTGACTACTGAAAATGGAAAGACTTCTCCTGGCATCTACAGTTAGAAAGGCTATAACTCTTGGCTTGCTCAGCTGTATAGGAAAGGAGGAGTAATGGTGTAAGGATTTCTCTGGATAGGGTAATCAGAATTTTATAGAGCAGCAACATTACCTCACAACCCTTGAACTCAGTCCCGTGAACACTGAAGGGCAATGCACATTTTAACCAGCCTATCAACTTGTGCAGCAACTTTGAGGGATCTATGAATGTGGAGGATTACAGATACCTGGGGATACGAATTGACAATAAACTGGACTGGTCAAAGAACACTGAGGCTGTCTACAAGAAGGGTCAGAACCATCTCTATTTCCTGAGGAGACTGAGGTCCTTTAACATCTGCTGGATGATGCTGAGGATGTACTACTAGTCTGCGGTGACCAGTGCGATCATGTTTGCTGTTGGGTGCTGGGGCAGCAGGCTGAGGGTAGCAGTCACCAAAAGAATCAACAAACTCATTCGTAAGGCCAGTGATGTTGTGGGGATGGAACTGGACTCTGACGGTGGTGTCTGAAAAGAGGATGCTGTCCAAGTTGCATGCCATCTTGGACAACATCTCCCATCCACTACATAATGTACCAGGTGGGCACAGGAGTACATTCAGCCAGAGAGTTATTCCACCAAGATGCAACACTGAGCGTCAAAGGAAGTCATTCCTGCCTGTGGCCATCAAACTTTACAACTCCTCCCTTGGAGGGTCAGACACCCTGAGCCAATAGGCTGGTTCTGGACTTATTTCATAATTTCCTGGCATAATTTACATATTACTATTTAACTATTTATGGTTTAATTACTATTTTTTATTTATGGTGCAACTGTAACAAAAACCAATTTCCCCCAGGATCAATAAAGTATGACTATGACTATGACTGTCTAAGCACCTCTATTATACCTGCCTCCACCACCATCCCTGACAATGAATTCCAGGCACTCACCACTGTTTTAAAAAACTTGTTCTGCATACCTGCTTTGAACTGATCCCCTCCCACTTTAGATGCATGCCCTCAAGTATTAGATATATTAACTGCGGGAAAGAGACATACCTCTCTTAATTTTATACCCTTCAATCAGGTTTCGCTGCTGTTTGCATGGTTTCTTTGTTTTTTTTCGCTTGATGAGAATTCGGGCTTTGATGTTCTTGTTCCCATCTGCACGATTACTTTTTTGCACACGGCGGGGGGAGGGTGTTGATATTCTTGTGTGATTTATTTTGTATATGGGGTAAATCCTTCTCGGGCTTCCACCCGGGTACAAGTATTGACTTCAGCTGGTGTTTTGGTGACAGAGTCTGCCATCTTAATCAAGAATGATGTCTGAGTGTGTCTAGTCAGGGCATATCCGTCCCTCCTAATTGGTTAGTCCTCATCCAATCAGGTTTCTGCTGCCCTACCTTCTTTATAATCCAATTACAGTTCTGACTTCTAGTGAGACCTTCGTCTTTGTTAAAATTATTTTTCTCTAATTTTATTTCAATGGCTTCCTTCACCATGCAGTCCCAAAAGCCATTGGCACAACACAGTAGTTCTGTGCCATCAAAGTCAATCCGATGGCCATTGCCAATGCAATGTTCTGCAATTTCTCTGGGTAACCGAGCCTCCTGTACTTTGGGTTTCCACCGTGTGCCACATCTGCCCCAGCTGGCTGTCATACACTGCTCCGCATCCACAGGAAATCCTGTAAACACCAGCCATCTTGAGGCCCAGATCATCTTTCACCCTCATAAGCTGCGATCTGAGCTTCCTAACTGCAGGGGGTGGGGGCGTGTGATGCTTTCCTTTGAATGGCTTACATGGTTTTTTTTGTTTTGTGGCTATCTGGAGAAGATGAATCTCAGAGTAGTATACTGCATTCATACATTGATATTAAATGTACCTTGAACCTTAGTTTATCTGACCTCGCCTTATAGCATCTGCCCTTTCATACAAACAACATCCTGGTAAACCTCTTCTGCACCCTCTCTAAAGCCTCCACATCCTTTCTGTAATAGAGTGACTAAAACTCAATGAAATGCTCCAGATGTGGCCAAACCAGAGTTTCAACAATATATATTTACAATGACAAATTAACTTACCAACTGGTATGTCTGTGGATCGTGGGAGGAATCCTGAGCTCCTGAAGGAAACCCATGAGAGCTGTCATGGGGAGAACATACAAACTCCTTACAGAGAGCAGCAGGAGTTTTACCTGGGTCGCTGGTACTTTGAAGAGTTGTGCTCCCATGCTTCAACAACAAACTTCTTCACATGTGCTGGTGATATTAAACCTGATTCAGATTCTACTTTCTTACAACCATCGGGTTCTTAAACTGATCTGCACAACACTAGCCCTACCTCAGCACTGGAATACTAGGTACCACTGCCTATACTACCGTAGTCATGTCTCTGATTGTTTTCCTTTTACATCAATGTCTTGTTTTGCAGAGTTAATTTTCTTCATTGTCTTGTATAATTTATGAATAAATTGGTTTATTGGTAAATTCATTTATTATTGTCGCATGTACAGTGAACAGCTTTGTTTTGCATCATTAAGGTAGTACAAAGTGAACAATAACCAAATGGTGAATAAAGAGTTATGGTGATAAAGAAAGTGCTTAGCTGGTATACAATAAGATGCAAGGCCATAAGGGGAGAGAGCCCATTCTTATCATACAAGTGGATCATTGAATAGTCTTATTACAGCAGGGTAGAAGTTGTCCTTGAGCCTGATGCTTGTGCCTTCAGACTTCTGTATTTTATGGCCAATGGGAGTGGGGAGAAGAGGGAATGTCTGGAATGGGAGGGGTCTTTAACTATGCTGGTTGCTTTACCAAGGCAGCAAGAAATGTAGATGTTTACCACAGAGGGGAGGCTGGTTTCTGTGATGTTCTGAGCTGCATCCACAACTCTCTACACTTCCTTGTGGTCATGGGTAAAGCAATTGCCATACCAAGCAGCTTATGTTACAAGTTGTAATTATAATTTATGTTATGTATGTTGCCTGAATTTACATGATTGTAATGCTGCTGCGAACCTTTTACTCTATCAGGACCTCACAGAAATTATACATATAATGATGAGCTTGACTTGATATCATAGAACCTCAGGATAATCCACGGGACTGTATAATGACATGCTAGACATGTGTAGTCATAGCTGTAATATTGTAAATGCAATAGAAATGTGTTATACTGCAAGATGAGACAAACAGCAACATGAGCTGATCGCCAGTGATGTTGGCTGAGGTTTTAAAGGGGACTAACACCTGGGTAAATATTCAGCACGCATGGAGTCATAGAAATGTACGCTAAAGAAACAGTTCCTTCAATCCATCTAGTTTGTGCCTACTCCCATCAAGCTGCACCCTGGCCATAGTCTTCCATACCCCTACTATCCCATGTACCTATCCAAACTTCTCTTAAATATTAAGTTGAGCTCGCATGTACTGCTTGTGCTGGCAGCTCGTTCTACGCTCTCACGGCCTGAGTGATGAAGTTTCCCCTCATGTTCCCCTTAATTATTCACCTTTTACCCTCAACCCATGACCACCGGCTGCAGTCCCACCCAACCCCAGTGGAAAAAGCCTGTTTGCATTAACACTATCTATATCCCTCAATTTTGTATACCTCTGTCAAATCTCCTCTCAATCTTCTATGCTCCAAAGAATAAAGTCCTAACCTATTCAATCTTTCCATATGTAACTCTCACTTCAGCTATCAGCTTAATATAAGGGGTGATAGCCCCTGGCCCGGCCAAAGATAAGAAATCTCATTTGGGTGGATGCTGTGTGATGTGCCCCCTGTTACAAATCAGTACCCGAAATAACAAACAGTACACAATATGTGATTAAACGATTAAGCTTTGTAATTCTTACTTTGACTATATGGTTAGTAATGAAAAAAAAGAAAAAAGGCCCATTCTTATGAAACACTATTGTGCAATGTTGGAGCTCACTGATAAGCCAGTTGTCCACCATCAACCTCCTCTGATCGTCGCTGCCCTTCGGACCCTTGCTCCAAGTCCACTTCGTCCGGCACTCTACCAACTCTCTCCATTCGCGTCTTCTCTCCTCATCTCTCCCTGGCAAAAGACAGTGAAAATCTCTCTTCCAGACTCACAAGAAAGAAGGACAGCATTCCAAACCCCATTATCTCTAGTAATAACCCAAACATTGCTGCTACAGAGAAACCATTACATTATCAGTGAAACCCTACAGCATGTTACACATATAACTCAGGTTCTCCAGGCCAGTCAATATCCTTGTAAATTTTCTTTGTATTCTTTGAACCTTTATTGTTCTTTCCTGTAGGTAGGTGACCAAAATTGCTCATATTACTCCATTTTAGGCCTCAGCAATGTCTTGTACAACTTCATCATAACATTCGATCTCCTGTACTCAATACTCCTCCCAGAGATCTGCATGGAATCTTTTATGGACACCAAAAGGAACTGTGGTATATGGAAGGTGATGGGATTACATGTGATTAACCTATGATCATTTGGATATGAGTGGAACCAGATCAGCCCAGCACAGAGCAAAAATAGTGGATGACTACCAATCATACAGCATAGAATATTACAACACAGTCCAGGTCTGCACTGCGCTGTACTCTCCTAGGTTCTAATTGTTGTGAAAATAGAAAGCAAATTAAGCCAAAAATTTCTGTAGAAAAATTGCTGGAGCAAATGCAGAAAAGATCAATGTTATAAAATGGACGGATCTATCAAATTAAATCAGGGTCTTTTGACTATAATATGCTAAATCTTACATTATGATTACAGGGAGGTCAGATATGTTCATTAGGAGAACCAAGGAGATATCTTACTCTCCAACTAGAGTTTGGGCCTGACTACTGAAAATGGAAAGACTTCTCCTGGCATCTACAGTTAGAAAGGCTATAGCTCTTGGCTTGCTCAGCTGTATAGGAAAGGAGGAGTAATGGTGTAAGGATTTCTCTGGATAGGGTAATCAGAATTTTATAGAGCAGCAACATTACCTCACAACCCTTGAACTCAGTCCCGTGAACACTGAAGGGCAATGCACATTTTAACCAGCCTATCAACTTGTGCAGCAACTTTGAGGGATCTATGAATGTGGAGGATTACAGATACCTGGGGATACGAATTGACAATAAACTGGACTGGTCAAAGAACACTGAGGCTGTCTACAAGAAGGGTCAGAACCATCTCTATTTCCTGAGGAGACTGAGGTCCTTTAACATCTGCTGGATGATGCTGAGGATGTACTACTAGTCTGCGGTGACCAGTGCGATCATGTTTGCTGTTGGGTGCTGGGGCAGCAGGCTGAGGGTAGCAGTCACCAAAAGAATCAACAAACTCATTCGTAAGGCCAGTGATGTTGTGGGGATGGAACTGGACTCTGACGGTGGTGTCTGAAAAGAGGATGCTGTCCAAGTTGCATGCCATCTTGGACAACATCTCCCATCCACTACATAATGTACCAGGTGGGCACAGGAGTACATTCAGCCAGAGAGTTATTCCACCAAGATGCAACACTGAGCGTCAAAGGAAGTCATTCCTGCCTGTGGCCATCAAACTTTACAACTCCTCCCTTGGAGGGTCAGACACCCTGAGCCAATAGGCTGGTTCTGGACTTATTTCATAATTTCCTGGCATAATTTACATATTACTATTTAACTATTTATGGTTTAATTACTATTTTTTATTTATGGTGCAACTGTAACAAAAACCAATTTCCCCCAGGATCAATAAAGTATGACTATGACTATGACTGTCTAAGCACCTCTATTATACCTGCCTCCACCACCATCCCTGACAATGAATTCCAGGCACTCACCACTGTTTTAAAAAACTTGTTCTGCATACCTGCTTTGAACTGATCCCCTCCCACTTTAGATGCATGCCCTCAAGTATTAGATATATTAACTGCGGGAAAGAGACATACCTCTCTTAATTTTATACCCTTCAATCAGGTTTCGCTGCTGTTTGCATGGTTTCTTTGTTTTTTTTCGCTTGATGAGAATTCGGGCTTTGATGTTCTTGTTCCCATCTGCACGATTACTTTTTTGCACACGGCGGGGGGAGGGTGTTGATATTCTTGTGTGATTTATTTTGTATATGGGGTAAATCCTTCTCGGGCTTCCACCCGGGTACAAGTATTGACTTCAGCTGGTGTTTTGGTGACAGAGTCTGCCATCTTAATCAAGAATGATGTCTGAGTGTGTCTAGTCAGGGCATATCCGTCCCTCCTAATTGGTTAGTCCTCATCCAATCAGGTTTCTGCTGCCCTACCTTCTTTATAATCCAATTACAGTTCTGACTTCTAGTGAGACCTTCGTCTTTGTTAAAATTATTTTTCTCTAATTTTATTTCAATGGCTTCCTTCACCATGCAGTCCCAAAAGCCATTGGCACAACACAGTAGTTCTGTGCCATCAAAGTCAATCCGATGGCCATTGCCAATGCAATGTTCTGCAATTTCTCTGGGTAACCGAGCCTCCTGTACTTTGGGTTTCCACCGTGTGCCACATCTGCCCCAGCTGGCTGTCATACACTGCTCCGCATCCACAGGAAATCCTGTAAACACCAGCCATCTTGAGGCCCAGATCATCTTTCACCCTCATAAGCTGCGATCTGAGCTTCCTAACTGCAGGGGGTGGGGGCGTGTGATGCTTTCCTTTGAATGGCTTACATGGTTTTTTTTGTTTTGTGGCTATCTGGAGAAGATGAATCTCAGAGTAGTATACTGCATTCATACATTGATATTAAATGTACCTTGAACCTTAGTTTATCTGACCTCGCCTTATAGCATCTGCCCTTTCATACAAACAACATCCTGGTAAACCTCTTCTGCACCCTCTCTAAAGCCTCCACATCCTTTCTGTAATAGAGTGACTAAAACTCAATGAAATGCTCCAGATGTGGCCAAACCAGAGTTTCAACAATATATATTTACAATGACAAATTAACTTACCAACTGGTATGTCTGTGGATCGTGGGAGGAATCCTGAGCTCCTGAAGGAAACCCATGAGAGCTGTCATGGGGAGAACATACAAACTCCTTACAGAGAGCAGCAGGAGTTTTACCTGGGTCGCTGGTACTTTGAAGAGTTGTGCTCCCATGCTTCAACAACAAACTTCTTCACATGTGCTGGTGATATTAAACCTGATTCAGATTCTACTTTCTTACAACCATCGGGTTCTTAAACTGATCTGCACAACACTAGCCCTACCTCAGCACTGGAATACTAGGTACCACTGCCTATACTACCGTAGTCATGTCTCTGATTGTTTTCCTTTTACATCAATGTCTTGTTTTGCAGAGTTAATTTTCTTCATTGTCTTGTATAATTTATGAATAAATTGGTTTATTGGTAAATTCATTTATTATTGTCGCATGTACAGTGAACAGCTTTGTTTTGCATCATTAAGGTAGTACAAAGTGAACAATAACCAAATGGTGAATAAAGAGTTATGGTGATAAAGAAAGTGCTTAGCTGGTATACAATAAGATGCAAGGCCATAAGGGGAGAGAGCCCATTCTTATCATACAAGTGGATCATTGAATAGTCTTATTACAGCAGGGTAGAAGTTGTCCTTGAGCCTGATGCTTGTGCCTTCAGACTTCTGTATTTTATGGCCAATGGGAGTGGGGAGAAGAGGGAATGTCTGGAATGGGAGGGGTCTTTAACTATGCTGGTTGCTTTACCAAGGCAGCAAGAAATGTAGATGTTTACCACAGAGGGGAGGCTGGTTTCTGTGATGTTCTGAGCTGCATCCACAACTCTCTACACTTCCTTGTGGTCATGGGTAAAGCAATTGCCATACCAAGCAGCTTATGTTACAAGTTGTAATTATAATTTATGTTATGTATGTTGCCTGAATTTACATGATTGTAATGCTGCTGCGAACCTTTTACTCTATCAGGACCTCACAGAAATTATACATATAATGATGAGCTTGACTTGATATCATAGAACCTCAGGATAATCCACGGGACTGTATAATGACATGCTAGACATGTGTAGTCATAGCTGTAATATTGTAAATGCAATAGAAATGTGTTATACTGCAAGATGAGACAAACAGCAACATGAGCTGATCGCCAGTGATGTTGGCTGAGGTTTTAAAGGGGACTAACACCTGGGTAAATATTCAGCACGCATGGAGTCATAGAAATGTACGCTAAAGAAACAGTTCCTTCAATCCATCTAGTTTGTGCCTACTCCCATCAAGCTGCACCCTGGCCATAGTCTTCCATACCCCTACTATCCCATGTACCTATCCAAACTTCTCTTAAATATTGAAGTTGAGCTCGCATGTACTGCTTGTGCTGGCAGCTCGTTCTACGCTCTCACGGCCTGAGTGATGAAGTTTCCCCTCATGTTCCCCTTAATTATTCACCTTTTACCCTCAACCCATGACCACCGGCTGCAGTCCCACCCAACCCCAGTGGAAAAAGCCTGTTTGCATTAACACTATCTATATCCCTCAATTTTGTATACCTCTGTCAAATCTCCTCTCAATCTTCTATGCTCCAAAGAATAAAGTCCTAACCTATTCAATCTTTCCATATGTAACTCTCACTTCAGCTATCAGCTTAATATAAGGGGTGATAGCCCCTGGCCCGGCCAAAGATAAGAAATCTCATTTGGGTGGATGCTGTGTGATGTGCCCCCTGTTACAAATCAGTACCCGAAATAACAAACAGTACACAATATGTGATTAAACGATTAAGCTTTGTAATTCTTACTTTGACTATATGGTTAGTAATGAAAAAAAAGAAAAAAGGCCCATTCTTATGAAACACTATTGTGCAATGTTGGAGCTCACTGATAAGCCAGTTGTCCACCATCAACCTCCTCCGATCGTCGCTGCCCTTCGGACCCTTGCTCCAAGTCCACTTCGTCCGGCACTCTACCAACTCTCTCCATTCGCGTCTTCTCTCCTCATCTCTCCCTGGCAAAAGACAGTGAAAATCTCTCTTCCAGACTCACAAGAAAGAAGGACAGCATTCCAAACCCCATTATCTCTAGTAATAACCCAAACATTGCTGCTACAGAGAAACCATTACATTATCAGTGAAACCCTACAGCATGTTACACATATAACTCAGGTTCTCCAGGCCAGTCAATATCCTTGTAAATTTTCTTTGTATTCTTTGAACCTTTATTGTTCTTTCCTGTAGGTAGGTGACCAAAATTGCTCATATTACTCCATTTTAGGCCTCAGCAATGTCTTGTACAACTTCATCATAACATTCGATCTCCTGTACTCAATACTCCTCCCAGAGATCTGCATGGAATCTTTTATGGACACCAAAAGGAACTGTGGTATATGGAAGGTGATGGGATTACATGTGATTAACCTATGATCATTTGGATATGAGTGGAACCAGATCAGCCCAGCACAGAGCAAAAATAGTGGATGACTACCAATCATACAGCATAGAATATTACAACACAGTCCAGGTCTGCACTGCGCTGTACTCTCCTAGGTTCTAATTGTTGTGAAAATAGAAAGCAAATTAAGCCAAAAATTTCTGTAGAAAAATTGCTGGAGCAAATGCAGAAAAGATCAATGTTATAAAATGGACGGATCTATCAAATTAAATCAGGGTCTTTTGACTATAATATGCTAAATCTTACATTATGATTACAGGGAGGTCAGATATGTTCATTAGGAGAACCAAGGAGATATCTTACTCTCCAACTAGAGTTTGGGCCTGACTACTGAAAATGGAAAGACTTCTCCTGGCATCTACAGTTAGAAAGGCTATAACTCTTGGCTTGCTCAGCTGTATAGGAAAGGAGGAGTAATGGTGTAAGGATTTCTCTGGATAGGGTAATCAGAATTTTATAGAGCAGCAACATTACCTCACAACCCTTGAACTCAGTCCCGTGAACACTGAAGGGCAATGCACATTTTAACCAGCCTATCAACTTGTGCAGCAACTTTGAGGGATCTATGAATGTGGAGGATTACAGATACCTGGGGATACGAATTGACAATAAACTGGACTGGTCAAAGAACACTGAGGCTGTCTACAAGAAGGGTCAGAACCATCTCTATTTCCTGAGGAGACTGAGGTCCTTTAACATCTGCTGGATGATGCTGAGGATGTACTACTAGTCTGCGGTGACCAGTGCGATCATGTTTGCTGTTGGGTGCTGGGGCAGCAGGCTGAGGGTAGCAGTCACCAAAAGAATCAACAAACTCATTCGTAAGGCCAGTGATGTTGTGGGGATGGAACTGGACTCTGACGGTGGTGTCTGAAAAGAGGATGCTGTCCAAGTTGCATGCCATCTTGGACAACATCTCCCATCCACTACATAATGTACCAGGTGGGCACAGGAGTACATTCAGCCAGAGAGTTATTCCACCAAGATGCAACACTGAGCGTCAAAGGAAGTCATTCCTGCCTGTGGCCATCAAACTTTACAACTCCTCCCTTGGAGGGTCAGACACCCTGAGCCAATAGGCTGGTTCTGGACTTATTTCATAATTTCCTGGCATAATTTACATATTACTATTTAACTATTTATGGTTTAATTACTATTTTTTATTTATGGTGCAACTGTAACAAAAACCAATTTCCCCCAGGATCAATAAAGTATGACTATGACTATGACTGTCTAAGCACCTCTATTATACCTGCCTCCACCACCATCCCTGACAATGAATTCCAGGCACTCACCACTGTTTTAAAAAACTTGTTCTGCATACCTGCTTTGAACTATGATCCCCTCCCACTTTAGATGCATGCCCTCAAGTATTAGATATATTAACTGCGGGAAAGAGACATACCTCTCTTAATTTTATACCCTTCAATCAGGTTTCGCTGCTGTTTGCATGGTTTCTTTGTTTTTTTTCGCTTGATGAGAATTCGGGCTTTGATGTTCTTGTTCCCATCTGCACGATTACTTTTTTGCACACGGCGGGGGGAGGGTGTTGATATTCTTGTGTGATTTATTTTGTATATGGGGTAAATCCTTCTCGGGCTTCCACCCGGGTACAAGTATTGACTTCAGCTGGTGTTTTGGTGACAGAGTCTGCCATCTTAATCAAGAATGATGTCTGAGTGTGTCTAGTCAGGGCATATCCGTCCCTCCTAATTGGTTAGTCCTCATCCAATCAGGTTTCTGCTGCCCTACCTTCTTTATAATCCAATTACAGTTCTGACTTCTAGTGAGACCTTCGTCTTTGTTAAAATTATTTTTCTCTAATTTTATTTCAATGGCTTCCTTCACCATGCAGTCCCAAAAGCCATTGGCACAACACAGTAGTTCTGTGCCATCAAAGTCAATCCGATGGCCATTGCCAATGCAATGTTCTGCAATTTCTCTGGGTAACCGAGCCTCCTGTACTTTGGGTTTCCACCGTGTGCCACATCTGCCCCAGCTGGCTGTCATACACTGCTCCGCATCCACAGGAAATCCTGTAAACACCAGCCATCTTGAGGCCCAGATCATCTTTCACCCTCATAAGCTGCGATCTGAGCTTCCTAACTGCAGGGGGTGGGGGCGTGTGATGCTTTCCTTTGAATGGCTTACATGGTTTTTTTTGTTTTGTGGCTATCTGGAGAAGATGAATCTCAGAGTAGTATACTGCATTCATACATTGATATTAAATGTACCTTGAACCTTAGTTTATCTGACCTCGCCTTATAGCATCTGCCCTTTCATACAAACAACATCCTGGTAAACCTCTTCTGCACCCTCTCTAAAGCCTCCACATCCTTTCTGTAATAGAGTGACTAAAACTCAATGAAATGCTCCAGATGTGGCCAAACCAGAGTTTCAACAATATATATTTACAATGACAAATTAACTTACCAACTGGTATGTCTGTGGATCGTGGGAGGAATCCTGAGCTCCTGAAGGAAACCCATGAGAGCTGTCATGGGGAGAACATACAAACTCCTTACAGAGAGCAGCAGGAGTTTTACCTGGGTCGCTGGTACTTTGAAGAGTTGTGCTCCCATGCTTCAACAACAAACTTCTTCACATGTGCTGGTGATATTAAACCTGATTCAGATTCTACTTTCTTACAACCATCGGGTTCTTAAACTGATCTGCACAACACTAGCCCTACCTCAGCACTGGAATACTAGGTACCACTGCCTATACTACCGTAGTCATGTCTCTGATTGTTTTCCTTTTACATCAATGTCTTGTTTTGCAGAGTTAATTTTCTTCATTGTCTTGTATAATTTATGAATAAATTGGTTTATTGGTAAATTCATTTATTATTGTCGCATGTACAGTGAACAGCTTTGTTTTGCATCATTAAGGTAGTACAAAGTGAACAATAACCAAATGGTGAATAAAGAGTTATGGTGATAAAGAAAGTGCTTAGCTGGTATACAATAAGATGCAAGGCCATAAGGGGAGAGAGCCCATTCTTATCATACAAGTGGATCATTGAATAGTCTTATTACAGCAGGGTAGAAGTTGTCCTTGAGCCTGATGCTTGTGCCTTCAGACTTCTGTATTTTATGGCCAATGGGAGTGGGGAGAAGAGGGAATGTCTGGAATGGGAGGGGTCTTTAACTATGCTGGTTGCTTTACCAAGGCAGCAAGAAATGTAGATGTTTACCACAGAGGGGAGGCTGGTTTCTGTGATGTTCTGAGCTGCATCCACAACTCTCTACACTTCCTTGTGGTCATGGGTAAAGCAATTGCCATACCAAGCAGCTTATGTTACAAGTTGTAATTATAATTTATGTTATGTATGTTGCCTGAATTTACATGATTGTAATGCTGCTGCGAACCTTTTACTCTATCAGGACCTCACAGAAATTATACATATAATGATGAGCTTGACTTGATATCATAGAACCTCAGGATAATCCACGGGACTGTATAATGACATGCTAGACATGTGTAGTCATAGCTGTAATATTGTAAATGCAATAGAAATGTGTTATACTGCAAGATGAGACAAACAGCAACATGAGCTGATCGCCAGTGATGTTGGCTGAGGTTTTAAAGGTGACTAACACCTGGGTAAATATTCAGCACGCATGGAGTCATAGAAATGTACGCTAAAGAAACAGTTCCTTCAATCCATCTAGTTTGTGCCTACTCCCATCAAGCTGCACCCTGGCCATAGTCTTCCATACCCCTACTATCCCATGTACCTATCCAAACTTCTCTTAAATATTGAAGTTGAGCTCGCATGTACTGCTTGTGCTGGCAGCTCGTTCTACGCTCTCACGGCCTGAGTGATGAAGTTTCCCCTCATGTTCCCCTTAATTATTCACCTTTTACCCTCAACCCATGACCACCGGCTGCAGTCCCACCCAACCCCAGTGGAAAAAGCCTGTTTGCATTAACACTATCTATATCCCTCAATTTTGTATACCTCTGTCAAATCTCCTCTCAATCTTCTATGCTCCAAAGAATAAAGTCCTAACCTATTCAATCTTTCCATATGTAACTCTCACTTCAGCTATCAGCTTAATATAAGGGGTGATAGCCCCTGGCCCGGCCAAAGATAAGAAATCTCATTTGGGTGGATGCTGTGTGATGTGCCCCCTGTTACAAATCAGTACCCGAAATAACAAACAGTACACAATATGTGATTAAACGATTAAGCTTTGTAATTCTTACTTTGACTATATGGTTAGTAATGAAAAAAAAGAAAAAGGGCCCATTCTTATGAAACACTATTGTGCAATGTTGGAGCTCACTGATAAGCCAGTTGTCCACCATCAACCTCCTCCGATCGTCGCTGCCCTTCGGACCCTTGCTCCAAGTCCACTTCGTCCGGCACTCTACCAACTCTCTCCATTCGCGTCTTCTCTCCTCATCTCTCCCTGGCAAAAGACAGTGAAAATCTCTCTTCCAGACTCACAAGAAAGAAGGACAGCATTCCAAACCCCATTATCTCTAGTAATAACCCAAACATTGCTGCTACAGAGAAACCATTACATTATCAGTGAAACCCTACAGCATGTTACACATATAACTCAGGTTCTCCAGGCCAGTCAATATCCTTGTAAATTTTCTTTGTATTCTTTGAACCTTTATTGTTCTTTCCTGTAGGTAGGTGACCAAAATTGCTCATATTACTCCATTTTAGGCCTCAGCAATGTCTTGTACAACTTCATCATAACATTCGATCTCCTGTACTCAATACTCCTCCCAGAGATCTGCATGGAATCTTTTATGGACACCAAAAGGAACTGTGGTATATGGAAGGTGATGGGATTACATGTGATTAACCTATGATCATTTGGATATGAGTGGAACCAGATCAGCCCAGCACAGAGCAAAAATAGTGGATGACTACCAATCATACAGCATAGAATATTACAACACAGTCCAGGTCTGCACTGCGCTGTACTCTCCTAGGTTCTAATTGTTGTGAAAATAGAAAGCAAATTAAGCCAAAAATTTCTGTAGAAAAATTGCTGGAGCAAATGCAGAAAAGATCAATGTTATAAAATGGACGGATCTATCAAATTAAATCAGGGTCTTTTGACTATAATATGCTAAATCTTACATTATGATTACAGGGAGGTCAGATATGTTCATTAGGAGAACCAAGGAGATATCTTACTCTCCAACTAGAGTTTGGGCCTGACTACTGAAAATGGAAAGACTTCTCCTGGCATCTACAGTTAGAAAGGCTATAACTCTTGGCTTGCTCAGCTGTATAGGAAAGGAGGAGTAATGGTGTAAGGATTTCTCTGGATAGGGTAATCAGAATTTTATAGAGCAGCAACATTACCTCACAACCCTTGAACTCAGTCCCGTGAACACTGAAGGGCAATGCACATTTTAACCAGCCTATCAACTTGTGCAGCAACTTTGAGGGATCTATGAATGTGGAGGATTACAGATACCTGGAGATACGAATTGACAATAAACTGGACTGGTCAAAGAACACTGAGGCTGTCTACAAGAAGGGTCAGAACCATCTCTATTTCCTGAGGAGACTGAGGTCCTATAACATCTGCTGGATGATGCTGAGGATGTACTACTAGTCTGCGGTGACCAGTGCGATCATGTTTGCTGTTGGGTGCTGGGGCAGCAGGCTGAGGGTAGCAGTCACCAAAAGAATCAACAAACTCATTCGTAAGGCCAGTGATGTTGTGGGGATGGAACTGGACTCTGACGGTGGTGTCTGAAAAGAGGATGCTGTCCAAGTTGCATGCCATCTTGGACAACATCTCCCATCCACTACATAATGTACCAGGTGGGCACAGGAGTACATTCAGCCAGAGAGTTATTCCACCAAGATGCAACACTGAGCGTCAAAGGAAGTCATTCCTGCCTGTGGCCATCAAACTTTACAACTCCTCCCTTGGAGGGTCAGACACCCTGAGCCAATAGGCTGGTCCTGGACTTATTTCCTGGCATAATTTACATATTACTATTTAACTATTTATGGTTTTATTACTATTTAATTATTTATGGTGCAACTGTAATGAAAACCAATTTCCCCCGGGATCAATAAAGTATGACTATGAATGTGTACCCCAAGATTCTGCTGTTTATCCATATTCTTAAAATTCCTGCAATTAACTTTGTAATTTACATTCAAGTACAACCATCCAAAGTGCAACACTTCACACTTATCTGCCACTTCTCATCCCAGCTCTGCATGTCCAGTTGTAACCTATGGCAAACTTTTACACCATATATAACATCACCAAACTTTGTGTCATCTGGGAACTTACTAACGTATATGTTATTTATAAAAATCACAAAGAGCAGGGCCCCCAGGACAGATCACTATGGAACACCACTAGTCATGGACCTTCAGGCAGAATACATGTTTACTGCCACCCTCTTCCTTATGTGGGCAAGTTAATTTCAAATGTATGTAGCCATTTCCCTGGATCCCAAGCCTCCTGACTTTCTGAATGAGTCTAAGATGGGGAACCTTATCAAATACTTTACTAAAATCCTTACTCACCACATCCACTCCTCTTCTAACATCAATGTGCTTTATCACAACCTCAAAGCATTCAATCAAGCTCATGAAGCATGACCTGTCCATCACAAAGCCATGCGGACTATACTTAATCAGACTAGGTTTATAAACCCTGTCTCTAAGAATCTTCTCCAGTAATTTGCCTACCACTGAAGTAAGACTCACTGGACTATAATTCCCCATGATTATCCCTACTCACTTTCCTGAACAAAGGAATGATATTTGCCACCTCCAATCATCTCGTACTTCTCCTGTGGCAAGTGAGGACACACAAAAAAAAACTCACCAAAAGGCACAACAATCTCTTCCCTTACTTCCTGTAGTAACCTCATCTGGCCCTGGGAACGAAGCTATCTTATTTCCCCCCAAAAACCCCAGCACATCCTCTTTCTTAACCTCATTGTGTGCCAGCATATCAGATTGTTCTAGCGGACACTTGGCAAGGTCCTACTCACTTGTGAATACCAAGGCAAAGTATTCATTAAGGACCACCCTCACATCCTACCAGTTTAGACATGTTTCTTTTATTCATGATCAGTCCTGCCCTGGCTCTAGTCTTTCACCTATTCTTTATGTATGTGTAAAATGCCTTAAATCTCCTTAATTGTACTAGCCAAGGCTTTTTCATACCCCAGTACACTTCCTTCTACCTGACTAGATGTCAACCTTGGCTCCATCATCCTACTTTCCTTTCCAGCCTCAGTAGACAAGCTGATTCAGAATCCCATGCAAGTGCTCCTTAAACAACCTCCACATTTCCATCGTACACTTTTCCACGTATGTCTGTTCAGATTTTACACTCCCAAGTTCCTGTCTAATAGCTTCATAATTGTCCTTCCCCACAGTGAAATACTCTTCCTGCTCCCATCTCTGTCCAAGGCTATGCCAGAAGTAAGAGCTGTGGTCGCTGTCTTTGAAATGCTTATCCACTGAGAGCCCTGTCCCTTGACCAGGCTGACTGCCTAGTACTCGATACAGAATGGCCTCTCTTCTGGTCAGCCTGTCAATGCCGAGTCAGCAATTCTTCCTGGACACACCGAGCACATTCCTCCCCAGCTAAACCATTTACATGAAGGAGATGCAAATCAATATCAGGGAAGTTGAAGTCACCCAGAAAATGTACCTGGGTCTTGCCTTGGGCTCGGACCCCAGAACCGGGCATGGACATGACATGGGCTAGGGAGAGGAGGAACACAGGAACACAGAGCCTCGGTCTCGGGAGAGCAGGTACATGGGACAATGGACACATACACAGAACAGAGTCGGGACCCCTCCTTGGGTACAGGACATAGGGCCGGGACTCACACATAGAACAGAGATCCGGGACCCCTCCTTGGGTAAAGGATACAGGGCTGGGACACATGACCCACCGCGGGGCAATAGCAAGACGGCCAGAATTACCCCCACGGAGGCGAGGACCAGACAAGACAGGACATGACCCCCCGCGGAGCAACGGCAAGATGGCCTGACTTACCCCACGGAGGCGAGGACAAGACCAGACCAACATGAATGAACACCAGACAGTAGCTATCTAGCCCCGGTGATGGAACTAGACCAAAGTGCAGGCGGGGGCTGCAGACGAGGGCTAGAGGAGAGAGGGGCAGAGAAGGGATTCAGACAAGGGGGTAGGACAGGAATCACAGACCGCCAGGGCCAGGACGTGACTCGGTGCTAGAATGCCGCCAGGGCCAGGACGTGACTCAGTGCTAGAATGCCGCCAGGGCCAGGACGTGACTTGGAGCCTCCGGGTAGTGGCGAGCTCTCGATTCGGCCCAGGAACAGTAGACAGCGGTTCTTGATTCCCTCCGGCGGGTTAACTGACGGACCCACCTCGGTGAGGAAACTTTGCAGGCTCGCTTTGGCGAGGTAACTGGACAGGGTTGCTCCGGTGAGGAAAAGGTGAATTACCGACACTCGCTTCAGCAGAGACTAGGCTTGCTCCGGCCAGATGACATCGGCACACCGTACCTGAAATGACTTTGCAGACGCTCCCGGGCCGAACGGCCGAAAGCCGTAGACTATAAACTACCGGCTGAGCCGAGTGTTAATTGCCTTTAATCACAAAAGTCAAGGGGCACGGGAAAGCAGGGAATCAACGGTCCGGATCGTAACATAAACAAGGTAAATTTAAAGGGACCCCGATCCGGACCATGACAGTGTCCCCCTTCCAATGGGAGCCTCCAGGCGACCAACAGATTTGCCTGTACTATCGATGACCCGGGTGGTGGATTTGGCCGGTGGGCAAAAGGGAACTTTCAGGCTGACAAGAGTTTGGAAAAACAGTTTGTGTTTGCTGGGTCCATGTTTGGCGGGAGCGTTCTGTCACACTGAGGGGTGCATTGGGAGAAAGGGTGGAACCAAGTTCAAGACACATCTTGTGAGGTTACTTCGATTTAGTTTATTGTTCGATACCAGGAGAGCAAGGCAGGAGCAGGAATAGTGAACTGGACAATGACTCGGGACTACGACTAGGCTGGGACCAAGGGTCTGGGCTTAGACTCGGAATTGGCTCCCAGAATTAGAGGAGTCATGAAGAGGCTAGGGTATGGACTCCAAGCCCAAGACTGGGCAAGGACCCAGTGCCTGGGTCTTGCCTCGGGCTCGGACCCCAGAACCAGGCATGGACATGATATGGGCTAGGGAGAGGAGGAACATGGGAACACAGAGCCTCGGTCTCGGGGAGAGCAGGTACATGGAACCATGGACACATACACAGAACAGAGAGTCGGGATCCCTCCTTGGGTACAAGACATAGGGCCGGGACTCATAACCCTCGGCGGGGCAGCGGCAAGACGGCCAGACTTACCCCCACGGAGGCGAGGACCAGAGAAGACATGGCCCCCCGCGGTGCAACGGCAAGACGGCCAGACTTACCCCACGGAGTAAGACAAACACGAATGAACACCAGAAAGTAGCTATCTAGCTCCCGTGATGGAACTAGACCGAAGTGCAGGCGGGGGCTGCAAACGAGGGCTAGAGGCGAGAGGGTCAGAGAAGGGATTCAGACAAGGGGCCAGGACCCGACTCGGTGCTGGAAAGCCGCCGGGGCCAGGACCCGGCTCGGTGCTGGAAAGCCGCCGGGGCCAGGACCCGGCTCGGTGCTGGAAAGCCGCCGGGGCCAGGACCCGGCTCGGTGCTGGAAAGCCGCCGGGGCCAGGACCCGGCTCGGTGCTGGAAAGCCGCCGGGGCCAGGACCCGGCTCGGTGCTGGAAAGCCGCCGGGGCCAGGACCCGGCTCGGTGCTGGAAAGCCGCCGGGGCCAGGACCCGGCTCGGTGCTGGAAAGCCGCCGGGGCCAGGACCCGGCTCGGTGCTGGAAAGCCGCCGGGGCCAGGACCCGGCTCGGTGCTGGAAAGCCGCCGGGGCCAGGACCCGGCTCGGTGCTGGAAAGCCGCCGGGGCCAGGACCCGGCTCGGTGCTGGAAAGCCGCCGGGGCCAGGACCCGGCTCGGTGCTGGAAAGCCGCCGGGGCCAGGACCCGGCTCGGTGCTGGAAAGCCGCCGGGGCCAGGACCCGGCTCGGTGCTGGAAAGCCGCCGGGGCCAGGACCCGGCTCGGTGCTGGAAAGCCGCCGGGGCCAGGACCCGGCTCGGTGCTGGAAAGCCGCCGGGGCCAGGACCCGGCTCGGTGCTGGAAAGCCGCCGGGGCCAGGACCCGGCTCGGTGCTGGAAAGCCGCCGGGGCCAGGACCCGGCTCGGTGCTGGAAAGCCGCCGGGGCCAGGACCCGGCTCGGTGCTGGAAAGCCGCCGGGGCCAGGACCCGGCTCGGTGCTGGAAAGCCGCCGGGGCCAGGACCCGGCTCGGTGCTGGAAAGCCGCCGGGGCCAGGACCCGGCTCGGTGCTGGAAAGCCGCCGGGGCCAGGACCCGGCTCGGTGCTGGAAAGCCGCCGGGGCCAGGACCCGGCTCGGTGCTGGAAAGCCGCCGGGGCCAGGACCCGGCTCGGTGCTGGAAAGCCGCCGGGGCCAGGACCCGGCTCGGTGCTGGAAAGCCGCCGGGGCCAGGACCCGGCTCGGTGCTGGAAAGCCGCCGGGGCCAGGACCCGGCTCGGTGCTGGAAAGCCGCCGGGGCCAGGACCCGGCTCGGTGCTGGAAAGCCGCCGGGGCCAGGACCCGGCTCGGTGCTGGAAAGCCGCCGGGGCCAGGACCCGGCTCGGTGCTGGAAAGCCGCCGGGGCCAGGACCCGGCTCGGTGCTGGAAAGCCGCCGGGGCCAGGACCCGGCTCGGTGCTGGAAAGCCGCCGGGGCCAGGACCCGGCTCGGTGCTGGAAAGCCGCCGGGGCCAGGACCCGGCTCGGTGCTGGAAAGCCGCCGGGGCCAGGACCCGGCTCGGTGCTGGAAAGCCGCCGGGGCCAGGACCCGGCTCGGTGCTGGAAAGCCGCCGGGGCCAGGACCCGGCTCGGTGCTGGAAAGCCGCCGGGGCCAGGACCCGGCTCGGTGCTGGAAAGCCGCCGGGGCCAGGACCCGGCTCGGTGCTGGAAAGCCGCCGGGGCCAGGACCCGGCTCGGTGCTGGAAAGCCGCCGGGGCCAGGACCCGGCTCGGTGCTGGAAAGCCGCCGGGGCCAGGACCCGGCTCGGTGCTGGAAAGCCGCCGGGGCCAGGACCCGGCTCGGTGCTGGAAAGCCGCCGGGGCCAGGACCCGACTCGGTGCTGGAAAGCCGCCGGGTAGTGGCGAGCTCTCGACTCGGTCCAGGAACAGTAGACAGCGGTTCTTGATTCCCTCCGGCGGGTTAACTGACGGACCCACCTCGGTGAGGAAACTTTGCAGGCTCACTTTGGCGAGGTAACTGGACAGGGTTGCTCCGGTGAGGAAAAGGCGAATTACTGGCACTCGCTTCAGCAGAGACTAGGTTTGCTCCGGCCAAATGACATCGACACACCGTACCTTAAATGACTTTGCAGACGCTCCCACGCCGAACGGCTAAAAGCCGGAGACTATAAACTACCGGATGAGCCGAGTGTTAATTGCCTCTATTCACTAAAGTCAAGGGACACGGGAAAATAGGGAATCAACGGTCCGGATCGTAACATAAACAAGGTAAATTTAAAGGGACCCCGATCCGGACCATGACATGTTCCTGATACTTCTTGCATTAGACACAACTTAGCTCATCCAACTGAATGCCTTTATGCCCTTTCCACAACATATCCTTACTCAGTCTCTGTACAGGCTGCATCTGACTTTACACCAACTGCCCCATCTGTGATCTGTCACTCAGGTTCCCACCCCCTGTAAAAACCAGTTGAAACCCTCTCTAGCAGCTCAGGTAAACCCCTGTCCAAACATATCGGTCCCTTTCGAGTTCAGGTATAGCTCATTCCTATTGTGCAGGTCATACTGTGTTCAGAAGAGATCCAAATGATCCACAGATCTGAAACATTGTCCCATCTTTCAGCCACGCATTCATCTGCCACATCGTCCTGTTCTTACCTTCACTGGCACGTGGCACAGGCAGCAATTCAAAAAATACAACCCTGGGGACACTGTTTTTCAGCTTCCTGCCTAACTCCCTATATTCCCTCTTCAGGACCTTATCTCTTTCCCGACGTATGTTGTTCGTACCAATACGCACCACGACCTCCTGCTGCTCACCCTTCCCGTTGTGAATGCTGTGCACGTAACCTGAGTCGTCTCTGACCCTGGCACCTGACCTGTGAGGCAACACACCATCTGGGCGTCAATTTGACGTCTGCAGAACCTCCTGCCTGTTTCCCTAGCTCTGGAACTTCCTATCACCACTGCTCTCCTTTTTCTCCTTTCCCTTACAGCCATAGTCATAGTCATACTTTATTGATCCCGCGGGAAATTGGTTTTCGTTACAGTTGCACCATAAATAATTAAATAGTAATATGTAAATTATGCCAGGAAACAAGTTCAGGACCAGCCTATTGGCTCAGGGTGTCTGACCCTCCAAGGGAGGAGTTGTAAAGTTTGATGGCCACAGGCAGGAATGACTTCCTATGCCGCT
Organism: Mobula hypostoma; assembly: GCF_963921235.1. Taxonomy (NCBI): domain Eukaryota; kingdom Metazoa; phylum Chordata; class Chondrichthyes; order Myliobatiformes; family Myliobatidae; genus Mobula; species Mobula hypostoma. Next base: position 14,932,192 of record NC_086101.1, on the reverse strand, counting down.
CTGTGCTGCATCTCGGAGGAATGAGTCTCTGGCTGAATGTACTCCTGTGCCCACCCAGTACATTATGTAGTGGATGGGAGACATTGTCCAAGGTGGCACGCAACTTGGACAGCATCCTCTTTTCAGACACCACTGTCAGAGAGTCCAGTTCCATCCCCACAACATCACTGGCCTTACGAATGAGTTCTCAGCCAAAAATATAATTATTTTATATCGATTAATGTCAAACCGAAGGTTCCACGTGCTTCACGTGCTCTGACTGGCTTCATGTTCAAGTTGCACGCTTCTAACTATGTATTTTTGGAATTGTTTTAGTAATATACGAATAATAATGGAGATGATTGGGTTTCCTGTTATTGCGTTCTGCGTTTGTACACACAACGTTCTAGGAACAGTTATTCCCCCTCTGACATCAGATTCCTGAGAGGACAGTGAACCCATAAACACTATCCCTCTATTTCTTCGCACTACTTATTTAGTTTTATATGTATTTCTTGTTACAACACAGTTTGTTAACGTATTGCATCATACTGCTTCCGACAAGCAACATACAGGCGCCACGGTTGCCTACCGGTGGGCGTAACGCTATCATAGGTCGTGGCGTCCGAGCTCGGAGGTTCAACATCGCCGCCGGCTGTAAGGAATTCGTACGCTCCACCTCGTGACGGACAGGGTATCCTCTGGGAGCTGCTGTTTCCCCCCATTTTCCAAAGACGTACCGCTTGGTAGGTTAATTGGTGATTGGTAATTCGTTCTATGATTCGGCTGCGGTTACTGTATATAGTTGCCGGGCTGGTAGATCCTGTTCCGCGCTGTATCTCCAAATAAAATTGAAATATATGTTCACGACATATGCGAATGATAGTAACCGTGCTTCTGTTTTCCGAAGCAACTTGTTCTTTTTTTGAAGATATTAGTTAATATCCTGACTGCAGCACAATGATGTTGTTAAGTTAAAAGAGGACTTGAGCTCGCTGCCCTTCTCTGAATATGCTTGACTTTGATTCGAAACCACAAACATATTTTGTTTGGTATCTGCGTCAATGTGGTGTACAATGACCTACATATCGGCTTTGTTTTGACACTTATGACAAAGTCATTCACTCGCTATACTTGGAATGCAACCTCCCTTCACCGGATTATTTTGTACCCGACGGCATTTTGTATTGCTTGCCTTGATAGAGAAATATTTTGTGAAATAAAGCAATAGAGTTTTAAAATTTCAGCTGCTTTGAGCTTTAGTTCTTTATTGGGCATGAAATGGCGTCGCAGGTAGACAGATCGGCGATGAAGGCTTTTGCCGTGCTGGCCTTCGTTATTCGGGGCACTGAGAAAAGAAAGTATGATATTCTGTAGCCCACACAAACTGCTCGAGACACTCAGCAGGCCAGGCAGCTTCACTGGAGGGGAATAAAGAGCCGATGTTTCGGGCGGAGACTCTTCATAAGGGCTCGCCGAATTTCTCCAGCATTTTGTGTATGTTACGGTGTATTTCCAACATCGGCACACGATTGCGATATTCTCCGGCAGTCGGAATATGCTGTTTAGTTTCGGTCACTCTGCTACAGAGAAGATGCCACTAATCTAGAAAGGATTGCAGAAAAATATTTACGAGGATGTTGCCGGGGATGGGTTATATGAAGACACTGGGGAAACTGGAACTTTATTTTTTGGAGCATAGGAGGCCGAGCGGTGATTTTATGGAGATGTATTGAAACATGAGAAGCATAGATAAGGTGAATGTATACAATCTTTATCCCAGATTAGGGAATCAAGAACTAGATGGTAGAGGTTTAAGGTAAAAGGGAAGAGATTTAATAGGAACCTGAGCGGCAAATGTTTCCATACAGAAAGTGGCGTGTATATGGAAGGGACTGGCTTATATGGGCATCTTGGTCGGCATTGCGATATTGGGCCAAAAGTAAACACGAGGAATTCTGCAGATGCTGGAAATTCAAGCAACACACATCAAAGTTGCTGGTGAACGCAGCAGGCCAGGCAGCATCTCTAGGAAGAGGTACAGTCGACGTTTTGGGCCGAGACCCTTCGTCAGGACTAACTGAAGGGTCTCGGCCCGAAACGTCGACTGTACCTCTTCCTAGAGATGCTGCCTGGCCTGCTGCGTTCACCAGCAACTTTGATGTGTGTTGATTGGGCCAAAAGGCCATGTTTCATTCTGCATGTCGCAATGCCTTGTACAGGTGCTAATAATCTGTTCCATAACTCCTTTTGAAACTTTTGCCTCAGTAGAACCTTCAATATTTTGTGCCATTTACCCGATTTTGCTCCCGCATCATTACTCCAGTGATTTTTCCCAGCTCTGTCATGGTGCGGCTGATCGTCATCCACCCGTGGTGCCAAGTAGCGGCTTCGTCTCTGCCTGCTGCGTCGGCCTCAAGATCACCGAAACGAATTTTCAACCGGCATTCCTGACAGGACAAGAAGACAATGTCAATGTTGCGCAGAGACTACAACCTAGAGAGTCAAGTGCATGAAGTGCATGGGGCCATCGCAAACTTCACGTTACAAAAGTCTGGAATTGGAACTGTTTCAGTGTGTCATCATTGTCGTTAGGTCTGAATTCAGGAGCATCCATTCCAACTGCACAAAGATTCTCCTGACCTTCCACATATCCTGGCCGTTTGCATCTCAGCCTGACATGGTAACTGTTCTGCGCTGGACCGACCGAGTCCGTGGAGAGAATTAAATACTACCCAGTCCATCACAACTTCGTCATTTCCTTTCATCCAGTCCACCTTCATGGTTCCCTATTTTCTCTGCCTTCTGGGAGAAGATACAGGAGTTGGAAGCCCGACCTTCAGTCTCAAGACCACCCTCGTCCCGACTCGTTTCAGACATCCGAACCGGTCACCGTGTTGACATCCCCTTTCCAGTGGTGCTGCCACGTTTTCAGACTTTTGATTCTAATTCCCTCGGGTTTTCGTTATTGTCACTTAAGCTTTTATTCCTGCCCTACATCATCAGATTGCTCCGCGAGCTTTTCGCTGTTCTGCTGCTTTACGTTCCTCGTGTAATTTACAGTTGTATTTATTGTTACTATGATTACTGTTATTCTGTGAGTTTCACACGAGCAGGGAATTTCACTGCACCCTTGTGTATATAACACTAAACTAATCTGAATCTGAATGATACGTGTACGCATTCGAAGTCCGCTACTATTATTTATATACAGCAATTTATACAAGGGACGAACCAGGCTCAGACTTTTGTATTCGTGGTCAGTACATTCATTAGTGTTAATTTTAAACCACAGCACGATTGCCACTTAAATATACGATTTCAAGTTTAAGTGGCTTCCCCAGCGGACTCAGCTCCGTGTGCAGTAGCGGACGGACTCCAGACTGTGATCGTTCCCCACAGAGGTTTTGCTCTGGTTCAGTACATACCTCTACATATAATCTTACAGTCTGAAGTGTGCCCAGTCGCCAGCATTCTCTTACAGCCAGTTCTCGAAATCCAGCAGGTTTCAGGCAGACTAAAGAGTGCCTCATCCAACTGGCGAACTTCAAACAACGCTTAATGCCTGTGTCGGTGCGAATCCCGAAAAAGAAACACCGTAGATCAGAGAGTCCTTTGCTATACAGCTGTGTGGAATGAAGCGTTACATTGACCACTGTATGCTTCTCCACATCCTCTTAGAAAATCCACAGTCTGCAAAGAGCTGGATGACAGTGTCTTCCATCCGCAGACGTCCCGATGACAGCGCGCATTGGGGATGATACATCTGCCGTACGGGAACGATGTGATTGAGAAGGTTCGACGGCTAAGGGAGGGAGTCGTGCTCGTTGGCGAGCTCTGGCGAGTTCAGCTAGATGATTCGAACAGATTCATTAGGGAACCAAGTATCTAAACGACCATCGCCCGCTATGTCTGCAGGAAGTTCCGTACTAACCAAGTACTTTTCGGCTGCTGTCTACATAAGGTCCACAGAATACAATTTAAAATCTGTTAGGTTCGTGATTGGGGCAATACTCATTTGGATAATTGGTAATTGGACTATTGTTGCCAGATGTACTGAACTACAGTGAAAAGATTTCTCCAGGCAGATCATTTCATTACATCAGTATTTTGAGGCAATACAAAAGGAAAGCAATCTCTTAAATTCAGAAAACAGTATAGTGTTACAGTTACAGAGAAACTGCAGTGTAACGAGGTACACTGTGAGAGCAAGAATCCACTTTATGGTACAAGGGCAGCGTTCACTAGTCTTACAGCAGCGAGATACAAGCTATCCTTTTTCCAACAGTGTCTTCAGCTTTTTGTATCTTCTGCCTGATTGGGGGGTGGGGGGGGGGGTGGGCGCAAAAGAGAGAATGTTCAGGCTGGTAGAGGTCTTTGATTATGCTGGCTGATCCTTCGACGGCAGCGAGAAATAAAGACAGAGTTCGTGGAGGAGGTTGATTTTCAGGATGTGCTGAGCCGTGTCCACACCTCTCCGCAGTTGCTTGCTTCCATGGCCAGAGCAGTTGCCGTAGCAAACCATGATAAACCTGGACAGCATGGTGTCAATGGTGCATCTATAAAAATTGGTGAGGGGTGGTTGGCACATGACGAGTTTCTTCAGCCTCCTGAGAAAGCAGAGGATCTACGGCACATACTAGGCCTTGTAGTCTACGTGGTTTGTTAAGTATTTTGTGGAAAGAAATTAATAATGCACTTTGCAGACACTTTGCATTTAATATCTTACGTGATAGGTGAGAGATACATGCAGGAGCATGGGTAGTATTTTTTCTCTCTTGATGAACTTGAAATAGTAGAATGGAATCATTGCATCTACAGAATTTACAGTACCACCGAATATTTACAAGGAAGGAAAGCATTTGTGGTATCAAGTTCAAGCTGTTTCCATGCACTGCTGATCAATCCTCCTATCTGCTCTCTCCCCACAGCCCCACAAATTCTTCCTTGTGCCACAAGTTCCTGTGAAAAATAAATTTCCCACGAGTCCCTCTTAGTTGCTTCCCCAATTACCTTCTTTCATGTCCTCTTGTACTTCGTCTTTTTGCCAAAAGGAATGGTGATACACCTGTGATTTTAGACATTTCAACCAGATATCCTCACGACATCCTTTATCCAAAAAGTTACTGCTGAGATTTCTCTAATCCATTCACATAATTAAGTTTTCCCATCCTGCAGTCATTTCGGTAAAGCACTTCTGCAGGCTCTTCAAATCCGTGTAGTTCAGAACAGGATAAATCATTCCAACTATGGTCAAGCAAACATTTCACAAGGCTACATTAAAACTCATATACTCAATGATAAACTTGAAATAGTGTAGTATTTTGTTGATGTTCAGCACATTTTTTGGATTACTTTTTGGTGCCTTTTTTTGTACTGGAACTATTTTTCTACCCCGGTTTACGTATTAATAACATCTCAAGTACCTCATCCAATCTAAATTTGTCATTCAATGGTTGAAACCTTTTTTTAGCTTGCTCAAAGATATGTTCAAATGAGTCGACAGACCACAGATTTTTCCATTGCTTGCTCGTTGAATTCAAATTGTGTATTTAAAGGCTATTTCATTTCCAAGAAACATTTACCTTGATGCAGTCAAAAATGATATTTGCCAAAGCAATTTTCTTTATGCAGCTGAGTTACGGTGCATTTTCTAGCGGTGAGCTACTATATTCTCTTTGGATATTATAATAATTGAATGCAGAGGACTGTATAGCAGCATTATTGCCAAGTTGTTTTGATCTAATTTGCAGCTCTAAGGTGTTGTTAAGAACATATCATTTGTTCAATTATTGAAGGTGAATTTTATGTGGGTATCTTAGCGCCAACTTTACCAAGATGTTTATATTTTGTTTCATTCTGTCACTAGTCAGCAAACTGTCATTTATTTGTGACTAAACTTAGTGACCTCATTCTGCTAAAAAAAATTCTACAGTGAATGTGGTGAAGTTGGTGTTAATATTTTTTTATTGAGATACAGTGTGGAATAGGCTCTTCCAGCCCTTCGAGGCATGCCGTCCAGCATTCCCCCTAATTAATCCTCACCAAATCAGTGGAAAATTTACAATGAACGATGAACCAACCAACCAGCGTGGGTGGAAGCCGGAGCACCTGGAGAAAACCCAGGCGGTCATGGGGAGAAGGTACAAACTCCTGATAGGTGGTGGCGGGTACTGAACCCGGTTCACCTGTACTGTAAAGCACTGTGCTACCCATTCGCATCACCCTCACTCTCCCCCTCAACTCTTATCAGGCGTCAGCTAAAATGGACGGCAAATTCAAATCGTATAGGAAAAGTATTTTATACCGAGCGTCTGTAATGAAGAGGCAATTTTAGCCAGAGGTACCATACGGAGTCCTGATCTAGGAAAATAGCAGAAATTACATGATATACCCTCCAATATTAACATCAGACAATGTCAAAGGTGGAGAGTTGCCTTTAAAAGCTGACACGTACATGTTGTACATGTTCTATATCTATCTACATCATAGATTTATCCGGGTAAGAATATCTTTTGGGAACACTCTAGATCTGAATGTTGTTCACTGAGCTTCTACCGTAAACAGCTTGAGGTATACATGGCCGCGTTCAGTGTCCGTATAAGTGAGAGGAGAAACACAGAATGAACCTAGCTGTTATTAGCTGTAACTATTTAAGGGCCATTCTAAGCAAGATGGTCTTAAGTTAAACATAATGAAAAACCTTTGGTATCCTATCATCAACAATTCTAAGTTTCTGCAACGTATTAATACTGTAATAGAGCATTCACCTATCGAATGGTGAAAGGCCTTAATAGAGTGGATGTGGAGAAGATGTTTCCTCTGGTGGGAGAGTCTAAGACCAGAGGACACAGCCTCTAGAGGGCATAGAGGGGCATCCTTTTAGAACGGAGATGAGGAGGCATTTCTTTCGCTAGAGAGTGGTGAATCTGTGGAATTTGTTGCCACAGGCAGCTGTGGAGGCCAGCAGACTTGAGCTGAGAGGAATAATGGATCGCAGGTGGAGCAGACTTGATGGGTTAAATAGTCTAATTCCTTTCTTTCTTCTTCAATTTTTTTATTAGTTTCATAAAAATAAAACTGGAGGATTGGAGGGAGCGAATGTTGTTCCCTTGTTCAAAAAAGGTAGTAGGGATAGTCCGGGTAATTATAGACCAGTGAGCCTTACGTCTGTGGTGGGAAAGCTGTTGGAAAAGATTCTTAGAGATAGGATCTAAAGGCATTTAGAGAATCATGGTCTGATCAGGGACAGTCAGCATGGCTTTGTGAAGGGCAGATCGTGTCTAACAAGCCTGATAGAGTTCTTTGAGGAGGTGACCAGGCATATAGATGAGGGTAGTGCAGTGGATGTGATCTATATGGATTTTAGTAAGGCATTTGACAAGGTTCCACATGGTAGGCTTATTCAGAAAGTTAGAAGGCATGGGATCCAGGGAAGTTTGGCCAAGTGGATTCAGAATTGGCTTGCCTGCAGAAGGCAGAAGGTGGTGGTGGAGGGAGTACATTCAGATTGGAGGATTGTGACTAGTGGTGTCCCACAAGGATCTGTTCTGGGACCTCTACTTTTCGTGATTTTTATTAACGACCTGGATGTCGGGGTAGAAGGGTGGGTTGACAAGTTTTCAGACGACACAAAGGTTGGTGGTGTTGTAGATAGTGTAGAGGATTGTCAAAGATTGCAGAGAGACATTGATAGGATGCAGAAGTGGGCTGAGAAGTGGCAGATGGAGTTCAACCCGGAGTAGTGTGAGGTGGTACACTTTGGAAGGACAAACTCCAAGGCAGAGTACAAAGTAAATGGCAGGATACTTGGTAGTGTGGAGGAGCAGAGGGATCTCGGGGTACATGTCCACAGATCCTGAAAGTTGCCTCACAGGTGGATAGGGTAGTTAAGAAAGCTTATGGTGTGTTAGCTTTCATAAGCCGAGGGATAGAGTTTAAGAGTCGCGATGTAATGATGCAGCTCTGTAAAACTCTGGTTAGGCCACACTTGGAGTACTGTGTCCAGTTCTGGTCGCCTCACTATAGGAAGGATGTGAAAGCATTGGAAAGGGTACAGAGGAGATTTACCAGAATGCTGCCTGGTTTAGAAAGTATGCATTATGATCAGAGATTAAGGGAGCTAGGGCTTTACTATTTTGAGAGAAGGAGGATGAGAGGAGACATGATAGAGGTGTACAAGATAATAAGAGGAATAGATAAAGTGGATAGCCAGCGCCTCTTCCCCAAGAGGACAATACAAGACAAGAGGACATGGTTTTAAGGTAAGGGGTGGGAAGTTCAAGGGGGATATTAGAGGAAGGTTTTTTACTCAGAGAGTGGTTGGTGCGTGGAATGCACTACCTGAGTCAGTGGTGGAGGCAGATACACTAGTGGAGTTTAAGAGACTACTAGACAAGTATATGGAGGAATCTAAGGTGGGGGCGTATATGGGAAGCAGGGTTTGAGGGTCGGCACAACATTGTGGGCCGAAGGGCCTGTACTGTGCTGTACTATTCTATGTTCTATGTTAAACATAACATGGTAGCAGTACAAAGTTATCGGGAATGCATTATTATAATTAACATAAGTGATTAAAAAGCCAGATAACACTTAAATGATAAAACTCCCAATCACGTGGGATACAAATGAATAATGTAAAACAAAGAAAAATATCTAAAAAAATAATAACCCCCCTAAAAAAGGTTTAAATAGCCTAATTCTGCTCCTATATCTTATGGTCTAATGTATCACATGATTCCCTCAATGTAAGTTATTGCCAAGCGTGTTACATGAATGTTTCATCTTTGACATTCCTCCCAATGGATCCGGGTTATTTTATTTCTCCTGCTGTATGCAGACCTCCACATTGACACTTACACTGACCAAGACACTTGGAGTTTCCAGGCTGTCTGATAGCCGTGTTTGCAATAAGAGACAAAAGCAAATACACAAGAAATTCTGCAGATGCTGGAAATCCAAAGCAGCACACACAAAATGCCGGAGGAACCCAGCAGGTCAGGCAACATCCATGGAAAAGAACTTTCAGCTAAGACACTTCCTCAGCCCTGGAAAGGAAGGAAAGAACTGCCAGAATCGAAAGATGGTGGGGGAAGCAGGATAGCTAGAAGGTGATAGGTGAAGCCAGGAGGGTGGGAGCGGTAAAGGGCTGGAGAGGAATAAATCTGATAGGAAAGGAGAGTGGACCATGGGAGGAGGGGCACCAGGGGGAGGTGATAGGCAGGTGAGAAGACGAAGAAGCCAGAGAGGGGAATAGAAGAAGAGGGGAAGGGGAGGAATTATTTTACTGGAAGGAGAAATCAATATTCATGCCATCAAGTTGGAACATATTAATGTATCAGGAAGGCAATGCTATGACAGGTGCAACAGGCTTTTAATACATATTAGATGATAAAATAATATATAAATAATAAACAAGCTTATTTATCCAAAGGAACAGAACTGACAAATGTTTATTCATTGAAGATGTAGTTTAAACCAGCAAGATCTGCTTTGCCTAGCTATAAATTAATTATTCAATAGCCCAATCTATATACTTATTGGAAATCAAATTGATTGATATATGCATCATGCCAATTCTCAGTTCTATCTCTTTATAATTACAGCTGAAATTCGGTTGATGATGCAAAAATGCACAATCGATTACGAAGGAAAAGAACTGCTGTTCACAATATCACCAGGCCAACCACATGGCAGAAACCTGAGTAGGAGCACAAATGAGGTGCATGTGACAGGAAAGAATTGCAGAAAAATCCTTGATTTGCTGGAGGAAGATGGTTCTAACTATTGCTGTCTTCCAGGAATGATGCAATTTCCCAGTGAAAGCAAAACATTAAAATTTAAGTGTAAGTAGCCATTAAACTTCGTGATTCATCGAACAATGTGGAGTGATCATTTGAGTTGGGCGTTATGTTCTCCTAACGGAGAATACATGTACATGACTTTGTTTAATGTGGGGAGGCTGATGCACAGGCAGACACCACAGGACCTTGACAGAGCAGAGTCAGGGTCCAGTGCCATGGAATGGATGATGACTGGGGACCCTTCACTACCGTTGTGATGTATCAGTACCTTTTGCCAGCTTCACCATTGAGGTCTTGGTTGGATCACTTCTTGTTTAGAACATCCTCTTTGAAAGTTCAAAGCTTAAAGTACATTTATTATCAAAGTATGTAAAGTATGTATGAGCTAATGAGCTAAACCAATTTTTCAATAGGTTTGACAATTGCCTACCTGTTCACACCCCCTGACACTCAATGCTCCCTCAGTATCAACACCTCCCCTCCTCCCTCTTCCCTTCTCCAGTTCAACATATGGATGATCAACACAGGCCAATACTGTCCTACACCCCTTCCGTCTCCTGCACCTATCATCCACACCTCCACTTGCCAACTGCCATTATCCCGATCTTCACCTCCCCCAGCCCCCACCTTCCACCAACTCCCCAGTCATCATGGACTCACCTTCACTACTGAGCAGGTGAGAAGGGCTCTGGGGAAACTCCGACACAGCAAAGCATTGGGACTGGATGGTGCAAACCCCAAGGTCCTGAAGGGGTGTGCTGAGCAGCTGTGTGGAATTCTCCAGTGCGTTTTCAATCGGGTTCTCAGCCTGGAAAGGGTCCCAACTCTGTGGAAAACATCTCGAAGGGCCGACCGAAAGTCTTGAATGACTACCATGAAGTTGCCCTGACCTCATACATCATGAAGACCCAAGAGAGGTTGATCTTGGCTCATCTCTGACCCCTGGTCACATCAGCCCTGGAACCCCTGCAGGTTGCCTACCAGGAGCACATTGGAGATGATGATGGTGTCATCCACCTGCTGAACAGAGCCTACTCCCATTAGGATAAGCAGTGAGGATCATGTCTTTTGATTTTTTTTTGTGCTTTCAATACCATACAGTCCTCATTGCTGAGGGAAAAGTTCTGTTCAGTGCAGGTTGGCACTTCCTGGATAATATAAGACCTGACTGGCAGACCACAGATTCTGATGCTTCAGAGCTCTGTATCACTCATGTCTATAAGCAGCATTGAGGCCCCACGGGGGACTGTATCGGCTCCCTTTCTGTTTACCCCATACATCTCAGACTTCAGATACACCACTGGGTCATGTCAACTGCAGAAATTCTCTGATGACTCAGCAATATTTGGGCGTATAAGGGGAGGACAGAAGTATGAAAACAGTACCCTGGTGGAGGACTTTGCCAAATGGTGCAAACTGAGTATCTGCAGTTCAATATCAGTAAGACAAAGGAGATGTTGATTGGTTTTAGGAAGACTAAGCCTGCACTGCTCCCTGTTACTATTGATGGTGAGGACGTGGATGTGGTGAAGACCTACAGATACCTGGGGGTGGAGCTGGATGACAGACTTGAGTGGAGCACTTGTGTATAAGTACGGCCAGAGTCACCTCTAACTACTGAGGGGACTGAGATCCTTTGGAGTATGCAGGTCTCTCCTTCGCATGTTCTACCCGTCTGTTGTCACCGGTACATTCTTCTATACAGTGGTGTACTGGGGGAATGCATCAACACTAATGATGCCAACAGGATCAATAAACTGATTAGAGAGACTAGCTCTGTTATAGGGCTCAAAGTGGACACCTGGAGGCTGTGGTAGAACAAAGTACCCTCTGGAAATTCCTGGCAACTCTGAATAGTGTTTCTCGCCCTCTGCATGCCACCTTGGCTGAACAGAGGAGTATTTTCAGTAGTAGACTAAGACAACTGCACTGCTCCAAAGAGCACTGTATGAGATCATTCTTATCGTCAGCCATTAGGCTCTATAATGAGTCAACCGGCGAATTGATCTTGTAATCTTTGGCTTGTAAACTTGTACATCTTATTTTTAAGGTAATTTATTTTTATTCTTTCTTCTCTTCTAATATTTGCATATCTGAGCACTTGTAACTCTAGTGTGATACTGTAATTTCCTTTGGGATCAATAAAATATCTACCTATCTATTCACAACCTTGAGATTCATTTGGTCTCTTGACCTTAATGCCACGGGTGACCCTACCAGGAGCTAAGCACTAGATGGCATTACTATCGAGAACAGAGAAACACACCATCCTCTCCACCTTGGCAAGGTAACAACCCTCGGAATACAACCTATCACAGTTTTACGCAGTTATGGGTTGTATAATGGTTGATTTACAATTCCTATCATTTAATGTTGTCAGTTAAGGCTTTATAAATCATTCATCAGACCAATTTGGAGTATTGTGATCCATTTTAGGCATGTTATCTAAGACTGGATGTGCTGGCATTAAAGCGGGTCCACAGCAGATTCACAGAATGTTCCTGAGAACGAGGAGTTTAGATGAATGAGTTGGGCAGCACCAGTGCACCACAAGGCTGTGTGCTGAGCCCCCTGCTGTACTCACTTTACATTTATGATTGCCTGGCTACCTTACAAAATGTAATGGATACGGTCCAGTCCATCATGTGTAAACCACCCCCACCAACCACTGAGCACATCTACATGAAATGCTGTCACAGGAAAGCAGCATCCATCATATGTACCCCACGACCCAGGTCACACTCTCATCGCACTGCTGCCATCAAGAGCCTGAGGACCCACACCACCAGGTTCAGGAACAGTTACTACCCCTCAATCATCAGGATCTGGAACCAAAGGGGATAACCTCACACAACTTCACTTGCCCCAACACTGATCTTTTCCCACAAACTATGAACTCACTTTCAAGGACTCTTCATCTTATGTTCTCGATATTTATAGCTAATTTGTTTATTATTATTATTTTCGATTTTTGTAGCTGCACATTTTATTTTCTTTTGCAACCTGGATGCCTGCTCTGTTGGTGCAGTCTTTCATTGATTCTATTATGGTTATTGGATTTATTGAGTATGCCCACAAGAAAAGGAATCTCAGGGTTGCATATGGTGACATATATGTACCTTAATAATACACTTACTTTGGACTTTGTATCTCATTGAAGCCTACAGAATATTGAAAGACCTAGATAGAATGGACACGGGACGAATGTTTCCTATAGTGGTGTGGTTTAAGAACAGAGGCACTGTTTCAGTATAGCTGGTTGTCATTTTGGAACAGAGATAAGGAGGAATTTCTTTAGATAGAGGGTGGGTAGCCTGTGGAATTCATTGCACAGATGGCTATGGAGGCCAAGTCATTATAGCGGAGGTCGATAGGTTTTTTGATTAGTAAGGGCATCGAAGGTTATGGGGAGAAGGTAGGAGAATGGGATTGAGGGATAATAAATCGTCTGTGATAGAATGGTGGGCAGACTCGATGGGCCGAATGGTCTAATTCTGCTTCTGTATCTTATAATCTTAAATTCTGATTTAATGAATCTGTGCATAAAACTAAGCGAAGTAAAATGAGAATGCTGGTATAAGGAGAAGAATGGAGAAATAATCTCACACTGAAAGCCATCATGTTCTTTCCCCATGGGGTGAAGATGTTGCTCAGGTCACGAGAAAGAAGTTGCCTATCGTGCACGTCTCCTTTTGTGACAAGAGTGTGAGGAAAAGTTGATGTAAAACATTTATAAAAGAAGAAAATAAGGCTGGGAAGATCATACACTGGCAGTTGGATTATTTACAACACTTACAATATACATGAGTACATTTCACAATATGTTTCAATATACATGACACAGATAAGTGCATTCTAATCTAACCCAATCAATATCAAATAAAACCTCACCTATAAACAGAAATAATTGACCAGGTATCCATGGTGTGGTCCCTTCGCCAACATGGAGAAACAAAATGCAGTTTAGTGGTTGCTTTGTTGCTCACTGCAAGTGACCAGAACCTACAGGTAGCTCACCAGTCCCTTTTTCGTCCCATGTTGTAACTCCCATCCTTTACTTTAGGGGGCGTTGAAACCTATCCGATTCACAGCAATTGCAAATGGTGCTGGGGAGTGTTAGTGCTGGAGGAGGGGAGAAGGGATGGTTGTGGTATGGCGGATGAGGATGGAATAAATTTGTCTGGCATCTAAAAGTTCAGATTGGGAAATATATGTTCCCTTTAAAAAATATTAATAATTAAGGGACACACAGTCAGTGGCCACATTATTAGGTACACCTGTACGCTGTTCATTAAAACAAATATCTATCCAGTCAATTATGTGTCAGCAACACAGCGTATAAAAAGAAGAGATTCAGTTATAGTTCAGACCCAACATCAGAATGAGGAAGAAATGTGAGCTAAGTGACTTTGACTGTGGAATGATTGTTGGTGCCAAACAGTGTGACATGAGTATCTCAGAAACTGCCGATCTCCTGGGATTTTCATGCACAACAGTCTCTAGAGTTTACAGAGAAAGGTGCGAGAGACAGAGCACATCAATGAGTTGTAGTTCTACTAGTGAAAACACCCCGTTAATGAGAGAGGTCAGAGTAGAATGTCCAGATTAGTTCAAACTGACAGGAAGTGACAGCAACTCAAATATCCACGTGTTACAACAGTGGAATGCAGAAGAGCTTCTCTGAAAGCACACATGTTGAGCCTTGAAGTAGCTGGGCTACAGCAGCAGAAGGCCATGAACAAACACTCAGTGGCCATTTTATTAGGTACAGGAGATAGCTAATCAAGTGGCCACTGAGTATAACTGCAAGTAACAGATAAAACCAAGGAAGTTGAGGGAAGAATTCACCCACAGCAGATTGCATGTTTATTACCTTGTGCCAAAGGGACAATGGAAGTTGAAACCACCATCACACTTACAAAAGGAAGGGTTCAACCAACATGGATTGCATGGCTTCCTGTTGTGCATAACACTCTATCTTTCTTATGTTTTAAGAGAAAACTCTTGTCTTTGTGTGCATCCCAAGCAGGAAAAAAGCTTAATCTAGGAGATGCATTGTAAGTTGCATGTATTAAACGTCTGACCCTATCCCTTTTGACTCAGGCAACATGAAGAAATTGGAAGATGGGAGGACCTACATGACATCAGTGTTAATCAGCGTAATGGTGATGGCAGCTGTATTGATCATATTCCTGACGTTTCTCGTGATCCGAGGAAATAAAAGTTTGTATTTTCATTTTGTATACTTTTATCGAGTCAACTATCCTCATTTTCGAAAACTATTGATACAGATACAGTAATCTTTATGCCGAAAGTATTTGTATGGCATCACATTCAGGTATTTATTCCCACCAACATTCGCTCGGTTTAACCAAAACTCGCAATATGTTTCATCTTCTTGGATATCAGGTGTCACCTGTTTCAGTAATTCTGACCCAATCACATTTATGGGGTAGAAAATAATATGATTGAAATACAGTTACTATTTTATTGAAATATATTGCTTATATTTACTCGATGTAGAGATCATTGAATCATGGGGCCATACAGCACAGTCCCATCGAGTCCATGCTGAAACATTCAAGCTGCCTACTCCTGTCGACCTGCACTAGGACCATAGTTCCCCATACCCCAAATATTCATGTACCTATCCAAACTTCCTTAGACCTTGAGATCGAGCTTGCATACACTTATGCTGACAACTCATTCTACTGACGATGATGAGTGATAAAGTTCCCCCTCATGTTCTCCTTAAACTTTTCACCCTTCACTCTTAACCTATGACCTCTGATTGTAATCCCACTCAGCCTCAGAAAAAAATGCCTGCTTAAGTTTACCCCTCATAATTTTGAAACCTCTATCAATTCCCCTTTCAATCTTCTGCATTCCAAGTATATCAATGGATATTTCATTGAACTCACCAAATTGCCAGGGACCAGATTACTTACTTATAGAATTTCTTAGAGTTTCTCTATAAGCTGTTGATTAGATGTTAACTGAAAATAGAAATAAAACCAGTGTTATAAAACCTATGCAGTCCACTCTTCTAATTGGTGGCACTGGGAAACAAGTGCAGTAACTTAGTGGAAGTGCCAACACATTTGAACCAAAATTGTTGGATTTATTTTACTTCATCCTGATTTCTTTGTTGCTCAAAGTTCAAAGATAATATTATTTTTATTATCAAAGTACGTGTATGTTACCAAATACTACCCTGAGATTCATTTTCTTGCAGACACTCACAGTAGAACAAAGAAATACAATAGAATCAGTGAAAAACTACACAAAAAGACTGACAAGCAACCAATATGCGAATATCAAAGATAGATACATTATTGATCCCAAAAGAAATTATAGTGTCACAGTGGCATTACAAGTTCACAGATATAAAGTATTAGAAGAGAAGTAAGAAAGAATAAAAAATAAGTTATTACAGTCTATCAGGAGGAGGTCATCACTTTCCCAGCTATAGGTTGACTCATTATACAGCCTAATGGCTGAGGGTAAGAATGACCTCATATCATGCTCCTTGCAGCAGCGCAGTTAGAAACATAGAAAACCTACAGCACAATCCAGGCCCTTCAGCCCGCAAAGCTGTGCTGAACATGTCCTTACCTTAGAAATTACTTAGGGTTACCCATAGCCCTCTATTTTTCTAAGCTCCATGTACCTATCCAGGAATCTCTTAAAACACCCTAACGTATCCACCTCCATCACCGCCACTGGCAGCCCATTCTAAGCACTCACCACTCTCTGCGTAAAAAAATTACCCCTGACATCTCCTATGTACTTACTTCCAAGCACCTTAAAACTATGCCCTCTAGTGCTAGCCATTTCAGCCCTGGGAAAAAGCCTCTGTCTATCCACACGATGAATGTGTCTCATCATCTTGTACACCTCTATCAGGTCACCTCTCATCCTCCGTCTCTCCAAGGAGAAAAGGCCAAGTTCACTCAACCTATTCTCGTAAGGCATACTCCCCAGTCCAGGCAGCATCCTTGTAAATCCACATCCTTCCTGTAGTGAGGTGACCAGAACTGAGCAGAGTACTCCAAGTGGGGTCTGACCAGGTCCTATAAAGCTGTAACATCACCTCTTGGCTCTTGAACAACAGAGTCAACCTGCACAGCAGCCTTGAGTGTCCTATGGATTTGGACCCCAACATCCCTCTGATTCTCCATGCTGCCAAATGTCTTACCATTAATGGTATATTCTGCCATCAAATTTGACCTACCAAAATGAACCACCTCACACTTACCTGAGTTGAACTCCATCTGCCACTTCTCAGCCCAGTTCTGCAACTTATCAATGTCCCGCTATAATCTCTGACAGCCCTCCACTCTATCCATAGCACCCCCAACCTTTGTGTCATCAGCAAATATACTAACCCATCCCTCAACTTCGTATTCCAGGTCGATTAAAAATCACAAAGAGTAGGGGTCCCAGAACAGATCCCTGAGGCACACCACTTGTCATCGACCTCCATGCAGAATATGACCCGTCTACAACCACTCTTTGCCTTCTGTGGGAAAGCCAGTTCTGGATCCAGAAAGCAATGTCCCCTTGGATCCCATGCCTCCTTACTTTCTCAATAAGGCTTGAATGGGGTACCTTCGAAAATGCCTTGCTGAAATCCATATACACTACATCTACTACTCTGCCTTCATCAATGTGTTTAGTCATATCCTCAAAAAATTGCATCAGGCTCGTAAGGCACCACCTGCCTTTGATAAGGCCATACTGACAATTTCTAATCATATTATGCCTCTCTAAATGTTCATAAATCCTGCTTCTCAGGATCTTCTTCATCAGCTTACCAACTACTGAAGTAAGACTCACTGGTATATAATTTCCTGGGCCATCTCTACTCCTTTACTTGAATAAGGAAACAACATCCAAAACCCTCCAGTCCTCCAGAACCTCTCCTGTGTGCAGTGATAATGCAAAGATAATCGCCAGAGGCTCAGCAATCTCCTCCCTGGCTTCCCACAATAGCCTGGGGTACATCTTGTCTGGTCTCAGTGACTTATCCAACTTGATGCTTTCCAAAATTTCCAGCACATCTTCTTCCTTAATATTTACATGCTCAAGCTTTTCAGTTTGCTGTAAGTCATCCCTGCAATCACTGAGATCCTCTTCCGTAGTGAATACTGAAACAAAGTATTCATTAAGTACCTCTGCTATCTCCTCCAGTTCCATATATACTTTCCCACTGTCACACTTGATTAGTCCTATTCTCTCACATCTTATCCTCTTGATCTTCCCATACTTGTAGAATGCCTTGGAGTTTTCCTCAGTTCTGTCCATTTCTCATGGCCCCCCCCTGGGTCTCCTAATTTCATTCTTAAGCTCCTTCCTGCTAGTCTTATAATCTTCTCGATCTCTATCATTACCTAGTCGTTTGAACCTTTTGTAAGCTCTTCTTTTCTTCTTGACTAGATTTACAACAGCATTTGTACACCGTGGTTCCTGTACCCTACCACCCTTTCCCTGTCTCATTGGAATGTACCTATGCAGAACTCCATGCAAATATCCCCCGGACATTTGCCACATTTCTTCCTATGTTTCCCTGAGAACATCTGTTTCCAATTCATGCTTCCAAGTTTCTGCCTGATAGCCTCATATTTCCTCTCACTCCAATTAAACACTTTCCTAACTTGTCTGTTCCTATCCCTCTCCAATGCTATGGTAAAGGAGATAGAATTGTGATCACTATCTCCAAAATGCTCTCCCACTGAGTGATCTGACACCTAACCAGGTTCATTTCCCAATACCAGATAAAGTGCAACTTCTCCTCTTGTAGACTTATATACATATTGTGTCAAGAAACCTTCCTGAACACACCTAACAAATGTCACCCCAGTTGTCTTAGTCTATTGCTATATGCGCTCTTCTGTTCAGCCCTGGTGGCATGCAGAGGGTAAGAAATATTGTCCAGAATTGCCAGGACTTTCTGATCACAGCATGATTGAGTTCCACTTGAAATTTGATAGGGTGGAAGTAAAGTCTGATGTGGCAGTTTTTCAGTGGATTAAGGGAAATTACAGTGAGAGAGGAGTTGGCCAAAGTAAATTAGAAGGAGCTGCTGGCAGAGATGTCAGCAGAGTGTGTTTCTGGGTAAAATGGGGAAGGTGTAGGACATGTGTATTCCAAAAGTGAAGAAATACTGAAATGGCAAAATACTACAACCACAGCTGACAAGGGAAGGCAAAGCTAATGTAAAACAAAAGAGAGGGTATACAACAAAGCAAAAAATAGTGCGAATATAGACCATTGGGAAGTTTATAAGAACTTATAGAGAGCAACTAAAATAATCATTAGAAGGGAAAAAAAGATGAAAAGGGAAAGCAAGCTAGCAAATAATATCGAAGTGGAGAGGAAAAGCTTTTTCAAGCATGTAAAAAATAAGAGAGATGAGAGTGGATATAGGATTGCTAGAAAATGAGGCAGGAAAAATAATAATGAGGGACAAGGAGATAGAAGATGAACTAAATGAGTATTTTGCATTCGTCTTCACTGTGGAAGACACTAGCAGTGTGCCAGATGTGTGTGAAGGAAGAGAAGTGGGTGCAGTTACTATTACAAGGTAGAAGGTGTTCAAAAACTGTAGGACCTAAAAGTACACAAGTCACCCGGACCAGATGAGCTGCACCTTAGGGTTTGAAAGAAGTAGTGTTAGAGATGGTGACGGCATTAGAAATGATCTTTCAAAAATCATTGGACTCTGGCATGGTGCCAGAGGACTGGAAATTTGCAAATTTCACTCCATTCTTTTAGAAACAAGGAAGGCAGAGGAAAGGAAATGATAGACCAGTTAGCCTGAACTCAGTGGTTGGGAAGATGTTAGAGTCAATTGTTAAGAATGAGGTGATGGAGTACTTGTTGACCAAGTTAAGAGCCCGCGGTGTTACAGGAAAGTTACTAACGTGGTTACAGCATTGGCTGATTGGTAGGAAGCAGTGAGTCGGAATAAAAGGATCCTCGTCTGGTTGGCTGCCAATGACCAGTGGTGTTCAGCAGGGGTCAGTGTTAGGATCACTTCCTTTATGTTATATATAAATGATATAGATGTTGAAATAGATGGCTTTGTTGCCAAGTTTGCAGATGATATGAAGATTGGTGGAGGGGCATGTAGTTTTGAAGAAGCAGGTAGGATGCAGAAGGACTTAAACAGATTAGGAGAATGGGCAAGAAAGTGGTAAATGAAACATAATGTTGGAAAATGCATGGTCACGCACTATGGTAGTAGAAATAAATGTGTGGACTATTTTGTAAATGGGAAGAAAATCCAAAAATCTAAAATAGAAACATAGAAACAGAGAAAACCTACAGTACAATACAGGACCTTCTGCTCACAAAGCGGTGCCAAACATGTACTTACTTTAGAAATTACCTGGGGTTAGCCATAGCCCTCTATTTTTCTAAACTCCATGTACCTATCCAGGAGCCTCTTAAAAGACCCTATCGTATCCGCCTCCACCACTGTCACCGCCAGCCAATTTCATGCACTCACCACTCTCTGCATAAAATACATACCCTGGACGTCCCTTCTGTACCTACTTCTAAGCACCTTAAAACTGTGTCTTCACGTGTTAGCAATTTCAGCCCTGGGAAAAAGCCTCTGATTATCCACACGATCAATGCCTCTCATCAGCTTATACACCTCTATCAGTTCACCTCTCATCCTCCGTCTCTCCAAGGAGAAAAGGCTGAGTTCACTCAACCTACTCTTGTAAGGCATGCTCCCCAATCCAGGCAACCTCCTTGTCAATCTCCTATGCACCCTTTCGATAGTTTCCACATCCTTCCTGTAGTGAGGTGACCAGAACCAAGCACAGTACTCCAAGTGGGGTCTAACCAGGGTCCTACACAGCTGTAACATCACCTCTCAGCTCTTGAACTCAATCCCATGGTTGATGAAGGCCAATGCACCATATGCCTTCAACCTGCGCAGCAGCTTTGAGTATCCTATGGACACAGACCCAAAGATCACTCTGATCCTCCACACTGCCAAACATTTTACAACTAATACTATATTTGAAAAACTTACCCCTGACATCTCCTCTGTACCTACTTCCAAGCACTTTAAAACTGTGCCTTCTCATCATAGCCATTCAGCCCTGGGAAAATGTTTCTGACTATCCACGCGATCAATGCCTCTCAATGTCCTTGGATGTTAGTCCAAATATTGTCTGCAAAGATCAGCTCAGTGTTATGTGAGTGAAGATGACCACGCTGGTTCAGGATCCTGATGGATGAAAGTTCATATCTGTTCCTGAACCTGCCGGCAGCAGAGAAGAGAAAACATGGTGTGAATGTTGGGGTCCTTGGTGATGGATGCTGCAGTGGAATTTTGTATGTATGCAAAATTTTACAGGGTTTAGTATGGCATCCAAGGTGAACTTTCTGGTTTATATCCTTGAGATTTTGTATTTAAACATGCTATACATGTGTTAATTTGAAAATTGTGTAATTCTTGCATTTTCTCATTATCACAGAATCCAATGATATGCAAGTAAACCTACAGGTAAGAACTATGCAATACTTTACTTGCACAATGATAGATGGCAGTAAAAGATATTAAGATGCCACAATTTTAATGTTTGGTGTTTAAAATCATAATGTAGTATAAAATATTCAGTTGTTCATTGACTTACCACATTACCATCTGCACATATGTGTGTGTGTCTAATAGTAAACCCTTGTACTACTTCTATCAAAGTGCAGGACCATCCACTTCCTGACACTGTATTTCATCTGCCATTTCTTTGCCCATTCTCCTAATCTGTCTAAGTTCTCTGTGGCCTCTCTAGTTTTTCATGCTACATGCCCCTCCAAGTATCTTCATATCTGCTGCAAACTTTGCAACAAAGCCATTAATTCCATCATCCTAATCATTGATGTATAATGTAAAAAGAATTGGTCTCAACACAGATGCCTGTGGAAAACCACTAGTCACCAGCAGCCTACCAGAAAAGGCTCCCTTGTTCCCACTCTTTGCCTCCTGCCATTCAGCTACTGATTCATCCATGCTAGAATCTTTCCTGTAATGACATGAACTGATCTAATTTTCAGAAGGCCTTTGACAAGCTGCTGCACATCATGGCTGATCTAATTTTCCTCTCAGCCCCAGTCCCCTGCCTTCTCCCTGTATCCCTTCATGTTCAGACCAATCAATAATTGATCAACTTCTGCCTTATATATACTGTATACAAAATCCTGGCCTCCACACTTACCTTTGGCAAAGAAGCAGCCTCACGTGCGGCATCTTGTCAAAGGCCTTCTGAAAATCCAAGTACACAACATCAACCGATTCTCCTTTGTCTATCCAGCTTGTTTTTTTCTGCAGAGAATTCCAACAGATTTTTTTCAGGCATGAATTTCCCTTCATGAAACTGTGCTGACTATGGCCTATTTTATCATGTGCCTCCAAGTACCTAGTGACCTCCTCATTAGTAATCGAATCCAACATCTTCCCAACCACTGAGATCAGACTAACTGGCCTATAGTTTCCTTTCTTCTTCCTCTCTTCCTTCTTGAAGAGTGGAGTGATATTTGCATTCTTCCAGAACCATCCCAGAATCTAGTTATTCTTGAAAAATCATTACTAATGCCTTCACAACCTCTTCAGCCACCTCTTTCAGAACACTGGGGTGCACACCATCTGGTAAATTCACATACTTCAAGACCCCTGACACCTGGAACTTCCACCATACTGCTCATGTCTTCCACAGTGAATACTTATTCAGTTCATCCGCCATTTCCTTGTCCCTTATTACTACCTCGCCAGCATTTTTTTTCCAGCGGTCCGATATACACTCTCGCCTCCCTTTTACACTGTATGTATCCAAAGAAACGTTTGGTATTCTTTTGACTATTACTGGCTAGCTTACTTTCGTATTCCACCTTTACCTCTTAATGACTTTTTTATTTGCCTTTTGTTTGTTTTTAGAAGCTTCCCGATCCTCTAACTTCCCATTATTTTTTCTCTATTATCGCTTTGACTTGTCTTGTTAGCCACGGTTGTCTCATTATTCCTTTGGAATACTTCTTCCTCTTTGGGAATTATATATCCTGTGCTTTCCGAATTGCTTCCAAAAGTTCCAGCTATTGTTGCTCTGTCGTCGTCACTGACAGTGCTCTTTTCCAACCAGTTCTGGGCTACTCTGCTCGCCTGCCCCTGGAACTCCCTTTACACTACTGTAATATCGATACATCTGACTTTAGCTGTTCCTTCTCAAATTTCACGGCGAATTCGGTCATATTATGATCGCTTATGTAGAAGAGGGAGGCGCATCAACAGCGACTTCATCCATTTAAAAGAGTTCGCCATCCTTATCAAAGAAGATAAATGTAATTTAAGGATCTGAGTTATTTGTGTTTATTTTAATATTCCTTCTTTCGGTTGGGATTTTAATTAGCTGCTTTTAGAGAACTGTGTCTTTAAAAATATTTAAATTCATTTGAAAATTATTAGTTTTTCCTTTGGGCCTGGAGACAAAGAACTGTGCGGAAATTATTAACAGCAAAGAGCTCCCAAGAATCAGAGCACTTTACAGGTTTAGGGGAGTAGTGAAGGGTGGGTGCTAGGCTCAGTACTCCATGTCTGAGGTCAGCTCGCCGCCTGGAACTTGTGCGGCAGAGCATCCGTAACTTGCATTGCTCGTCTGCCCAACCATAAATCCATCCCAATATGATCTGACCCATTAAATCAAATTTCTGGTACATGTTCAAATACAACTTTGTCGTCATGTATGCTGCTAAACGAAACAATTTTCTTCCGAACCGGGGTGCACGGCACAGTACGTATAATTCACACACAACACGTACCATAAATTTGAAATGAATATGAAATAAAAGTATACGGTGCATTCTATTGGACCCTTCACACCCATGTGAGCCGGGAAGCAGTGGACTTCAATCTCCCTTTAAACATCTCCCCCATAGCCTCCCCCTCTTTATCCAGCAATCTCTTCCTACTGACTAAAACGTTTAGCAATATGCATCTCAAAATATTATTTTTGTTTTCCTGAACATCAGATGCTTTTATTTTCCAAATATTGTCCACCTATCTGAGTGACTCGCCACGTCTATGCACGCTTCCCTCCACATACTCAAGATATTCCACCCCTCGATAGCTTCACCATTCTCCACAGACAGGTCAGTTCAGTCTTTTAAAGACGGAGGAACTAGAGTATGCTTTATGATTACCTCATCTTGGTACACATATGTGGCTATTTTTGTTCAGTTCTGCTCACTGACAGAGAACATTTAGTGGTCAAATGTTGTCCTTTTCATCTTCTGAGGGATTTTACCGCCATCAACCAGTGCCTGTCTGACGCGAGTTGAGGTACATTCCACCTTTGGCAAGTGTCAAGAAGGCACTGGAGGACCTAAAGCAACACACACACACACAAAATGCTGGAGGACCTCAGCAGGTCAGGCAGCATCAATGGAAAAGAGTGAATAAAGGACATTTCGGGACGAGACCATTCTTCAGCTAAGCTCCGTATTCAGCAGGTATGAAACAGCGTACTCCGATACTATCCCTATCATTTGTGGGGGATTTAAACCAGGCCAGCTTGTAGAAATCCCTGAACAACTACCACCAAGCTATCACCCGTGGAACTAGAGGAGACGACACACGTAACCGCTTATACCACCACCAAGAACGTTTACCGCGCCATCCCACGCCCACTCTTTGGGAAGCCCGATCACCCGTCTGTACTTCTACTCCTAGTGTATAGGGAGAGACAAAAGACTGCAGCAGCAGTGGTGAGAACCAAGAAAGTATAGTTAAGGGATTGTGGAGGAATGCTGACAGGACTGCTTTGAGTCAGTGGACTGGACAATATTCAGGGATTCAACTTCGAGTCTGAGTGAACACACCGACTTCATTAAAACCCGTGTGGATGAGCGTGTGCCTTCGAAATAATACTGTCCATGGCCAAATCAAAACCCGTAAATGAACCCGGACATTCGTGGTCAGCTGAGGGCTAGATCTGTGTCATTCAAGACGGACGATCCAGGGCTATACATGATGTCCAGGTATGACCTACAAAAAACTATCTTAAGGGCGAAAGATCAATTCCGATTGAGGATGGAGACGAATCAGCTCTGGCAGGGTTTGCAGGCAATTACTTCCTACAGAGCGAAACAGTGTCACGAATAGCTGTGATGCTTCTCTCCCATTTATGCACGCTTTGAAGGGAAAATAAAACTACAGTACATCTATGCGAATTCCTGCATCATCCGTCGACTCTGTGATCTCTCTCTCCACGGCAAAACATCTCTCATGAGGGTGAACCCGCGCAAGGTGTCGGGACCTAATGGCGTGCCTGGTAGGGCTCTGCAAACTTGTGCCAACCAACCGGCGGGAGTATCCAGGACATCATCAACCTCTGATTGCTACAATTGGAGATTCACATTTGCTCCAAAAAGGCGACAATCATACCAGTGCCCAAGACAAGCAGAGGGAGCTGTCTCAATTACTATCGCCAAGTTGCACTCACATCTACTATAATGAAATGCTTTGAGAGGTAGGTCATGGCTGGAATCAGCCCCTGCCTAAGCAAAGTCTTGGACCTGCTGCAATTTGCCTATCGCAAAAATAATTCTACAGCGGACGCAATCTCATTGGCTCTCCATTCGGTCTTGAATCACGTGGACCATAGTAATTATTACATCAGGCAGCTGTTTATTGACTACAGCTCAGCGTTCAACACAATCATATCCTCGGTTCAACTCAAAAAGCTTCAGAAACTGGGCCGCTGTACCTCGCTCTATAACTGGATCCTTAACTTTCTCGGCGGGAAACCATTATGTGCAGATCGGAAATCAAATCTCCTCTTCGCTGACAACACTGGCACACCTCAAGGTCGCGTGATTAGCTCCCTGCTCTGCTTTCTCTACACCCACACTGTGTGGCTAGACACAGCTCAAACTCCGTCTATAAATTTGCCGACAACACAAATATTGATGGCAGAAGTTCAGATGATAGCAAGGTGGCATACAGGAGAGAGGTTCATCAGCTGATTGGGTCATATCGCAGAAACAACCTTGCATTCAACGTCAGTAAGACTAAAAATATTATTGTGGACTTCAGGAAAGGATGGGAGAATTAAAGAACCACAGTGTACAAAGTATGCCGAAAATCTAGCTAAGAAGAAAAGAAAAGCTTACGAAATGTTCAAGAAACTAGATACTGTTAGAGGTCTAGAAAATTACAAGGTTTTAAGAAGGTGCTTAACAATGAAATTGGGAGAGCTAGAAGGGGCCATGAGAAGGCCTTGGTGAGCACGATTAAGGAAAACTCCAAGGCATTCTACAAGTATGCGAAGAGCAAGAGGGCGAGCTGTGTGAGAACAGGACCGAATCAGGTGCGATATCCTGTGCATGGAGTCGGAGGAGGTAGTGGAAGAACTTAATGTATACTTTGCTTCAGTATTCACCAGGGAAAAATACCTTGGCAGTTGTGGGGATGTCTTACAGCGGACTGAAACGCTTGAGCGTATAGACATTTAGAAAGAGGATGTGCTGGAGCTTAAAAAAAACAGTAAGTTAGATAAGTCACCGGGACCGATGAGATATACCCCTGGCTACCGTGGGAAGAGAGGGAGGAGATTGCCGAGCCTCTTGAGATGATCTTTCCGTCATCAATATGGACGAGAGAAGTACCGGAGGATTGGAGGGTTGCAAATGTCCCCTTGTTCAAGAAAAGGAATAGCGATAACCCAGGAAATTATAGACCAATGAGTCCGACTTCAGTGGTTGGCAAGTTGTTGGAGAAGATCCTGAGAGGGAGGATTTATGAGCATTTGGAGAGACATAATCTGATTAGGGATAGTCAGCATGGTTTTGTCAAGGGCAGGTCGTGTCTTACGAGCCTGATTGAATCATTTGAGATAATAACAAAGCACATTGATGAAGGTAGTGCAGTCGATGTAGTTCGTATTCTGCATGGAGGTCGGTGACCAGTGGTGTTCTGCAGGGATCTGTTCTGGGAGAATCCTCCTCTTAGTGATTTTTTTATTAATGACCTGGATGAAGAAGTAGAAGGGTGGGTTAGTACTTTGCTGACGGCACAAAAGTTGTGGGTGTTCTGAATAGTCTGGAAGGTTGTCAGAGGTTACAGCTGGACATCGATAGGATGCAGAACTGGGCTGAGAAGAGGCAGATGGAGTTTAATCGTGATAAGTGTGGAGTGGTTCATTTTGGTGGGTCCAATTTGAAGATAGACATATAATATAAATGGTAAGACTATTGGCAGTGTGGAGGATCTGAGAGATCTTGGGGTCTGTGTCGATAGGACACTCAAAGCTCTACGCAGGTTGACAGTGTTGTTAAGAAGGCGAATATCGTGTTGGCATTCATCGACCGTTGGATTGAGTTCAAGAGCCACGAGGTAATGTTACAGCTAAACAAGACCTTGGTTAGACTCCACTTGGAGTACTGTGTTTAGTTCTGGTCATCTCACTACAGGAAGGATGTGGATACCATAGAGCGAGTGCAGAGGAGATTTACAAGGATGTTGCCTGGATTGGAGGGCGTAACTTATGAGAATAGATTGAGTGTACTTGGCCTTTTCTCGTTGGAGCGACCGAGGATGAGAGGTGGCCTGATAGAGGTGTATGAGATGATGAGGGGCATTGATCATGTGGATAGCCAGCGGCTTTTTCCCAGGGCTGGAATGGCTAACACGAGGATGCATAGTTTTAAGGTGCTTCGAAATAGGTACCGAGGGGATGTCAGGGACAAGATTTTCACATAGAGAGCGGTGGGTGCGTGGAATACACTGCTGGCAGCGGTGGTGGAAGTGGATACACAGGGTCTTTTAAGAGCCTCTTAGATAACTACATGGAGCTTAGAAAAAATAGAGGCTTTGTGATAGGGAAATTCTAGGCAGTTTCTAGAGTAGGTTACATGTCGGCGCAACATTGTGGGCTGAAGAGCCTGTAATGTGCTGTAAATTTCATTGTTCTATGTTCAGGAAGGATAAGTCCGCATCGAGGGATCAGAAGTGGAAAAGATTTACAGTTCAAGTTCCCGTTTGCCAACATCTCTAAAGGTCTATCCTGGACCCAACATATTGATGCAATTACAAAAAAAAAAAGGTAGGACAGCGACTATATTGCTTTAGGAATTTGAGGAGATTTTGTACATCACCAAGGACACTCGAAAGTTTCTGCAGATACACCACGGAGAGCATTCTAACTGATTGCATCGCCTTCTCGTCGGGAAAGGCCACTGCACAGGATCGGAATAGGTTGCAGAATGTTGTAAACTCCAACATGGGCACTCGCCTCCCCAACATCCAGGACACCTTCAAAAGTCGATGCCTCAAAAAGGCAGCATCCATCATTAAGGAGCCGCATCACCCAGGACCTGCCCTCTTGATAGATAAATACTTTATTTATCCCAAGGGAAATTATAGTGTCACAGTAGCATTACAAGTGCACAGATATACAAATATTAGAAGTGAAGTAAGAGAGAATTAAAAAAATACTTGAAACAGTCTAACAGGAGGGGGGAATCATTTCCCCAGCTATTATTTGACTCATAATGGAGTCAAATGGCCGAGGGTAAGAATGACCTCATATAGCGCGCTTTGGAGCAGCGCTAAGTCTATGACTAAAAGTACTCCTCTGTTCAGCCAAGGTGGCATGCAGAGCGTGAGAAACATTCTCCACAATTGCCAGGCTTTTCAGTAGGGTCCTTTGTTCTACCACAGCCTCCAGTATCCAGTTTGACTCCTATAACAGCGTCAGCCTTTCTAATCAGTTTATTGAAGCTATTGGCATCACCCGTGTTGATGCCATTGCCCCAGCTCACTACCGCATAGAAGATTGTACTGGCGACAACAGACTGGTAGAACATGCGAAGGAGAAGCCCGCATACTCTAAAGGACCTCAGTCTCCTCAGGAAGTAGAGGCGACTCTTCCCCTTCTTGTACACAGCCTCAGTGTTGGTGCTGCACTCAAGTCTGTCATTTAGGTGCACCCCCAGGTACTTGTAGGTCCTCACCACATCCACGTACCTATCATCAATAATAACAAGGAGCAGTGCATTCTTAGTCTTCCTAAACTCCATCACCATCTCCTTTGTCTTACTGATGTTGAGCTGCGGATGATTCTGTTTGCACCATTGGACAAAGTCCTCCACCAGAGGTATAGCAGCCTGGAAATACACATTTAACATTTCAGAAACAGCTTCTTCCTCTCCGCCGTCAGATTTCTGAATGGACAGGATCCCCATGAGTACTTCCTCAGCATTTCACCCCATTCCCCCTCTCTTATTGTACTACTTAAATAATTTGCTTTATAAACACGGTACTTATTATAATTTATAGTTTAATTACTGTGATTTGCAATGTATTGCTGCAGCAAAACTACAAATTTCTCGACATAGGCAGGTGATAGAGAACGAATACAGGCTGAGTATCGCAGCCGTCGCAGCTCGCTGTGGGACGTTCCCCGGCCTAAAGTGGAACAGGTCCGCGCGCACCGGTCCTCACTCTAAACCTGCGGTGTGCAGGCGGGAAGAACGATCGTGTCGTCGTTCCTGATGTCTCATCTTCCCTCCTGATCTTCGCAAGCAAAGATCCAACCATCGAGATGTCAAACCTCCCGTAAAATGGATTTAATCATGCGACTACGAACGTTAGTTATTTAATAGAACTCCTCAACGTGGAGAGCCTCAATTTTAAATGAAAATAAGCGACGGCCATTACTGTATTTTGACAATCCTGTTTCTTTTAATACCGGCAGGCAGATTCTCTTCAGAGTGTCGCTCCAGTGGAGACTGTTCAGTACAGCCAGGTCACCATAAAACAAGCAAAAAAGAACTGGGTGAATAGGAAAGCGGATAATACAGAATATGCCTCAGTAAGAGAATTGTTCACGACTTACTCCAATTCTGAAGACCTCAGTAGGCAGACAAGCTTTTAAATAAGCCTCCAGATTCCCAAAATGCGGGCGAGGGGTGGGGGAATGCTTAACGGCGAGAATGGATTTAGTGAAAGGAATAAGTATTGGAATCTCCAGGACGTGACGGATTCTCTGGAGAATTTTATAAGACTTTTTCTTCATTGCTTATACCTTATTTATGTTCTACTCTTACTGATTCCTTCAAGGTGGTTAGGTTGCCACAGTCTTCTTATGAAGCTTCCATTTCGCTTATTCTTAAAAAGGATAAGAATCTCACTGAATGCTCTTCATATAGACCAATCTCTTTACTCATTGTTGATGCTAAGATCCTATCTAAATTTTCTATTATTTTTCTTCTTGGATCCTCTCTTCCTTTATCTTTAAATAAATTAACTGACAGTTTGGTGGTTAAACACACTTTGAGGATCTGGCTACAGTTTAGAAAACATTTCGGTTTATTGAGATTTTCCCTTTCTAGTCCTATTTTTTTCAATTTTTTTTTTAAAACGACCGATCTGTTTTTTTAGAGAATGGGATAGATTAGGCATTAAACGATTTCAGGATCTGTTTGTTGAAGGGCATCTTTCTTCTTTTGAGCAGGTCTCTGAAATATAACCTATCAAAAACCCACCTTTTTCGATATCTACAGATTACAGATGTTTTAAGATCTAAACTACATATATTTCCTACCAGCCCGGATAAGAACATAATACATGCAATCTCTAATTTGAAACCTTTTGATAATGGCTCAATATCTGTGGTCTGTTGTTGGGACTGAGAATGGCTTCTTTAGACAAAATTAAAAAAGATTGGGAAAAGGATTTACAGACTTCATTATCTGATGAGACCTGGAGGGCTATTTTCAAAATGGTTAATTCTTCATCGTTATGTGCTCGTCATTCCCTCCTACAATTTAAAGTGGTACAGAGGGCTCATATGTCTAAAGACAAGCGCTCTCGTTTTTTTGCTGATGTATCTCCTTATTGTGACAGATGTAATAATGGAGAGGCTTCATTAATTCATATGATTTGGTCATGTTCGAGCCTTTAAAAATATTGGAAAGATGTATTTCAAACTTTTTCTCTACTTTTTTAAAGTTAATTTTAAACCCAATCCTTTGACTGCCTTATTTGGTATTATTAAGGAAAGAGTTATAATTTTGGAGTCTTCTCATTTGCGGGTATTGGCTTTTATTTCGCTTATGGCTAGGAGGGATATCTTGCTTAAATGGAAGGAGGCTGCCCGCCCCCCACACACACAGGCTCAATGGTTATGCGATGTTATGTCATGTTTAAATTTAGAGAAGATTCGTTGTTCGACTTCTGATTCTAATCAAGATTTTCAAAAGCTATGGGGACCCTTCCTGAATTATTTTAAAAGTCTTTGAATTGTTATTGTTTTTAAAATATAGATCTGGGCCATTATTATAAAACACTATATGGTAAAGTACTCTTTTTTTCTCTTTTTTTTAACCAACCAGCTTTGTCTTGGTAGTGGGTGTGGATTTTTTATGATATAATTCACGATATTATTGTATTTCATAATTCAATTTATTTTATTTGATTGATCATGAATATGGGATACCGTGATTATATCAGTGTGATTTATAATAGCGCACTTTGTGCTCTTATTTTGATTTGAATTCTGTATCTGTGTATATGAAATTTAATAAAAATATTGGAAAAAGAAATAAAGAAAGAAAGGAATCTGTCATTTTTCACTTTCCTCGGCTTCTGTTTCTCCCGACTGCATTCGAGGAGAATTTTGAACGGAACGTCAGGCGGCTTTTTTTGTGAGCAATTATGTTTCTGCAAAGTACGGATTTTACCTGATAACTTGCTAGATCAATTTTAGCTAATTTGTTGCCATATCCTTTGCCATCAGTTTTGTGTTATTTTTGACAAATCGAGCCTGTCGATCTGAAGCGCAGCGTCCGGGATGGAAAGGGTTAACCAGGATTCCGTGAAACAAAGGACACACGCGGTCCTAATGTCCCTCTGATTCAGCACCCAGGCTCTGAGATAATCGATTTTATTCACCAGAGACTGCACGTTTGCCAGCCGGATAGTTGGGATTGGGAGTTTAAAACTCGTTTCCTTAAACGCACTTGTCCCCGACTTGCAGCCACGTTTCCTGCGTGGTATCCGGCGAGGAGTACGTCCACAATCGGCTTTGTTTCCGCCTGTTTTAAATAGCGATAGTTCAATTAATCCCATTAAAACATCTTTGTTAAGTGGCACCGTTGTTAACTGTACTGACCTTGGAAGCAGTTATAATTTTTTAGCCGTATCAGACTGAAACAAGAATATTTAATCGCATCCATTGAGAGCTCTGCTGCTACTCGAGTACAGGAAAGGAAAGTGACGACAGACGGCCGCAAATGATAGATTAGTGGAATCCTGCTCTGCATCAGAGTATTGCTTCATTCGCATCAAAATGATCTTTCAGACGCTGTCTTTTCACTCCTGCTACAGCTGTAGACGGCAGTAGGTTAATTGATAATTATAAATTGTTCCGTGATTAGGTTAGGGGTTAATCGGGTTTGGAAGGTTGCTGAGGAGGCGTGGCTCGAAGGGCCGGAACGGCCTCCACCTACCTCACCGTGGAAAAAAGTAAATAAAGACAAGTAATTGCGATTGCAGACAAGTTGTATAAAGCCGTGGGTTCTCTGTGCCGACGTTGATAAACCTACTCAACAGTCAATTTAACCCTTCCCTCCTACACTCTATTTTTTTACATTAAGGTGGGGCATCAAACTCTGCCACCACCCTCAGGAGTGGGTTCCAGGTAGATAGAACTCTGTGTAAAATAAAACATCTTCGATATATCGCTGAAACTTCCCGCCACTAATCATAAGCGGATGACGTCTGGTATTGCCGCCCTGGGAGAAAGGTGCTGGCTGCCCACTCTATCTACGCCTATCATAATCTTAAACATCTCTATCAAGCCGCCTCTCATTCTCCTTCGCTCGAAAGAGAAAGCTCAACTTTACTGCTAGTTAAGCAAAGATAGATGAAAATCCCATCTTCTATTATCAATTTTTGTCCTTCTCATTTCTGTTTTCCTTCTCGGCCCGTCCGGTAAAAGTCTAATTGTCTTCTTGACACACAGCCCAAGTAGCTCGCCGCAGCTGTATAATCCTGTGCATCGTGCCCGTAGCAAAAAGGTTCGAATCTGAGTCACGGTATTACGGAAACGCAATGACACGGAAATGGGTGGGTTCGATATTATCCTCTGGGGCAGTGTTACATTGCCAGAGTGCATTTTTGGAGGATGGAGCAGGTGGCAGTGGTGCCGGAGGTGAGGGGTTTGTCGAGGGAGTCTAGATTCACCATGGTTACTGCAGAACAGCTTCAGATTACTCACTTCCTTACTCACTCTTCCTTCAGTTAGTCCTGACGAAGGGTCTCGGCCTGAAACGTCGACTGCACCTCTTCCTAGAGATGCCGCCTGGCCTGCTGCGTTCACCAGCAACTTTGATGTGTGTAGCTTTAGATTACTTTATGTTTTAAATGGCGTTCTGCATAGGACATCTGCCACTCTTCCTGACTTACTCTACGTTCACTTCACTCACATTCTGAACCGTGTCATCGTGTATAGGGCAGAACAGTGGAGAGAGAGGCGATATATCTTTTATACTGCCTGTCGGAATCTAAAAAAAAATCTTCGCATTACAGTGTCTGCAAGCAATAATTTTAAATGCATCCTGAAAATAAATAAGGAAAATATTTTGTCAGTAAATACAGGCTATTAAAGCCATTCTAAAAAAGATCTTCAGAATCGCATATCTGGGATATAACTTTATTGGAAGTAAAGGAAAATGCAATGTAATCGTGCTGTTTTATTTTATCTGCATGGTTAATATTTCAGTGATCCGCACAATTCAATTTTTTCACACGTTCACAGACACAAATACACAAACAAAACCTTCAGAATAAGCAGGCGCCATTCACTACAATCCAGTTTTATTTGTTCGGCATAAAGCGCTCATGTAGCTCGCCGTGATCGTATAGTGGTTAGTACTCTGCGTTGTGGCCGCAGCAACCTCGGTTCGAATCCGAGTCACGGCATTGCGGAAAAGCAATGACACGGCATTGAGTGCACTGTTTTTATTCCTGGACCGACACGGTAAATAGCGGTTAGCTTTACAGATTACAACAGCTCCAGGTGCTCCTGCTTCCTCCCAAATTCCAAAAATATACTTTGGAGCCAGAAGCATAGTGACACTTGTGGGCTGCCGGCAGTACATCCAAAGTCAAATGTTGACAATAAAATGTATTATCAAAGCATGTAAAATTTATTGTAACACTATGTTCAAATTTAATTATCATTCAACCATACATGAATACATCCGAACGAAACAGCGTTACTCTGGGGCCTAGGTGTAAAATATACACAGCACAAGGCACACAGAGCACATTCAAGCAAACCTGCAGCGCAATATTACATAAGACCATGAGACATAGGAGCAGAATTAGGCCAGACAGCCCATCGCGCCTGCTCTGACATTTCATCATGGCAGATCCCGGGTCCCACTCAACCCCATATACCTGCCTTCTGCCCATAACCTTTGATGCCCTGACCGATCAGGAAACAATCAACTTCCACTCTAAATATACTCACGGACATGGCCTCCATCACAGTCTGTGGTAGAATAGTCCACCGATTCACCGTTCTCTGGCTAAAAAAAAAATCCTCCTTACCTCTGTTCTAAAAGGTTGCCCATCAATTTTGATGCTATGCCTTCCAGTTCTGGATACCTCGACCTTAGGAAGCATCCTTTTCACATCCACCCTATCCAGCCCTTTCAGCATTCCGTAGGTTTCAATGAGATCCCC
The DNA here is from genome assembly GCF_963921235.1 of Mobula hypostoma. NCBI lineage: Eukaryota > Metazoa > Chordata > Chondrichthyes > Myliobatiformes > Myliobatidae > Mobula > Mobula hypostoma. The sequence goes on along the minus strand of NC_086101.1, from coordinate 14,897,647 downwards.
AGATTCTTCTAAATTCCAGTGAACACAGGCCCAAAGCCGCCAAACACACCTCACATGTTAACCCCTTCATTTCTGGAATCATCCTCGTGAACCTCATCTGGACGTTCTTAAAGACAATACATCTATTCTGAGAAATGGGGTCCAAAACTGTTGACAATACTGCAAGTGCAGCCTGTCTAGTGTCTTATAAAGCCTCAGCATTATCTCCTAGCTTTTACATTCCATTCCCCTTAAAATAAATGCCAACATTGTATTTGCCTTCTTTTCCACGGACTCAACCAATAAATTAACCTTCTGGGAGTCTTGCAGGAGGACTTCTAAGTTCCTCTGCACCTCTGATGTTTGAACCTTTTCCCCATTTAGATAATAGTCCCCACTAATGTTCCTTTTACCAAAATGCATTATCGTACATTTCCCATCACTGCATTCCATCTGCCACTTTTTTGCCCATTTTTTTCATTTTGTCTAAGTTCTGCTGCAATTGCATTGCTTTCTCGGCACTACCTATTCTTCCACCTATCTTCATATCATCCGCTGATTTTGCCACAAAGACATCAATTCCACTATCCAAATCATTAACAAACATTGTGAAAAGTGGCGGTCCCAATACTGACCCCAGTGGAACACTACTAGTCAGTGGCAGCCAACCAGAAAAAAGCTCCCTTTATTCCCACTTGCTGCTTCCTGTCTGTCAGCCATTCCTCTATCCATGCCAGTATCTTTCCTATAACGCCATAGGATTTTCTCTTGTTAAGCAGTTTCATGTGCAGCACCTTATCAAATGTCTTCTGAAAATTGAAGTTAATGACATCAACTGCCTCTCCTTTGTCCACACTGCTCGTTACTTCCTCGAAGAACACTAACAGATTTGTCAAGCAAAATTTTCCTTTACAGAAACCATGCTGACTTTGACTAACTTGATCGTGAATCTCCAAAGTACCACGAGACCTCATTCTCAATAATAATTGAGGTTAGGCTAACTGCCCTATAATTTCCTTTCTTTCGCCTTCCTCCCTTATTAAAGAGTGGAATGTAATCTTTCAGTCCTCTGGGACAAAGAAACATAGAAACATAGAAAATAGGTGCAGGAGTAGGCCATTCGGCCCTTCGAGCCTGCACCGCCATTCAGTATGATCATGGCTGATCATCCAACTCAGAACCCTGTACCAGCCTTCCCTCCATACCCCCTGATCCCCGTAGCCACAAGGGCCATATCTAACTCCCTCTTAAATATAGCCAATGAATTGGCCTCAACTGTTTCCTGTGGCAGAGAATTCCACAGATTCACCACTGTCTGTGTGAAGGAGTTTCTCCTAATCTCGGTCCTAAAAGGCTTCCCCTTTATCCTCAAACTGTGACCCCTCGTTCTGGACTTCCCCAACATCGGGAACAATCTTCCTTCATCTAAACTGTCCAATCCCTTTAGGATTTTATACGTTTCAATCAGATCCCCCCCTCAATCTTCTAAATTCCAACGAGTATAATAAGCCTAGTTCATCCAGTCTTTCATCATATGAAAGTCCTGCCATCCCAGGAATCAATCTGGTGAACCTTCTTTGTACTCCCTCTATGGAAAGGATGTCTTTCCTCAGATTAGGGGACCAAAACTGCACACAATACTCCAGGTGTGGTCTCACCAAGGCCTTGTACAACTGCAGTAGTACCTCCCTGCTCCTGTACTCGAATCCTCTTGCTATAAATGCCAGCATACCATTCGCCTTTTTCACCGCCTGCCGTACCTGCATGCCCACTTTTAATGACCGGTGTATAATGACACGCAAGTCTCGTTGCACCTCCCCTTTTCCTAATGGGCCACCATTCAGATAATAATCTGTTTTCCTGTTTTTGCCACCAAAGTGGATAAGTTCACATTTATCCACATTAAATTGCATCTGCCATGAATTTGCCCACTCACCTAACCTATCCAAGTCACCCTGCATCCTCTTAGCATCCTCCACACAGCTAACACTGCCGCCCAGCTTCGTGTCATCCGCAAACTTTGAGATGCTGCATTTAATTCCCTCATCCAAGTCATTAATATATATTGTAAACAACTGGGGTCCCAGAACTGAGCCTTGCGGTACCCCACTAGTCACTGCCTGCCATTCTGAAAAGGTCCCGTTTATTCCCACTCTTTGCTTCCTGTCTGCCAACCAATTCTCTATCCACATCAATATCTTACCCCCAATACCATGCGAGAATCAAGTGATTCTTGAAATATCATGACCTGTGCACCTGTTATCTCTTCAGCAATCTCTCTCAGGACGCTAGGATGTAGTCCATCCTAGTAAAAGTAAAACCTGTGAGTTTGCCTCGCAACTTTCCCTTTATAATAGATTCATTTCCTTTCAGGCATTTACAGGAAAATAAAAATAATACAACAGAACTTATGAAAAATTATACATAATAACGATCGACAAATATCCAATATGTAAAAGAGGGCAAATCGACCAAATTATTCAAAAAATAAATATGTAATACAGTATTGAGAGTATGAGTAATGGAGTCCCAGAAAGTGAGATTATAGGTTATCGAATCAGTTAACCTATAATCTGATATAGGTTAATAATCAGTTCAGTGTTCAGGTGAGCGGAGTTACGCTGGTTCAGGAGCCTGATGGTTGTAGAGTAATATATGTTCCTGAACCTGGTGGTGTCGAATCTGCGACTCCTGTACCATTTGCCCGGTGCAGTAGCGAGAATACAGGTGTTCAGCTGGCTGTGTTAGTCGTTGCCGCAGATGACATGTTTTATTTTACTGCGTGTTTCCATGTACATGTGACAAATGAAGCAGATCTATACTCTAGTGTCTGCACATCAGCTCCTTCCAAGTACTACTACACAGTTAAATTCTCGGGACAATGTAGAGGACAATTGCCTTTGCAGGCAACTCGGCCGACACGGTGCTAAGTCCACACAAGCAGGCACAGAATAGCAGCCAATCAACACTAACCGTTGTGCTCCTGCACTGCCCAGCCAAATTCCTGGCAAATGGAATAAGCGGTGGGACTGTATCGAAATAATCACACTCTTTGGGACCTTGCAAGTAAAACCGGGAGCTATCAAGAATTATTGAAGATCTGGAAGGCAACTACTTCATTCCTGCACGTGTTGGCTATTGGATGCAATCCCCTGAAGTTTTAAATCAACCTTCCTCATTTCGTTACTTGGATCAGATCCTTGTAATGAAACAAGGCTGAACTTTACTCGCTGTATACATGTATGTGTCTTGGGATTTGCTGTCGCGTGTTCGGTTAACACACACAGTTTAGCAATTCCAAACAATTCTTCCAGATGGTTCGGCACACACAAGTGGATTAAAATTTTTGAATTCATATTCGATCTAGCCGTAGTTGACGCAAACTGGCGTGCCACGTCATTTCGCTGCATTCACGTTGACTTTGCATCCTTATAACTAAACATCTCCGTCATTTTTCTCTTTACACATTTCGAAATATTTAGAGATCAATGCATTTAGTTTCAAATTTCAATATGGTCGATTCTAAAATATTGTGGTGTTATTATGATGTTATAATGTTATTCGGATCGCCAGCAGGTTGTAATAGTGGGCTCCCTCACCTCCAACCCTCTGACTCTCAATACAGGAGCCTCTCAGGGCTGCGTACTGGATCCCCTCCTTTACTACCTGCATCGCCACCCACAATTCCAGTCTGCTAATTAAATTTGCCGATGACACTACATTGATTGGCCTTATCTCAATCAATAACGAGGTGGCCTGCAGGGAAGAAATCATGTCTCTGACACAGTGGTGTCAAGAAATCAACCTCTCCCTCAATGTCACAAAAACAAAGGAGCTGGTTGTAGATTACAGGAGGAATGGAGACAAGCTATCCCCTATAGACATCAATGGATCTGGGGTTGAGGAGGTGAACAGCTTTAAGTTCCTCGGCATATACATCACCAAGGACCTCACTTGATCTGTACACACCAGCTGTGGGGTGAAAAAGGCACAACGGCGCCTCTTTCACCTCCGACGGTTGAGGAAGTTTGATATGGGGCTCCATATCTTAAGAACCTTCTATAGCGGCACAATTGAGAGCATCCTGACTGGCTGCATCACTGCCTGGTATGCAGTACGCATCAGGACAGCCCAGCGCATCTGTAGTCGTGAACTTCCCATGATTCAGGACATTTACAAGGACAGGTGTGTAAAAAGAGCCCAAAGGATCTTTGGGACCCAGACCATCTCATCCACAATGTATTCCAGCTGCTACCATTTGGGAAGCGGTACCGCAGCATAAAAGTCAGGATCAATAGGCTCCGAGACAGCTTTTTCTACCAGGCCATCAGACTGATGAACTCACACTGACTTGAGTGTACTCTATATTAAATTGACTGTTCTATTTATTATAAATTATTACAAATTACTATGATTGCACATTACGCATTTAGATGGAGACGGAACGTAATGATTTTTACTCTGCATGCATGTGAAGGATGTAAGAAATAAAGTCCATTCATTTCAAACAACCTGTCGCTACAACTCCTCCCTCACTACGATTCTGGGCCTAAAGTGTCAACTACTGCATCCGGTGCTCCCTGTGTGGCCTCCTCCCGATGTAGATAGGGAGATCGCTTCACCGAGCACCTTCACTCTGTCCACTACAAAAAAGCGGGCTCTCCCAGCGGCCCCCCATTTCAATTCTGCTTCCCATTTCCATTCTGACATGGTAGTCTATTGCCTCCTCTACTGCTGCAATGAGGCCACACTCAGGTTGGAGGAGCAACACCTTACATTTCGTCTGTGTAGCCTCCAACCTGATGGCAAGAATATCGATCGCTCGAACTTCTAGTGATTGTCGTCCTACAGGATCTCCTTCACCATTCCCCCATTCCAGTTTCCCTCTCACCTACCTACATACATGGCCATCACCTCCCCTTCCCTTTCTTCCACGGCTTTCTCTCTCTTCTATCAGTTTTATCTTTTTCCAGCCCTTTATCTCTTTCACCAATCAACTTCCCAGCTTCTTTCTTCACCCCCTCCCCCTCTCTAGGTTTCAACTATCACCTACCTCCTTGTACTTCTTCATGCCATCCCCCCAAATTCTTACTCTGACTTCTCCTCTTTCTTTCCAGTCCTGATCAATGGTCTTGGCTCAAAAAGTCGAAGGTTTACTCTTTTGGATAGATGCTGCCTCGCCTATTAATTTCTTCCGGCATTTGTGTGTGTTGCTCATGTGTGGCGCCTAGTCAAAGACCTTTTGAAATCCAAGTACACGCCATGCACCGAATCTCCTTTGTCTATCTTGTTTGCTCTTTCTTCAAAGAATTCCAACGGCTTTGTGAGGCAATATTTTCCCTTGAGTACATCATCTGGTCCAGGTGATTTATCTATCTTTAGACCTTTCAATTTTCACAAGATCACAAGATCACAAGACAAAGGAGCAGAAGTAGGCCATTCGGCCCATTGAATCTGCTCCGCAGCTCCCCCATGAGCTAAACTATTCACCCATCTAGTTCCAATTTCCGGCTTTTTCCCCATATCCCTTGATACCCTGACGAATTAGATACCTGTCAATCTCCTCCTTAAACACCCTCAATGATCGGGCCTCCACAGCTGGATGTGGCAACAAATTCCACAAATCCACGACCCTCTGGCTAAAAGAATTTCTCCTCATCTCTGTTTTAACTGGGTACCCTCTAATTCTAAGACTATGGCCTCTTGTCCTGGACTCACCCACCAAGGGAAACAACCTTTCCACATCTACTCTGTCCAACCCTTTTAACATTCGAAATGTTTCTATGAGATCCCCTCTCATTTTTCTATACTCTAATGAATACATTCCAAGAGCCGACAAACGCTCCTCGTATGTTAGCCCCTGCATTCCAGGAATCATCCTCGTAAATCTTCTCTGAACTCTCTCCAACATCAATACATCCTTTCTAAGATAGGGGGCCCAAAACCGCACACAGCATTCCAAATGAGGTCTCACTAATGCCCCATAGAGCCTCATCAACACCTCCTTACTCTTATACACTATTCCTCTTGAAATGAATGCCAACATAGCATTCACTTTCCCTACCGCTGATCCAACTTGGTGGTTAACCTTTAGGGTATCCTGCACGAGGACACCCAAGCCCCTTTGCACTCCCAATTTTTGAATTTTCTCCTGTGACAAAAGACCAAGTTATCAGGAGATTGATGCTGATAAGAGAGACAAAGAGAGAAACATTCCAAATGTTAATGAGAGACGAGAGAGATTAACGAAAAGAGACACAGTTCCGAGTATTGTCAGACCGGTTGCTTTGAACCTGAACTGTTTGAAGTTTGATGGACAGGCGATACCCCAGCAGGGGGATAAAAGGAACAGGTTCGCTAGGGCACGACGCCACGACACCACGAGATCACGAGATAACGAGACCTTGGAAGTGCAGTGTGCCCCCACACGTTGGTGGTAGTTTTGGAGGTCTGGTCGCGGGACCGACCATAGACGCACAGGGTGAAAAGGTACGATTGGTGGGAACCTGGTCTGTGTGTCCGCCCTTGCCGAGGTGCCGGGTTCACCGCGGAAGGACGATCGTATCCGGAACGGAGGGGTCACAGTCGGTGAGCTCAGAAGACAGTAAAACGCTCGCCCGAAAGCTAACTGCGAGGAACATCAAAGGTCTGTTTTGAATCAGGAAATTTGCACATTCGCGCGCTCTCTCTCTTTCTCTCTCTCTCCAACGGCACAACAGCGATTACTGCGAACTGTACTAAACTGAACTGAACTCTGCGTCATTTGAGACTGATCATTTTACCCCTAGACTGCGATAGAGCTTGATTGATTCCTATCATCCTAGTTCTGTGTACATGTGTGTTTTACCATTGCTAACCTGTTGCATTTATATCCTTACTATTAGAGTACTGTGTTACTTATTTCTTTAATAAAACTTTCTTAGTTCCAGTAATCCAGACTCCTACTAAGTGGTCCATTTCTGCTGGTTTGGCAACCCAGTTACGGGGTACGTAACACTCCCCATCTAAATAATAATCTGCCTGATTATTTCTTCTTCCAAAATGTACAACCGTACATTTACCAACGTTGTATTTCATCCGCCATTTCTTTGCCCACTCTCCTAAACTGACTAAGTCTCTCTGCAACCTTTCCGTTTCTTCAACATTTCCTGCTCCTCCACCTATCTTGGTGTCATCTGCAAATTTAGCCACAAAACCATTTAATCCATAATCCAAATCATCGATATACATCGTAAAAAGAAGCGGCCCCAACACCGACCCCTGCGGAACACCACTAGTAACTGGCAACCAATCAGAATAGGATCCCTTTATTCCCACCCTTTGCTTTCTGCCTATCAGCCAATGCTCCACCCATTCCAATATCTTTCCTGTAATTCCAAGGGCTCTCATCTTATTAAGCAGCCTCATATGCGGCACCTTATCGAAGGCCTTTTGAAAATCCAAATGCGCAACATCCACAGCCTCTCCCTTGTCAATCTTATTCGAGATTACCTCAAAAAATTCCAATAAGTTGGTGAGACAGGATCTTCCCTTCATGAAACCATGCTGGCTTCGGCCTATCTTGGCATGCACCTCGAGGTATTTCATAACCTCCTCCTTGAGAATTGACTCCAATATCTTTCCAAATACCAATGTCAGACTAATAGGTCTGTAATTTTCTTTTTGTTGCTCCCTTCCTTTCTTAAATAACGGAACTACATTTGCGACCTTCCAGTCCTCCGGAACCATGCCAGAGTCCGTTGGTTGCACCTCATCCGGACCGGGAGACTTATCTATTCTTAGTCCACTTAGCTTCCCGAGCACTTTCTCTCTAGTAATCTTGACTGTACCTAATTCTATTCCCTGATACCTCTGGCTATCAGGTATATTGCTCATGTCTTCCACTGTGAAGACTGATGCAAAATACTCATTCAGTTCCTCCGCCATCTCTTTGTTATCCATTATAATTTCTCCAGCATCATTTTCAATCGGTCCCGTATCTACCCTTGTCACTCTTTTGCTCTTCATATATTTAAATAAAACTCTTAGTATCCTTTTTTATGTTAATCGCCAACTTCCTTTCATAATTCATCTTTTCTTTCCTAATTACTTTCTTAGTTTCTTTCTGTAAGTTTTTAAAAGTCTTCTAGTCCTGATTTTTCCCACTAATTTTTGCTTCCTTGTAAGCCATTTCTTTGCTTTTATTTTTGCCTTAACCTCTCTCGTTAGCCACATTTATGCCATTTTTCCATTCATGATTTTCTTTTTTCTTCGAATATATTTTTCCTGCATTTTCCTTATTTCTTGTCTGAATTTCATCCAATTCTGCTCTGCCGTCCCTCCACTTAGTTTACTTTTCCAATCGACTTGGGCCAGTTCCTCTCTCATACCACTGTAATTTCCTCTGTTCCACTGAAATATCGATACACCTGATACCAGCTTCTCCTTTTCAAATTTGAAACTGAACTCAATCATATTATGATCACTTCTTCCAAGGGGTTCCATTACCTCCAGCTCCCTAATCGCCTCAGGTTCGTTACACGGCACCCAATCCAAAACAGCCGGTCCCCTGGTGGGCTTCTGGACAAGCTGCTCCAAAAAGCCATCCTGTAGACATTCTACAAACTCCCTCTCCTGAGATCCATTACCTTCCTGACTTTCCCAATCCACTTTCATATTAAAATCCCCCATAATTATCTTGACATTTTCCTTCTGACACGCTTTTTCTATTTCCAGCTGCAACTTGTAGTCCACATCCCGGCTGCTGTTTGGAGGCCTGTATATAACTGCTATTAGTGTCTTTTTACCCTTGCCATTTCTTAATTCTACCCATAAGGATTCTATCTCTTCTGATCCTATGTCCCTTCTTTCTATTGATTTGATATCGTTGTCTACCATCAGGGCCACGCCACCCCCTTTACCTACCTTCCTATCTTTCCTATACACTGTGTATCCTTGAATATTCAGCTCCCAATCACGTCCATCATTTAGCCATGACTCGGTGATGGCCACAATGTCATATCTTTTAACCTGCAGCTGTGCAGCAAGGTCATCCACTGGCAGAGATGACAGCTGTGTGCATTGCTGTGTGCATTTAAGTCCAGTACATTTAGATCAGTATCTGTTGTCGATTTTGCTATATTTCTATTTTTCAGCAAATTATCCTGTATATTCACCGGCCTGTCCTTCTTGCGATCTTTGCTGCACAGTATTTTTGACTTATTTCTATTTTCCTCTTCCTCGACCCTAACACCTTGGTTTCCTTCTCCTTGCCAACTTAGGTTAAACCCTCCCTAACAGCTATATTAAACAATCCCGCCAGAATATTAGTACCTTTTGGGTTCAGGTGTAATCCGTCGTTTTTGTATAAGTCATACCTCCCCCAAAATAGATCCCAATGATTCAAGAATTTGAAGCCCTGCCCCCTGCACCAGTTACTTAGCCACACATTCATCTGCTTGATTCTGTTATTCTTACCATCATTAGCACGCAGCTCAGGTAGCAATCCTGATATTATTACTCTGGAGGTCCGGCTTTTCAATTTTCTTCCTAGCTCCCAGTAATCTTTCTTCAGGACCTCCTCTCTTTTTCTGTCTATGTCATTCCAAGGACTATGTCATTTCCAAGAACTTTCTCCCCAACAATGGAACGTTACTCAGTTCTGACCCCTGACACTCCAGCTTCCACAATACTGCTAGTGAAGGCTGAAGCAAAATACCTATTAATTTCGATCGCTACTTCCTTGCCCCTATTATTAACCTCTCCAGCGGTCTAACCAGCGGTCCAATGTCCACTTTCCTCTCTCTGTTACACTTTATGTATCTGAAGAAACTTTTGGTATCCTCTTTAATATTACTGGCTGATTTATTTTTGTATTTCATCTTCTCCTTCTTAATGACTTTTTTAGTTGTCTTCTTCTCGTTTTTAAAAGCTTCCCAATCCTTTAATTTTTGCTGTATTATATGCCCTCTCTTCGGCTTTTATGTTGGTTCTGACGTGTCTTGTTAGCCGTGGTTGTGTCATCTTTCCTTCAGAATACTTCTTCCTCTTTGGGACCTATATATCCCGTGCCTTCCGAATTGCTTCGAGACATTCTAGCCATTGCTGTTCTGCTGTCATCTCTGCCAGTGTTCTTGTCCAATCAATTCTGTCCAGCTTCTCTCTCATGCGTCTCTCATTCCCTTTACTCCATTGTGATACTGATTCATTACTCGCCCCCTATGGGGTCATTTACCCTAAGTTCTCTGATCAATACTGGTTCCTTGCACCACACCCAATCTAGAATAGCGGATCCCCTCGTGGGCTCAACCATGAGCGGCTCTAAAAAGCCAACTCAGGCATTCTAGAAATCCCCCCGTTGGGATCCAGCACCAACCTACCTGCGTATTAAAATCATCCATGATCATTGTAACATTTCTCGTCTGGCACCATTTTCTATCTCCCGTTGTAATTTATAGACCACACCCTTACTACTGTTTGGAAGTCTGTATATAACTCCCTTCGGGGTCTTTTTTTTAACTCTTACGGTTCCTTAGCTCTAACCACAACCTTCCGACACTATGTCACCTCTTTCTAATGATTTGATATCATTTTTTTCACTAACAGAGCGACGCCCCCCACTCCTCTGACTACATGCCTGTCTTTTAGATTCAATGTGTATCCTTGGACGTTAAGATCCCAGCCATAATCTTCATTCAGCCACAATTCAGTGATGCCCACAACATCATACATGGCAATTTCAACTGTGCTACAAGTTCATCTACCTTATTTATTGTATTGTGCACATTCAGAAATAACACCATTAGTCCTGTATTCACCCTTATCGATTTTCTCCACCCTTTACTTTGGAACTCATTCTGTTCACTGTAGTGTTGCCCTAACATCAGACTCTCCTTGCTAGTAGTCTCCCTACACAGTGCCTCTGTTTGTAAGCCAACTACCTCATCCTCGGCACCATCATTCCGGTTCCCAGCACACTGCCAAATTATTTCAAACCCTCCCGAAGAGCTTTAGCAAACTTGCCCGCGAGGATATTGGACCCTCGGGTTCAGGTATAACCCGTCCCTTTTGTACATGTCGTACCTTCACCAGAGGAGATCCCAAAGATCCATAAATCTGAACCTCTGTCCGGCCCCCCGCATCATTTCCTCAGTCACGTATTCATCTGCCAAATCATCCTATTCTTACCCTCACTAGCGTGTGGCATGAGCAGCAATCCAAAGGTTACTACCCCGGAGGTCCTGTTTTCCAGCTTCCTACCTAGCTCCCACTGAATCTCGTCTCTGGTCCTCTGCCTATGGAATCTCCTATGGCCATTGCAGTCCTCTTCACCTCTCTGCTGTTCTGAGCCGCAACACCAGACCTAGTTTCAAAGACCTGGTTGGTCGTCGCCCTCAACAATGTAGGCTGGTATACTTATTATCGAGGGGAACGGCCAAGGGGCACTTTGCATTGGCTGTGCATTTCCGTTCCTCCTCCTTACAGTCACCCAGTTACCTGTCATCTGCAACCTAGAGCTGACTACCTCCTTATAGCTCCTAATCTATCACCTCATCATTCTCCCGTATGAGCCGAATGTTGACGAGCTGCAGCTCTAGTTCCTTAATATGTTCTCTGAGGAGCTGTAGCTCGGTGCAGCTCGGTGAACCTGGTGCAGGTGTGTTTATCTGAGAGACTGGACTTCCCACATGCTACATGCAGTACAAAAGACAGTCCCTGGATCCAGCCTCATGGTACAACTGTGTCTGTGGTGGGAAAGCTGTTGGAAAAGATTCTTAGATATAGGATCTATGGGCATTTAGAGAATCATGGTCTGATCAGGGACTGTCAGCATGGCTTTGTGAAGGGCAGATCGTGTCCAACAAGCCTGATAGAGTTCTTTCAGAAGGTGACCATGCATATAGATGAGGGTAGTGCAGTGAATGTGATCTATATGGTTTTTAGTAAGGCATTTGACAAGGTTCCACATGGTAGGCTTATTCAGAAAGTCAGAAAGCATGGGATCCAGGGAAGTTTGGCCAGGTGGATTCAGAATTGGCTAGCCTGCAGGAGGCAGAGGGTCGTGGTGGAGGGAGTACATTCAGATTGGAGGATTGTGACTAGTGGTGTCCCACAAGGATCTGATCTGGGACCTCTACTTTTCGTGATTTTTGTTAACGACCTGGATGTAGGGGTAGAAGGGTGGGTTGGCGAGCTTGCAGATAACACAAAGGTTGGCGGTGTTGTAAATAGTGTAGAGGATTGTGAAAGATTGCAGAGAGACATTGATAGGATGCAGAAGTGGGCTGAGAAGTGGCAGATGGAGTTCAACCCGGAGAAGTGTGAGGTGGTACACTTTGGAAGGACAAACTCCAAGGCAGAGTACAAAGTAAATGGCAGGATACTTGGTAGTGTGGAGGAGCAGAGGGATCTCGGGGTACATGTCCACAGATCTTTGAAAGTTGCCTCACAGGTGGATAGGGTAGTTAAGAAAGCTTATGGTGTGTTGGCTTTCATAAGTCGAGGGATAGAGTTTAAGAGTCACGATGTAATGATGCAGCTCTATAAAACTCTGGTTAGGCCACACTTGGAGAACTGTGTCCAGTTCAGGTTGCCTCACTATAGGAAGGATGTGGAAGCATTGGAAAGGGTACAGAGGAGATTTACAGGATGCTACCTGGTTTAGAGAGTATTTTATGATCAGAGATTAAGGGAGCTTGGGCTTTACTCTTTGGAGAGAAGGAGGATGAGAGGAGACATGATAGAGGTGTACAAGATAATAAGAGGAATAGATAGAGTGGATAGCCAGCGCCTGTTCCCCAGGCCACCACTGCTCAATACAAGAGGACATTGCTTTAAGGTAAGGGGTGGGAAGTTCAAGGGGGATATTAGAGGAAGGTTTTTTACTCAGAGAGTGGTTGGTGCGTGGAATGCACTGCCTGAGTCAGTGGTGGAGGCAGATACACTCGTGAAGTTTAAGAGACTACTAAACAGGTATATGCAGGAATTTAAAGTGGGGGGGTTATATGGAAGGCAGGGTTTGAGGGTCGGCACAACATTGTGGGCCGAAGGGCTGTAATGTGCTGTACTATTCTATGTTCTATGTTCTAACAGAGGAGGAATAAAGAATTAAGAACAAAAAGCGAAATGTACCAGATACTTTACCTCTCCCAAGCCTGATGAGCCAAAGCCACTTCAAACACTGGCACATTCCGAACACTTTCTACCGGGGCACAATGAGATCATCATGACCGGCTGTATCAGTGCCTGGACCCTGCAGAGAGTGGTGCGGATAGCCCAGCGCATCTGTAGATGTGAACTTCCCACTATTCAGTACATTTACAAAGACAGGTATTTAAAAAGGGCCCGAAGGATCAGTGGCGACCCGATTCACCCCAACCTCAAACTTTTCGAGCATCTGGGAAACGGTATGACAGCTTAAAAGCCAGGACCAACAGGCTCCGGTACAGCTTCTTCCACCAGGCCATCTCTCTGCTTAACTTATGCTGACACAACTGTATTTCTATGTTGTATTGACTATCCTGTTGTACATACTATTTATGATAAATTGCTATAAATTGCACATTACACATTTAGACGGAGACGTAACGTAAAGATTTTTTACTTCACATTTATATGAAGGATGTAAGTAATAAAGTCA